>NC_092386.1:11335757-12657257 GCF_030028105.1 Mobula birostris
AGGACACAGACTTAAAATAGACGGACGTCCTTTTAAATCAGAAACGAGAAGGAATTTCTTTAGCCAGAAATTTTTTGCCAAGGCAGCTGTGGAGGCGAATTCACTGGGTATATTTAAGGCAGAGGTTGATAGATTCTTGATTAGTCAGGGTTGAACGGATACGAGGAGAAGGCAGGAGATTGGGGCTGAGAGGGAAAGTACATCAGCTACGGTGAAATGGCGGAGCACACTCAACGGGCCAAATGGCCTAATTCTGCTCTTATATCTTATGGTCTATATCTTTTGTTTCAGAAAGGTAACTCAAAGTTATCGAACAATGTGTTGTTTTCTTTCATTCATTTTTGTAGACTCACATAAATGAATATAATAATAATATTTATTATTATAGTTGATTTTTTAAATTTTGCATTTGCACAGTTTACTCTCATTTGGTTATTTGTCCATCCTGTTGGGTGCAGTATTTCACTGATTCTCTTGTGTTTCCTGGATTTTCTGTGTATGCCCACAAGAAAATGAATCTCATGGTTGTATCTGGTGACATATATGTACTTTGATAATAAATTTACGTTGAACTTTGGTTGACTGATTTTAAATTGCCCTAGTTAAATTATTCTCAACAATTAAGGGAACTTCTGACAGAGAGATTTATGAATGCTGTGCTGCAGAATTGAGTGGATAATTTATCCTAATAATATTCAAGTCGTTACTAGAAATCTTTGTCTGTGTAAAATAGAAATACTATGTAAAATTTTTATTGGAAGATAGAGCATTACAGCACAGTACAGGCCCTTCGGCCCACAATATCTTACCATCTTGTACACTTCTAATCAAGTCACCTCTCATCCTCCTTTGCTCCAAAGGGAAAAGCTCCAGCTCACTCAAATTATCTTTATAGGACATGTTTTCTAATCCAGGCAGCATCCTGGTAAATCTCGAGGTTTCTAAACCAGTTACCGATTTATTTGTTTGTTTCACAATACAGCACGGAGTTCCCCTTCCAGCTTTTCAAGCCAAGCTGCCCTAGCAGCCCCACAACCCCGATTAACACTAACCTAATCACTGGACGACTTACAATGACCAATTAGCCTAGCCGACACATCTTTGGACTGTGAGAGGAAACTGGAGCATTCCACAGGAAGGGCATACAGAGAGTCCTTACCAAACACCAGGGGAATTGTACTTAAACACTGTTCTAACGCTACTCCGAGCTGTAATAGTGTCACGCTATCTGCTACCCTACCACGGTGTCCTTAAACTTCAAGCATAGACTTTGATGTTTACGGCATGCATTCCAAACTCAGACATTGAAAAAGTATGGTCATTTGGTTCGTTCACATGAATATTTTGCAACATTTTATGAAAATTGCTTCTCATAAGAAATCTCTGAAGGTGTTCTAGACTGGCTCTCTGATTATTAGATACACCTCAGTGGTGATGAAGCTCACAGATTGTGAAGTGCAGGTTCGTATAGATTCAGGGATGTAACTCCATGCACAAAATAAAACCAAAAATGCAGGAAACTCTCAGCAGGTCAGGCAGTAACTATAGCAAGCAAAACGGTTTAAGAGTCAGTATGAAATTTCTCTGTGTTAAGTTTCAAATGTGGGAGATTGAGGAGTGACTGGACAGAGTTAGGTAAGGTCATGAGGGCCATAGCCAAGGTGAAAGTGCATCCTCTTATGACATAGTCCCCAGGAGGGAGTACTACAAACAATGTTCAAAGCTCA
The DNA here is from genome assembly GCF_030028105.1 of Mobula birostris. Classification (NCBI taxonomy): domain Eukaryota; kingdom Metazoa; phylum Chordata; class Chondrichthyes; order Myliobatiformes; family Myliobatidae; genus Mobula; species Mobula birostris. The sequence goes on from NC_092386.1 coordinate 11,337,485, forward strand.
GTGTAAATGTATTAGCAAAATACATATGTGTGCTATATACTATATTGAGAATCATAAACACAACAGATCCTGTAGATGCTGGAAATCTAGAGTATCACATGCAAAGTGCTGGAGGAACTCAGCAGGTCAGGCAGCATCTGTGAATCTGAAGCTTTGGACTGAGATGGAAGGTCTCAGCCTTGAAACATTAACTCTTTATTCCTTTCCAGAGATGGTGCCTGACCTGCTGAGCTCCACCAGCATTTTGTGTGTGTTAGCTTGAGATTCATTTTCTTGCATGAATGTACAGAAAAAAAAGAAATATGATGGAATTTTATGAAAAACTATACTTAAACTGACAAAGTCAATCAAACAACTGTGGCATAGTGGTTAGCACAACGCTTTATAGTACCAGCGGCCTGGGTTCAATTCCCGCCGCTGTCTGTAAGGTGTTTGCACGGTCTCACCGTGACCGCATCAGTTTCCTCCGAGTGCTCTGGTTTCCTCCCACAATCCAAGTACATACCAATTGGTCGTTGTAAGTTGTCCTGTGATTAGGCTAGGGTTAAATCGAGGTTGCTGGGTGGCGCGGCTCGAAGGGTGGAAAGGCCTATTCAGCACTGTTCTCAATAAATAAATATTGAGAAATATTTATTTATTTCTCAAATAAATAAATTTGAGAAAACGTGCAAGAGAAGACAAATTGTGAAAATAAAAATAATACTGAGAACATGAGTGGTAAAGAGTGCTTGACAGTGAGTCTGTAGATTGTAGAGTCAGTTCAGAGTTGTGGTGGGTGAAGTTAACCACTACCTGATAGTTGTGAGGTAATAACTGTTCGTGAACCTGGTGGTGTGGGAACTAAGAGCCAATGGTATTAGCAAGAAGAGAGCAGGGCCTAGACAGTAGTGGTACTTGATGATAGATGCTGCTTCCTTGTGGCAGTGTTTCTTGTAAATTTGCTAATGTTGGGGAGGGCTTTGCTTGTGATGGATGGGCTGCATCCACTAGTTTCTGCAGTCTTTTGTGTTCTTGGCTATTAGCGTTTCTACATTGGGTTTTGATGCAACCAGTTAGGATGCTGTCTACTATGCACGTCCAGAAGTTTGGTAGAGTTTAGACCTGCCATATCTTTGACGTGCCAGTCTTCATAACCTTCTGAGAAAGCAGAGGGACTGTCGTGCCCTCTTTGTGACAACACTTACGTGCTTGTTCTCTGCTATGAAAATACCCAGAAATTTAAAGTTACTGGAGCAACACACACAAAATGCTGGAGGAACTCAGTAGGTCAGACAGCATCTATGGAAAAGACTAATCAGTCGATGTTTTGGGCTGAGACCCTTCATCGGGACCGGAAAGGAAGCGGGAAGGAGTCGGATGAAGAAGGTGGGCGAGGGGATGGAAAAGTACATGGTGGCAGGTGATAGGTGAAACTGGGAGAGGGAGAGGGTGTGAAGTAAAGAACCGATGAATTGATTGGTGAAAAAGATAAAGGGCTGGAGGAGCAGAAATCTGATAGGAGGGGACAGAACAGCATGGTAGAAGGGGAAGAGGGAGGAACACCAGATAGGTTACCTGTACTGTACTGTATTGTGCTAACCACTATGTCACCATGCCATTTTGTGTCTGTTTCTTGTGCTACTCCTGTACTGATGATGAGGCTGGAGTAGATGGTCTTGCCAGTCCATACTGACTCCGGTCTGCATGTGAGGAAATCAAGGAACAAGAGGACATTGGTTTAAGATTAGTGGTGAGGGAATTAGATGGGTCATCAGGGGCAGCTCCTCTGTGCAAAAGGTGGTGCAGATTTGGAACGAGCTGCGAGAAATAGTGGTTGAGGTGGGCACATTAGAAACTTTTAAAAGCCATCTAGAGAAATACATGGTTCAAAGAGAGTAGAGGGCTGTAGGCCAAATGCGAGCAGATGGGTCCAGCTCTCTTTTGGGTGCTCCTGGTAGATGTCTGGATGTTTTACTTGACAAAAGCTCTGCTATTTCAATAAATAAACCATATAACAGAAACTTGTTGCGTTTTCTTACTAAAATACTGCAGGTTTTCCGAGGAAATGTTGACAACAACACGCCACATGCAAATTCCTTCAATCCTCCTATCAAGGCCCAGTTCATACGCCTGTATCCCCAAGTCTGCCGGAGACACTGCACATTGAGAATGGAACTGCTCGGCTGTGAGATGTCAGGTACTCTCCACTTAATATTCACAGGTCTGTTTGGTTTGGATATGCTTACTTCAAAATGTTCACTGTAAAATAATTAATTTTGTTAAAACTATGAATATACAGTACACTTAGTGGCCACCTGTACAGGTACACCTGTACACCTGCTCATTAATGCAAATATCAGATCAGCCAATCATGTGGCAGCAACTCAATGTATCAAAGCATGCAGACATGGCCAAGGGGTTCAGTTGTTGTTCAGACCAAACATCAGAGTGGGGAAGAAATGTGATCAAAGTGACTTTGACTGTGGAATGATTGTTGGTGCCAGACGGAATGGTTTGAGTATCTCAGAAACTGCTGATCTCTTGGGATTTTCAGGTACTAAAGTCTAGAGTTTCCAGAGAATGGTGCGAAAAGCAAAATATCATCCAGTGAGTGGCAGTTCTGTGGGCAAAAATGCCTTGTTAATGAGAGAGGTCGGAAGAGAATGGCCAGACTGGCTCAAGCTGGCAGGAAGGTGACAATAAGTCAAGTAGCCATGCCTTACAATATTTGCCTGCAGCAGAGCATCTCTGAACTCACAACACATTGAATCTTGAAGTGAATGGGCTACCGCAGCAGAAGACCATGTACATACACTGAGTGTCACTTTATTAGCTACAAGAGGAACCCAATAATATGGCCACTGAGTGTATGTTAGCTTCACAGGAGTGGAACTGATATCAACCCTATCAAACTTGTAGAATTAGCAGAATGCAATGAATAACTCATTATGAGCAGTCATCACATAAGCCATTATTCACAGGTTCAAATGAAAGTTTATAAAATCAAGGTCGAAATTTATTAGTTTCTTGGCAGAGGGCCACACAGATGAAAAGTCTTCTGTTGTAATTATAGGGCAGAAATTGGCATGTTACATAACACGTATGAGGAACCTTGGAGACTTAATTTGTTACAGAAACTAATCATTATAGGAAGAGATTGCTGCTTTGCATTTCAATTTTCTGAGAAGCACTAGAAGATGTAACATAATGCAGGTCCGCTGTTTAGTTCTAACATCTTAGCTGCCTCGGGCTGGCCTCATCTCTCCCTCAGTCCAATTACCGCTCCCACTGCCTTTCCAAGCAGAGGTTTCTGTACAATAGCCTTTCAGACACCTTATTACTCCCTGCTGTCATCCTCTCTCCCCTAAGCCCTTAAAAAAATGTTACTATCAGCTGATTTCAGATCAACTACAGCAAAACTCTTGAGCACGTTAAAGACTTTAATGGTAATGTACTGGCAGAGTTTCTGGACTTTTGAGTGTTATTCACCATAAAACCTCAACATTCTTTGAATCAGATATTAAACAGTACCATAATGATATTTTTAGTGAATCCAGTAATTTTTTAAAAATTAGTTTTATTTGTCATATGTACATTGAAACATCGAAACATACAGTGAAAGGTGTTGTTTGCAACAGTGAATAACACAGTCCAAGGACGTGCTGGGGCAGCTTGCAAGTGTCGCCATGCTTCCAGGGCCAAAATAGCATGCCTACAATGTAATAACCTTAACCAATATGTCTTTGGAATGTGGGAGGAAACTAGGGTACACAGAGGAGCCCCACATACACGGGCAGTACGTACAAACGCCTTCCAGAGAGCGGCAGAAATTGAACGAACCCCAAACAGTCATCACTGTCACTGTAAAGTGTTATACAAACCGCTACGCTACCATACCACCCAGTTTAAAAAGAGTGTGAGAAAGGGGTCCTGATTGGTTTATAGAGAGTGTGGAAACTGAGGCTTTATGAGTTTAAAGGAAGGGTGGGGTCTAGGAACCCGATGAGCAGAAATAGTGGGCAGGAACCCACTCCCCAAAACTCTTTAACCATCTCTTACTCAGTCCCTACATTCTCCAATGGAGGAGGAGAAGATGGCACAACGCAGTGCGCGCGGCCTCTCCGGTGAATGATATCTGTAATCTGTCAAGTAGGGAACCCCATGCACAATTCTGATTTGATGGAGATGGACGTGAGAGCACAGAGGAACATCTGGAGAAACTTCTGAAATGCCCGCTTCACTGCCGGAATCTCCGGAGCAGAAGGCTCTGCATTCTCGGCTTTGCTTGTTTCGGCGGCCATGGCTAGGTCGAAGGCGCTCGGCAGAGGATGGCGCTCGGCAGGCTGTATCGGAGGGGCTGGTCGGAGGCTCGAAGTTTTCAGATGGACGGACTCGGTGTCAGCTGTGGTCGGCTGCTTCCAAGGCATCGGCAAGTTGACCGTGCCTGGAGGTTGATGGCAGGGAGTTTCTCCCTTTTGCCGCCTGCTATCAGGGACTCGGGAGTCGATCGACTTGGGACTTGAGACTTTTTTTTACCGTGCCCATGGTCTGTTCTTTATCAAATTATGATATTGCTTTGCACTACCGTAACTATATGTTATAATTATGTGGTTCTGTCAGTGTTAGTCTTTGGTTTGTCCTATTTTTCTGTGATATCACTCTGGAGGAACATTATATCATTTCTTAATGCATGCATCCATTTCTAAATGACAATAAAAGAGGACTGAGTGAACTCATAATATAACCACTGATGCTCATCTGACCCAGTTCCTCAGACTCTGAGATTACCATACCCCATTGTGATTCCTTTTGGAAGCCCCAAAAGTAATCTGGTCAGACTCAGAATTAGAATCAGAATCTGTTTTATAAAAGTCTTAGGCACATAGATTTTTTATGTAGTTTCAGATGATATGGTCTCCAGAGAGCCCTGACCTCAACATCATCAAGGCTGTCTGGGATTACCTGGAGAGACAGAAGCAAGCAAGATAGCCAAAGTCTGTAGAAGAACTGTGGCAAAGTTCTCCAAGATGCTTGGAAAAATCTACCAGCCAATTTTATTACAAACCTGCACGACAGTGTACCTAAGAGAATCGATGCAGTTTTAAAGGCAAAGGGTAGTCACACCAGATATTGATTTGAATTAGATTTTTACTGTTTACTGTTCTTAATAGTAAATTTATTGGGATTTAGAACTTTTCATTTTATTATTTTTGAAAGCATCTTTGCTTTACAAGGATTTTTCACATGCGCCTAAGACTTTTGCACAGTACTGTATCTAGTGTGAAATTGTTTTGCAGCAGCAGTTCAGAGCAAAGATGGAAAAAATACTATAAATTACAAAATAAATAAATACTGCAAACTGAAAAGGAATGATGAGGTAGTGTTCATGGGTTCATGAATTGCTGTCAGAGGTGAAGAAGCTGTTCCTGAATCACTGAGTGTGTGTCTTCAGGCTCCTGTACCTCCTCTGTGGTGGTAGGAATGAGAAGAGGGCATATCCTGGATGGTGAGGTACTTCAATGATGGATGCTGCCTTCATGAAGAACAGTCTCTTGAAATGTCTGATGGTGCGGAGGATTGTTTCCATGATAGAGCTGACTGGTTCTACAAACCTGTGCAGCTACTTGCAATCCTGTGCATTGATGCATCCATGCCAGATGGTGATGCAACCAATCAGAATTACCCTCGCTAAGTTGCTGATTTGCCTTTTAATGATGACTTCAGAAACACAATTTAAGGATTTCGTCATTGTAGCAACTAGCAGCAGTGTCTCATGTTAATGATTTGAATCCTCTGATTAGATGCCTGCCTATGGCTCTCTTATATTCTGTCCAATAGTAAGCTGGCTGATCTGCCCCCAGAGATCATCAGAACTTTCTCCCGGCACCACTTCTGCCACCCAGCATTTGCCAATGCTTCAGAAGTCAGCTCTGCAGGCCTTACGTACACCAACAAAGCCACAAGGGATTCTACAGATGCTGGAAATCCAGAGCAACACACGCAAAATGCTGCAGGTACTCAGCAGGTCAGGCAGCATCTGTGGAGGGAAATTAACAGTCGATGTTTTGGGCCTAAATCCTTCAACAGGACCAGTGCTGATGAAAGGGTCTTGACTCAAACCATCAAGTGTTTATTCAGATTCATTTATTATCAAAGAATGTATAAATTATACAGCCTTGACATTTGCTTGCTCACAGTAGTCACGGAGCAAGAAACTCAAAAGAAGCCATTTAAAGAAAAAAAGAATTAAAATAACATTGAAACACTCGATGCGCAAAAGAAAGAAAAAAATACAAAAAATTGCAACAATTAAAGCAAACAACAACATTCCGAACCAAAGTTGAGTCCTCAGATCTGAACTCTGGAGCAACCCACTGTAGGCCCAAGGCCTCACTTATTGCTTGGTCATATTAGCAGACATGGAGCACAGCAGCTGGTGCAGTCTTCATTACCTCAGCACCATAGAGATAACCATCGCAGAGAACGAGCGAAATCGGCCCTCACCTTGACTGACTGACACCCTGTATTTTCAGTCTATCTGGGCTGGCATTTAAACTGACCCAACAACGGAACAGCGACAGGCTTTGTACCCTGGAGAGAGGAGTGAACGTTGCACATTCTCCTCTATAGATAAAGTTATTGCCTTCACTTCCCAGAAATCCTTTGGGAACATCTCTTGGCCAGTTGTTTTAAAGATGGTGAGTGGGCTCATATACACCCCACACCCTACAAAAAGACAGAGTTGAATTGGACTTGGAATTATCACATGTACCAAGGTACCATATTTACATCGGTGGTGCGCAAGTGGAACAGGTCTAAAGCTTTAAGTTCCTCGGGGTCAATATCACAAATGAACTGACTTGGTCCTACCAAGCAGAGTTCACTGCCAAGAAGGCCCACCAAATCCTTTACTTCCTGAGAAAACTAAAGAAATTTGACCTGTCCCCTAAAACCTTCACTAATTTTTATAGATGCACCATAGAAAACATTCTTCTAGGGTGCATCACAACCTGGTACGGAAGTTGTCCTGTCCAAGACCAAAAGAAGCTGCAGGAGATCGTGAAATAGGCGCAGCGCATCACACAAACCAATCTTCCGTCCATGGACTCACTTTACACCGCACACTGTCGGAGCAGTGCTGCCAGGATAATCAAGGACACGACCCACCCAGCCAACACACTTTTCGTCCCTCTTCCCTCTGGGAGAAGGTTCAGGAGCTTGAAGACTCATACGGCCAGATTTGGGAACAGCTTCTTTCCAACTGTGATAAGACTGCTGAACGGATCCTGACCCGGATCTGGGCCGTACCCTCCGAATATCCGGACCTGCCTCTCAGTTTCTTTGCACTACCTTACTTCCCATTTTTCTATTTTCTATTTATGATTTATAATTTAAATTTTTGATATTTACTAATTTTAACTATTTTTAATATTTTCAATATTTAATATTTGTAATCCAGGGAGTGTGAAGCCCAGAATCAAATATCGTTGTGATGATTGTACGTTCTAGTACCAATTGTTTGGCGACAATAATGTATAAAGTATAAAAACACTCCGTCTTGCATATTCTTCATGCAGGTCCATTCATTTCGTGGTGCACTGAGGTAGAACAAGGTAAGACAATAACAGAATGAAGAATAAAGTCGTTCTGATACAGAGGAAGTGCAGTGCAGGTAGACCATAAGGTACGAGGTCATATCCAGGTAGATTGTGAGATCAAGAGTCCATCTTATCGTACAAGAGGACCAATTAATAGTCTTATAACAGTGAGTTAGAAGATGTCCTTGAGTAAATGTTAATCATCTGGGAAGAAGTGGGAGTTAGACGGCGGTCAGAATAAAAATGGAGCAATCACTTTGGTGAGCTCAGTTAGTTAGCAGGTGACAAAGTAGTAGTGTGTAAGAAGATAAAAGTTCAAAAACATCAGAGTTCAAAGTAAACTTATTGCCAAAGTACATATATGTCACCATATATAACCCTGAGATTAATTTTCTTTCAGGTATTCACAGTAATTACATAAAACGTGATAGAATCAATGCAAGACTGCACCCACAGTGCGGACCACAACCATTGGACAAAAGACAGCAGACTGCAAACACAAAATGAGAAAAAAATAATAACAAATAAATAAAGCAATAAATAATGAGAAAATGAGTTGTAGAGTTCTTGAAAGTGAATCCATATGTTGTGGGAAATTTTTAGTGTTGAGGAGAGTGAGGTTGAGTGAAGTTATCCACTCTGGTTGAAGAACCTGATGTTTCAGTGGTAATATCTGTTCCTGAACCTGTTGGTACAAGTCCCAAGGCTCCTGTACCTTCTTCCTGATGACTGCAGCAAGGAGAGAGCATGACCTGGATGGTGGGATAATGTTAGGTAATTAAATTTTACCAATATGAACAGTAATTGCCACTATGTGAAAGATTTTGAGGGAGTTTATAATTTTGAAATTGTTCTCCAGAGAATCTCCTGAACCATGCATAGCTAGTGCTCTCTGTATTGAAATGTATTTGGTGGGAATGTCAGTGTGAGCTTATTTCAGACCAAAATTCTGCAGGTTTTAAGGTTATGAAACCTATTGAATATTGAAAGGCCTAGACTGGGTAGATGAGGAGAGGATGTTTTCATTAGTGTGAGAGCCTAGGACCAGAGGGCACAACCTTAGAAAATAACGATGTCCCTTTAGAACAGAGATGAGGAGGAATTTCTTTGGCCAGTGGGTGGTGAATCTGTGGAATTCATTGCTACCGATGGCTGTGGAGGCCACATCATTGGGTATATTTAAAGCGGAGGTTGATAGGTTCTTGATTAATTAGGGCGTCAAAGGGTATGGGGAGAAGACAGGAGAACAGGTTTGAGAAGGAAAATAAATCAGCTATGATGGAATGGTGGAGCAGATTCAATGGGCCAGATGTCTTAATTCTGCTCCTATGTCTTATGGTCTTATTTTGGAGAATGACAAGTATAGTTTGGAATTTAAGTGAAGATTGATTTTAATATGAGATAGGACTTTGTAAGAATGGACTGGGAGCAACAACTTGCAGGTGGATCTTCCACAACAAGTACATGGCATTCAAAAGGAAAAAGATGAGAGTTCAGGGCCAACATGTTTCTGTAATTGTAAAGGCAAAGTTCCACAAGTCTAATGAATCTTGGTTGTCAAGGGAGATTGAAAATGGGATAAAGAATGAAAATGTAGCTTGTGGGAGCTTTAGAGAACTGAAGACAGGTGAGGACTCATGGGAGTATGGAATATACTGAAGAGCACAAAAATAGCATTTTGAGGATAAGACTGAAGAAAATATTAAAAACACAAGAAATTCTGCAGATGCAGGAAATCCAGAGTGGCACATACAAAATGCTGGAGGAACTCAGCAGGTCAGGCAGCAACCATGGAAAGGAATATGCTGTCAACATTTCTGGCTGCAACCCTTCATCAGCACTGGAAAGTAGGGGGGAAGAAGCCAGAATAAGGTGGGGGGAGGAGTACAAACTGGAAAGAGATAGACGATAGATTGAAGAAAATATCAAGATATTTAATGTTAAGGGCAAAAGACTAACCAGGAAAAGAGTTGTGTCCAAATGGCAAAAAGTAGACAAATGTGCATGGAACTAGAGGACATGTGCCAGTTGGGCACAACATTGTGGGCCGAACGGCCTTTTCCTGTACTGTACTGTTCAATGTTCTATGTATGTGGTCTTAAATGAGGACTAATAATAACCCTTAACTATGAAGAAGGATATTGTGGAAGGAAAATTCAGGCGGGGGACAGTGTAGTTCTAGAACAAATTACCAAAGTTCAAAGTCAATATCCTATCAAAATACATTTGTGTCATCATATCATACCCTGAGATTTATTTTCTTGCTGGCATTCACATTTGATCAAAGAAATACAATAGAATCAATGAAAAACTACACACAAAGACTGACAAACACTGTGAAGCAGAAGACAAATAGTGCAAATACAAAAAGAAAAATTAATTAATTAATTAATTAATTATACTGAGAACATGATCTGTAGATTCCTTGAAAGTGAGTTCACAGTTTGCGGAATCAGTTCAGTGATGAGGTGAATGAAGTTATCCACACTGATTCAATAACCTGATAGGTGAAGGGAAATGCCATTAAAATGGTGGAAATATTAGATTTCTTAAGAGCCTTAAAGGTGATTAAATCCCCTTGGCCTGATGAAATGTGCCCTCCAGTGTGGTAAGGGAAAAGACCACTAGTGTTTTGACAGACAATTTCAATTCTTTAATCTTGGCATTATCTAAAACAGGCCGCAGGGTTGACCAGAACATTACAAGCCAGCAAGTCCATCACCAACTCCAGGGAAATTATTGGAAAAGATTCTGAAGAATAGTATTAACCTATACTTGCAAAGGCAGGGCTTGGTGATGAATACATTGAGTGCACAACCAGAGATATATATCCCAGGGAAGAAATAAGACTGTTGGAGCAGAAACAAGACATAGAAGAATAATTCAGTGAATTGGCCCATTGAGTCTGCTCCACCATTCCATCGTGGCTGATTTATTATTCCTCTCAACCCCATTCTCCTGTCTTCTCTCTGTAACCTTTGACTCCCTTACTAATCAAGAACCTATCAATCTCCATTTTAAATATACTCAAGGACTTGCTAATGAATTCCACAGATTCACCATCCTCTGCCTAATGAAATTCCTCCTTATTTCTATTCTAAATGGACATCCCTTTGTTCTGAGGTTGTGCCATCCAGTCCCAGACTTCTCCACATCCACTCTAAATAAGCCTTTCGATATTCCATAGCTTTCAATGAGAACCCCTCCTCATTTCATTCTTCCAAACTCCAGTGAGTACAGGCCCAGAGCCATCAAATGCTCCCCATGTGCTAAAACTTTTGTTCCTGGAGTTATTCTCATGAATCTTCTCTGGACTCTATAGAATGCTACCACATCTTTTCTTAGATAAGGTGCCCAAAACTGCTCGCAATATTCCAAGTGTCGTACGACAAATGCTTATAAAGTCAGCATTACATCCTTGCTCTTATATTCTAGTCCTCTCCAAATGAAAGCTAACATAGAACTTGCCTCCCTTATCACTGACTCAAGCTGCAAATTAACCTTGAGAGAATCCTGCAAGTAGATTCCTGTAATTAATGCATCTATTTCTTTCAGAGCAATGACCCACCCAGCACTGCGTATTGATCTGTTGTCTGCACATGTGCTGTTGTCTATGCATCCACATAGTTCTCCATCTCTCTCTCTCATTGCAATGTGAATACACCCAGTTAAAGCCATCTCCTGTGTGCATGCTTTTATTTAATCGATATGTAGTTGTACACAGACACAACAAATTGGCAATGAGTACAAACCTAAATGTCAGAAAATATCGCAAACTGTGCCAACAGTTATGGGACGAAACAGTAACAGTTAAGCAGCACGAGAAGGTCGTCACAGACGCTAACAAACACATGAATACAGCACGTAGTAATAGTGAAAGATGCACTGAATTTAAAGTGAAAATAGCATAGTGATGGCTTCAGTCCGGAAAGTTGGTGAACTGGATGATGCTAATGATGGCTGGAAGATGTATATCGAGAAGCTTGAACTGCATTGTAATGTGAAAAACATGGTGAAAATAAAGCCCCTATGCTTCTTAGCTTAATAGGTGCAAGAATGTATAATCTCTTACATAACTTAGTAAACACTGCAAAGCCAACAAGCAAGATATTTGATGAAATTGTTACAATTTTACAAAATTACTTAAGCTCTAAACTGCTGGTAATAGCTGAGAGATTTAGATTTTACAAAATGAACCAAAGGATGAAAGCATTTCTGAATACGTAACAAAACTGCACAAACTTTCCCAGTACCGTAACTTTAGAGATGGACTTTCTGATGCATTAAGGGACAGGCTTGTATGTGGTATGCGTAGTCAAAGCACTCAAAAAAGGCTACTACCCTAAAGAGACCTAAACCTAGCATAGGCATTGACCATTACGGTATCGTTAGAGACTGCAGCAAAGGATGCAGCAGAACTATAGAAAAGGAAGTTAGAATGTGAAATGCACAAGATGTCCCCGAATGGTGCAAAAAGTCAAAGATGTTATTTTTGTGACAAATCCTCCCATGTTGCAAATAACTATTGGTTCAAAGAAAAAGTCTGCAGAAAGTGTCACAGACAAGATCACATAGAGAGAGTGTGCAAGGCAGACAAAAAGCATAACTGAGTGAAAAGTCACAAACACAAAATTAAGAAAAAGCATAACTTCACTGAATGTAAAACAGAATCAGACAACATAGAGTCTGACAAAGGTGAACTGCCATGCCTAGAGCTGCATAGTATAGCTGAAACAGATCACAAGATCATATGGATCACAACAGATGTGTCTGGTGTAAAACTGAAAATGGAGCTGGATATAGATTCATCTTTGTCCATAATTCCAGAGGCTGACTACAACAGAATGTTTAAGTGCAGATCAGAAGTGGACAATTCTGATTTGATGGAAAATGAACGTGAAAGCACAGAGGAACATCTGGAGAAATTTCTGAAATGCCCATTCGCTGCTGTTGTTACTGTGTGGTCGGGAATCTTTCGGAGGGTAGGCCTCAAAATCCCCGGCCTTGCCTGCTTTTGGCGACCAAGAAGGAGGTCGAATCATTCGGACAGAGATGGCGCTCTGTACTCGGTGTCGGAGAGCTGATCAGAGCTCGAAGTTTTCGGATGACTCAGAGTTGGATTATGGTTGGCATGGCAGGGAGAGTTTTTCTTCCTTCTCCTGTCCGCGTGAGATCTGGGACATTTGAGAAACTTTGAACTTTACTGTGCTCATGGACTTCTTCATCAAGTTACGGTATTGTTACACTGTTTGTAACTATATGTTATAATTATGTGGTTTTGTCAGTTTTTTCAGTCTTGGTTCATCCTGTGTTTTGTGATATCACACTGGAGGAAATAATGTATCATTTCTTAATGCATGCATTACTAAATGACAATAAAAGAGGACTACGTGTCTTCATAATCATAATCATATTATATTACACAGAAAGGAATCAGAAAGGCTCCTTTTATTGTTAAAGATTAAAGAATATCAGATTCAGAATCACTTTATTGCCAGAATATGAAACATAGCAGAATTGATTGTGGTTCGGTGCCAAGCATAAAACACGGGACAATACCATAGCAGACAACATAATAGCAACAAGACAATAGTGCAAACGGCTATGAGCAATCAGCAATTAGCAGAACAGTCATGTGCGCAAATGTCAAATCATCAAACTGAAATAAATGTGAACATATGAACAGACTCAATAACTATCACCAGAACAAGGAGAACAGGAAAGACCATTTAACGGATGCTGTGCAGGAACAGTTAGGCTATTACACCTGAGTGAGCTTTTTGAGAAGCTGCATAGCTACAGGAAAGAAGCTTCAGAGATGACGTGTAATGCTGCTGGTGATGGACTTGTTGCGTCTCCCTGATGGCAATTTGGTGAATAGGTGGTTGCATATGTTACATAAAAACACAGGGATGGAAACTGATGAATATACTAATGCACTGGGCTTTGAAGTTATTTCCCTGAAGACTGAACATAATAAGTAATTTACTAGCCATCTCAGTAATTAATGAGGGCATCACGCTTTCTATTTGGGCATTATTATTCCCACATGCTCAGCAGGTGATGTTTACCAGAAACTCCCCTCCCGGCTGTGAACATCGACAGGCAAAACATTCTGACACTTACAGGGTAACAGTTAAAAATTACTTTACACTCTGTGGCAACTTCATTAGTGGCAACAGGACGTCCCTCATAAAGTGGCCGTTGAGTGTACGATCGACAAAAATCAGACAGCATGGGAGCCGAGTACAGAGATTGCCAGGGCACTGGCAACGCTATTTAAAATGACCTTAACCTTGGGTGAGGTGCCAGAGGACAAAGGATAAGTAATATTGTTCCACTGTTCAAGAAAAGCTCTGAGAATAAACTGGGAAATTAAAGCTGGTGAGCTTGATGTCATTGTGGGGAAGTTATTGGAAGGTATTCTAAGGGACAAGTTAAATAACAATTTTATTTATTTATTGACATACAGCAGGGAATAGGCCCTTCCGGCCCTTCGACCCCCGCCATCAGCAACCCACAGATTTAATCGTAGCCTAATCACAGAACAATTCACAATGACCAATTAACCTACCACCCAGTACGTCTGTGGACTGTGTGAAGAAACCAGAGCACCCGGAAGAAATCACAGGGAGAACATACAAACTCCTTACAGTCAGCGGCAGGAATTGAACCCAGGTCGCTGCTACAGTAAAGATTATAAGACATAGGAGCAGAATAAGGCCATTTGGCCTGTCGAGTCTGTTCCTCCATTCAATCATGGCTGATCCTTTATTCGCCTCCTCAGTCCCACTCCCCGGCCTTCTCATTGTAACTTTTGATGCCATGTCCAATCAAGAACTTATCAACCTCTGCCTTAAACACACCAAACAACCTGGCCTCCATAGCCGCTGTGGTAACAAATTCACAACTCTTTTGCTGAAGAAATTTCTCCGCATGTCTGTTTTAAATGAGCCTGTAACCTCTTGTCCTAGACCCACCATGGGAAACATCCTTTCCACAAATACTCTGTCTAGACCTTTCAACATTCAGTGAGATTCCCCCCATTATCCTTCTAAATTGTACAGACCCAGAGCTATCAAACGTTCCTTGTATGATAACTCTTTCATCCCCAGAATCATCCTTGTGAATCGCTTCTGAATCCTCTCCAAACCCAGCACATACTTTCTTAGATGAGGAGCCCAAAACTGTTCACAATTCTCAAGGTGAGGCTTCACCAGTGCCTTCTAAAGCCTCAGCATCACATCCCTTCTCTTGCATTCTAGACCTCTTGAAATGAAGGCTAACATTGCATTTACCTTCCTCATCACCGAATCTACTTGCAAATTAACCTTTAGGGTATGCTGCACAAGGACTCCAAAGCCCCTTTGCATCTCAGATTTTTGGATTTTCTCCTTATTTAGAAAATAGTCTGCACATATATTTCTTCTACCAAAGTGCATGACCATGCATTTTCCAACATTGTATTTCATTTGCCACTTTCTTGCCCATTCTCCTAATCTGCCTAAGTCCTTCAGCAGCCTACCTGTTTCCTCAACACTACCTACCTCTCCACCAATCTTTGTATCATCTGCAAACTTGGCAACAAAGCCACCTATTCCATCAGCTAAATCAGGGGTCCCCAACCTTTTTTGCACTGCGGACCGGTTTATTATTGACAATATTCTTGCAGACCAGCCGACCCGGGAGGGAAGCGGGGGGGAGGTGGGATTGCCAACGGAAAAGAGTAGCAGGCAAATACGTTGTGTTTACCCGGATAGACTACAATGACCATGAAGCCTTGCGCGGGCACCAGTGCACATGCGTGACCTGCGTGTAAGTGCTGATTTTTTTTCTACAAATCGTTTTTAGCGATTCTGTTCGGGGGAGGGGTGTTAATCACGACCAGAATATCGGTGATAAGTGGCTAATACACTCAATTTCGTTTCCAAAAGGGTTTATCTAACGAATTTAATATTAAACACACAGCGCATATTTTCCTCGCATGAATATAGTGATAAGTCAATTATCAGGGGAGGACAGGGGAGATTGAAGAAAGTGTTGAACGAACTTCCAGTAGAAGTGGTAGAGACAGGTTCGATATTATCATTTAAAGAAAAATTGGATAGGTATATGGACAGGAAAGGAATGGAGGGTTATGGGCTGAATGCAGGATGGTGGGACTAGGTGAGAGAAGCGTTCGGCACAGACTAGAAGGGCAGAGATCACCTGTTTCCATACTGTAATTGTTATATGGTTATGTTAATCACTTATAAGCCAATAGCATCATAACATTTTAAGTAACGTTTGGATATTAAACACACAGCACATATTTTATATGAGGTGTCAGGAGGGGTAGCACCTCTGGTGGGGGAACATGTCGTGTCCTTTTCAGGGCGATTAGTCCACCTTTGGTCCCCACCTGGCACTCAGCTCTCACCTGTGGCTCCCCGTAGCTGTTTGCATGCGACAGCGGCCACACCCCGGGCAATGGCTTCGACAAGCCAGCTAAACCAGGTGAGGGTAGCCGACGGGTCTCAAACCCTCGGTGAGATAGGGAATTGTCTATCCCAGCATTTGAAGACAGACTCCGGCAGGTTGAGTGGATGAGACCAATGGAAGGTCCAACAGTCAAGAAGGCGGTCTCTGCAAGCGTCGTGGAACGTGTAGAGCAGGACAAGACACAGAAGATGTCCTGGTCATCCACTGCGCCTTGTCCCATCTCCAGCCGTCTAGACTCTGTCTTGCCACTGGATCCAGATGGGAATTGGGAAGAGGGAGTGAGGCTGACGCTGCGCAACTCTCCCTCACTTAAATCCAAATCACGCGCTAGTCTCGACACCATCATTATGGTGTCGAGGTCCTCATCGACGTCAACGATGGACGAACAACAACAACATATTTTCCCTGTATAAACATATAAAATCATTGCAACACACCAATATTGCTGAATCAGTGGGAGCCCTGGGCTTGTTTCCCTGCAACAACATCGAGGGGTGATGGGAGACAGCAATACTCGAAGGGGGTTCCTTATGTCCAGTCTATTCGGCAATTTAGTTTTCGTTGCATTCATTGCAGAGATATGTTGGAATGGAAGCAACGTTTTCAGTGTTTTCGTGGCTATCTCAGGATATTCACCCTTGTCTTTGATCCAGAATGCTGGCACAGATGTTACGTCAAGCATATTTTTCAGCTCACCGTCATTTGCAAGCTCGAGGAGTTGATCTTCTTCCCGCGCTGACATGGATGACACACTGGTAATGACCTCGCGTGCGTTCAAGCTCAACAGTGGGCGTGACAGGGAATGAGGAAAGGTGCAGCTGACTCATATCGCCAAGTCATGTCATTTCCTCGCGGCCCAGTAGCGCATGCTTTGCGACCTGGTACCGGTCCGTGGCCCAGTGGTTGGGGACTGCTGATCTAAATCATTGATATACAGCATAAAAAGAAGCTGTCCCGACACCGATCCCCGAGGAACACCACACAGGCAGCCAACCAGAAAAAGACCCTTTTATTCCTACTCACTGCCTCCTACCAATCAGCCAATGTTCTAACCACGCCAGTAACTTTCCTGTGATAACATGGGCTCTTAACTTGGTAAACAGCCTCATGTATCGCACCTTGTCAAAGGCCATCTGAAAGTCCAAGTATACAAAATCAACTGCATCTCATTTATCTATCATATGTGTAATCTCCTCAAAGAATTTCAACAGGTCTATCAGGCAAGATTTTTCCCTAAGGAAACCATGCTGATGTTGTCTTGTCTTGTCCTGTGTCACCAAGTACTCCATAACCTCATCCTTAACAATTGATTCCAACATCTTCCCAACCACTGAGGTCAGGCTAACTCGTCTATAATTTCCTTTCTGCTGCCTTCCTCCTTTCTTAAAAAGTGAAAAGACATTTGCAATTTTTCAGTCCTCTGGCATCATCCAGAGTCCTTTGATTTTTGAAAGATCGTTACTAATTCCTCCACAATCTCTACCACTACCTCTTTCAGAAACCTAGGGTGCAGTTCATCTGGTCCGAGTGATTTATGTACCCTTAGGTCTTTCTGCTTTTTGAACACCTTCTTCCTTGTTATAGTAACTGCACTCACTTCTCTTCCCTCACACACTACAACACCAGGCACATTGCTAGTGTCTTCCACAGTGAAGGCTAATGAAAAATACTCATTTAGTTCATCTGCCATTTCCTTGGCCCCCGTTATTATTTCTCCAGCCTTATTTTCTAGCGGTCCTATATCCACTCTCGTCTCTCTTTTATTAGAAACAGAAACATAGAAAACCTACAGCACAATACAGGCCCGTCAGCCAACAAAGCTGTGCTGAACAGGTCCTTACCTTAGAAATTACCTAGGGTTACCAATAGCCCTCTATTTTTTTGAGCTCCATGTACCTGTGCAGAAGTCTCTTAAAAGACCCTGCCGTATCCACCTCCACCACCATCGCCGGCAGCCCATTCCACGCACTCACCACTTTCTGCATAAAAAACTTACCCCTGACATCTCCTCTGTACCTACTTCCAAGCAACTTAAGACTGTGCCCTCTTGTGCTAGCCATTTCAGCCCTGGGAATGAGCCTATAACTATCCACACGATCAATGCCTTGAGGTAAAAACTTTTACTGACTTTGATATTATTTGCTAGCTTGCTTTTTCTTTTCCCTCCTAATGATTATTTTAGTTGCTCTCTGAAGGGTTTTAAAAGCTTCCCAATCCTCAGTCTTCCCACTAATTTTGGCTTTGTTGTGTGCCTTCTCTTTTGTTTTTACATCAGCTATAACGTCCCTTGTCAACCACAGTTGCACTATTTTGACATGGGAGTATTTCTTGTTTTTGGAATACATATATCCTGCACCTTCCTCTTTTTTCCCAGAAACTCATGCCATTGCTGCTCTGCTGTCATCTCTACCAACATCACCTTCCAATTTCCTATGGCCATCTTCTCTCTCATACCACTATAATTTCCTTTACTCCACTGAAATACTGCTATGTCAGACTTTACTTTTCCCCATCAAATTGCAAATTGAACTCGATCATGTTATGATCACTACCTCCTAAGGGTTCTTTTACCTTTAGCTCCCTAATCACCTCCGGATCATTACACAATTCCCAATCCAATATGGCTGATTCCCTAGTAGGTTCAATGACAAACTGCTCTAAAAAGCCATCTCATAGGCATTCAACAAACTCACTCTCTTGAAATCCATTTCCAACCTGATTTTCCCAATTGACCTGCATGTTGAAATCTCCCATGACTATCATAACATTGCCCTCTTAACACACCTTTTCTATTTCCTGCTGTAATCTGTGGTCCACATCCCAGCTACTGTATGGAGGCCTGTATATAACTTCCATCAACGTCCTTTTCTTAATTCAACATCTTCCAATCCTATGTTACATCTTTCTACTGATTTGATGCAATTCTTTACCAGTAGAGCCACGCCATTCACTCTGCCTACCTTCTTAACACTCTGAGATAACATGTAACCTTGGACATTTAGCTCCCAACTACAATTATCCTTCAGCCATGATTCTGTTTTGGCCACAACATCATACCTGACAATCTGTAATAGTGCAACAAGATCACCCACCTTATTGTTTATATTCCATGGACTGGGATATGACACTTTGTGTACTGTATTTGCTTCCCCTTTTTGATTCTGCATCCCTAATGCACTGGTACTCACCCCATTGGCTGCAATTTTGTCCTATCATCTGCCTGCCCTTCCTGACAGTCCAACTGCACACTATCTTTGCTGTTTTACCATCCATCCTATCCCATTTTGAGGGGGAATGGCCATAGGTGTGCTCTGTGCTACTGCCTATTCACATGTCCATTTCTCCTGACAGTCACCCAGATACTTGCCTCCTGCAACATCGGGGTGACTACTTCCCTATAATTCCGATCAATTATCTCCTCACTCTCCCCTATGAACCAGAGTTCATCCAGCTGCTGCTCCAGATCCCTAACACAGTCCTGAAGGAGCTGTAGCTGAAGGCACTTCACACAAATGTAGTTCCCTGGGAGACCCTGGGTCTCCCAGGACTCCAACATCCGACATGAAGAACACACAACAACCGTTTAGTACACTTGGTACAGTAAGAGGAAAAAAGGGAACCTTAACAGAAGCTTACTTGGCCAAAGCCTGACCTTCCCATTCTCACCACTGGCCTACTCCCAACCATAACCATTTGTCCCTTCCGTACTTTTAAACAAGTGTCGCTGACCTGTGAGAAACCTCATCGCTGTGCCTCCTCTTGCCGTTGATTGGGCTGTCAGAATGAGCCCGTAAAGCACTATGCTAACCACTATGCCACCATGCTGTCCCAAATTTGGATAGACAAGGCCTATTATAGATCGTCAACATGGCTTTGTGTGTGGAAGGTCATATCCAACAAAACATACAGGGTTTTTTGAGGGGGCTCCCAAAAAGGTTGATGAAAGGAAGGTGGTAAGTATTATCTACATAGACTTTTGAAAGACCTTTAATAAATTCTGCATGGTGGGGTGTGGTTCAGAAGATTAAATAATTTGCCATTCAGGATAAAGTAATAAATAGAATTCAGCATTGGTTTAGCAGGAGTAGAAAAAGAGTGTTAGTAGATGACAGGAATTCTGCAGATGCTGGAAATTCAAGCAACACACATCAAAGTTGCTGGTGAACGCAGCAGGCCAGGCAGCATCTCTAGGAAGAGGTGCAGTCGACGTTTCAGGCCGAGACCCTTCGTCAGGACTAACTGAAGGAAGAGTTAGTAAGAGATTTGAAAGTGGGAGGGGGAGGGGGAGATCCAAAATGATAGGAGAAGACAGGAGGGGGAGGGATGGAGCCAAGAGCTGGACAGGTGATTGGCAAAGGGGATATGAGAGGATCATGGGACAGGAGGTCCGGTGAGAAAGACGGGGGCGGGGGGGACCCAGAGGATGAGCAAGGGGTATAGTCAGAGGGACAGAGGAAGAAAAAGGAGAGAGAGAGAAAGAATGTGTGTATATAAATAAATAACAGATGGGGTACGAGGGGGAGGTGGGGCATTAGCGTAAGTTAGAGAAGTCAATGTTCATGCCATTAGCCACACTCAGGTTGGAGGAACAACACCTTATATTCCGTCTGGGTAGCCTCCAACCTGATGGCATGAACATTGACTATTCTAGCATTACCCGGATGGATACCTAAGTACGCTTTTAACGATACTGAATAAGATCCAACGGTCACCCGGTTACATAAAATTGAAAGGGTGCAGAGAAAATTTACAAGGATTTTGCCAGGACCTGGGTAGCTGAGTTACAGGGGAAGATTGAATACATTGGAGCTTTACTCCCTGGAGCATAGGAGAATGAGGGGAGATCACACAACAATTCAGGAACAGCTTCTCCTCTGTCGTCAGATTTCTGATGGGACCATGGACCCATTAACACTACTTTGTTATTCCTTCATTTTTGCACTATAGATTCTGTAACTTATAGTAAATTTTCAGCCTTTGCATTGTACTGCTGCAGCAAAACAACAAGTTTCAAATCATATAAGATTGAGATAATAAATCTGATTCTGTATACCACACAGCAACACAAGCTGCAATCAAATGGTGCTTATCTTTGCATAGTGTCTGTGAGGCAGCAGTTTTGCAGTTTCAGTACAGCGAAATTTGATAAGTATTTGATAAGATGCCAAACTATTTCATAATGGAAGCATTCACCAAATGACTGGAATTCGCGAACAGCAATTAAATATGTTGCTAAACACATGCTGTCCAACGCGAACCCACTTCCAACCATGGGATATTCTTTATTTTAATGTTTAGTCACTGTGCCCTGCTAGCCTCAAATTGCCAGAAACACAGTAATGGTGCTCTGAAGACACAATATCAGTTGCAAAAATAGCAAAAATCAGGAGGCTCGGGACTACAAACTGGGCAGAATCCATCATGAAGGACCCTCTCCACTAAAGACATGCCCTCTTCTCATTGCAACCATCAAGGAGGAGGTATGGGAACCCGAAGACACACACTCACGACACACACCCACTCTTTCAGGAACAGTAGCTTCCTCTGCCATCAGATTTCTGAGTGGACCAGGAACCCATGAACTATTCTTGCTCTTTTTTTTTTTTTTTTTTTTTTTTGCATGATTTATTTATTTATTATTGTAAATTATGATATATTTCATGTAAAATGATGAATAAGCTCTTCTCGAGCTTCCAGCTGGTTACAGATCTCAATCATAACCGGCATTTCAATGACAAATTCTGCCATCATCATCCCTAATGAAGACGGTTATAATCGATACCCATCCAGAAACCCGAGAAGTGTCTATTTGTCATATTTTATGTCTTTCACAATATATGTTAGTGATAATAAACCTGATTCCACAACTTATGGACTGACTTTCACCAACTCTACAAGTTCAAAGTTCGACTGCACAACTCATATTCACAGTATTGTTTGCTTTTTCTTTGCACAGTTTGCCAGTAACATCATGTACAATCCCGTCCACCCTGCTCAGGGACTGTGTGTCCCACTCTCATCAGGGAGGAGGCTGTGTAGCATCCAAGCAAGGACCACCAGGTTCAAAAACAGTTACTTTCCCCAAGTAGTAAGTCTGATCAACACCTCCATCCACTTACCCACCCCTCCAAGCCCCCCACCAACACGACTTTGTCACTTCCTGTCAGTCACCTTATGTACCCACACTCCTGTGCCTAGCGTCACTTTATGGACATACAAACAATCTTCAAAAGTTCAAAGTAAATCTATTATTTGAATCAGAATTCAATTTAATATCACTGGTATTTCTCATGAAATTTGTTAACTTTGATCCTGATGCAGGTTTGTGGGAAAGTCCCACAGTCCTTTCATTCAGGAAAAGGAAAGGTCTATGGCAGGAGTGAATTAATGTTCCTTAAGACATCGTGCAAATTTCTGCACCTAATCAAACAACAAAATGCCTTTTCCGTTACGTGATTCAGCATGTAAGAGTGCACGAGCTTCCTGTCACAGGTATCAGTTAATAGTGTAATTTAATTCCAGTGACATTATCAGCACCTGCATTTAGACAGAAAGGACAGAGTTTAAAATTGCATTTAGTACAAATCTGCTGCTGATCATTGAGTTTCTTAGATAAAACATGTTAAAATCTTCCTTTCTTAGGAATAGTGAAAGGTAATACAGCTTACAGTTTACCCCAAGATACTTATAAGTACAGCCGTGTCTAAGTGCAATCTCTTTCACTTTGCCCTTCCCAGTTTCTTCCTTCATCACTCACCTCCGTCCCCCCTCACCTGCCAGCTTGTACTCCTTCTCCTCCCCCCACCTTGTTATTCCGCCTTCAGCCACCTTCATTTCCAGTCCTGATGAAGGATCTTGGCCTGAAACATTGACTGATTACCCCTCTCCATAGATGCTGCCTGACCTGCTGAACTCCCCCAGCATTTTATGTACGTTCATACACTCGGTGGTACATCTACAGGCAGGCCTTGCCAAGCACCTTGACAGAAAGACAACCTCGATGCAAATGCTTTACATTGTTATTCACAGCTCCAGGAATGACATAATGTTCTTGAAAACCTAAGTCAGATCAACCTTTAAAGCACCACACACAAAGTGCTGGAGGGACACAGCAGGTCAGGCAGCATCTATGGAGAGGAATAAACAGTCAACATTTTGGGCTGAGGCCCTTCTTCAGGGCTGGAAAGGAAGGGGAAAGATACCAGAATACAAAGGTTAGGAGGGATGGGAAGGAGAATAGCTGGAAAGTGATAGGTGAAGCCAGGTGGGTAGGAAAGGTAAAGGGCTGGTGAGGAAGCGATCTGATAGGAGAGGAGAGTGGACTATGGGAGAAAAGGAAGGAGGAGGGGCACCAGGAGGAGGTGATAAAGCTTTAAATCCCACAGAATGCAAACCTGAATGAATACAAATCTGAATGATATTTTTCTGGTAAACCGGTCTTGCTCTTTCATCCTTCATAAATAATTCACCTAAAGTGCTGGAGGAACTCAGCAAATCATAAACACAAGAGATTCTGCAGATGCTAGAAATCCAGAGTTACAGACAGAAAATGCTGGAGAAACTCTGTAGATCAGGCAGCATTTATAGAGGGGGATGAACAGTCAATACTTCAGGCCAAGACCCTTCATCAGGACTGGAAAGGAAGGGGGAAGAAGCTCGAATAAGAAGGTGGGGGGAAGCGAAGGTTATAGGTGACGCCATGTGAGGGGGAAGATGGGGAGCTGGATTTCCTGAGTAACTCACAAAAAGCTGGAAGAGCTCAGCAGGTCAGACAGCATCTCTGGAGAAGAGTAAACAATCGACATTTTGGGGCGAGACCCTTCATCAGGATTGGAATGAAAGGGAGAAGATGCCAGAATGAGAAGGTGGGGGGAGGTGAAGGAGAGAAGCTGGCTGGTGACAGGCGAAAGGTGAGGGGAAAAGGTGGGTGGTTGGATTTTCTTCCTAAATATGGTGCCCACAACTGCTCACTGTACCAGGTGTGATCACAGATCAACATTGCACAATTCTAGAGAGAAAAAATTCTTCACAATACCATGGTAAATTTAAGTCCAGTGAATTATTTATTAAAGGTGATTTAACATTCTATTTTAAATTTATTCTTTTCCTTTAGGCTGCTCAGAACCTCTGGGGATGAAGTCAGGACATATCCAGGATTATCAGATTACTGCTTCCAACATCTTTAGGACCTTAAATATGGACATGTTTACTTGGGAACCCTGTAAAGCTCGACTGGATAAACAGGGAAAGATAAATGCCTGGACTTCAGGACGCAGTGATCAGTCACAGTGGCTGCAGGTACTCAATGTATTTTCAGAATATTGTTCTCTCATTAACCATGTATGTTCCATGTCTCTGCTCCTTATCAACATACGCTCAATGGCCACTTTATTAGGAACCTCCTGTACCACAGTCAAATAAACAGTTGATATTTCGGGCCAAGACTGAAACATCAGGAGACCTGATGACAGATCTCAGCCTGAAATATCGGCTGTTATTTCCCTGCATAGATGTTGCCTGACCTGTCTGAGTTCCTCCAGCATTTTGTGTAGATTGATTGTGGAGTAGGCTATAAGATCAACATTACATTGTGGGGCAAAGTGCCTGAACTTTGCAGTTTTATATTCTATGTTAAAAATCCACATACAATCCAGTAATGAATTCCTGGCTCCAATTTAGAAAATATACTTTAATGAATGTTTAGATGCAGGTATTGAAGTTCATAGTGTATTCAATATTCCCACATGAATCATTAAGTCTTTATATCTTAAGTGAAGAATGCAATGTCATTTTTCTTCCTTATGTTCTTGGGATCCAAAACAGTTCTGCTGTAATTGGGATCCCATGGAATCAGGGGAAATGTTGGAGATCAGCTTTTAACTTTGAAAGTACAATGCTGTAACATGTATGTCCTCCTGCTTCACTTCCTCTGTATGAAATGTTCTTGCAGCAATATTCCCTAAATCTTTAATCATTAATTTTATATTATCTGCTTGCTTTCACCTGTGGAAAAGATGCCATTTGTTTTTTTTTTCTCTATTCACTTCCCTTCTTTTAGAAACCTTCCCTGTATTAAAATGCAAAGTAAATGGATCAGCCAAGATCAAATGGCAGAGCAGACTCGATGGGCCAAATAGCCTAATTCTGCTCCAGTGTCTTATGGTCTTATTATCCAAATTTACTATGTCACTATATACTATCACAAGATTCATTTTCTTGCAGGCATTCACATTAGTACAAAGAAATACAATAGAATCAATGAAAGACTACACACAAAGACTGACAAACAACCATTGGGGAAATGGTGACGTGTCGGACTGAGATAAGAAGGAGGTTCTTGACCTAGGTGTTGAACCAGTGTAATTTGCCTTGGCAAAGACTATGGAGGCCAAACAAAGAACTTTAAACACAGCAGAATACACTATGATGTCCTTCGGCCCATGATGATGTGCTGGTCTTTTAACCTACACTAAGATCAATGTCACCCTTCCCTCCGACATAGCTGTCCATTTTTCTTTCATGCACGCACCTATCTAAGAGTCTCTTAAATGCCACTAATATTATGCCTTTAACACCACTGTCTCTAGGGCATTCGATGCACCCACCACTTTGTGTAGAATGAAACTTGCCGTTGACATCCCTCCTGTACTTTCTCCAATCACCTTCAAAATATGCCGCCCACATATTAGTCATTTCTGACCACTCTATCTTGGCCTCTTATCATATTGCATATCGTCACCTTTTATCTGCCTTCGCTCCAAAGGGAAAAGCCCTAGCTTGCTCAAACTAAGATAAAATGTCCTGCTGGGTTCACCAGCAACTTTTATGTGTGTTGCTGAGATAAAATATGCTCACTAGTCCAGCCAGCATCCTGGTAAATCTCCTCTGCACTATCTCTAAAGCTTCCACATCTGTATAATGACCACCATTTCTTCAAAGCATGCTTCCTCATATCTGACACCATTCATGCTGTCCAATGGCTCAATACTATGTGATATAAAGCAGAGAACAGTGCACACTTCTCTAACTGTAGTCATACTGTGGTTTTTGTAATAATCATTAAAAACCTCAATGTTTATACTGTAGCCTTCTCCTGTCACTTTGAGAAGTGCTGTTCAGCTGATTTTTCCAATAGTGGAATAGTCCAGGAGGTTGATACAAAGACATCTTAGATAAGTTTATGGATGAAAGATATAGGCTGTAGAGGAGGAAAGGTTAGATTAATAGTGGACCACAAACAAGAGAAAATCTGCATGTGCTGGAGATCCGAGCAACACACACAAAATACTGGAGGAACTCAGCAGGCCAGGCAGCATCTATGGAAAGAGTACAGTCGGCGTTTCAGGCTGAAACCCTCCGGCAGGACCGCGGTGGAGAAGGTTTATATAGGTTTGCACATCATTGTGGGCCAAAGGGCCTGTGCTATAATGTTCTATGTTCTGTGTTCTACATTGTAGGTGGGGTTTTTCCTGACAAGTTTGATGTAAAAAAATAATTGAATCCAATTTCTGTACCTTTTATTAGTTCAAGTTAATGTTAATTGTTATTTAATCATACATGAATACAGCCAAATGAAACAGCACTATTAACATTTCTTGCTGGTGAACGCAGCAGGCCAGGCAGCATCTCTAGGAAGAGGTACAGTCGACGTTTCGGGCTAAGACCATTCGTCAGGACTAACTGAAAGAAGAGATAGTAAGAGATGTGAAAGTGGGAGGGGGAGGGGGAGATCCAAAATGATAGGAGAAGACAGGAGGGGGAGGGATGGAGCCAAGAGCTGGACAGGTGATTGGCAAAAGGGATATGAGAGGATCATGGGACAGGAGGTCCAGGGAGAAAGAAAGGGGGAAGGGGGAAATCCAGGGGATGGGCAAGGAGTATAGTGAGAGGGACAGAGGGAGAAAAAGGAGAGAGAGAAAAAAAACTAATAACAAACAAACAAACAAATAAATAAATAAATAATGGATGGGTTATGAAGGGGAGGTGGGTCATTAACAGAAGTTAGAGAAGTCAATGTTCATGCCATCAGGTTGGAGGCTACCCAGACGGAATATAAGATGTTGTTCCTCCAACCTGAGTGTGGCTTCATCTTGACAGTAGAGGAGGCCGTGGATAGACATATCAGAATGGGAATGGGACATGGAATTAAAATGTGTGGCTACTGGGAGATCCTGCTTTCTCTGACGGACAGAGTGTAGATGTTCAGCGAAACGGTCTCTCAGCCTGCATCGGGTCTTGCCAATATATAGAAGGCCACATCTGGAACACCGGACGCAGTATATCACCCCAGCCGACTCACAGGTGAAGTGTCGCCTCTCCTGGTAGGACTGTCTGGAGCCCTGAATGGTGGTAAGGGAGGAAGTGTAAGGGCAAGTGTAGCACTTGTTCCACTTACAAGGATAAGTGCCAGGAGGGAGATCGGTGGGAAGGGATGAGGGGGACGAACGGACAAGGGAGTCGCGTCAGGAGCGATCCCTGCAGAAAGCAGAAAGGGGGGTGGAGGGAAAGATGTGCTTGGTGTTGGGATCCCGTTGGAGGTAGCAGAAGTTACCAAGAATTATATGTTGGTCCCAGAGGCTGGTGGGGTGGTAGGTGAGGACAAAGGGAACCCTATTCCTATTGAGCTGGCGGGAGGATGGGGTAAGAGCAGATGTGTGTGAAATGGGAGAGATGCATTTGAGAGCAGAGTTGATAGTGGAGGAAGGGAAGCCCCTTTCTTTAAAAAAGGAGGACATCTCCTTCATTCTGGAATGAAAAGCCTCATCCTGAGAGCAGATGCAGTGGAGACGGAGGAATTGGGAGAAGGGGATGGCATTTTTGCAAGAGACAGGGTGAGAAGGGGAATCGTCTAGGTAGCCTTGAGAGTCCGTAGGCTTATAGTAGACATCAGTGGATCAGTTGTCTCCAGAGATAGAGACGGAAAGATCTAGAAAGGGGAGGGAGGTGTCGGAAATGGACCAGGTAAACTTGAGGGCAGGGTGAAAGTTGGAGGCAAAGTTAATGAAGTCAATGAGCTCAGCATGTGTGTAGGAAGCAGCGCCAATGCAGTCATCGATGTAGCAAAGGAAAAGTGGGGGACAGATACCAGTATAGGTTTGGAACATGGATTGTTCCACAAAGTCAACAAAAAGGCAGGCATAGCTGAGACCCATACGGGTGCCCATGGCTACACCTTTAGTTTGGAGGAAGTGGGAGGAGCCAAAAGAGAAATTATTAAGAGTAAGGACTAATTCCGCTAGATGGAGCAGAGTGGTGGTAGAGGGGAAATGATTAGGTCTGGAGTCCAAAAAGCAGAGAGCTTTGAGACCTTGCTGGTGGGGGATGGAGGTATATAGGGACTGGACATCCAAGGTGAAAATAAAGTGGTGGGGGCCAGGGAATCATCGAAGAAATTCAGAGTGTGAGAAATGTCACAAACATGGGTAGGAAGGGATTGAACAAAGGGGAATAAAACCATGTCGAGGTATGCAGAAATGAGTTTGGTGGAGCAGGAGCAAGCTGAGACAATGGATCTACCTGGACAGGCAGGTTTGTGGATCTTGGGTAGGAGGTAGAAACGGGAAGGGTGGTGTGTGGGAACTATAAGGTTGGTAGCAGTGGATGGGAGATCCCCTGAGCGGATAAAATTGGTGATGGTGTGGGGGACAATGGCCTGGTGCTCCTTAGTGGGGTCATGATCGAGGGGTCAATAAGAGGAGGTATCCACGAGTTGTTGCCGCGCCTCGGCAAGGTAGAGATCAGTACGCCAGATTACAACAGCACCCCATTTATCGACAGGTTTTATAGTAAGGTTAGGATTAGTGTGGAGGGAATGGAGAACAGAGTGTTCGGAAGGAGTGAGGTTGGAAAGGGAACAAGGTGCGGTGAAGTCGAGACGGTTGATGTCCTGTCGGCAGTTAGCAATAAAGAGATCCAGAGCAGGCAGAAGACCAGAGCGGGGTGTCCATGAAGAGGAGGGTTGAAGACGGGAGAAGAGGTCATCGGTGGGGGTGGGAGAGTCCTTGCCGAAGAAGTAGGCTTGAAGATCGGGCCGGCTCTTAGCTCCATCCCTCCCCCTCCTCCTATCATTTCAGACCTCCCCCTCCCCCTCCCACTTTCAAATCTCTTACTATCTCTTCTTTCAGTTAGTCCTGACGAAGGATCTCAGCCTGAAACGTCGACTGTTCCTCTTCCTGGAGATGCTGCGTTCATCAGCGATTTTTATGTGTGCTGCTTGTAATTCCAGCATCTGCAGATTTCCTCGTGTTTGCACTATTAACGTTACTTTTTAGGGCTAAATACCTCAAAATTTACATTTGGTGATGGAGGTCAGATCAGAAGTAAAAATCCAAGACTGGAATATCTTCGGTCAGTACAGAATGAAATAGACAGAAAAGATTGAGCTACAAGGCTTTCCATGTGGACAAGGTGTATCAAATACTGATTCATTGCGACAGTCCAGAGACTGCAGTGTAGGAAGTTGGACATCTCTTTACCAGAAAGTAGATAATAAAGCTTAAAGCAAATCCGATATGGCTGTGAAATTTAAAGCGAATACCAAGTTTTAAATAACATCAGAGAAGAGAGAACAAGGTTAAAGTCTTTGATTAATAACTTATCACTGATTCATTGCCAGCCTGTTTCTTTCTGAACTGATATTTCTGTGCCTACTGAGTATTTTTACCATTTAGTTTATATTTTTTTGTCCAAGGGTAAAGTCAGCGAATTCTGTGAGTGAGAGGTGAGAAAGCAAGATGGACAGGAGGCAAATTTTCGAAGCAGTTGTTGATTCTTATTTACTTATTGCCTGTTACACTGCTGGTATCTAGGGCAGAAATGAAGGTTCTCCATCTCTGTCTGTCCTTAGCCACTCAGATGTAGAAGGATTCTTCATTGCCATTTCCATAACTATTTTGTTTTACCAGTCAGGGTTGTTAACCCTGAGTTGAACCCCCAAACCAGGAGGACCCGTGAACCACTCTTAGTCTGGTCTCTACCCTTCGACCTTTTTGGCATGAGTGACCCTACCAAAAGCCAAAGCATGAAGCCTTGACTCCAGCCAGCATAGCTCTTTGTGGTCCTCTTGGAGGAATTGATTCATCTCAGTATTAATATAGATAGGATAATATATAAACATGGAAAACCTACAGCACAATACAGGCCCTTCAGCCCACAATGCTGTGCCGAATATGTACTTACTCAAAAATTACCTGAGGTTACCCATAGCCCTCTGTTTTTCTAAGCTCCATGTACCTATCCAGGAGTCTCTTAAGAGACTCTATAGTATCCGCCACCACCACTGTTGCCGGCAGCCCATTCCACGCACCCACCACTCTCTACATAAAAAACTTACCCCTGACATCTTCTCTGTACCTACTTCTAAGCACCTTAAAACTGTGCCCTCTCGTATCAGTCATTTCAGTCCTGGGAAAAAGCCTCTGACTATCCACACAATCAATGCCTCTCATCACCTTATACACCTCTATCAGGTCACCTCTCATCCTCTGTCACTCCAAGGAGAAAAGGCCGAGTTCACTCAACCTATTCTCATAAGGCATGCTCCCCAATCCAGGCAACATCCTTGTAAATCTCCTCTGCACTCTTTCTATGGTTTCCACATCCTTCCTGTAGTGAGGTGATCAGAACTGAGCACAGTATTCCAAGTGGGGCCTGACCAGGGTCCTAAGTAGCTGTAACATTACCTCTCAGTTCTTAAACTCAATCCCATGGTTGATGAAGACCTATGCACCATATGCCTTCTTAACCACAGAGTCAATCTGTGCAGCAGCTTTGAGTGTCCTATGGACTTGGACCCTAAGATCACTCTGATCCTCCACACTGCCAAGAGTCTTACCATTAATGCTATATTCTGCCATCATATTTGACCTAGCAAAATGAACCACCTCACACTTATCTGGGTTGAACTCCATTTGCCACTTCTCAGCCCAGTTTTGTATCCTATCGATGTCCCACTGTAACCTGTGACAGCCCTTCACACTATCCACAACACCTCCAACCTTTGTGTCATTAGCAAATTTACTAACTCATCCCTCCAATTCCTCATCCAGGTCATTTATAAAAATCACGAAGAGAAGGGGTCCCAGAACAGATTCCTGAGGCACACCGCTGGTCACTGACCTCCATGCAGAATATGACCCGGCTACAGCCACTCTTTGCCTTATGTGAGCAAGCCAATTCTGGATCCACAAAGCAAGGTCCCCTTGGATCCTATGCCTCCTTACTTTCTCAATAAGCCTTGCACGGGGTGCTTATTAAACGCCTTGCTGAAATCAATATACACTACATCTACTGTTCTACCTTCGTCAATGTGTTTAGTATGGAACTGATACTTATATATGGAACTGTCTTTAGAAGTTTACCTAAACAAGTTGAAAACAAGAGGTTCAGTACATGCTGGAAACTTAGAGCAACACAAAAAAATATGTTGAGGAATTCAGCAGGTCAGGCAGCATCTATGAAAGTAAACTGTTGACTTTTCAGGCCAAGACCTTCATCAGAACAGGAAAGAAAGGGGGAAGATACCAGGATAAAAAAGTCGGGGGGAGGGATAGGTGAAGCCTGGTGGGTGAGAAAGGTAAAGGGCTGGAGAAGAAGGAATCTAATTGGAGAAGAGAGTGGCCCATGGGAGAAAGGGAAGAAGAAATCTGATAGGAGAGGAGAGTGGACCATGGGAGAAAGGGAAGAAGGAATCTGATAGGAGAGGAGAGTGGACCATGGGAGAAAGGGAAGAAGGAATCTGATATGAGAGGAGAGTGGACCATGGGAGAAAGGGAAGAAGGATGGGTGCAGGGGGAGGTGACAGGTGGGTGAGGAGAAGAGGTAAAAGGCCAGAGTGGGCAATAGAAGGAATGGAAAGGGAGTAGGTAAATGAAAAAAATGAAAAAAGAGCAGATGGAGAAATCGATGTTCATGCCATCAAGTTGGAGGCTACCTAGACAAAATATGAGGTGTTGCTCTTCCACCCTGTGAGTGGCGATATCGGGGCAGAGGAGGAAGCCATTGATTGGCATATCAGAATAGGATTGGGGGTGGGGGAAGGAAGTAAAATGGTTGGCCACCAGGAAATTCTGCTTTTGGCGGGTAGAGCAGATATGTTCAACAAAGCGGTCCCCAAATTTACATCGGGTCTCACAATGTAGAGGAGGCCATATCGGGAGCACCGGATACAAGAGGCGACTTCAACAGATTCACAGGTGAAGAGTCACCTTGACTGGAAGGACTGTCTGGGACACCGAATGGAAGTGAGGGAGGAGGTGAATGGGCAAGTGTAGCAATTCTGTCACTTGCAGGGGTAAGTACCAGGAAGGAGACTAGACAAGGAAGAATGGAGGGAATGATCCCTGTGGAAAATAGAGAGTTGAGGGTGTGAGCTTGAGGTAAAGATTTGTTTGGCAGTATGATCTCATTGATGCTGGAGGGAATTGCAGAGAATGATGTGTGAGTTATTATGTGTTACTCGAGTATGTTTCCAAAGTAAAACAAAGATTTTTAACTATACCCATTATCTATAAAATATTCTTCTTTAATTGGCCTGAAAATTTTCATTTTCATCATTTTAATTTCTGGAGGAACGAAAGTTCAAAGACTCAAAGGTTCACTTATTATCAAAGTATACAACTCTGAAATTCTTCTTCTCCAGATAGCCAAGAAAGAAAAAAATGGCAGCACAATTATCAATCCCCAAAACGCTCCTTCCCACACAAAAAAAAACAAAAATGGAACAGGCACATCAACCCCTAAATCCCCCTCCCCACACACAGAAAATGAGAAAGATCGGGAAAAAACACAGGACAGAAAGAAACTATAAGGCTGAGAAAAGGTCTACAGTCCAAGTCCATATCCAAAACGCAGAAAATTCAGATAACATTCTCTGGGCACAGCGGCAGCCTCTCCCCTCTCCAGTAGCAAACGATCCCTCAGCGATCAAAAGGCAGTCTCCCTCTCCAATGGCAAGCGATCCCTCAATGATCAAAAGGCAGTCTCCCTCTCCAGTAGCAAACGATCCCTCAGCGATCAAAAGGCAGTCTCCCTCTCCAATGGCAAGCGATCCCTCAATGATCAAAAGGCAGTCTCCCTCTCCAGTAGCAAACGATTCCTCAGCGATCAAAAGGCAGTCTCACTTCTCCGACATCAGAGCAATCCCCTAGCGATCAAAAGGCAGTCTCCCCTCTCCAATGGCAAATGATCCCCCAGCGATCAAAAGGCAGTCTCCCTCTCCAATGGCAAGCAATCCCCCGGCCATCAAAAGGCAGTCTCCCTCTTCAACAGCAGAGCAATCTCCCAGTGATCAAAAGTGAAATGCATTTGGAAAGTTAAATCCTGAAAAAATGCAACTCAATCATATAGAAATGAATTAAAGGTAAATCATACAAAGGAAAGACAGCATTAAAAATCTGCTTTGATACATGCCCTTAACAACCTTGAATTTTTTCCAAAATATTGGCTGACATGAGTGCTCTAAGTTCAAAGTAAATTTATTATCAAAGTACATATATGTCACCATATACAACCCTGAGATTCATTTCCTTGCATGCGTACTCAATAAATCCATAGAATAATAACCATAACAAAATCAATTAAAGATCACACCAACTTGGGCATTCAACCAGTGTGCAAAAGACAACAAACTGCAAATACGAAAAGAAAGAAATAATAATAATAATAATAAATAATAAATAAGCAATAAATATCGAGAGTGTGAGATGAAGAGTCCTTGAAAGTGAGTCCATAGGTTGTGGGAATATTTCAATGATGGAGAAAGTGAAGTAGAGTGGTTAATCCCCATTGGTTTAAGAACGTCGACTGTACCTCTTCCTAGAGATGCTGCCTGGCCTGCTGCGTTCACCAGCAACTTTGATGTGTGTTGGTTTAAGAACGCCCATTGGTTTCGGGGGTAATAACTGTTCCTGAACCTGGTGGTGTGAGTCCTGAGTCTCCTGTACCTCCTTCCTGATGGAAGAGAGCATGACCTAGATGGTGGTGGGTCCCTGATGATGGATGCCACTTTCCTGTGACAGAGTTTTGTGTAGATGTGTTCAATGTTGGGAGAGCTTTATCTGTAATGGACTGGGCCTTATCTAGTACCTTCTGTAGGAATTTTCATACTATTTTACTGCACATAGCAATGAAGGAAGGACAAGGATGGAAGTTTTGGGAACCTTGGATGGCGATGTTATAAATTTAGTCAAGAAAGTAACAGAAGCATAAATAAGGTTTAGGAAGCTGAAATCGGAGAAAGATGTTAAACAATATAAAGAAATCTGGATACTGGTGATTGGAGGCCTAGAGGACTGTCCGGGAGTTGGACGACTGTCCACACGAGTGGGTTGGTGGGAGGGAGGAAAGGGGCTTGATTTGCTGTTGTTTTTTGGCGCCAGAATGTGTGGTGGCACTCGAGGGCTGCTCCCAGCTCATCCTTGGGTGCGTTGATTGTTATCACAAACAATACAGTTCACTGTATGTTTCAACGTACACATGATAAAAAAAATGAATCCAGATCAGGGAGTGTCTAGGATAATCGTGGTGGAGGTGCAGCTGCCTATCCTTAGTGATGAGCCCAGAATGTGGTACTTTGCTTAAATTACTGCCATTTGCAACAGAATTCATAGACAATCAAGTTGTTTATCTGATGTACGTGTGGAATGGGCGACACGGGAGTGTAGTGGTTAGCACTGCGCTATAGAGCACAGGCAACTGGAGTTCAAGTCCTGCCACTGTCTGTAAGGAGTTTGTACGTTCTCCCCATGACCACATGGGTTTCCTCTGGGTACTCCGGTTTCCTCCCACAGTCCAAAGATCTAGCGGTTGGTAGATCAATTGGTCATTATGAATTGTCTTGCTGTTGTTGATTTGTTGCTTGTTGTCTTCTGTTTCCTTCTACTGAACATTGTGGGCATGCTATATTGGCACCGGAAGGTGTGGCAACATTTGTGGGCCGCCCCCAGCACATGCTTTGTTTGTGTTGGTTTTTAACACAAGCCATTTCACTGCATGCTTGGATACATGTGGTAGATAAATCTGAGACTGAATCAGAAAGCAGCAAAGTACTCAAGCATAGTATTAAAATGGGCAAATGGGGCCAGGAGTTTTTTTTTGGCTGATTAGTAAGGCACAAAGATTGGTGGAGTTCTGGGCAGCAAAGAAGGTTGTTGGAGGATACAGATCATGTGCAGAGAAATGGCAGATGGGGTTTAATCCTGGCCAGTGTGGGTTTTTGCAGTTTGGGAGGTCAAATGCAAAGCAATTGCACCCTGTAAGTGACAGGACTCAGGAGCACTGATGTACGGAGGGACCTCGGGTTGCAAGTCCATAGCTGACCGAATGTGGAAACACAAGTGGACAGGGCAGTAAAGAAGTCATATTGAAACGCTTGTGTTAATCACTCATGGCATTCAGTATAAGAGTCAGGAAAAAGAACTAAAGTGTTGTCAGGCTGCTTTTGGATTTGTGTCTACAGCTCTGTTCACCCCATTACAGGAAGAATGTGGACACTTTTGGAGGGACTGCAGTGGATGCTGCCTGGAATAGAAAATATTAGCTGTAAGGAGAGACTGGGCAGGCTTGGGTTGTTTTCTTTAGAGATAGAAAGTCAGTCTCTTTGCAAAGGTAAAAGAAAAAATCAAGACATACAATAGGTTTATGGTGGGAGGTGTCTGGAAGGGGTAGTGCTGGACATAGACAGAATAGTGGCATTTAAGAGGCTTCTAGACAGAAACATAAGCATGGAGAGATATGGATCTCCTGCAGGCATATGGGATTAGTGTCATTTGACACCATGGATGGCATAGGCATTATGGGCCAAATGGCCTGTTTGTCTGTTGTACTGTTCTATGTCTTTGCTGGTCAAAGTAAGCCATCAGTGTATTGATGGAGAAGATTTTTGACTTTATTTTTGATAAGGAAAGAAAAAGAATGTCCCATTGGACTTGAGGCCTCAAGATTTCTTCAATAAATATCTATGATATTAGCATGGGTAGAAGATTGGCTGACCGGCAGGAGACAATCAGTGGGAATAAAAGGAGCCTTTTCTGGTTGGCTGCCGGTGACTTGTGGTGTTCCACAGGGGTCAGTGTTGGAACCTCTTCTTTTCATGTTATATGTCAATGATTTCGATGATGAAATTGATGGTTTTATGGTCAAGTTTGCAGACAATATGAAGATTGGTGGAGGGGCAGGTAGTGTTGAGAAAGCAGGGGGTCTGCAGAAGTGTGTTCCTGTTAAAGGAACGCACCAATATCCTTTTAACAAGTCAATTTTTGTGAGGTATTTAGCCTTTCCTACTCTATCAATACTGTCATCCACTCTCTTTCCTTTTTCCTTCTTGTTTTCAACTTGTTCAACCATTTCACTTTCCTCTAAATTCATTAGAGTGAATATAGAGTAGGGAAGTGTATAGTCGTGCACTTTAGTAGAAGGAATAAAGGTGTAGACTACTTTTAAATGGGGTGAAAATTTATAAATCAGGGGTACAAAGGTACATAGGAATCCTTTTGCAGGGTTCCCTAAAGATTAACTTGCAGGTAGTAAAAAAAAAAGGCAAATACAAAGTTAGCATTCACTTGGAGAGGACTGGAATATAAAAACAAGGATGTAATGCTGAGGCTTTATAAGGCATTGGTCAGACAGCACTAGAAGTATTGTAAGCAATTTTGGGATCCTTTTCTAAGAAAGGATATGCTGATATTGGAGAGGATCTGATGAACTGAGTCTGTAGTCAATGGAGATTGGAAGAATGAGGGGAGATTTCATTGAAACCTATCAAATATTGAAAGTCTGAGATGGAGTAGATGTGGAGACAATAGTTTCTGGGGGGGGTGGTGTCTAGAAGCAGAGGGCACAGCCACAGAATAGAGGAACATCCCTTTAAAACAGAGAAGAGGAGAAATTTCTTTAGCCAGAGAATGTTGAATCTGTGGCATTTATTGCCACAGATGGCTGTGAAGACCAGGTTATTGGGGTATATTTAAAACAGAGGTTGATAGATTCTTCATTAGTAAGGGTGTCAAAGGTTACAGGAAGAAGGCAGGAGAATGGGGTTGCAAGGAATAATAAATCAACCATGATGGCTTAATTCTGTTCTAAAAAAAATGAGGGATCAACAAATTCTTTGGTGCCTTAAGCCCCGTGAGGCTTGTTGGGGCTTATTTCCTATGTTGAGGAGGACTGTGGTAAAGATTATGTGATGCATTAGACTGATAGAAATTAGCATGATCAATATATTCCTCTGGCAAAGCAAATGATTCAGTAAATTCATCATCACTCAAAGAAAACAGAAGTATGCTTTTTTCAGGAAAGCTATGTTTGTGTAAAGGAGACAAATGTGTTTAATCAACAGGATCTGTAGAAACCAACATATTGTACAAGAATAAGGAAAGATTTCTTTTAAATTTTGTATGTAACTTGCAGGGTGGAGATACATCTCTACCAAAAGAGGTGTAAGACACTCCTTCCCTCTGCTAGCCTGCAGGTCACCCTTGGGCAAGGTGTAGCACCTGCTCGGCCCCCAATCAGGGTCACATGAAGTCATGGGAACAAGTGGTGGATGGTCGTATGAGAAGATGGTGCACATCACAAGTCCTGCTTATGCAACCACTGATGCCAGGCAGACAATCTCTGAAGAGTATTGATAATGGCTGGGGTTACCCATCTTGTAAAGATCCTGCCCAGAGGGCAGCAATGGAAAACCACTTCTGTAGAAAAACTTGCCAAGAACAATCACGGTCACGGATTGAGAAAAGAATAAGAACAACAGCATGAAGAGGGTCTTACCCACAGGCAAAATGAGAGAAGACTCAAAGCCAATTAGAACTTCTCAGATTAAAGACAGATGGCAGACCATAATCACCCACGTCATATGATATACCCCATCATGATGATATTTGTGTAAAGGAGACTAGAATGGTGTTTGTAGCCTGGGGAAAAGTATACACGCAGGACAACAAATACTTTTTCTGGTTTTAATTCCTTTATCTGTTTTAGATGTTTAAGTGCTAGAAGAGGGTCGCAAAAGAAAACGAACGAGTTTACAACCATTTCTTGTCGTTACAATCTCAGTTTAACTTTCAATCCACACCCTTATGTATGGACAGAACTGTGTATGCAGTATAAAAACACCAGAACTAATACAGTACAAACATGGTAGTGGCAATCCTGAAGGAACACAAAACAAACAACATTAGAATCCGCCCCCCAACCCTGTATCTTATACATAGCAACGAATAATGTAAGTGAATACATCTCATCTAAGATGTCTACTACTTTTTAGTACACATGTGCTGAACTTCCGAACAGAGGCTAAACATTTATGTTACGCTGTTACATGCACAATCAGTCATGATACAATAAAGTTAGACAACAGGTACACTTTGGCACAATGTTTACAAGATATTGCCTGGTAGTTAAGTTACAGGAAGATTGGCCTACTTGGATGGTGAGGAACTTTGCATAAGCCACGCGATCCAGCGTGGATGCCTTTACTCATGAAAATCTAAAGCATCCACATGTAAACGTGCCAAATTACTGATATTCTGGATTTACCACCAAGCATAAACGAATTCACATGGATATAGAACCATAGAACCATAGAAACTACAGCACAGAAACAGGCCTTTTGGCCTTTCTTGGCTGTGCCGAACCATTTTCTGCCTAGTCCCACTGACCTGCACACGGACCATATCCCTCCATACACCTCCCATCCATGTATCTGTCCAACTTATTCTTAAATGTTAAAAAAGAACCCGCATTTACCACCTCGTCTGGCAGCTCATTCCATACTCCCACCACTCTCTGTGTGAAGAAGCCCCCCCTAATGTTCCCTTTAAACTTTTCCCCCCTCACCCTTAACCCATATCCTCTGGTTTTTTTCTCCCCTTGCCTCAGTGGAAAAAGCCTGCTTGCATTCACTCTATCTATACCCATCATAATGTTATATACCTCCATCAAATCTCCCCTCATTCTTCTACGCTCCAGGGAATAAAGTCCTAACCTATTCAACCTTTCTCTGTAACTGAGTTTCTCAAGTCCCGACAACATCCTTGTAAACCTTCTCTGCACTCTTTCAACCTTATTTATATGCTTCCTGTAATTTGGTGAACAAAACTGAACACAATACTCCAGATTCGGCCTCACCAATGCCTTATAGAACCTCATCATAACATTCTTCAATTGATACTCTCCTTTCCTCACCATGCCCAGTCTCAGGGAGGAACTTAATTCCAAAGCCCCAACAGCATCTTCAGCAGAAAACAAAATGGTCTCCCCACTATCCTGCACGTGCGTAATGACATCACCGTCTCCCTTAAAGGCACAGACAACTATTCTAGCATTACCCGGATGGATGCCTAAGTACACTTTTAACAATACTGAATAAGATCCGACGGTCACCCAGTTACATGCTTAATCAGCAGAACCTGTAGAATTCAACATGTTGTAAGGCAAGATTTCTTTTGTATTTTGTATGTAACCTTGCATTGATTACCTAATCAAGATTTGTCACATGTACATCGAAACATACAGCGAAATATGTTGTTCGTGTTATCAGCCAACACACCCAAGATTGTACTGGGACAGCCCACAGGAAACCATTCAGCCCATTTCAATCTCAATTAAATATCCTAGACAGAACAATCCCCCTCCGTTAATAACCCATCAAAATGGAAAATATCATGAGCATGTTAGGCACTGCTATGGAATATTCTAGGAATAATACTTCAAGATGTTTTATAACTATCATACTGTGGCCTGTCTGTCCCAGAGTTGTGGTGGATACTACTTTGTTTTATTTAAATTCACCATTTTGTATTTTTCACATCTTTACAATGACTTCAGGTTCAGATTCAGACTGACTTATCACGTGTTCGTACATCGAAATGTGAGGTGAAATGCACGTTTGCATTAACAACCAATACAATCCAGGGCTGTGCTGGAGGCAGCCTGCAAGTGTCACTACATATTCCAGTGGCAACATAGCAAGCCCACAATGCTTGGCAGAACAACACAGAACACAACAAGCAACGAAACAACAACAGTGAAACAAGTCCTGTTCCTCCATCCCACCCACCACATACACAGTCCTTTAACCCCAGGACAGAGCTTCAGCTCGAGCCGCCAGCAGACTCAGACTCGATGTGCACACGGAGCTTCAACCTGCCCAGTGAACTCGCGGGGGTTCACAGACTCGGCTCTGACCAACGGGCCTCAATGTCCAGACATCAGAGGAGAGAGATGAGCAACATATATACAAACTGCTGGAAGGACTCAAAGTTCAAAATTGAAAGTAAAGGTATCTTCAAAGTATGTAGGTGTCATCATTTTCTTGCAGGCATTCATTGTAGAACGAAAAAGTACAGTAGAATCAAAGAAAAAACACTCACAAAGACTAACAAGCAAACAATTTGCACAAGAAGACAAAATGTGAAAATACAATCTAAGTAAATACATAGATAGTTAGAAAGAAAGACAGGAACATAAATAGGCAAATAGTACTGAGAACATGAGTTCTTCATGTCAGCA
This sequence comes from Mobula birostris, assembly GCF_030028105.1. Classification (NCBI taxonomy): domain Eukaryota; kingdom Metazoa; phylum Chordata; class Chondrichthyes; order Myliobatiformes; family Myliobatidae; genus Mobula; species Mobula birostris. The sequence goes on from NC_092386.1 coordinate 11,378,053, forward strand.
GGTCAGACAGCATCTATGGAGAGGAATAAACCGCTATCGACACTTCGGGCCGAGACCCTGCTTCAATTTTGGAAAGGAGGAGCCAGAATGAGCTCAGTCATTACACTGGTTGTACATCAAACCCATTAAAAATATTGTGTACATGTTTAGCATTCTCCTCACCAACTTCACGACCCAGATGTTACTTTAAGTGTTGACTTCCCTCTGTCTTGGAAGCTGATTTATTTACACAGATAACAGTTGGCTGGTGCAAACATTCCTGCAGGCTTAAAAGTTGACAGATGGGTTGACGTTTCTTCAGATTAAAACGCCTGATAACTATTTATTAGGTTAATTAAATAGATGATTGACCGCAATGATGATTTCCAGGCCCCAGACATTCCATGTTCAGGAAGGGAATTGCTCAGGGATGGAGTAATGCAGCATGTAAGGTTAACACAGATCTGTGCTTGTGAAAGGAAGCAGGGAATAACGACAGAACCTTACTCTGGGGATATAAAGTATTGATTGAAATTTATTTGTGTAATGGCAAATAAGTTTCGTTTTTTCATTGGAAATTTACGAATCTGCTTTTTCTTCTCAGCCTCCTCCCCTTCCTGCTGCTGGCAGGTCCTTTTAATCCATCAGTGTGCTCCGGCTGATCTCAATGAAAGAAAGATTAGCCTTATTTGTCACATGTACATCAAAACATACAGTGAAGTGCGCCCTTTGCGTCAATGACTAACACAGTCCAGATATATGCCGGGGGCAACCTGCAAGTGCCGCCAACCTCCGGCGTCAATGTAGCAAGCCCACACTTTGGAACATGGGAGGAAACTGGAGCACCCGGAGGAAACCCATGCAGACATGGGGAGAACATACAGACTCCTTACAGACAGTGGCAGGAATTGACCCCGATTGCTGGCGCTGAGATAGTGTTACGCTACCCACTATGCTCCCGTACCACCCATGTGTGTGCCATGCCTGTGTGGGCTCCTGCATTCTGTCTTATGAGAAAACAACATATCAGCCTTGGAACTGAGAAAGTGCCCTTCCACTTCCAGAAATCTTGCGAATGATTAGATTTTAATGCCTGTCTAAATTAGTTTCCAATAAACCTGATAGTGTCATGGGGTCATAGAGCACTATAGCATAGGTACCTGCCCTTCAGCCTATCTAGTCCGTGCTGACCTATTTATCTGTCTCTGCCCATCAAAATGCATGTGGACCATAGCGTTCCATACCTCTCCCATCTATGTATTGACCCACATTTCTCTTAATCAAAATCAAACCTACATCCACCATTTTCACTGGTAGCTCATCCAACACTCCCACCACCCTCTGAGTGAAGAAGTTTGTCCCCCATGGTCACCTTAACCCATGACCTCTAGTTCTAGTCTCACCCAACCTGAGGGGAAGAAGTCAACTTGCACTTACCCTGTCTATACCCTCATAATTTTGTATACCTCTATCAAATCACCCCTTGTTTTCCAACATACGAGGGAATAAAATCCTAATCTATTCAACCTTTCACTTTCATTCAGCTCTTCAAGTTCCTGCAACATTGCTGTAAGTTTTCTCTGTACTCTTTCAATCCTAGTTATATCATTTCTGTAATCAAATGACCAGAACTGGACACAGTACTCTGAATTTGGCCTCACCAACACCTTACCCAACTTCAACATAACATCCCAATTGACTTCAAACCATTAAATTAATTCAAAGAAAAACAGGGGAGTCTGGGAGTGCAGCTCTGGCTTCATCTTTACTTTAAGTGAGGCGTGCATATATCATCTGGTAGCATGATGACGTATGTAATTAACATATTTTTATATATAACCTGTAACTAATTATTTAAACAAAGAAGAAAGTTAAATAAACAATATACATACAAGATTACTCAAATATTATTGAAACAGCAAATACACAACACAACTCCTGTACTTGGATTTATGAGGCCAATGTACTCGATCATCGGCAGCGCTTAGAATTAGGGGTACCCAACCTTTTTTTATGCCATGGCGCCTTGCCATGAACCGGGGGGTCCAGGGACTCTTTGCTGGGAATCCCTGGATGCTGCCTGACCAGCTGAGTTCCTCGAGCATTTTCTCTGTGTGTTGCTCTGGATTTCCAGCATCTATCAGAACTGTAACAGAAGCATTGTGCATTATCTAGCTTCAGTGCATTGCTAAACCTCACTACATTTAGGGGTTGTTCATTTCCTCTCCAAGTATATGGTGACATATACTGTATGTACTTTGATAATGAAATTTACTTTGAACTTTGAAGAAGTCGCTGATAATTTTGGTTATCTCTATTAAATCTCCTCTCAATCTTCTACATTCTAAAGAATACAGTCCTAACCTAGAAGCATAGAAAGATGGAAACCTACAGCACATTACAGGTCCTTCGGCCCACAATGTTGTGCTGACCATGTAACCTACTCTAGAAACTGCCTAGAGTTTCCTTCTGTATAGTCCTCTATTATTCTAAGCTCCGTGTACCTACCTAAGAGTCTCTTAAAAGACCCTATTGTATCTGCCTCTACCACCGTCACCGGCAGTGCATTCCACGCACCCACCACTCTCTTTGTGAAAAATTTACCTCTCACCTACTTACCCCTGTACATACTTCCAAACACCTTAAAAATATGCCCCCTTGTGTTAGCCATTTCAGCCCTGGGAAAAAAATATCTGGCTATCCACACAATCAATGCCTCGCATCACCTTATACACCTCTATCAGTTCACCTCTCATCCTCAGTTGCTCCAAGGAGAAAAGGCCAAGTTCACTCAAGCTGTTCTCATAAGGCATGCTGTCCAATTCAGGCAACATCCTTGTAAACCTATTCAATCTTTCCTTATATCTCAGGTCCTCCAGACCTGGCAACATCCTTGTAAATTTTCTCTGTACTCTTTCAACCTTGTTTACATCTTTCCTGTAGGTAGATGACCAAAGCTGCACACAATACTCCAAATTTGGCCTCGCCAATGTTTTTTACAACTTCAACATAACATCCCATCTTCTGTACTCTGTGATTTTTCTAGCTGGTGCAGATCCCTCTGCAAGTCATGATAACCTTCCTCACTCTCCACTACACCCCCAAACTTGGTGTCATCTGTAAATTTGCTGATCCAGTTAACCACATCATCATCCAGATCATTGGTATAAATGACAAACAACCCAGCACCAATCCCTGTGACCCACCACTAGTCAGAGAGGCAACCTTCTACGACCAGTCTCTGGCTTCACCTACAAAGCCAATACATAATCCAATTTCTCTATCAGCCTGAACTCTGAGTGACTGAACCGTCTTGACCATCCTCTCATGCGGGACCTTGTCAAATGCCTTACTAAAGTCCATGTAGACAACATCCAATGCCTTGCCTTCATCCACATTCCTGGTAACTTCCTCGAAAAATTCTATAAGATTGGTTAAGACATGACCTACCACGCACAAAGCCATGTTGACTATCCTTAATCAGTCCATGTCTATCCAAATAGTTATATATCCGATCCCTTAGGATGCCTTCCAATAACATTTCTAAAACTTCACTCAATTTCACTTGCCCCATCATTGAAATGATTCCACAACCTATGTATTCACTTTCAAGGACTCTTGATCTCATGTTTCTCAATAGATTGCTTATTTATTTGTTATTCTTATTTCTTTCTTTATGTATTTGCAGTTTGTTGTCTTTGTGGTTTGTTGAATGCCCGAGTTGATGCAGTCGTTCACTGAATCTATTATGGATATTATTCTATAAAGGATTTGTCGAGTATGCCCGCAAGAAAATGAATCTTTGGGTTGTATATGGGGACATATATGTACTTTGATCTTAAATTTACTTTGAACTTTGAATACGAGGATGGAGACTGAAGAAGACTGCCTGTCTTGGGGTTGTATGTACATCGTTGGGGGGAGGTGGGGGGAAGCGGGGCTTGTTTTGTTGTTTTTTGTGTTGTTTTGTTGTGCTCTGGGTTGTCCTGCCGAGCATTGTGGGAATGTTATGCTGGCGTTGGTATGTGTGGTGACATTTACGGGCTGCCCCCAGGACACCCTCGGCTGTGTTGGTTGTTAATGCAAATGATGCATTTCACTGATGTACACATGATAAATAAACTTGAATCTTGAACCTTGAGGTAGCGAGGCAGTGGTCATGGGTTCATGGACTGTTCAGAAACCTAATGGTGGAGGAGAGGAAACTGGTCCTCAAACATTGAGTGTGGGCCTTCAGGCTCCTTGACCCCCTCCCCAGTGGTAAAAATGAGAAGAGTGCATGCAGTACTTGAGTAGATTTTTCTTTAATATTACATTGGAATAGTGTAGGCAGAAACTGTTGCTCTAGATTTCCAACCACATTTGATTCATTGTAGATTCTGTTGGAGTTAGGCTGGCCCATGTACTTGTGGCTTCCTCTACTTCGGTGGCAACTGCAAAACAGATCAGAATCTGCTTTGATATGATTGACGTGAAACTTGTGCTCTTGCAGTAGCAGTGCCATGCAATAGATTAGATTAGATTAGATTATGAGGACACACAGTCCTCTTTTATTGTCGTTTAGTAATGCATGCATTAAGAAATGATACAATGTTCCTCCAGTGTGATATCACAGAAACACGGGACAGACCAACACTGAAAAACTAACAAAAACCACATAATTATAACATATAGTTACAACAGTGCAACAATACCATAACTTGATGAAGAACAGGCCATGGGCACAGTAAAAAAGTTCAAAGTCTCTCGAAAGTCCCACATGTCACGCAGACGGGAGAAGAAAGAAAACTCTCCCTGCCATGCCCGACCACAGTCTGACTCTGAGCTGTCCGAAAACTTCGAGCTCCGATCAGCCCTCCGACACCGAGTACCGAGCACCATCTCTGCCGAACGCTTCAACCCCAGCCTCAGTCACCAGCAGCAGGCAAAACCAGGGATTTTGGGGCCTTCCCTCCGGAGATTCTCGATCGCACAGTAGCAGCGGCAGCGAACCGGGCATTTCAGAAATTTCTCCAAATGTTCCTCTGTGCTTCTCACATCTGTCTCCATCAAATCAGAATTGTGCACGGCATCCTACTTACAAATACGATATCATTTCACCGGAGGGCTGCGCGCGCTGTGTCGCGCCACCATCTTCTCTATAAAAGCTATAAATTACTTACAAAATACATAAACAATAAATTAAATAATTAGTGCAAAAAGAGCTAAAGGAGTGAGATAGTGTTCATGAGTTGATTCATTGTCCATTCAGAAATCTGATGGCGGAGGGAAAGAAGCTGTCCCCAAACATTGATTGCACGTTTCAAACTCCTGTCTCCTCAAGTTCAAATTCAAGTGTAATTGTCATTCAACCATCATGAATACCCATGAATACAGTGAAATAGACAATAGACAATAGGTGCAGGAGTAGGCCATTCAGCCCTTCCAGCCAGCACCACCATTCACTGTGATCATGGCTGATCATCCACAATCAGTATCCAGTCCCTGCCTTATCCCCATAACCTTTGATTCCGCTATCTTTAAGAGCTCTATCCATCTCTTTCTTGAAAACATCCAGAGACTTGGCCTCCACTGCCTTCTGGGGCAGAGCATTCCATATATCCACCACTCTCTGGGTGAAAAAGTTTTTCCTCAGCTCCATTCTAAATGGCCTACCCTTTATTCTTAAACTGTGGCCTCTGGTTCTGGACTCACCTATCAGCAGGAACATGCTTCTTGCCTCCAGCGTGTCCAATCCCTTAATAATCTTATATGTTTCAATCAGATCCCCTCTCATCCTTCTAAATTCCAGAGTATACAAGCCCAGTCGCTCCAATCTTTCAACATATGACAGTCCCGCCATCTCGGGAATTAACCTTGTGAACCTACGCTGCACTCCCTCAATAGCAAGAATGAAACATTGTTACTCCGGAACCAAGGTGCAAAATATAATATCAACATTCACATGCAGCACAAGGTATATATGGCACATATAAGAGAGCAAGTACATAGAAGGTGTCAGTAAAATACAGTCACACAAAAAAGTTCAAGACCCTGAGTCCCATGAGTGTTGCAGCAGTCTGCAGACGAACACAATATGGCTTGCCTTCTGCCAAGCGAACACTGGGGGGCAGCACCCACTTCGGCTTGGGTGCCGAGGCATACCGCTCCAACTCTGATGTCTCTCTCCCAGGTGGCTGTAAACAGGTGGCACCACGGCTTGAGGCCGAGTCCTCGCCACAAACGAGACGACGCAGTTCCCTGCCACCCGCCAGTAACTCAGTGAATCGGACGTGTAGCATTCCACATTAACAATGTTCAACAGGGTCTTGTGATCGAAAGAAAATTGACTATGATGATCACTTGCTATTGGACTGCACACCGCCTTCATGCAGCAAGTCCTTTCAGATACAGGCAGCAGGACGATTTGCACCCAGTCCAGCTCCTTCAGTTTCACTGCCGACAAGCTACTCACTGATGGGGTAGACCTGCAGTACTTTAAGTTCTTAATGTCGCTGATGGTAGCAATGAGAAGACGGCAAGTCCCAGGTGACGGGGGTCCTTAATGATAGATACCACCTTTCTGAGGCATCACATTTTGAAGATGCCCTCTTTCCTGGGAAACCAGTGCCCATGATGAAGCTGGCTAAGATAACAACCCTCTGCAGCGTTTACAACAAATACGACATTTGTGTTTTTGGCAAATTTATCGATGCGATTGGATCTCTGCCTGGCCACATATTCATGGGTGTAGAGAGAGTAGAGCAGTGGGCTAAGCACGTATCCTTGAGGTGCGCCGGTGTTGATTGTCAGTGAGGAGGAGATGATATTTCTGACCTGCACTTTCGGTAGTCTCCTGATTCGGAAATGAAGGATCCAGTTGCAGAGTGAGGCACAAAAGACTCAGGATTTCTATTAGGCCATTCGACCCATCAAGACCAGAATTAGCTGAATCGACAACCCTCTGCAGCTTTTTCTGATCCTGTGCAGTGCTCCCTCTATACCAGGTGGCGATGCAACCAGTCATACCCGTAGAAATTTGCAGTTTGTACTGCTAGCTAAACCTGCAGAAGCAGAAATTCGACACTGTGGGCAAAATGCCAAGGAACACTTCAGTGGTAAGAATAGAATGTCAGATTAATTGTGAAAAGATCAGCGCAGCAATTCAAACAATGTTATTGTTTACAGAACTAGAGACCTGGGTTCATTTCCCGCCTCTGGCTGTAAGGAGTTCTATGTCCTCTCTGTGATCGTGTGGGTTTCCTCCCACATTCCAAAGATGTATCTGTTGGTAGGTTAATTGGTCATTGTAAATTGTCCCCTGATCAGGTTAAGACTAAATTGGGGGGTTGCTGGGCAGCACGTCTCAAAGGCCGGAAGGGCCTATTCTGCACTGTATCTCTATTTAAAAAACTAAAGATATTCTGCATGTACAAAATGCTGGAGGAACTCAGCAGGTCAGGCGGCATCTGTAGAAATGAGTAAACAGTTGACGTATCGAGCCAAGACCCTTCTTCAGTTCTGAAATGGTAGGCTAAGACACCAGAATAAAAAGGTGGGGAGAGAGGAAGGAGGCTAGCTAGAAGGTGATAGGTGAAGCCAGGTGTGTGGGAAAGGTAAAGGGTTAGAGAGAAGGGAATCTAATAGGAGAGGAGAGTGGGCCATGGGAGAAAGGGAAGGAGGAGGGAAAGAGATTTTATTATTAATTGTGCATTCAATTCTGAAACCGTGGCTTCCGAAGCCATTTGAAGCCTTTATCAACTGTCATTTTCTGCTCTTTGGAGTGTTGGAAGGTACTTGTCCAGAGGAATGAGTCTGTGCCAACTCCCTGTGAAAGTAATTGAGTTAATTCCATTCCCAGCACTTTCCCCTGCACATCCAGATTTCTTCCTCTCTCCAATTTCCATCTGAAAGCTGTAATTGAATCTGCTTCCACCGTTATTCGTAGTGAACACTTTACTTACAGTTCCACTTTGACTTTACATCCTTGCTGCCAAGCCTTAATGCTAACCTGACTGAGAGCTCTGTGCACATGTTTGTTTTCAATATATACGAAGCAAGAACAAACATGTATTTTCAAGTGCACTACCAAATTTAGCCAGATTATTCCTCCCAGTGACGATCCTTTCCACAAGCTGCCAGGTTGAAAAGCTTATTTTTTCATCAAGGGAGAGGGAGACAGAGCTGGCTGGGTCGAAAGCTCTTTCAATCCTGTGTATTGGAGCCTACAGACCAAGCAATGATGCAACCAGTCATAATGCTCCCCACAGTCCATCTGTAGATCTTGTATCTGCTAGCCTGCATAATCGAAGGCCCCAACTATCCCTGTACAGGCCTCGCTAATATCAACTAGACAGTCAGCCAAACTCCATTCAGAAATGATAGCACCCTCAACCCCTTGGTTTTCTGTCAATGGCATGACATAGTGAATAAGGAGTAAAACTGAAAAACAACAAAGTACAGTGCGACTACCACGTAGTTCCTTTCACACAGGTAAGAACTTAGGTAATTTTCCTGAAGGTGAATATTTTACGATTCTGACAAGTAAACAGTATGCTTAAAATATTAGCATCTAGATTAATGCCTAATAAACTCAAAAATAACATTCTATTTCGGCAAAATCTGATTAATATCCATAGATTAACTTCCAAACAATATAAAATTAATTTACAAGCAATGCTGTTGCTGGGGAAACAACAGGATGGCTTTGGATAGAAACTTCTTATGCTCCTAACGTAAACCTCTGGCCAACTGCCAGCCAATGTGCTTACCTACTTACTACTTCCTGGCTGCACAGGAAGTGACCTCATACATCAGAAACTGCTCATTAAAATAAATGCTAAATGTCCTTAATCACGTAGAAAAACATAAATGAATTGCCCAAAAGGCGGAAGAATCCCATATATTCTCTGGTCTTCCCCCGCCAGGGCAGAAGATACCAAAGAAAGAAATTATGTGCCAGCAATCTCAAGAACAGCTTCTACACCTCCGTTATAAGATGGTCCTTTAATATGATAAGACTGAAATCAGAATCAGGTTTTATCATCACTGACATGTCCGCAAGCGCCACGGTAGAATAGCACTTAGTGCAATGCTGTTGCAGCTCGGAACATCAGAGTTCAAATCCAATATCCTAGCCTGACCACATGGGTTTACTCCAAATTCCTCCCTCAGTCCCAAGATGTATTGGTTCGTAGGTTAATTCATTACCATCATTATGTGTTGTTTTGTATGACCTAGGCGATCATAGTCTTTCCATGATCATGGTTGTTCTTGGCAAATTTTTCTACAGAAGTGGTTTTCCATTGCCTCCTTCGGGGCAGTGTCTTTACAAGACAGGGTGACCCAGCCATTATCAAAACTCTTCAGAGATTGTCTGCCTGGCATCAGTGGTTGCATAACCACAGCTTGTGATATGCACCAGCTGCTCATACAACCATCCACCACCTTGTCCCATTGCTTAATGTGACCCTGATCAGGAGGCTAAGCAGGTACTACACCTCATCCAAGAGTGGCCTACAGGCTAATGGAGGGAAGGAGCACCTCCTTTGGTAGAGACGTGTCTCCATCCTGCCACCCAAGTAGGTTAATTCGTCATTGCAAATTTTCCCATGATTAGGCTAGAGAAAAATTGGTGGGCTGCTATCGGTGTGGCTTGAAGGGAAGATCTTATTCCACGCTGTATATTTAAATAAAATATGTCATGAAACTTGTTGTTTTGTGGCAGCTGCACAGTGCAAAACATAAAAAATGACTATAAAATGCAATTAAAAAATTAACAATAGAAGAAAGGAATAGTGAGATAGTGTTCATGGGTTCATGAACTGTTCAAAAATCTGATGGCAGAGGTGAAAAATCTGTTCCTAAAATGTTGAGTGTGTGTCTTCAGGCACCTGTACCTCTCCCTTGATGGTAGCAATGAGACGTGGGCATGTCTCGGTGATGGGGCTCCTTAATGATGCAAAGGATGCATTTCACTGTACGTCTCAATGTACACATCTATGTACATGTGAGAAAGATTGTTATAGCCGGGGGTGGAAGTGGGGACAAGCTCCCACTACCTATTAAATGTTCCCAATGGCGTGTATCTCAAATAGCCTCTGACAGCCAAGCCCAGGTCCTGGCCTTCACGTGTGGTAAAGCTATTAAGCCCGGCGGAGCCATTTCTACTCAGAGGAGAAGGGCAAAGGAGGACTACTGGTGCCTTAAAACCAGCCACTTCAGGCAGATGGGACCCGTAAGCAGTCGTTGGCAGCTCACCCAGGAGAAGAAAAACTCTGATCTCAAAACTCCGCAGCTTTGTGGCTATACCTGCTCATGAGGAAGGGTTTAGGAGTAATCGATGAGGAAAAGTCCAGAGCTGGAGTCTCTAAGGCAGTTCAATGCTGACTGGCAACTCCGGTGATGCTGTTGATGTCGAACTGTATCGGCCTTTGGATTCATCAGCTGCATGGCAAGTGAGAGCCTGCTACATGAGCAACACCTTCCTCTCCAAATTGTACTGCCCTGGATTGCGTATCATGCAGACAGCTGGGACACAACATCCATGGTCAACCCCAACCAACAGAGAGGGTCTCTGACATGTGATAAGTACAAAAAGGCACTGCCTTTTTGAAAATGTCCTCAATGGTGGGGAGGGTGGTTTGCTGGCTGGGTCTACTATTCTCTACAGTCTCTTTCAATCCTGTGCATTGCAGTCGCCATATCAGGCTGTGTTACAACCAGTCAGAATGCTCTCTATGTACAACTATGGAAATGTGTGGCAAGAGTCTTGGGTGACATACCAAATCTCTTCAAACTCTTAATGAAACATTCAGAGACTTACAAAAGTTGCTGGGACTATTGAAAACATTAAATATGTTTTTAAAAAAGCCAAAGCACTTAAGAATATTAACCTGTAAATTGTCTCAATTAACGAAATCTAACTTAGCTGATAGTTCTACTAAGTGTAAGTGGAAGGCGGGTGAGAGCTGACTCGATAAGAGGCCAACAAGATGATAAGAGGCAGAGATTGGATGGATAGACACAGAGTTTTTCCCTGGGCAGAAATGGCTAAGTTAAGGGTCATAATTTTAAGGTGAATGAAGAAAGGATGTCAGAGGTACGTATTTTACACACAGAGCGGTGAGTGTGTGAAACACATCACCAGAGATGCTGGAAATGGCAGATACATTATGGACATTTAACCCAGGCATAGGAAGGAAGGAAAAATGGAGGGCTATGTGTGCAGGACGGGTTATATTGATCTTAGCATGTGTTGTCTGTGCTGTAGTGTGTGTTGTCTGTGCTGTAGTGCGTATGTTGCCTGTGTTGTAGTGTGTGTTGTTCGTACTGTAGTGTGTGAGTGTGTTGCCCGTGTTGTAGTGAGTGTTCCCTTTGCTATAGTGAGCATTGCCTGTGTTGTAGTGTGTGTTGTCTATGCTGTAGTGTGTGTTGCCTGTGCTGTAGTGAGTTTTGCCTGTGTTGTAGTGTGTGTTGTCTGTACTGTAGTGTGTGTGTTGCCCGTGTTCTAGTGTGTGTTGTCTGTGCAGTAGTGTGTGTGTTGTCTGTGCAGTAGTGTGTGTGTTCGCTATGCTGTAGAGTGTATGTTGTCTGTGCAGTAGTGCGTGTGTTGTCTATGCTGTAGTGCGTGTTGTCTGTGCAGTAGTGTGTGTTATCTGTGCAGTAGTGTATGTGTTGTCTATGCTGTAGTGTGTGTTGTATGTGCAGTAGTGTGTGTGTTGTCTATGGTGTAGTGTGTGTTGTCTGTGCAGTAGTGTGTGTGTTGTCTGTGCTGTGGTGTGTGTGTTGTTTGTGCAGTAGTGTGTGTGTTGTCTGCAGCAGTATGTGTGTTGTCTATGCTGTAGAGTGTGTGTTGTCTGTGTAGTAGTGTGTGTTGTCTGTTCTGTAGTGTGTGTTGTCTGTGCAGTAGTGTGTGTGTTGTCTATGGTGTAGTGTGTGTGTTGTCTATACTGTAGAGTGTGTGTTGTCTGTAGTAGTGTGTGTTGTCTGTGCTGTAGTGTGTGTGTTGTCTATGCTGTAGAGTGTGTGTTGTCTGTGCAGTAGTGTGTGTTTTCTGTGCTGTAGTGTGTGTGTTGTCTGTGCAGTAGTGGGTGTTGTCTGTGCAGTAGTGTGTGTTGTCTGTGCTGTAGTGTGTGTGTTGTCTGTGCAGTAGTGTGTGTTGTCTGTGCTGTAGTGTGTGTGTTGTCTGTGCTGTAGTGTGTGTGTTGTCTGTGCAGTAGTGTGTGTTGTCTGTGCAGTAGTGTGTGTTGTCTGTGCTGTAGTGTGTGTTTTCTGTGCTGTAGTGTGTGTGTTGTCTGTGCAGTAGTGGGTGTTGTCTGTGCAGTAGTGTGTGTTGTCTGTGCTGTAGTGTGTGTGTTGTCTGTGCAGTAGTGTGTGTTGTCTGTGCTGTAGTGTGTGTGTTGTCTGTGCTGTAGTGTGTGTGTTGTCTGTGCAGTAGTGTGTGTGTTGTCTGTGCAGTAGTGGGTGTTGTCTGTGCAGTAGTGTGTGTTGTCTGTGCAGTAGTGTGTGTGTTGTCTGTGCAGTAGTGGGTGTTGTCTGTGCAGTAGTGTCTCCGTTCTCTGTACACTGACGTCAGTTTCTCACCGTCTCCTCCTCTAAAATCAATAGACACCCGTTCCCAAACACAGATCCAGACTGGCTCAGATTTTCATGATGAGGTAAGTAGATGAGTTTTCTCACTGGGTTTCACCTGGAGCTCATACAGGAACTAAATCGAATAAACACTGGTGAACAGCTGACAGCAACACTGACACCAGCAGTCGTACTGAAGTGCCAAAACCATAGAGGTTCCCGAGGGAAGTGCCGCAGTAATGTGGGGAATTGCTGGTATTTCCCCACAAAAACCAGACCAATATGAAAGAAAACAGTAAGGATTTTACATGTGTGCATTAAGGGAGCAAGGAAGCTGTGGTGACTGGTAAGGGACATACACGGATACTAAATATTGTGCATAGTACAGATACTGAATTATGCACAAACAGGCCCGTAACAGACTTTCCAGGTGAGACAACACTTCATCTGTGAATCTGCCGCGGTTTTCTATTGTATTCAGTGCTCCCGATGCAGCTTCCTCTACATTGATGAGACCTGTCATAAATTGGGGGACAGCTTCGTCGAGCACCTCCCACTCCATTTGCCAGTGACGAACTTTCCGGTGGTCCAACATTTTAATTTTGATTCCCATTTCCTTTCTGACATGTCGGTCCATGGTGGCCATGATGAAGCCACCCTCAGGGTGGAGGAAGAACACCTTATGTTCTACTGGGAAGATATTCAATCTGATGGCATGATTTTTTCCTTCCAGTAAAGACAATTCCCTCCCCTCCACTCTTCTATTCACCTCTATGGCCTTCTATTGCTTCTCACCTGCCTATCACCTCCCCCTGGGTCCCCTCCTCCTTCCCTTTCTCGCATGGTCCACTGTCCCTCCTCCCCACCCTTCACCTTTCCCACCCACCTGGCTTCACCTATCACCTTCTAGCTTTCCTTTCCCCCACACCTTTTTATTCCGGCATCTTCTCCATTCCTTTTCAGTCACCCCGGTGTAGGTCTTAGTCTGAAAAATCGACTGCTTATTCACTTCCATACATGCTGCCTGAGCTGCTGAGATCCTCCAGCATTTTGTGTGTGCATTACTCAGATATCCAGCATGTGCAGAATGCTGATTTCTTGTAATTCTTGTAATATTTCTTGTAATTTATGGTTTTTTATGCATTTCACTGTACTGCTGCCACAAAACAACAAATTTCTCGAGAAATGCCAATGATATGAAGCCTGATTCTGATTCTGATTGGTCGATTGAGGGAAAGTCTGGGATACCTTTCTCAGATGCACAATTATTGCTTAATGGGGTTTCCTGGATGAAGTAGATCATCCTCCCTGTGACTGGGTGGGTTTCTTCATTCTGGCCTTCTGTAGGTAGGTAAGGGAAACTAGAGAAAGCTGGTGAACATCTGGTTGAGAATATGTCAGAGGAAAAGAAACAAGGCTATGGAGTGATGGGATTGTACTGAAAGCCACCTTAGGCTCAGTGGGCTGAATGGCCTCACTCAATAGCAATGGATGTTGTCTACATGGACTTCAGCAAGGTTTTTGACAAATTCATGTACGGGAGGATGGTCAAGAAGCTTCAGTCACTTTGACATTCGGGATGGTGGAGCAAATTGGATTTAATGTAAGGTACATAATGCTGGAGGAACTCAACAGGTCATGCAGCATTTCTGGAAAGAAAATGAATCTTGATGAAGGGTCTCAGCTCAAAACATCGACTGTTTATTTCTTTCCACAGATGCTGCCTGACCTGCTGAGTTTCTCCAGCATTTTGTGTGTATTACTACACACTTTCTGCATCTGTATAATCTCCTGGGTTAAAGTTTGGATTAGACATTGGTTTTGTGGGAGAAGCCAAAGATTGCTAGTAGATAGCTGCCTCTTTGACCGGAGGTCTGTGACTAGTGGTGTGCAGCAGGGATCGGTGCTAGGTCACTTGGTGTTTGTGATCAGTATCAATGATCTCGATGATAATGTGATAAACTGGATTAGCAAATTTGTGGATGAACCAAGATTGGGGGCATAGTGGACAGCGAGGATGACTATCAAAGCTCGTAGCACAATCTGGACCACGTGGAAAAATGTGGTGAAATATTGGAGATGCAATTTAATGCAGATAAATGTGAGGTGTTGCACCTTGGGGGGGACAAACCAGGGTAGGATTTACACAGTGAGTGGTGTAAAGTGGTGCAAAGTGGAGTCTTGGATAGTGCTGCAACAGGTACAGGGTTGTAAAGAGAGCTTTTGAAAACTTGGCCTTTGTAGGTCTTGGTATTGGGTACAGGGGTTGGGGTGATATGTTGAAGTTGAATAAGATGTTGATGAGGCCAAATATCAACTATTGAAAAGCCTAGACAGAATGGGTGTGGGTAGGATGTTTCCAATAGTGGACCAGAGTTCACAGCCTGAATACAAGGACACCCTTTTAGAACAGAGATGAGGAGGAATTTCTTTAACCAGAGAGTGGTGAATCCATGGACTATATTGCCACAGATGGCTATAGAAGCCCAGTCATTGGGGATATTTAAAGTGAAAATTGATAGATTCTTGATTAGTAAGGCCACACAGGTTACGGGGAGAAGGCAGGAGAATGTAGTTGAGAGGGATAATAAAACAGCCATGATGGAATGGCAGACCTGACTTGATGGGCTGAATGGCCTAATTCTGCTCCTATGTCTTATGGTCTTGTATTACTGTACCATTATAGATGCTGAAAAGATGCAGATTTTTGACTATGGCCACCCAAGTTCATTTTCAACTTCAAGTTCTAGTTTATTGTCATTCAACCGTACGCACATATACCGTCAAATGAAAGAACATTCCTCTGGACTAAGGTGCACAACACAGTACATGAAACTCACACATGTAACACATCAAGTAATATTACCACAAATAAATTAAAAAATAATAATGTGCATATACGATACAGGTTAAAAAGTAAACAGTATAACACTACTGGCACTTCACGCGTGATGAGACCTGGGTGGTGACAGGGAGTTCAGTAGTCTTATGGCCTGGAGGAAGAAGCTGCTTCCCATCATAACAGTTCTTGCCCAAATGCTACGTTATGTCCTGCCTGATGGTAAGGGGTCAAAGAGATCGTTGGACGGATGGGAGCGATCAATACAATGCTAAGGGCCCTGCATACGCAACAGTCCTGATAAATATCTCTAATGGCTGGAAGAGAGACCCCAATGATCCTCTCAACAGTTCTTACAATCATTTTTAAGCTGTTATATGTTTCCTTTCATACTGTGATGCTTTATTTAAAAATGACCTGATGTGGCATTCTTTGGCTCAACTTTGTCTTTTGAATTTCTCAGTTCCATTCAGGATGACCTTCTGAAATAAACTTAAAGCATTTGTTCTAAAGGCTGAAACTAATGATTTTGTTAAATTCTTCGCAAAGCAGTAATTCCTTTGAATACAAAGTTTTGTCTTTCATGGAATTTTTCTTGACCTTTTCCTTGCATCTCAATTGTGAAAGCTAAATAATTGCTAACAGCAAAGAACAGTTTGTAATTATGATCTTTATCTCAGGAGAACAAGGATTAGTTATTCCTCTTAACCTCTGAGCAAACCTCTATTGCAAAATATGTTGGCATTTCAACCACTTCAGTATATGCAGAATTAGCCCCCTCCCCACTACCCCACTTTATTATATGTTTTGCAGTCTTGACTCAGGAAGACTTTTTTTCCTTTTTAAGTGAAGTAAAGGCTTATTTAGATCCCAGTCATGGATATATTATGCAATTTTTCTTTTTGGAAATGAACTCTTCCATGGTGTTTAACATCATTCAAAGATTAGGTAAATGGAAATGTTAAAAGTCAGTAAAATTCATGCCAGTTATAAATAGAGATTTATTTTAACATTAATGGAAATTTGATGTTGTGGGGCAGTAAATATGTTGCGCCTCCACAGGTACTAACTGTGGTTATGTGCCTGTGTGTACATTTTAAGCTTTAATTTGTTTCTGCTGCCACCCTGAATTAACCTGAAACGAATCTTTTTTAAATCATTTTAATATACTGAGGGTGTACTCCAACCTCAGTTTGGTTGACTGCACATAAATATTAAGATTGTTATAACATTGAGTGCTTTGGAAATGAACAGTT
Source organism: Mobula birostris (assembly GCF_030028105.1). Lineage (NCBI taxonomy): Eukaryota > Metazoa > Chordata > Chondrichthyes > Myliobatiformes > Myliobatidae > Mobula > Mobula birostris. The sequence continues at coordinate 11,394,679 of NC_092386.1, forward strand.
CCGTAAGTGGACAAATCACGCAGGATATATGACTAAAATTAGCAGCACTTCTTTATTTTATCAACAACACTGTGTTATTCAGGTAAATAAGAATATATTTCCATAGCCAAGAGAAAATACAAAAAAAGTACAGTGGATCACTTCCTAAAGGAAATACAAGTTTTGGAGATTTTATTTGACCTAGGTATGACAGCATTCCTGCTGTTCCTTGTGAATAACACTGAGAAGGCCTCAGGCTCCAGGCTAGTCACTGATAATACATTTCATCTTCATGATGTCTTTCTAGAGACACTGAGAAAGTCCAGGCCCAGGGCCTAGGGCCCTGTTCTTCATGGCGCCAAGAAATGGTGTCCATCTGTCATTGGAGATGAAACAATGAGCCAGGAAAGTCACCTACAGTCTCATTAAATATCCAAGAACACTCCCTCCCTTTACCTACTATAATCATTTGTAAGAAATCCCTTGTTATACACCGTCCTTCTTCTGTACTTTGCACATGGAAAGAGGGAAGGCAGATTTTATATTATTTGTTTTAAGCAATATTTATAGTAATAATAATAATGAACTTTAGTCTAATATCTGGTCAAGTAAGATGATGTACAATCAAGAGGCAAGCTAGATTAGGGAAAAGAAAGAATGCACTCACACAAATGAAGACATCCAAACACCTCAAATTAGAGGACATGCTAAACACAGTTATAAAAAATACTCACAACTGGACAAGTACAGTCAGTGAAAATATTCATAATTATTGGTTTCAAAAAAGTACTTGCCTTCATCGGTACCTTTTAATGCATATCAACAATTTTCTTAAAAATCCTGGAAAAGTGCCCAAATTTTTGACAGAAGGTAAAACATATCTCTTACCCAAAGGAGGAACCACAAATGACCCATCAAAATATCACCCTATTACTTGTTTACAAACTATATTTAATATTGTAACAACATGTAGCTTGCAATTAATCACCACTCACTTAGATAACCACAATATACTTACAGAAGAGCAGAAAGAACGCCATAAGGGATGAAAGGATGTAAAGAACAACTGATAATATATTCTGTAATTCTAAATTAAGCCCAGCAGCAAAGCAGAAATCTCTCATGTTGTTACACTGACCACCAAAAAGCATCTGAATCTGTTCCCCCCACCCTCATAGTTAATATAGTTTTTTCGTATATAAACTATGGAATCAGAATCAGGTTTATTATCACCGGCATGTGTCATGAAATTTGTTAACTTAGCAGCAGTGCAATACCTAATATAGAAGGAAATAAATAAAATAACAATAAATAAATAAATAAATACCATATACATATATCGAATAGATTAAAAATAGTGCAAAAAAAGCAGAAATAATATATATTAAAAAAGTGAGGTAGTGTCCGAGGGCTCAATATCCATTTAGGAATCGGATGGCAGAGGGGAAGAAGCTGTTCCTGAATCACTGAGTGTGTGCCTTCAGGCTTCTGTACCTCCTACCTGATGGTAACAGCGAGAAAAGGGCATGCCCTGGGTGCTGGAGGTCCTTAATAATGGACACTGCCTCTCTGAGGCGCTGCTCCCTAAAGATGTCCTGGATACTTTGTAGGCTAGTACCCAAGATGGAGCTGACTAAATTTACAACCCTCTGCAGCTTCTTTTGGTCCTGTGCAGTAGTTCCCACCCCCATACCAGACAGTGATGCAGCCTGTCAGAATGCTCTCCGTGGTACATCTATAGAAGTTTTTGAGTGTATTTGTTGCCTTCCCAATCTCCTCAAACTCCTAATGAAGTATAGTCACTGTCTTGCCTTCTTTATAACTGCATCGATACACCCAATACTTGTGAAATTCCTACACCTGGTGGCTTTGTCTAGCTTTAAACCCACTCTCTAATTTACTGAATCGGATGAAAATAAGGTATCAAATCAGAGACTACTAAATGAATTATACCTTGGGCATGCCTTCTATGCATGGATGATTTAAAATTCTACCCTTCTTCATCAGTAGAGCTAAAGCAATTAATTCAAATACTAGAACAACATTCTAAAGACATAAACATGAACTTTGGACTAGATAAGTGCTGAAAATTAAACATAAAGAAAGGTGCAATAGAGCTGGCAGGATATAAAACAAGGCAGCAGGATACAATGGATGAATATGAAACATATGAAGGGTGATTGATAATTTCTTGGCCTAAGGTAGAAGGAGTCAATTTTAGAAAACATAGCACATTTATTTTTCAACATAGGCCCCTCCTACAAGTACACACTTAGTCCAGCGGTCGTGGAGCATACGGATCCCTTCCTTGTAGAAATCAGCATCTTCGACCTCCAGAAAGTGGTCCATAGCAGGGGTGATTGATAAGTTTGTGGCCTAAGGTAGAAGGAGATAAGTTATTAACTTCAAACTTTCTGCATAATCACTCAAAGAGTTGAACTGCACGTGCATCTAACGAAAGCTGTATAACTCATCTCCTTCTACCTTAGACCACGAACTTATCAATCACCCCTACTGTGGACCACTTCCTGGAAGTCCAAGATGCCGACTTCTACAAGGAAGGGATCCGTATGCTCCACGACTGCTAGACTAAGTGTGTACTTGTAGGAGGGGACTATGTTGAAAAATAAATGTGCTAGGTTTTCTAAAATTGACTCCTTCTACCTTAGGCCATGAACTTTATTAATCACCCCTCGTAAATGAAAGCACAACCCAGAAAAATGAAGAAATTATCACAATAAAAACAGGTTAACCAATGGAAGAGCATGGCCCTCCATGGAAGACTTCCCCATGATCCATCGACAAGGAAGTGTTGAACGCTTGGCTCAGAGTTGAAGACCTCCTCCCAGAAATAGAGGGGGTCCTTGTGGCAATACAGGACCAAGTAGTTAACGCAAAAATGATCAAAAATGCATAATAAAAGACCAATAAATTCAACACGATAAAACAGAAAATGCTAAGAGAAACCAGAAACAATCCAACACATTACATGATTCAGCTTCATTTTAACTCATAGAAAAATAGAAGCATAGAAAACCTACAGCACAATACAGGCCCTTTGGCCCACAAAGCTGTGCCGAACATGTCCTTACCTTAGAAACTACCTAGGGTTACCCATAGCCCTCTATTTTTCTAAGCTCTAGAACTCAATCTGATTACTTATGCAGGCACAATCAAGTGGCAAACGTCATTCACCAAAACCTTGCTTTAAGATACATACTCATAAAAATCACGATATCCTACTATAAATATCAGCCTGATCCAGTTTTATAGTCAGATTCACACAAATTATACTGTATTACGACTGAACTACTATTACAGATAGGTCAATCCATAATAACCATCTGGATATAATATTACAGGATAAACAAGCAAGAACAACTAACTTGATAGATACACGCTTTCTAAACATGCATAGCATACAGAAATCAATGTGAAAAACATCAAAAGTATGCAGAATTAAAAGAGGAAATTGAAAGACTATGGAAGATGAACAAGGTATAGATCGTCCCAATAGTAATATCTACAACTGGTGTCATTCCAAAGGCACTACACAATAGCTTTAAACAATTAGGCCTACACAGCAATATCTATGTAAATCTTCAGAATTCCATGATACTAAACACCACTAGAATTGTCTGAAGTTCTTAGCAATTAAGAAATAAGTGTACTTGTTTTTGCCTTACCTACAGTTTTAACAGCTTGAGCTGAGAAAGGATAAAAGGTATTATAATAATAATATTTTATTTATAAAGTACTTTTGATACAATGATGTAGTTCAAAGTGCTTTGCAATGGGATAAAGTGCAAACATAAAAATAAAATACAAAAAGATGTTAGTTAAAAAGTAAAGTTAGATAAATAAGTTTTGAGCTGGTGTTTAAAAGTGCCAGCTGAGTCTGCTTTAGGAATTGAATTCCACAGTTCAGGAGCAAAGTTTTAAAAAGTTGACCTGCCAATTTTCTGTTGAGAGAGACTCAAATATTTTTTGTTAATGTGGTTAGAAACTGTGTGATTCTTCAAGCTGTGATTACGGTGCTTGAGAGGGAATTCGAGGAGTACCATGTGGACGAGTGTAGTTGTAGAACTTTATATTAGATGTGTAAAATTTAACAAGGCCAGGAACATCTGTATTCTTCTCAATCAACTAAAATAGATGGTACAACAGTGTTTGTAGATTTTGGTGAGGGATGTAGTTATTCCTTTTAAGGCCCTTTCATTCAACACTTGCAAGACTTTACCGTGCCTCACAAACCGCACAAAACTACAGCTTTACCTGCCTACCTACTTTCCCTCTCACCTAGCTTCAGCAATCACCTTCTACTTTCAACTACTTCCTTCTCCCGCACTTCCTTATTCTTGCTTCTTCCCCCTTCCTTTCCAGTTCTGATGAAGAGCCTGGGCATGAAACAAGGACGTTTTATTTCTCTCCATAGATGCTGCCTGACAGCTGAGTTCCTCCAGCATGCTGTGTGTGTTCCTCTAGAATTGTAGCTTTGCTGAGTCCTAAACACAACCAAGGAGACAAGGTGTTTGGGCAGGAAGTTAAGTAGGAACCTTTAGGCAAATGGTTTCAAATAAAATCAAGTTTAATTATCATTCAACATGGATACAGCCAAACAAAGCAGCATTCCTCTGGGGCCAAGGTACAAAACATACACAGCACATTCAAAAAATACATAATCACGCAACAAAACATATATATAAATTCCAAGACCTTGAGCAACATATCTCGCAAATTGATGGTGCAGTTCCTGCCAAGTCAGCCTGTTATTCCACTGATCGAACACTGGAGGGCAGCACTGATGCAATAGGCCAGCCCCCAGCCAAGCATGGACACCATGCTACACCTCTTTGATCGGGTTAATTCATGCTTTAAATGGTTTAACTCCTCAATTATCATTCCATCCAAGCTGAAGAGTTAATCCACTAATCATTAGCCATAACAATTTGGTTTATCAAGTTTTTAAAAGTTATCATAGGAAGTATAATAACTACAAACTTATTTTTCCTAATTTTTATACACAAGTAACACACATTTCATCTAGTAAGATTTATTTTGAAACGTATCTTAAATAGGTCATGATAACTGTCTTATCTTGGCATCACATAACAAAATCACATTTCACGTTTATCACATCCGCTGTAATCTCACACATGGAAACTGTTTGTCAAGGAAGGTTTAACATATTTCGTTCCAAAAACAATTTACTACCTCATCATCTTAATTAAAGGTCATATGTTTCAAGTTTCTACTTAGACTAATTGACATGGCAACCAGGCCATCAAAATCTTTAAATGGTTTGGCTACATCTTAATGGCGCTTGCATCGTGTTTTATGTTGTGTATTTACTTCTTCTCTGGGCACAAGTCCATTCGTTGTACAGTACACTTGGTTCCATAATACCATGAGAGATAGGAGAAGAATTAGGCCATTTGGCCCATCGAATCTTCTCTGCTATTTCATCATGGCTGATCCATTTCCCTCTTAGCCCCAGTCTCCTGCCTTCTTCCCATATCGCTTCATGCCCTGACCAATCAAGAATCTATCAACCTCTGCCTTAAATATACATAAAGGCTTGGGCTCCACAGCTGCCTGTGGCAATGAATTCTACAGATTCACCACTCTGTGGCTAAAAAAATTTTTCTTCATTTCCATTCTAAATGGACATCCCTCTATTCTCAGGCTGCATCCTCTGGTCTTAGGCTCCCCCACCATAGGAAACATCCTCTCCACATCAACTCTGTCAAGGCCTTTCAACATTTGTTAAGTTTCAATGAGATCCTCCCTCATTCTTCTGAATTCCATTAGTTGGCCCATCTGTTAAACGGGGCAGCTGCATATTTGGGACAACTCTTAAAGGACAACAACTAATCGAAAAAATAGCCAGGATTTCCTTGGTTTATTTGGGACGCTCTGTTGATTAATTGAGATAGGAGACTGTTGTCAAACAGTTTCTAACCAGCATCAGTCGCGTTCATTAGTATGACCATCAGATATTACACCATGCTTAGAGAGAACAGTTTTTAACTAGCGCAAGTTGCGTGTACTTGTGTTATTCAGTTGGACCGACAGATGCCGAATTAAAAAGGAGTGATTTTTGACGCTACTTTGGGCAGGAAGGCAGTGAAATTTTCTATTATCTGTACTAGGTGTTTGCGCAGATTTTGTTCATTTACAGTCGATTAAAAAAACATGTCAGCGTACACTGGATGAATTCTTCCGTCGATAACTGTTAGGAACTAATATAGTTTTATAGTACTGTAGTAGTATTGGTAGTTTTCTACTTTATTCTATATTTTATTTAAATACATAATTTGTTACTCAGTTAAATAGTAGTTTGCATTTTTAACGGGAAGAGGATGGAAAAAGGCACTGAATTGGATGGTTGGTGGAATCAAAGTCAAAGTTCAAAGTAAAGTTTATTATCAGAGTATATACATGTCACCACATACAACCCTGAGATCCTTTTTCTGCGGGCATACTTAGCAAATCTATAGAACAGCAACTGTAAACTGTGAACACCAGGAATTGTTAACTGTAACAAACTTTGCAAAGGCAGATATAGATAAATAGCAATAAATAACAAACATGAAATAACAATATAACTGATTCCTTAAATGAGTGTAGCTAGCCTGTTTTGTTCAAGAATCTGAAGGTTGTGGGGTAGTAACTGTTCCTGAACCTGGTGGTGCCAGTCCTGAGACTCTTGTATCTTCTTCCTGATGGCAGCGGCGAGAAAAGAGCATGGCCTGGGTGGTGAGGATCTTTGATGATGGATGCTGCTTTTCTATGACAGTGTTTCATGTAGGTGTGCTCAATGGCTGGGAGGGCTTTACCTCTGATGTACTGGGTTGAATCCACTATCCTCTGAAGGATTTTCCACTCAAAGTCGTTGGTATTCCCATACCAGGCCATAATGCAGCCAATCAGCCGAATCTAGTTTATTATCACTAACATATGTCAGAAAGTGCATCTTTTTGTGACAGCTCTAAACTTCAAGATTTTCACTCAGTGACCACTTTATTAGGTACCTCCTGTACCTAACAAAGTGGCCACTGAGTGTCTGTTTGTGGTCTTCTGCTGCTGTAGCTCTCCCGTTTAAAGGTTCGACATGTCCATTCAGAGATGTTCTTCTGCACGCAGCAGTTGTAATGTATGGTTGTTTTAGTTACTGTCACCTTCCTGGCAGATTGAACCAGTCTGGACATTCTCCTCTGACCTCTCTCATTAACAAAACATATTCACCCACAGAACTGCCGTTTACTGGGTTTTTTTTTTATTGCCCTGTTCTCTGTAAGCTCTAGAGACTGTTGTGTACGAAAATCCCAGGATATCAGCAGCTTCTGAGATACTCAGATCACCCTGTCTGGCACCAACAATCATTGCATGGTCAAAACCACTTAGATGGCATTTCTTCCCCATTCTGATATTTGGTCTGAACAACAGCTGAACCTCTTGACCATGTCCGCATGCTTTTATGCATTGAGTTGCTGCCACGTGTTCGGCTGGTTAGAAATTTGGATTAATGAGCTGGTGTACAGTGTACCTAATAACCTGGCCACTGAGTGTAAGATTTTAAAATAAGTTAATCTTAAAAAATTAAATAAGCAGTGCAAGAGGGGAATAGCAAGGTAGTGTTCATGGTTTCACAGACTATTCAGAAATCTGATGGTGGAAGGGAAGGAGCTATTTCCACAACAGTGAGTATTGGTCTTCAGACTCCTGAACCTCCTCCCTGCTGGTAGTAATAAGAAGAGGACATGTCCTGGACGGCTGGGGACCTTAATGATGGATGCCACGTTCTCGAGGCACCACCATTTGAGAAGTTATCAATGGTGGGGAGGATTAGATTAGATTAGATTATGAGAACACTCAGTCCTCTTTTATTGTCATTTAGAAATGCATACATGCATTAAGAAATGATACAATGTTTCTCCGGAGTGATATCACAGAAAACAGGACAGACCAAAGACTAACACTGACAGAACCACATAATTATAACATATAGTTACAGCAGTGCAAAACAATACCATAATTTGATGAAGAACAGATCATAGGTACAGTAAAAAAAAGTCTCAAAGTCCCGAGTCGATCGATTCCCAAGTCCCCGATAGCAGGCGGCAAAAGGGAGAAACTCCCTGCCATAAAGCTCCAGGCACCGTCAACCTGCTGATACCTTGAAAGCAGCCGACCACAGCCGACACTGAGTCCATCCGTCTGAAAACTCCGAGCTTCCGACCAGCCTTCTAATACAGCCTCCCGAGTGCCATCCTCTGCTGAGCGCCTTCGACCTCTCCCCAGCCACTGAAACACGCAAAGCCAAGGATTTCGAGGCCTTCAGCAGCGGCAGCGAAGCGGGCATTTCAGAAATTTTCCAGATGTTCCTCCCTGCTCTCACGACTATCTCCATCAAGTCAGGATTGTGCACAGTCCCCTACTTGACAGATGACAGACATCACCACCAAAGAGGCCGCGCGCACCGCCGTCACGCCGCCATCTTCTCCCCCCGCCCGGGAGGATTGTACACGTGATGGAGTCTACAACCCTCTGCAGCTTCTTTCAATCCTGTGCATCACGGCACCCATAGCAGGCAGTGTACAACCTGTCAGAATACTCTCCACATGCATCTGCACAGATTGCTGCAGTCTTTGGTGACATGCCAAATCTCCTCAGCCATTGAAAACTCTTGTGCATGGAAATTCCTTCACTCAGAGCGTAATGGATATCTGGAAATCTCTGATCCCAAGTGTGCTGGAGGCCAGATCATTGGATAGATTTAAGGTGGAGATAGTTAACGAGAAGAGATTGAGAAATTGAGTTCAATGGGGAACTGGAACAGAAGGGGAATTTAAGGCTATCGTAGATAGGCTACGGTCATCCAGAATTCTTTCACAATCTGCTGTATAGTTCAGCGCGTGTATTTTTGTGAATGAATGCTAACTGATGGTTGTAGCCTTCACCTTTAATCTCCAGTGTGTCAGCAAAGACTCCTGCAAATTTCTACGGATGTACTGCGGAGAACGTTCCAGCGAGTTGCTTCACCGTCTGCTATGGAGGGGCCTCTGCACAGGATCAGAAAAATCTGCAGAAAGTTGCAAATTCAGGCAGCTCCATTATGGGCACTGACCTCCCCTGCATTGGGGAGGACAGCTTCAAAAGGTGATGCCTCAACAAGGCGACATCCATCATGAAGGGCTCCCATCACCCAGGACATGCCCTCTTCCCATTGCCACCATCAAGGAGGTGGTACGGGAGCCTGAACAGCCACATTCTAGGAACAGCTTCTTCCCCTCCACTATCCGGTTTCTGAGTGGACATTGAACTCATCTACATTACCTCACAAATATATATATTTATATATGTACTTACTGTGTTCTTGAGCAAGGCACTTAACCACACATCGCTCTGCGACGACACTGGTGCCAAGCTGTATGGGTCCTAATGCCCTTCCCTTGGACAACATTGGTGACGTGGAGAGGGGAGACTTGCAGCATGGGCAACCGCCGGCCTTCCATACAACCTTGCCCAGGCCTGCGCCCTGGAAACCTTCCAAGGCACAAATCCATGGTCTCAAAAGACTAACGGATACAATATATATATATTGTAATTTACAGTTTTTATTTATGTATTACAATGTACTACCACTGCAAAACAACAAATTTCACAACATATGCCAACGATATTAGTCCTGATTCTGATGTGCTTGTCATGAAATAGGTGTAAGGAAAGCGTGGGAGGTGCAGAGGTATTGAGTAGTAGAACTTTATATCAGCAACAAATAATCCTGTATGCTGCTTAATACTTGGCACTTTTCCATAATTGTAGTCTGTAGCTAGAAGTTCAAATACTTATGCCTAAAAATTCCGGATACAGTATTATATCTTCTTATGGTGAAGGTCAAGATTATGGAGCATTTCATCCCGAGGAAATGGTTTTTTCATCAACCTATCTCTGAGAAATTGAAGTCAATAAAAGTACAGAGTGCAGTGGCCTAATAAAATGATTTTCACACACATGTATAAGATTTTGTGTACAGTGGCATTTCTAGCCAATAGAATCTTTTTTACAATGGATAAATGTCGCAGAGCATTTTTTTAAGAAAAGAATGAAAAACATCTCCAAGAAGTAATTCCATAGAGTTATCCTGGAATTTTCTACATCATGTTCACATACTTATGCTACACAGAATGCTTTCTTTATGAGCAGAATATGATATTTGTAAGTGTATGACTGGTTTGGAATATTAGTCAGACAGGAGATTTACCAGGATGCTGCCTAGATTACAGAACATGGCTTATGATCAACGCACACAAAAAGCTGGAGGAACTCAGCAGGCCAGGCAGCATCTATGGAAAAGAGGAAACATTTGGTGTTTCAGGCCGAGACCTTTCATCAAAACTAGAGAAAAAAGATGAGAGGTCAAAGCAAGAAGGTGGTGGGAGGGGAGGGAGCAATACAAGGTAGCAGATGATGGGTGAAACCGGGAGAGGGGAGGGGTGAAGTAAACAGTTGGGAAGTTGATTGGTGAAAGAGACAAAGGGCTGAAAAAGGGAGAATCTGATTGGAGAGGACAGAAGACCATGGAAGAAGGTGGGGCGGGGGGAGCACCAGAGGGAGGTGATGGGCAGGTAAGGAGATAAGATGAGAGAGGGAACTGGGAATGGGAAATGGTGAGGGGGGGCTTTACTGGAAGTTTGATGAGGATAGGTTGAGTGAGCTAGGGCTTTTCACTCTGGAACAAAGAAGGATGAGAGGTGACTTGATAGAGGTGAACAATATGATAAGAGGCATAGATCAAGTGGATAGCAAGAGGTCATTTTCCCAGGGTGGAAATGGTTAACACGAGGGGAGCATAAATTTATGGTGATCAGAGGAAAGTATAGGGGATGTCAGAGGTACTATTTTTTACACAGAGCACAACACATTGACAGAGGTGGTGGTAGAAGAAGATACATCAGAGACATTTTTTTTAGATTATGAGGACACTCAGTCCTCTTTTATTGTTATTTAGTAATGCACGCATTAAGAAATGATAAAATCTGTTCCTCCAGAATGATATCACAGAAACACAAGACAAACCAAGACTAAAAAAACTGACAAAAACCACATAATTATAACATATAGTTACAACAGTGCAAAGCAATACCGTAATTTGATGAAGAACAGACTATGGGCACGTAAAAAAAAGTCTCAAAGTCTCTCGAAAGTCCCATCATCTCATGCAGATGGTTGAAGGGAGAAACTCTCCCTGCCATGAACCTCCAGCGCCACAAACTTGCTGAGGCAGCATCCTGGAAGCACCCGACCACAGTCCGACTCTGAGTCCGTCCGAAAACTTCGAGCCTCCGACCAGCCCTCTGACACCGAGCACCGAGCACCGAGCACCATCTCTGCCGAGCGCTTCGACCCCGGCCCTGGCAACAGGCAATAGGCAAAGCCGAGGATTTGGGGCCTTCCCCTCCGGAGATTCTCGATCGCACAGTAGCTGCGGCAGCGAAGTGGGCATTTCAGAAGTTTCTCCAGATGTTCCTCCGTGCTTCTTCACGTCTATCTCCATCAAATCAGGATCGTGCACAACCCCTATTTAACAAATACGATATCATTTGGAGCAGCCACGTGTGCTGCGTCGCGTCGCGATCTTCTCCTCCCCTCCCCTCCCCATTTAAGGGATTCTTGGATAGACACGTGGAAGTGTTCCCACATACCATGGAATCCCTTTCAAGAACTCTTCATCTGATGTTCTTGATTTTTGTTGGTTATTTACTGTATTTATTATTGCTTTTTTTCTTTTTGTATTTGCACATTTTGTTGTCTTTTGCTCATTGGTTGTTCGTCTGTTCTGTTTGGTGAAGTTTTTCATTAATTGTATTATGTTTCTTGGACATACTGTGAATGCCTACAAGAAAACAAATCTCAAGGTTGTATATGGTGACATATATGTACTTTGATGATAAATTTACCTTGAACTTTGGATGAAACAAAAATGGAAGGCTCTGTGGAAAGGAAGGGTTGGATTGATCTTGGAGTACGATCAAGGGTTGACACAGTATCTTCGGCTGAAGAGCCTGAACTAAGCTGTAATATTTTATATCCTCCATTCTATTAAGGAATATTAGATTAACTCTTTGGAATTATTATTAAATTAGTAAAAGTTACAACAGGAGTATGCTAATGTTTACTGATGTACACAATTCCTTTTCCTTGTGGTAGTAACTACACCAAAATAAACATTATCATTTCTAAGACCCGGCTGGTGGTGTAGTGGCATCAGTGCCGGACTTCTGGACAAAAGGTCTCGAGTTCGAATCCAGCCGGCTCCCCTGCACACTTTCTATCCATGCTGAGTTACGAGCTGGTGATCTCTTTGGAAACTCACCCAACAGAAGGCAATGGCAAACCACTGCTATAACGTGCCCCACTACATCGGAGAGGCATGGAGGGAAATCATCTGTTAACCGGAGAAACTCCGGATGTGGCATACCTTTCTTTTTTATCAGTTCTAAAGAAGAAAATGAGAATCCTAATCTTTCACCTCTCTTCATTTTGTGATTTACAGTGCAATAAAAATATTTGTAACATGACTGACAAGGTGTTTTGTTTGAAAGTAGGTGAATGATCTTGTGACCCAACAGAGTGGCCACTTTATTGGGTACAGGTGTGGAACCCACTGTGGTCTTCTGCTGCTGTAGCCCATCCATTTCAAGGTTCGACGTGTTGTGTGTTCAGAGATGCTCTTCTGCGCATCACTGTTGTAACACATGGTTATTTGAGTTTCTCTCTCCTTTCTGTCAGCTTGAGCCACTCTGGCCATTCTCCTCTGACCTCATTCATTAACAAGGTGTACAGCCACTCACTGGATTTCTTTTTGGCTTTCACACCGTTCTCTGTGAACACTAGAAACAGTTGTGTCTGAAGATCCCAGGAGATCAGTAATTGCTGCGATACTCAAACCACCCCATCAGGCACCAACAATCATTCCACAGTCAAAGTCATTTAGATCACATTTCTTCCTCATCCTCATGTTTGGTCTGAACAACAACTCGACAACATGTGCATATTTTTATGCAGCGAGTTGCTGCCATATGATTGGTTGATTAGATACAGTATTTGCAGTAACAAGAAGGTGTGGTTCTGCTTTTGAAGCCCATCCATTGACTTGACCCTCATGACCATGTCTGCAGTCTTTTAAACATTGCGTTACAGCTGAGGGAGGTCCAATACCATAGCAGGCAGGTTGGCTAGAGTTGTGCGGGGGGGGGGGGTGTTTAAACTAATTTGACAGGGGGATGGGAGTCGGAGTGATAGTGCTGAGGATGAGGTAGTTAGTTTACAAAACAAAGGCAATGCAATGTGTAGTGAGACTCCTACCAAGAAGAGGCTGCTAACAAGGCAAAGTTGCAGTCAACAGGATAAGTTGCAATGTTAAAGGCAAACAAAATCAAAAAGGGTGAATACAGGACTAAGAGTGTTATACTTGACTGCACACAGTATACGGAATAATACAGATTACAGATTGGCATGTATGGTGTTGTGGGCATCACTGAATCACGGCTGAAAGAAGACTATAGCTAGGAGTTTTACGTCCAAGTATACACATTCCATCAAAAGGACAGGCGGGTAGGCAGAGGGGTGGCGCGGCTCGGGTGGTAAAAAGTGAAATCAAATCATTAGAAAGAGTGACAAGGTGTTGGAAGATGTTGAATCATTGTGGATAGAGCTAAGGAACTGCAAGGGTAAAATGACCCTGAAGGGAGTTGTATACAGACTCCCGATTGGTAGTAAGGATATGGTCTGTAAATTACAATAGGAGATAAAAAGATGTGTGTCAAAGGGGCAATGTTAAATTGTCATCGGGGATTTCAATATGCAAGTAGATCATGAAAATCAGGTTGGTGCTGGATCCCAAGAGGGAGAGTTTGTAGAATGCCTACGGGTAGCTCATGGTTGAGGCCACTAGGGAATCAGCTATTCTGGATTGGGAGTATTGAATGAACCAAAATTGATTAGAGAGCTTAAGATAAAAGGACCTTGAGGGGAAACTGATTGAATTCACCCTGAAGTTTGAGAAGGAGAAGCTAAAGTCAGATGTATCAGTATTACAGTGGAATAAGGGGACTTACAGAAGCATGAGAAAGGAAATAGCCAAAATTGATTGGAAAAGAACACTGACAGGGATGGTGGCAGAGCAGCAATGGCTGGAATTTCTGGCAAGCAATTCAGAAGGCACAGGGTATACACATTCCAAAGAGGACGAAGTATTCTAAAGGCAAGATGACTCAACCGTGGCTAACAAGAGAAATCAAAGCTAACATAAAAGACAAAGAGGGGGCATATAATAAAGCAAGAAGTAGTGGGAAGTTAGAGGATTGGGAAGCTTGTAGAAACCAACAGAAGGCAACTAAATAAGTCATTAAGAAGGTAAAGATGGAATATGAAAGTAAGCTAGCCAATAATATTTAAGAGGCTGCCAAAAGTTTTTTCAGATACATCATGTGTAAAAGAGAGACAGAAGTGGATATTGGACGACTGGGAAATGATGCTGGAGAGGTAGTAAGGGGCAACAAGGAAATGGCAGATGAAATTAATATGTATTTTGCATCAGTCTTCACTGTGGAAGACACTACCAGCATGGTGGAAGTTCCAGTGTGTCAGGGATCAGAAGTGTATGAAGTTGCCATTACTAAGGAGACCTGATGGTGTACACCCCAGGGTTCTGAAAGAGTGTCTGAAGAGATTTTGGAGGCATTAGTAACGACCTTTCAGGAATTCTGGAACGGTTCCTTAAGACTGGAAAATTGCAAATGTCACTGCACTCTTGCAACATTCTTCAAGAAGGGAGAGAGGCAGAAGAAAAGAGACTGTAGGTCAGTTAGTCTGACCTCAGTGGTAAGGAAGATGTTGGAGTTCATTGTTAAGATGTGGTATCAGGGTACTTGGAGGCACGTGATAAAATAGGCCATAGTCAGCACGGTTTCGTCAAGGGAAAACCTTGCCTAATAAATCTGTTGGAATTCTTTGAAGAAATAACAAGCAGGTTAGACAAAGGAGAATCGGTTGATATTATGTACTTGGATTTTCAGAAGGCTTTGACAAGGTGCCACACATGAAGCTGCTTAACAAGCAATGAGCCCATGGTATTACAGGAAAGATCCTAGCATGGATAAAGCAGTGGTGCGTTGACAGGAGGCAAAGAGTGGGAATAAAGGGAGCCTTTTCTGGTTGGCTCTCAGTGTCCAGTGGTGTTCCACAGGGGTCTGCATTAATTTGCAGGCTGAGTCTGTGGTGAGGAAGCCAAATATCATTTTATTATTCATTTCAAGAGGACTAGAATAAAGCAAAGGATGTAATGCTGAGGTTTCGTGGAGCACTGGGGGAGGCCTCACTTGGAGTGTTGTGAGCAGTTTTCGATCCCATATCTTAGAAAGGATGTGTTGAAACTGGAGAGGGTTCGAAGACGTTCACAAAAATGATTCCAGGATTGAACAGCTTGTCATATGAAGAGCGTCTGATGGCTCTGGACCAGTATTCACTAGAATTCAGAAGAATGAGGGGTGACTTCATTGAAATCTATCGAATGGTGAAATGCCTTGATAGAGTGGATGTGGAGAGACTGTTTTTTATGGTGGGACAGTCTAAGACCAGAGGACACAGCCTCAGAAAAGAGAGGCGTCCATTTAGAACAGAGATGAGAAGGAATTTTTTTAGCCAGATCGTGGTGAATCTGTGAAATTCATTG
The DNA here is from genome assembly GCF_030028105.1 of Mobula birostris. NCBI lineage: Eukaryota > Metazoa > Chordata > Chondrichthyes > Myliobatiformes > Myliobatidae > Mobula > Mobula birostris. The sequence goes on from NC_092386.1 coordinate 11,410,397, forward strand.
CCATGGGCAGCTGTCTTTATGTATATTTAAGGCAGAGGTTGATAGATTCTTGATTAGTCAGGGCATGAAAGGACACAGAGAGGAGGCAGGAGATTGGGACTGAGAGGAAAAATGAATCAGCCATGATGAAATAGTGGAGCAGACTCGAATAGCCAAATGGCCTAATTCTGCTCTTGTATCTTATGGTCTTATGATTGGTTGGTTAGATATTTGAATTGACATGCAGGTGTACATTATAAGGAGTGCATCCTAACACTAGCTTGATAAGCAAAATATTTTTTTAAAAAGATAACAAAGAAATTACTTCCATTTTACATGAAACATTGAAATATTTTGGACACCTCTCTTTCCCAAAACTTTAAAGAATGCAATATTTTATCTGTGGAAATGTTTTAATCTTTATATATTTCCCCTTTTCAGATTGATCTCCTTGTTCCTATGAGAGTGACTGGCATAATTACTCAAGGTGCTAAAGATTTTGGTCACATACAGTTTGTTGGTTCTTACAAGGTCGCCTACAGTAACGATGGAAAGAACTGGACTATTTATAAAGATGACAAACAACAGAAGGATAAGGTGAGTTTGCCAACAGCTACTGAATCAGCAATCAGCAGCAGAACCTGTTCAGTGTCTGTTCAGCACTGCTCAGTATTTTCTGATTTCTGAAGATTAAATTTTCTACTTTATTTTCTGTTGTATTCAGTGGGGAAATCATTAAAGGGGTTCGTCATTATAAGATTAGATGCAATTCATTAGGAAAGTATTTTTTCTATGTTAAAACCTTTATATAAAGATGTGTAGCACTTCTGCCAAGTTCCTTTCGAATTCTCTAAGTCAGGCAAACAGGGTACATATCTTTAGATGTTGGAAATCTTGAGCAACATTCTCAAGATACTACTTAGTCCTGGCACCCCTATTGAGTCAAAGGGCACCAACAGCAGCTCGCTAGAGTCGTCGGCCCACAGCCATTCCTACAAGTTGTCCTTCGGTGAGCCCGTCTCAAAAGATCCTTCCCCTCCCTGGGTGAGGTCATCAGAGCTTCTACTGGTGTTTCTGTACCACTGGGTTTTTTAATCGGGTGCAGTTGCTAGCCCCATACTCAACCCTCTTTCTTTCACAGTCAGGCCGTGGCAGATTGAACACACACGAAAAGTCACCAGATTTATGAATGGACAATGAACTCATGTATTCTGGGTGGCAGGGTGGAGATATGTCTCCAACAAAGGAGGTGTAAAGCACTCCTTCCCTTCGCTAGGCTGCAGGGCCACATGAGGCCACGGGAGCAAGTGGTGGATGGTCGTATGAGCAGCTGGTGCATATCGCAAGTCCTGGTTATGCAACCGCTGACACCAGGCAGACAATCTCTGAAGAGTATTGATAATGGCTGGGGTCACTCATCTTATAAAGACGCTGCCCAGAAGAAAGCAATGGCACACCACTTCTGTAGAAAAATTTGGAAAGACCATGATCACCCTCATCATACAACACAGCATATATGTATGTGTGTGTATGTATATATATGATTATGAGGACACGCAGTCCCCTTTTATTGTCATTTAGTAATGCATGCATTAAGAAATGATAAAATGTTTTTCCAGAATGATATCATGAAAAACACATGACAAACCGACAAAAACTAACAGAAACCACATAATTATAACATATAGTTACAACAGTGCAAAGCAATACCATAATTTGATAAGAACAGACCATGGCACAGTAAGAGTCTCAAAGTCTCTCGAAAGTCCCATCATCTCACGCAGACGGTAAACCTCCAGCGCCGCCAACTTGCCGGTGCAGCATCCCGGAAGCATCCGACCACAGTCTGACTCTGAGTCCGTCCAAAAAACTCCGAGCCTCCGACCACCTATTCGACACCGAGCACCGAGCACCATTTCTGCCGAGCGCTTCGACCCCAGCCCCGGCAACAGGTGATACGCAAAGCCGAGGATTTGGGGCCTTCGTCTCCGGAGATTCTCGATTGCACAGTAGCAGCAGCAGCGAAGCCGGCATTTCAGAAGTTACTCCAGATGTTCCTCTGTGCTTCTCACGGCTGTCTCCATCAAATCCCGCATATGATGATGATGATACTACCTCACTATTCTTTTCCTTTCTTGCTCTCTTCTTGCACTACCTGCTTAATTACTTGGTTAATATATTTCTTGTTGCAATTTATAATTTTTATTGTTCTGTACAGCAATGTACAGAACAACAATTTCACGACATACGCCAGTGATATAAAACCTGATTCTGATTCTAGTTCTTAGCTGAGCAAGTCAGGCAGCATCTATGGAGGGGAACCTATTGGGCGCCATGGTAGCATAGTGGTTACCGTAACACTACTACAATTCAGAGCATCAGAGTCTGGGGTTCTGTAAGAAAGTTTGTACGACCTTTCTGTGTGCATGTGGGTTTCCTCCAGCAGCTCCGGTTTCCTCCCACAGTCCAAAGATGCACCGGTTAGTAGATTAATTGTAAATTGTCCTGTGATTAGGCTAGGGTTAAATAGGAAGGATACTGGGCAGTGTGGTTTCGTGCACCAGAAGGGCCTTGTCCTTGCTGTATCTCTAAATCAATAAAAAATAAGCAGTAGCCATTTCAGACCAAGACTCTTCTTCAAGACTAGAAAGGAAGGGAGAAGAAGCCAGAATAAGGTGAGGCTGGGGAGCAGCACAAGCTGGCAGCTAATAAGTGAGACCAGGTGAGGGGGGGGAAGGCAGATGGGTGGGGACAGGGGATGAAGTGAGAAGCTGGGAGGGGATAGGTGCAAGATGTAAAGAACTGAAGGAGCAAACCCACACGGTCATGGGGAGAACATACACACTTCTTACCGACAGTTCAGGAATCAAACCCCAACTGGAGATCATTGGCACTGTAAAACTTTGCACCTTTCACTGCATTCTAGACAGTACTCTCTTTGGTCAGTAGGTTAATTGGTCACTTGGGTTTAATTGGGCAGTGTAATTGAGATAGATATTCACTGCTTTCTCATGTTTGCTCAGCTTACTTTCTGAATAACAGCTGCTATTTGAAAGATCACAAACAGTCGCAACTGTATTGCTTCGTTTAACTTCTGGTTGTAAATGGAAATCACTCTTCAGTTCTTAAAATGCAAATGAAAGCAGCTTGAAGTTAAAAATGCACTCGTTATAGAACAAATAGGGTCTGTATTTTGAAGACATCCTGCCTATAAAGAGCCACTGCTCCTGCTTTATTATTGCTCAAGAGTATAAGACAACAAGGTGTTTAATTTGGGTTGTTTCAAATGGACAAGCTGACTCTTAAATTGCTTAGATCAAGGTAACTTGCAGAACCAGATGAATAATATCAGTTAGCATATCAATAACTGACATTTATTGTTAGAAAAGTCTAACAGCAGTTAGCTTTGCAGCATTAAGTAACTAGCGAAGATCTATGTTTCCAAAAATATTCTTTTAGATTCTTTTTGTTAGTAGGATATCTGAGGAAATACCACATGTTTGTGAATTCATCCAAATGGGAGTAAAAGGGGTATAAATGTAGAGAGCAGTTCAGGCTTATTAGGAATGGGGTAAGGAACATCAGAAAACAAAAATCCAAATGGCAGATGGAGTTTAATACAGACAAGTGTGAGGTATTGTGCTTTGGAAGGACAAACCAAGGTAGAACATACAGGGTAAATGGTAAGGCACTGAGGAATGCAGTAGAACAGAGCGATCTGGGAATACAGACACAAAATTCCCTAAAAGTGGCATCACAGGTAGATAGGGTCGTAAAGAGAGCTTTTGGTACATTGGCCTTTATAAATCAAAGTAATTGAGTATAGGAGTTGGAATATTATGATGAGGTTGTATAAGGCACTGGTGAGGCCAAATCTGGAGTATTGTGTGCAGTTTTGGTCACCTAATTACAGGAAGGATATTAATAAGGTTGAAAGAGTGCAGAGAAGGTTTACAAGGATGTTGCCGGGACTTGAGAAACTGAGTTACTAAGAAAGGTTGAATAAATTAGGACTTTATTCCCTGGAGCTTAGAGGAATGAGGGGAGATTTGATAGACGTATATAAAATCATGATGGGTAAAGATACAGTGAATGCAAGCAGGCTTTTTCCACTGAGGCTAGGAGAGAAAAAAACCAGCGGACATGGGTTAAGGTGAAGGGGGAAAAGTTTAAAGGGAACATTAGGGGAGGCTTCTTCACACAGAGAGTGGTGAAAGTGTGGAATGAGCTGCCAGATAAAGTTGTAAATGCGGGCTCACTTTTAACATTTAACCATATAACAATTACAGCACGGAAACAGGCCATCTGGGCCCTTCTAGTCTGTGCCGAACTCTTACTCTCACCTAGTCCCACCGACCTGCACTCAGCCCATAACCCTCCATTCCTTTCCTATTCATATATCTATCCTATTTAACTTTAAATGACAATATCGAACCTGCCTCAACCACTTCTGCTGGAAGCTCGTTCCACACAGCTACCACTCTCTGAGTAAAGAAGATCCCCCTCATGTTACCCCTAAACTTTTGCCCTTTAACTCTCAACTCATGTCCTGTTGTTTGAATCTCCCCCACTCTCAATGGAAAAAGCCTATCCACGTCAACTCTATCAATCCCCCTCCTAATTTTAAATACCTCTATCAAGTCCCCCCTCAACCTTCTACGCTCCAAAGAATAAAGACCCAACTTGTTCAACCTGTCTCTGTAAATTAGGAGATGAAACCCAGGCAACATTTTAGTAAATCTCCTCTGTACTCTCTCAATTTTATTCACATCTTTCTTATAATTCGGTGGCCAGAACTGGACACAATATGTACTCCAAATTTGGCCTTACCAATGCCTTATACAATTTCAACATTATATCCCAACTCCTAAACTCAATGCCCTGATTAATAAAGGCCAGCATACCAAAAGCTTTCTTCACCACCCTATCCACATGAGATTCCACCTTCAGGGAACTATACACCATTATTCCTAGATCCCTCTATTCTACTGCATTCTTCAATGCCCTACCATTTACCATGTATGTCCTATTTTGATTAGTCCTACCAAAATGTAACACCTCACATTTATCAACATTAAACTCCATCTGCCATCTTTCATCCCACTCTTCTAAAGTGGTCTAAATCTCTCGGCAAGCTTTGAAACCCCACTTCATTATCCACAACTCCACCTATCTTAGTATCATCTGCATACTTACTAATCCAATTTACCACCCCATCATCCAGATCATTAATATATATGACAAACAACATTGGACCAGTACAGATCCCTGAGGCACACCGCTATACACCGTCCTCCAATCTGACACACAGTTATCCACCACTACTCTCTGGCGTCTCCCATCTAGCCACTGCTGAATCCATTTTACTACTTCAATATTAATACCTAATGATTGAACTTTCCTAACTAACCTTCCGTGTGGAACCTTGTCAAAGGCCTTACTGAAGTCCATATAGACAACATCCACCGCTTTACCCTCGTCAACTTTCCTAGTAACCTCATCAAAAAATTGAATAAGATTTCTCAAACATGTTTTTAAGAAAAACTTGGACAGGTACATGGATGGGAGGTGTATGGATGGATATGGTCCAGGTGCAGGTCAGTGGGACGAGGCAGAAAAATGGTTCAGCACAGCCAAGAAGGGCCAAAAGGCCTGTTTCTGTGCTGTAATGTTTCTATGGTTTCTATGGTTTCTAGAATCCATTCCTCCAGTTTCCGTAATGGACAACTTGTTTGTCGGCATCTTCGGTATATCTTTTAGTTTATTGGAATTGTACCTGTATTTTGAAAATCGATTATGCTTTGTGCTTTGGAAATGGTTTGTGTTTTAGAAATGGTTTGTAATTTCAAATGGGTTTATAATTTGTTAATATTTAAGATCGAAATCCTCTGTGAGCTTTAAATGTGCTTTAAGAGCGTTGTTTGGATTTAAGTGTGTATCACTGAAGATAAATGATCTGTGTTTTAAACTACGTTGTTAGCTGAAAGTTTCTTCTTCTTGGGAGAGAGAGGGGACCCGCCACTCGAATAGTGGATATTGGCAGCTAAGCTCAACGTGAAGAGTAAACAGGGAGTGAACTAGCTTTTAAAGATTGTGTAGTTACAGTATAATCTCCCTTCAGTGAGAGTATTCATGGTTATTTATATCCGATGGGGCTTATGGTCTCCATCTGAGTTTAGAACTTTGCGGTCAGCAAACCCAATACTGTCACAGCAGCTTGGGCTCATTTGGTCTGAAGGACCTGCTGCTGTGCTGTATCTCTAAATAAAAATAACATAAATAATATGTAAAAATATCAGCCTTGTTAAATACATTTAAATATATTTACCTTTATAAAACTAAAACTAACATCCACATATGACAAATAAATTAAGGTAAGTTAAACGTACATAAAGAAACAATCAAAACATTCGTACTTAACTTGCTTCAAGGAGCCACCAACTCCTGTTCCTCTGAAGGAGCACTACTGGCCTGAGAAATCGGGTGCAACGGGACTTGGAAGTCCTCAAGCAGGATTTACTAAAGGTTAATTTGCAGATGGTGAGGAAGGCAAAGGCAGTATTAGCATACATTTTGAAAGGACTAGAATATAAAAGCAAGGATGTAATACTGAAGCTTTATAAGGTATTGGCCAGACTGCATTTGATGTCTTGTTGTGGTCTTTCATTGATTCTGCTATGGTCATTATTCTATTATGGATTAATAGAGTATGCCCACAAAAAAATTAAATTCAGGGTAGTATATGGTGATGTACATGTACCTTGATAATAAATTTGCTTCGAACATTGAACTTTAAGTATTGTGAGCAATTTTCATTTCCTTATCCAAGAAAGGATGTGCTAGCATTGGAGAGGGCCTAGATCAGGGATTCTCACCTTGGGTCCATGGACCTCTTACTTAATGGTATTGGTCCATGGTACAAAAGAAATCCGAAATCCCTGGTCTAGAGGACGTCCACAAGAATGATCCTGGAAATGAAAGGACTAATGTATGTAAACATATGAAGAGCGTTTGAAGGCTCTGGGCCTGTACTCAATAGAGTTTAGAAGAATGATATGGAATCTCTTTGAAACCTATCAAATATTGAAAGGCCTCCATACAGAGGATGTGGACAAAGTGTTTCTACAGTGGGGGAGTTGAGGACCAGAGGGCACAGCCTCAGAATATAAGGATGTCCCTTTAGAACAGAGATACGGAGAAATTTCTTAACCAGAAGGTGTTGAATCCGTGGAATTCATTGCTGCAGATGTCTGTGGAGGTCAGGCCATAGGGTATAGTTAAAGCAGAGGTTGAAAGTTTCCTGATTAGTAAGGTCATTAAAGGTTATGGTGAGAAGGCAGGAGAATGGCAGAACAGAATTAATGGGAGGAATGGTCTAACTCAGGTGTTCCCAACCTCTTTTTTTTGCCATGGACCCCTACCATTAACCGAGGAATCCGTGGTTCCCAGGATGGGAAGCCCTGGCCTAATTCTACTCTTATGTCTTATGGTCTTATGGTGCCGTGTTTAACCTGGCACAGCCTTACAGATAGATATCTCTGCCCAAGAATCAGGAAGCCCATGGAAAATCATGTTGTCATGCCCAGTCTGTGTGAACAGGGCAGACAGTAGTGTGGAAAGTACCACTGCCAATTTACATCAATGTCAGTGCTGGAAAATAGGGAAAGATCTGCTCCATTGTCCTGTGATTGAAGAGCTTTAGGAAGCACTTTGAACCAAGTCTCCTTGGAGAGAATACCTATAAGGACTTTCAGACTTCATGCACTTAGACCGGAAAAATCAATAGGCATTGATGGCAGTTTCTGTAATTATCTGTGGTCTCCTTGAGCAGCGATTTTCATCCAGCTGCCGCGAGGTTACAATAGTCCTTTGATTGTCACCAACTTAGTAGCTCAATTCGGTGTCTAGTGTAAGACATTTTCATTTTCTACTTCTATTGTGGGTGCATCTAAATCGAGAAAGAGGAGCAAAATTATTTGATCATTAAAAGGTTGTTGAATACACAAGGATAAGAAACTATAGTTGATGTTGTGGGGGTTTTAAATTGAATCTGGATACCATAGGTTACTGATCAATTCTAATCAGATGATGGAAGGAAAGAAATGGCAAAATGGCTGGAGGTCAGAACGATACAACAGTCTATTACAAAAGCATGTCATCACTTCAGTTAAGTGGAATTGCATAGAATATTGGTATAGATTTATTATCGGTGCATATAGCAAGATACTAAGATGCATCGATAAGAACTGGCAAAAATCAACAGGAAATACCTAGGCTGGCATGGTAGTGTAGCGGTTAGCATAACGCAATTACAGAGCCAGATGTAAGATCAGGGTTCAGCTCCTGCCACTGCCTGTAAGGAGTTTGTATGCTCTCCACATGACTGCATGGGTTTCCTCCCACAGAAGCGTCAGGACTAGGACTGCCAGGCTGGGTAACAGTTTTTCCCCTCATAGTGTGAGACTCATGAATACCCTTCCACCACTGAACTCTTGTCACTGGAATAGCGAACTGTTTGCCTGTGCTGCGCTCCACATGCAGATTGAATTATATTTTATTAACTTATTTATGGTAATATTTTGTTGTAGGTGCTGTGTGTGATACAGGTGCGTTTTGTGGGTGCACAATGGTCCGGGGGAATATTATTTCATTTGGGTGTATATATGTACAGTCAGATGACTTGATCTTAAGCTTGAACTTGTAAGGACAAATGGATCAGGGTTGTTGAGTTGCGGGCATTCTGTGTTGGTGCTGGAAGCATGGTGACACTAGTGGGCTGCCTGCACAATCCTCTGTGATTTGATTTGAAAGGTTCAAAGAATCATTTTATTGTCAAAGTATGCATATACAATACAACTCTGATATTTGTCTTCTCCAGATAGCCATGAAATACAGAAACGTCATGGGAGTTGTTGAAAGAAAAGGCATAACCCCCCTCCAATGAAAAGGAAAAGAAACAAAACTCACAAACCCCAACCACCCCCCCACCCTCTCCCTCGCACAAAAAACAGATCACCCACACAGAATAGCACAAACAAGAACATCAGACCCCAAACCCCCAATGCTTCCCTCACACAAAAAGTAGCATATCGCCCACAGGAAAGAGAACACTGAAAGCTGAAGGAGACCAATATAACCGGCAGTCCAATAATCACATAAATCTCAGAATTTGAAAATATCCTCCCTTCAGCATCGTGGAAAGTGGTCACACAAACTCAGCCCTTGTGTGAAGAGTAACTGCCATACCGGGTCTGAACATCGCCAACCTGACTACTGACTGTCGTCAACCCCATGGCCTCCACTGAGAGCAATCCCTCCTCAGCATTTGCCTTGATACTTCAATCTTCTTTGATGCATTGAAATGGAGTCGGTCATGACCCTGTGCCCTATCTCTGGTCTTCTCCACGAAGCAGCTAGTGCTCTCCGTCCTCTCTGGGGATTGCAGAGCACCAGATCATTGGAGCGAATTCCAAAATACACATCACAGGCTCCAACTGTTTCCGAAACCCAATCAAGATGAAAAGAACAAGCAGAAGATGTAGAGAAAGTGAAATAATTGAAGAGATTGGCTATCTGAAAGATGTTGCCTGAGGAATTGTTGTTGGCACAAATGATGCATTTCACTGTATGTTTTGATGTACTGAACATGTGAAGGATAAAGCAAATCTTTCTTTCTTCAAAAAGATATAGTGCAAAGCTTGTCTTGCATATTGCTCATGCAGATTAAATCGTTACACAGTGCACTGAGCTAGAATAAGGTAAAACAGTAACAATGCAGAATAGAGTGTAAAAGCTGCCAAAAGAGGGCAGTGCTGGTAGGTGATAGAGTACAAGATCTTAGTGACGTAGATTGTGAGGCCAAGAGTCCATCTTATTCAACTAGAAGTCTATTCAAAATTCTGCTAACAGTGGAACCAAACCTGCCCTTGAGCCTGGTGGTTCGTATTTTCAAGCTCTTGTATCTTCTACCCGATGAGAGAGAGGAGAAGAGAGTGGAGTGGTTTTGATTATGCTGGCTGCTTACTGAGAAGGCATAGTAACTGGCTTCTGTGATGTGTGGACTACTGTATATCCACCACTCTTGTAGGGAGCAATTGCCGTACAAAGCCACAATGCTTTCTTATTAGATTAGATTAGATTCAACTTTATTGAGATTGTACCGAGTACAGATACAAAGCCAATGAAATGCAGTTAGCACCTAACCAGAAATGCAGAGAATAGTGTTATTTACAAAATAACTGCGAATAAAAAGTAAGTGCTACGGCACACAAATATAAAAGTACTGAGACAGTACAATTTGGGTGCAATGCAGCTTAGCGCTGTGATGTGAGGTTCAGCAGTGTCACAGCCTCAGGGAAGAAGCTTTTCCTGTGCCTGCTGGTGCGGGAGCGGAGGCTCCTGTAGCGCCAACCGGATGGGAGGAGAGTAAAAAGTCCACGGTTAGGGTGAGATGCATTCCTGATAATGCTTTTCACCCTGCCCAGGCAGCGTTTATGGTAGATGTTCTCAATGGTGAGCAATCGGGTGGCGATAATCCGCTGGGCAGTTTTCACCACACGCTGGAGTGCTTTACGGTCCAATACGGGACAATTGGCATACCACACTGAGATGCAGTTTGTGAGTATGCTCTCAATGGTACAGCGGTAAAAGCGGTAGTGATGCATTGTTAAAAATTAGCAAGGGTTGACAGAGACAGGCCGAATTTCTTTAACTTCCTGAGGAAGCAAAGGCGCTTGTGGACTTCCTTGGCCATGTTGTCTTTGTGGTTGGACCAGGATAGTTGATGTTCGCTGTAGCAACTTGAAACTTCAACCCTCTTAACCAGTTGGTATAGACAAGAGTGTTGTTCTACACTTTCCAAACTGATCACCAGGAGAAGAATAATGTCTTTCTGCTTTAAGAACGAGTGTGGATAACATCACCCTTATTCACACCACACTGTGTCCGTCATGCATGTTCCCACACCGTCTTCTGATCTAAATCACATTGGAGACTTAATGTGAACTCCTCACAGATCACATTCCCAGAACAGAATTCTTCAAGGACTGTGTTACTCTAAAAAATGCTGTGCTCTGAATCAAAGTCAACATTAATATAATTTTCATGATTTTGTTTTTGTTTCGCAGTGCATTACATAGAAAAATACTATAAATTACAATAAGAAATGTATATATATGTAAAATAGGTAATGCAAAAAAAAGGCAAAAATATTGTGAGGTAGTGTTCACCCAAACTGTCTCTACCAAAGTAGGTGCAAGATGCTCCTTCCCTCTAGTAGCCTGCAGGTCACCCTTGGGCAAGGTGCAGTGCCTGCTTAGTCCCCTGATCAGGGGCATGCGAAGCCATGGGAGCAGGTGGTGGATGGTCGTACGAGCAGCTGGTGCATATTACGTCCTGATTATGCGACCACTGATGCCAGGTAGACAATCTCTGCAGTACTGATAATTTGGGGTTGCCTGTCTTGTAAAGACACTGCCCAGAAAAAGGCAATGGCAAACTATTTCTGTAGAAACGTTTGCCAAAAATATTCATGGTCACCATTATCACCTACGCCAAATGACTCTGCGCATAACGATGATGAGTGTTTACCCTAGGTTCAGAAATCTGATGGCAGAAGGGAAGAAGCTGTTCCTAAAATGTTGAGTGTTGATCTAAACCATCATTTCTTTTTCCCTTTTCACAAATGCTGCATGAGTTCCAGCATTTTCTTCTCTAATTGCAGCTCATTTTCTTGCACAGCCTGGAGACTTGGAAATATTTCATGTCTTAGCTGCAGCACCAGCACCAAACCTACCACACCCCACTAGTCAGTGCCTGCCAAACAGAAAGGACTTCGAACATAAGACCATAAAATTTAGGGGCATAATTTAGCCATCTGGTCCATTGAATCTGCTCCATCATTACATCTGATTTATCATCCCTCTCAACCCCATTCTCTTGCCTTAACCCTTTAATCTTTGACACCCAACCTACCTCCAATTTAAATATACCCAATGACCTGGCCTTCAAAGATGTCTGTGGCAATGAATTTCTCAGATTCACCACCCATGAGCTACAGTAATTTCTCCTCATCTCTGTTTCAAAGGTAAGTCCTTCTATTCTGAGGTTGTGCCCTCAGGTCTGAGGCTCCCCCTCTGTAGGAGACATCTATACCCCTCATAATTTCTTATAGCTCTATCAAACCTCCTCTCAATCTTCTACATTCAAAGGAATAAAGCCCTATCCTATTCAATCTTTCCTTATAACTCCAGTCCTCCAGACCCAGCAACATCCTTGTAAATATTCTCCGTACTCTTTCAATCTTATTTACATCTTTCCAGTAGGTAGTAGCCAAAACTGCACTCAATACTCCAGATTAGGCCTCACCAATGCCTTACATAAATGCTACTGCTATGCAGTAGGAGAATTACTCTGTCCTAGGGAGGGCTATGTAGGAGGGGAGATTAGGGTTAGGTTGATCTTAGAACAGGTTAAAAGACGGTCACAACATCAAGGACATAGGGTCTATACTGTGCTGTGGTGTTCTATGTTCTATTACAACACCACATGTAAGATCAGAGTTCGAATCTCGCCACTGTCCTTAAGGAGTTAGTACATTCTCCCCATAAGCACGTGGATTTCCTCTAAAATTCCAAAAGAAGTATGGTTAGGGTTAGTAAGTTGTAGGCGTATGACGTTGGCACTGGATGCACAACGACACTTGCGGACTGTCCTCGCTGATTGGATTTGACACGAACAACGCATTTCACTATATGTTTCAACGTATAGTCATGTAACAAATAAAGCCCATCTTTAATCTACTGGTAAAAAACTTAGGTTGATGAGGATTATATTACAGTCCAGTCAGTAATAATGTTGTTTTTTTCTCATTTGGCAGGTTTTCCAAGGTAATTTTGATAATGATACACACAGGAAAAATGTAATAGATCCTCCCATCTACGCACGATATATTAGGATCTTGCCCTGGTCGTGGTATGGCCGGATCACTCTGCGGATGGAATTACTGGGATGCACAGAGGAGTGATAGTGGACGGTGGTCACTGACAAGAAAGTTATCACCGTACGACTAAATCTCAACAAAAAAAAACTGCACAAACCTGTAAGATACTGGAGGGTTTTCACGAACAAGTTGTTCAGATTGTGATAGGCATGAATCGTTAGGTGGTCTCAGCCTGCTCTTTGTCAGACTTTCATACGGTGATTTTTCTTCCTTAGAAGTTTATTTTCCTGTGTTTTGTTTATTTGTATATAATGAAATAAAACTTGTGCAATTACAAACCTTAACCCACCTCCCTTCCCCCCAAGTTTGATTAATTTGCATTTAAACTAATATTTCTAATAATTATTCCAGGTGCCATTATTGCATCTTATTTATTGTCAATTTCAAAAAGTTTTATTTTGGCTGTTAAGAATGAAATGGTTTTCAATCGTTTCAGTTTCACTTTGTCACTATAGTCAGGCAGTAAAACGACTGAGCATTGATAAAGCTTTCTATAGGGTGTACCTGTCTCTTATTGTTAACAGACACTGAAGATTTCTTTAAAGGTGTCTTTTTCCCTAATTTCATTAACATATGCTTACAGACTTACCTACATAAGATCAATAGATATATGATTCTGTATGTATGGGGGCTCATACCTAATATGCTAATAAAGGAGCCCAGAAAAGCTAATTAGTTACTGCAGTATATCAAAATAATTAGGCAATAAATTTTATTAATTCCTGATTAACAAGACAATAAATCCCTGAACACACAAGACAATAAATCCCCGAACATACACTCAATGGTCACTTTATTAGGTACAGGAGTGGAACTTGGTGTGGTCATCTGTGCTGTAACACATCCACTTCAAGGTTTGACATGTTGTGCATTCAGAGTTGCAGATCTGCACACCCCTATTACCTTCTTGTCAGCTTGAACCATTATGGCCATTCTCCTCTGACCTCTCTCCTTATCAAAGTGTTTTTGCCCACAGAACCGTTGCTCACTGGATGTTTCTTTTTGTTTATTGCACTATTCTCTGTAAACTCTAGAAACTCTTGTGTGTGAAAATCCCAGGAGGTCAACAATTTCTGAGATACTCAAGCCACTGTGGCTGGCACCAACAATCATTTTACAGCCAAAGTCACATAGATCACATTTCTTCCCCAATCTGACGTTTGATCTGATCAACATCTGAACCTCTTGACCATGTAAGCATGCTTTTATGCATTGAGTTGCTGCCACCTAATTGGCTGATTAGATGTTAGCATTAACAAGCAGGTGTACCTAATGAAGTGGCCACTGAGAGTACAACATAACAATAAAATTAATGCTTGAGCACACGCCACGCGCCACGCCTTTTTTGGAGCTCATTCAATGATACCAAATTTTATCATTTTTGTGCAGCATGTTTGTATTGCCAACCTAAGTTATTCTGTTGCAATTTTTATTTTTAATAAAAAAAGCAAATACCAATATAGCAAAGAAATAGAGGGAATACGGAATGCTGTTGTAATAATTACTAAATGTGGATTTCTGTTGGACACAAGTTGTTTGTCCTAATCTGTTCAGTTCAGTTATGATTCAGATAAATGTGAGGCGGCCTCTGTATATCAATGAAGACATAACTATGATGTTATTGTAAGTTACTCATTTAAGCCATTTACTGTTTAGTGACTTGATGTACACACACAGTTTTGTCAACTTTGCCTCAGTGCTTATATATGCAATTCAGCAAAAGTCATCCAAAATTTACATCCATGTAATTTCACTGTGATTCAGGTGCTGTTGTACCTCTCGCTCAGAAATGACCTGTTGGTGTTATAAATATCATCACAGATAATCTCTACTTTTAAATATTAATGTCCACTTTGTTTAAAGCTCTTTTATTTCTCACTAAAACACAATGGGCGATGGGGAGAGTTGGGCAGCACGGTAACGTAGTGGTTAGCACAACACTTTACAGGCGACCTGGGTTCAATTCCCACCGCTGCCTGCAAGGAGTTTATACTTTCTCCCCGTGAACACTTGGATTTCCTCCAGGTGCTCCGATTTCTTCCCACAGTCCAAAGACGCACCGATTGACAGGTTAATTGGCTATTGTAAGTTGTCCCATGATTAGGATGGGATTAAATCGGGGGCATGGCTCAAAGGGCCTTTTCCACGCTGTATCTTAATAATAAATCATCCTCAACTCCACTAAAGCCCAGAGTGCATAGAGCAGGGTTTCCCAACCTGCAGTCCACGGACACCTTACTTAATGGTGTTGGTCCATGGCATAAAAAAGAATAGGAACACCTGGCATTGAGGCAAATCGATAGTATTGTGTACTGAGAGAGGAAAAAGAATAATCCTTCTTCTCTGGGATTCCTGAATTATTCATTACATATGTGTTTATGTTACATATATAGTTAATATTAACAACATCAACTGCGTGTTTTAAATGTACATCATATCCGAAATTCTGGGGAATGTCTGGCTCAGGTATATCTGTGGAGAGGAATAAACAGTCAACGTTTCAGCCCAAGTCCATTCATTAGAATGGAGGGTCTTGGGCCAAAATGTCAGGTCTTTATTCCCCTCCATAGATGTTCCTGGACCTGCTGAGTTCCTCCAGCATTTTATACGTGTTACTCTGGATTTCCAGCATCTGCAGAATGTCTTGTGTTTTAAGTGTGCATCACTTTGTTGTAAGCTGAAGTAAACCATGTGTTTGGCAGTTCTGTTAGTAGTTGCCTTTGTCTATGAAGAAACGTTTGCACATGATATGCTATCTTTTATTGCTTCCACACTCTATGTGCACAAAGCTGTAACACTGCTTGCAAAAATATCAGATTGGAAGTTTCAGTCACTTTTATCCTTTTAAATGTTCTGCAACAATAATTGTCACATTTTCCTGGTTAAATGGAAAAATTCCAAAGCTTGAGTAATAGCAAGAGTCAGTAGCTAGTAAACTGAAAGACACACGATTTTATTTTTGATTTGGAAATGAAGATTGTTGACCTGTTGTAACACTCCTGTGTTTTTGGCTCACCATTATTATGCCATGTCACACTCAGTGGCCGCATTATTAAGTACCTCCTGTACCTAATAAAGTGGAAAATGAGTGTTTGTACGTGGACTTCTGCCGCTGCAGCACAGCCTCTTCAAGGTTTGACATGCTGTGCATTCAGCGATGCTCTTCTGAACACCATTGCTCTAACACGTGGTTATTTGAGTTACTGTCACATTCCTGTCAGCTTGAAGCAGTCTGACCATTCTCTCCTGATCTTTCTCATTAACAAAGCATTTTCATCCTCAGAAATGCTGCTCGCTGAATTTTTGTTGTTTCTCACACCATTCTTTGTAAACTGCGTGAAAATCCCAGGAGATCAGCAGTTTCTGAGATACTCAAACCACCCCGTCTGGCACCAACAATCATTCCTCAGTCAAAGTCACTTAGGTCACTTTTGTTCCCCATACTGATGTTCGGTCTGAACAAGAACTGTACCTCTTGACCATGTCTGCATGCTTTTATGCATTGAATTGCTGGCACAGGATTGGCTAATTAGATATTTACATTAACGAGCAGATGTCCAGGTGTACCTGATAAAGTGGCCGCTCTGTGTTGATAGATAGAAATGCATCTCCAGCCAATAGTGCTCAATGCTTGACACTGCCATCTTGATGATTTGTCTTCTGCCTCTTAAATTCATTCCATTGAAGTCAATGTTAGTAATTGTTTAAACGGAATATTTTCACAGCATAAAGAAATATATTAATGCTGACTTGCAAGTATCAATTGTTAATTTTTTCCCCAATTACTATGACATATACAAAGCACATTTCTGTTCAGGACTAAATCTTGCTTCAGAAATGTTGATGCCTTTTTCAGATGTCTTTGCTATTGGCCTTTTGGTTGAATAAGTCAAATTTTCCAAGTATCTGTTGAGTAGACATATGCAGGTCTCAGCCATACCATGGTTAATATGAGAGGAACTTAACTTTAAAGTGATTGGCGGGAAGTATTGGGGGGGTGATTCAGAGGTAGGTTCAGAGTGTTGGGTCCATCTAACGTGCTGCTAGGGATGATGGTAGAGGCAGATACATTAGGGACATTTAAGAATCTCTTAAATTGGCATGTGGATGATAGAAAGATGGAGGGTTATGTAGGAGGGAGTGCTTAAATTTCACGTTGCCACATATGAGGCTGCTAAACAGGGTAAGACATCATGATATACAGGAAAGACACTAACATTACCTGACTGGCACAAGGCAAAGAGTGGGAATAAAGGGAGCCTTGTTGGGTGACTGAATTCTGGGCCAAGTAGCCTAGTTCTGTTCCTATGTCTTACCGTCTAAGTTGATTTTAGAGTAGGATAAAAGGTCAGCACACTGTTGCAGGCTGAAGGGTCTGCGCTGTGCTGTCACGTTCTACGCTCTAGATCTCATTATCCCTTCTCTCTGCCTTTTAAAAAAAACTTCAGAAAATATATCTCCACTTTGTTGCTTTTCCACAGGAACTATTGATCATTTATGTGGGAAATGGGGAAAAAAAAGTATTTTACCACCATGTGTAAAGCTATGTGCATTAGTGACTAACAGGGGGCAGCACTGTAGCATAATGGTTAGCACGACACTTTACAATACCAGTGGCTCAGGTTCAATTCCCACCGCTGTCTATAAGGAGTCTGCATTGTTCTTCCTGTGACCGCGTGGGTTTCCTCCAACGTTGGGCGTTATATATTGTCCTGTGATTAGGCTAGGGTTAAATCAGGAGGTGTAGCTCAAAGCTGCTGAAAAGACTTATTCCATGCTGTATCTCTAAATAAATAAATAACTAAGAGCAGGGAGGCCAGAGTGCCTTGATTCAAACAAGAAT
This sequence comes from Mobula birostris, assembly GCF_030028105.1. Classification (NCBI taxonomy): domain Eukaryota; kingdom Metazoa; phylum Chordata; class Chondrichthyes; order Myliobatiformes; family Myliobatidae; genus Mobula; species Mobula birostris. The sequence continues at coordinate 11,428,219 of NC_092386.1, forward strand.
GGTGATCAAAAGTGATGCTTCTATTATTTTTGTTATTTAGAGCACAGTAACAGGCCCTTCCAGCCCAATGAGCCTGGGCCACCCAATAACACCCATGTGATCAATTGATCTACTAACCCCTATGTCTTTCTTTTTCAATCTTTTTATTAGTTTCATAAAATATAAACATGACATAATAGTAGTACAAAGTTATTGGGTATATCGATATAATTAACAAGAGTAATTATAAAGCCAAATAATACTTAATTGACAAAACTCCCAATCATATAGAATACCAATGAATAATATAGAACAAAGAAAAATATCTAGAAAAAAATACCCCTACGTCTTTGGAATGTAGGAGGAGACCACGTGGTTACAGGGAGAACATACAAGCTCCTTGCAGACAGCTGTGCAACTGAACCCGGATCAGTGATGTTGTAGCGTTGTTACAATTACCACTATGCTACTGTACCATCCTATAGATATATTTTGTAATCACATAATCCACCCTCCCCCACTTTGAAACAATTAAAATAGAATAGAGCTTTATTGTCACTGCTCAAGAGAACAAGACCCTGGTGCTACTACTAAAAGACTGCAGCTGAAACCATTAAGGGAGACGCGAGGGAACGTTCTTTCAGAAACTGAAGGAATCCAGTTTCTTCCACACATTATTTATCAGAAAAAAGCTGCTGGGCTTATGCCAACAAAGTTATGAAAAACATTTCAAGAGGTAGAATGAGGCTTTACAAAATTGTCTGTATTAATGAAGAAAGGTATTTTTGATAACACTTTGAAGAGAGCGAGTAGAGCTTTCAGGGCACTAAAATCCAAAGCTATCTTCATTGCAATAGTCTTTGAATATTTCAGTTCTGAGAAGGAGGGAATAAATGTGCTCCACCATCAAGTTCACACAACCACACCGTAAGAAAGGATGCACAGCTCAGAATCTGACAGAATAGGCCACAGCTGTTTATTTGGCACCACTAACCCTACTCACTCCCCACAACCCAGACTACTTCTTTTCCCCATGTTATATGTGCTTTCTCCATGTCCTCCAGTTTCCTCCCATATTCCAAAGACGCGCAGGTTAGGGTTAGTGAGTTGGAGCCCTGGAAGCATTGTCCTGCTTGTGTTGTACTGTTGAAAATGACGTGCTTGCTGTACATTGCTGCGTTCTGCATTCTGCCAATCATTGTGGGCATGCTATATTGGCGCCAGGATATGTGGAGACACTTGCAGGCTGCCCCCAGTACATCTCTAGTTTGTGTTAGTTGTTGATGCATTTCACTGTGTGGTTCAATGTACATGTGGTAAATAATATTAATTTGGTCTTTATGTCCACCCCTCCCTTTTTGGAAAGTTGCAATTAACATATTCCACATCAAGAAAACTTACTGCATGAATTTTCATTCCTCTATAGTTCCATTTTGAAAGTTTTAGTTAGAATGGGTTGTCTAGCCACTTACCGTACTTCAACAGGAAGTCTCTGCCCTCTGACCTTTGACTCACCAGCTAGTGGAATTCATTTACTCCCCTAAACCAGCTCGTAATTTTCAACCAACAACCTGATGGCTTAAACATTGAGTTCTCTAACTTCCTGTAATTTCTCGCCCCTCCGCCTTCTCCCTTTTACTGGTCCCCATTCTGGCTCCCTTCTCACCTCTTCTATTTTCCTCTCATGCCCATCACCTCCCTCTGGTTCCCCTCCTTCCCTTTTTTCCATCGTCCAGTCTCCTATCAGATTCCTCTTTCTTCCGCCTTTTGCCTTTTCCACCTTCCACCTGCCACCTCCCACCTTGTTATTCATCCTCCCTCCCTCCCCCACCCACTCCACTCCCCTCCCCCTACTCCTGGTCTCATGTATCACCTGCCAGCTTGTGCTTCTTCCACTCTCCCCATCTTCTTATGCTGGCTTCTGCCTCCTTCCTTTCCAGTCCTGTCCTGAGATGTCGACTGTTCATTCGCCTTCATAGATGCTGTTTGACCTGCTGAGTTCCTCCAGCATTTAATGTGTGCTACCCTGGATTTTCAGCATCTGTAGAATCTCTTGTGTTTATAACGTTATACTCATTGCTCAGACAAGCAATAAAAATATCAAATTATTCAATAAACTTGGCCACAGAAAAGAAATGTTAGGATTATACTTCTCTGATGAGTATACTGAATGGAATTTCCAAAACTTCCTCAGTGGAAAACTCAAGGATACTTTTGCTATTTATCACAGGCTTCTGTTATCTCTCACTGAATTTGCTCCAGATTATTGACAGAACTCTGATAAAAATCACTGATAGATTATGCTAGTAAAGAGATATTTTAGGAAATATGTCCATCTGCAATAAAATCTCTTGAAATAAGAATAAACTTCAGATGCTAGAAATCTGGAATAGCGGGTAACACTGTGCGGGTTAGCAGGCTAGAAGAGAGAAACAGAATTAATATGGCAGGTAGAAGACCATCTTTTCTTGAAAACAGTGAAAAAGTACTTTAATAGTGCACTATGCAGAGTCAAGAAAGAATATATGCATAAAAACGAGAAAGTCTGCAGATGCTGGAAATCCAAAGCAACACACACAAAATGCTGGAGGAACTCAGCAGGTCAGGCAGCACCTATGGAAGTGAATAAACAGTTGACGTTTTGGGTCGAACCCTCCTTCAGGACAGGATATACGCATATGCACTCAATGGTGACTTTATTAGATTTCTCCTGTACCTAATAAAGTAGCCACTGTGTGTAAGTTCTGCTACTGTGGCTCATCCACTTCAAGGTTCAACGTGCTGTGCATTCAGAGATTCTCTTCTGCACACCACTGTTCTAACAGCTGGTTAGTTGAGTTACTGCTATCTTCCTGTCAGCTTGACCCAGTATGACCATTCTCCTCTGACATCTCCCTCTAACAAGGTGTTTTTTTTTGTTTTCACACCAATTTCTGTAAACTCTAGAGACTTTTGAGCATGAAAATCCCAGGAGATCAAAAGTTTCTGAGATGCGCAAATGACCCTGTCTTGCACCAACAATCAGTCCACAGTCAACGTCACTTGGGTCACATTTCTTCCCCATTCTGATGTTTGGTCTGAACAACAAATGAACCTTTTGACCATGTCTGCATGCTTTTATGCATTGAGTTGCTGCCACATGATTGGCTGATGAGATATTTGCATTAATGAGTGGGTGTACAGGTGTACCTAATAAAGTGGCCACTGAGTGTACTGTGCACAAACAAAGATCTCTTGTGAATTGCTTCACGATATCCTATCAGTTCCCCTACAATGGTTATCATTAAAGATTGCAAATGTAGTAACCAATCTGATCAAGCAATTTATGCAAAATATTTAAATGAAGATATATTAGTGTTCTGTAATTTATTCTTTGGGAAATACTGATGCTTATGTTACAATAAATCCCTGCAGAGGCTGACTTTCCCTCTGAGAACAATGAGATAAGATTTCAACTTGATGGGCTTCTTTTATTGTGTGAATGGCAATTATATCTCAGAAATGTGGCTTAACAACAGTCAGTAAGTTAAAACAGCATAAGTTATTTAATAGGGATGAAATAACCACTGCAACCTTAGTGACTGTGTAATAATACTCATGTTTTTTGTATTAGGCTCCAGATCTGATGGTTAATGCAAAATCAGTACAAGCTTGTATGTTCTTCAGATTAACAATAAATCTTTGAAACATCCACATTTCAGAAAATATGTTTCATATATTGATTCAGAGATAATGGTTTGTGATTGTAATTGCATACTTAAATCTGTTCAGTGAATTCTGCATAGTAATATATGAGATGATGTCCTTAGATTCATACAGCCTTTCGGTCCATCATTTTCAGTCTGACCATTGAGTCCTGCACATACCAATCCTCTTTACCAGCACCTGGTCCACGGTCTACCACCTGTACTACAACCTCGCTATAGCCTTGGTAAACTGCATTCTGATTCAAGTGTTTATAGGCAAAGAGTCAGAGAGCACTACTTCACAGAAGCAGGACCTTCAGCCCATCTAGTCTGTGCTGACCTGTTATTCTGCCTGGTCCCATCAACCTGCATCTGGACTACAGCTCTCCATCCCCCTACCATCCACGTACTTATCCAAACTTCTCTTAGATATTGCAGTCAAACCCACATCCACCACTTCTACTGGCAGCTCATTCCACACCCACACCACACTCCAAATGAAGCACACACCCCTCCTCCAGGTTTCTCTTAAAATATTTCACCCTTCATCCTAAACCTATAACATGTAGTTCTATTTTCACCCACCCTGCCTGCATACATTCACTTTATCTCTAACTGTCATAAGACCTCCTCTCATTCTCCTGTGCTCCAGGGGATAAAATATGAACCTATTCAACCGTTCCCTATCACTTAGGTCCTCCAGTCCCTCCAACACCTTTTCAAACACGCTGAATGAAAAATAAACCTTTTCCTCAGATCCCTTCTCAATCTTACTTCTCATCTGAAACCTACTCACTCTCCCATGGAAAAGGACTTCCAGCATCTGCAGAATCTCTAATGCTCGTGATTTGCTGTTCCACTGCAAAATCTCTTTGAGGTGTGGTTACCCTAAGGAACTTTAAACCCTCTCTCACAGCTTTTTCTCAGCCCTTTACCTTTTCCACATATCACCTTCCAGCTTCTCACTTCATCCCCTCCCCCATCCACCTGCTTTCCCCTCACCTGGTCTCATCTATCACCTGCCAGCTTGTACTCCTCTCCTCCCTCCCCCCACCTTCTTGTCCTAGCTTCTGCCCTCTTCCTTTCAATCCCAAAGAAGGGTCTCACCCCAAAACACCACCTGATTATTCCCCTCCGGAGATGCTGCCCGACCTGCTGAGTTCCTCCAGCATTTTGTGTGTATTGCTTTGGATTTACAGTGTCTGCAGAATTTCTGATGTTTATGCTTTGTATTCCGTCCTCTGGCCATGATTCTCATAATTCTGTCTATGTCTGTCAGATTCCCTCCCAGTGTCCCTGCTTCAAACCAAGCCTATTGAGTCTGCCCTCCCAACTGAAACACTCCGTCACATGCAAATCTTCTCTGCTCCTTCTCTAGTGCAATTTTGGTCTCCCTATAGCGTAGTGACTGAGTAGCGTATAATCGTGCCGCATGGTAGCGTAGTGGTTAGCACAATGCTTTATGGTACTATTGACCCAGGTTCAATTCCCGCCGCTGCTTTAAGGAGTTTGAACATTCCCCTTGTGACCGCAAGGGTTTCCTCCGAGTCCTCCAGTTTCCTCCCACAGTCCAAAACACTAGATTAATTAGTCATTGAAAATTATCCCATAATTAGGCTAGAGTTAAATTGACGATTACAGAGTGGTGCGGCTTGAAGGGCCAGTAGGGTTTGACTGTGCTGTATCTCTTTCTTTCTTTATAAATCTTTTTATTGATTTTAAAAAAAGCATTAGTACATAAATACAGTCAAGAGGAGAATTAGTTCAAATATATATATCAGTAACAATACAAACCAAGATTAAGACAAACGTTGTCAAAATCATAGATATTGTTAAACTAGTGGAAATATATAATAATAAAAAATGAAAATAACAATTCTCCTCTTACCAGTTTATGAAGAGAAAGGAAAAAACATTGGGTTTTAAATGAAGAGAAAAAAAAACCCACTACACTACAATAAAACAAAAAAAAAGGGACTGGGCAGTCCATTTTGAGGATATGACCAAAAAAAAAAGAAAGAATGAAAGACTTTTTGATCAAATCTAAAACTTCGAAAAAAAAAGATTGAAAGAGTAATAAATCAAATTAAATGAAAATATTGGATAAAAGGTCGCCACATTGGCTCAAATTTAAAGGATGTATCAAATGTCCAACTTCTTATTTACTCTAAACTTAAACAGGACATAATGGAGGAGAGCCAGTAAAAGAACGTAGGTGGGCTATATCTCAATAAATAAAATAAAGAAGTCAATACTCGACAATGCCAGACTAAGTTCTCCTTGCTCTTATAGTCTAAACCCTGGCTAGTAAAGGTAAGCATTCTGTGTTCCTTCTTCACCACACAGTCTAGCCTAGAATTTTGTGTTTAGTTCTGTTTACCTCATTATAGGAAAGATGTGGAAGCCTTAGAGAGGGGGCAGAGGTTAGCTGCCTGGATTAGAGAGCATGTTTTACAAGGATATGTCGAGCAAGCTAGGGCTTTTCTCTTTGGAATGAAGGTGGCCGTAAGACATAGGGGCAGAATTAAGCTATCTGGCCCATCGGGGCCGCTAGTCTGCTCCGCCGATGAGGAGGGTGTGAGGTGGATGAGAGGTGATTTGATAAAGATCTACAAAATGATCAGAGACATCATTCAATGGCTCCATTTAATATTAGAGAATGTATACAATTTACAAACTGAAATTCTTACTCTTCACAGACATACTTGAAATAGAAGGAAACCCCCCCAAGAGTGAATGACAGAAAAAAAGATGTAAAAACCCCAAAACCCCCTGCCCCCTCCCACGCACAAGCAGCATCAACCTTGCCCCTCCCCAAATAATTTTAGCATAAAACATCAGCATTCCCACCACCCACCATGCAAGCAACAGCATACCCCCAGAAAGAGACCATGGTCTACAGTCCATCAAGAACTAACTGTTCACTCCAACATTTCAACATTGCACAGACTCTCTCTCACACTAACAAGGGAGAGACTCCTTCAACAGGGGCATGGGAAACAAAAGTCGCTATTTTGATGTTATGGTCAGTCTGAAGCATTGTTTTTCTATTTCGAGTTCCCCGACTCGAGAATTGGCAAATTACCAAGTGTAGAGCCCTCCGACAGCCACTCTCGCTATCTTTGACTCCCATTAAACTTCAGTATGCGACACAGGCAAGAACCCATGTCCACAGGGCCACACAGGCCCTGAAGTCACCTGACTTCAGGCTGGACCTGGACATACCGAAACGCAGCCAATCAGTGAGCTTCAAGAATGGGAACATGCCGTCACGCAGAACCATCGCTGTAGATCAAAGATTCTGATAGGACCCCAGCCACCCTGAAAAGGAAAATAGAGACATTGGAATAGTAAGAATATAACTGTGTCACTGATGAGCTGGGAGAAGTCACCCACTGGTGCCATCTTTAGCTCCACCCACAGATTGAGTGGAGAGCCAAGGACTTTTTTCCCAGGGTGGAAATGACAAATAATTTGAAGGTGATTGGTAAAACGGCTAGGGGGATGTCAGATGGAGAATGGTGGCTGTACGGAACGAGCTGCCGGGCGTGGTGGTGGAGGCAGATACATGTGAGACATTTAAAAGGCTTATAGATAGGCACATGGCTGAAAGAAAAATGGAGGGCTTTGTGGGAGGGAAGGGTTAGATCAAGGGTCCTCTACCTTTTTTATGGCATGGACCTTTAAGCAGGGGAGCTGTGGACCCCAAAATGATGTTAGAGTAGGTTAAAAGGTCGGTGCAACATCATGGGTCATGGGTCACTGTGTTGTAATGCTCAATGTTCTATGTTGATTCGACCTGTGCTGCCATCTTGAGAGATCTCCTCACCTGTCCACTAACATCCCTTTGTTCCTCAATACAGACCTGGTCCTAGTTGAGTTTACCGGTATAAAAATAGTCCCCTGATGAGTCTCCTGGATGCACTTTTTAAAATTCAACCTCCTCTCATCTGGAATACCAGTTAATGGTTGAGGTTGAAATCCCCTTCTACTACCTCATCCACTTTACATCCCTCAGGTGTATTTGTACCAGGTTCTTCCATCCATTGGTATTGGTACTTGTTTGTCATTGTCAGATGTTCCAGGATATAGTGCAAAGTTTGTCTTGTTTACTGTTCATACAGATCACGTTATCAGACAGTGCATTGAGCTCCAAAAAGTTAAAACAATAACAATGCAGAAAGAAGTGTAAAGGCTACCAAAATAGCGGTGTGCGGGTAAATGATGAAGTGCAAGATCATAATGCGATGGATTGTGAGGTTAAAAGTCCTACTAATGGTATACGAACTCCGTTCAAGAGCCCGAAGCAGTTCTTGAGCCTGGTAGTTGTATCTTCTGCCTGATGGGAGATAGAAGAAGAGAGACTGTCTGGGTTGGTTATCTCTACCAAAGTCAGGTTAGCACCTTTCTTTCTGCTCCAATTAAATTTTAAACAGACATACAGTACAGTGCAAAATTCTTCAGCACATATATACAGCTAGGGTGCCTAAGACCTTTACACAGTACCATAGTAATTTTATGTATTGCACTGTAATGCTGCCACAAAAAGAAAATCATGACATAATTGAGTGATAATGAACCTGATTCTGTTATGTTTGGAATCGAGTCACCTTACCTGGTGTCTCAGGGTTGGGTGTGTCTGCACCCACACCACCCTTCACCCCTGGCACTCCTCTGCCACCTGTCCCACACCCCTCCCACAGTGCTCCAATCTCACCATTCCCAACATCCTTTACTCCCACCTGTGTTACAAACTCGCTCTCTGCTCCACTTTGACAAATAGAGGACTGTGCAAACATCTTATACAACTTAGTGATATATATGAGACTAGGACTTTTGCACAACACTGTATTCCTTTAAAACAGAGAACATAGAACTCAGCCAGTCAAGGAAGTGACTTACACTCAGAGATCACTTTATTAGGTACTAGAACAGAGTGTTGTCTTCTGCTGCTGTAGCCCATCAATTTCAAGGTAAATGTTTTGTGTATTCAGAGATGCTCTTTTACATGCCACTGTTGTAGTGTGTGATTATTTGAGTTACTGTCGCCTTCCTGTCAGTTTGAACAAGTCTACCCATTCTCCTCTGACCTCTCTCATTAACAAGGCGCTTTTGTCTACAGGACTGCCACTCACTGGATTTTTTTTTGTTTCTCACACCATTCTCTGTAAATTGCAGAGACAGTTGTGTGTGAAAATCCCAGGAGATCAGCAATTTCTGAGATACTCAAACCATCCCATCTAGCACCAACAATCATTCCAAGGTCGGTCACTTAGATGACATTTCTTCCTCATTCTGATATTAGGTCTAAACAGCAACTAAACCCCTTGACCATGTTTTTTATGCATTGAGTTGCTGCCACATGATTGGCTGATGAGATATTTGCATTAACGAGCAGGTATACAAGTGTACCTAATAAAGTGACTACTGAGTGCATTTTCCTCAAGGCACCTGGAATCCATCTTCCAACGGAACTCCTGGCACTAAATGTAATGACAATATTTTCATGACCTTAAATCTCCTCCATAATTAAATATTTCAGGCACGATGCTCACTGTCACGAGCTATTACAGAAGTCAGTACACTATCACTGCCTACAGTAAAAGAAAAATGACACTAATCCTTCGCAAATTTTCAGGGTTGTTTCAAAAGCGCTTTTGCAATAAATAGGTCACTTTTGAAGTAGAGCAGTATTAATCAACTTGTTTAAAGGAAGACATCAATCTAATTCTTAATAAAGGATGCTTTGTCAAGAGAATTATTATCCTGATGGCTGCACGTATTAAAGTATCTGCACATACACTCATGTTCTTCGACAATGATGACAAACTGCTTACTTGCACTGAAAAATCTGACTGGCTGCCTTGGTTCAGTTTTCTAAATCTGCTCAATCCAAAACCCAACAACAGGTTGTGTCAACAACAGGAATTCTGCAGATGCTGGAAATTCAAGTAAAACACATGAAAGTTGCTGGTGAACGCAGCAGGTCAGGCAGCATCTCTAGGAAGAGGTGCAGTCGACGTTTCAGGCCGAGACCCTTCGTCAGGATGTGTCAGCTGACTGACAACTGACAGCTCCATGGGCTCCGAACCGCTGGGCCTCAGCACGTCATGAATTTTGACACGCAATGCGATGTGTAGGAATCCAGGCGGAGCTGGAGGTCAGATGCCTCTGGAACCCAGCAACAGACCAGTGACAAACCAAAAACGGAATGCCATCAAATGTACAGTACCCCTCAAACTCAAAGTTGGGTTTATTGTCGTACGTACAAACAGGTGCAACGTAAAGCTTACTTGCAGCAGCATCTCAGGCACATAGTGTCATCAAGCAGCATTCACGAAAAAAATTTATACACAATCTCTGCAAGAAAACAGAATTAGAACAAAAACTAACTCCATTTTAGCACAAAGTGATCGTAGTGTTGCTAAGTTACACACACAAGATGCCAGGAGAACGCGGGATACTGCAGGTGCTGGAAACCCAAAGCAACAGACACAAGATGCTGGAGGAACTCAGCAGGTCAGGCAGCGTCCATGGAGGCGAATAAACAGTCAATGTTTTGGGCTGAGACCCTTCATCAGAACTGGAAAGGAAGGGAGAAGAGGCCAGAATAAGAAGATGGGGGCGGAGAGGAAGAGTACAAGCTGGCTAGTGTTGGGTAAAGCCAGGCGAGGGAGGGAAGAGGATGAAGTGAGAAGCTGGGAGGCGATAAGTGGGAAAGGTAAAGGGCTGAAGAAGAAGGGCTCTGAGAGGAGTTGCTAAAGTGTAGTGATTAGAGCTTTGCCTATTGGATGCAGAACCAAATGGTTGAAGGGAAGTAGCTGTTTTTAAACCTGGTGGTATGGGACTTCAGGCTTCTGCATCTTCTGCCCAATATTAGCTGCAAGAAGATGGAATGCTCCAGATGGCGTGGATCTTTAATGATGATTGTTATCTTCCTGAGGCAGCTCTATGTAATACACAGAGTCATACTGCTGAGTAAATTAATTTCTAATTAGAATAAAGACAGGAAGAATAACTGATAGAATAATGGTCCTCTGTTCCTCTCAGTTTTAATCAAAACACCTTTCTTGTCCCTCCTTTCTCCACTCAAGCACAACAAATGGGGAATTTAAATATTTAAATATTTTCTTGATCTGCAGCCTTGAAACTTTCTAAACAGGGAGAATTTCAAAAGTAACATGTGCAAAGGGACTTGGGAGGTTCCATGCAGGATACCCTAAAGGTTAACATGCAGGTTGAGTCAGTGACAAATGCAGTCCTGCCAAATGGTCTTGGCCTGAAATGTCGACTGTCCTTTTTTCCACAGATGCTGCCCAGCTGCTGAGTTCCTCCAGCATTTTGTGTGTGTTGCTCAGATCTCCAGCGTCTGCAGATTTTCTCTCGCTTGAAATACTAGCATTTGTTTTCGAGGATATAAAAGCAAGGATGTAATGCCAAACCTTTATAAGGCTTTGGTCAGACTGCACTTGGAGTATTGTGAACAGCTTTGGACCCCATGATACAGTGCACAGCAGGCCCTTTTGGCCCTTCAATCCACACTGCCTAGCAACCCTCAATAAACCCGAACAATCCTAACCTAATCACAGGACAATTTACAATGACCAATTAACCTACCAGGAACATATTTGGACTGTGGGAAGAACTGGAGCACCTGGGGAAGATGTATGCATTCCATGGGGAGGATGTACAAAATTCTTGCAGAATGATGCTGAAATTGAACTTCAAATTCTGGAACACCCTGAGCTCCAAAAGCATTGCACTGACCACTGGGCTACCGTAGCGCCCTAATATCCTCATATCTAAGAAATGATGTGCTGCCATTGGAAAGGGCCCAGAGGAGGCTTACAGCAATGATCTCAGAACTGAAAGGGTTAACGTATGAGGAGTGTTTGATTGCTCTGTGCATGTACTTGCTGGAGTTTGAGAGACTGAGGGGGTATCTCATTGAAGCCTACTGAATATTTAAAGGCTGAGACAGAGTTAAAGATTCAAAGCACATTTATTATCAAAGAATGTATAAATTATGTACCTTGAGATTTGTTTGCTTACAGGCAGTCTCAAAGTAAAGAACCCGAAAGAATGCAACGGAAAAAAAATCAGACCAACCCGCAGTGCCCACAGAGAAAGAGAAAAATAACAAAATAAATCATGCTAGCAACAACAACAGCATACCAAACCAAAATGACTCCTTAGAGCCAAGTCCCTGGAGCAGCTCGGGGTAGGCCCAAAGCCTCAGAATACTAGCGGGGATAATCACCGCAAAGTTTGCAGACATGAAGCACAGCAGGTGGGGGCAGCCTCACAGCCTTAGCGCCGTGGCGGGAAGAGTCCCCAGACTATCTGGGCTGGCAATTAAGTTGCTCAAACCTTGCACTAGGACCCGACCCACACCCCCACCCCCTGCGACGAATCGTTCTGAGCATGGATTCCCCTGCCAGAGAAACCGAATCGGCTCAGAACCCAGAGCGATCCAACTTGGCCTGACTCTCAACACCCTGCCTTTCTGGTCCGTCTGGGCCAGCGTTTAGATTGCCCAAACAGTGTTTGGACCCGGGCGCCATCGTGGAAAATCGCTCCAGGCCTAGGACACACCGCCCAACTACTCACTTTTGACCTGGGTTTCACTGCCGAAAAGGCCGTTCTTGACCTCACCAAATCCGCATGGTGTTTAAAACGATCCACCCTCGCACCTAGGTTAGCTGGACGGGCATGGGAACCCTCTATCCCATCTTCTGCCCTCCGAATTGTTCACTCTAACCAGCAGGGCACATCTCTCAGATTCACTTTGTCCTCACTTGCCTTTTCATTGTTTGTGGTGATAGTTCACCACAATTTATTTCAAATTCCTTTTAATCGAATTCATTTGGCTTCAAGCCAACAGTCTTCTGGAGCGCTACAGGAGGAAATGATGTTTCCAATAATGCGGAGTCTTGAACCAGACGGCACAACTTCTGAAAACAAGGACGTTGTTTTAGAAAAGAACTGAGGAGCAATTATTTTAACAGGAAAGTGGCGAATCTGTGGAACTTATTTACACAGATAGCTGGGGAGGCCATATCATTGGGTATATTTAAAGCAGAGGTTGAGAGGTTCTTGTTTAATAACGGCATCAAAGGTGGAGAAGCCTGGGGAATGGTGTTAAGAAGGATAATGAATTGGCCATGATGGAACGGTGGAGCAGACTTAATGAGGCAAATGGTTTAATTCTGCTCCTATGTCTTATGTTCTAATGGAAATCTACCAAATATTGGGTTGGAATGCCCAGATGGAGTGGATAGTGGGAGCTTCTAGGACCAGAGAGAACAGCCTCGGAATAGAGGGACATCCATTTAGAACAGAGATGAAGAGGAATTTCTTGAGCCAGAGGTGATGAACCTGTGAAATTTTATTGCCACAGCTGACTGTGGAGTCTAAGTCATTGGGTATATTTAAAGCAGAGGTTTATAGGTTCTTATTTGGTAGAGGTGTCAAAGGTTAAGAGAGAAGGGAGGAGAATGGGGTTGAGAAAGATAATAAATCCACCATAATTGAGTGGCGGAGCAAACGATGAGATTAATGGCCTAAATCTGCTACCGTGTCTTATGCTCTTACAGAGAATGGGGGCTGAGAGGGATAATAAATCAGCTGTGATGGAATGGTGGAGCAAGCTCAATGAGCCAAATAGTCTAATTCTGCTCCCGTGCCTCATGACTATGCAGCCTCCAGATTTGCACTCATTGCCTCGGTCAGATTTGATGGCCGTGCACATGCAGCTTGCAAGGCCGTTTTGCCACCTAGTAAAGGCAGCCACTTCCATTGTTCTGCTGTCACATCAGCTTAACATGACAGCCTGCCTCCCCTAGAGGACGTCTGCGGACCAGATGGGTTTTCACAGCAATCTGGTAGTTTTATGGTGATCATTATTAATATCAGCTTTTAATTTCAGATTTTTTTAATTACTTTAGTTTAAATTCCCCTGCTTTCATTGAGGGATATGAACTCACGTCTCCAGATCGATACTGCAGAATCTACGTTAACCCATTACACTACCACATCTCACTGTCCTTAAATCTCTATTAGAATACTGACTCAACAAATTTTGTTTTATTTTCTGTATGAGAAGTGAATATTGGATGAGATTTATGTTTTATAACTTCAAAATATTAAACTAATTCAAATGAAGACACAGGAGTCTGAAATATGAGTTAACTTCAAGGTTACTTTAAGCGAGGCATGTATGTATCACGTGGAAGCATGTTGACTTATGCAATTGAAGTTTTTATACATATAACCCAAAATGAATTATTTAAATGAACATGAATGCTTAAACAACCAATATACAATATATACAAGATTACTCAAATATTATTGAAATAGTAAATACACAACAAGATGATCAGGTTAGCATCATTTATTTATCCCATGCACGTTGAAACGTACAGTAAAATGTGCCATTTGTGTTAACAACCAACACAGTCCAAGCATGTGCTGGGGGCAGACTGCAAGTGTCGCCACAAATTCTCTCTCCAACATATCAATCCCACAATGCTTGGCAGAGCAACACAAACACAACAACAACAAAACAAAACAAGATGACAACAGCTAAGCAATCCCCTTCCCCATCCTCTCACGTACATCAGTGCAGGCCTCTAACGCCAGGACAGGCCACCTTCAGACTTCCAACATCTAGTCCTTGGCCTTGGACTTACAGACTCACAGACATTAGGCATCCAACCTCCAGTCTCTGTCCCGGTCTCACAGAACAGGCTTGTTGTGAAGCACCTTGCTCTCAAAGTTTACTTTGTGCCCGTCAAGATGATGTCTAGATTAATGTGCATATGGACTTTCAAATGTTTCTTGGTGAAATGCCAATATAAAGTCATCAATTACTATGTAAACACAAACATTATAAAGGGGATTGAAGCAAAAGGAATCATACACTGCTGAATATCACAACTGGGTAAACTGTTAACAAAGAGCATAGAATATAGAATATCATAGTACTGCCCCTTCAACTCATGGTGTTGCACCAACCTTTTAACCTGTTCCAAGATCAATCTAACCTTTCCCTCCAACATAATCCTCCATTTTGCTTTCATCCACCTACCTATCTAAGAGTCTCTTAAATGTCCTTGATGTATCTACCTCTACTTTCACCCCTGCCAGCACTTTCCACAAACCCACCACTCTCTGTGTAAAAAAACCTATCTCTGACATCCCCATACTTTCTCCCAAGTGCCTTGAAATGATTCCCTATTTTACCACTCCACAAAAAAGGTGACAGCTGTCCACTCTATCAATGTCTCTTATGGTTTCACTTCTCATCCACTCTCACTCCAAAGAGAAAGGCCCTGTTTCTCTCAACCTATCCTCATAAACATGCTCTCCAGTCCAGGCAGCATCCTGGCAAATCTCTTCTGCATCCTCTCTAAAGCTTCCACATCCTTTCTATAATGAAGCGACCAGAACAGAACACCAAGAGTGGTCTAACCAGAGTTTTATCGAGCTACAACATTACCTTCTGACTCTTGAACTCAATCTCCTGACTAATGAAGGTCAACACAATATATGCTTTCTTAATAACCCTATCAACTTGAGCGGCAACTTTGAGGGATCTATGGATGTGGACCCCCAACGTTCCTCTATTCTTTCTCACTGCTAAGAATCCTGACATTAATCCATATCCTCCCTTCAAGTTCAACCTTTAAACTTTTCTGCCAATCTCCATCTGCATTGAATCAATTTCACATTGTTATCTGTTTTGGAGTAATGGTTTTAATTAGAATAGACAAGACATCCCAGTATTATTGGTCTTGAGACCATTACTATTTTCAAAACTGCTGGAAATAAATGATAGTTTAGTTTATAGTTATTTAGTTTTTTTCAGAGTATAGTCTCGGACAGCTTTTTTTTTGCGTGACTGTATTTTACTGATATATTATAGATGCTCTATGTGTTTTGTGCTGTGAATGACTGTTGGTACTGTGTTTTGCACCTTGTCCCAGAAAAATGCTGTTTCGTTTGGCTGTCCTCATGAGTATTCATGTATGGTTGAATGACAATTAAACTTGAACAATGAACTATGAACTATGAAGGGCGAAGGTGTTAAAAGATGCTTGCACTGTCAGCATTTTCTGTTTCTATTGACTTAAGTAAAAGCCAGCAGAAGTAGTGGATGTGAGTTCAGTTGCAATATTTAAGAGACGATTTCATGGGTACCCGCATGAGAAGGGTATGAAGGGCTGTGGTCCGGTAGCAGGTAGATGGGACTAGACAGAAGCACACCAGAAGGACTGAAGGACCTGCTCCTATGCTGTAGTGCTCTAAGTATGACTCTAACATATTGTAAATGAGTTTTATAATCAATACTTTGATTTACAGCTTCAGTATTCAAACTGCAAATGGTACGAGTGGGGTGATGGCGGAGTATTGAGCATACTGCATCATAGCACCTGTGGTTTAATTCCTATAGAAACATAGAAACATAGAAAATAGGTGCAGGAGTAGGCCATTCGGCCCTTCGAGCCCGCACTGCCATTCAGTATGATCATGGCTGATCATCCAACTCAGAACCCTGTACCTGCCTTCCCTCCATACCCCCTGATCCCTTTAGCCACAAGGGCCATATCTAACTCCCTCTTAAATATAGCCAATGAACTGGCCTCAACTGTTTCCTGTGGCAGAGAATTCCACAGATTCACCACTCTCTGTGTGAAGAAGTTTTTCCTCATCTCGATCCTAAAAGGCTTCCGTTTTATCCTCAAACTGTGACCCCTCGCTGACTCCAAGGAGTTTGTACGTTCTCCCTATGACTGCATGGGTTTTCTCTGGTTTCCTCCCAGGAAGAAGGTAGAGGAACCTCAGGACTCACACCACCAGGTTCAGGAGCAGTTATTACCACTCAACCATCAGGCTCTTAAACCATAGGGGATAATTTCACTTGCCACATCATTGAAATGTTCCCATAACCTATGGACTCACCTTCAAGGGCTCTTTATCCTCATGTTCTCAATGTTTATTGTTTATTTATTTATTTATTATGATTTCTTTCTTAATGTATTTGCACAGTTTGTTGTCTTATGCACATCAGTTGAATGCCCAAGTTGGTGCAGTCTTTCATTGATTCTGCCCTGGTTATTATTCTATGGATTTATTGACTATGCATGCAAGAAAATGAAACTCAGGGTTGTATATGGAGAATATATGCACTTTGATAATAAATTAACTTTGAACTTTGGGTTAGGGCAAGTAAAATGTGGACATGCGATGTCGGCATCCGCAGCATGGCGACTCTCTCAGGCTGCCCCCAACACATCCTTGGACTGTATTGTCATCGAAGCAAACAACGCACCTCACTGGCTGTTTCAATGTTTTGATGCACAAATGAAACTAATCTTTATGATTCGACCACCCTCAGTGATTGTAAATGAGTTTTACAATTCATACTTTTATTTCCAGCACCAGCATACACAACCTGGGGCACCATGGCAGCGTAGCAGTTGGTGCAATGCAATTACAGTTCAGGGCACTGGTGTTCAGAGTTCAACCCCAGTGTCCTCTGTGAGGAGTTTGGACATCCTCTCTGTAGAATGCAAGGGTTTCCTCCCACTGTCTAAAGACATACCGGTTAGTAAGTTAATTGATCGATTTAAGTTGTCCCGTGATTGGGCTAGGGTTAATTTAGGGGTTGCTAGTAACATGGCTCATTGGACTGGAAGAGCCTGTCCCATTCTGCATCTCTAAAAATTCAATTAAACTCAATTTTTTAAGAAAAGTTAAAAGAAAACCACCAGCCCCATTTGGCAGGAATTTCCCCGCAGCAGCTGAAGATCTATCACCATTTATTTTGTCAACAAGGGTCTAACCAGTTGACAAACATATTATCATGTAAATAAAGCCATCATCCAATTTAAACCAAGTATTTTCTGGAATTAGCAATTAAGGTATCTTCCCTTGCAGACCATTTCTGGGGGCATTATTGACTGGAGTTTTCAATCAAGACCGGGCAAACCAACAAAGGTTTCTGTATTTGTAGGATTTCTCTTTAAACTTTTCATGTGATTCCTTTGACTGAGAAAAACACAGCTGCAGATCAATTAAGATAATTTTAATCAAACATGTAACACCCTAACATCTCGTACCTGCTACAGAAAATACAAACGTTTGTAGAATCAACATGCAAAGATATTTCTGCCAGTTAAGGAAAATAAAGTATCTCAGTTTACCTAGTTAACCAATTTACAAAACAAAAGCTGTGAAAACATCAGTTTAAAAACAAGATAGGTTTAGACACCACTGTAGTGTAATGGTTAGCGTGACGCTATTACTGCCCGGGGCATTGGAGTTCGAACTTCAATTTTGCCGTCATTCTGTAAGAAACTTGTACATTCCTCCTAGTGAACCGCGTGTGAGCTTCCTCCAAGTGCTCCAGTTTCCTCCACACATTCCAAAGACACTCCAGTTAGTAGGTTAAGTGGTCATTAAAAATTGTCCTGCAACGGAAGACACTGGTGAATCTCAGCGAATTCTGGCTTCTGGCTGATGAAACAACCAAAACAACAAAATACTTTATTAATCACTCTTTCTCTGGCAAACAATCATCGCAAGCAACAGTCTGCAACTTCCCTTCATGCTTGGAGGCACTTCGATGTGGCAGAACCAAGGCAAGGCGAGGCAGCAGGCCTGTTGCCAAGAGCGAGGAAGACCCAAGGCCGAATTGGAAAGGTTGTGTACAGGCTGAATTGAGGCCCCAGAACATATCGAAGCTACTGAACCTCATGTTTGGATGACGGTTTAGAAGCCAGGCCAGATTGAAAAGGTCACGTTGTCAGACCCTGAGGTGAGAAATGGAATAGTTCATCCTGCTGCTCCATGATGGTTTCTCAGCTCTGCACTGAACTATGGGACTTGGATTCTCTTTGTGGACTTCAGTTCAGAACGCTATTTCCTTGCAGTTATTGCTTGCATGATTTGTTTTTTCTTCACTTTTCTCTGCACATTGGGATGTTTGACAGTCTTCTGTTGGGTTATTTTGGGTTTCTTTGTTTTGTGGCTGCCTGTTAGAAGAAGAATCTCAAGGTTCTATAATGTATACCACTTTGATAATAAATGAACTTTGAACTTTGATTAGGCTTGGGCCAAATAAGTGTACTGCAGGACAGTGAGGCTCGTTGGCCAGGAAGGGCCTGTTCTGTGTTGTATCTGAGCTCTAAATAAATAAATAATCAATAAGCCATGAGATTGTAAGGCATAGGAGCCATTCGGCCCATCGAGTCTGCTCCACCATTCCATCATGGCTAGTGAATTATCCCTCTTAGTTAAAGAGTTGTCAAAATCGTTGCAATGTGTCTGTGTGGTAGTGTAGTGGGTGTTGCTTGTCACTCTCACTTTCAGCCCCCACCGCTGGCTAGCAGTCTTGCAAAAAGGAGAGCTGGATGTGTACGTCTCTCCCTGCCAGTACACAGCCTCTCCACAGCAAGCCTCATGTAATGCCTCCTCACTGACGGCACACAGAAAAGGAACTCCTTTCGGGCTCGGGCTGAACTACAGAGGGCGGGGAGGAGGCCTGGCCCCTGCACACGTAGCACACAGGCCCTCCGGTGTGTGGACACGCCCTGGTGTTCATGAACCAGACCCCCAGTTATGGGTAGATAGCCCCACTGACTTGTGGACAGCCTCTGGAGAGGCAAAGTCTATGGGAGTAAATCCGGAGTGGAACCCCTAAGCCGGCTAAACGTCATGGAACACTCTTCTGGCAGCTTCTGCAGCCAAGCTGGTGCCAAACGTATTGATTCATAAGCTTTCCTTTGGACTACACTGGTGAGGCCGAGAGGAGGACCTTGACAACTGGGTATCTGAGGATCTCCATACCTTCCACCCAGGCTTGTGATGACAGTGATCATCACCCATTGTCCTTCGAGACAGACGAATCCCAACCAGCCAGTTAATGTGAGCGACAGAAATCAAGTGACTCGCAAGGAGCAAACAAGTTTTGTTCTGATACAACAAATCTTTCATACCCGTCAGATAAAGTGAATATGAAATATATTCCAGTTATCCCCACCAGAGAAAAATAAATGGTAAATAGCTTGTTTATGTATTTAGATTTAGTGAGTTGCTGCCGCAGTTACATAAATGTCATTGCAAAAAGCGTCTGACACTTGATAACACATCCTTCATGTCAAGCACAAACAATAAGAATGCATTCACCTTGTTTTTATGACCTTTGCACCTGTCTATTTACTTCATTACATAAACCAGACTTTCTAATTCTTTGAAAAGCTTTGCAAGAGAAAACGGCACTGGCTTCATTAGCAGAGCATCTTGAGCTGAATGAAAGTGGGTTTGATGTTTCTTTGTGTGCTCGGAAGATGTGTAGATCAGGTGGTTGATGGTTGGGTTGAGATGTTCTCCGATCTTGGCAATTTACTTGCAAACATTTTATCTCCATTTGAGGAGACATTGTCAGTGCACTACTAATTGTGTGGTTTTCTGTGAACAATTTGATAAACAAACACATAGACTTCAATCCTATTTACGAGCCGATGCAGGCAAAACTCCAGACCACAAGGCACGAAGTTCACCACACAGCTAATCAGCGACGAGATTTCCTCCCCACATCACAAATCAGTTTCTGAAATGATGTCCAATCAGCTGATTGAAAAGTATATAAAGACCGAAGTATATTCAGAGGATTCACAGTGCACAGTGCTCACTGCACAGTGAGGATGTCCCCTCCCATGCAGACAAAATGTTTTACATGTAAATTGCCAAGATCAGAGTGATGGTACATGTTGCACAAAGCTTTCAAAAGCAGCATCCTCCATCAAGGTTCCCCACTATCCAGGCCATGCCTCTTCTCACTGCTGCCATTGGGCAGGATGAACAGGAGCCTAAGGTCCCACACCAGGTTCAGAAACAGTTATTTATTATTTAGAGATAAAACGTAGAATAGGCCCTTCCGGCCCTTCGAACTGCACAGCCAGCAATCCAACAATTAACCCTAGCCTTATGTGACAATTTACAACGCCCAATTAACCTACTAACTGGTACGTCTTTGGACTGTAGGAGGAAACCACAGCACTCGGAGGAAACCCACACTTTCCATGGGGAAGACGTATTAACTCCTTACAGACGATGTCAGAATCAAACTCCAGCGTCCCGAGCTGTAATACTGTCATACTAACCGCTCAACCACCAGGCTCCTGAACCAGCGCGGTTAACTTCCCTCACTTCAACACTGAACCGATTCCTTGAAAGACTCACTTTCAAGGTCTCTACAGCTCATGCTCTCCATGTTACTTGCTATTTTTTTATTTATTATTATGCTTGTCTTTTTCTATTTGCAAAATTTGTCATCCTTTCCTTGTTGGTTGTTTGTCTGTTGATGTTTTTGCGTCAGTTTTCACTCATTCTGTTGTGTTTCTATGTAGTAGTAGAATTGTGATCACTTGAGATGAGCATTAAGCTCTTTTGATGGGTCATTCTCTTAATGCAGAAGGCCTGTGCATGACTTTGTTTAACGTAGGGAGCATGATGCCGGGCAGCCACCACACGGACTATGGCAGATCGGGGTCAGGGTCCAGTGACGTGGAATGTAAGACGAGTGCATACACTTCACTGCTTCAGCCTTTCTCCATCTGCCATTGTGATGTGTCATTATCTTTGGCCAACTCCACCACTGAGGTCTTGGTTGGATCACTCTTTGTCTGGATTCTCCCCCTTGAACTTACCGCCATGGTTGACCCTACCTACCAGGAGCTACTGTAAGCTCCAGATCGTTTCACTCTCGGGATTTCAGGAACTGACAAGCCTCCCCAAGGCGATAAGGCGATGATCTGCGGAGAAATTTCTTTGTATCTACTGTGAGTGTCTACAAGAAAATGGATCCCAGGGTCCTATATGATGACATCTATGTACTTTGATGATAAATTTACTTTGAACTTTGAAAATGCTGGAGGAACTCAGTAAATCAGGCAGCATCTGTGGAGGGATATGAACAGCTGACATTTCAGGATGAGACCCTTCATCAAGATTGGAAAGGAAGCCAGCATAAGAAAGGGGACGAGTATAAGTTGCAAGTGTTAAGTGAGTCCAACTGAATGTCTCGGCCCAACGCATTGATTGTTTATTCTCCTCTGTAGATACTTCCTGACTTGCTGAGGTCCTCCAGCATTTTGTGTGGGATACTGTAGGTGATTGCGAGACCAGGCGAGGAGGAGGATGGGTAGAGGTGAGGTGATGATGTGAGGGTGGGTGGGAGGTGATAGGTGGAAGAGGTGAAGGGATGAAAAGGAAGAAATCTAATAGGACAGGACAGTGGACCATGGATCACTGACCACTGGCACTGTAGAACATTGTGCTACCTCGCTGAGTCAATACTTCATATCAAGACCCCTCAAAACTCTTCTGATGAAGAACTGGACTTTACCAACTTTCCTGCTTCTATTCCTTTCATCATTTTATCAATTTGCCTGAGGTCCCCTCTCATTCTGAATTCCAACAAGCACAATCCTGGGTGACTCAGTCTTTCTGGGTTGTGCAGATGGACAGCCGGGAAGGAGAGGGGTGGGGAGTGGAGGATTGGTGTGAGGTGGGGTATAGTAAGTTTGGGAGGGAAATAGGAGGAGTGGGGTGAAAGGGGAGGAGAGGAGAGGGGTGGAGAGGGGAGGGGAGGGTTGGGGACAGGAGGATTGGGTTGGAGAGAGGAGGTCTGAAACATGTCAGGGGCTGGGGGATGGACAAATACCTTACAGACAGCAGTGGGAATTGAACTTTAATCTTTCAGCTGGCTTTTCAAATAATTCAAAATAAATCAAGATTTACAATAATTTTATTAAAATAACATAATAATTCTATGTCAACAGGATTAAAAAAATTGACACAAAATAAGGGAAAGCACATTGTTACCAGATCATACCAGGCTAAACTGATGCATAATTTACAGTCTCTTCCTGACTTTTCATTTTTCTGAACCTGGCCTGAATGTGGAGTTATCCCCTTTGTCATCAGACTGAAAGTCGATCTTGGCAAGCAGTTAAAGTTCCCTGACTTCATTGCATCATCATCACTGAGGCCTGGCATGGTCATTCTGTCAGAAACCTCGAAGCAGGTGGTCACGGTGAAACTGACAGTTCCCTGGGAGGACCGGATTGAGGAGGCATTTGAGCATAAGAAAGCCAAATACCAGGAGCTGGTAGAGCAGCATCAGAGATGGGTCTAGAGGGTAGATTGACAGCCTGTAGAGACGGGGTGTAGGCTGCTCACTGTGCAGAACCTACTCTCTCCTTGGCATTACGAGGGCTGCAAAGACAAGAGCCACCAAGACTGCCAGTGAGGCTGCTGAGCGAGTCTCCAGATGGCGATGGATCAAGAGGTGTGACCCGTGGACCAATCCTGCTGGAACACAAGTCAGGGCCTGATCTACCCTGGCTGGGTCGCCTGGGCGACGGTGTCTGATGTTGAAAGATCGAAACACCCGATGACCCTGGGTTACATCACTGATAATGTGCTCCAGCACATCCTTGGAGGTACCTCAGCATCACTATTCAAAGAATCTCACCCTTGGGCTAAAATGTTTAATGTACTTAAAGCTGCGTTTCTGCAAATTATTGTCCTCTTTTGATCTCATGGTTTCCTAACTTTAACCAAGAACCACCTTTCGAAGGTGATGGTGTGCACTGTAAGGGCGTGGATCATACTTCAATTTTAACTTAAAATCAATCCCTAACTACCCTTACTTATAATGCTCTTTAATCAACAAAACAATTCTGCCTCTGGTGTAGTGATATGAAGTTGTGACAATCGATCATGGATTATCCTGCAGAGTGTGTAAAGGATGATATATTGAGGAGCTAATGTATTTTAAATGACATAGTTAACTTTGAGTCGAGCAAATCAATTTCCTTATTTTCAGACATTAACCAAGTACATTCACTTCTCCTGTCTCTATCATTGCTGTCTTTATTTTTCTGATCTTTCTGTGGATAATTCAGAATCAGAATCAGGTTTATTATTTATGGATTTGTTTATTTATTGAGATATAAGGAGGAGTAGGCCTTTCCAGCCCTTTGAGCCACTCTGCCCATCAATCCCTTCCTTTAATCCGAGCCTAATTATGGGACAATTTACAATGATCAATTAACCTACCAAATGGTACAGCTTTGGACTGTGAGAGGAAACTGGAGCACTGGGAGAACGTACGGAATCCTTACAGGCAGCAGCGGGAATTGAACCTGGGTTGTCAGTACTGTAAATCGCTGTGCTAACTACTACAGTGCCACCCGATGCTGACTTATCACTGATATATGCCACAATAATTAATATATAAAAATACTGTAAATGGTTAATCAGTCATTCCAAATGGACCCTAGTTTTTAGAATCTGGGAGTGAAGTTGATAGGAATGAGGGGAGGTTAAATTGGATTGGCCTAAATGAGTGTTTGATAGTTGCTGTGGAGCTGATATGCTGAAGGGCCGGTTTCCATGCTCTGTCTTTCCATAAGTCAACAACTCTATAAATAAGTAGTGCAAAAGGAGAGGTTATATTCGTGGAACCATGGTCCATTTAGAAATCTGATGGCTGAGGGGAAGAAGCTATTCCAGATACATTGTGTTTGTGTGCTCAAGCTCCTGGAGAGAAAAGGGTATGTCCTGGGTGGTGGGGGGGTCAGAGATCTACCAAAGTTCAGGAGAGAAAGAGTGAAAAATGTACAGCTTCAGGCAAGGGTGGTCTTTCTCGGCTGCGCAGGAACAGTAAGTGTCAGCATCAGAAGCCTACCAAAGGTTGGAGTGAGAATACAAACGAAGCGGCTTCGGGTAAATTCGATCTCCTATTGACAGCTCAGGTGCGGTAAGTGTCGGTGTCAGAGCCCTATCAAAGGTTGGGAGAGAGAGAGGTAAAAAAGAGCACCTTTGGATGATGGCGGTCTTTTTCGGCTGCGCAAACGCAGTTAGTGTCAGCGTCAGAGGCCTAAAACTCAGCAGCAAATAAAAGGAGGGCAGGCAAGCGGTGCAGCCTTTGTTGGAGTGTGACTGTGATAGAGTGGGAAGGCTTTGACTTAATAGTCTTCGGTGAGAGCAGGCAGAGGCACAGCTACGAAGAAGTAAACCTTTTCTGTAGAACAGAGTCAGGATGGAATGCTCCTCCTGTCAGACATGGGAGTTCAGGATACCTGACGGTTTCCTTGATGACTATGTCTGTGGGAAATTCAGCTCCTGACTGACTGGGCCAAGGAGTTGGAACTGGAGTTGGGTGTACCCGGGAGGCTGAAGATGTTGTAGATGAGACTTTTGAAGAGGTGGTCATACCCAGAACACAGGCTTCAGACAGTAGATGGAGTGGTAAGGGTCCAGTGCAGAGTTCCTTTGTGGCTATTCCCCTTAGCAACAAGTATGCTGCCAGGCAGGGATAACCCATCAGGCACAGCAGCAGCAGCACGGCTAGTGGCACCGTGGCTCAGCAGGGAAGGGTAAAGGCAGGCAGAGTTGTAGTGATAGGGGATTTGATACTTGTGGGACAAGCAGGAGCTTCTGTGGCTGCAAAAGGGATTCCAGGATGGTGTGTTGCCTCCTGGGTGCTAGGGACCAGGATGTATTGAAGTACTGCAGGATATTCTCAAGGGGAAGGTCCAATGACATAGGCAGAAAAGGGGAAGAGTTCCTATACAGTGAGTACACAGAGTTAGGATAGAAGGTGAAGAGAAAGACCTCCAATATTGTAATCTCCGGATTACTCCCGGTGCCAGGGGCTAGAGCAGGTAGGAATGGAAGGATAGCACAGATGAATGAGAGGCTGTGGGGGACTGTGCAGGGGAAAAGTTTTCAAATTTGGATCACTGGAAACTTTACTGGGTAAGGAGGGAACTGTACAAGAGGTACGGGTTGCACCTGAGCTGGAGGGGAACCTGTCTTGGGGGATTTCAACTTCCCTGATATAAACTGAGACCTTCTTAGTGCAAAGGGTTTAGAGGGGGCAGAATTTGTTATGTGTATCCAGGAGAGTTTCTTAAATCAATATGTAGATGGTCTAACGAGACAAGGGGCCGTTCTGGACCTGGTGTAGGTTAATGAGTCTGGCCAGGTGACTGACCATTCAGTGGGTGAGCAGTTAGGAAACAGTGACCACAGCTCCTTATCTTTCATGATAGCTATTGATGATGTTAGATCTGGTCCTTGCAGGAGAGTTCTAAATTGGAGTAGGGTAAATAACGAGGGCATTAGGCAGGAACTAAGAAGAGCTAATTGGGAATGTGTTTTTTGGCAAGTCCTCATCAGACATGTGGAGGATGCTTAAAGATCCTCTTTGAAGGAAAGACATGGATGGAAAGATAAAAGAACCCTGGATGCCCAGAGAGGTGATAGATTTAGTCAAGAGAAAAAGGAAAAGTATGTAAAGCTTCAGAAGTTAGGATCAAACGAAACACACAAGGAGTATAAAAAAGCCAGAAAAGAACTAGGAAGGGAATTAAGAAAGCCAGGAGGGGCCATGAAAAGTCCTTGACATGTAGGAATGACATGGATCCCAAGGAATTCTATACTTACATCGAGAGCAAGAGGCTAAGTAGGGGGAGAGAGTAGAACAATTCAAGGATAAAGAGGAGAAAATTTGTGTGGATGCAGAGAATGTGAGTGAGGTACTTGATGAGTCTTTGCTTCAGTATTTACCAAGGAAAAGGATATGGAGGACCAGGAGATTAGTGTTGAGTATATAAACTTATTAAGGTGTTTAGAGGTCACGGAGGAGGAAATTTGGGTCTCCAAAAGAATAAGTCACCAGGGTCTGATGGGATTTACCCTATGTTATTGAGAGACGCAAGTGAGGAGATTGACCAGTATCTTCATGTACTCTCAAACGACAGGCGGGTTCCTGGAGGACTGGCAAGTGGCCAATGTACCTTATTTCGGAAGGGAAAAAGGGAAAATCTTGAGAACTATAGACCAGTGATTCTCTTGTCAGTTGTGGGGCAATTGCTGGAGAAAATTCTTAGGGATAGGATATAAGGTCTCTTGAAAACCCGTGATCCAATTAGGGA
This sequence comes from Mobula birostris, assembly GCF_030028105.1. Taxonomy (NCBI): domain Eukaryota; kingdom Metazoa; phylum Chordata; class Chondrichthyes; order Myliobatiformes; family Myliobatidae; genus Mobula; species Mobula birostris. The sequence continues at coordinate 11,454,899 of NC_092386.1, forward strand.
GAGTCAACCTGTCTTACCAACTTGATTGAGTTCTTTGAAAAGATGACCGGAGAGATTGATGAAAGTACAACTGTGGATGTTGTCTATGTGGATTTTAGTAAGCCGTTTGACAAAGTCCCTCTTGGACGGCTAATCCAGAAGATTAAGATGCATGGGGTTGGCAAGAAATTGGATGTCTGGATTCAGAACTGGCTCGCACATAGAAGACAAAGGGTGGTGGTCAAAGGAACTTACTCGAGGTGGAGGTCTGTAGTTAGTGGTATTCCACAGGGATCTGTGCTAGGACCTCTGCTGTTTCTGATGCATATAAATGAGCTGGATGAAAATATAAATTTGTGGGTTAGTAAATTTGCAGATGATACCAAGATTGGTGGAGTTGGGGATAGAGTAGAAGACTGGCAAAGAAAACAACATGATATAGACCGGCTGCAGATGTGGGCAGAGAAATGGCAGATAAATGTGAGGATTTCCTCCTTGGTAGAGCGAATGCAAGAAGACACTGTTAAGGGCAAGCCCCTTAACAGTGCTGCTGAGCAACGAGATCCAAGTTCATTGTTCCATGAAAGTGGCTCCACAGGTCAATAGGATGGTTAAGAAGGCTTATCAAATGCTTGCTTTTATCAGTCAAGGCACTGAGTTCAAAAGTCAAGAGGTTATGTTGCAGCTTTATAAAACTCTGGTAAGGCCTCATCTGGAATAATGCATATATTTCTGGTCGCCCCACTATAGCTTTGCTATGGCTTTGAAGAGTGTGTACTAGAAGTTTGTCAGGATTGGGCCTGATTTAAAAGGCACATGTTTTCATGAAAGGCTAGACAAAATGGGGTTGTTTTCTTTGGAGCGGCAGAAGCTGAGGGAAGATTTGATAGAGGTTTATAAAATTATGAGAGACATAGATATAGTCAGGAAATATCTTTTTCCCAGTGTAGAAATGCCTAATACCAGAGGACATGCATTGAAGGTGAGAGGGTGTCGGTTCAAAGGAAATGTGAGCGGTAAGTTTTTTACTTAGAGTGTGGTGGATGCCTGTCTGGTATGGTGGCAGGGGCTTTTAAGAGATGTTTAGATAGGGACATGAATGTGAGGAAGATGGGGGGATATGGACATTGAGAGGGAAGGAGGGATTAGCTTTTGGGTTATCTTAACTTTACTTTTTGTGGTTCAGCACAATATTGTGAGCTGAAGAGCCTACTCCGGCACTGTGCTATGTTCTATATTAATGACGGATGCCATCTTTTTGAGGCATCGTCTTTTGAAGATTTTCTTGATGCTACTATCTGAGTTCATATCCCTCTGCAGCTTTATTCTGACCTCATACATGGGCATCTCCACACCAGATGGTATAATTCTTGGTTCTGACTAGCTTTTCCTAGTTTAGATTCCATTGGTATTAAGTCGGATAGCACTAATGAGCAGATGTTTTCATCGCAATGTGTGATTTAAGCACGTTGCTGTATTATTTGAAACCATGCAGGACATGCAAAAGATTCATGTTACTGGGCCTTCGAAGGATTTCAGAAAGCATTCTGCACAAGTTGTGGTGATGATGGCTTCAGGGCATAATCATGAAGACATGCGACTTTGTATTTGGAAGCAGTGATGCAATTCACTCCTAAGGTATTAACAGCTTGCAGGAAGCCCCTCTGAATACAGATGAGAGGGATTTTCTGATGCAGCACTGGAGATCTGCCAAGATAGGACAGAGCCATAGAATACTACAGCACAGAAACAGGCCCTTCGGCCCACCTAGTCCATTCTGAACTGTTATTCTACGTAGTTGCATCAACCTGCACCTGAACCATAGCCCTCCATACCCCTCTCATCCATGCACATTCAAACTTCTCTTAAATGTTCCAAACAAACCCTCACCCACCATTTCTGCCAGCAGTTCTGTCCACACTTGCACCACCCTCAGAGAGAAATTGTTCCCCCTCAGGTTCCCCTTAAATATCTCACCTTTCACCCTTAACCTGTGACCTCTAGTTCTAGTCTAACCCAAACTCAATGGAAAAAGTCTGCTTGCATTTTCAAGATGAAGAGAAGCTTGTTTTGCTGTTGCCGTTGTGTTGCTTGTTGTGTTCTGTGTTGTCCTGCCGAGCATTGCAGGCATGCTATGTAGGTGCTGGAATTTGTGGCAACACCTGTGGGCTGCCCCCAGCATATCGTTAGGTGTATTTCAATGTACATGTGACAGGTAAACCTGAATCTTGAATCTTGATTAACATGCAAAAGGAAAAGAGAAAGCAGTTAGTCAAGACCTGAGAACAAGGAATGAAAGGGTTACTGTATGATGAGCGTCTGGCAGCTCTTGGGCTGTATTCCCTGGAGTTCAGGAGAATGAGGGGGGAATCTCATAGAAATATTCCAAATATTAAAAGGTCTGAACAGATTAGATATAGCAAAGTTATTTCCCATGGTAGGGGATTCTAGGACAGGAGGGCACAACTTCAGGATTAAAGGACGTCCATTTAGAACTGAGATGTGGAGAAATTACTTTAGTTGGAGGGTGGTAAATCTATGGAAATTGTTGCCATGAATGGCTGTGGAGGCTAAGTCACTGGTGTACTTAAGGCAGAGATAGATACGTTCTTGATTAGCCAGGGCATCAAAGGGTATGGGGTGAAGGCTGGGGAGTGGGGATGACTGGAAGAATTGGATCAGCCCATGATTGAATGGCAGAGTGGACTCGATGGGCCGAATGGTTTATTTCTGCTTCCATATCTTATGGTCTTATGGTCTAATTCCTCGTAAAGGAGCACAGGAAGTTAGGAGAAGGAGAAAGCCATCTGGCTCTTTCAAATTGACTCTCCATTTTGATATGATCATGGTTGATCTACCTCAAGCTGCAATCGCTCTACTGTTCTACGTGCCTATAACACTCGATCTCTGAGAGGAGATTGGACAGACATATCCAAAATTATGAGGGGTATAGATAGGGTAAATGCAAGCAGGCTTTTTCCACTGAGGTTGGGTGGGACTACAACTGAAGGTCATGGGTTAAGGGTGAAAGGTGAAAATTTTAACGTGAACATGAGGGGAAACTTCATCACAGTAGGTCGGGAGAGTGTGAAACAAGCTGCCAGTGCAAATGGTGCATGCAGGCTCATTTTTAATGTTTAAGATCAGCTTGGATAGGTACATGGATGGTAGGGTAATGGAGGGTTACGGTCCCAGTGCAGTTCGATGAGAGTAGGCAGTTTAAATTGTTCAGCACAGACCAGATGAGCCAAAGGGCCTGTACTTCTCTATGGCTCTATGACCTTATGACACCTCATCTTTCAACAAATCATATCCTCCACTTTAAGTACTTCAGATGAACTGGATACCACAGCTCACTGGGTAGAAAGTTCCACAGATTCACTGCCCTCTTTGAGAAGAGATTTCTAACTCTGTCTGTTTTAAATGACCTTAATTATCTTAAAGCTATATTCAGACTCTAGTGGGAGTCTACAAGAACATGGCGGATCCAGCCTAGTGCATCTCGGGCACAGCCCTCCCCATCATTGAGCACACTTACAAGGAGGTGCTGTCACAAGAAAGCAGTATCCACCATCAAGACCCCATCTATCCAGGCCTTGCTCTCTTCTCACTGCTTCCATCAGGAAACAGATACAGAAGCCTCAGGACCCGCACCATCAGGTTGAGGAAGTTATTACCCTTCAACTCCTGAACCAGCATGGATAACTTCACTCACCTCAAAGCTGGATTGTTTCTACAAACTATAAACTCACTTTCAAGGACTCTGCAGCTCATGTTCTCAGAGTTCTATAATTATTTACTTTTCTTTCTCTATTTATTTACTTATTTCACAATTTGTCCTCTTTTGCACATTGGTTGCTTTTCAGTCTGTAAGTCCATTTTCACACAACCTACGAACTCACTGTCAAGGACTCATGATCTCACTTTTACTTATTTCCCTATTTTTTAAATTTGTACAGTTTCTCTTTTACACATTGGTTGTTTATTTCAACTTGAATTTGAATTTACTTAAATCTTACTTTCATTCCAAAATGTGAGAGAGTAAAAACAGCTGTGTTAAGACTGTCGCAATGTATAGGCATGTAAATTTATCAGTCTAATGGCTTGGAGAAAGAAGCTGTCCCATAGTGTGTTGGTCCTGGCTTTAATGCTGTGTTACCATTTGCCAAACAGCAGCAGTTTACGGTTGAGGTGACTGGTGTCCCTGATGATCTTCCAGGCTTTCTTTACGCACCTGCTGGAAGGAAAGTTCACATCCACAGATGTGCTGGGCTATCCGTACCACTCTCTGCAGTGCCCAGCGGTCAAAGTTGGTGCATTCCTGTATAAGGCAGTGATACGGCCAGTCAGGATGCTCTCAGTGGTGCCCCTGTGGAAGAGTTTGAGGATTTGGAGCTCATGCCAAACTTCTTCAGTCTTCTGAGGTGGAAGAAACACTGTTGTGTTTTTTTTGCCACATAGCCGGTGTGTACAGTCCAAGTGAGATCTTCAGTGATGTGTATACCCAAGAACTTGAAACTATTCACCCTCTTATCTGCAGTCCGATTGATGTTGATTGGGGCCAGCCTGTCTCTATTCCTACTTGTGTGTAGTTTTTCATTTATGTATTTCTTTGTTCTATTGTGAATGCCTGCAAGAAAATGAATCTTTGATAATAAATTTACATTGAACTTTTTGCTTCACTTCCAAATGATCTCTGCACACCAACAATTGGTATTGGTACTGGTTTATTATTGTCACATTTACGTTAAAAAGACATCTTGCATACTGTTCATACAGATCAAACCATTATCCGGTGCATTGAAGTGGAATAAGGTAAAATAATAATAATGCAGAATAAAGTGGTTTGTTATTGTTCTCAGCAGGCCAGGCAACATTTATGGAAAAGAGCACAGTTGATGTTTCAGGCCAAGACCCTTCAGCAGGACTGAAGAAAAAAGATGAGGAGTAGATTTAAAAGCTGGGGGGAGGGGAGAGAGAAACACAAAGTGATAGGTGAAACTGGGAGGAGGAGGGATGAAGTAAAGAGCTGGGAAATTGATCAGTGAAAGAGATACAACAACTCTCCCATCCAGTTACTTGTAAAATCGCTATCCCCTTCTCTCAATTCCTCCGTCTCCGCCGCATCTGCTCTTAGCATGAAATTTTTCATTCCAGAATGAAGGACATGTCCTCCTTTTTCAAAGAAAGTGGCTTCCCTTCCTCCACCATCAATGCTGCGCTCAACCACATCTCCTCCATTTCACGCATGTCACCTCTTACTCCATCTTCCCACCACCCTACCATGGATAGGGTTCATCTTGTCCTCACCTACCACCCCACCAGCTTCCGAGTCCAGCACATAATTCTCCAGAACTTCCGTCATCTTCAGCGGGATCCCACAGCCAAGCACGTCTTTCCCTCCCATCACCCCCCCACCCACTTTCTGCTTTCTGCAGGGCTCACTCCCTACATGATTCCCTTTTCTATTCGTCCCTCTCCACTGATCTCCCCCTTGGCACTTACCCTTGCAAGCGGAACAAGTGCTACACCTGACCCTACACCTCTTCCCTCGCTACTGTTCAGGGCCCCAAACAGTCCTTTCAGGAGAGGCGACACTTCACCTGTGAATCTGTGGGGTCATATATTGTACTTGTGTGGCCTCTTGTATATTGGTGAGACCCCACGCAGATTGGGAGACCGCTTCGCCAAGCACCTACGCTCCATCTACCAGAAGAAACGGGATCTCCCCGTGGCCACCTATTTTAATTCCACTTCCCATTCCCATTCTGATATGTCAATTCATGGCCTCCTCCACTGTTGTGATAGGGCCACACTCAGGTTGGAGGAACAACACCTTATATTCCGTTTGGGTAGCCTCCAACTTGATGGCATGAACATTGATTTCTTGCACTTCCGTTAATGCCCCCCAACCCCCTCTCCTTCACCATTCTCCTTCCCCTTTCCCTCTCACCTTATCTCCTTGCCTGCCCAACACCTCCCTGTGGTGCTCCTCCCCCCTTTTCTTTCATCCATAGCCTTCTGTCCTCTCCTGTTAGATTCCCCCTTCTCCAGCCTTGTATCTCTTTCCCCAATCAACTTCCCAGCTCAATACTTCACCCCTCCTCCTCCCGATTTCACCGATCACCTGGTGAAACTGAGGGAGGGTGAGGGGTGAAGTAAAGAGCTGGGAAGTCGATTGGCGAAAGAGATAAAGAACTGGAGAAGGGGAAATCTGATCGGCGATGGGCAGGTGAAGAGATAAGGTGAAAGAAGGAAACATGGTGAAGAGGGGGGCAATTACTGGAAGTTCCAGGAATCGATCTTCAGATCAGAATCAGGTTTATCATCATCCATATATGTCATGAAATTTATTTCTTTTTTGTGGAACAATACAGTGCAATACTTAAAATTATTACAATACTGTGCAAAAGTCTTAGGCAACCTAGCTATATAAATGTGCCTAAGACTTTTGCACAGTACTGCACATTGTCCAAGAAAAAAACGATTCATATTTGGAAATTTTCAAAACATCAGACAGTTTGCTACTGCATCTCACCTGCTGCTCAATTCTCAATAGATTTTACACACAAGAGATTCGGCAGATGCCTGAAATCCAGAGCAACACACCCAAAATGCTGGAGGAACACAGCAGGTCAAGCAGCATCTATGAAAAGGAATAAGGAGACGACATTTCTGGCTGAAGGTCCTTGGCTTGAAACATCAATGCTTTATTGCTTTCCAGCATTTTGTGTGCGTTATTCTCAATGGATTTCTCAGGCGAATTCACATTGTCCACTCTGTCCACAAATAGTTCACCTGATCTGCAAACCTTTGAACATTAGTCACGTATTATTCTTTGGAGCGTAGAAGGTTGAGAGGGGACTTAAAATAGATAGCGGTGTTTAAAATTATGAGGGGAATTGATAGAGTTGATGTGGATAGGCTTTTTCCATTGAGAATGGGGGAGATTCAAACAAGAGGATATGAGTTGAGAGTTAAAGGGCAAAAGTTTAGGGGGTAACATGAGGGGGAATTTCTTTACACAGAGAGTGGTAGCTGTGTGGAGTGAGCTTCCAGCAGAAGTGGTTGAGGCAGGTTCGATGTTGTCGTTTAAAGTTAAATTGGATAGATATATGGACAGGAAAGGAATGGAGGGTTATGAGCTGAGTGCAGGTCGGTGGGACTAGGTGAGAGCAAGAATTCGGCATGGACTAGAAGGGCCGAGATGGCCTATTTCTGTGCTATAATTGTTATATGGTTAACATGTATTTTCTCAGTTAGGTTCACTTTCTACACTTAGATGGTACCTACAATTGCATGCAGCATGTTGGTTTCATTTGAACCAAGTGGATGAGCTGTCCTCTCCATCTTCTGTGCCCAATGTCAAGAACCATACAGTGAGTCATGCGCTGACCAATATTGAAATGCTTCTTCTCCATCAAAGAAAATGAGCTGCAGTGTAAGATCTGGCCTGCCAATAGTATTCTAAACAAAAGAAAAATAATTTAAATATAAATTATTTGTGTGCAGTTTTGGGCTCCTTATTTTAGAATGGATATACTGACATTGGAGAGGGTTCAGAGAAGATTTATGAGAATGATTCCAGGAATGAAAGAGTTACCATATGAAGAACATCTGGCAGTTCTTGGGCTGTATTCCCTGGAGTTCAGGAGAATGAGGCCGGGGTGAGGTGGGGGGCGGGGGGGGTGGAATCTCATAGAAACATTCCGAATGTTAAAAGGCCTGAACAGATTAGATATGGCAAAGTTTTTTCACATAGTAGGGGAGTCTAGGACAAGACGGATTGAATGACATCTATTTAGAACAGAGCTCCAGAGAAATTACTTCAGTCAGAGGGTGGTAAATCTGTGGAATTTGTTGCCACGAGCGGCTGTGGAGGCCAAGTCATTGGGTACATTTAAGGCAGAAATAATTAGCTTCTTGATTATTCAGGGCATCAAAGGGTATGGGGAGAAGGCAGGGAAGTGGGGATGACTGGAAGAGTTGGATCAACCATGATTGAATGGCGGAGCAGACTCGATGGGCCAAATGGCATGCTTCTGCTCCTAAACCTTATGGTCTTATGATCTTATATCAATGTTAAAGAAGTTGAAGCTGGAAGTTGAAGAATCCTGAAGATATGTGTTGTCCAGGGTATCGTGAAGCCAGATGTGACTGGCTGATAGTATCTTAACCAGCAGCTGAGAAAATAGCAGTAATTTGTTGTAAAGAGACACTGACTGATTGTAAAAGGGATTTGGGCTCAGAAGATTGTGATTTAAGCTGAGCTGGAAAGCTTCTAGTCGATTATTGGCATTTCATGCCTCAAGCATGGGCAATCAAGATTGTAACCTCATGCCTTGAAATAGAAGGAAGACAAAAGCGTAGGATAATTGTCTTTCAGCATAAATTATTCACATACAATGAATTCAGGTTAATAGGGACACATTGGGACCAGTACATTTTGGCTCAATTACGCTGCTGCTCCAATTAGTTGAAATTTCATGGAAATAGTTAAAAGCTATAAAATAGACAAACTACCATTTAACTGAGTAACAAATTATGTATTTAAATAAAATACAAAACAAATTAGAACATTATCAATACTATTACAGCACTATAAAACATGCATTAGTTCCAAGTAATTATTGAATTCATCTGCTATGTTCTTTTGATTGATTGTAAATGAACAGAATCAGTGGAGACCCCTAGTGCGAATAATGGACTGCCTTCATACAATGCTTTAGATGGTTGCATCCTCTAACTCTTCATTTTCATTTTAACATTCAAGATGATTGCATAATACTTTCAAATTTCACCATAATCTTAACTGGTTGAGGTAGGAAAATCATTTAATTTTTACTCTCAGACATCTCTAAAGCTTGAATGCTTGAAACCATTGTGAGCAAAACAGCCCTGAATTGTCTTTCTGTTTATTTATCAGCATTTATCAGTGACACTGTTTAAGTACTGTTTGCTCTAATCATGGTGCAATGCGTAAAGGCCACGCGAGTGGACGTGACTGACACTAGTTAGAAACTCTTCAGCAAAAGTCTCCTGCCCCAGTTAAGTGACATGGTGTCCACACATGATGCCTGACTTGCTGAGTTCCTCCAGCACTTTGTGTATGGTGACCAAACACAGCCTTGGTCCAGATCATCTTCCTCACCACGGTCTCAGACTGGCATCTGAAGTTTGATCTTGGCAAGCAATTAAAGTTCCCTGACTTCATCACATCATCGTCACTGGGGCTTGAAATGGCCATTCTGTCAGAAACCTCATAGCAATTGGCCATGGTAGAACTGACAGTGTCTTGGGAGGACTGGATTGAGGAGGTGTTTGAACATAAGAAAGCCAATTACCAGGAGTTAGTAGAGCAGAGTCAGAGACAGGGATGGAGGGCACGATGCAAGCCTAGAGAGGTGGGGTGTAGAGGTTTTGCCAGGTGCTTGCTGTGCACAGCCTACTTTCTCCTTGGCATTGCGGGGGCTGCAAAGAAAAAAGCCATCAGGACCGTCACAGAGGCTGCTGAACGAGCCTCCAAATGGCTATGGATCAAGAGGTGTGACCCGTAGACCAGTGCTGCTGGGATGCAAGCCAGGGCCTGATCAACCCTGGCTGGGTCACCTGGCAAGAGAGTCTGTAGCTGAAAGACCTGAAACTTCCATTAACCCCACGTTACATCCCTGATCATGTGTCCCAGTGCATCCTTGGATGTGTCTTTGCATTTGTAATTCTATTGTTATTTTAATTGGTATACAACGGAGAGTAAGTCTCTGGGAGCTTTGCTGATTCTTTCACGGTGGGTGGTGGGAATGCTGATGCTTTATGCTAGAATAATTGGGGGAGGGCTGATGCTGTTGTGCATGGGAGGGGATAGGGGCTTTGGGGTTCTTACATTAATTTTCTGTCATTCATCCTTTGGGATCTTTCTTCTGCTTCGAGGATGTCTGCAGAGTGTAAGAATTTCAGGCTGTATATTGAACACATTCTCTGATATTAAATGGAACAATCAAACCATTGAATCATTGAATAGACCCTTTTGGCCCCTGAGCTGCGCTGCCCAGCAATCCCCCAGTTTAAGACTTAGCCCAATCATGGGACAATTTACAGTGACCAATTGACCAACCAACTGGTACGTCTTTGGACAGTGGAAAGAAACCAGAGCACCTGGAGGAAATCCTCACGGTCATGAGGAGAATGTACAAACCTCTTACAGGCAGTGGTGGGAATTGAACCTGGGTTGCCTGTGTTGTAAACCACACGTTCACAGCAAGAACGCACAAATCTCCTTACATACAGCGGCGGGAATTGAACCTGTGTTGCCCATACTGTAAGACATTGTGTAACCACTAAACTCCCATGCTGTCTATCAAGCTGAGGCCCTTCCTCTTATAATTTACTGTAACTCAAATTATATGCTGTTTATTGAAGGGATTAGCTGAATCATTACATGGAACTTCTAATGAGGATCTGATGGCTGCGAAACTATAAAACATTCACGTTGTTGAAAAAGTCAATTCCATGCGAGGAAACGTTGCCAGGATCAATAACTCCCTTAAAGCTCAGAAAGATGGCTTCAAAATTAGGACTACAAATCTCTAATGATAGAAACCTCCGGTCATGGTGTTTCATTGATAAAAAAGAATTACATTTACGTAGTGCCTTTAAGGTAGTCAAATATCTCAAAGCATTTCTCAGAAATTAAGGACCATTATTAAGGACCCCCAGCACCCAGGGCATGCCCTTTCCTCACTGTTACCATCAGGTAGGAGGTACAGAAGCCTGAAGGCACACACTCAGCGATTTAGGAACAGCTTCTTCCCCTCTGCCATTCGATTCTTAACAGACATTGAACCCGAAAACACTACCTCACTTTTTTACTATATATTATTTCTGGGTTTTTTTTGCATGATTTTTAATCCATTCAATATATATATACTGTGATTGATTTACTTGTTCGTTTATCTTTTTATTTATTTACTTACTTATTTACTTAGTTATTTATGTATGTATGTATTCTTCTTCTTCTTCTATATTATGCATTGCATTGAACTACTGCTGCTAAGTTTAACACATTTCACAACACTTGCTGGTGATAATAAACCTGATTCTGATTCTGAAATATTGAAAACAATGACATAAAAAACAGCTGTAAAATCGGACAGCAGGAATAGAGATTCAGATTTAGATTAATTTATTTACCATATGTACATGTAAACATAATGTGAAATGTGTCATTGTGTTAACAACCAGCAAAGCCTAAGGATGTGCTGGGGGCAGACCACAAGTGTTGTCACTCATTCTGGCACCAATATAGAATGCCCACAATGATTGGCAGGACAGCACAAACCATAACAAGGCAGAGGAGAAGAATCAACAAAATAACAACAGCAAAATCAGCCCCTTTCTTCCTCCCTTCCACCCACACAAACTCCAGGACAGGCCTCGAGAACTTCAGTCCCCAGCCTTCAGCTTCTGGATTTCTGATCGACCTTCAGGCTTTGATCTTTGCATCAACCTCCACTCTATCCAATGATGGGACCTTGAACTCCAGACTTGTTGACTACACAGCTCCCATGCCTTCTGCAAGCACTGACATCTGATCCTGGGATCAAGCAACCTAGGAAAGCCTGACATCCACACTAAGCCACACAAAATGCTAGAGGAATTCAGCAGCTCAGGCAGCATCTATGGTGAGGGAAGAACAGCTGACGTTTTGGGCCAAGACACCTTCATCAGAATTCCTGAATGACCTGGCTTCTTTAGGACTGATATGTCGACTGTTTATTCCCTTTCATAGAAACTGCCTGAACTGCTGAGTTCCTCCAGCATTTTGTGTGTGTGTTGCTCTGGATTTCCAGCACCTGCAGAATCCATTGTGTTTATCCATGGTAAGAGATAGGTTTTGAAGAGATTTTTGGTTGCAAAGTAGAAGGTGTGTTTTAGCAAGTGATATAAAACACTTAAAGTACCACATTGAAATAAACAGTATCTTATACACAGTACAAAACCAATCCATCCTTTCCATTCTCCGTATCAGCTTTTATACATCACCCAAGCCTGTTTATAACTCTCCTCCCTAATTCTGACAGCACAATCATCTATTCCATAGTTCGAGTACGTCCTTCAGAAATAAACCCTATTGCTGAATTTACTTTCTTTGATATGCCTTATTATTCAGCAGAGTTACTTCCAGTGATTTCTGTACCGGTTTTACAAATCTTTGCTGTGCTCTATCTCATCCAGATTCTTAATTTCAAGCAATTCAAGATTCAAGATTGTTTAATGTCATTTCCAATACTCAAGTGTGAAGGAGAATGGACCCATCGATGACCCCAGATACCTGCTTCCCTCAGGCCTCACACACAAAATGCTGGAGCAACTCAGCAGGCCAGGCAGCATCTATGGAAAACAGTACAGTCAATGTTTCCAGCTGAGACCCTTCAGCAGGACTGGAGGGAAAAAAGGATGAGGAGTAGAGTTAAAAGGTGGGGGAGGGGAGAGAGAAAGAAACACAAGATGATAGACGAAACCGGAAGAGGGAGGGATGAAGTAAAGAGCTGGGAAGTTGATTGGTGAAAGATACAGGCTGGAGAAGGGGGAATCCAATCATAGAGGACAGAAGGCCATGGAAGAAAGGAAAGGAGAGAGAAACGCCAGAGGGAGGTGATTGGCAGGCAAGGAGATAAGATGAGAGAGGGAAAGGGGGTCAGGGAATGGTGAAGGAGAGTTGGGGTCCCACTATCGGAAGTTCGAGGAATCAATGTTCATGCCATCAGCTTGAAGGCCCAGATGAAATATAAGGTGATTCATTTCCATAGATGATGCCTGACTTTCTGAGTTCTTCCAGCATTTTCTATGTGTTGAATGTGTAATGCCTTAATGTAATTTTTACTGCTAATGCTTAGGGTATTTCATTTTGTAGCTTTCTGTAGAAGCAGTGTGTCCTGCTGATGGTGCTCAGGTATCAGTTAAAGAGAAGGGTCTGTGGTAATCAACTTAGGAATGCTGTGTCAGCCAATCAGGATGGTGGATTGGGAGAAGGTTCTAAAAAAGTTTGGCAGAAAGGATTTGCGATGGACACTGGTGGCTTTTGTGGTCTTTTGGCGGGAGATGCAGAGGGAAGATCGAGAGAGACAGCCATTGGATTCGATCCGATGGGAAGGCACAATTTGAAGGAGTCCAAGTTGGAAAGTTCTACTGATGATTGGTGATGAGAAGTCAGCGCCATGAGTAAAGGACACAGTCAGCTTTTAGAAGATATGAACTCTTACATGTGCACATTTAGACTGGTTTAATAATAATGGGCCTATTTTTTTCTTTTTTTCTATTAATAGCTGTTTGATTAAGCTGAAACTAATAAATACACTTTCTTTATGCGGTGTATGATCTGTTATTTCTTGCCAATGGATAATTGCATGTGGGCAGTATTTACACAGCATTTGCTCAAATCAGGGTTCCATTAGTCAAAACATCCCAACTTTCCAGTTTGGTGGGACCCAAATCATGCCTAGCCGAGACGCACATTGTTTGAGAAAGGTGGCTTTCTCACCGCTGAGTTCCGTGGCTGGTAGCAGAGCGGCTAACGAGCCAAGTTTCTGTACAAGCCCAGTGAGGGGGCTTCACATGAAATAATGGTTACTCCAGATCCAATGAAGCACAAAAAGCAAACAATATGACAAAGAACACAATAATAAAATAAACACAATTAAAGACAATAATAAAATTTTAAAAACACAATAAACATCAATACATAAGATAGTGTTTATATATATATAGAATGATTGTATGTTGATAAAGTGACACTAAGCACAGGAGTGTCTGTGCATAAATTGACTGAGAGAAAATGGTGAAGTGGTGGTGGTTCGGGGTGTGGAGGGGTGACTTAGTGGGTGGACTATTTGAGGACAATAACTGTTTTGCAGTCTGGTGCTCTTGACGCAAATGCTGTGTAGCCTCCTTTCTGATGGGAGTGGAACAAACAGTCCATGAGAAAATGTCTGACCTCCTGATTTTTTTTCGTACCAAAACCGATTACCTCATGCAACATACACAAAATACTGAAGGAACTCAGCAGGTCAGGCAGTATCTATGGAAATTTTGGACTGAGACCCTTCCTAAGGTCTGGAAAGGAAGGGGGAAGATGCCAGAATAAAAAGGTGGGGGGTGGGGGGAAGGAGGCTAGCTGGAAGATGATAGGTGAAGACAGGTGGGTGGGAAAGGTCAAGGGCTGCAGAGGAGAGTGGACCATAGGAGAAAAGGAGTGGGAAATAGAAGGCGAGGGGAGGGGGAGGGAAATTTTTTTTACCGGAAGGTGAAATCAATATTCATACCACCAGGTTGGAGGCTATCCAAATGGAATATGAGATGGCTTCTCCACCCTGAAGGTAGCCTCATCTTGGCAAAACAGACAGTCATGGACTGACATGACAGAATGTGAACAGAAATCAGAATTAAAGTGTTTGACCACCAGGAAGTCCTGCTTTTTGGCGGATGGAGCGGAGGTGCTTGACGAAGTGATCCCTCAATTTACAATGGGTCTCACCAATGTAGAGGAGGCCAAATCAGAGTCATTGGACACAATAGATGACTCCAGCAGATTTACTGGTGAAGTGTTGCTTCACTTGGAAGTGTCATAAGGAGGTGGCTGGGAACGGACCCAAGTGCAAGACACAGACACTGAAGTACGAGGGACAGGACTAGGATGCAGGGTGAGGGCTAGGACATGGACACGAAAACCGAGAACCTGGAACAGGACTGGACAAGAGAGCTGGGAGCCCGGACTTGGACTCCGAGCCAGAGACAGGACAAGGACCCAAAACCTGGGTCTTGCCTCTGGCTCGGACCCCAGAACTAGGCAAGGATGTGACCTGGCTGGCAGGCAGGATGAGGCTGGAGACTGGAGACTTGAGACGAGGCTGCAGACCGGAGACTTGAGGTGAGGTTGGATACTAGAGACTTGAGGCTTGGGGTCTTGAAGCTTGGCTTGGGGCGAGGCTCAAGGTTTGGGGTCTTGATGCTCCTCCTGGGCAGGGTGCGGTACTCCTGGGCAGGGCACGGTACTCCACCCGACGGAGGCAAGGGACAGGAAGGGACAGAACCAACCGCAGGGTAACAGCAAGACGGCCTGACTCTCCCGGCGGAGGCAAGAGACAGGAAGGGAGCTAGGTACAGGGTGGTTCCAAGCCAAGACTTCAGGCGAGATGAGGCGAGAGTTACCAGCAAGACAAGGCAAGGCTTCAGGCAATGCAAGGCGAGACAAGAACTTCAGGCGAGGCGAGAGTTACTGGCAAGACAAGGCTAGGCTCCAGGCGAGGAAACAGAAGGCAGGGGAAGGGATACAAGGAGTAAGGACAAGAACAATCCATCAGCTATGCCCTGGTCTCTGGAGGTATTTATGCGCAGCCAGCCCCAACGAGAATCAGCTGCCTCAATTGGTGCTCAACAGGAACAGAAACAGGGTAGACAGGAAATCCTGGAGCAAGGGTCAATGGACCGGACTGTGAACTGGAATGCAGACTTTACGGACCGGACCATGACAGGAAGGTCTGTTTGGGGCCCTGAATGGAGCTTAGGGAGGAGGTGAATGGGCAGGTGTAGCACCTAGGCAACTTGTGGTAATATGTGCCAGGAGGAAGATTAGTGGAAAGGGATGAATGAACAAGGGGAACATGTAGGGGAGAGGTATCCATGCAGAAGGTGGAGAGGTGGGGCAGGTAAAGATATGTTTGCTGGTAGAATCCCTTTGGAGATGGCGGAAGTTCTTTTTGTCTTAATTATTTTACGGAAACTGTTCAAGCCTGTGACTGAATTTGTGTGGCCGCTCTCCTTGAAAGTTAATGGAAGGATGTTTTCAATATTCTGACACTAATATGATTGATGAGATTGATGTGTGTACTTTCTATTGGTCTCCTTCAGTTTTCTTTCCTGTTGCTGATTGGTGGTGGGTGATATATTATGTTTTATGTGAGAGAGGAGTTGAGATTTGGGGTCTGATGTTGGTGTTCCTTGTTTTTTTTTCAGTGTGGGTGAATGTAAGTGTGAGAGAGGGGTTGGGGTTTGATGCTATTGTCATTGCTTTTTCTGTGAGGGAGGAGGTTGGGAATTTGTAGTTTCTGTGGGTATGGACGATCTGTTAGTTTTTTTTAGTGTGAGGGGGTGAGGGTTTTGGGGCTTGTGAGTTTTCTTTTTCTTTTTTGTGTTGGGGGGTGATGGCTTTTCAACAACTCCCATGATTTTTCTGTATTTCGTGGCTACCTGGTTTAATTTGCTTTATTGTCACCAAACCATTGATAATAGAGCGTACAATCATCACAGCGATATTTGATTCTGTGCTTCATGCTCCCTGGATTACAAATCAATAGTAAATATTAAAAATTTAAATTATAAGTCATAACTAGAAAATAGAAAAGGGAAAGTGGGGTAGTGTAAAAAAACCGAGAGACAGGTCCGGATATTTGGAGGGTACGGCCCAGATCCGGGTCAAGATCCGTTCAGCAGTCTTATCACAGTTGGAAAGAAGCTGTTCCCAAATCTGGCCGTACGAGTCTTCAAGCTCCTGAGCCTTCTCCCAGAGGGAAGAGGGACAAAAAATGTGTTGGCCAGGTGGGTCGTGTCCTTGATTATCCTGGCAGCACTGCTCTGACAGTGTGCAGTGTAAAGTGAGTCCAAGGACAGAAGATTGGTTTGTGTGATGTGCTGCGCTGTGTTCACGATCTTCTGCAGCTTCTTTCGGTCTTGGACAGGACAACTTCCATACCAGGTTGTGATGCACCCTAGAAGAATGCTTTCTACGGTGCATCTATAAAAATTACTGAGAGTTTTAATGTTAGAGGGTGTTATCTGGAGAAGATGAATATTAGAGTTGTATTGTACATGCGTACTTCGACAATAAAATGAACCTTTGAACCTTTGAAGTTGTGGAGAGTGATGTGTTGGATGCAGAGGCTCATGGGGTGGTAGGTAAAGAAAGAGAAACTCTACCTTTATTACAGCGGTAGGAAGATGTGGCAAGCGCGGATGTTCAGGAAATGAAGGAGATGCAGGTAAGGGCAGCATCAATGGTGGAGGAAGGGAAACCCTGTCCTTTGAAGAAGGAGAACATCTCCGATATCTTGGAAAGAAAGCTGCATCATGGGAACAGATGCGGTGGAGACAAAGGAACTGAGAAAAGGGAACAGCATTTTTACAGGAGACAGGGTGTGAAGAGGTATCGTCAAGACAGTTTGTCTCCAAGGATGGAATCAGACAACAATTTGTCTCCAGAGATAGAGTCAGTCGACAGTTTGTCTCCGAAGATGGAGCCAGTCAAAAGTTTGTCTCCAAAGATGGAGCCAGTCGACAGTTTGTCTCCAGAAATAGAAAATTACCTCATACTTATCTGCATCAACATTTATTTATCTTTTCCCAGAAAGTTCTAATTTCTTGCAGTTCTATTGATATTTGACTGTTTCACACTCAACCACTACCTAGTAAGGAACTGTATTTTTGGATGAGATTTTCACTTCTTTAAATAAACTGTCCCAACACTGATGGTTGTGAAATTTTACTTAGATAAATTATATCTACTGCTCCTACACATGTCTACATCAGCCATAATATCTCCAAAGAAATCAAAAATTGATCAAGCAAGACTTGTCCTTTTGAATTCTGCAGAAATGTAATGATTATTATATTTTTGGTTTTCTGGAGTTTATCTGTTTTTATCATGCATTGTGATGGACTGTAATCATATTTCCCATCATTAATCAAGGTTCAATGTCATTCGTCATACACATTTGCATGTATTAGGAATTCGCTGTTGCGTGTTGCCATGACATGCAACAAAAAACAATATTCAACAATACTAAAAACAAAGACTTACAGAAAAAATTATAAAAGATTATGAAAAAAGTAGAGGTTAAAGTACAGATATCAGAATCAGCATATGTTATGAAAATTGTTTTTGTGGCAGCAGTACATTGGAATAAAAAGCTGTGCACTACAGTGAGCATAGCATGGCAGCCCACCCCTGCGTTTCTAATGACCAGTACTGTTTATTGTTCTTGTGTTAAAATGCTTTCGTGGGATTATGGTGAGAAGTTCTAGTTCATTTATTGTCACATTTTAGCTTGGGTTATATACAGTTATTTGCTCGTTATCTGTGAGTCACCCTAATGATAACCGGGGTGTGTGATGGTCACCTCTCCCGTTGGTGTGAGACTGGTTGGGTTCACTCTCCGGGTCATGGTGCCCGGTCTATTTTGTGTCTATCACAATAAAACGGTTGTTGAGTTCAATGAGCATCCTCGTCTGTCATTATGGGCCAAATGCTCGCCACAATATAACAGTTAAATTAAATTAGTGCAAAATAAGTAGTATTTATGGGTTCAACGTCCATTCAAAGATCTGATGGAGGGAAAAAGCTGATCCTGAAACATTGAGTGTGTGCCTTCAGCCTCTCGTACCTCCATCCTGATGGTAGCAGTGAGAAGAGGGCGTGTCCAGGGTGATGGGGGGTCCTTAATGATGGATGCTGCTTTTTTGAGGCATCACTCCTTGAAGATGTCCTGGATGCTATGGAGGCCAGTGCCCATGCTGGAGTGACTGACTTCACATCTTTCACAAGAAACACAAGGAACAACTGTTTCACAACTGGAATAACATGTGCATAGATACACAGATGAGCATTGTTTAGTTTACAATGCAAATAGCATTATAAAAAGCAATATAAAGTGCTTACAGTGCAGTGACAGGGGTGATAGACGGGGGGAGGTCTAGCAAGAGTGGTTGATCATATTAAGTGCCTGGGGGAAGAAACTTTTAAAATGGCATAGCGTAAAGCTAACTTTGGTTCTCTGCACATAAACACAAAATAACCTGCAGATGCTGTGATCAAAACAACACTTTCAGTACACTGGATGAACTCAGCAGGTCAGGCAGCATCAGTCAGAAACGATGAGTGGATGTTTCGGGCCGGAACCCTTCGTCAGGACTGAAGAATGAAAGATGGGAAAGGATTTGAAGAATGCTTATAGCTTCAGCTGAAAGACCAGTAATTTGAAAGATAAAGGGGTGGGGGAGGGGAAGCATTGACATCATAGCCCTGAAAACAATGGGTAGTAGAAGAAGGAGGCGGAACAATGAGGGAGCTGGGGGAGGGGGCAGAGTGAAATAGGGATAGGGAAAGGGAGGGGGAGGGAATTACCGGAAGTTGGAGAATTCTATGTTCATACCAAATATGTTCTCTGCACATATTTTATCTTCCAGGACATGTTCTCTTCTTATCACTAAGGTACAGGAACCTGCTACCTCATGCTCAATGTTTTAGGAACAGCTTCTTCCCCTCCGCCATCAGATTTCTGAATGGACGATGAACTCAGCTATGAACACAACTGTTATATTTTGTAATTTCAAAACATTAAACTAATTCATAGGAAGACAGGAATGCAGCCTAATCTCGAGTTCGTTTTAAACTAAGTGATGCACACAGGTATCACGTGGTGGCATGATGATATATGTAATTCATGTACAAGGTTTGTAATTATACATATAACGCGTAATGAATTATCTAAATGAACAAGAATGCTTAATCAACCAATTGATATACCAGATTTCTCAAATATTATTGAAATATAAAATACAAAACAACTACCTCTTTATTTTTGCTCTCTTCCTGCACTACTTTTGATTTAATTTTTAAATATATATTTCTTATTGTACTTCATAGTTTTTTAATGTATTGCACTGTGCTGCTGCCACAAAACAATAAATTTACTGACATATATAAGTGATATTAAGCTTGATTCTGAGCTATGCAAACCAATTTACCACTCTAAGGCTATAGTCCACAAAATAGAGAATAACAGTCTACAAACAGTGACAAAATAAAAGACTACATGACAGCTGAGACAGTATTTATTGCATTGCAGAAGAATAAAGTCTCCAGTCTGTCATAATGGTCTGAGGTGACCTTTTCTTGATCTTTCTTGCATGAAGCCATTATACTTTTGAATTGATGTTAAAAAAAATGTCAGGAAAGCTGAATAGATTCAATTGAGACAAAACAAAAGAATAACAGCACTATCCTTTTATTTAAAGATTTGCATAATATACTTCTTCCTGTATAAAATTTACTGTTTTGCACGCAAATCCTCTCAAAGGTATTCTCCAAAGTTCAAAGTTCACAGTCCATTTATTATCTATGTGTACCTTGAGATTTGTCTCCTAACAGGCAGCCACGAAACAAAGAAACCCAAAAACAAAAACCATAAATATGTAAAAAAGAATGTCTAACACCCAATGTGCATAGAATTAAAAAACACATCATGTCCATAAGAAAATAAAAGAGTAAAATAACTCATAAAGAAGACTGTTGAACACCCAATGCACCATGATAAAAAGCATCATGCAAACAGCAACTGCAAGCAAATAGTGATTCTGATCTGAAGACCCATAGTTCAGTGCAGAGCCATGTAAATGTCATGGAGTAGCAATCTTAGTCAATCTGAACCAGCTCGCTCCTCGTTTCCTGAGCTTTTCATTTTGGCCCGGCGCTTAATTCTCCGTACAAGCAATGAGTTGTGTAGCAGCAATGCACTCTGCGGCTTCAATTCGGCCTGTGCCTGACCTTTCACAGGCCTTCATTCTGAGCATTCACGTGAGGCTTATACTCCAGCTACACTGGAAACTTTGATTTGACAATGATGAGGATTGTTCCTTGTTTTCCAGTGAGATCTCATGCAGATCGTTCCTCATTTCTTTGGTGGTTTCAACTCAAGTTTGTTTGTTGTTGAGTGCCACCATTGATTCATGGTGACCCTATGGATAGGTTAGTTGTCCATAAAGTTTTTGTGGAAAGATACGTAAGTAGATTGCCAGGCTTTTCTTTTGCACACATAGTTGGGACCTGGCCAGATTTGAACTCGTGACCATTCGTCTCAAAGTCCAGTGCTGATGCCACTACACCACCAGCCAGCCCTCAACTCAATTTAACTGAGATTAAATATCACTCTGAATCAGAGAACTGCAAAAGGCAGTTCCCTGCTAAATACTGTACCTATTGGTGAAATGGGGGCATTGTTTGTGAATTAGAGTTTTAAATAAGATGAATGGATTCTGTACCATATAGCCTACTGTAGAATATGGGACTATATTATATCATAGTAGCACGTTACTGAGCATGTGCTATTAGGCGCGTATTGATCTGTATATATGTGTTTGGTTCGGGTTCCGTAAGTAAAGGCCCCTGTTAACTTAGCTCCAGTCGGCAATCGTCTCTGATCTGGGCCGACATTTTCGTGCCGGGCGGCACCTAATTAATTAGCTTGTTTATTTCGGCTTTTTTCTTAATGATGTGCTGGGTGCATTCTGGCTACCGCTGCACCCCTGCTTTCTTCGCGGCAATGTTGCGGTCCGCGGCCCGGAGACTGGGAACCACTGTTTTAATTGATAACAGCACTCGGAAGAGGCAGAGTGAGGCCGCGAGTCTGAAAAGAAGCAGGAGATCAGCCAGAGTCGGGAACGTCAGAAGACCGAAAGACATAGTTGGAGCTGCAGCACGTCCAGGCAAGGCCACAGCCGGCGCTGAACACCAGGGCTGAGGGTCCGCCTGCCTCTGAAGGGAGATTTAAAAAAAAGGAGTGACACACGTATCTAGCCAGAGTACGCTCGCGACACTAGCAAAAAAAAAGTCACGTGAGTCAAAAAGAAAAACAAGGGACGGGGCTAAATTGACATAACAAGGATAAATTTACACAACAAAGATGGCATTAATTGGAACCATTACAACATTTGATAGTGGCATTGAAGACTGGGCAACTTATATTGAAAGAATAGAGTTATATTATGATTCTAATGATGTTAATGAAGAAAAGAAAAGCAGCGTCTTACTTAGTGTAATGGGCGTGAAAACATACGGCCTGCTATGGAGCTTGTTAACCCCTGAAAAGCCAGCTGACAAAACGTTCAAGCAAATAATAGACACTATCCAACAGCATTTAAACCCCAAATGATTGGTCATTGCTGAAAGATTTAAATTTCACAATCGGAAATCAGGGCAAAAATGAAAGCATTTCTGAAAATTGTGCTGAATTGCGCAAATTATCAGAACATTGTCAATTTGGAGCTGGTTTATCAGATACATTGAAGGACAGGGTAAAGTGTGGCATGCGCTGTGAAACCACACAGAAGAAGCTCCTGTGTGAAAAAGACCTTACGTTCGAGAAAGTACTAAACATCTCAATATCATTCGAAATAGATGCACAAGGTGCTTCAGAGATACAGCAAAAATCTCTGGAATATGCTACGAATAAAATGTCACTGAGCAGAAATGAAGGAAAGAAACGTTACCATTGTGGGAACATGTCTCATGATCCTGAGGATTTGGTTTAAAGACAAAGAATGCAGGAACTGTAGCAAACAAGGCCACATTGGCAGAGTATGCAAAGCTAGTAAACAGCAGAAAAAGGGCAAAATACAGAGAAACAAGAAACCCCAGGAAGGAAAATACAACAAGGTAAACAAAATGAAAGAAGACAGTTCTGATGAAAACAACTCCGACAAAAGTAACTCATCTTGTCTGTAACTTCACAGCGTGGAAGATACAGAGGATGCAAGGGACACAGAAAAAGTGGAAAGGAATTACATTAGAGAGAAGAAAGAAGCGGAGAGAGCACAGGAGTCCCCACCTCAGACCGGCCTGAGCCGCAACCACCTCGCACAGCCTGTCAACACCATGAGCGAGGCCGAGACGGAGCAGCAGCAACAGCCAGACAAACCCAAATCCCCCGGGGAGAAGAAAGTCATCGCAGCAAAGGTTCTTGGAACAGTAAAGTGGTTCAATGTACGAAATGGATATGGATTCATCAACAAAAATGATACAAAGGAAGATGTGTCTGTACAGCAGACTGCTATAAAAACAAATAACCCACGGAAATACCTCCGCAGTGTTGGAGATAGTGAGACCGTGGAGCTCGACGTAGTGGAAGGTGAAAAGGGTGTAGGAGCAGCAAACGTAACTGGTCCTGGAGGACTTCCAGTCCAAGGAAGCTGAAATTGTTTTTGTCGCTACAACCCTCACTGGCGAGGTCCACCACGTAATTACCAATGGAACTTTGAAGGTGGAGAGAAAGGAAATAGAGCAGAGACAGCAACAGATGGAGAAAACCAAGATTATCAAAACCAGCAACATGGCCTCCTTAGAGAAGGCAACGTTACCCACCCTACTTTGTTCGTCGTCGCTATGGTCGCCACCCACAATATAGTGACCAGCCCCAGGGAGAAATTACTGAAGGTGGTGAAATAAATGAAAACCAGGGTGCTGGGGAAGAAGGTAAACCTGACAGAGGACAAAATCAATTCCATTCAAACAGAACAGCTTTCGCACAAGGTAAATCTTGAACCAATCATTCCCTCCATTGAGAATCATACACTTAATCCTTTGCAGGAAAGTTTCTTTTGCACGTACATATTTTGAATCCTCAACCAATGTGTCTTGTTTTTCACAAAGAAGTTGGGAAACAGCATCAAAACAGAGGCGAATTCTGGCAACAAACTGTAAGGTTTCTATTGTTGTATTTTCACACTTGTTCTGAATGTGCACCTGAAGGAATTCTCCCTCTTGAGCCAGACAGATAGCACTGCAGGTAGTCCTTAACATCAGCAAAACTGTACTGTAACAGCAGCTTAAGAACAATGGAATGAACAACAGGGTTTCGACCAACTGTGAAATCAAATAGCGAAAGATTACTGGTAAAGTACTGATATTTCTGTGAGTCATTTGATTGCCCCGGCTTTTGAATAACTAGCGGAGACAGCAAATCACCAACCACTTCTTTTGTTATAGTCATAGTCATAGTCATACTTTATTGATCCCGAGGGAAATTGGTTTTCATTACAGTTGCACCATAAATAATTAAATAGTAATATGTAAATTATGCCAGGAAATAAGTCCAGGACCAGCCTATTGGCTCAGGATGTCTGACCCTCCAAGGGAGGAGTTGTAAAGTTTGATGGCCACAGGCAGGAATGACTTCCTATGATACTCTGTGTTGCATCTCGGTGGAATGAGTCTCTGGCTGAATGTACTCCTGTGCCCAACCAGTACATTATGTAGTGGATGGGAGACATTGCCCAAGATGGCATGCAACTTGGACAGCATCCTCTTTCCAGACACCACCGTCAGAGAGTCCAGTTCCATCCCCACAACATCACTGGCCTTACGAATGAGTTTGTTGATTCTGTTGGTGTCTGCTATCCTCAGCCTGCTGCCCCAGCACACAACAGCAAACATGATAGCACTGACCACCACAGACTCGTAGAACATCCTCAGCATCATCCGTCAGATTTTAAAGGACCTCAGTCTCCTCAGGAAATAGAGACAGCTCTGACCCTTCTTGTAGACAGCCTCAGTGTTCTTTGACCAGTCCAGTTTATTGTCAATTCGTATCCCCAGGTATTTGTAATCCTCCACCATGTCCACACTGAGCCCCTGGATGGAAACAGGGGTCACCGGTGCCTTAGCTCTCCTCAGGTCTACCACCAGCTCCTTAGTCTTCTTCAGATTAAGCTGCAGATAATTCTGCTCACACCATGTGACAAAGTTTCCTACCGTAGCCCTGTACTCAGCCTCATCTCCCTTGCTGATGCATCCAACTATGGCAGAGTCATCAGAAAACTTCTGAAGATGACAAGATCCTGTGCAGTAGTTGAAGTTTGTTGGTGGCAAGTCACCTTTGAAGCAGACCATGGAAACACCTTGCGCTCAGAGGTCAACTTTCATGACTTTTATATGGAAATCTGTATTAAAACAAACAAGTTTATTGATAGACGTTACCCAGAGGGGCAGAGAAGCCCCCCCCCCTCCAGAGACTTGTTATAATTATTATAATAATTATTATTATTACATTACTTTGTTATAATTTCATATTATGAAGTTACTATTTAACCAGTTGGTGGGTGTTGTATATTAAGGGTACACATACAGTATTTGTTTATCGTAGGTCCCCTAAGAAAAAAAACAGTTGATACATTCTTAAAATAAAAGGGGAGGAGTGTACCATATAGCCTACTGTATAATATGGGACTATTTTATTTTGTAGTAACGCGTTATTGAGCATGCGCTGTTAGGCACGTATTGATCTGTTTATATGTGTTCAGTTCGCATTCCATAAGTAAAAGCCCCTGTCAACTTAGCTCCAGTCTCTAGCGTTTTTATTAATGATATTGTTGTGTAAACGGCCACATACACAACAGGTTCCCACTATCATTTGCCAATTGGAGTTTACTCTAGTATCAGCAGAATGCTTTCTAACTTCTCTACCGCAATGATATTCTGTCAAAATAATGCAGGGTGATGGTCTGTCACAATGGAAGCTGGGGATCAATGTCAATAGTACATTCCCTTGTTGATTACAATACTAGAGGAAAAGATAGAAAACTACTGTCATAGAATCATAGACATAGAACACTACAGCACAGAAACAGACCCATCAGCCCTTCTAGTCCATGCCAAACTATTATTCTGCCTGGTCCCAACAACCTCCACCAGGATTGTATCCCTCCATACCTCTCCCATCCCTGTACCTATGCAAATTTCCCTTCAATGTTGACATTGAGTCAGCATCTACCACTCCACCAGCAACTTATTCCACACTCCCACCATCCTCTGAGCAAAGAAGATCCCCCTCACGCTCCCCTTCAGCATTTCACCTTTCACCCTTAACCCATGACCCCCATTTCTAGTCTCATCAGAAAAAGCCTACTTGACATGGACTAGATTGACAGAAGGGCCTGTTTCTGGACTGCAGTGCTCTATGGCTCTATGGCTCTATGATATGGAATGAATTCGTAATTTTATTGTTTCTGTTTAGAAATTTTATTCCTCGCATTTAGGATTCATAAAATTTGACAATCTAATCAGAGGCTAATTCAACGAATTTATTATACTGAATCAAATTATTTATAGAGGAAGAAATAATTTTATGTCAAAACAGTTAAGCCTTCTTTTGAAGACTACAAAGTTAATAGGCTACATGAGTCACATCAGACAGGAACTTCCCAAATTTTAAGGTGCAGTTTAAGTATATTTCCTCCACAACCTTGTCATAGGGTTGGGAGAGTGGCGTGCCTCAATGAACTGGACAGCTACATTGGCTGGAGTCAGGGTTTTGTGCTTTGACTCAAGGTAGGATCACTCATGCCAAGCAGGTCAAAGGGCAGACTAAGAGTGGTCCACCAGTCCTCCAGGTTCACGAGTTCAGCTTCGGGCTAACAACCCTGACTGGTCAAAAATCAATTGTTACATGAAGAATCCTTCTATACAGACAGAAAGGATGGACCTTCATTGCTGCCCTAAATGCCAGCGGCATAACAAGTTGCTGCTAGGTTAAGTATATTTGTTGATTAGGACAAAGCAATCTAACTCAATTGACTTCACGGATGGTTCTCTGCACTCTTGGGGAGGCCTGGCATAGTAGTGCATAGCGTAACGTTCTTACAGCACCGGAGAGCAAGGTACAATTCCGCCACTATCTGTAAGGAGTTTTTAAGCTCTCCCCATGAGCGCGGTGCCACAGTGGCACAGCAATCAGCACAACGCTATAACATCTATAATGCTATAACTCCAATAGCATTGGAGTTCAGAGTTCATTTCTGGCGTATTCTGTAAACAAGTTTGTACATTCTTTCCCGTGCGCTCTTCGGTTTCCTCCCGGTGCTCTGATTTTCTCAGCAATCCTGAGTACTGGTGAGTAGGTTAATCGGTCATTGTAAATTTTTCTGTGACTAGGCTAGGGTTAAGTCAGTGAGTTGCTGGGCGGCATGCCTTGGTGGGTTGAAAGGGACTGTTCCATGCTGTATCACTAAACAAATAGATAGATAGATAAGTAAATAAATAAAATGATGTGTGGGTTTCCTTTGGGTGCTTCATTCCCTCCCACTTTGCGACGATGTGGGGATTAATAGGTTAATTGGTCACAGGGGTGTAATTGGTCAGTGCGAGGTCATTGGGCCAGAAGGGCCTGTTTCTGTGCTGTATCTCTAAATAAAAATAAAATAACAATGTTTTGTTTCTTGTCAAGTCGTTCTAATGTTTGAAAGGGACATAAGTGCGAGTGCTCTCAGGTGCCAGCAGGACCTTTATCATTGGCTCTGAAGGCTGATCATAAAAACAAGAGATTCTGCAGATGCTGGAAATCCAGAGCTACCCACAAATTAAAATGCTAGAGGAACTCAGAAGATCTTGTGGTACTAAAGACGGATTGCAGAGGAGATTTACAAGGATGTTGCCTGCACTGGAGTGCATGCCCGATGAGAATAGGTTGAGTGAAAGGCCTTTTCTCTTTGGAGCAACAGAGGATGAGAGGTGGCCTGATAGAGGTGTATAAAATGATCTTATGCATGATGAGAGGCTCTGATCATGTGGATAGCCAGAGGTTTTTTTCTGGGGTTGAAATGGCTAACACAAGGGGCATAGTTTTAAGGTGCTTGGAAGTAGGTACAAGGGGGATGTCAGAGGTAAGTTTTTCACACAGAGAGTGGTGGGTGCGTGGAATGCACTGCCAGCGACAGCGGTAAAGGCTGATACAATAGGGTCTTTTAAGAGACTCTTAGATGGGTACATGGAGCTTAAAAAACTAGAGGGCTACAAGGTAGGGAAATTCTAGGCAGCTTCTGGAGTAGATTACATGGTCAGCACAAAATTGTGGGCTGAAGGGCCTGTAATGTGCTGTACATTCTTTGTTCTATGATTCTATGATTCAGGCAGCATCTATGGAAGAGAATAACCAGTCGATATTTCTGGCTGGGACTCTTCATCAGCACTGGAAAGGGAGGGAGGAAAAGTCAAAATAAAAAGTTAGATGAAGGGAAGGAGTACAAGATGACAGGTGAAACCAGGTAAAGGGGGAGGCGGGGGATGAAGTGAGAAGCTGGGAGATGACAGGTGGAAAAGGTAAAGTGGTGATTAAGAAAGAATCTGATAGGAGAGGGGAGTGGACCATGGGTGAAAGGGATGGAAGAGGGGCACCAGAGGGAGGTGAAGGGCAGGTGAGGAGAAGAGAAGAGGAAGAAAGGAAGCCAGAATAGGAATGGGAAAAGAGAGAAAGGGGAGTTAGAGAAATCAATGTTCATGTCGTCAGGTTGGAGGCTGCCCAGATGGAATATGAGGTGTTTCACCTCCAACCTGAGTGTGACCTCATCGTGGGACTAGGACCAGCATGTAGGAATGGGAATGGGAAATAGAAATAAAATGTGTGGCCATTGGGAAAGCCCTCCTGTTACAGACAGGGATGACTGATTAATTTTGCCTATCACATAAGTGACTCTAGGGATGTTGATGATGTGATGACCTCTGTGCCTATCAGGACAGCCATCTTCATGAGACAAGATGCTGCATTATGGCAACAAGCTACTTCATCCTCCCCTGGAAATGCAGGAAAATGAAGATATGTCCATGAAGGATTCCCTGCAACAGTAAATAAGGAATAGAGGGAAATAGATAGTCAACGTTTTGGGCTGATGCTTTTCATCAGGGGTCTCCTTTCCAACATCTGCAGAATCACATGTGTTATCTGTGCAAATCAGTGCTTTGTGGCTCATGGGATTTTATTGTTCAACAGTGTTTGTCCTCACAATAGAGTTCTCGTGGACTTGTGAGGGTGGTATTCTAGATTTACAAGGACACAGCTTGGACTAGAGTGACTGAATTAAAAGGAAAGATTAAAGTCATAGAGCACTACTGCACAGAAACAGGCCTTTCAGCCCATCTAGTCCATGCTGAACTATTACTTTGCCTAGTCCCATTGACCTACCCTCCATGCCATACATAATCAAATTTCTCTTAGATGTTGAAATCAAACCCGCAGCCATCACTTGTGCTGACAGCTCATTCCTCACTCTGAGTGAAGAAGTTCCCTTTCTTATTCCCCTTAAACCAGGGGTTCCGAACATTTTTTATGCCAAGGACCCCAGATTGGAAACACCTGCCTTAAACATTTCACCTTTCACCCTTAACCCATGACCTCTAATTCTAGTCTCACCCAACCTCATCAGAAAAGGCCTGCTTGCATTTAGCCTATCTGTACTACTCATAATCTTTCTTATTTTCCTTGACATCCAGAACTCACTCTGGATTTCTAAAAGAACTTCCATGTTGCCAATCTAATGGTTGCAATTAAAGTTTTGAATATGGGGTTCTATTAAAAACATTCCGTCTCCAGGCACCGTTCAGCAATCATACAGCTCAAGGAGAATGACTCTTTGGATGGCACAGTAGTGTAGCAGTTAGCGGCATGCTCTACAACACCAGCAATCCCCCATTAGGGTTCATTTCCCGCTGCTGTCTGTAAGGAGTTTGTATATTCTCCTCATGACTACATGGGTTTTCGCTGGGTGCTCCCACAGTCCATAGATGTACGGGTCAGTAAGTTGTGGGCATGCTATGTTGGCAGCGGAAGCAAGGCGAGACTTACGGGTCGCCCCCAACATATCCTCAAACTTTGCACTTTGCTGTATATATCGATGTCCATCTGACAGAAAAAGCTAATCTTTGATGAAGTGAAAGGGTACTATCTGAAAACTTTACACAGATACAACAACCAAAAGTTCAAATCACTCTGTAGAAGCTTGAAATTACACGAGGCCTTTAAAGCATCAATTGATTGAACTGTGTAGTTCATATACATGTTTTACAGTTTTGCAGTTGAACTAGTCACCTGAGAACATTCTGTGAACGTGGGATTAAACTGGTTTGTCCCTTTGTTGTTTTTGACAACAAACAGAAAACATTCACCTCACGGTGCACTGCTGGTATTGTTGAAGGTAGTTGAACACAGTGTAGGCCCAACAAAGATTTAATGACTTTTTGTTGGGAGATCCCAGATGTCTCTTTTGATTTGTATGCACTCCAGTCCTTCAGGTTTCTCTTCCTCTCCTGTGGTATTGCTTTGAGTCTATCAATGAATGATGTCAGAAAAATATGATGGATGTGCATCTGTGAAGACTGTGGAGAATTTAAACATGCGTCCACCTGATCTCCTGTTAGAATAACAGTAGAAAACTTGGATGTGTATAATTTCCCACTTAGATATTAGACATTTCTCTGAGGTGCAAGGTATGGTTTGGTACCATTCAAAACAGATGTTTTGAGAGAAAACTGAAGAAAATTATTTAATTGCCATTGTCAGCAGCTGACACCCAGTCCCTTCCTAATTCCTTTGCCACCATTTCCATCTCGCATTTATATATTCCCCTCCTTCCTGCTCTTTAGGGATTACTCATTTCCTCCATCAAATCAAATTAGTGAAGGTTGTGCTAGGCGATCTGCCAGTATCACCACATTCCAAAAACCAACATAACACACCCACAAATCATTAATCCTATCCCATACATCTTCAAGATTCAAGGTTATTTAATGCTCTTTCCTGTGCACATGTGTAAAGGAGAATCAAACATACCGAACACAATAAATATACATGCATAAGATAGCTTATATACATAGATTGAATGTATGTCCGTGATGTGACGGTAGGCAGTTCGTAAGGTGACTGACAGGAAATAATAAAGTAGTAGTGGAGTTAGTGGGTGGCGGTGTTGATCAGCCTTACTGCTTGGGGAAAGTAACTGTTTTTGTGTCTAAGAGCTCTGGTGTGGAAGTTATGTAGCCTCTTTGTTCATAATCAAGGCAGGTGTGATCCTTCATGATGTTACTGGCCCTTTTCCAGTACCTTTCCATATATATGTCCTTGATGGTGGGTAGGCTGGTGCCGGTGATGCGTTGGGTAGTTCTGACAAGCCATTGTAGAGTCCTCCTGTCCGTCACAGTGCAGGTTCTGTACCAAGCAGTGATGTAGCTTGTCGGGATGCGCCAGGAGGAAATCGATGTTGTCACAGGAAGAATGAACAGATAGCACTGGGAATTGAAGCCTAATCGACAATCGTGCTGCCGCAGTGAAGCGATTGTGCTAACCACTATGCTCTGTGCCACCCATTGTTCCGTTCCTTGTTACTTTAACCAGTTTTACTTCCATATTGGCTGTCCTCTGTTAAAACTGAAAGTGGACCAGTCAGAAACCAGTGTCAGATTAGTTCTTAAACGCTCCTGTATTGCTTCCTGCCACAAACCCACCTACTGACTTTGAATTCACGCACAAAGCAGTGGAGGAGCTCAATGGCTCAGATGGGAGATGGGCTAGATATTTTGATCCAATACCCTTTATCAGGATTGGAAAGACCAGAATACTGTAACAAGTAGGAGCTGTATTAAGCCACTTGGCCCATTGAATTTGCTCTGTCATTCCACCATGGCTGATTCATTATCCCTCTCAATCCCGTTCTCCTGCCTCCTCACCATAATGGTTGACACCCTTACTAATCAAGAACCTATCAACCTCCACTTTAAATATACCCAATGACTTGGTCTCCTCAGTCAGCTGTGGTAAGAATTCCACAGATTCATCCACTAGTTAAAGAAAGTCCTCCTCATCTCTCTTCTACAGGGATGTCCTACTCTGAGGTAGTGCCCTCTGGTACTAGATTCTCCCTCTATTGGAAGTGCCTTCCGCACATCCAATCTATCAAGGTTTTCCTTTTTCAATAATTTTAAGGAAGAGGGCAAAAGCTGCTTGTTTATCTCTCTGGTGGCTCCATCCTAATTTTGAATTCCTCCCAATGATCCAGACCATAGTTAATTCCGGTAAGCAAGTCAAATAGTACAGATTTACTGCATTTTTCAATGAAGTAACAGAAGTCATTACAGTATGACTAATTAAGTTTGTATATATACTTTGACAGGGTGTTAGATAAAGAATCATAAAACTGACTTGTTGGCAACTGTAAAGCCCATGGAAACAGATGGTAAATGGAAAGCTGGACATTGAAAGGTTGAACATCGATTTCTCCATGTTCCAGTAATTTTTCACCCTCCCCCTTCCCTCTTCTTCAATTCCCCACTCTGGATCCCCTCTTTCCCTTCTTACTGTTTCCCGTCTCCTCACCTGTCCATCTCCTCTCTCTGGTATCCTTCCTCTTCCCTCCTTCTCTTTCTCCCATGGTTCACTCTCTTATCAGATTCCTTCTTCTTCAGCCCTTTTCTCCTATCACCTCCCAGCATCTTATTCCATCCCCCCCCTTCCCTATGCACCTAGCTTCACCAATCACCTTCCAGCATCTTATTTCATCTCCCCCACCCATGCACCTAGCTTCACCAATCACCTTCCAGCATCTTATTTCATCTCCCCCACCCATGCACCTAGCTTCACCAATCACCTTCCAGCATCTTATTTCATCTCCCCCACCCATGCACCTAGCTTCACCAATCACCTTCCAGCATCTTATTTCATCTCCCCCACCCATGCACCTAGCTTCACCAATCACCTTCCAGCTTGCTCTCCTTACCCTTCCTCCCCCCACCTTATTATTCTGGCTTCTACCCCCTTCCTTGGCAGTCCTGTAAAAGAGTTTTGTCCTGAAACTTTGACTGATTATTCCTTTCCATAAATGCTGCCTGACCTGCTGAATTCCAGAAGATTTTGTGTATGTTGCATGAGATTGGTAAAGGAACAAACAGCAGAGATCTGTGGGGAAACATTTTTCTAAACCAAAGGAAGGTATTGTGTTCACCAATTCCTGTCTTTCCAAGCATTGTTTATGTTAATACATCTTAATGCAGTGGATTTGTGTACCCCAACTGTAATTTCAAACTTTGCAGATAACAGGAAATTTGGCAGTGCGGTATGCAATGAGTAACTTCGTGGAGGAGGGAATAAAAGGCTGACAAATTGCAGAAGCACATGTGATGGAGGAAATTTAACATAGTGAAAAGGTGAATGATAGATTATGGTGTGGAGCAAGGATGGGCAAAAGGAATACGAATCCAGATCAGAGCCAGGTTTAATATCACTGGCATATGTCATGAAATATGTTAGGTTTGCAGCAGCAGTACGGTGCAATACATCCAAAAAAACTGTAATTAAATTACAATAAGAAATATATATATCTGGGACCTCTATCAGTCAGGATCGACCTCGTATATTGCACCCTAGCTGTCTGGATACGCAAGCCGGGCCAGTGTGATATGGAGAGTAAGTTGTTGCTCATGTAGCACGCTCCCCCTCTTCACACATCTGATGAACCCAAAGGAAGGGCAGAGACTGATACAGTTTAGTACCAGCAGTGTCATAGGAGTTGCCAGTCAGCATTGAACTCAAAGTAGGACTGCCTTAGGGACTCCAGCTCCGCATTTCACCCCCTCGGAGTTTGCTCCCAAATCCTTCTCCATGAGTGGGTATATCCGCAAGGCAGCGGAGGTTTGAGATCAGAGTTTTCCTTCTTCTAGATGAGCTGTCAACCACAACTGATGAGCCCCTCTGTCCAAAGTGAATGGTTTTAATGGGCCGGTAACCCACCTTTGCCCCTTCTCCTTTCAGTAGAAATGGTTCTGCCAGGATTAGTATCCAAGCCACATGTAAAGGCCAGAAGCTGGACTTAGTTGTCAGAGGCTATTTGAGGTGCGTGCCATTGGGAGCATTTAATAGGTAATGGAAGCTTGTCCCCATTACCACTCACACCCCCCCACCCCAGGCTATAACAGTGGGGAATAAGCTGTTCCTCAAATGTTGAGTGTGTGTGCTCAGCTCCTGTACCTCCTCCTTGCTGGTAGCAATGAGAAGAGGGCATGTCCAGGGTGATGGGGGTCCTAAATGATGAACGCCGTCTTCCTGAGTCATCGCCTTTTGAAAATGTCATCAATGCTGGGGAACTGGCTGATTTTGCAATTTCCTACAGCTTTTTCTGATCCTGTGCGGTGACACCGCAATACTAGAGGGTGATGATACCAGTCAAAGTGCTGTCCACGGTACATCTGCAGAGATTTGCGAGTATCTTTGGTGACACACCAAGACTCCTCAAACTCCTAATGAAATGAGACAACTCTAAACAGGCTTCAGGAAGAGTAAGTCATGAGTGTAAATGAATACGTGCTTTCTAAAGTGGCAGGGTGAGTTGGGAAGCACAACACTATGACAGCTCAGGGCATCAGAGTTAGGAGTTCAATTCTGACACCTTCTGTAAGAAAATCTGTACATTCTTCCACGTGGGTTTCCTCTGGGTATTCCGGACCCCCAGAGTGCAAAAGACATACCAGTTAGTTGATTAGTTGGTCATTGTAAATTGTCTTGTGATTAGGCTAGGGCTGAATGGTTGGATTACAGGGTGGTGGGGTTCACTGGGCCAGAAGGGCCTGGTCTGAACTGTATCTCTAAATAGGCAGGAGGTACAGGAGCCTTAGGTCCCAACCATCAAGTTCAGAAGCAGACACCAGGGGTTCCCAACCTTTTTTATGCCATGGACCAATACCATTGAGTAAGGAGTACGTAGACCCAGGTTGGGAACCCCTGGTCTAAACCATCAGGCTTCAGAACCAGCACGGTTAACTTCTCTCACTACAATGCTGAACTGATTCCACAACCTATGGACTCACTCATGTTACGTAGCCAGCGACAATGAATATCAATCGAGACAGGTTATATAAAAACAACCAAACATTTATTAAACACGGATAAACAATAAAAAAACAAACGAAAACCTTAACCAGAAGTTAACATCTATGCGGCCATTCAACGAATTGTCACTCGGCACTGGTTCTTAAAGCGTTAAATGTGAAAACAGTTCTTAAAGCGGTAAAGTCAGATACAATTCTTAAAATGGTAAATTCGCAAGTCCAACAGATTTATATGTTCAGTTGGGAGAGACTTCTCTGGAGAAGGATTTCTCCATAGATGCGACTTTCCTGTTGGTTCTGTCCAAAGGATTCACGATGCCGGAAATAAACGGCTTAAAACAACTGACCTTAATTTCTAGAGAGAACCTTACATGAACTACCTTGCTCTTTTGCCAAGAATTATCTTCGATGCAGGTCGCTACTTCTTCACCGAAGACTCAATAAGGTTGATCCTTTATTAAACTACCGAACATTCCCGACTTCTCTTAATCCTTCATATCCTGTACTTCGATAAAGTCTTCACTCTGCAATACTACTGAAAAAAGGTACATCAACAAATCTAATAGAAATTGCCAGTCCAGCACTATTGTACCTTGCAACAGAACATAACACTCTGTTTTAAAAATGAAACTGCACCATAAAAGCAAATACACAACAGAAACAGAGACACAGATGAACGTTCTAGCTGGAAAACTAATTGCGTCATCAGAGGTCTTCCCTTTTATACCCGTAGTGCGCATGTCATCACGTGACCTCACATCGGCCGGAAAGTTACATCAGGTGACCTCCAAAAGACCATTACATCATTCTCACAAGAAAGTCACAACATCTCCTTGAGGTATGTAACACTCACAACTCATGTTCTCAGTATTATTTATTTATTTACTTATTTTGCAGTTTGTCATGTTTTATACATTGGTAGCTTGTGTGTAGTTTTTAAGAACAGCCCTTTGAGTCAGCATCATCATATGATCATGGCTTGATTTTTCTTCTCAGCCCCCATGCTCTTGCCTTCTCCTCAGAATCTTTGACATCCTCACTAACCAAGAAGCTACCAACTTCTGCTTTAAACAGACCCAATGACATGTCCTCCACAGCCATCTGTGGCAATGAATTCCGCAAATTTGCCACTCTCTAGCTAAAGAAATTCCTTTTTATCTCGCTTCGAAAAGGTCATCCTTGTATTCTGAGGCTGCACCACATCCACTTTATCTAGGCTTTTCAATATTCAGTAGGTTTCAATGAGATCTCCCCTCATTCTTCTAAACTCCAGCGAGTACAGGCTCAGTCATACATTAACCCTTTCATTGCCAGGATTATTCTCCTCAGCCTCCACGGGACCGTCTCCGATGACAGCACAGCCTGTTTATTTCTATTTTTATTTTAATTAGAGATACAACACAGAATATGTCCTCCTGGCCCTTCGCGCCACGCCACTCAGCAACCCCAACAATGTCGATTTAACCTTAATCTAATCACAGGACAATTTGTGGTGACCAATTAATCTACACAATACATCTTCTGACTGTGGGAGGAAATTGGAAAACTCACTTATTCCACGGGGAGGATGAACAAACTCAATACAGAGGACCCCGGGACTGAACGAGCTGTAATCGCATCGCACTCACCGCTGCTCTACTATGGCAACCCATTTCTTAGCTATGGGACCCAAAAACTGCTCACAATACTCCAAATGTGGTCTGACCAATGCCTTATAAACTTTCAGCATTACAAAGTTGCTTTTATGTTCCAGTTGTCTTGAAATGAATGCCAACATTGTGTTTGCCTTCTTCACCAGTGACTCAACATACAAGTTAACCGTTGAGGAATCCCGCACTAGGGCTCCCAAGTCCCTTTGCACATCTGATTTCTGAATTTGCACCCTGGTTAGAAAATAGTCTACATCTTTATCCCTTCTACCAAAGTGTATGACTATACACTTCCCTACACTATATTCCATCTGCCACTTCTTCACCCATTCCCCCAATCTGTCTGAGTCTTTCTGCAAATCCCCTGCTTCCTCAACACTAACTGTCCCTCCTCCTAGCTCTGTATCATCTGCAAATTTGGCCACAAAGCCATCAATTCTATCATCCTAATCATTAACATATAACGTGAACAGAAGCAGTCCCAACACTGAGCTGGTCACCAGCAGTAAAGTTTCCTTTATGATACCTTTCCTTCAGCTGGTCAGCCAATCTTCTGTCCATGTTAGTTTCTTCCTTTCTTAAATGTTGTCTATGGACTTGTCTCCACCATCTCCTCAGTGTGTTCCAGATTTGACCCACCCTTTGTGTGAAGTTCCTTCTCAGGACCCAGCTATATCTCTTTCCTCTTAACCTCATCCTCACTCTAATCCTAACCCAGTTACCTCTTGGTGCTGCTGAAGAACAAACAGCAAGTGATTGGTGTGTTTGTGGTAATTACATCAGGAATCATTGATTTATTTCTAGCACACACTAAAAACTAAAGATTATCTGTTACGTGTACATCGAAATATTGAACCATACGGTGAAGTACATCATTTGCATCAATGATGAACAAAGCCCAAGGATGTGTTGGGGCAGCCTGTGAAGGTCCCCACATTTCCAACACCAACAGAGCATGCACACAACCTACTAACCCTAACCCGTACATCTTTAGAACGTGGGAGGAAACCAGACTACCGATCACAGGTAAAACGTAC
Organism: Mobula birostris; assembly: GCF_030028105.1. Classification (NCBI taxonomy): domain Eukaryota; kingdom Metazoa; phylum Chordata; class Chondrichthyes; order Myliobatiformes; family Myliobatidae; genus Mobula; species Mobula birostris. The sequence continues at coordinate 11,492,026 of NC_092386.1, forward strand.
AGACAGACAGTGGCGGGAATTGAACCCCGATCTTACAGAAAAGACTTTCATTGACCACTATGTTACTATGTTATCTCAGCTACTATGCTTAAAAAACCTGTGCCTCCATCCCATCCAAGAAAAGCTATATTGCGTACAGGATCTGTACTGTCTAACAGAGAAGATATAGATAAAGATGAGGTTTATTTGTCACATACAATATATATCGAAACATCAAAACATACAAAGAACTGCAGCATTTGCATAAAATCAAATCAGCAAGGATTGTTCTGGAGAGCCCACAAGTGTCACTATGCTTCTGATGCCAATGTTGTATGTCCAATATAGGATGATATAGCATGTCTAGTTTAACATATTACCTCTACGATCCATGTTTTGCACAATAGACTCTCTTTTGTGTTGTGCCCTTTAACTTCTAACTGTGATTGAGTACCTTTTAATTTCTAAATATGGACAAGGAATATATCTAATCATTAATTCTAACAATATGGACTAAAACACAGAAAATGCTGAAAGAACTCAGCAGGTCAGTCAGCATCTATAGAGAGAAATATAAAAGCATGAATGTAATGTTGAGGCTTTACAAGGCACTAGAGAGGCCTCACTTGGAGTACTGTGAGCAGTTTTGGGCCCCTTATCAACAAAAGGATGTGGCTGACATTGGAGAGGGTTCAAAGGAGGCTTCCAAAAATGATTTCAGGATTGAATGGCTTGTCATATGAAGAGCGTTTGATGACACTGGGCCTGTACTCACTGGAATTCAGAAGAATAAGGGGAGATCCCATTGAAACCTATTGAATGTTGAAAGGCCTCGACAGAGTGGATGTGGAGAAGATGTTTCCTATATTGGGAATGACCAAGACCAGAGGGCAGGGCCTCAGAATAGAGGCATGTCCACTTAGAACAAAGATGAAGAGGAATTTCTTTAGCCAGAGAGTGGTGAATCTGCAGAATTTGTTGCCTTAGGCAGCTGTGGAGGCCAAGTCATTGGATATTTTTAAGGCAGAGGTTGATAGACTCTTGATTAGTCTGGACATGAAGGGATATGGGGAGAAGGCAGGAGATAGAGAGAGAAAATTGGATCAGCCATAATGAAATAACAGGGCAGACTCCATGGGCCAAATGGCCTAATTCTGCTCCTATATCTTAAATAAAGAGTCAGTGTTTCAGACTGTGACCCTTTATCAGGGCTGGAAAGGAGAGGGGAATAGGCTAGAATAAAATGGTGAGGCAAGGGAAGGAGTACAAGCCGGAAGGTGTTAGGTGAATCCAGGTAAGCGCATGGGGGAGAGGGATGAAGTAACAACGTGGACAGCTCTCTTTCTCCATTTATGTCTACCGGACAACTTCTGCAAGCTACAAAATAACCAGGCAGCTTCTGACACTCTGATCACACACAGACTGTTGCCAGAGGGAAATGTCTACATATATCAAGAACATGCATTAATGGCACTTATCTCTATCAGCTGAACTGGGGGGTGGGGGAGAAAGAAACATCTCCTGCCATCTGGGAAATTCTTTATTTTGACTTGGATACCATCTCAGCTCCCTTTGCAAAGCATCACAAATGTGTAACATGAAACACCTATAGCAAATTCAGTCGATCACCTCAGGCGATATTTTCCACTGATTTACAGTTAGCATGCATGAATTCCAGAGGCTGTCAGGAAATGTGCTGCCTTCACTGTGTAACTAGTGCACATACTGATTGATGCACTAGGCTAAACTCAACTGATAATGCTCAAGAACTCTGGACATGTGTAAGCGTTGCAGAGTTCAGCCAAAGGGTCGGAGGGACCAATTTCTGAACGTCAAAGACTCTGACAAGTTTCTGCAGATGTATGGTGGAGAACCTTCTAACTGGTTGCGTCCCCATCTCGTGTTGAGGTGCCAATATAGGTTTTCATAAATAAAATGAAGTAAGCCATGTTAAGTTTAAGGAAAATGTAACACAATCATTGAACAAAACCCAAACACAAAGGCCTGCTAAAAAAAAAACCCTTGCGAAATTCTGTCATGATGTAAGACCAGTCTCTTAAAGTGAACCCTAACTCCATGTTGGTGGTTTTAGCATTATGTACATTTCCACCAATTACGTAACCCTACCGAGGCTCCCCCTGAATTCACTAAAGCCGTCATTGTGAGTTTGTCTGGAGCTCGGACGAGCTGCCCGACTCAGGTCCAAAGTTCCATGGGTGGAGGAACTGAATGCCTCTGGCTCATCCTGAAGTGTGTTGACACACTCATGGTCATGGTTTGACATCAGGGGCATGATGCGAAATCCTCCAAATCTTGTTGGGCCAGTTTAAGGCAATCTAACGAAATACGTTCAGCTTTACCCCTCTTATCTATGATAAAAGTCTTTTCTCCTCATTCAAAAATGCAGAGCAGGCCATTATAAGGGGCCCTAAGGGGATGCTGGCGTACATCATGCCAGACGAAAACCAATGAGATGGAATGTAGGTCAACAGGAACCCAAGAGAGCTGTATGCTATGACGGGAGGTAAGAGTAGGTACAAAGGAAATGAATTTACTGAGGAGGGTGGAATGCTGTTGAGAAACCGACCAGGCAGTCATGGCATTAGGAATAAAATCACCGGATATTCGTAACGGCTGCCCATGTACCAATTCAGCCACGGCCACCTGCAGATCCTCTTTTGGAGCTGGTCTGAGCCCCAGCAGAACCCATAGGATGATCATGCCAACACTCATCGATCAGGGAAGCCCTCAAAGAAGCCTTTAAGGAGTGATGAAACTGCTCTCATAAGCCATTGGACTGCATGCGATATGCCGTGGTATGATGTTTCCTTACACCAAGGTTCTGAGCCATTGCAGCCCAGAGGTCTGATATGAATTGGGGTCTGCGGTCAGAGGAAGTATCAGATGGGGTGCCAAACCGAACAACCCTAGAGCTGATGAATGCCTGAGCCACGTCTGCAGCCATCATCGATGCTGCGGGGATGACCTCGGGCCGCCTGGTGGTATGGTCCACCATGGTAAAGAAACGTGTGAAAGCATGGAAGGGGGGAGGAGGACCAACAAGGTCCAGAGTTAAAGGGTGCCCCTTCCCTCTACAGTTCTGACGAAGGGTTCCAGCCCGAAACGTCGACTGATCTTTTCCACGGATGCTGCCCGACCTGCTGAGTTCCTCCAGCGTGTTGTGAGTGACATGGCCAAACCGTCACTCAGGGAATCTCAAAATGTGCCATTGGTGCCTGTACATGACAGTTAGTTTATCCCTTCTGGCTGGCCACACAGGCTGCACGCCAATCCTTTCTAAGGCCGTGCCACACGAACTTCAGCGCAACCTGATTCTGTGAGGCCTTCTAGGCCAAATGAAAGAGGTGGTGAATGGGGATAAAAGCAGTCTGCCTCCAGTTTGAAGGCACGATGGGGTGAGGGCAACCGGTTGAGACATCGCACAAGAGAGAAAGCCTAACTCTCCCAAACTTAACGTCAGCTAACCACAGGCCCGTGACTGCTGTCCTGTAAGCCTGGACCTCTGGGTCAGTAATTTGCTGAGCTGCCATGCCAGCATAATCAACTCTTATATGTACAGCCTCAGCTGCTGCTGTGAGAGACAATCAGCCACTGCATTATTTTTCCCCTTGATATGTTGAAAATCAGTTGTGAACTCGGATATGTAGGCCAGTTGGCATTGCTGCCATACAGAGCAATGGTCTAATATTTTGGCCATCACACGCACGAGGGACTTATGAAATGGCTACCCTCTAGTAGAAGACAAAAATGGCAGACAGCGAGATAGAGACTGAGAAGCTCACGGTCAGACATGCTGTACTTCCTTTCTGGGGACAGAGATGCCAGTTGAAGATGAGCGGCTACCATACACCTCCGACCAACGGTTTGTGCACAGCACCTACAGCGCAGTCTGAAGCGTCAGAAGTAATGGCTATAGGTGCATTGGGGAGCGGGCACACCAGGAGGGCTGTGTTAGAAAGAGCTCACTTGATATTTTCAAATGCCCTGCTCAGATCCGCTGACCTGTCCAGCACTTGATCAGAGATATTGCCTTTAAGCCCACTATACAACGGGAGCATAAGTTCAGCAGCTCACAGAATAATGCGATGATAGAAATTCGCCATGCTTAAAAAAATCTGTAGCTTTTTAGTAGTATGGGGCAGTGGGAAATTCATAATAGTGGTTACTTTTGACGGGAGGGGTTTTGTACCTTCTGCAGGGATGCAATAGCCAGGAAAGTCAATAATCAACCCATGTTGGCTTAAGCACTCAGAAAGTGTGCAGATATAAAATGTGTTGGGATTTGGTTGCACTGGTGACAAGTATATCATCCGGATAAACACGAAGAAAATCTAGGTCTTTAAATGCAGAGACTGTTGGAAAGTCTGAGATCAAATGGTGTGTGCAGAAACTCAAAGAGCCCAAATGGAGTTATCACAGTCCTGACGAAGGGTCTCGGTCCGAAACGTCGACTGTACCTCTTCCTAGAGATGCTGCCTGGTCTGCTGTGTTCACCAGCAACTTTGATGTGTGTTGCTTGAATTTCCAGCATCTGCAGAATTCCTCGTGTTTGCGTGATGGAGTTATCACAGACATTTTGGGAATATCCTCCAAGCACACAGGCACCTGATGGTAGCCCCAAACTAGATCAACTTTGGAAAAAAGTAACTCTCCGGCTAAATGTGCTGGAAGGTCTTGAATGTGTGGGACCAGGTAACATACAAGGGTGGTGACCTTGTTAAGGCTTCAGTAATCGCCACATGGGTGGCAACAACCATTGGACTTAGGGACCATATGGACGGGTGAAGCCCAGGGTCTATTCGACCAGCATACAATGCCAAGTCTTTCTATATTGGCAAACTCAGCCTTTGCAGTTGCCAGCTCTTCTGGGTCCAGTCTACACATGAGCATAGACTGGCAGGTCAGTTGTGAGAATCTGGTGCTCAACCGCATGGTTTGCAACCGCAATGGAGGATGTGGGCTTGGTGAGGTCTGGAAAATTGCCCACCAGTCGAGTAAACTCACATGCAGTGGTGCATGTGCTAGACAGAGTCTTTGTGGGGAACCTACTGGGGGAGCAGGGTAACTACCCAAAGTCCTTGGCATCCACAAGCAGGCAGGTCTTAAGATCAACTAATAGTCCTTGGACACACAGGAAATCTGCTCTGAGCAGGGGTCCAGCCACTTTAGCTAGGACAAAGTCCCATATTTAACGTCACCCAGTGAAGCAGAGCTTCATCTGTCATGTTCCGTAAGTCTGGATCTTGCTGCCACTGACGGCCTCCAGTGAGGTTTCGTTGCTCTTTGCCTTCTCATCAATAAGTAATGCTCACAGCACACTCCACTCGAGCAAACATGTCACAAGGGAAACTTTGCCCTTAATGAAGGTAGACGACCCTGGTCACCGGAACTCACGATATTCACATAGATGTACAGATGCACTGGCACTTTTGAAGCTGTAAGGCGGCCAGCACTTCCTAGAGTTTGTAACAAAGCAAGTGTGGTAAAAGCACAGACCCAGGGTAGTCTGTTTCGCAGCCTTGGGCATCCTTATGCTGGGGGCCTTGCTGATTTGGCTTATTGAGGTATAGAAAGGAGGAGGAATGATGCTCTGCTGCCTCACCAACTGTAACCTATCAGTCATTTTAGCAAGCTTCCTGTAGTTCTTCATGGGTGTATTAGTGAGGGCTATATGAACTTGATCAGACATTTGCTGCATGAAGAGTTCTTTAAAAATAAAACAAGGATGGTGATTTCCCAGGGTAGACAGCATGTGGTCCATTAGCTCTAACCACTTAGCATCATAAAGGCCAGGCAAGTGTTTGGTGCACTCAGGCTTAGATAGTCCAAAAGTCTGTAAAAGATGAGTTTTCAGTGATCAGCACTTACCCAGCTCAGGCGGGTGTTCTCATAAACTCACCACTCTCTCAGCTGTAGCGTTGGTAAGTGATGCTATCACATAGAAATATTTGGTTTTCTTGGCAGAGATTTCGCACAGAGCGAATTGGACCTTGGCTTGTAAAAACCAAATGGAGGCATTTTGCTCCCAAAACTCCAGCAGTTTCAAAGCGACTGCATTGGCCGACATGTTTAATAACTTTGGAATCATCCTAGAGCATTGGGGTCACCAATGTAGGTTTTCATAAATAAAATGAAGGGAAGCCTTTTATGCCCGAGGAAAACCCTGGCACATTTTATTAAATTCCAAAACCTGAACATAAACGCACTCTAAAAAAACCTTTATGTAATTACTTCAACACGACAGACCAGCCTCTTAAGATGAAACTGTTGTGTCTTTACAACTATATATCAACTAACTAAAAGCTCACATGAAGGAGATGTCTTTTAACTGGTGTGTTCATATTGCAGCAAGTGAGAGAAATGTGAGTTTTTCAAAAATGAAACCTCGTTATATGCATCTTCAGACAATACGGATTCACAGTTATGCGAGGAGCACTGCTTGCCCACCAATACAAGTCACGTGCGCACGCTTCACAATCTCACTCCTGCCGCTCTCGCATTGGTTTTGGCAAGGTATGGATGCGCAATCTTGCGCTCTTAAACTTTTGTTGGTTTTACCTATGGTGCAGTGATTTTGTGCTTGAAATATTTAACTATGCCTCCTAAGCATCTGATATCATGTCCTGGGCCATCAGCCACGTGGCAGAGAACCGCTTTACCATTTGAAAAAAGTTGGAAATTATAAATAGCGCGGCATCAGCTGAAGGTAACACATCTGGGACGCTACTGCCAGGAACAGAATCTTGCCTTTAAAGTTGAAAACACAAGTTAATCTGCAAATGCTGGAATTTCAAGCAACGCACATAAAATTTGCTGATGAACGCAGCAGGCCAGGCAGCATGTCTAGGAAGAGGTACAGTCGACGTTTCGGGCCGAGACCCTTCGTCAGGACTAACTGAAAGAAGAGCTAATAAGAGATTTCCTTTAAAGTTCTTTTGTTGCTTGACAATGCGCCAGCCCATCCTAAACATTTGGACAGCATTCATCCTAACATAACAGTGCATTTCCTGCCGCCTAACACAACATTACTGATTCAACCACTTGACCAAGGTGTGATCCACATTCAAGGCGTTTTTTTTTACGACAAACTATCTCTCAAATGCTGCAAGCAACAGACGATTTTGAAAATCCCGGCAGTTTACCAACAGTGAGGGAATGGTGAAAGTCGGAACACTTGGCACAAATGGCGATAGACATGGACCCAAGTTTAGAACGGAGTCAGCATTTCAGTCGTTCCCTGCTGTCAACCCTTCTTCCCTACAAGCAAATTTATGCTGAAAAGCAAAATACTGCCAAGCAAACAACCCTCACCACTTTCTTCAAATCGGTGTCATCTCCTGCTGCCGGCAGTTCTGAGAGTTCTATGAGTCTTCCTTCACCCCTTGCTGTGCTTGATATGATCCTGACGACCAAAACCATCCACCTTATCCATGTAAAGCTGCCCGACACTTATCTCCCGGAGTGAACACACCTGCCACTGTTGGTGAGTACTGTACACCCTCAGATGTTAACTTTCTATGATTTATTACATTGAATATTACCTTAAATTAATGAAATATAATACAAATGTTGCCTTGTGGTACTGCTTTTGTGTTGTATTAGCATGAAGATGTCAATAAATTACAGATGAAACATAGTTAGGAAGCCCTCTGGATCGCATCTCTATTTTCTCCATTTAAATAATTATTCACATTATGTGATTTCACAATCTGCATCGACTGCGAGGAACATATTCCCCGCATATAACGAGGATAGGGTGTATGTACATTTCCACCAATTATGTTACCCTACAGACTCAGATAGCTCCATCATGGGCACTAATCTCCCCAGCATCAAGGACATCTTCGTAAATGGATGCATGAGGACAGTGGCAGCCATCATAAAGGACCCTCACCTTCATCCGGGACATGCTCTTTTCTCATTACTACCATCAGGGAGGAGGTACAGGAGCCTGAAAATGTTCTAGGAACAGCTTCTTCCGCTCAAAATCAGATTTCTGAACGGTCCATAAACCCATTAATACAACCTCACTATTTTCTCTCTTTTCACACTATTTATTTTTTGATATATTGGTATTGTAAGTTTAAGTAATTTTTATGAATTTTATTGTACTCCTGCCACACAACAACAAATTTCACAACATGCCAGTTATAATAACCCTGTGCAAAAGACTGTCACTCAAAAAGATAGACAATGAAAATATGCTTGATACTTCTACTACTGACCTAAGTGTTTAGCCTAAGTAGTTGGTCAACTTATCAAGAAGTAAATAAGTCTTCTAATGTAGAGAGGTATCCTCAAATGCAAGTTGTCGGTGTCATTTCAGATATCTGTACACCAACACTCATTACTTTTATTCGTATTTTCTACTGGTTTATCCAAAGTCTGAGCATGTTATGTCATTGTGGATACACCACAAGGGCATCCTTTGAAGACCTCTGTTGGTTGAGGTTGACTATGGATGTTCCGTCCCAGCCTGTCTTTGTGATATGCAAGCCAATACACAAGCCAGGGCAATAGAATTTGTAGAGAAAGCTGTTGCCCATATAGCAGGCTCCCTCTCTCCATGCAGCTGATGAATTCAACGGAAAGGCAGAAACCGATACAGTTCAGCACCAGCGGCATCGCAGGAGTTTCCAATTAGCGTTGAACTGCCTTAAGGACTCCAATGGAGACGGGCGGACTCGAGGTCGGTGCCTCCGCAGGAAACTGGTGTGTCATGGGAGACAGAAGATCAAAAGCAGCAAGCTGGCTGCTGGCTGTGTGCCCAGAGGCCCAAGTTCTTTGGACGCAGAGCTCGGAAAAAGCGACCCATCAGACTTTTAACATTGAAAATCAGCGAGTTGTTTGTTATGTCTCCCCTCTTGCTGTGAAACAGAGACACCTCTTTTTCCCTTATTAGGGAGAGAGAGAGCCTGTGGTATGTCAAATTACTGGGTGAATGAGTAGTCTTTGGGGAACTGCAAGTCTGTGTCTTTATTGATGTGTTGCTGCACACTTGAGTGCTCGGTGGTGGGGTGCCAATGCTTTCTTGCTGGTGGGGGAGAGGAGATCGTTGCTTTGCTGCTGCTTATGCGTGGGTGAGGGGAACTGTCAGGGGCTTTGGGGTTCTAACATTCAACTGTCATTCATTTTTTGGGGCACTCCTCTGTTTTCATGGATGGCTGCGAAGACAAAGAATTTTAGGATGCATATTATATACATTTCTCTGACATTAAATATACCTTTGAAACCTTTGAAAACTAACAATAAACCAAAGCTTATAATGAAAGCTAATGGCATCGAACAACTAACTCATCAATTGCTTACTTTGTCAAGAACCACTGTCTCTAATGCCATTTTTTTTTAAAGTGCATAGAGTACACATTGAAACAAAAATCAGATTGCGTCGAAATGTTGACTAAAACTCAAGATGGAAGATTCAGGATTGTTCATTGTCATTCTTCAGTTTACAAATATAACGGAGAGCAAAATGATTGTTGATCTGGATCCAACGCAGCATAAAAAATCACAATGAGCATAAAAAACACAATAACCATAAAGAACACAGTAAATACAAATATAAAGCAATCCTTTGAAATATAGTGTGGAAGTATCTGTTGAGTTTAGCTGTAAATACATAAGTTTAACTTGTATACATAGACTTATTGTAAGTACACAGAGTGACACTAGGTGCAGGGTTACCAGAACAAGGTGACTGACAGGAAATAATAGTAACAAAGTGATTCTTGGTAAGAGGAACTCTTCTAATTAGCAGCAGGGAGTCTGAAGATACAGTACAGGGACTGTGTCAGTGTAGGTCTGAGGTGTGGAGTGTCACTGTAAAGTGACAGTGAATGGGGGGATGAAGAGAATGGTGAGGGATGTATGTGGAGAGGAGTGTGTCAGTGTAGGTATGAGGTGTGGGGTATAAATGTAAAGTGTCAGTGAATGGGGCATGAAGGGGGTGGTAAGGGACTGTGGAGAGGAGTGTGTCAGTGTTGGTATGAGATGTGGGCTGTAAATGTAAAGTGACAGTGAATGGGGGATGAAGGGGGTGGTGAGGGACTGTGGAGAGGAGTGTGTCAGTGTCGGTATGAGATGTGGAGTGTCAGTGTGGAGTGACAGTGAATGGGGGATGAAGGGGGTGGTGAGGCACCGTGGAGAGGAGTGTGTCAGTGTCGGTATGAGATGTGGAGTGTCAGTGTGGAGTGACAGTGAATGGGGGATGAAGGGGGTGGTGAGGCACCGTGGAGAGGAGTGTGTCAGTGTCGGTATGAGATGTGGAGTGTCAGTGTGGAGTGACAGTGAATGGGGGATGAAGGGGGCGGTGAGGCACCGTGGAGAGGAGTGTGTCAGTGTCGGTATGAGATGTGGAGTGTCAGTGTGGAGTGACAGTGAATGGGGGATGAAGGGGGTGGTGTGATCAGTGTTTATCATGTTCAGGTGGGTGTTCAAGCAGACTCACCAGTCTCGCTATCATGGAATTGCTGAGTGATGCTACCACATAGAAATATTTGGTGTTGCCGGTGGAGATTTCTCACAGAGCAAACTGGGCCTCAGCTTGTTCAAACCAAGCGAAGGCATTTTGCTCCCCAAACTCCAGCAGATTCAAAGTGACTACATTAGCTGACACGTTCAATAACTGGAATCATCCTAGAGCATCAGGGTCACCAATGTAGGTTTCCGCAAATAAAAAGAAGTGAGGAATTTTATGTTTAACAAATCCCATAACAACTTTTATTGAACTCCAAATTCTACAGAACAAGAGTGTGTTAATAGATAATAATGTCATCATGTCAGACCAGCCTCTTAAAGCGACTATCCAACACAATGTTGGTGGTTGTGAATTATGTACATTTCTCCCATATATGTTACCCTACAATATTAGCATTGGTCCCTGAGTGGGATGGGCTGAAGGCTGACAAAAATTGTTTTCTTACTTTGTTCAGCTTGTACTTAACGTATACAAATGATTACAGATTTTCAGCATAAATTGCATTAAGTGCAATTTGATTTTCAGTCCTTTATGTTGGTTTTAAAACATTGCATTCATAAACAAACCTTTCCTGTAAAATTGTTCTTGTAACCTCTATGAATTAATTATCATTTCTTCAGAAAACTGGCTGGAACAATTTGGATACAAGGTCGCCAATAGAGATAAAAACTTTTGAATAACTTTTAAAGCAAAACTCTAATAACCTTCCTTCCAATTAAAAAGTAGATTTTCATAGTTTTTAGAAAGGCTTTTTCAGCAACTTAAAATTGGGTTATTTACATGTGATGAAATTCAACTGCTTATTTTTTGATGATAATTTGATCAATACAGTTAAAAATGGAATTATCATTCTAAAAGTTATGAAAGCATATGTTCAAAATCAAACAGAAATTTTGCCCATATGGCAAATCTTTTGCTCAGCAAGATTCAAACGCATAAAGCAAAACACAAAGCAACAGTTTTTCAAGGGACTGCAATACCGTGAAATTTTTTGTCATTGTTAAGAGCATCTAAAACTGACACCCCCTATTAGAAAACATGTACAAAGGTTTCTGATTGAGTAGTAATAGCAAACTAGTTGTGATATTGAACTTGGGTGGTTTCTGGACACTCCATTTTTTCTGCTGTTTTTGTGCAGTTTTGATCACGGCAGACTAGCGCAGTGGCCTGTAGATAATGACAGACACGGCACTGGATTGAGCTGAGCTGAACATACCTGGGTATTTTTTTATGTCTTTGTGATATGGTGTTTTGTATTCTGAGTTCTTCGCTCATTTTTTTCTTACCGGTGCGCGATTTGTTCTTTACTTTGCTTGTTGGTGGGGGGGGGGGGGGGGGGTGTCTGATGATTTTCTTTAAAGAGGTTCTATGGATTTCTTTGTTTCATGGCTGTCTGTGGGAAGGCAAATCTCACCCTGTCCTGCCAAACAGTTTCAGCCCGAAACGCCAACTGCACTCTTTTCCATAGATGCTGCCTAGCCTGCTGAGTTCCTCCAGCATTTTGTGTGTTGCTCAGATTTCCAGCAACTGCAGATTTTCTCTTGTTGTGTACTGCATTGAGTCTTAGCTAATTTGGCAAGAGCTGACACACCAGAAGGAGCTTTGCTTCCTGTCCCAGCTTTGAATAACTTTAATAGTTTTTCAATAATGTTATTACACTAAAATATTTCAAAGTAGTTTATCATCAAAGTACATATCTGTCACCATATAATACCTTGAGATTCATTTTCTTGTAGGCATTTACAGTAGAAAATAATACAATACAATCAATGAAAAATAGCTCATGATGACTGACAAAGAACCAATGTGCAAAAGATGATAAACTGAGCATACAGGAGTAAAATAGGAAACTTGGCTGAGTGGTGTAATAACAACAACTTCTCACTCAAGATCAATAAGATCAAGGAACTGACTATAGACTTGTAGGAGAGGGAAACCAGAGGTCCAAGAGCTAGTAATCATCGGAGGATCAGAGGTGGAGAAGGTCAGTAACTTTAAATTCCAGGGTGTTACTATCTCAAAGGACCTGACCTGGACCTTTTATATAAATATTATTGCAAAGAAAGCACAACAGCGCCTCTACTTCCTCAGGAGTCTGCGGAGTTTCATCATGTCATCAAAAACCTTGGCAAACTTCTATAATTGTGTGGTGTAAAGTGTGCTGACTGGCTGCATTATGGCCTGGTATAGGCGTTTTGAATGGAAAACCCGACAAGGATTTGTCCCAGTACATCACGCGTTAAACCCGACAAGGATTTGTCCCAGTACATCACGCGTAAAACCCTCCCAAACATTGAGACATCTACAGGCAATGTTGCCATAGAAAAGCACCATCTATCATCAAAGATCCTCACCACCCAGGCCATGCTCTTTTCTTGCTGCTGCCATCAGGTAGAAAGTACAAGAGCCTCGGGGCTCACAACACCAGGGTCAAGAACAGTTACTACCCCTCAACCATCAAGCTCTTGAACAAAAGGCCATAACTCATTTAAAGACTCTGTTATATTGTTATTTATTTATATCTCCAATTTTCAGTTTACAGTTCCTGTTGTTTATGGTTACTGTTCTACAGATTTGCTAAATAAGCCTGCAGAAAAAGAATATCAGGGGTTGCGTGTGGTGACTTGTATGTACTCTGATAATAAGTTTAACTTTGAACTTTGAAATATAAATAATAATAATAATAATTCCCAGACATAAAGGGGTTCTTGTGGCAATACATGAACAGGTGGTTAACACAAAAAATTATCAAAAATAATAAAAGATTAACAAAAATGATGATAAATACAGAAAATATCAAGAGAAACCAGAAACAATCTAACACATTATAGGACCCTGCTACAGTTTAACTCAATTTGATTACTTACATAGGCACAATCAAATGCCAACCATCGTTCACCAAAATCTTACTTTAAAATGCAAACTCATAAAGGACACCATGCTATTCTGTAGTTATAGGCCCAATTCAGTTTTAGAGTCAGAGTCCTACAAAATATATTATGGTTGATCTATTATTCCAATTAGGACAATCCATAATAACCATCCAGGTATAATAATACAGGATAAACAAGCAAGAACAACTTACTTTATAGATATAGCCATTCCAAACACACATAACATACAGAAATCAATAAGTGAAAAACACCAGAAATATGCTGAATTGAAAGAGGAAATTGAAAGACTTCGGAACGTGAACAGGGTATACATTGTCCCAATAGAAACATCTATAACTGGTATCATCCCAAAGTCACTACACAATAGCATTAAACAATTAGGGTTACACAGCGATATCTATGTAAATTTTCAGAAAGTCACAATACTAAACACCTGTAAAATAGTCTGAAAGTTCCAAGCAATTGAGAAATGAATGTGCTTGTCTATGCCAGTACCTCAGCTTTACCAACCTGAGCTAATATGGGACTTTGTCTTGGCTAAAGTGGCTAGACCTCTGTTCAGTGCAGGTTTCCTGTGTGCCCAAGGACTACTATTCTATCTTAAGAACTACCGGATTGTTCATGTCAGAGACTTTGGGTCATTACCCTGCTCCCCCAGTAAGTTCCCCACAATGACTCTGACAAGCACGTGCACCACCACATGTGAGTTAATTTGACTGATGGGTGAATTCCTAGACCTCGCCAAGCCCACATTCTCCACTACAGTCGCAAAACACAGAGTTGAGCATCACATTCCCACAACTGGCCCTACGTCCATGCCCATATGTGTAGACTAGACTCAGAAAAGCTGGCAACCGTAAAGGCTGAGTTTGCCAACATGGAAAGACGTGGCATTGTACAGTGGTTGAAGAGCTGCTGGACTCCACCCCTCCATAGGTCGAATGGTAGTTACTGCCCATGTGGTGATTACTGACATCATAACAAGGCCACCACCTCCAATCATTACCTGGTCCCACGTATTCAAGACTTTTTGGCATGTTTAGCCGGAAAGTTAATTTTTCCAAAGTTGATCTAGTTTGGGGCTACCAGCAGGTGCCTGTGTGCTCGGAGGACTTTCCCAAAACAGCTGTGATAACCACATTTGGCCTTTTTAAGTTTCTGCGCATGCCACTTGGACTGAAAAATGTGGCACAGACTTTCCAACGGCTGAACGACTCTGTATTAAAAGACTTAGATTTTCTTTTTGTTTACCTGAATGACATATTTGTTGCCAGTGCGTCCAAACCTGAGCACGTATCTCACCTCTGCACACTTTTTGAGTGCTAAAGCCAACGCAGGTTGATTGTTCTCAGCCATCGCATCTCCACAGAAGGTGCAATACCCCTCCCATCCCGCTATTATGGATTTCCCACCGGCCCACGCTACTAAAAAACTACAGGAGTTTTTAGGCATGGTGAATTTCTATCACCACTTCATTCTGCAAGCTGCTGAACTTAAGCTTCCCCTGTATAGTGTGCTTAAAGGCAATACTCCTAATCAAGTGCTTGACTGTCAGCAGACATGACCAAGGCATTTGATGATACCAAATTAGATCTTTCTAACACTATCCTGCTGGCACACCCACTCCTAATGCACCCATTGCCATTACTACTGACACTTTTGAAAATGCTGGGAGTGGTGTGCATGAACATTTAGTCGGGTGCGTGTGGCAGCCACTTGCCTTCTTCAGTTGGCAGCTCTGTTCTTGTGAAAGGAAGTACATCATATTTGGCCATGAGCTTCTCGATCGCTATCTGGCTGTCTGCCATTTTTTGGTTTTCTTCTCGAGAGTCGCCATTTCACAGCGTTCATTGACCACAAACCCCTTGTGCATGCGATGACCAAAATATTAGATGCTTGGTCTGCACAGCAGCAATGCCACCTAGACTACGTATCCAAGTTCACAACTGATATACAACGTATCAGGGGGGAAAAATGATGCTGTGGCCAACTGCTTCTCACAGCCAGCCATTGAGCCCATACACGTGCCGGCATGGCAGCTGACCAAGTTACTGACCCAGAAGTCCTGGCTTATGGAACAGCAGTAACGGGCCTGCGGTTGGCTGACATTTCGGGAAAGTTGTGTTTTCTCTCCTTTGCGATATCCCAATCGGTCACCCTTGCCCATAGTACCCTCAAACTGGAGATAGACTATTTTTCACTCCATACATGGACCCTCGCATCAGGGCTGGAAGGCCTCACAGAGACTGGTTACACTGAAGTTTGTTTGGCAGAGTCTCAGGAATGACACACATAACCAGACCAGCTTGCATGGAGTGCCAGCGGGCAAAAATTAACCGACATGTTCAGGCTCCATTGGCATCTTTTGAGGTCCCTGAGCGATGGTGCGATCATGTCGATGTGGACCTTGTTGGTCTTTTCCCCCCTCCCGCAATTTCACGTACCTTCTTGCTATGGTGGACTGTACCACCAGGTGGGCAGAGGTCGTCCCTCTAGCATCGACGACAGCCGCAGACGTGGCTCGGGCGTTCATCAGCACCTCGGTTGCTCGGTTTGGCACCCCTTCTGATATTTCCTCTAACCACAGTCCCCGATTCATTTCAGACCTCTGGGCTGCGATGGTCCAGAACCTCAGCGTTAGGCTACATCACACCACGACGTATCACCCACAGTCCAATGGCCTACACAAGCGATTTCACTGCTCCTTAAAGGCTGGTCTGAGAGCTTCCCTGATTACTGCATGTTGGCATGAATAGTTCCTGTAGGTTCTGCTGGGGATCAGAACTGCTCCAAAGGAGGAGCTGCAGTCGTTTGTGGCTGAGCTGGTATACAAACAGCCATTACGAGTGCCAGGAGATTTCATTCCAGATGCCAAGACTGCCTGTTCGGACTCTCAATAGTATTCCACCTTCCTCAAGAAATTCAATTCCTTTTCACCTATTCCTAACTCCCTTCATGGTGTACAGCTCTCCTGGGTTCCTGTTGACCTACATTCCACCTCATTTATTTTTGTTCACCATGACGCACACTGACATCCTCTTAGGCCCTCTTACGGTGGCTTATTCTGCACTTCGGAACGCAAAGAAAAGACAATTTGAGGGGTAAACCTGGACGTAATTCAGTAGATCGTCTTAAACCAGCCTACTAAGACTTGGAGCATTCCGCTGCTATGCCTCTGGCTTCACAACATGACCACGGTTCCTCCACACATGGACTCAGTGGTGGGGAGGTGAGTGCTCATGAAGGAACTGGGCACTTCGATGAATTGTCCTCCATTCACATGGCCAACCATGGTTTTTTACTTGCAAACCCTTCCTGGTCTGCCGATGAATTACAATAAATTTCACCTCCCTCATCTCTATGACTGTCTTTAAAACCAACATTAAGATCCCTCACCATTTCCCTCACAATTTTACTCTCAGTTTGCACAACTTAGTTACTTCTACGTTTCTTTTTGTAATGAGAACCATTTTTTTAATGTCTTGCATGGTACTGATTTCTGGTAAACCACAATAAATCTCATCTCCCTCAACTCTTTCAGGATTATGTTTAAAACCAGCTCTGTGAATAAGCTGTATCCCTAGCTTCATCTGATGGCCCATCTATTTTTGATAATGTTTTGGTGAAATGCTTTACGATAACTTTTTTTTCTGTGACAAAGGTCTTTTCTGTGGTTGAAAGCTAATGTTCTGAAACTGAGGTCCTCAAGGAATGATTTCAGGGAGGTGTGACCCTGTTTTTCATTAATTCCTTTCAACTCATGTGTCATTTCCCTCTCGTTGCTTTGCAATGCTTCTGCTATTTCTTGGGTTTTATTAGTTTTAATTGGTATAGAAGATTCATCCAAAGTAGTGCATTATTAATTCAAAGTAATTTACTGTTGCGACTCATTTAATTCAAGCGCTTCAGTGCCAGACTTTTGAACTGTTTCTGTACTCTTTCCAGTTTAATGACTTTTTCACTCAGGATAGTGAGAAAGTGGAATGAGCTGCCAGAAGAAGTGGTGGATGTGGGTTCAATTCCAGCATTTAAGAAAAGTTTGATTGAGTACATGAACGGAAAGGATGTAGAGGGATGTGGTCCTGGTGCAAGATAACAGTTTGGCACAGACTTGATTGGCCGAAGGGTCTGTTTCTGTGCCACAGTTTTCTATCACATCCCAAGTTTTCCATTCAGTCTTTGGAAGTGCAGTCTCTTTTTTGCCTCAGCTATGAATCAACAAGGCTGACGGAGACCAAATTAATGGGGCACTTGTCACAGGCAAGCAGCATCCATCATCAAGGACTCCCACCACCTGGGACGTGCTTTCGTCATTGCTAACACCAGAAAGAAGGTACAGGAGCCTCATGCCTCAAAACACCAGGTTCAGGAGCAGTTTTCACCCTTAATCATCAGGCACCTGAACCAAAAGGAATAACTTCACTCAACTTTACTTGCCCCATCACTGAACTGTTCCAATAATCTATGGACTCACTTTCAAGGACTCTTCATCTCATGTTCTTGATATTAATTGCTTATTTAATAATATAATTTGTTTCTTTATTTTTGTATTTGCACAGCCTGTAGCCTTTTTGCACACTGGTTGGTGTGATCTTTCATTGAGTCTATTATGGTTATTGGGTTTATTGAGTATACCAACAAGAAAATGAATCTCAGGACTGTATATGGTGACATATATGTACATTGATAATCAATTTACTTTCAACTAACTGAAATTAAAAACTAGTCTCATTTCTTAATTCAATTTGACTTCCCAGTCTCGTTCGGCCATGTTGGTACATGGCCCCCTCGACTGCCATGATGAGGCCAAACTCAGATTGGAGGAGCAACTATCTAAGTAGCCTACAACCTGCTGGCATGAATATTGATTTCTTCAACCTCTGGTAATATCTCCCAACTCCCTCCTTCTCTCTTTTTCCATTCCCCATTCTGGTTCCCCATCCATCCCTTTTCTTCTTTACACCTGCCCATCACATCCCTCTGATTTTCCTCCTCTTTCCCTTTCTCCCCTGGTCCACTCTCCTCCCCTATCAGATTCCTTCTTCAGCCTATTACTGCTTCTATCTATCACCTCAGCTTCTTACCTTATGGCCCTCTCCTCCCATCTTCCCCCTCACCTGGTGTCTCCTATCACCTGCCAGTTTGAACTCCTTTCCCTTCACCTACCCTCTTATTCTGCCTCTTGCCCCTTTATTTTTGGTTGTGATGAAGGGTCTTGCCCTGAAAATTTGACTGAGATTAGATGTTTTCTGACTTGCTGAGTTCCTCCACCACTTTGAGTGTGTTGTTCAAGATTCCCAGCAATTGTAGAATCTGTTGTATTCAGAAGTTAAAGACTGGTTAGGACTGCAGCAGTATTCTAATTAGAAAATCCCCTTAAGCAACCAACCAGGATGAGCATTCCCAATGATCATTGTGGGGTCCAATGCCCTGAAGATATGAAGTGTGAACACTGGTGACAGATTAGAATCAGATTCAGACTTATTATTCACTGATATATGTGGTGAAATTTGTTGTTTTGCAGCAGCAGTACAGTGCAATATGTAATAAAAATACCATTAAAATTATACATATTTCATATTATAATTTATAGTGTTCATGGGTTGGTTCATTGTACATTCAGAAATCTGATGATGGAGGGGAAGAAGCTGCTCCTAAAACGTTCAGTGTGAGTCTCCTCCCTGATTGTAGCAATGAGAAGAGGGCATGTCCTGGTTGGAGAGTGTTCTTTATGATGGTTGCTGCCTTCTTGAAGTATTGCCTGGGATGTGAGCTCACCCATGGGCCAGATGCCTTTTCAGTCCTGTTTCAAGCAGAAATTTTTGGCACATTGTCTCACTTCTCTGCTTCTCTTACAGACTTGCATGATTCACACACTCATCAATTCTGCAGATGCTGGGACATCTGAATCAACGCCCTGGAGGAACTCAGCAGGTCAGGCAGCGCCTATGGAAGACAATGAACAGTCAACATTTCAGGCTGAGTCCCTTCATTGGTAATCGAAGTGTCTTGTCTTGAAACATTGACTGTCCATGTGGAGTTCCTCCAGCATTTTGCATGTGTTGGCATTTGTTAATGCCAGTTCCGAGTTGCTCCGAGACTGTGGCCTCGAGACTTGGCCGACCACAATCCCTGGAGTAATAGACTTACTGTATTCGAGCTAGGTATTTTGAAACAATGATGAAGGAAAGATTTGACTGGATAATCTTCCTTCCATAACCTTAATCCTTGGTCTGGCTGTAGTCTCTGCTATAACTATGTCATTTTAATGAAACCAGCAAAAAAAATATGTATTGAATGCAATCTCAAGACTTCCTGCAGAATTAGAAAAATATTTTCATAAATCAGCCTCCCCTTCTTGGACTCTCTCTGCACTTTTCATTGCCTCAGTAAAGCAGCCTGCATAAAACTGGGCACAAATGTTTTGCTTCCTGAATACTTTTGGGTATTATCTTATGGATTTTGGACTGCTGATCATGAAAATCACCATGAAATGTCCCCATCACACACCTTTCTTTGAAATCGCCTATATTTGCTATTTCAATTCATAATTCAAATCTATTAAAATATTGCCCATCGTATAAGCTGAAAGGTTTTCAATCTAAGGCAGGGCAGATGCTGCATGGCAGGACAGGTTTTGGAAAGGCTATAAATTTCCACAAAGGATTTCAATATTTGAGACAGATGTTCCCCAGAATAACTGACGCCAAGATTAAGGAAGGCATTTTTAGCTCTTATTCTTCTTCAGCCCTTTATCTTCTCCACCTATCACCTTTTAGCTTCTTAATCAAACAGGTCATCAATGACCAGCATTCGAAGAACTTCTAGTGTATCCAGAGGAAAGCGCATGGAAGGCATTCAAAGATGTTGTTGTAGGTTTTCTTGGAAACTGCAGAGCACCAAACTACTTGCAGCTGGTTAATAACATGCTTCAAGCATGCAAAACCATCTGGTGTAATATGTCACTAAAGATTAATTTTCTGCATTTCCATTTAGACTTCTTCCCTGCAAGCCTTAGCGCTGTCAGCGACGAGCATGGTGAAAGGTTTCACCAGGACATTACAGTCATGGAGAAAGGTTAATCAGGGCAATTGGAATCCACCACTGCTGGCTGATTATTGTTGGGCACTTAAGCAAGTAGCCTCAGACACTGAGTACAAATGAAAACCATCAACGAAACATGTTAACTTAGTTGAGCAATTGCAAAGCATCGGCACCATTATGCAATTAAATGCTTTATATTCAATAAAAGTTCAGTTTTGCAATTATATTTGTGTTCAGCTTCAAGCAGTATATCATGAACAAAAAAATAAATTCTGAGGAAGCAACACTTATGGAAAAAGTCTGTTGTCGTGTGAAAGGCCCCAACCACCATAGACATTTTCTCTTCTTCCCTTTCCCATCGAGCAGAAGATGCCTTGACTGTTCACTTATTTCCATACATGCTGCCTGGTCCACTTTCCTCTCCTATTAGATTCCTCCTTCTTCAGGCCTTAACCTTTTCCACTTATCACCTTTTTGCTTCTTAATTCATGCTCCTTCCCCCTTGCTTGGTTCACCCGTCAACTGCAGCTTGTATTCCATCCCCTCCACCCCACACTTCCCCCCACCCCCACCACCACCTTCTTCTCCTGACCTTTCCAGCCCTGATGAAGGGTCTCAGCCCAAAACATCCACCATTTATTCCCCTCCGTAGATGCTGCATGACCTGCTGAGTTCCTCTATTGTTTTGTATGCGTGAGAGAGATTTAATTGGCACCACTGCCCTCAGGATTTGAATTCTCCTCTCCGGATTATTC
Organism: Mobula birostris; assembly: GCF_030028105.1. Classification (NCBI taxonomy): domain Eukaryota; kingdom Metazoa; phylum Chordata; class Chondrichthyes; order Myliobatiformes; family Myliobatidae; genus Mobula; species Mobula birostris. The sequence continues at coordinate 11,513,196 of NC_092386.1, forward strand.
ACTGTAGATACTAGACTGGTCATTTAACAGTTGTTCCCCACCCCCACCACCGTTGCCACTGACAGCAGACACAAATGCCCCAACTGTGCTACCATTCCTTGGCTCTCCCAATGCAAACTTAAGGCAAGTTAACAGTTTAAAAATCTCGGTTTGGAGACAGGGAGCCAATCTATATCTATCAAACGTTCACGCCTGATTTACTCGACGTTGACTTGTAGGTGGTACTCTGTTGAGCCATGGTGATGTGAGGGTGGAGGAAGTAACTTGATCTGTAAAAACAGTGCACAAGTAAGAAACTCACACAAAATGCTGGAGGAGCACAGCAGGTTCCACAGCATCTGTGGAAAGAAATAAAGAGTCAACTTTTTGCGCCTAGACCCTTCATCAGAACAGTATGCAAGGCAAGGTTTTTAGTATTTCTTGATACATATAGCAATAGTAAACTAATACCAATACTAATGGCCACTGTTACACTGGTAAAGTACAATGATGACAAGGTCACTGTACAAGAGGTCAAGAAATACAAAGACAGGTGTGTAAAAAAGGCCCGAAGGATCACTGGGGACCCGCGTCACCCTAACCACAAACTGTTGCAACTTGTTACCATCTGGGAAACAGTACCGCAGCATAAAAGCCAGGACCAACAGTCTCCCGTACAGCTTCTTCCACCAGGCCAGCAGACTAATTAATTCATGCCAATACAATTGTGTTTCTATGTTATATTGGCTATCTTGTTGAAGATACCATTTATTATAAATCACTCATTGCACATTTAGATGGAGATGTAATGTAAAGATTTTACTCCTCACGTATATAAAGGATGTTAGTAATAAAAGTCAATTCAATTCAATTCTAATCTCTGACACTGTTGGGAAGTAAAACTCCTGTCCAAGGGCTGAGTGAGGTTCCATTTAGTTTTAGACATTTGAATCGTAAATTTCCTTCTGGAGTCTCCCAGATGGCCATTGTAACACAAAGTGAGTGTTCAGCTAAAACTCTTTATTTGTTACTGGTCTTCATCAGTCTCTCTCGGCCCTGATTTATGGTTCTCTTCCCCCCTTCAGAAGCTGCCACATCTGTCAGGTAAAATTCACATCATCCTGAGTCATAATTCCCTTAGCGAAGCAAAAAGTCTTCTCACTTAAGAGAAACATAGAGTTGCAATTTTATAAGAACAATCAAAAATTAAATAGAGCAAACCACTGTGAACGGTTCCACTTGTAAAGATGTAGAATAAAATCTTTGCACTCTTTTGTTGCGATCTTCAGTGCTTCAAGGTGAATAGGCATTAGAGACACTGGAGCAGTATACGAACTCTTGCTTAGACCATAAGACTTAGAAGCAGAATTAGGCCATTCATCCCATCGAGCTTGCTCTGCCATATTCCATCATGGCTGATTTATTATCCCTCTCAATCCATTGCCCTGCCATCTCCCCATAACCTTTGACTCCCTTTCTACTCAGGAACCAATCAACCTCTGCTGTAAATATATCTAATAAATTGGCCTCCACAATAGTCTATGGCTGCCTGTGCCACCACTCCCAGCAGTGCAATTCACACACTCACCTCCCTCCATGTTGAAAATTTACCTCTGACATTCACCTCAACCTTCCTCCACTCTCTTGAATAGAATGTCTTCTAACAGTATTAGCCATTGCTGTCTTGGCAAAAGGTGCTGTCTGCCCATTTTATCAATGTCACTCATCATCTTAGACACCTCTATCAAGTCACCTCTCATCCTCCTTTCCTCTAAAGAAAAAAGCCCTAGCTCACTCAATCTTTCTTCATAAATCATGCTCTCTAATCCAGGCAGCATCCTAGTAAATCTCCTCTGCACCTTCTCTAAAGGTTCCATACCCTTCATGAAGCAACCAGGACTGAACACAACATTCCAAGTGTTGCCAACCAGAGTTATATAGAACTGCAACATTACCTCACAGCTCTTGAACTCAACTCCCTGACTAATGAAGTTCAACACTCCATACTCAAATTGCTCTCTTTAGTAAACTCTTATTGCAGGTTAAGAGTAGACGCAACACCCCTCCACCTTCAGTAACAAGAGGTACAAAGTTCAAAGTACATTTATTATCTAAGAATGCATGCTATATACAACCTTGAGATTTATCTCCTTACACACAGTCACAAAACAAGGAAACCCAGTAGAACCCATTATAAAAAGACAATCAAACACAAAATGTCCCAGGGAAAAAAACTAATTGTGAAAATAATAAACATAAGCAAAATAACTTTCAGAACTGAAATTCACAGAAGTGAGTCCACAGCCACAAAGCCAGTCATCACTGCAGTTGATTCAGGGGCCCATTAGTTGTATGTCGCAGCCTCAGTTCAGCACAAGAACAAGTAAACCTCGCACAGCAGTGAGGATGCAATAGGTGGCTTTTTCCATAATTCTCAGATCCTAAAGAAGTAGATATGCTGATGTAACCAACACAAAATACTGGAGGAACTCAGCCGTTCTGATGAAGGGTTTCGGCCCAAAATATCGACTTTCTACAGATGCTGCCTGGCCTGCTAAGCTCCTCTATCATTTTGTTGATGTTGCTTGGATTTCCAGTATCTGCAGATTTTCTCTTGTTCAAGATCATATTGAGATTGGCTAAGATGTGGGTGCCACAATTGCGTAGCAATTAGCACAACGCTCCTCCAGCTCAGGACATCAGAGTTTGAAGATCAATCTCGGCCTCCTCTGCAAGGAGTTTCTACATCATCCCAGCGGAAGATGTGGGTTCCCGCTGGGTGTTCTGGTTTCCTCCCACAGTCCAAAGGCGTACTGGCTAGTAGGGTAATTGGTCATTGTAAATTGTCCGGTGATTAGACTACTGTTCCATTGGTGGGCTGCCGGGTGGTGTGGCTCGAAGGGTCGGAAAGGCCTGTTCCACGCTGTATCTCAATAAATAAGTAAGTAAATCACACACTGACCTCTAGCCTCCAGCGGATTCAGACTGAGACTCGCAGACATTGGACCCTTAGCTTTCCCAGCGGACTTGCAGAGGTAGAACTCAGGATAAAATTAGTGATTCCAGAAGGAAATGAATCTTCGTAATGTTCTGTCGAAGTGGCCACAGAGGGTCACTGAGTACAATATATTCAACACAGAGCCTGATACAGTACAGTATATTCACATATTAATGCAATTAAAGGATAATGTGTTCAGTGCAGCTTAGTGGCCCAGAGGTTCAAAGTCAGCTTTAATCCTCTTGCACTTTGAAAGGCTATTCCATGCTGTATTTCCAAATAAAAATAAATAAAAATTCAAGGGTCCACCTTATTGTGCTATGGAAACTTTCAATAGTCTTACAAAGGTGGGATAGAAGGAGAAGAGAAAATACCCAAAGAGTAATGTCATGAGGGCTTCCCAGATTTAGATCTGATGTTTCATTGGAAGCTACCTATAAACAAAAACAAACCCCTATTGCATCCTTTAAACCCATGGCTAATGAAGGTGGAAGAGGATTACTGTCCACTTCTAATCTGCATTGAGTGTTTACTAAACAGGACAATCCGGAATTATGGAAACACTCTCAATTGCTATGATTACTACCTTTGAAGAAGCCTGTCACAAAATAGCATACGTTCCTGCCAGTAAACATTGTAACTGCTGCAAGGCGAGGAGTGCCTATCAGAAAGATCAGATCTTTTAAACATGGCTGCTCCAAATCCTTCCAAAAATTTACAGAAGTATAGACAAATCTACAACATTAGACCTTTGGAATTTACAGGTTGGAGATGTGGACCACAGAGTCATTTAAAAATCACAGAGGTATTTACAAACCATTAACACTGCCTTCATAAATTAAAGTATTGAGTACGGAAGATGGGATGTTATGCTGAAGTTGTACAAGACATTGGTGATGCCTAATTTGGAGTATTGTGTGCAAATTTGGTCACCTACCTATAGGAAAGATGTAGATAATAATAATAATTTTTAAAAACTATAAATTGCAATAAGACGCATATATTAATAATTATATAAGGAGCGAAAAAAGAGAGGAAAAATACTAAGGTAGTGTTCATGGATTCATTGCCCATTCAGAAATCGGATGGCAGAGGGGAAGAATCTGTTCCTGAAATGTTGAGTGTGTGCCTTCATGCTCCCGTAACTCCCCCTTGATGGTAGCAATGAGAAGAGGGCATGTCCTGGGTGATATAGGACCTTAATGATGAAGCTGCCTTCTTGAGGCACCTCCTTTTGACTAAGTCCTCAATACTGGGGAGGCTAATGCCCATGGCAAAGTTTACAACCTTCTGCAGCTTTATTCTAATCCTGTGCAGTGGCCCCTTCATTCCGGACAGTGCTACAATCAGTTAGAATGCTCTCCACAGTACAGCTATAGAAATCTGCGTGTATCCTTGGTGACATTCCAATTCTCCTAAAACTCATAATGAAATTTAACCTCTGCCATGCCTTTTTTGTAATTGCATCGATATGTTGGGCCCAGGATAGTTACTCAGAGATGTTGACACCCAAGAACTTGAAACTGCTCATCCTTTTCACTGCTGATACCTCAATGAGATCTGGTGTGTGTTCCCTCGATTTCCCCTTCACAAAGTCCACAATCAATTTCTTGGTCTTACTGATACTGAGTGCAAGGTTGGTGCTGCGACACCACTCAACCAGCTGATCTATCTTGCTCCTGCACGCCTCCTCATCACCATCTGAAACTCTGATGGCAATCGTTATGCCATCGGCAAGTTTAAATCCAGAATGATCCTGAGGGGCTGCTGTTAAAGAAACAGAGGGAATGACATCTCTGGTGGAGTAGGAATCTTTAAAGGAGAATGTAATGCATGGAATATGAAAGTTAGTGGCAGGGAGGGGTGGTTAGGAGAGGAACAAATGATATCCAGTCCTGGCTTTGCATCAACACTTGAAGAGATCTGGGCAAGGTTCAAAAATGCTCGAAAAAGGGCTGTCATAACCACTTTGATCATCTTCTCTTCACAATTACTTGTTTCTACATAAATCAGATCAAGGTCTGTAAATTTGTTAATATCTTTGCTACCACGTTATATTGGTCCCTGTAATTTTTTGATGACACTGCCATTCTCACAGTTCAATTTCTGTCATAGAGCACTGGAGTTAATCAGAATCAGGTTTTAAATCACTGGCATTTGTCATGAAATATGTTGACTGTGCCCGCAGTTTAATGCAATACATAATAATAGAGAGAAAAATACAACAAGTATATTTATATATATCTTTTTGAAGCATCACTCCTTGAAGATGTCATTTCTTCTGTTGTATTTCTTTGTTCTGTGAATGCCTGCAAGAAAATGGGTCTCAGGTCAGTATATGGTGACATATGTGTAATTTGAAACTAAATTTATTTTGCATTTTGAACTTTGAACTTCTCTCATTCCCTTGCACTATTTCTGTTTGCAGCAGTGAACGAAAATAGATTTCAGTCAGAGAAATATTGCACTTGGTCAGAATCATGCATCATTTTTATCAGTGTTTGTAGATATTGTCAGTGGCATTTAGTATTTATAGCTAAGCAATTCTCCTTGCTTTGAGCTTGTATTAACATGCCTGACTGACTAGAAGCTTCCTGTGCTTGAAATTGCACTGTTTTCTGCATGTGTATTGGATTGCATCCACGTATTCTGTAAGTTGTGCTTCTCAGAATGGATCATATTCTTTAAATTGAATGGCAATTGGCTGTAAAATGCTCATCAGGTTCTCCTCTAATGTGTGATGCATTTTATCAAATGTTATGTCACCGCAGATAACATCCAACATCCTGATATCATAGGAGATGTTTTTCTTCAAACACACTATTCCTCACTCTCAGCCAAACTAATTTCAGTGCAGAGGCTAACACAGAACTCTCTAACTCTCTACAAGCCCTTTGGTCAACACTGTTCTGCCAACCTTTAACCCTAAGTTCAATCTAACCCTTCCTTCCTACATAGTCCTCCATCTCTCTGTTATCTATTTGCCTTTCTAAGAGTTTCTTAAATATCCCTAATCTATCTGCCTCTACTACCACTCCTGACAGGGCATTTCATACAGTCACCACTCTCAGTGTAAAAATACGTACCTCTGATATATCACTTATACATTCCTCCAAACAACTTCAAATTATGCTCTCTCCTATTAGCTTTTACTGCCTTGGCAAAGAGTCTCTGGCTATCCACTATATATGCCTCCTATCATCTTGTACACCTACATCAAGACACCTCTCACCTTCCTTTGCTCCAAAGAGGAAAGCCCAAGCTCACTCAACCTTTCCTCATAAGACATGCTCTCCAATCCAGGCAGTATCATGGTAAATCTCCTCCGTACCCCACCCTCTCCAAAGCTTCCACATCCGTCCTATAATGAGGTGACCAGAACTGAACACAGGAGGTACCAGAGAGGGAGGCTTCATCATTAGAACTTGTCTGACAAGAAATGTGAAAGGAAAGGAGTGGTACCCTTACAGGAGGCAGGGTATACAGTCAAGGTTGATGTGGACTGTTAACATGTTATTGACTAGTCCATCTTCTGAGATGAAGACAGAAAGATCCAGAAAGTGAAGTGACGGAGATAGAGCATGTAAATGTGAGAACAAGGTGGAAACAATCAGCAAGGGTGATAAAATCTTCAGATCCTGTCTGGGTGTGGGATGATACATCAGTGCAAGTAATCTTAACGTTACCAGGTCTGCCTTTTGCAGTTTCCTGTGGGCATTTTCATGTTAGCTTTATTTGTCACGTGTACAATGAAACACTGAAACATACAGTGCACTGATCAAAGGCCTCCAACCAAAGCATCAACTGTTAATTCCTCTCCAAGGATGCTGCCCGACCTCCTGAGTCCCTCCACCATTTTGAGCGTGATACTGTGAAATGTGTCCTTTTGCAACAAATAAAATCAGCGGGGTTGTTTTGGGCAGCCCCACAAGTGTTGTGACACTTCTGGTGCCAATATAGCATGCCCACAACATACTAACTGTACATCTTTGGAACGTGGAAGAAAACTGGCGCACCTGGAGAAGATCTATGCAGTCGTGGGGAGAAAGTACAAACTCCTTGTAAACAACGACAGGAATTGAACTCCAATTGGTGATCACTGGTATTGTAAAGCAATACACTATCTGCCACACAACAGTGTTCCCCATCTAGAGGTTGTTTTTACTCAGCCAAGGCCCAGCCATACCTAAACCCTCAATGCCACACGTGACTAGACCATTATCTGGGATCCTCGACCAAATGAATGTCTGATCGACCCTAAACCACCAGGCTATCACCAGCCCCTAAATTCCTCACTCCCAACTGGAATCAAAACCTCAGTCTCCAAAGCTTTCAAGATCTAATTTCTAATCCAACAAAACCCTGCAAAGGGTTATGGACTTGGCCCAGTACATCATGAATAAAGCCCTCCCGTCCATTGTGCACATCTACATGAAATGTTGCCATAGAAAAGTAGCATCCATCATCAAAGATCCTCCCCACCCAGGCCAGGCTCCTTTCTCGCTGTGCCATCAGGTAGAAGGTACAAGTGCCTCAGGACTCACGCCATGAGGTTCATGAACAGCTACTACCCCTCAACCATCAGGCTCTTGAACAAAAGAGGATAACCACGCTTATTCTATTTCTGTTGTTCCCACAAGCAATTATCTCACTATAAGGACTCTTTATCTTGTAATTTCATGCTCTCATTATTTATTACTGTTTATTTATATTTGCATTAGCACAGTTTGTTGTCTTCAATGCTCCTGTTCTTTTATTCACCTTGTTTACAGTTACTATTCACGAACAAGAGAAAATCTGCAGATACTGGAAATCCAAAGCAACACATACAAAATGCTGGAGAAACTCAGCAAGCCAGACAGCATCTATGGAAAAGAATACAGTCAACATTTCGAGCCAAGACCCTTCATCAGGACTGACAGGTCACTCTACACTCACACTTCACTCTTAATGAAGAAGATCCCTCGCGGATTTCCCTTAAATATTTCACCTTTCACCCTAAACTTATGATTTTTAATTCTACTCCTTCCAAACCTGAAAGGAAAACTCTACATATGTTTACTCTATCTATTACCCTCATAATTTTGTATACCTCTCTCACATCTCCCGTCTTTGTCCTATGCTCCAGAGAATAAAGTCCAGACGTATACAAGCCAGAGTAGGCCCAAGCCTCAGTCCCTAGTTCATCACACCAATGGGGCAGAAATGCACCGCAGCCAGATCTGATTTTGGCCTTGGCCCTGCGGATAAAGAAATGAACATTCAAGGGCGAGAAAGCAAAATCAAACCGACCCTCACCTCCATACCCGACAATCAGGCTTCCAGTCTACCTGGGCTGATGTTTAAATTGTCCAAGCACCAAGTAGTGTCATGTTCCACGACCCAGATCCAGGCGCCTTGATACGCCTGGGCTGCCTAACAAGAAATCGACTCGGCACTTACAGCAATGCCCGGGATAGGTGGACATCAAAACACTTCCACATTGACTCCTCTCCAGTTGCTCACTTCATCTCCAGGAGTGATGCAAACTCCATCTGCTACCCCGGCTGGATTACATTGCAACTCACAATGCCCCAGCACGACTCATCCCCCAGAGCAGTCTCACCTCCACCTCCCTCCTCATTGTCAGTGGCGATAGTTCACCACAATTTGCTTCAGAAAAGATAAGTGATGTTCTTAGTTGAACCTCTTGCCTTATGGTTGCCAGTAAGCTGTCACACATCTTTGTTAGCACCATCTTCAACCAGAAAATAAAGACATACAGTAGAATTTATGAAAAACTATATATAAACAAAAACTGACAAACAACCAATGTACACAGAAAGACAAAATGTGCAAAATAGTAATACTCAGAACATGAACTGTTGAGTCCTTGAAGGTGAGTGTAGGTTGTGAAATTAATTCAGAGAAGTGGTGAGTGAAGTTACCCGTGAAGGTTCAGGAGCCTGATGGTTGTAGAGTAGTAACCATTCCTGAACCTGGTGGTATGGGACCTATAGATCCTGTACTTCCTGCTCGATGGTAGTAGCGAGAGGAGAGCAAGGCCTGGATGGTGAGAGAGCTTTGATGATGGTTTCAGGTTTCCTGTGGCAAAGCTCCACGTAAATGTGCTCGATGGTGGGGAGGACTTTTCCTATGAAGAACAGGGCTTACCCTGGCCTGAGCTCCCAAAGTGACCTTCATGTGCAGTATCCTGCAGGGACAGCTGTGTTTTTGTTTTGCATTTGTCAGTGTATTTGGACCTTTTATTGAAATTCTTATTTTAAGCTGTCGGACTTCGTAGCTCCTCCAATGCCGAATGTGTTGTTTTTGTCAGTTTTGGATCACTTCATGCATCACTGCATCTCTCTGCCACTGTGATTGCTAGCTCCAGTTGGCATTAAGAGCAATTTTACTGTAAAGGGTCAAAAATTTGTAGTTTAGGTGTTAAATTAATTGATATTTCTCCAGCAAGGACATTATATATGCAGATTTGCAACATTAACATGCAAGAAGCCTTCAACCTGCAGAATGCTTTCATCACTCAGGCCTCCCACACACCCGGCTTCACCCCCACCGTACAGCAATGCTTTATAATACCTTTATAAAGTGGACATTGTAAAGATTTCCAATCTAAGACCTTTAGAGCAGGATAATTTGCTAAGCAATTGATCTCAGAAGATTTTTTTCCCTTTCTGAATTAACAGCCATAATTCAACAAAATCATAGATGCACACAATACAGAGAAAGGTCTTTCTGCCTGTAATGTCCCTTGTAGAATACTGTGCAGAAGTCTGAAGCACGCACGTATAACTAGCTTGCCCAAGAGTTTTGTAATAATTGTATCTGCTGCGCTGTACTGCTGCAGAAAAAGAATCATGGTATATGTGAGTGATGATAAACCTGATTCTGATATGAGCCTCTATTGTGCACCGAGAGTGGGAAGGGGCAGAGAGAGGGGGATCATCATCGGGAAAAGGGGAAGGAAGAGTGGAGGGAGTGGGAAGCACCACAGGGACTTTCTGCATTGATCAATAAACTAATTGCTCGTAATCTAATGACTTTGGCTGGTGTCTCAGGGTTGGGTGTGTCTGCACTCAGGCCACCCCGCCACCCACCACCCCTGGTTCTCCTTCTCTTCCACCTGTCCCACACCCCTCCCATGGGGTCCACCCTCACTATTCCCAATTTCCTTTGCTCTTGCCAGATTTACAGACTCACTCTCCCTTCCACATTGACAAATACAGTACTGTATTAGGCACCCTAGCTATATACTGTATATGCAGCTGGAGCTTTCTCATTGTACTGTATATCATGTACTAATTAGTAGGCTTATTAACAAAGCAAGAAGGCGTGGATCTCGGGAAACTTGGCTGCATGGATTCAGAAGACAGAGGGGGGCAATAAATAGAGGACTGAGAAGCTTTTAATGACCAACAGAATGCAATTGATAAAATCATTAAGAAAGTAAAAATGGAATACAAAAGTCAGCCAGCCAGTAATATTAAAGATGGCTTCACTACAGGAAGGATGTGGATACTATCGAGAGAGTGAAGAGGAGATTTACAAGGATGTTGCCTGGATTGGATGGTGTACTTTATGAGAATAGGTTGAGTGAACTTGGCCTTTTCACCTTGGAGTGACGGAGGATGAGAGGTGACCGGATAGAAGTGTATCAGATGATGAGAGGCTTTGATTGTGTGGATAGCCAGAGGCTTATTCCCAGGGATGAAATGACTAAGACGAGGGGGCAGAGTTTTAAGGTGCTTGGAAATAGATACCGAGAGAATGTCAGGGGTAAGTTTTTCACACAGAGAATGGTAGGTGCATGGAATGCACTACCAGCAGGTGGTTGTGGAAGCGGATACAACAGGGTCTTTTAAGAGCCTCTTAGATAGGTGCATGGAGCTTAGAAAAATAGAGGGCTATGTGCTAGGGAAATTCTAGGCAGTCTCTGGAGTAGGTTACATGGTCGGCACAACATGGTGGGCCGAAGGGCCTGTAATCTGCTGTAAATTTCTATGTTCTATGTTCTAAGTAAAAGCTGTTTCAAAGACATAAAACATAAAAGAGAGGCAAGAGTAGATATCAGACCACTGGGAAATGATGCTGAGGAGGTAGTTCAAAAACGCAAACACGAGGAAATCTGCAGATGCTGGAATTTCAAGCAACACACATAAAAGTTGCTAGTGAACGCGGCAGGCCAGGCAGCATCTATAGGAAAAGGTATAGTCGACGTTTCGGGCCGAGACCCTTCATCAGGACTAACTGAAAGAAGACCTATAAGAGATTCAAATCACTTACTAGCTGTTCTTTCAGTTAGTCCTGACGAAAGGTCTCGGCCCGAAACGCCGACTGTACCTCTTCCTAGAGATGTTGCCTGGCCTGCCGCGTTCACCAGCAACTTTTATGTGTGTTGCTAAGGAGATAGTATTGGGGGACAAGGTGACAGCAGACGAACTGAGTATGTATTTTCCATCGGTCTTCACTGTGGAAGGCAGTAGCAGTGTGCTGGAAGTTCCAGTTGTTAGCAGTCATGAAGAGTGTGAAGTTACCCTAGGGTGAAGCTCCTTGGAAAACTGAAAGATCAGAGGGTAGATGAGTCACCTGGACCAGATGGTGTACACCCCAGGGTTCTGAAAGACATGGTTGAAGAGATTGTGGAGGCATTTGTAATGATCTTTCAAGAATCATTAGATTCTGGAATGGTTCCGGAAGACTAGAAAATTGCAAATATCAGTCAGCTCTCCAGAGAGGGAGAGAGGTAGAAGAAAGGAAACTATAGGCCAGTTAGTCTGACCTCAGTAGTTGGGAAGATGTTGGAGTTGATTGTTAAGGATATGGTTCTGGGATACTTGGAGGCACATGATAAAATAGGCTGTAGTCAGCATGGTTTCCTCAAGGGAAAATCTTGTCTGACAAATCTGTTAGAATTCTTTGAAGAAATAATAAGCATCATAGATAAAGGAAAATTAGTTTGTGTTGTGTGCTTGGATTTTCAGAAAGGCTTTAACAAGGTGCTTAACAAGCTACGAACCCATGGTATTACAGGAAAGATTCTAGCATGGATAAAATAGTGGCTGACTGGCAGGAGACAAAAAGTGGGAATAGGAAGCCTTTTTTTTGCGGACTGCTGGTGACTAGTCGTGTTCCACAGGGGTCGGTGTTGGTACTGATACTTTTTACTTTATATATCAATGATATGGATGATGGAATTGATGGCTTTGTTGCAAAGTTTGTAGTCGATATGAAGATAGGTGGAGGAGCAGGTAGTTTTAAGGCTACAGAAGGATTTAGACAGATTAGCAGAATGGGCAAAGAAATGGCAGATGGAATACAGTGTTGGGAAGTGTATTGTCATGCAGTTTGGTACAAGAAATGAAAGGGTAGACTATTTTCTAAATGGGGAGACAACACAAATATCTGAAGCACAAAGGGACTTGGGAGTCCTTGTGCAGGATTCCCTAAAGGTTAATTTGCAGGTTAACTCTGTGGTGAGGAAGGCCAATGTGATATTAGCATTCATTCAAGAGGACTAGAATATAAAAGCAAGGATGTAATGTTGAGAATTTTCAAAGCACTGGGGAGGTCTCACTTGGAGTATTTTAAGCAGTTTGGGGTTCCTTATCTTAGAAAGTATGTGCTGAAACTGGAGAGGGTTTAAAAAAGGTTCACAAAAATGATTGAATGGCTTGCCATATGAAGATCGTTTGATAGTTAGGGACCAGTATTCAATGGAATTCAGAAGAATGAGGGGTGACCACATTGAAAGCTATCAAATGGTGAAAAGGCCTTGATAGAGTGGATGTAGAGAGGATGCTTTCTATGGTAGGAGTGTCTGAGACCAGAGGACACAGCCTCAGAATAGAGGAGCATCCTTTTAGAACAAGATGAGGAGGAATTTCTTTAGACAGATACTGGTGGATCTATGGAATTTGTTGTCACAGGCAGCTGTGGAGACCAGGTCTTTTTGTATATTTAAGGAAGTGTTTGACAGATTCTTGATTGGTCAGGGCACGAAGGAATATGGGGTGAAGGCAGGAGATTGGGACTGAGAGGAGAAATGGATCAACCATGATAAAATGGTGAAGCAGACTCGATGGGCCAAGTGGTCTTATTCTGCTCCTATATCTTATGGTCTTATGAAATGTATTCTGCCTGGAGGTCAGTGACCAATGGTGTTCCACTGAGATCTGTTCTGGGACCTGTGCTCTTGGTGATTTTTATAAATGACCTGGATGATGAAGTGGAAGGATGGGTTTGCAAGTTCGCATTGTGCATGGGGCATTGAGACCTTGGGGTCCACAGCTCTATAAAACTTTGATTAGACCACACTTGGAGTGTTGTGTTCAGCTCTGGTTGTCTCATTACAGGAAAGATTTGGAAGATTTAGAAAGGGTGCAGAGATTTGCCAGAATGCTGCCTGTAGTGGAGAGCCTGTCCTATGAGGATAGGTTGAGCAAGTTAGGGCTTTTCTCTTTGGAGTGAAGGAGGACAAGAGGTGCTTCCTTGATAGAGGTGTACAAGATGGGAAGAGGCATAGATTGAGTGGACAGTCAGAGACATAGTCACAAGGTGAAAATGGTTAATGCAAAGGAGAGAAATTTGTCTATGAAGGTTCTCAGTCATCCAGATCATTGTGGATCAAGCCGTAGTAAATCAAGGCAATTGGACTTGTGTTGTCTGGAAGATGTTTCACCACTCACCTGAGAGGCATCTTCAGTTCTAATCCATTGTGGGTAGTTTTCCGGTTTATAAACTCTGTGAATTGTTTAAAGGTATAGCAATCACAAGGATTATTAGAGTTCTAGAGGTAATGAGAGGGTCATTAGTCTTATCTTTGCATGAATGGAGGTGTGAGCTGTTGTAGAGATGCCAAGATAGAGAGGTTGGGACTGCATTGTGAGTAGCTGATAGGTGTTGTCATACCCCACCCCCTCTGTTTAGGGATGGGGTTTCCAGTTTGATAAAGGTAGCTTCTTTACCCCTCTTTAAAACCACTTGTCCTTCCTGTCCAAAATGTGCACATTGTTACCATCAAAGGAGTGTCCTTTGTCCTCTAGGTGTAGATATACAGCTGAGTCTTGGCCTGAGGTGTTAGCCCTCCTATGTTGTGGTACAACACCACCTATATAATGCAGTCCTAACATCTCATCCCTGGTGTCTCCACAATTCACACCTCTATTCATGCAAAGCTAAGACTAATGACCCTCTCATTACCTCTATGACTCATTGACCCTCAGGTGGTTGCTGTGCCTTTAAACAACCCACAGAGTTTAAAGGCATCCGTTAGTCTTGCGAGACCATGGATCTGCACCTGGAAATTCTTCACTCTCCAGGGCGCAGGCCTGGGCAAGGTTGTTTGGAAGACCAGCAGTTGCCCATGCTGCAAGTTTCCCCTCTCCACGACACCAATGTTATCCAAGGGAAGGGCATTGGGACCCATACAGCTTGGCACCAGTGTCGTTGCAGAGCAATGTGTGATTAGGTGCCTTGTTCAAGGACACAACACGTTCCCTCGGCTGGGGCTGAAACTCACGACCTTCAGGTTGCTAGTCCAATGCCTTAACCACTTGGCCACGTGCCCACAGAGTTTATAAACTGGAAAACTACCCACCATGGATCAGAGCTACGAAGCCTCTCGGTTGAGTGGTGAAACATCTTCTAAACAACACAGCAAGTCCAGTTGCCTTGATTTACTACTGCTTGATACACAAAGGAGTGAAACTTTAAGGCGATTGAAGGAAATTATAAGGGGGTATCAGAGGTAGGTTTTCTCACACAGAGTGGTGGGTGTGCGGAACGTGCTGCCAGCGGTGGTGGTGGAGGCAGATACTTTAGGAACATTTAAGAAACTCTTAGATAAGCACATGAATGAAAGAAAAATGGTGGGCTATGTAGGAATGTGAGATTGATCTTGGAATAGGTTAGAAGCTCAGTGCAACATTGTTGCTGAAGTGCTTGTACTGTAATGTTCTATGTTTTATGCTCCAAAAGGTCGGCACAGCATTGTAGGCCAAAGGGTTTGTACTAAATTCTATGCTCTATGTTCCTACATTATATTTGAGCAGTAAAACTTTGAATACTTCTGCCAAGACATAATTGGGTTTATTTGCCTGGAAACACCAGACTAAATTATTGCATAGCATTATATTAATAACTTCTTCTTGCCTCAAGATACTGAAAGTAAGATCTTGGAATTACAGGATATGCATGGAGTTCTTTGCACAGAAACACAAATGTATAAAACACTAAGCTAGTTTAGTCACTTTGTTGCAGTGACTTTGGTCGTATGGTTTTATTTAAAGTCTGTTTTACAGTTGCATGCTTTTTCACTTGTCAGCTAATTTGGGGCTTCGAATTTTTTTTGTCAGCCTTTTTTTTTTGAAGCTGTCTGCTTTTGTAGCTGCTCACTGCCCCATGTGTTACTTTTTGTCAGTTTCAGATCACTTCATGCTTCACTTCAACTGCCTATTGATGTAATTCTTGCTCTACCTGGCATTAATAGCACATTTTTTCTATGAACATTTATGCTAGGAATTTGTGGATGGAATAATTGCTCTTAAGTGCAGCTAGGGTACATTAAAATACCTCAGAATTATTTCAATCAATTTTAAGATGAACTTTCTGTCACAAGTGCGGAGCATGGGTGGACCCAAATGCAGGACACAAACACATTTTGTGGCGTTAACAAGAATAGAGTTTATTAATCGTTACTAGGAAAGCAGGAAAGCAAGGATAGTTCAGAGGGATAACAAGGAGTGAACAAAGAAAAAGCAGGAATAAGTGTGGCAGGACTCGGACTTGGACTTGAAACTCGGAACTTGGAACTCCAGACCCGGACTTAGAACTCGGAACATCAGAGCCTGGACTTGGAACTCGGAACATCAGAAACCTGGACTTGGAACTCGGAACATCAGAGCCTGGACTTGGATCTCGGAACTTCAGAAATCTGGACTTGGAACTTGGAACATCAAAGCCTGGACCTTTCTTAGGCTCAGGACATGGAACACTGAGACGGGGCTCCTCCTTGGACGCAGGACATAGAGCCAGGACTCTTCTTTTAGACACAGGACACAGAGCACTGACAGACAGGATTCCCCAATTCAGAGTAGCAGCAAACGGCCGGACCTACTCAATGGAGATGAAAACACGAAGAGACAGTTCCCCACTCAGGGTAGCTGCAAATGGCCGGACCTACCCAGCAGAGACGAGGACACAAGGAGACAATTCCTAACTCAGAGTAGCGGCAAAACAGCCAGACCTACTCAGCAGAGATGAGGACACAAAAAGACAGTTCATACCTTGACACAAAATAGCTCCAAATAGTGACAAGCCCTTGACGCGGCCCAGGATCTACAGGCAGCGGCTCTGGTCTCACTCTGGTGGGTTAACTTGACAGACCCACTCCAGCGGGGTAGCTTAGCGGCTCGATCTGGCAAGGTAACTTAACAGGTTGGCTCTGGTGAGGAGAGGCGACTTACTGGCACTTGCTTCGGGGAGAAGACTTGTGTAGCTCCAGCAATGTAATTTGGCTCGTTCCGACTTGAAATTGAAATTGACATAAATGTACAAAACAACTTAAACCTGGGGTATATTTGTCCACACAAGTTTCAAGACAAGTCTATATGTACTGTAATAGAATATGAAGTACAGAACAGTGTGGAGGAACAAAGGAACCTTGTGGTCCATGTCAATAGATCGCTCAAAGTTGCCCCGCAAGTTGGTAGAGTTACTAAGAAGTTGTACAGTGCGTTGGCCTTCATTAGTCAGGGGATTTAGTTCAAGAGATGCAAGAGGATGTTGCAGCTCTATAAATTTCTAGTTAGACCACTCTTGGAATACTGTGTTCAGTTAGTTCTGGTTGACTCATTATATAAAAGATGGGACAGCCTTACAGAGTGTGCAGAGGAGATTTCTCAGGATGCTGCCTGGCCTACAGAGTATTTCTTATAGGCATAGGTTGGGAGAGCTAGGGCTTTTCTCTTTAGAGCAAAGGAGGATGAGAGAAGATGTGATAAAGTTGTACAAGATGATAAAGGACATAATTCAGTGGAAAGCCAGCACCTCCTTCCCAGGGTGGAACTGACTAATACGCGAGGCATCATTTTAAGGTGATTGGAGGAAAGTGTGGGGGGATGTCAGAGTTAAGTTTTTTGCACAGAACAGTGAGTGCATGGAATGCCCTGCCTGGAGTGGTGGGGGAGGCAGATACATTAGGGACATTTAAGAAACTCTTAGTTAGGCACATGGATGATAGAAAAATGGAGGACTATGTAGAAGCGGAGGGTTAGATTGATCTTAGAATAGATTAAGAGATCAGCACAACACTGTGGACAAAAGCACCTGTTCTGTGTTCTATATCCTATAATAGATTCTGCAAAAACCTTCTGTTTCTTTGCATGATTTTGTTAAAGGAATTATCCTTCAGGAAAAAAAAACAAGAGATAAATATTATTCCTGGTTTAGCAATAAAAGTAACCAACAGTAGCTGATGTACATCAATTATCAAATTTACAGGCTCCGTTAGAACACAGATTATTAATAGGATCTGTATTTACTCAGGAGAAATGCTGAATTTAAGTTAATGTGTGTTGAAGCCCATTGAACCTGGCACTTTTGATTAGATATAACTCCCGGTGCATTTTAAATGCCATATTTTATATTTCTTGTAAAATAGCAGGTTACTTATTTGTAGTGAAAGTATTGAAACCTGCTATGTTTATCCTTTGCCAGGTTATGTACAGTAACTTTATAAATTCAGTGATTCTTCCTGCTGTGCTGACTTTAAATCCGCAACGTGTCTGACTCTTACATTGCCCTTAAACCTGTAGGGTTTGTATCTTCTAGGATGCTTTTAAATCCCTCTGGACCCTCTATCTCCCTTGCTGCCTTCAAACCAAAGAGATCCATTATCTTCTGCTCCTTTTAAAAAAAAAATCCACTTTTCTTCAAAATGTTCCACAGCTTGACATGAATATGTTCTCCATTCTGGAATAGTCGCATCTGCAGTATTGCTTAGAGTTCTGGTCTCCCCACTATAGGAAGGATATTGAGGCTTTGGAGAGGATGCAGAAGAGGTTTATCAGGATGCTGCCTAGATTTGAGGGCATGAGCTGTAATGAGAAGTCGGACAAACAGCTTGTTTTCCCTGGAGCGGTGGAGGCTAAGGGAAGATCTGATAGAAGCATAGATAGAGTAGACAGACAGTATCCTTATCCCAGAAATATCTAATACTAGAGGACATGCATTTAAGATGAGAGGGAATAATTTCAAAAGAGATATGACAGGTAAGTTTTTTTACACAGGGAGTTGGGGGGGGTGGTGATTGGAATGCGCTGCCTGGGGTGTCAGATGATTAGGGATAGGGACTTTTAAGAGGTGTTTAGGTAGGCACATGAATGTGAGGAAAATGGAAGGATAAGAATAGTGACCCACTATCTCCACCGCAACTTTATTATTTCCCTTTCAGTCACTTTATGTACAGCCTTGCATCACTTTATAGGCATATAATTAACCTATGTATATAAGACAACGCATGTATTTATATTTTTATTGTATTTTTTATTATTATTATCATTGTGTTGTGTTCTTTCTTTATTTATTAAGATACAGCACAACGAAGGCCCTTCTGGTCCTTCGAGCCACGCCACCCAGCAACTCCCATTTTAATCCCAACCTAATCACGGGACAATTTATCATGTCCGATTAATCTACCAAGCGGTACATATTTGGACTGTGGGAAGAAACCAGAGCACCCGGAGGAAACTCATGCAGTCACGGGGAGAACATACAAACTCCTTACAGACAGCAGCAGGAAATTGAACCTAGGTTGCCCTGTAAACGATGTGCTAACCATTTACCTTTTATGGGTTTTTTTTGCTACATCATATCCGAAGTAACAATGATTTTGTTCTCCTTACACTTGTGTATTTGTGTACATTAAACAATCTACAATCTTGAATTGTGCTAGCATAAAAGATCAGTTTAGTTGACCACTTCATTACAATTTATTTGGTTCAGCACAACATTGTGGGCTGAGGGGCCTGTGCTGTAGTGTTCGATGTTCTATGCTCATTATCATACTGTGAACGGGTACACCGGGGTCTGAGATCACTCTGTGTCCAGGAGTTGAGGCCAGAAGATCAAACCTGTGATCAGCAGTTCCTGGGGTGAAGTCTGAACTTGGATGCTCAGTGTCTGTAAGTCCGAGGATCCGGCCAGGGCCGAGGACTGGGTGCCTGAAGTTTGCCTCTTCTGGGCCTAGAGGCCTGTCTGTGTGTGTGAGTAGGTGGATGGAAATGTAGGAAAGGGTCTTCTTTTGCTGTCATTGTCTTGTGTAACGTTGTTGTTGTTGCTTGCATTGGGTGTGCTTGTTATTAATGGCGCAAACACGAGGAAATCTGCAGATGCTGGAAATTCAAGCAACACACATAAAAAACGCTGGTGAACGCAGCAGGCCAGGCAGCATCTCTAGGAAGAGGTACAGTCGACGTTTCCGGCCGAGACATCAACTGTACCTCTTCCTATAGATGCTGCCTGGCCTGCTGCGTTCACCAGCGTTTTTTTATGTGTGTTGCTTGTTATTAATGGAATTAACATATCTCACTGAATGTTTTGATGTACATGTGATAAATAAATTAATCTGATTCTGATCACCGCAGTGTGACATGGTAGTTTAGCAGTTAGTGTAATGCTATTAGAGTGACAGTGACCTGGGTTCGATTCTGCTGCGGTCTGTAAGGAGTTGGTACATTCTTCCTGTGACCGAGTGGGTTTCATCCAGGTGCTCCAGTTTCCTCCCACATTCCCGAGCCGTACGGGTTAGTCGGTTAATTGGTCACCTGTGTGTAGTTGGGCGGCATGGGCTCAGTGGATCGAAAGGGCCTGTTACCGAGATATATCTCTATAAAGAAAATTTTAAAAGAACTTCTTTAGTACAGCAAGTCACGTCCATGGCACTATGACCTCCGGCAATAATTGCTGATAATCTTTTTTGGAACTGGTCACAATTTAATGCAAAGATCAAACCAATGCATTTTTATCTCCCTGATTTGCAGCCATTATCCACTTCATTAGATTGCGTTGGTTTGTCTGTGCAAACAATAATCTGCTGAAAATAATGATGTACTAAATTAAAGCAATTGAGAGAAAAGTAATGTTCATTAATTCTTTTCATCATAGCTTAGTTTCTAAATCATAATATGGTTTTAAATTTGCATTCTGTCAAATTAGAAGAACATCATTATTTTCAAGGGCATTATGGGCATTACCAGCTTTAGTTTGGTCATTTTGGTTGTTCTTAATAAGAGTCAAAGCACCGCTGAAGATCATAATGGTTGTAATGGTTAAACAAAATAATACTAGCAGCTCTGCTCAATTTGGAGAGGAATAACACTAGACAACAAAGATTGTGTTTCCTGGGTACCTTAGGGTGTATCTTATGGATTTTGGACTGCTGATCATGAAAATCACCATGAAATTTCCCTACATGCACCAGTTTTTTAGACGTCACCTATGTTTGTTATTTCAATTCATAATTCAGGTCAGAATAATTGATGCCAAAACTAAGGAAGACATTTTTGTTGGTCCACAAATCAAACATGTCATCAATGACAGGAAATTTGAAGAATTTCTAGTGGGACTGGAGAAAAATCACATGGAAGGCGTTCAAGGATGTTGTTGTAAAATTTCCTGGCAACTACAGTGCACCAAGCTACATGCAGCTGGTTGACAACATGCTTCAAACATACAAAACCATCAAATACAACATGTCACTGAAGATTCATTTTCTGCATCCCCTTTTTTCCCAGCAAATCTTGGAACTGTCAGTGACGAGAACAGTGAAAGGTTACAGTCGTTACAGTCACGGAGAAAGGTTATCAGGGCAATTGGAATCCACCACTGCTGGCTGATTATTGTTGGACACTTAAGCAAGTAGCCTCAGACACCGAGTACAAATTAAAACCATCACAAAACATTTTTAGCTTAGTTGAACTATTGCAAAGCATCAGCATCATTAGGCAATTAAACACATTATATTCAAAAAAATTACTATCTTGTTTCTCCAAATTCCTAAGTGATACAAGTAGTCTGAAATTATATTTGTGTTCAGCTTCAAGTGGTCTATCAAAATCAAAAATAATTTCTGGGGAAGCAACACTTTTGAAAAAAAATAGTTGTCCAGTGTTATTGGGTAATTCCCAAAAATAGGTTTAGATTTGGTTTATTATAATTACATGTACTGAGGTTCAGTTAAAAACTTTTCTTGCATACTGTTCATGCAGATCAATTCATTACACAGTGCAAAGAGATAGAACAAGGTAAAAATAACAATGCGGAATAAAGTGTAACAGTTACAGAGACTGCAATGCAGATAAAAAAATAGCTAGAAGCTCATAATGATGTAGATTGTTCAAAGGTTCATTTATTATCAAAGTATACAACTCTGAAATTCTTCTTCTACAGATAGCCATGAAACCAAGAAAGGAAAGAAAGCAGCACGATCTTCAACCCCCAAATTCCGTCTCCCCACACAAAAAACAAATAAAAATGGAACAGGCTTATCCCTCACACAAAGAAAACAAGAACGATCAGATGGAAAACACAGAATACAAAAATACCACAAGTCTGAAAAAAATCCACAGTCCAAGTCCACATCCAAAACAGAGAAAACCTGAGCAACATTCTCCCTCTTCGTAGCAGAGCAATCTCACCAGCCATGAAAAGTGAGGTCAAGAATGTTGAGAGTCAAGCTTATCATATTAGGGAACTATCTGATATTCTTAATTAGGATACAAGATTCAACATTGTTTATTGTCATTTTTCAGCTCCTCTCCCATTTTTCTTTCTTCCGTGGCCTTCTGTCTCTTTCACCAATGAACTTCCCAGCTCTTTACTTCCTTCTACCACCTCCAGGTTTCACCTGTCACCTGGTACTTCTCTCTCTTCTTCCCCCACCTTTTAAATATACTCCTCAGCATTTTTTCTCCAGTCCTGCTGAAGGGTTTCAGCCCGAAATGTCAACTGTGCTTTTTTTCTATAGATGCTGCCTGGCCTCCTGAGTTCCTCCAGCATTTTATGTGTGTTGCTCATATTTCCAGCACCTGTAGATTTTCTCTTGTTTGTAAAGAAATCTCTCTGCATCTCTGTTTTAAATAGATGCCCCCTTTTGTTCTCTTGAACTAGACAAAAGATTTCAATAAGATTCACCCCCGCCCCTCATCTTTCTAAATTTCAGTGAGTACAGGCCCAGAATCATCAAGCGTTCCTCATATGATAACCCTTTCATTCCTGGAATCATCCTCGTGAACCTCGTCTGAACCCTCTCCAATGCCAGCACGCTTTTTTTTAGATAGGGAGCCCAAAACAAGTACCTGGTGTGCACCTGGATAACAGACTTGAGTGGAGCACCAACACAGAGCTGTGTACAAGAGGGGCCAGAGCTGCCTCTACTTCTTGAGGAGAGAGTATGCAGGCCTCTCTTTCACATGTTCCTACACTCTGTTGTTGCCAGTACAATCCTCTATATAGTGGTGTGCTGAGCAATAGTATCAACACGGGTGATGTCAATAGGCTCAATAAACTGATTAGAAAGGCTGGCTCTGTTATAGGAGTCAAACTGGACACACTGGAGGCTGTGATAGAACAAAGGACCCTACGGAAAATCCTGACAATTCTGGAAAAAGTGTTTCTCACTCTCTGCATGCCACCTTGGCTGAACAGAGGAGCAGTTTCAATAATAGGCTAAGACAACTGTGCTGCTCTAAAGAGCGCTATATGAGATCATTCTTACCTTCGGCCATTAGCCTCTCTAATGAGTCAACCTATAGCAGGAGAAGTGATGACACCCTCCTGTTAAACTGTTTGAGGTAACTTATTTTTTTATTATTTCTTTCTTTTCTACTAATATTTGTATGGTTGTGCACCTGTAATGCTACTATGACACTGTAATATCCTTTGGGATCAATAAAGTATCTATGTTCCTATCCTTTTTATTTCTTTCAAAACTGTTCACAATACTCAAGGTGAGGCTTCACCAGTGCCTTATAAAGCCTCAGCATCACATCCTTGCTCTTGTATTATAGACCTCTTGAAATGAATGCTAGCATTGCATTTGTCATCTTCACCACTGACTCAACCTGTAAGTTAAAAGCTTTAGGGTGTTCTACCCAAGGACTCCTAAGTCCTTCTGCATCTCAGATTTTTGAATTTTCTCCCCATTTAGAAAATAGTCTGCACATTTATTTCTTCTACCAAAGTGCAAAACCATGCATTTTACAACATTGTATTTCATTTGCCACTTTCTTGCCCATTTTCCTAATCTGTCTAAGTCCTTCTGCAGCCTTCTTGTTTCCTCAACACTACCTGCCCCTCCACTAATCCTCATAGCCTCTGCAAACTTGGCAACAAAGCCATCTATTCCATCATCTAAATCATTTATATACAGCATGAAAAGAAGCAGTCCCAACACCAGCCCTGCAGAACAGCACTAGTCACCGGCAGCCAACGGGAAAAGGATCCTTTTATTCCCACTCGCTGCCTCCTACCAATCAGCCAATGCTCTAACCATGCCGGTAACTTTCCTGTAACACCACGGGCTCTTAACTTGGTAACTAGCCTCATGTGTAGCACCTTGTCAAAGGCCTTCTGAAAATCGAAATATACAACATTCTCTTTTTCTATCCTACTTGTAATCTCCTCAAAGACCTCCAAACAAGTTCATCAGGCAAGATTATCCCTTAAGAAAACCATGCTGACTTTGTCCTATCTTTTCCTATGTCACCAAGTACTCCATAACTTCATTCTTAACAATTGACTCCAACATCTTCCCAACCAGTGAGGTCAGGCTAACTGGTCTATAATTTCCTTTCTGCTGTCTCCCATCTTTCTTAAAGAGTGAAATGACATTTACAACTTTCCAGTCGTCTGGCACCATGCCAGAATCCAACGATTTTTTTTTGAAAAATCATTACTAATGCCTCCACAATCTCTACTGCTATCTCTTTCAGAACCCTAGGGTGCTGTCAATCTGGTCTGGGTGACTTGAAATTTGATAGGGGGAAAGTAGGAAAAACTTAGGTTTTTCAACGTTTTGAGCACCTTCTCCCTTGTAATAGTAACTGAACTCACTTCTCTTCCCTCGCACCGTTCAACATCTGGCACACTGCTAATGTCTTCCACAGTGAAGACTGATGCAAAATACTTATTTAGTTCATCTTCCAGCTCCTTTTCCCCCATTGTTATTTCTCTGGCCTCATTTTCTAATGGTAATATATCCACTCTCATCTCTCTTTTATTTTTTTACATACTCGAGAAAAGCTTTTGCTATCCACTTTGATATTGTTTGCTACCTTGCTTCCATATTTCATCTTTTCCCTCCTAATGATTCTTTTAATTGCTCTCTGTAGCTTTTTAAAACCTCCCCAATCCTCCACCTCCCTGCTAATTTTTGCTTTGTTGTATGGCCTCTCTTTTGCGTTTACATTTGCTTTGACTTCCCTTGTCAGCCATGGTTGTATTATTTTGCCATTTCAGTATTTTTTGTTTTTGGAATACATCTATTCAGCACTTTCCTCATTTTTCCCAGAAACTCAAGCCATTACTGCACTGCTGTCAGCCCTGCCAACATCTAGTTCCAATTTACTTTGGCCAACTCCTCTCTCATACCACTGAAATACTGCTACATCAGACTTTACTTTCCCCCTATCAAATTTCAAGTTGAACTCATTCATATTGTGATCACTACTTCCTAAGAGTTCCCTCATCTTAAACTCCATAGACATCTCCAGTTCATTATGTAACACCCTAGTGGGCTCAATGACAAACTACTCTAAAAAGCCATCTCATAGGCATTCAACAAACTCGCTCTCTTGGGATCCATTACTAACCTGCATTTTAAATCTCCCATGACTATCATAACATTACGCTTTTAACACACTTTTTCTATTTCCCATTGTAATCTGTAGCCACATCCTAGCTACTGTTTGGAGGCCTGTATATAACTGCTATCAGGGTCCTTTTACCCTTGCAGTTTCTTAACTCAATCCACAAAGATTCAACATCTTCTGATCCTATGTCGCATCTCTCTACTGATTTGATGCCATTCCTTACTAGCAGAGCCACACCATCCCCTCTGCCTATCTTTCTATCCCTCTGACACAATGTTTAACCATGGACATTCAGCTCCCAACTCCAACCATCCTTCAGCCACGATTCAGTGATGGCCACAACATCATACCCAACAATCTGTGAAAGTGCAACAAGATCATCCACCTTATTTCTTATACTCGATGCATTGAGATATAACACTTTGAGTACTGTATTTGCTACCTTTTTTGATTCTGCATCCCTAATGCATAGATACTCACCCTGCTGGCTGCAATTGTGTCCTATCATCTGCTTGCCCCTCCTGACAGTCTGACTGCACACTATCTTTACATTTTTACCATCCATCCTATCCTGAGTCCCTTCACTCCAGTTACCATCCCCCTGTCAAATTCGTTTAAACCCTCCCCAACAGTTCTAATAAATCTGCCTGCAAGAATATTGTTCCCCCTCGGGTTCAGGTGCAACCTGTCACTTTTGTACACGTCAGAAGAGATCCCAATGAACCAAGAACCTGAAGCCCTGCTCCCTGCACCAGCTTCTCAGCCGTGCATTTATCTGCCAAATTATCTTGTTTCTCCTCTCTTTGGTGCGTGGCACAGGCAGCAATCCAGAAATTACTACCCTGGAGGTCCTGCTTCTCAGCTTTCTACCTAGCTCTCTAAATTCTCAGATGGACATGTGCGACCCTTCCCCCGAAATCAATGACCAACACTTCAGCTTTGCTGACATTAAGGTAAATGTTGTCATGACAACATGTCACTAAGCTCTCTATCTCCTTCCTGCTCTCCAACACTTCGTTATTTCAAAATATATTTATTATCAAAGTATGTATACTATATACAAGCTTGAGATTCAGTCTCCTTACAGACAACCACAAACAAAGTAATCCAAAATAACTCATTAAAAAAGACCGTCAAACACCTAATGTGCAGAGGAGCAAAAAATGTTCAATTGATAAAGGTAAACAAATAGCATTCAGAACTGAAAGTTTTACGAAAGACACAAAGCCAGGCCTCTCTGCAGCTCAAGCAGGCACAGCCTCAGTTCACCATAGGGTTGGGTAAACATCACGAAACAGCAAGCAGAACCAGGCAGAGTTGGCTCATTCCTCTCCTCCAGTCCCGATACCCTGAGCTTTTCAATCTCACCTTGTGCTTTAGCCATCCAAACATCAGGTCATTCCTTATTGTCGGACAGCTCTGCCGCCTGGACCCTACTGTCATGATTCACCCCATACCAGACCCCTTTCCAATTTGAGATACAGATGACTTTGTGGCAGTGTAGAAAGAGTTTGATCAGAATCTGCTGAGTATAACAGATGGTTGCAGTGAAACATTCATGTTGTCTTGAGAACTTCTTCTTCACTTCTGTGTTGATCTGGGACAGAATTTGCCGAAGGAACTCACCAGGTCAGGTCACACCTGTGGAGAGCCAGATCTATAGATACTGCCTGACCTGCTGAGTTCCTCCTGCAGTTTTATGTATACCCCCTTGCCCATTCATTCCTCCCCACTAATCTCCCTCCTGGCAATTATCCCTGCCATCAGCCAATCTGTTACAACTGCCCATGCACCTCCTCCCTCACCTCCAGTCAGGGCTATGGGTGCGGCCTCCTCTACACTGGTGAGACCCATCATAAATTGGGGGACCGCTTCGACTAGCACCTTCCTTCCATCTGCCAAAAGCGGAACTTCACGGTAGTCAGACATTTTAATTCCAATTCCATTCCTGTTCCTATGTTGGTCCATGGCCTCTTCTCGTGACACGATGAGGCCACCCTCAGAGGGAAGAGCAGAAGCTTATATTCCATCTGCTTAGCCCCCAACTTGATGCCATGAATATTGACTTCTCCTTCCGGTAAAAATTTCTCTCTCCTCTTCTTCTATTTCCCACTATGGTCTCTTACCTAGTCTCACCTGCCTATCACCTTCCTTGGTACACTTCCTCCTTCCCTTTCTCCTATCAAATTCTTTCATCTCTAGCTTTTCACCTTTCCTACCCATCTGGCTTCACCTATCACCTTCTAGCTATCCACCTTCCCCTCCCTCCATCTTTTTATTCTGGCAAATTCCCCCCTTCTTTTCCAGTCCTGATAATGAAGGGTCTTGCCCAGAACGTCGACTGTTTATTCATTTCCATCGATGCTCCCGAACCTGCTGAGTTCCTCCAGCATTTTTTGTGCATTGCTCTGGATTTCCAGCATCTGCAGAATCTCTTGTATTTCAGAATTTGCTTCTCTCTTTGTGCCAGATGAGCAAGGATTGCAAGATTCACCTTTTATGCGCCTAATTATTTCAGTAAATACAAATCTGGCTACAACACCCATATTGATGTTACTAGGTGTGTGACCGACACTAAAGAAATGTCAACTATGCTGAGGTAAATTGCATTGCAAGTGAATAGGCCAATTTCACAACTGGGCAATAATTGACATGGAATTAATTACCAGCACAATCTAACCCAGGGAAAGCCTCTTTTGTGTGTGATTATCCTGAAAAGGCAAGCACACCTGGGTCTTGTTTCGATCCTTTAATATCATCTCCAGCTATGCAAAATGAAAGTTCTCTTGGACTGTCGTGTCAGATTTAAAAAATGACATGAAACCAGCCCTACTATCCTATAGATTTATGGAGTATGCCCACAAGAAAATGAATCTGGTGGTTATATATGGTGACATATATGTACTTTGATCACAAATATACTTTGAACTTTGAACTTTGTGGCTGGCAACATAATCTGCCTACCCTGCATGGAGATAGCAGTTACTAGGCAGATGCAATCCCCTTTGCTTGTTAGTGGTCAAAGCGCTCCTCACGGAAACTAAATGCACACTTCTCAGAAAGCATTTCATCCTGTTCGAGATGGCACCAGGGTGAAATGTCCACCAAAATCATGGCTCAGACTTAGTTGTCTTTTTTAGGTTTTTAGGGATGGTTTAGGGGGTACAGCGTGGGGAGTTAAGGCTTGTTTTCCTGTTGCTGTCCTGTTTCATTGTTGTTGTTGTTGCTTTCTGTTGTTTTGCTGAACATTGTGAGCAAGCTATGTTGGGGTTGGACTGTGTGGGACCTTTACGCATCACCACATCCTCAGTTTGTCTTAGTGGTTGGCACAAACGACACATTTCTCTGCACGTTTTGATGTATGTGTGATAAATAAATCTGAATCTGTTTGGAGAACTTATAGGGACTACAGTTGGACAACAGTGACTTAGATTTTTAATTACTTTATTTATTTAGAAACAGCGTGGAATAGGCTCTTTCAGCCATTCAACCCACTCTACCCAGCAATCCCCGATTTAACCCTAGCCTAATCAGAGGACAATTTACAATGACCAAAGTGGGAGGAAATTGGAGCGCCCAGAGGAAACACATACATTCCACGGGGAGGATCTACAGAGACTCCTTACAGAGGATGCTGGGACTGAACTCTGAACTGTAACAGTGTCACACGAACCTCTATGATTTTCCTTATGCAATAACAGCAAATCACTACAGTTGACAGAAACTGAAATTAAACAAAAAATGGGAGATTAGATTATATTAGATTATGAGGACATGCAGTCCTCTTTTATTGTCATTTAGTAATGCATGCATTAAGAAATGATACAATATTCCTCCGGTGTGATATCACAGAAACACAGGACAGACCAAGACTGAAAAACTAACAAAAACCACACAATTATAACATATAGTTACAACAGTGCAACAATACCATAACTTGATGAAGAACAGGCCATGGCACAGTAAGAAAAAGTTCAAAGTCTCTCGGAAGTCCCACATCTCACCCAGACAGGAGAAGGAAGAAAACTCTCTCTGCCATGCCCGACCACAGTCTGACTCTGTTTCATCCGAAAACTTCGAGCCTCCGATCAGCCCTCCGACACCGAGTACCGAGCACTATCTCTATCCGAATGCTTCGACCTCAGCCTCGGTTGCCAGCAGCAGGCAAAGCCGGGGATTTTGGGGCCCTCCCTCCAGAAGATTCTCGATCGCACAGTAACAGCGGCAGCAAACTGGCCTTTCAGAAATTTCTCCAGATGTTCCTCTGTGCTTTCACATCTGCCTCCGTCAAATCAGAATTGTCCATGGCCCCTATTTAACAGAAACAATATCATTTCACCGGAGAGCTGCACGCGCTGCGTTGCGCCGCCATCTTCTCCTCCCGCCCTTGTAGAAACAGTGTCTACAAGTTAGAATTAGTACTTCAGTTTGAATGTAATCTGAGGGGACAGGACTGATTGACGTCAATTATTGGACAACTTCAACTACCGAGAGAAGCTCGAAAAATAACTCGAAGATACCCTCAGTGACAACTTTATTTGGTGCCTCATGTACTTAATAAAATGACCACTGAATGTATGTTTGTGGTCTTCTGTTGCAATGTGCTGTGCATTCAGAGATGCTCTTCTGTACACCACTCTTGTAATGTGTGGCAATTTGAGTTACTGTCGCCTTCCTCTCAGCTTGAACTAGTCTGGCCATTCTCCTCTGACCTCTCTCATTAACAAGACATTTTCACCCACAGAACTGCCAGTCACTGGAGGTTTTTAGTTTTACATAACAATCACTGTAAACTCTAGAGACTGTTGTGCATAAAAATCCCGGGAGATCAGCAGTTTCTGAGATAGTCAAACCACCCAGTCTGGCACCAACAATCATTTCATGGTCAAAGTCACTTAGATCACATTTCTTCCCCATTCTGATGTTTTGTCTGAAGAACAGCTGTGCCTCTTGACCACGTAGTAGTAGTAGTAGTCGTCATACTTTATGGATCCCGGGGGAAATTGGTTTTCGTTACAGTTGCACCATAAATAATAAATAGTAATAGAACCATAAATAGTTAAATAGTAATATGTAAATTATGCCAGTAAATTATGAAATAAGTCCAGGACCAGCCTATCGGCTCAGGGTGTCTGACCCTCCAAGGGAGGAGTTGTAAAGTTTGATGGCCACAGGCAAGAATGACTTCCTATGACGCTCTGTGTTGCATCTCAGCATGTCTGCATGTTTCTATGCATTGAGTTGCTGCCACCTGATTGACTGATTAGATATTTGCATTCATGTATGGGTGTACCTAATAAAGTGGCCACTGAGTGTAGCTAGTGGCCATTTGAAATGGAAGTGTATTAGAACAATTTCATGCATGGGGTGGCAAACCTTTGGAAGTCTCTGCTCTTGGAGGGTATTTGTATGGGGATACTGAAAGGAGAACTGGAAAATCTTTCAAAAGATCAGGGAAATAAGAGGTCTAGGAAATTGATTAGGATTGGAGATGAATGTTTAATCTAATGGGAACATATAGAGTTTGTATGCTCCTGTCAGAATGAAAGGCAAGGATAACAGATTTAAGGAACATTGGTTTACAAGAGAGATTGAGGCTCTGGTTAGGAAAAAGAAGGGGGTGCATAGATGGTACTTGAGGAGGTTGGTCAACAAGGTTCAGTCGCTTGGCATTCAAGATGAGGTAGTAAATTGGATTAGACATTGGCTTCATGGGAGAAGCCAGAAAGTGGTAGTAAATGATTTCCCCTCTGACTAGTGGTGTGCCGCAAGGATTGGTGCTGGATTTGTCGTTGTTTGTCATCTATATCAATGATTTCAATGATAATGTGATAAGCTGGATCAGCAAATTTGAGGATGACACCAAGACTGGGAGTGCAATGGACAGTGAGGAAGACTATCTTGTCTTGCAGAGGGTTCCACACCTGCTGGAAAAAATGGGCTGAAAGACGGCAGATGGAATTTAATGCAGATAAATGTGCTGCACTTCGATAGGACCAAACAGAGTTGGTCTTACAGTGAGTGTTAGGTCACTGACGAGTGCGATAGAACAAAGGGATCTTGAAATACAGATTCAATTCCTTGAAAGTGGCGTCAAATGTTGATAGTGTCATAAAGAAAGTTTTGGCACATTGGCCTTCATAAGTCAAAATAGTGAATACAGGAGTTAGGATATTATGGGGAAATTGTACGAGACGTTGGTGAGGCCTAATTTGGAGTATTGCGTGTGGTTTTGGTCACCTACCTACAGGAAAAATGTAAATAAGATTGAAAGAGTGCAAAGAAAACTTACAAGGATTTTGCCAGGACTTGAGGACCTGAGTTATAGGGAAATGTTGAGTAGGTTAGGACTTTATTTCCTAGAACATAGAATACTGAGGGGAGATTTAATTTAGGCATACAAAATTAGGAGGGATATAGGAAGGGTAAATGCAAGCAGACTTCTTCTACTGAGGTTGTGTGAGACTAGAAAAAGAGGTCATGGGTTAAGGGTGAAAGGTGAAATTTTGAGGGAAAACATGTGGGGGACTTCTTCACTCAGAGGGTGGTGAGAGTGTGGAATGAGCTGCCAGCAGAAATGATGGATGTGGGTTCGATTTCAACATTTAAGAGAAATTTAGATAGGTATATGGATGGGAGGGATATGGAGGTCTATGGTCCAGATGCAGGTTGATGGGATTAGGCAGATTAATGGGATGGTATGGACTAGATGGTCCAAAAAGCCTTCTTCTGTGTTGTAGTGTTCTATGACTATATAACTCTATGACTCCTGGGCCAGATCAGCTATAATTGTCTTGAACTCCGGGACTTAGATCTCTGATTTTTTTTCTTTTTTTAAATTGAGATACAGTGAGGAGTAGGCCCTTCTGGCACTTTGAGCCGTGCCACCCTGCAACCCCCGATTTAACCCTGTTCTAATCATGGGACAATTTACAATGAACAATTGCAGTCGTGAATCTTTCGGAGGGTAGGCCTCAAAATCCCTAGCCTTGCCTGTTTTTGGCAATCGAGAAGGAGGTCGAATTGTCCGGACAGAGATGGCACTCAGTACTCGGTGTCGGAGAGCTGATCAGAGCTCGAAGTTTTCGGATGACTCAGAGTCGGATTGTGGTTGGCATGGCAGGGAGAGTTTTTCTTCCTTCTCCCGTCTGCGTGAGATGTGGGACATTTGAGAAACTTTGAACTTTACTGTGCTCACGGACTTCTTCATCAAGTTATGATATTGTTATACTGTTTGTAACTATATGTTATAATTATGTGGTTTTGTTAGCTTCTTCAGTCTTGGTTTGTCCTGTGTTTTGTGATATCACACCGGTGGAAGTAATGTATCATTTCTTAATGCATGCATTACTAAATGACAGTAAAAGAGGACTACGTGTCTTCATAATCATCAACCTACCAAACCACCACCAAACCTCCAGTCCTTGTCCCCGGATCCTCAAACTCACAGACATCGGGCCTCCAACTTTGGGCTTCACCTCAGGACTCGCAGATCATGGGTTTGACCTTTAGGCATTGACTTCCGGACTTAAGTGGACCTTGGACCCTGGTGACTCAGGCCTTAGTGAGTCCTTTGTGCCTTCATGACTCCTTTGGGACTCTGGTCTTTGATTTTCAGGCTTCCACCTCCAGGCTCTGCATTTAACAAAAAAAAGCTATTTGCTTCATTTTATTAAGCGAAAATAGGAGCTGTTTAATTCCTGATGACAGCTGTAGAAAGAGCACATAGCTGCCCTAACATTGTTGCTAGCATGTCAAGAGCTTTGTTCTCCCTGGAAGCCACAGCAAAGGTACAAAAGGTGGTCATTAGGAGGAGGGAAACACAGGGGAAGGGGAATTCATAGTGTCACTGTATCTGGTGAAAAGTTCTCTTCCTATCAGAACCCCATAATTACACCTACGCATCCATACCCACACCGTCAGTGTCCTCGAGCAAGGTGAGGCACAATGGCAGCAGAGAAGCAGTGATCTCAGCAGTGTAGAATTACTGCCGACATCCAACACACAAGGAGATCAATGAGTAGTGGCAGGTGCACTCTAATTCACCTATCGCCAACCGTCCCATACTTCTTTCCCTCCAGCCCACCCCCACCTCCTTATTCTGCCTTCAGCCACTTTTTCAGCCCTGAGGAAGGGTCTCTGAACTGAAAGGTCATGCCAGCTGTTTATTCCTCTCCGTACTGCTTCCTGACCTGCTGAGCTTCTCCAGCATTTTGTGTGTGTTGCTCCAGATTTCCACCACCTGCAGAATCTCTTGCTTTTTTGATTCACATTTGTTAGTGACTTGGTGAAGTGCTCAAAATGGATGAAAATACAGATCTTGGGTTTCTGTATCCTGTATATGAACCGCACAGAATTGTAACCATTAGTGCAACACTAATATAGTGCCTGGGACCTGGTATCAATAGCACTGCTGTTAGGAAGGAGTTTGTATGCTTTCCCCAAGATTGTGCAGGTTTACTCTAGTTGCTCCGGTTTTCTCCCACGTACGTTCCGAAGATGTACGGTTAGTAAGCTGTGCGCACGCTATGTTGGCATCAGAAATGGGATATCCCCCCACCCCGCTCAATCATTGGACTGTGTCGGTCATTAATACATTTCAGTACTTAGGTACATATAGCTAGACAGCCTAAGACTTTTGCACAGTACTGTAGTAACTTTATGTATTGCACTGTACTGCTGCAAAAAAAAAACATATTTCATGACATATGTGAGTGATGATAAACCTGATCTGATAATGGTCCCTTTTGTGGACTGAGAGTGGGAAGGGGACAGGGAGATGGGGATCATGGTTGGGAAAAGGAGAGAGGAGAGGGGAAGGAGCAGGGAGCACCAGAGAGACGTTCTGTAATGATCAATAAACCAATTGTTTGGAATCAAATGACCTTGCCTAATGTCTTGGGGCTCGGAGTTTTACACTCCCTGCCCTTGTCACTCCTTCTCTCCCACCTGTCTAATGCCTCTCCCGTGGTGCTCCACCCTCACCATTCCCAGCATCATTTACTCCTGCCAGATTTACAAACTCGCTCCCCGCTCCACATTGACCAATACAGTCCTGTGCAAAAGTCTTGATCACCCCAGCAAATATATATTCACGTAAGACTTTTGCACAGTACTGTGTGTTTCATTGTTCATGTGATAAACAAAGCTCTTCTTTACCTTTGCACCATTTTCAGTCATAAAGCAACAAGTATCATCATATCTGAATCTGAATGACGTTTAATATCACTGGTATATGTCATGAAATTAGCTGTTTAGCAGCAGCAGTACATTGTTAGACAACGATTTCAAAGACTACAAATTACAGTAAGAAATATATAGATAAAACATTAAATTAAATAAGTAGTGCTAAAAGAGAGCAAAAAAGAAAAAAAATAGTGCAGTAGTGTACATGGGTTCATTGTCCATTCAGAAATCTGATGGTGGAGGGGAAGAAGCTGTTCCTAAAACATTAAGTGTGTGTCTTTGGGTTCCTGGTACCTCCTCCTTGAAGGTAGTCATGAGAAATGTGATGTACTGGGTGATGGAAGTCCCTAATGATGGATGTCATCTGTTTTGAGGCATCGCCTTTTGAAGCATCCTGGATGCTGGGGAGACTAATGCTGATGATGAAGATGGCTGAGTTTGCAACTTCCTGCAGCTTTTTCTGATCCTGTGCTGTGGTACCTGGATACCAGACAGCAATGCAGCCAGTTAGCGTGCTCCAGACAATATACCTGTAGAAATTTGCAAGAGTCTTTGGTGACAAAGCATGTCTCCTCAAACTCCTAATGAAACATAGCTGCTGCCGTGCCTTCTTTGCGATTGCATCAATATGTTGAGCCCAGGATAGATCCTTAGAGATATTGACATCCAGGAATCTGGAATTGCCAACCCTTTCCACTGCTGATCCCTTGATGAGGACTTGTGTGTGTTCCCCCAATTTCCCCTTCCTGAAGTCCACTATCAATTCCTTGACCTTACTGACATTGAATACAACGTTGTTGCTTCAGTGCCACTTAATCAGCTGATCTTCCTCACTTTTGTACAAATGCAAATTGATGGCTGAGATATGACATCCACTCTTTGTGATCAGTACCCAGTCCAACTACCATGAGGGCAGCACCCCGAAAAGGAGAGGGCACAATGTAAAACGTGCCTGAAGTTATTTTCAATTACATTTTCAGGGAAAATATACAGTTAAGTAATTTGATATACTGCTGTCCCATGAGCAGTTGTCCAGTGCGACTGACTCTAATTAGGGCCCGCACTGAGCTGATAGCATCATCCTGCTCCTCACTCAGGTCTTGCAGTTGTCTCTCAGGTAATTGAACCAAGGCTGAGAACACCTGGGGAATGAGAAGGCTTCAGTGAGGCCCAGGTCATGGAGTGGTGTGCCCAACACGGAGTTCAATGTTCGAAGTAAATTTATTATCAAAGTACATGTATGTCACCACATACTACCCTGAGATTCATTACCTTGCAGGCAATCACAGTAAATATGAAGAAGCACAATAGAAATCTATGAAAAACTGCACAGAATAAAAATAACCAAAGTGCAAAAGCAACAAATTGAGTAAATACAAAAAAGAAATAAATTATTTTTTAATATAGATAAGTAATAAATTTCGAGAACATGAGCTGTAGAGGTCTTGAAAATGAGTTCATAGGTTGTGAAATCAGTGTTGAGGTGCATCAAATTATCCATGTTGGTTCAAGAGCCTGATGGCTGAAGAGTAATAACTGTTCCTCAGCCTGGTGGCGTGGGACCTGAGGCTTCTGCACCTCCTGCCTGATGGCAGCAGCGAGAAGAGATCATGGCCTGGATGGTGGGGGTCCCTGATGATGGATTCTGACCCTGTCTCCTCTTGTACCCTTGTACAGAAGCAATCATTTACCTTCCCTTCTAGATTTTTCTTTGCCATCTGCAGCTAAAGTTCTTATACCCTGCCCTCATCGCCTCTTCTCCTGGCTTGGGCTATATAGTCTTCAGTTCTTGTCCTTCCAAGCAGTAGAGTCAAAGATTTGGGAACTGCTGAAGGAGAAACGTAGGTGAACAACTGCATTACATTTTATCAATGGTTTGCTTCCTTGGTGTAGAACTCCATGTCCCCTCAACTTTGAAAGGCATAATACAAAATGTTGGATGTATAAATAGCCACATCAGATTATCACCAAAATTAAAAGACTTTATAATTTAGTATATTTGTGTGGCGGGGTGGAGATATGTTCCTACCAAAGAAGTTGTAAGGTGCTCCCCTACAGGTCACCCTTAGGCAAGTTGCAGCACTTGCTTAGCCACCCCTCCCCCCAGATCAGGGTCAGAGCAGGTGGTGAATGGTCGTATGAGCAACTGGTGCACATCACAAGTCCTGGTTATGCAACCACTGACATCAGGCAGACAATCTCGGAAGAGTTTTGATATTGGCTGGGATACTATCCTGAAGAAGATAATGGCAAACCACTTCTGTTGGAAAAATTTTCAAGAACAACTGTGGTCATGGAAAGACCATGAATGTCCACGTCATCCAGCAAGGCACATAATGAACAAATGAGTATAATCGGGAGAGACTCTGCAGAGGCTGGAATGCCAGAGTTACAAACACAAAATGCTGGAAGAACTCTGCAGGTCAGACAGCATTTACAAAGAGGACTAAGCAGTCAACAATTCGAGCTGAGATCCTTCATTAGGACTGGGAAGGAAGGGTCAGAAAGTAGAATAAGAAGCAACATACACAAAATGTTGGGGGAACTCAGCAGGTCAGGCAGCATCTATGGAGGGGAATAAGCAGCCAATGTTTCTGTCCGATTCATCAACAATTGTTTCCCCTGCATGGATGCTGCCTGTACTGCTGTGTTCCTCCAGCATTTTGTGTGTATTGTAATTTGATATATTCCATTTTCTTCGACGAGCTGAACTAGCAGATCCCTATCTTCCTGAAAAAGAGTCTATCGTGTGATTTGCTATCTTTCTCGGTCTGCATTTTTCCACTCTAAACAGCTAATACTAATGTTGAGGGGTTTGTGAAGGGTTTCAGCTTTTAAACTATAACCATGAGTCACGAATCACATCATTCTAGGCTACATCAGAACTGGCATGTCGATCTTCCTTTATGAGTGGTTTTAATTCTCCAGTTATACCTAAAGTAGCATTTGTAATCTATATG
The DNA here is from genome assembly GCF_030028105.1 of Mobula birostris. NCBI lineage: Eukaryota > Metazoa > Chordata > Chondrichthyes > Myliobatiformes > Myliobatidae > Mobula > Mobula birostris. The sequence continues at coordinate 11,550,188 of NC_092386.1, forward strand.
AAACAGAAATCCATTACTGCAAAAGTTACTGCTTTGCTGTAAGATGCATGTAATCTGCAATTTTTTACCAAATTGTCCTGTTCTGGATTTAACGTGAATTATTCTTCTCTAATAATGTACAATATAAATACAAAGTTGCAATTGATGTTGTTTGTGCTTTTCAGATTCCATCTATTATTTAGGTTGTCTCTTCAGTGTTCTTCTGAGCAAGTGCTACATTGATGGAGTTGTTGCTTTATAGACAACTTAAAATCTTTGCTCTATCTGCTTGGGATTGGATTATGTTGTGTGTGATGTGTGATTCAGTTTCAGTGAAAGATAATCAAACATGAGGGAAAATCAGGGTGTTAACAGGGGTTATTTTCTTTGCAGGTCCTCTCAGTGTCCAACAAGCTAACATATGCAGACCTGCCTGAAAAACACTCCTGGGATTCTGGCAAATGCGTCGAAGCAGGCAAACCTTGTGAAGATTGCTGTTATTTGAAAGGAATTTCACTCTTTTTTGCTGGGGAATTTCGAACTTGCATATTGGTTGAACACCCAAGTTGATGCGGTCTTTCATTGATTTGATTATGGTTATTATTCTATTACAGATTGATTGAGTATGCCTGCAAGAAAATGAATCTCAGGGTTATATATGGTGATACATATGTACTTTGATAATAATTTTACTTTGAACTCTAAACTTTAAATTATCTTTGAGTAATGTACACATGCAAAACTTTCTCAACCCGAAATCACAGTTCATACTAAAGCCCAACAAATGCAAAACTTACAACTTTATCCAAAGTCAACATCAAAGTAAAATTTATTATCAAAGTACATAGATATCACCACATACTATCTTGATTCATTACTTGTAAACCTTTATAGGAAAATAAAAATAGGTAACAGAATTTATGTAAAACTATACATAAACAAAGACTGAAAAGTAACCTATGTGCAAAAGAAGGCAATAAATAAATAAATAGACAGAGAAATAGAGAAAGAAAAATAAATAACTACATAATTTTTAGAACATAAGTTGCAGAGTCCAGGAAAGTGTGTCTATCGGTTGTAGAATCATTTTAGTGTTGAGATGAGTGAAGTTATCCATTCTGGTTCCAGAGCCTGATGGTTGAAGGGTGATGACTGCTCCTGAAGCTGGTGTTGTGGAACCTAAGGCTCCTGTACCTTCTGCCCGATGGCGGCAGGGAGAAGAGTGCATGGCCTTGATGGTGTGGGTTCTTGATGATGGCTGCTTCTCTCTTGTGGTAGTGCTCCAAGTAAGTTAGCTCAATGGTCCAAGATGTCCAACCACCCCAAATATAGCAATACGTAAAGCCAGCTAGGATTCTCTCAACCACCCTTCCTTCTAAATACAGAGCCACACTCTGATGATCACAATAGTGTCCAAAGTATCCTGAATGGTTGCATCTCAGTCTGCTATGGCAGTCCAAATTCACAGCAACGTAAGAAGAGAGCAGTGGTCTCTAGCCAACACATCCTTCCGCACCATCATTGATAGTATCTATAGGAAGTGCCGCCTCAAGGCAACACCCATCAGCAAAGATCCACACCACCTGGACCAGAGCCCTCCATACTTTCCCCATCCATGTACTTATTCAAATTTCTCTTAAATGCTGAAATCAAAACCACATTGAACACTTCCATTGGCAGCTCATTCCACACTCACACCACCCTCTGAGTGAAGAAGTTCTGCCTCATGTTTCTCTTAAATATTTTCCCTTTCACCCCTCTAGTTCTAGTCTCATCCAACCTCAGTGGAAAAAGCCTGCTTGCATTTATTCTGTCTATACCACTCATAATCTTGTTCACTTCTTATCAAATCTCCCGTCATTCTTTGATGCTTCAGGGAATAAAATTCTAACTTATTCAACCTTTCACTATAACTCAGGTGCTATAAATCAAGGACGGACAACATCCTTGTAAATTTTCTCTGCACTCTTTCAATTTTATTGATCTTTCCTGTGGTTAGACAGTCAGAACTGCACACAATACTCCAAATTTGGCCTCACTTACATATACAACTTCAACATAACATCCTAACTCTCGTACCCAATACTTTGACTTATGAAGGCCCATGTGCCAAATGCTCTCTTTACAACCCTGTCTACCTGTGATTGATAGATTGCTTTTGTTAAGATTATTGTGTTAATATTTCAAAACTAGCTGTGGAAACAGTTTTCCCAAGATAATGGTTTTAGAAACTTTGCTTATAATTTCTGATCATTGGTTTGAGATGATTTCTAAAAATAAGCTTAATTTGCCTTGTGGATGTTACAATTTCATCAAAATAAAGTGATGCTAATGAAGTTCTAATTTTAGAACCGATTAAAAGTCGAATGAATTCATCTACCCTCACTGCCAGACCACATGTTATGTAAGTCCTCGAGCAGCTGAACAACTTCCTATAAGTGCTACAGGGTTATTTTGTTAATTAGTGTACAAGAATATATTGACTAATTAGTTTTCTTAAATTCAACACCTATTCAGACAACCGATTTGAACTGGTTTTAACCCTTCCTTTCTGAGAAATTGTCACAGACTGAGGAATGGGACTGCATTAAACATGAAGATGAAGATGAAGATGTACCTCTATTTAAGAAGGGATCAAGGGAAAATCTTAGGAACTGTAAACCAGTGAGTCTCACATCAGTTGTGGGGAAATTGCAGGAGAAAATTCCTAGTGATAGGATATATGAGCATTTGGAAACCCATGGCCCAACTGGGGAGAGCTAACATAGCTTTGTGGGGCGCAGGTTGTGTCTTACCAACTTGATTGAGTTTTTTGACAAGGTGATGAGAGAGATTGATGAAGTTAGGACAGTGGATGTCCTCTACGTGGATTTTAGTAAGCCGTTTGACAAAGTCCCTCTTGGAAGGCTAATCCAGAAGGTTAAGATGTATGGGATTGGTGACAAATTGGATGTTTGGATTCAGAACTGGCTGGCACATAGGAGACAATGGGTGGTGGTCAAAGGGATTTATTCGAGGTGGAGGTCTGCAGTTAGTGGTATTCCACAGGGATCTGTGCTAGGACCTCTGTTGATTCTGATGTATATAAATGACCTGGATGTAAATATGTCTCCTATCCACTACATGATGTACTGGTTGGGCACAGGAGTACATTCAGCCAGAGACTCATTCCACCGAGATGCAACACAGAGTGTCATAGGAAGTCATTCCTGCCTGTGGCCATCAAACTTTACAACTCCTCCCTTGGAGGGTCAGACACCCTGAGCCAATAGGCTGGTCCTGGACTTATTTCCTGGCATGATTTACATATTACTATTTAACTATTTATGGTTTCATTACTATTTATTATTTATGGTGCAACTGTAATGAAAACCAATTTCCCCAGGGATCAATAACATATGACTATGACTATGACTATGATATACATTTGTGTGTTAGTAAGTTTGCGGATGATATCAAGAATGGTGAAGTTGTGGATAGTGTAGAAGACTGGCAAAGAATACAGCGCGATATAGATCTGTTGCTGATAATGGCAGAGAAATAGTAGATGGAGTTTAACCCAGATAAACGTGAAGTGTTGCACCTGGGTAGGGCAATAGCAAGCAAACAGTACACTGTTAAGGGCAACACTCTTAACAGTGCTGCTGAATAGACAGATCTTGGGGTCCAAGTTCATAGCTCCACGAAAGTGGCGACATAGGTTGACAGAGTATTTAAAAAAGCATATGAGTGGTTAAGAAATCTTATGGAATGCTTGCTTTTATTAGTAAAGGCACATAGTTCGAAAGACAAGATGTTATGATGCAACTTTATAAAACTCTGGTGAGGCCACATCTGGAGTATTGCATACAGTTCTGGTCCCCCCAAAATAGGAAGGATGTTGAGGCTTTGGAGAGGGTGCAGAAGAGATTTTTTTTATTCGTTTAGGGGATGTGGGCATTGCCAGCTTATCCAGCATTTATTGCCCATCTCTAGTTGCCCTTGAAGGTGATGATGAGCTGCTTTCTTGAACCGATGCTGCCTGGTTTAGAGGGCATCTGTTATCATGACAGGCTGAACAAAATTTGATTGTTTTCTTTGGAGAGGCAGAGGCTGATGGGAGATCTGATAGGGGTTTATAAAGTTATGATGTGTTGCATTGATAGAGTTGACAGCAAGTATCTTTTTCCCAGGGTAGAAATGTCGGATACCAGAGGGAATGCATTGAAGGTGAGAAGGATTAGGTTCAAAGGGGATGTGAAGGATAAGTTTTTAAATCAGAGAGTTGTGGATGCCCGGAATGTACTGCCTGGTCCGGTGGTAGAGGCAAATACATCAGAGGCTTTTAGCAGATGTTTAGGTAGGCACATGGATGTAGGGAAGATGGTGGAATATGGACATTGTGTAGGTAGGAGGGATTAGTGTTTGGGGCTTCTTGATATACTTTTTAGCTGGTTTGGCACAACATAGAACATAGAACATAGAAATCTACAGCACATTACAGGCCCTTTGGCCAACAATGTCGTGCTGATCATGTAACCTACTCTAGAAACTGCCTAGAACTACCCTACCACATAGCCCTCTATTTTTCTAAGCTCCGTGTGGGTGCCTATCTAACAGTCTCTTAAAAGACCCTACTGTATCCGTCTCCACTACCATCACCGGCAGTGCATCCCACACACTCACCACTCTCTGTGTGGAAAAACTTAACCCTGACATCCCCTCTGTGCCTTCTTCCAAGCACCTTAAAACTATACCCCCTTGTGATAGCCATTTCAGCCCTGGGAAAAAACCTCTGACTATCCACATGATCAACACCTCTCATCGTCTTATACAGCTCTATCAGGTCACCTCTCATCCTCTGTCACTCCAAGGAGAAAAGTTCACTCAACCTATTCTCTTAAGGCACACTCTCCAATCCAGGCAACATCCTTGTAAATATCCTCTGTACTCTCTATAGTATCCACATCCTTCCTGTAGTGAGTTGACCAGAAATGAGCACAATACTCCAAGTGGGGTCTGACCAAGATCTTACATAGCTGTAACATTACCTCACGGCTCTTGAACTCAGTCCCCTGGTTGACGAATGCCAACACACCATGCGGCTTCTTAACAGCTTTGTAGGCCAAAGGGTCTGTTCCTGTGCTGTGCTGGGTTCTGTGTTCTATGTTGTATGATGAAGGTTGCCTTGCTGACCAAACTCTGTTGTATAACTTTGGATCCAGTGCAGGTTGAACCATGAGTTCACAGCAGATTGAAACTGAGTCAGCCATTTGTGACACTTGCCGGCTGCCCCCAGCACATCCTTAAGTGTGTTGGTTGTCAATACAAACAACACATTTGACTGTATGGTATAATACCATCTCTGCACATCAAATCACCAGAACAAGACATTGTCAGAGAAAACGTGCAAAGCTCGAGCAGTTACCCTGTTAAGAGTGACTGACGGCATCCTTGCTAATTCAAATTTGCCTTTGATAAATGTCAGCCAACATTGGCAGATGAAAAGCCATTTGTATGACTTTAGACTCGCTGCAGTCATACTGACTTGGATTTTCTGATCCTGCTACTTCAGCCTGGTTGTAACCCCTCCCTGACTTTAACTTTCTCCAATGCAAAAATGTGAAAGTAACAGAGATGAATCTTGGGTTACACCTTCTTCATTTTAACCTTGGACCTTAGTACCACAGCTGTGGAATCAGCTACTATACTTGATCTCCATTTCCCTCCCTACATGTGCGAAACTACTTGTTTTCATGACTTATTTGTGGTTCAGCTGATTCAGACTGAGACGGAAATGTGCAGGGTCTTAAAGGTAGAAGGTTGATAGCTTTTTTACATTACATAGCACAACTCTACGAATAATATTAGATGTCACTGTTCACCTGCACAGCACTTTCATCTCATTATAACACTTTTTTTGTTGGTTTATTTATTTATTTAGAGATACATTGAGGAATAGGACCTTCTGGTCCAACGAGCCACACCTCCCAGCAGCCCTCCTATTTAACCCTGTCCTTATCACAGGACAACTTACAATGACCAATTAACCTTCTAACCACTCTGTCTTTGGACTGTGAGAGGAAACCGACATGCTCACAGGAAGAATGTACAAACCTCTCACAGAGGACATCGTATTAAACTCCGAACTCCGATGCCTAGAGCCGTAATAACATCACACTAACCTCTACACTATCACTTTATTCTGCATTCGGTTATTAGATTTTGTGAATCAAACTTGCAAAAGTCGTTTTACGTGCTTAACAAAAGCCTTTTACTTCCATTACGAGCAAACTAAAACTGAGTTGGCACGGTAACGTAGTGGTTAGCACAGTGCTTTACAGTACAGATGACCCAGGTTCAATTCTGGCCACTGCCTGTAAGGAATTTATGCATTGATCCTGTGATCACATGGGTTTCCTCTGGGTGCTCCAGTTTCCACCCACAGTCCAAAGACCTACCGGTTGGTAGGTTAATTAGTCATTGTAAATTGTCCCGTGATTAGGCGAGGGTTAAACTGGGGGATTACTGGGTGGCGTGGCTCAAAGGACTGGGAGGGCCCATTCTACGCTGTATCTCAATAAAATAAAGCAGTTGTCTTACACTAGCATCATTACGTCAGACACTGTTTCTTAAAGTGAGCACAACAACTCAATGACAGTGTTTGTGAATTATGTAGAACAGTTCCTATTATGTGCAATCTGTCACTCATTACATTACCCTACCCTGTTATTGTTTTACTTGTGGTATTCCACTGCACTGTTGTAATGAATTCATCTGTATGTGAAACAAGCTTTTATTTTACTGCGCCTTGGTAGCTGTGACAACAACGAACCAATTCGACCATTTACATTGTAATTATATCTTTGCCCAACATCTCCATTGACTGCTGAACTGCAGTCTGAGTTTTCTTCAGGGAATGACACCGCAAAACAGACCAAGTCTTAAAATGGTCAGTTTGCTAACAGAATCTCCTACAACACTGTATTTTTGTTGCTCAATCCCTATTGCAGAAAATAACATGCGGTTCCCTTTTAATTTTAGGTGCATTTGTGCTTTCCTGTGTCAATCAGGGTATGCAATTTGTTCCAAACACTCTTGTAACAATGGAATAGAAACTGTCCTTGAACCTGGTTGTATGTACTTTCAGGCTTTTGTATCTTCAACACAAGAGTTTCTGCAGATACTGCAAATCCAGAGCAACACACATAAAATGCTGGAGGAACTCAGCAGGTCAGGCAGCATCTATGGAGAGGTGACAGTGCAAGTGGCGAATGCGGAGCTGCTTTCAAGATTTAAAAGAAATTTGAATTGGTAGTTGGATGAGAGGGGTATGGAGGGCTATGTTCTGGGTGCAGGTCGATGGGACTTAGGCATGTTAATGGTTTGGATGCAGGCACAGACTAGATGGGCCAAAAGGCCTGTTTCTATGCTGAAGTGTTCTATATTTCAGTTGGGTAGCCTCCAAGCTGAAGGCATGAACATCAATTCCTCCAAGTTCTGGTAAATTCTCCTTCTTCTTGTGTCTCCCCAGTCTAGTTAACCTCCCACCCCTTCTTTTCTCCTCTCCTGCCCATCACATCCCTCTGGTGCCCCACCTCCTTCCCTCTCTTCCACGGTCCACTGATCTCTCCTATCAATTTCCTCCTTCTTCAGCCATTTACCTTTTCCACCAATCCTCCCAGCTTCTCACATCATCCCCTCTCTCCTATCCAGCCACATTTCCCCTCACCTGGTTTCACCTATCACCTGCCAGCTTGTACCACCAGGCCCAAGGACAGCTTCTATCCCATTGTTATCAGACTATCTAATGGACCTCTTGTATGATATGATGGACCATTGACTTCACAACGTATCTTGTTATGACTTTATACTTCAATATCTACACTGCACTCCCTCTGTACTGTTACACTTTATTCTGCACTCCGTTAATGCTGTACCTTTTACTTTCGCAATGCACTGTGAAAAGATTTGATCAGTGTGAACAGTATGCAAGGCAACCTCTTCACTGTGTCATGGGACATTTGGCAAAAATAAACCAATTCCAGTTCCAATTCCAATTCAATCTCCAGCCTGACCTTTAGCTCCATATTGGCTCCAATGCCAGATCCCATCCCACCCGTATGGAGCTGTGTGATGCTCCACACATCACTCCAGCTGTGTCAGCTTCACAGTCTTCCACACCATCCAAACATTCTCTGTGCTTAACTTCGATGTCCACCACGCCGCTCCAGTCTCCACAATGTGAGTGTGTACTCCCCTTCCATTCTTCCAGCATAGCACGGACCCTGCTAGAACATTCATGAGAGTGAAGGCCTTCATCATCGGGCCATTTGCACCTGAGACCTTAGATTTTACCACAGAAACCATCGACCAGGATAGCTGTCGGATCTCAGTTACTGTTCACTGGAATTTCCAGATGTGTGCCTCGCTCCATGATTTCTGTCTTCCCCTTCTGCTCTGTGTCCAGTTCTGGTCGCCTCACTATAGGAAGGATGTGGAAGCATTGGAAAGGGTACAGAGGAGATTTACCAGGATTCTGCCTGGTTGAGAGAGTATGCATTATGATCTGAGATTAAGGGAGCTAGGGCTTTACTCTTTGGAGAGAAGGAGGATGAGAGGAGACATGATAGAGGTGTACAAGATAATAAGAGGGATAGATAGAGTGGACAGCCAGCGCCTCTTCCCCAGGGCACCACTGCTCAATACAAGAGGACATGGCTTTAAGGTAAGGGGTGAGAAGTTCAAGGGAGATATTAGAGGAAGGTTTTTTACTCAGAGAGTGGTTGGTGCGTGGAATGCACTGCCTGAGTCTGTGGTGGAGGCAGATACACTCGTGAAGTTTAAGAGACTACTAGACAGGTATATGGAGGAATTTAAGGTGGGGGGTTATATGGGATGCAGGGTTTGAGGGTCGGCACAACATTGAGGGCCGAAGGGCCTGTACTGTGCTGTACTATTCTATGTTCTATGTTCTAAAACATCAGTCGAGCTCAGAGACTATCACTAAATTCAGTGAGGTTGATCGGGGAACCTGGAAGTCAAGGTCCGAAGGCCAAAACCCTGGGCCTGCGAGTCCACTGGGGAAGTCGGAGGCCCCATGCCTGCGAGTCCAAAGTCCAGTGCAGGTCAGTGGCCTGTTAGAGGACTGTCAGTGAGTGTGAGTGGGTGAATGGTGGGAGGAAGGAGCAGAGCTTTTCTGGCTGTTGTTGCTAGTGTTGTTCGGCTGAACATTGTGGGAATGCTCTGTTGACGCTGGAACGTGTGGCAACACTTGCGGGCTGCCCCCAACACAAGTTGTGTTGGTTGTTAAAGCAAATGACACATTTCACTGTACTGTACGCTTCAATGTTCATGTGATAAATAGATATATCTGAATCTGAGTCTGAGACTGACTGAATGGCAACTCAATGATTTAGTGAAGAGTTGGTCTTGACAACTTAGCATATAAAGGCTCCAACTTTCATTAAAAAAAAGACAGATGGTCCAGGAATGGTGAAATAAGTGCAAAACCAAAAGTCATCTTAAAGTTGTTCCAATGTCATTGAAACCCAATTCTAGCATAAAACTGTAAAGGTAATATTTGTAAACACTGTTTAAATTTCCTTTTCAGTTGACTAAATGTGTACTGATAAACCCTATATTATTCTCCATAGCGGTTGTCCGACCCTGTTACAGCGCAGGGCATTCCAGAGTTCAGAGTTCAATTCCGCCGCTGCCTGTAATGAGTTTGTACGCTCTCCCTGTGACCACATGGGTTTCCTCCCACAGTCCAAAGAGGTAACAGTTGATAGGTTAATTGGTTGTAAATTATCCTGTGATTAGGCTAGGGTTAAATAGGTGTGTTTGCTAAGTGGTGTGGCTTGTTCAGCTGGAAGGACCTGCTCTGCATTGTATCTCTAAGTAAAGTCAGTTTTAAAAGTTCCGCCCTCCAAGAGGACCACAGCCTTGCTGTGGTTTGGAGCCTTGCTTGCCTTACTGACCCAGAGAAGTAAGTTGGCTAGAGTCAGGGCTTTATGCTTTGGCTCTTGGTAGGGTCACCCATGCCAAACAGGTCAAAGGGCAGACTAAGAGTGGTCCACCAGTCCTCCAGGTTTGGGGGTTCAGCTCAGGGCTAACAACCCTGACTGGTCAAACAAAATTGTTACGGAAACAGCAATGAAGAATCCTTCTGCATCTGAGTGTGACGGTATTCCTGAGTCTCCACCCGGGACTTGCGTGACTGACAGTAGTGAAAACTGAGAGGAAGCTACTGACACAGTGAAGGAAGCCATAAGCTCGGCTGGGGATGGAGGAACTTCATTGCTGCCCTAAGTGCCAGCGACGTAATGGGCAGTAGAAAGAAAAAAGTTCTCCATAAATCATTTAGGTATTATCTTTATAAGAAATGATCAGACCTGGTGAGCGTGTAAAATGCGTGTGTAAATAAAGCAGATAATATGTGAACCTTTAAAGTAACATAAAGAAAAATATTACTTTGCTACAACACCTGCTCATTTGTAACGAAGGCAAGTATTCCTCATTAAGTTCTCAACTCCCTTTTAAGATATTTCTGAAATGCCGGAGAATTTATTTGAACATACACAGTGGAGTATCTTGCCTACATTCAGCAAATGGCTTTTAAAGCAGATAAAATTAACTGCTTGTTGTTCCTTGAATCTGATAAACTTTGAGGCACATGATGGTGTTTGTTGTTATGGCACTGGTTGAATTATAGCATTTCATATGTAGGTAATCAGAAAGACACACTGACTATCCTTTAGCTAAGTGCCTTTTGTTTTGACACTGTGTGCTAGGTTTTGCTGCAGCAATTACCTTGAACAGCTGTGGCTTTCAATTGAAGGAAATTTTTCCTAGCAAGTGGCTAACACAGAAAGCAGCTTCCATCATCAAGGACCCCCACCACCCAGGCCATGCTCTTTTCTCGCTACTACCATCAGGCAGGAGGTAGAGGAGCCTTTGGTATCACACACCCAGGCTCAGGGTGTGTGATTACCCTTCAACCATCAGGATCTTGAGCCAGAGGGGATAACTTTACTCACCTCAACTCTGAACTGATTCCACAACTTACAGACTCACCTTCAAGGACTCCACAACTCATGTTCTCAGTATTATTTATTTCGTTTATTCACACAGTTTGTTTTCTTTTGCACATTGGTTATTTAGTGTGTAGTTTTTCATTGATTCTATTGTATTTCTCTGTTCCACTGTAAATGTCCGCAAGAAAATAAATCTCAGGGTTATATATGATAACAAATATGTGCTTTGATAAAAAAATTATCTTGAACTTTGAACTTTGAAAGTACAAACTAACATCAAAGTGAAAGCAGGAGGAACTCTGTGTGTTTGAGAATGTCACCAAGCTGATGGGCAACATAACGACTAACATAATGATATACAGTGGATTGTCACCTTGTCGTGGTGGAGAAGCTTGTGTGGTCCTGTGATCCCGAGAGCGATGCTGTCTGGAGCTATGCTCCTGGTAGGGTTACCCATGGCGGTAAGTTCGAGGGTGAGGTCCCTGACAAAGAACAATCCAACGAAGACCTCAACGGTGGAACAGGCGGATGAAGTTACTTCAAACTCAACGGCTGTGAAGACGGATGAAGGCTGCAACAAATCTATCAGCTCCAATCGTCATGGTTTCCATGCCATTGGAATCAGTTGGTTGATTTGTGAAGTATCGTGTGCTTCTTGGAGTGCAACATCAAGTACACGTTAAACAAATACACGCACAGGCGTCTTCGCTCTGTGGGAACAGAATGAAGACCATCATCCTCGACCTCGAGGGATAGCCATGACGACGACGACGATACACAGTGCCAGCAACGCAGGTTCAATTCCCACTGCTGTCTGCAAGGAGCTTGTACGCTCTCCCCAAGACCGCATGGACTTCCTCCAGGTGCTCAGGTTTCCTCCCACATTCCAAAATGTCTGGGTTAGTAGGTTAATTGGTCACCTTGGTGTAATTGGGCAGTACGGACTCATTGGGCCGGAAGGGCTCATTACCATGAAGTCGCTCCAAATAAATAAAAATCAAAATATCCAGTGAGATTTATGAATTACAAAATTAGGACTGTGAATTAAATCAAGTGGATGCAATGCCAAATCAGGTGATAGTCAGATACACTGGTTAAAAAAAAATCATTAGATTGACAAAGAAAAGATGCAGAAAAGAAAGATTTTTTAAAAATATATCCTGCTCTCAAATTCCAGTTAGTTTTCATTGTCAAGGTGATTTTCATTCACTTAAGAGTTGCTATATTGTTAAATGGCTCTTCACGTTTGAAAGTACAACCCACCGTCCAGGCCATTCACCCTTCTCTCTGCTATCGTACGACAGGAGATACCGGGGCCTTACGTTGCTCAACACTAGGTTCAGGTGGGGTGTTGTAAGGATTGAAAGAACCATACCCAGTATGTTAAATGGACATGGGAACCAGGGTCTGAGGAGTTAAATGGATACGGGAACCAGGGTCTGTTATGTTAAATGGACACGGGAACCAGGGTCTGATGTTCTTCTCCTGCAAGGCAACGAAAGGGACCTTAAAATAATTGTGAATTGTCTGTCATACACTTCATTTCAAAACATAGAAAACCTACAGCACAATACAGGCCCTTCGGCCCACAATGCTGTGCCGAACATGTATTTACTTTAGCAATTACCTCAGGTTACCCATAGCCATCCCTTTTTCTAAACTCCATGTACCTATCCAGGAGTCTCTTAAAAAACCCTATTGTATCACAGAATAGTACAGCACAGTACAGGCCCTTTGGCCCACAATGTTGTACCGACCCTCAAACCCTGCCTCCCATATAACCCCCCACATTAAATTCCTCCATATACCTGTCTAGTAGTCTCTTAAACTTCACTAACGTATCCGCCTCCACCACTGCTGCTGGCAGCCCATTCCACACACTCACCACTCTCTGCGTAAAAAAACTTACCCCTGATATCTCCTCTGTACCTACTTGCAAGCACCTTAAAACTGTGTCCTCTCGTGTTAGCCATTTCAGCCCTGGGAAAAAGCCTCTGACTACCCACATGATCAATGCCTCTCATCATCTTATACACCTCTATCAGGTCACCTCTCATCCTCCGTCGCTCCAAAGAGAAAAGGCTGAGTTCACTCAACCTATTCTCATAAGGCATTCTCGCCAATCCAGGCAACATCTTTGTGAATCTCTTCTGCACCCTTTCTATGGTTTCCACATCCTTCCTGTAGTGAGGTGACCAGAACAGAGCACAGTGCTCCAAATACAAGTGACAGAGACGGTAATACTCAAAGGAATAAGCTGGCAAGTATCACCAGAAATTAGTAAATTTACGGGGAATGGTGCAAAAAAAAAACAAAAAAATAAGTGAGTGGCAGTTCTGTGGGCATAAACACCTTGATGATGAGAGAGGTCAGAGGAGAATATTCAGACTGGTCAAAGCTGACAGCAGGCAATAGCAACTAAGTAACCACATGTTACAACTATGGTGTAACAAAGGAGAAACTATCGATGTTATTTACTTGGATGTCCAAAGGACTTTAACAAGGTGCTGCACGTGAGGTTGCTAAACAAGGTAAGTGTCTATGTGGTATTATAAGAAAGGTACCAGCATGGATAAAAGATTGACTGACAGGCAGGAGGAAAAGTGCAGGAATAACGAAGGCCCTTTCTGGGTGGCTGCCGATGACTAGTGGTGCTCTGCAGGAGTCAATGTTGGTACTTCTTTTCATAAGGCCATAATATATAGGAGCAGAATTAGGCCATTCAACTCATCAAGTCTGCTCCACCATTTCATCATGGCTGATCTATTTCCCTCTCAACTCCATTCTCCTGCCTTTTCCCTGTAACCTTTCACACCCTGACGAATCAAGAACCTATCAACCTCCACCTTAAATACGCCCAATGACCCAACCTCCACAGCTACCTGTGGCAATGATTCACCACCCTCTGGCTAACGAAATCTCTCCTCATCTCCGTTCTAAATGGACGGCCCACTATTCTCAGACTGTGCCCTTTAGTCCTAGACTTGCCCACCTTAGGAAACATCCTCTCCACTTCCACTCTATCTAGGCCTTTCAATATTCAATAGGTTTTATTGAGATTCCCCCCATTCTTCTAAATTAGATTATTAGATTAGATTATGAGGACATTCAGTCCTCGTTTATTTTCATTTAGAAATGCATGCATTAAAAAATGATACCATGTTCCTCCAGTATGATATCACAGAAACACAAGACAGACCAAGACTAAAACTGACAAAAACCACATAATTATAACATATAGTTACAACAGTGCAAAGCAATGCCGTAATTTGATAAGAGCAGACCATGGGCAGGGTAAAAAAAAAATCTCAAAATCCCGATAGCCCCAACATCTCACACAGACGGTAGAAGGGAGAAACTCTCCTTGCCATGAGCTTCCAGTGCCGCAAACTTGCCGATGCAGCATCCTGGAAGCGCCCGACCACAGTCCGACTCTGAGTCCATCCGAAAACCTTGAGCCTCCGACACCAAGCACGGAGTATCATCTCTGCCGAGTGCTTCAACCCCAGCCCTGGCCGCCAAGCAACAGGCAAAGCCAAAGATTTGGGGCCTTTCCCTCCGGAGATTTTGGAACACACAGTAGCGGCGGCAGCGAAACAGGCATTTCAGAAGTTTCGCCAGATGTTCCTCCGTGCTCTCACGTCTGCCTCCATCAAATCAGAATTGTGCACGGCATCCTACTTGACAGATAGGATGCCTATCTTGACAGTTTTGGTCCCCTAATCTGAGGAAAGACATCCTTGCCATAGAGGGAGTACAAAGAAGGTTCACCAGATTGATTCCTGGGATGGCAGGACTTTCATATGATGAAAGACTGGATGAACTGGGCTTGTACTCGTTGGAATTTAGAAGATTGAGGAAGGATCTGATTGAAACGTATAAAATCCTAAAGGGATTGGACAAGCTAGATGCAGGAAGATTGTTCCCGATGTTGGGGAAGTCCAGAACGAGGGGTCACAGTTTGAGGATAAAGGGGAAGCATTTTAGGACCGAGATTAGAAAAAACTTCTTCACACAGAGGGTGGTGAATCTGTGGAATTCTCTGCCGCAGGAAACAGTTGAGGCCAGTTCATTGGCTGTATATAAGAGGGAGTTAGATATGGCCCTTGTGGCTAAAGGGATCAGGGGGTATGGAGAGAAGGCAGGTACAGGGTTCTGAGTTGGATGATCAGCCATGATCATACTGAATGGCGGTGCAGGCTCGAAGGGCCAAATGGCCTACTCCTGCACCTATTTTTTTTTCTATAACAGATATCATCACCGGAGTGGCCACGTGAGTATCCAGAGCCATTAATCACTCTTCATACAATTAGCCTTTCAATCCTGCAATCATTCTTGTGAACTTCCTCTGAACCCACTCCAATGTCAGCACATCCCTTTTTGCTTTCCTCACCTCCAACTGAATCTGAAAATTAACCTTTAGGGTATCCAGCATGAGGGCTTTTCATGTTGTATGTCAATGATTTGGATGATAAAACTGATGGCTTTGTGGCCAAGTTTGTGGAAGATATGAAGAATGGTGGAGGCACAGGTAGTGTTGAGGAAGCCGGAAGTCTGCAAAAGGGCTTGGACAGATTGGGAGAATGGGTAAATGGTAGACGGAATATAGTGTACGGAGGTGTATGACTATGCACTTTGGTGGAAGTAATAAAGGTGTTGATTTGCAGAGGGACTTAGGAGTTGAGAGAAGCAGGAAGTCTGCAGAAGCCAAATTCTGCTCCTATGCCTTATGGTCTTAGAGTGTGCAGAAGAGCTTATCTGAGTGCACAACACATCAAACTTTGACATGGATGGGCTACAACAACAGAAGACATGGACATACACCCAGTGGCTATTTTATTAGATACAGGAGGTGCCGAATAACTTGGCCACTGTTTTGTATAATGATACCATGCATGAAGCATCAGCATTTGCATTGTATTCAGCTGACCAAAAATAGCTCCCCACTTCCCTAAGCTCCATGGCTGATATCAGGATTCATCAATTGCCATACATACTGCTGTATTTCACGAGAAGAATAGTTCAACTGGAAAGGACTTCATAAGCCTCTGAGATTTAACTGTTGTATATTTATTGTTCTCCATAAATTGTTCTGTCCTGTATCTCTTCAGTGATTGAATGCCTTTGCCAAAATGATCCTGCATGTCAACTTAAGCTGTAAATAGATTTACTTAAAGAGAATTGTTTAAGATGATAAATGCAAACATGAGTAAATAAATTCAGTAGGTTACTGCTTCTCAAACAAAGGCATGATTTATATAATTCCATTATGGCAGATATTCATTCTTCACTTTTTATTTTGTGATTTAATGATTATGTTCCTGAAGATTGACAAACCACTGTTTAAGGGCTGATTGAAAATGTTAAAACAGGAATATCTGATTCTGCCACTTCACTTCCACACTTTTAAAAAAAGATTGGCTTCATTTGCTGGGTTATGAACTGTAGTTTCTGATGGACCCAGATGATGGTCTCTTTGGGGGGCTTTGCTATTGCTTGCTTGGTGGGTGGTGGGCACTGATGCTTCCTGCTCGAACAAGTGGGGAGAGGGAGAGGGTTGATACTTTGCTGCTACTTGTGCATGGGGGTGCTTTTGGGATCCAATGTTTTTATGCCATTTGTTCTTTAGGGTTTTCTTCTGTTTTGTTGATGTCTGTGAAGAGTAAGGATTTCAGGCCGTTGTATACATTTTTCTGATATTAAATGAAACCATTGACCAATGGTCACATCTACAACAAAGCATATAGTGAAGTGTGTCATTTGTATCAAATCAAATCAGTGAGAATCAGTCTGTAAGGGTCTCTATATTTCCAGCTCCACCATAGCATGCTCACAACTCACTAACCAGAGGAAACCAGAGCATCCAGCAGAAAGCCATGTGGTCACAGAGAGAACATGCAAACTCCATATAGACAGCAGTGGGAATTGAACCCTAACCAGTGATTGCTGGTGCTGTGTTAGTCTTACGCTAACTGCTGCAGTACTGGGCTGTTCCAACTTACAGGTCTAAATCAACAGAATTCAAAAATAATTGAGTTTTCACTCAATGACAGAAATAATTAATTCAAAGATTCAAAGTACATTTATTATCAAAGTATGTATTCAGTATACAACCCTAAGATTCAACTTCACACTGATAGGCACAAAACAAAGAAAACCATGGAACCCATTCAAAGAAAAAAAACATCAAACCTCTCCAAAGGTGTAATGCGCAAAAAAATCACACAAATGGCAAAAAAGTGCAAAACCTACAGAATACAGAACATCAAAATCAAATAATTAGCAATCAATTTCCAACAATTATAACAGTGTTATATATACTAAGATTCAACGTTATCAGAATCTCCTATTAAAATAGGGAATAAGACACTGATATAATTAGTTATGCTAATAAATTGCCTAACCACATTAAAACGTGCTTCCTATTAAAATATTCCTGCAACTGAAGCATGTGTGTATTTGTTTTTATCTCAGAATAGTTCTATTCCAACATAATTTACAAAACCTTCCTGCTTAAAATCATAGGCTATGTATGATGCTGGTAAGGTTGGCATTTACCTTCTATTCCTGCCTGACGCCCAATTGTCTGGCAGCCTGCTTTTGAGAGAAGAGTTAACCAACTCAGTGAACCTGGAGCTATATGTCAGCCAGACTGAGTAACATTAGCAACATCGTCCCCTGAGCTGAAAGAGATGGGTTGCTCCAACAACCGGGTTCAATTCGCACTGCTGTCTGTAAAAAGTTTGTACGTTCTCCCCCTGACTGTATGGGTTTCCTCTGGGTGCTCCAGTTTCCCAAAGTCCAAAGACATAGAGGTTGGTAGGTTAATTGGTGATTGTACATTGTCCTGTGAATAGGCTAGGGTTAAATCAGGGGTTGCTAGGCGGCACGGCTTGAAGGGCCTATTCCACACTGTATCTCAGTAACTAATCAATAAATAACCCAGTAGTTTAATCATCATAATTACCAATGACATTTACTGATATTTAATGTTTCCACATGCAATATTGGGATTCATACTCAAGTTTAAAAACATAGCCCATGCCTCTGGATATGAATCCTGCAACTTAACCTTCGTATCTAATGAAGATTTAAGACTATCTTTATTTCTCAAATGTACATCAAAACATACAGTGAAATGCATTATTTGCAACAAATTAAATCCGCGAGGATTGTAATGGGCGGCCAAAAGTGTAAGCACCTTTTAGGTACCAATATAGCATGCCCACAACTTACTAACACTAACCCTAACCATTTGTCTTTGGAATGTGGGAGGAAACTGGGGAAGACCCAAGTAGTCATGGGTAAAATGTACAAACTTCTTACACTCAGTGGCGGGAATTAAACCTCGAATTTGAATTCTGTTGATTTAAATTGGGTAGAGCTGTAAGTTGAAGGTGTCATGGTAGCATAACTGTTAGTATAAAATTATGATTGGGAAACTAACCACTACATTACCATGACGCAACCAACGTGCAGCCCAATCCAATTTAAATCAACAGAATTCAAAAATAATTGAGCTTTCACTCAACAACAGAAATAATGACAGATAATTATTAATATGTTTTCAAAATTAGAACAGGAATAACCCAATAGTCCCATCACCATATTATCAATAACAACATTATTCCAGTTTTATTTATTGGCATCTAATATTTCCACTTGCAATGGTAGATTCACTCTCCACTTGAAATGAGTCAATGTCTCTGGATATGAAACCTGCAACTTAACCTTTGTACCCTCTGAAAAGTCAGACTGTGGATGTTAAGAGTAAACTTAATTATCTTTCATGCTAGTGTACAGCTCTTACTGTAGACGAGCTCTTTTTCTATATCATGGCATCTGACAGGGAATATACTTTGTCATTAAGTACCCAGTCTGTGAATCAAAGCCAGTGCGGAGAACGGACTGAAAATGAATTCATCAGAGCTGCAGCCAGGCAACCTGCAAGAGGCACAGCTGAAGATTACTAAAAGTTCTGCTTACAAGGAGCGTTATTTCTTCAGTTCAGAAATTTACCGAGCTGATAACAAGAGAGTTCCAAAGCTGAATAGTTTTTGGGAATAGCAGTTCACCCACACCCCCACCCCACAGCCCACTGCTGGGAAGCTAGGACAGCAGAAAAAAAACACCAATTCTCTGAACTCAGATTGATTCTGTGAAGAGAAATATAATTTAGCTGTGCCACATGGAAAACCACATTGCCTCCATGATGCAACTACTCGCAGTAAACTGAGCGATTTGATTAGTCATCCCATTGATACACAGCATGAAAATGAAAGGCCATGATAATAAGGGCGGGTAGAACAGTCCACTGCCTAGTTTAGGGCTCACACTAACTAGTTGGTAAATAGTGGTGTCTCAATCATTCTGCCCTCCATTCCATTGAGATACATTTGATCTTCTCTGTCTTCCTTGTTTCCTTTCTCTGCCTTCAGATCCTTGGTCCTATCTATCAAACCAACAATTTGAACAAGCTCTCTCTGATAAAGACAAAAGCATTCCAGCACCTGTATTGAATTTCATCTGGACGTCCTCCAGCTGGGACCACATTGTCAAGCACTTTCGTTCTGTTTGCTGCTGGTGGCTACCTATTTCAAGTTGTCTTCCAGTTCCCATTCCAAAACATCAATCCATGGCTTCCTCTATTGTCATCATGAAGGCAAACTCGGGACAGAGGATCAACACCTCATATTCCATCTGGGTAGTCTTCGATTTGCTGACATGAACGTCGATTCCTCGAACTTCTGGTAATTTTTCCCTCTTCTTCTTTTTCTCTTTTTCCATTCTCCATTCTGATTCCCCATTCCCCTCTTACTGCTTCTCTTCTCCTCCCTTCACCTACCACTTGTACTCCTCTCCCTCCCCCCACCTTATTTTTCTGGCTTCTGGCCCCTTCCTTTCCAGTCCTGATGAACGGTCTTGGCCTGAAAATCAACTGTTTATTCCCCTCCATAGATGCTGCCCGACCTGCTGAGTCCCTCCAGCACTTTGTGTGAGTTGCTCAAGATTTCCAGCATCAGCAGAATCTCTTGTGTATATGGAACTTCTGCCTGTTCCTGAAAAAATGGAGTTGAGATTCCTGGTGTTTTCCAAATGTTCCTACTCTATTGTGGCAATCGTGGCCCCAAGTCCCAATCACATCAGAAGGAAAATTGGGGTTGTTAAGGAGGATTTGAGAATTCCCTTGAAGCTTTTTTATACTGACAGCCTGATAGCTTCCTGTGTGTCAGAGCTGTGAATAGAAAAGTTCTGTCAGGAACCCAGTGCAAACAACTTGGCTTGCTCATCAGAGCCAAATGACAGTGATTAGGATGTAACATTGGGAATATTGGCCTCAGAGAGTTGCAGATGTTGGTTTGATTATCATACCAATTAATAAACAGTGTTGATTGTACCTCTCCAGTGCACTGAAATCTCATTTATCAGCAATCCCTTTCTCAGATCGTACAAGGGAACTGGAAGCATAGCACATACACTCTGTGGCCACTTTATTAGGTACCTGAATCTATCAAAGAGTTCACTGACTGTATAATCATCACCTTCTGCTGTTGTGCCCTTCCACTTCAAGGTTCAAAGTGCTGTATGTTCAGAGATGCTGTACTGCACACCACTGCTGTAATGCGTGGTCATTTGAATTACTGTTCCCATATGTCTGCTTGAATTAATCTGGCCATTTTCTTCTGGCCTCCCTCATTAACAAGGCATTTTTACCCACAGAACTGCTGATCACTGTATTTTTTGGGGCTTATTTTTGCAACATTCTCTGCAAATATCGTATTTGTTAAATAGGGGCCGTGCACAATCCTGATTTGATGGAGACAGATGTGAGAAGCACGGAGGAACATCTGGAGAAACTTCCGAAATGCCTGCTTTGCTGCCGCTGCTACTGTGCGATCGAGAATCTCCGGAGGGGAAGGCCCCAAATCCTCGGCTTTGCCTATTGCCTGCTGCCAGGGCCGGGGTCGAAGCGCTTGGCAGAGATGGTGCTCGGTGCTCAGTGTCGGAGGCTCGAAGTTTTCGGATGGACTCAGAGTTGGACTGTGGTCGAGGTGCTTCCAGGATGCTGCATCGGCAAGTTTGCGGTGCTGGAAGCTCATGGCAGGAAGAGTTTTCTTCCTTCAACTGTCTGCGTGAGGACTTTCAAGAGACTTTAAGACTTTTTTTTACAGTGCCATGGTCTGTTCTTCATCAAATTACTGTATTGCTTTGCACTGTTGTAACTATATGTTATAATTATGTGGTTTTTGTCCATTTTTTTTAGTCTTGGTTTGTCTTGTGTTTCTGTGATATCATTCTGGAGGAACAAATTGTATCATTTCTTAATGCATGCATTACTAAATAACATTAAAAGAGGACTGCGTGTCCTCATAATCTAATCTAATCTAAAGCCTAGATACTGTTATGTGTATAAATCCCAGGAGATCAACCTAGGAGTTTCTGAGATACTCAAACCACCCCGTCTGGGACCAATAATTATTCCACGGTCAAAGTCACTCAGGTCACATTTCTTCCCCATTCTGATATTTGGTCTGAACAACAAATAAACCGATTGACCATGTCTGCATGCTTTGATGCATTGATTTGCTGCCATATGATTGGCCAGTTAGATATTTGCATGAACGCATAGGTATACAGCTGTGTTTGGTTGTATGACTCTAAAATATAGATCTTATTGCAAGAAAAAGACAGGATCTCAGGAGAACAGGTCTTAGTTCATTTTCACTTTAAAAAAGGTACATAGGAGGGGTGATTGATAAGTTTGTGGCCTGGGGTAGAAGGAGTCAATTTTAGAAAACCTAGCACATGTATTTTTCAACATAGTCCCCTCCTACATTTACACACTTAGTCCAGCGGTCCTGGAGCATACGGATCCCTTCTTTGTAGAAGTTGGCATCTTGGACCTCCAGAAAGTGGTCCACAGCAGGGGTGATTGATAGGTTCATGGCCTAAGGTAGAAGGAGATGAGTTATACAGCTCTCATTACATGCACGTGCAGTTCAACTCTTTGAGTGATTATGCAGAAAGTTTGAAGTAAATAACTCATCTCCTCTACCTTAGGCCACGAACTTATTAATCACTCCCCGTATGTATGACATGCTGGCATGATGATGTATGACATTCACATACTTTTACATATAACCCATAATGAATTACTTACAGAGATCCCACCTCTCTCAGAAGTTCCGGCAGTCTCCCGCATATTGATAGCGGCTCCCTGACGGCCGCAAATTATATACAATTTTCCGGAAATCAATTTTTTTGAGAGCGAACAAGCGAGAGGGGGAGAGAGAGAGAGACAGACAGACAGACAGAGAGAGAGCGAGTGACAGATGTAGCGAGAGAGTGACAGAGAGAGCATCTTGATTGGTCTCTCTTTGTGCTAAGTAGACCTATCATTTTTCTCTGTGGGCAGGCTTTACAGTCGACCTCTCTCTCTCTTTCATTGTCCATGAGTTCAGTTTAGTGTCCTGCAGTGCCATGGCAGAGTGTTCCAAAAAAAGAAAATATAAGACGTACTTCACCCCAGACTACACTAAAGTGTACCCCTACCTAATAAGGGTCAAAAATAATGACAGTGTTGCTCGCTGCACTGTTTGCAATAATGACTTTTCTATTGCCAATGGTGGATTAAATGACTGTAAAAGACATGTTGAGGTGAGTTTAACAGGTGACATTCGTTCATTAGCATAGCTAACGTTATTTAAACTAGCTGGCTGGCTGCTAAGGAGCTACTCTATTGATGTCCTACGTGATGAGGCCAAACTCCCTGTAGACTTGCTTAAAATTGTAGTAGAATAAAAAAAACAACTCCATGATAGTATAATATAATATAATATAATTGTGAATCTTGTGAATCTGATGTCTTGCAAAATTAACAAATTCATTGACACAGACTACTATGAGCTTGAGGCTTCCGGCAAAATGCTCAAATCTGCCAAGCAAGCCATATCACAGTACAAGGGAAGTTTGCAAAATAAATAGAAAAGCTATTTGCATTAGCATTTAACTGTCAGCATTGAGACTGCCAACAAAATACTCAACAAGGAATATATATATACATATGTAAATAGTTTCAATATGTGATCAAATAAATTGTTGTGTTCTTTCATAATCAAATGTCCTGTACACATACACCCTTGGAGGTTGATGGGGGGGGTGGATATGGGGTTGCAGGGGGCAGGGGTGGTGGTGCTACCTCCCTGAAACCCCATTTGCAGGGTGGGATGTCTGCTTAAACAACAAAGAACGCTTAATCAAGCAATGTATTGACAACATTACTCAAATATTGCTGAAATATTAAATACATAACAAGGTGTACCTAAAAAAGTATTGCCACTGAGTATAGTTCTCAGACCATACAAGAGAAATGGAACCATAGAACATACAATGTTACATAAAGCAAGGAACACTGCAGCAGAGTGCATAGTGTTGTGCCAATCCTTTAACCTACCCTAAAATCAATCTAACTCTTCCCTTCCACAGAGTCCTCCATTTCTCCGTCATCCATGTACCTATCTAAGAGTCTCTTACGTGTCCCCAGTATATCTGCCTCTACCACACTCCCACTGCTCTCTAAGTAAAAAACATGCAGTACCTCCAATATTCACCATATTGTGGTCGCCCCACTATAGGGAGGATTATGAGGCTTTGGAGGGGGTGCAGAATAACGCAAACACGAGGAAATCTGCAGATGCTGGAAATTCAAGCAACACACACAAAAACTGCTGGTGAACGCAGCAGGCCAGGCAGCATCTATAGGAAGAGGTAGAGTCGACTTAAGACAGAAAGATCAAGAAAGGGGAGGGGGGTGTCGGAAATGGACCAGGTAAACTTGAGGGCAGGGTGAAAGTTGGAGGCAAAGTTAATGAAGTCAATGAGCTCAGCATGTGTGCAGGAAGCAGCGCCAATGCAGTCGTCGATGTAGCGAAGGAAAAGTGGGGGACAGATACCAGTACAGGCTTGGAACACGGATTGTTCCACAAAGCCAACAAAAAGGCAGGCACCATACGGGTGCCCATGGCTACACCTTTAGTTTGGAGGAAGTGGGAGGAGCCAAAGGAGAAATTATTAAGAGTAAGGACTAATTCCGCTTGACGGAGGAGAGTGATGGTAGAGGGAACTGATTAGGTCTGGAATCCAAAAAGAAGCGGAGAGCTTTGAGACCTTCCTGGTGGGGGATGGAGATATATAGGGACTGGACATCCATGGTGAAAATAAAGCGGTGGGGGCCAGGGAACTTAAAATCATTGAAAAAATTCAGAGTGTCGAATGTACCTCTTTCTATAGATACTGCCTGGCCTGCTGCATTCACCAGCATTTTTTATGTGTATTGCTTGGGTGCAGAATAAGTTTACTAGGATGCTGCCTGATTCAGAGGGCACCTGCTATCACAAGAGGCTGGATAAACTTGTTGTTTTCTCTGGAGCGCTGGAGGCTGAGGGAAGGTAAGGTTTACAAGATTACGAGAGGCACAGACAAAGAGGATAGGGTGTATCTGTTCCCAAGAGTTGAAAAGTTGAATATGAGAGGGAATGCATTGAAAGTGAGAGGGGGGAGGTTCAAGGGGGATGCGAGGAGTAAGTTTTTTACTCAGAGAACCATGGATGCCTGGTATGCGCTGCCTAATCATGTAGTGGAGGCAAATACATTAGAAGGTTTTAAAAGATGTTTAGATAGGCACATGGATGTCAGGTTGATGGAGGGAAATGGATATTGTATAGGTAAGAGGGATTAATGTTTGAGTGCTTTGATTTACTTTTTAGCGGCTCAGCACAACATTATGGGCTGAATGGCCTGTTCCTGTGTTACACTGTTCTATGTTCTATGTATACTTTCCTTGTGGGGTGTATGGAGTGTCAGGAAGGGGTAGCACCTGTAGTGTGAAGACCTGACATACCTTCTGAGGTAGGTCCTCCACCTTTGGGCTTCACCTAACACTCAGCTCTCACCTGTGGCTCCGAGTCAGCTACCACATGCCGGGCAGCTCCTCTGACAGGCCGGCTAAACCAGGTGAGTGTAGCAGTCAGGGTTTTTATTAACCCTCTGTGACTTCAGGCTTGCCTACCCAAAGCACGTGAAGACTGGATTTGGCGGACTGCGCGGAGGAAAACACCAGCTGGTTCAACGGGCAGGAAGGCGTATCCCAGCATGCATTGTAGAGTGGCAAGACATGCCGATCACCCTGGTCATCCATTGCATCCTGACCTATCTCCAGTCGTCTTGACTCACGTCTTGCCACTGGATCCAGATAGACTAGGACGAGAGAGTGAGGTTAACAACCTGCGCAACTCTCCCTCACTTTAATGAAACTCACGTGAAAGTCACAACATCCAACATGAGCAGAAGGTACTTCCTAGCACAGGTTGGACTCATCGGTCACTGGACACACAAATAACAAACAAACCTACCCAAGGATGTCAGTAGTCCTCATCACTCAAGATGGACACACTTCCCTCCCAACACCTTACAGTTATGCCCCCTCATATTAGCCATTTAGCCACGTTGATGTACTTGGAATCTTTATGGCCTCATGAATTCAGCACGGTCATGGTCGCCAATGTGTCTGCCTGCTCTATTCACAGACAGGCAGGTAGAAAGGTGCACGACAGCCTAGAGTGCTAATACAACTGTCCAGTGTTCCCCTCCTCCCCTTCCATCTGCAAATCCAGTGGGGCTGCCCTGAGAAGCAGATTATATATTGGCAGCATGCAGTGAAATATCCCTGTGGAGATGAACAAAACTAGCAGATGGAATATGGTATTAAGAAGCTAATGAGACTTCTGACCTCAGGACCAAGCGACAAATCAACAGAATGATGATGTATCACTAATAGAGGTGTGAAATGATAGAGCCCGTACGGGCAGCCAGTGCAAAGGAATCAAGGTATGCAAAGCATCAACAATCAAGGTGATGGAAGATACCTTCCGTGTAGCCTCAGTTCCTTTCATGTGCCTTGCATGACATTAAGGCATTGTTGAATTAGAGTCTAAAATAATATTTACATTCAAAAGGTTCTGCAGACTCTGGAAATCTGTTCCCCAGCACTCTCTCATAGAGACACCGAGCACTACAGCACATAACTAGGCCCGATTGGCCATCCAGTCAGTGATGAACTGTTACTCTGCTTCGCCCCATCAACCCACCCCTGGTGCACAGCCCTCCATACCCTCCTATCCGTGTACTTATCCAAACTTCTCTGCAATGTTGAAATCAAACCCACATCCACCACTTCTGCTGGAAGCTCATTCCACACTTGCACATCTCTCTGAGTGAAGACATTCCCCCTCACAAAGCTCTTAAACACTTCACCTTTCTCCCATGTCCTCCAGTTCTCATCTCACCCAACTTCAGTGGAGAAAGCCTGCTTGTGTATACTCTTTCCATTCCTCTCATAATCACCAACTCCTCTACTTCCTCAGGAGGCTGAGGAAATTCAACATGTTCCTGTCGATTCTGACCAATTTTTGTTGATACACCATAGAAAGCCTTCTGTCTGGATGCATAATGGTTTGGTACGGCAACTGTTCTGCACATGAACACCAAAAACTGTAGAGAGTTGTGGACACAGCTCAGCACATCACAGGAGCAAGCCTCCCCTCTATGGACTCCATCTGTACTTTTAGCTGCCTTAGTGATACAGCCAGCATAATCAAAGAACCCACCCACCCGGACATTTTCTCTTCTCCTCCTTCCCATTGGGTAGAAAATACCAAAGCCTGAAAGCACTACCACCAGACCCAAGGGCAGCTTCTA
Source organism: Mobula birostris (assembly GCF_030028105.1). NCBI lineage: Eukaryota > Metazoa > Chordata > Chondrichthyes > Myliobatiformes > Myliobatidae > Mobula > Mobula birostris. Next base: position 11,576,941 of record NC_092386.1, read on the forward strand.
TCCCACTGTTATCAGACTCTTGAACAGACCTCCTGGTAGGCTCTTGTCCTTACAATCTACCTTGTTATGATGTTGCACTTTATTGTTAACCTGCACTGCACTGTTTTTGTAGTTTTTAAACTTTATTCTGCATGGTTATTGTCTTAGCTTATTCTAGCTCAATGCACTGTGCAATGATCTTAGTACGCGTGACAATAATAAACCAATATACGAATAGGAAGAATACTCTGCATTGGCTGCCCATTTGGCGTAGATGTCTGTAAGGAGTTTGTACCTTTTTCCTATGACTGTGTGTGTTTTGTCCTGGTGCTCTCCGGTCTCCTCCCACATTCCAAAGACATGGTCAGACCTAGGGTTCATGAGCTGTGGGCATATTGGTGACGGAAGCATTGGCGGCGCCCAGCGCATCCTTGCTGATTTGATTTGATGCAAACAATGCAATTTTCTGTATGCTTCAGTGCAACTGTTAGATTGTTAGATTGTGCTTATAGTAGGTTAAAGGATCAGCATAACGTTTTTAACTGAAGAGTTTGTATCGTCATGTACAGATCAGTGCTCCATGTTCTATATTTATGATACTGACATTTGAAAATGGTGTTCAGTCATTGGATATGAAGAACAGGGGACGATGGAACAATGGTAGTGTTAACGGTTAGCGGGACGCTATTACAGCTCAGGGCGCTGGAGTTCAGAATTCAACCTCAGCATCCTCTGTAAGCAGTCTGTACATCCTCCCTGAGTCCAACAATATACCAATTGGTAGTTTTTTTTTATATGGTAAATTGTTCCGTAATTAGGTTAGGGTTAAATCAGTGGGTTACCTGAAGGGCCTGTTGTGTTGTATCACTAGATAAATAAATAACTCCAATATATACGTGTGAGGATTTTCTGCTGCACCTGATATTCACATCAAGTCTCAAAAACCTGCAAAGGGAAAATATTTGTTAATATATTTTATTGACTCTATTCCTCAGATACTGGTTTGAGATTGATGCAGCATTGTAATCCAGAGTACATCTCAGTGGGCAGCCCTCTCAGATTGTGGGAAGACAAAATATTTTTTATGCACTTGTGTGAAAGTCTCCTCCCACCACAGGCTGAATCCCAGTGAATGTTAAATTTTAGTGATGAACTATCTATTCTCTCAGCTCTTCACAACATCAACACCATTGTAGGCCATCTAATAACTTATTATTTCCTGTATTTTTACTGAGAGATACAGCACAGAGTAGACCTTTCCGGCCCTTCGAGCCACACTGCCCCAGCAACCCCCGACAACCCCAATTTAACTCTAACCTAATCATGGAACAATTTACAACGGCCTGTGACACCACCAGGGACACTGTTGAACTGTGGGAGAAAACCAGAGCACCTGGGGAAAATCCATGCATTGCACAGAGAGGGCATACAGAGTCTCCTTACAGAGCATGCAAGGACTGTACTCTAAACTCCGACATCCCGAACGGTAATAGGATCACGCTAACCACTACACTACCATGGTACCCAACTTTAAACATCAGGACTGAAATTTAAGACAGCCACTTTCCAAGGGTCAGGGTTATACTGCTGACACTGTGAAGTCCAAATTGTGGTCTGATGGTCAGTGGCAAAGACCGATCTCTGACTGGTTTGGCTTCAACTATCCTGCATATTTTTGTACCACAGCAATGGCACAAAATGCTCAGTGTATTTTCTCCTGTAAAGGGAAAGGTCAGACCAGGGCATGTTCAATATTAAGAGGGAATTTATTTGCAGAGTTGTGTTTGGTCCATCAGGAAAGCTGGCAAAGCAGTTTATTATTGAAATTGCTTTGGTATTGAAACAGTGTGTCACAAAAAACTGTGGGTCAATTGTTTAAGATAAATAACCAGATGGCTTGAGTCACAAAAATAAATTGAGGTGCTTTTATTTACCTCAAAACAAGACAAAAACTGGGAAAAAAAAACAATAAATACTAAACACCAAAGAAAACTTACCCCAAAGCCTTCATAACCTGAGGCTTATAATTGCTAAGCCCCTCCCCCTAGACCAACCAAAAGCTAATTAACTCAATTATCCAATGAACGATGGTATCCTCCACCATCAGCACACCTGTGCAGGTTGCTGCTGCCTGTATATGAGACAGCTCCATGCAGCAGCTGTGTTTCAGACCCAGTCACCATTACCGCTGGGAATGAGTGTTTTACCGAGTGTACCATGTGCCATCCGTAGTCAGTGACAGGCTTTTGTCACATTACCACCCTCCTCTCCTGCAGCGGCAATGTTTGGCAGTCTTGACAGGAAGTCACTGTGATGTTCTCCTTGCCTGCTTTGTGCCGCACACAGAACCTGAAAGGTTGAAGTTCCAGGTACCACCCAGTCACCCTGGCATTCCGGTCCTTCATTGTCTGGATCCAGGTCAGGGCTCTGTGGTCTGTCTGGAGGTCACACTGCCTCCCAAGAAGGTAGTACCTGAGGCTGTCCAATGCCCACTTGACTGCCAGACACTCCTTCTTGATTGTGGAGTACCAGGTTTCACGGGGCAGAAGTTTCCTGCTGAGATATAGCACAGGATGTTCCTCACCTGGCTCTCCCTGAGCCAGTACTGCCCCGATGCCTACACCTGAGGCATCCACCTGCACCAGGAAGCAGCATTCAAAGTCAGGACTCTGCAACACAGGGGAAGAGCATAATTTCTCCTTCAGGCCCCGGAAAGCACTTTCACACTCCTCACTCCATTCCACAGGATTACGGGCCAACTTGCAGGTGAGGTTGGTCAATGAGGTTGCCAGGGTTGAAAATTGAGGGATGAACCGTTGGTACCAGCCCACTAGGCCAAGAAAAGACCGGACCTGGGTCTTGGTACTGGGCGTTGGGCTGTTCAGAATGGCCTCAACTTTATCCACCTGAGGCTGGACTTCACCTCACCCCAACTGACACCCCAGGTACCAGGTTTCCTGCCTGGCCCACTCACGTTTCTGCAGGTTGAGTGCAAGTCCTGCCGCGCTGATTGCACCTAGGACTCGATGAAGGTGCTCCAGATGTTCCTCCCAGGTCAGGCTAAAAATGACCACATCATCCAAACAGGCGGCACTGCAGTCCTCACAACCTTGCAGCACTCTGTCCATAAGCCTCTGGAATGTGACTGGGGCACCATGCAAGCCAAAGGGCATCACCGTGAACTGAAAGAGCCCTAGAGGGGTCCTAAATGCAGTGAGCAGCCGGGACTGGCTCTCCAGGGGGACCTGCCAATACCCCTTGCAGAGGTCCAAGGTGGTGATGTAGTTGGCTCTCCCAATCCTCTCCAGCAGGTCCTCAATCCGGGGCATCAGGTAAGCATCGAAAAATGAGATGGCATTCAGTTTCCTAAAGTCAATGCAAATGCGAAGAGTTCCATCCTTCTTTGGCACAATGACAATAGGGCTACTCCACTCACTTTCAGACAGAGCGATGACTCCAAGCTCCAACATCAAGCGGACCTCCTCCTTCAACGCCTTCACCAGACGTTCTGGTACTCAGTAGCATGCCTGCTGTACTGGACTCTGACCTGGTTTGACTCGGATGGCATGCTGCAACACACCTGTATGGCCTGGTTTCTGTGTGAACAACTGAGGGAAGGTGTTGAATATGACTTGCATTCAACTGGCTTCTTACCATCTAGGTGAGAGAGATCCACCTTGGCAGGCTATTTCCAGGCCTCCACCACACCTTCAGAGTCATCTTCCTCAATCACCCAGCGTGCCAGTAGTGAGGTGATGGAAGGAGGGCTGCTTCTTTCCTCCCAGGCTTTCAAGAGGTTCAGATGGTAAGTTTGCTTTTGTTTCCCCTTCTCTGGATGCAGGATCTCATATGTTGTAGGCCCCATCCTCCTTATAACCTCAAAAGATCCCTGCCACTTGGCCAGCAGCTTGCTGGATGAGGAGGGCAGGAGCAACAAAACCTTTTGACCTGGTTTGAACTCACACTGGTGTGCTTGCTGGTCATACCACTGCTTCTGAGTCTTCTGGGCCTCCAGTCATTTCGATGGTATGGGTTCGAATCCCACTGCTGCCACCATATGTCACAAAAAACTGTGGGTCAACTGTTTAAGAAAAATAACCAGATGGCTTGAGTTGCAAAAATAAATTGAGGTATATATATAGCCACCCCCAGACAAAACACCAAAGAAAATTAACCCTAAAGCCTTGGTAACCTGAGGCTTATAACTGCTAAGCCCCCCCCCAGACCAACCAAAAGCTAATTAACTCAATTATCTAATTAACAATGTTATCCTCCACCATCAGCACACCTGTGCAGGTAGCTGCTGCCTGTATATGAGACAGCTCCATGCAGCAGCTGTGTTTCAGACCCAGTCACCATTACCGCTGGGAATGAGTGTTTTACCGAGTGTACCATGTGCTGTCCGTAGTTAGTGACAGGCCTTCGTCACACAGTGCAAAGCCTGTCTTGCATTCTGCTCGTACAGAGCAAATTACTACACAGTGCATTTAACTGGAATAAGGTAAAACAATAACAATGCAGAATAAAATGTGAAAGCTGCAGAGAAAGTGTAGCGCAGGTAAATGATAATGAGGTAGATTGTGAGGCCAAATATCCACCTTATCACACAAGGGATCCATTCAGGAGTCTGATAACAGAATCGATCTATGTCTCATTTTACTGAGACACAGTGTGAAACAGGCCCTTCCAGATCTTCAAGCTGCACATCCCAGCAACCCCTAATTTAACCCTAGCCTGATCATGGGACAATTCACATTAGCCAGTTAACTGACCACCCAGTACATCTTTTGACTGTGTGAGGAAACCATATCACCCGGAGGAAATCCACACGATCTCAGGAAGAACATACAAATTCCTTACAGGTAGCGCAGGAATTGAACCCAGGTTACTGGTACTAAAACGATGTGCGAACCACTACAGTACTGTGCTGCCCCTATCATAGAACATAAAACATTACAGTACTGTATAGAAACCTTCAGTCCACGGTGTTGTGTTGACCCTTTGATCTTCTCCAAGATCAATATATCCTTTCTCTCCCACATCACCCTCTATTTTTCTATCATTCATGTGCCATTTTCTTTCATCCATGTTTTTGAAGTTCATCACTGAAGCTTTAGTCTTCTCTCAAAGACTGAGAAACCTTCCTTTGACACAGTGAATTGTGATGAACTGGAGAACGCTGCTTGCATAGGTCATGAAAGGAGATTCCTTGGTAACCTTCACAAGAAAGTTGGATGCTTCCTTAAAATAAGGGCTTTTCAAGGCTATGGGGAAATAGTCGGGAGTTGGGATTAATTCATGGATCTTTTAGAACTTAAATACATATACAATATAAGAATACCTAAATAACTTACAGCAAGAACTCTACAACTCTTTGAAAACCATGGGAAGTGACTTTAATAATATTGGTGTGGTAGAAATCATTAGAAAGAGGTGAATAGGATTGGAAGATATTGAATCCTTGTGGGTTGAATTATGAAACCGTAAGGGTAAATGGATCTTCATGGCAGTTATATATAGGCCTCCCAACAGTAGCTGGGATGCGTACCACAGATTACAATATGAATAGAAAAGTCATAGTCATACTTTATTGATCCCAGTGGAAATTGGTTTTCGTTACAGTTGCACCATAAATAATTAAATAGTAATAAACCATAAATAATTAAATAGTAATATTTAAATTATCCCAGGAAATAAGTCCAGGATCAACCTATTGGCTCAGGGTGTCTGACCCTCCAAGGGAGGAGTTGTAAAGTTTGATGGTCACAGGCAGGAATGACTTCCTATGACGCTTTGTGTTGTGTGGGCAATGTTATGATAGTCATGGGAGATTTTAACATGCAGATAGATTGGGAAAATCAGGTTGGCAATGGATCTCAAGAGAGTGAATTTGTTGAATGCCTATGAGATGCTTTTTAGAGCAGTTTGTCGTTGAACCTACTAGGAAATCAGTTATATTGGATTGGGTGTTATGTAATGGACTGCAGGTGATTAAGGAGTTTAAGGTAAAGGAACCCTTAGGAGGCAGTGATCACAATATGATTGAATTCAACTTCAAATTTGATCAGGAGAATGTAAAGTCTGGCAGAGTAGTATTTAAGTGGAGTAAAAGAAATTGCAGTGGTATGAGAGAGGAGTTGGTCAAAGTAAATTTGAAGGTGATGCTCGCTGAGCTGACAGCAGAGCAACAATGGCCTGAATTTCTGGTAAGAATGAGGAACGTGCAGGATAGATGTATTCCAAAAACAAAGAAACACTCAAATGGTAAAATAGTACACCTGTGGCTGACAAGGGAAGTCAAATTTAATGTAAAAGATAAAGAGAGGGCATACAACAAAGAAAAACACAGAGGGAAGATAAAAAATAAAAGAAAGGTGAGAGTGGATATAGGACCACTAGAAAATGATGCCAGAGAAATAATAATGGGCGACAAGGAGATGGCAGATGAACCAAGTGAGTATTTTGCATCAGTCTTCACTGTGGAAGAAACTAGTAGTGTGCCAGGTGTTGAAGAGTGTGAGGGAAGAGAAGTGAGTGCAGTTGTCATTACAAGGGAGGATGTGCCCAAAAAGCTGAAAGAACTAAAGCTGCTTAAGTCACCCAAACCAGTTGAAATGCACCTAAGGGTTCTGAAAGATGCAGGAGTAGAGATTGTGGGGACATTAGTAATAATCTTTCAGGAATCATTGGACTCTGGCATGGTTCCAGAGGACAGGAAAATAGCAAATGTCACTCCACTCTTTTAGAAAGAAGGGAGGCAACAGAAAGGCAATTATAGACCAGTTAGCCTGACCTCAGTGGTTGAAAGACATTGGAATGAATTGCTAAGGATGAGGTTATGGAGTACTTGGTGACACAGAACAAGATAGGACAAAGTCAGCATGATTTCCGTAAGGGAAAAGATTGCCTGACTAACCTGCTGGAACTCTTTGAGGAGATTACAAGTAGGAAAGATAAAGAGGATGCAGTGGATGTTGTATATTTGGATATTCGATAGGCCTTTGACCAGGTGCCACACATGAGGCTGCTTACCAAGTTAGGAGCCCACGGTATTATAGGAAAGTTATTGGCATGGTTAGAGCACTGGCGGATTGGTAGGGGGTAGCAAGTGGGAGTAAAAGGATCCTTTTCTGGTTGGCTGCCATTGACTAGTGGTGTTCCGCAGGGGTCGGTGTTGGGACGACTTCTTTTTACGCTGCATATCAATGATTTGGATGATTGAATAGATAGTTTTGTTGCTAAGTCTGCAGATGACACAAAGATTGTTAGAGGGCAAGTAGTGTTGAGGAAACAGGAAGGCTGGAGAAACATAGAAACATAGAAAACCTACAGCACAATACAGGCCCTTCAGCCCACAATGCTGTACCGAACATGTACTTACTTTAGAAATTACCTAGTGTTACCCATTGCCCTCTATTTTTTGAAGCTCCATGTACCTATCCAGGAGTCTCTTAAAAGACCCTATTGTATCTGCCTCCATCATTGTCACCGGCAGCCCATTCCACGCACTCACCAATCTCCATGGAAAAAACTTACCCCTGACATCTCCTCTGTACCTACTTCCAAGCACCTTAAAACTGTGCCCTCTCGTGTTAGCCATTTCAGCCCTGAGAAAAAGCCTCTGACTATCCACACATTCAATGCCTCTCATCATCTTATACAGCTAAGGTGATGTGAGGCATCTTCGACAAATACATCTGTCAAGGACTTAGACAAACTTGGAGAATGGGCAAGAAAGTGACAAATGAAATACAATGTTGGCAAATGCATGGTCATGCACTTTGGTAGAAGAATTATATGTGCAGACAATTTTCTAAATGGGCAGAAAATCCAAAAATCTGAGATGCAAAGGGACTTGGGAGTCCTTATGCAGAATATCCTAATGGTTAATTTGCAAGTAGAGTCAGCGGTGAGGAAGGCAAATGCAATGATCGCATTCATTTCAGGAGGTCTAGAATGTAAGAGCAGGGATATGATGCTAAGTTTTTATAAGGCACTGGTGAAGCCTTACCTTGAATATTCTGAACAGTTTTGTGCTCCTTATCTAAGAAAAGATGTGCTGGCATTGGAGCGGTTCAGAGGAGGCTCACAAGGATGATTCTAGAATGAAAGGGGTATCATACGAGGAACGTTTGATAGCTATGGGTCTGTACTCGGTGGAATTTAGAAGGATGAGGGAGATCACATTGAAATTTTTCAATGGAAAGGCCTAGACAGAGTTGAAGCTGCATATTTTCTCTTGTTCTAGACAGAGTAGATGTGGAAAGGATGTTTCCTATGGTGGGGGAGTCTAGGACATGAAGGCTCAGGATAGAGGGGCATCCATTTAAAACAGAGATGAAAAGAAATTTCTTTAGCCTGAGGGTGGTGAATTTGTGGATTTGTTTCCTCAGGCAGCAGTGGAGGTCAGGTTGTTGGATGTATTTAAGGCGAGATTAATAAGTTTTTGTTTGGCCACAGCATCAAAGGTTACAGGGAGAAGGCCGGGGAGTGGGCCAAAAAGCATCAGCCATGATAGAATAGCGATGCAGACTTGATGGGCCAAATGGCCTAATTCTGCTCCAAGGCCTTATGGTCTTCTGATCTACTAATACGATCACTTAAGTATGATGCTCCTCTAAGAGGGCTGTCTATTGGTGGGTCCTCAGTGGTCTGTAGAGTTCAATCTGGGATCAACATATTCTGGTACAGTGTGGGCAAGAGCTAGTGGGGCAGTGGTTGGTAGTTGTTCAGTCTCTCCTTTTCACAGCTGCCATTTGTTCTTGGCAGCACAGCGGAGGTCGCTCTCGTGTAGTGCAGCTCCCTCTAGAACAGATTTCTTCCAGGTGAATCCACTGAGGGCAATGTCCTCCCAGTTTTTAGAGGTAATGTTGAAATTCTTCCGGCTAATTTTAATGTTATCTTTGAAAGATTTCCTTTGCAAACCAGGGCCTTGCTGATTTTCCTTCAACTAGGAGAGAAGAATCTATTTGACCATAAGACCATTAGGTATAGGAGCAGAATTAGGAATTATCAAGTCTGCTCTGTGGTCCAATTTTCCTCTCAGCCCCAATCTCTTGCCTTCTCCCTGTATCGCTTTGTGCCCTGGCCAATCAACAATCTACCAACCTTTGACTTAAATATAAATAAAGACTTAGCCTCCAAAGCTGCCTGTGGCAAAGAATTGCACAGATTCATCACTCTGTGGCTAAAAAAAAAATTCCTCTTCATCTCTGTTCTGAAAGGACGCTCTTTTATACTGAGGCTGTGTCTCAGACACTTCCACCAAAGGAAACTTCTCCACATCCACTCTATCAAGGCCTTTTCAGCATTTGATAGGCTTCAATGAGGTCACCCCTCATTCTTCTGAATTCCACTGAATACTGGCCCAGAGCCATCAAATGCTCTTCATATTACAAGCCATTCGATCCTGGAATCAGAATCAGAATCAGAATCAGGTTTATTATCACCGGCATGTGACGTGAAATTTGTTAACTTGGCAGCAGCAGTTCAATGCAATACATAACCTAGCAGAGAGAGAGAAAAATAATAATAATAACTAAAATAAAACTTAATAAATAAACAAGAAAATCAATTATGTATATTGAATAGATTATTTTTAAAAATGTGCAAAAACAGAAATACTGTATATTTAAAAAAGTGAGGTAGAGTCCAAAGCTTCAAAGTCCATTTAGGAATCGGATGGCAGAGGGGAAGAAGCTGTTCCTGAATCGCTGAGTGTGTGCCTTCAGGCTTTTGTACCTCCTACCGGATGGTAACAGTGAGAAAAGGGAATGCCCTGGGTGCTGGAGGTCCTTAATAATGGACACTACGTTTTCGTGAACCTCCTTTGAACCCTCTCCAGTTTCAGCACATCATTTCTAAGATAAGGGGCCCAAGACCGCACACAATACTCCAATGAGGTGTCACCAGTGCTTTATAAAGTCTCAACATTACATCCTTGCTTTTATATTCTAGTCCTCTTGAAATGAATGCTAACATTGCATTTGCTTTCCTCACCACAGAGTCTACCTGCAAGTTAACCTTTACAGAATCCTGCACAAGGACTCCCAAGTCCCTTTGCACCTCAGATTTTTTTGTATTTTCTATCCATTTAAAAAATAGTCAACCCTTTAATTTCTTCTACCAAAGTGCATACACTTCCCAAAACTGCATTCCATCTAACATTTCTTTGTCCATCTTCCTAATGTGTCTAAATTGCTCTGTAGCCTCTCTATTTCCTAAAAACTACTTGCCCCTCCAATTGCCTTCATATCATCTACAAACTTTGCATCAAAACCATCAATTTCATCATCCAAATCATTGACATATAATGTAAAAGAAAATTGGTGGCAACGCAGACCCCTGTAGAACACAAGTAGTCACCGGCAGCTAACCAGAAAAGACTCCTTTTATTCCCACTACTTGCCTCCTGCCAAGGAGCCACTGCTTTATAATGCTAGAATCTTTCCTGTAATACCACGGGCTCATAGCTTGTTCAGCAGCCTCATCTGTGGCACCTTGTCAGAGGCCTTCTGAAAATCCAAGTACACAACATCCGAATCAGAATCAGGTTTATTATCACCAGCATGTGTCGTGAAATTTATTAACTTAGCAGCAGCAGTTCAAAGCAATACATAATCTAGAAGGAAAAAACCAAAATAAAATAATAATATTAATAAATAAATAAGTAAACCAATTATAGTATGTGTATATTGAACAGATTAAAAATCATGTAAAAAAACAGAAATAATATATATTAAAAAAGTGAGGTAGTGTTCAAGGGTTCAATGTCCATTTAGGAATCGGATGGCAGAGGGGAAGAAGCTGTCCCTGAATCACCGAGTGTGTGCCTTTAGGCTTCTGTACCTCCTTCCTGATGGTAACAGTGAGAAAAGGGCATGCCCTGGGTGCTGGAGTTCCTTAATGATGGACGCTGCCTTTCTGAGACACTGCTCCTTGAAGATGTCCTGGGTACTTTGTAGGCTAGTACCCAAGATGGAGCCAAATAAATTTACAACCCTCTGCAGCTTTTTTCAGTCCTGTGTAGTAGCCCCTCCAGACCAGACAGTGATGCAGCCTGTCAGAACGCTCTCCATGATACATCTATAGAAGTTTTTGGTTGTATTTGTTACCATACCAAATGTCTTCAAACTCTGAATGGTACAGCTGCTGTCTTGCTTCTTTATAACTGCATCAATATGTTGGGACCAGGTTAGATCCTTAGAGATCTTGACACCCAGGAACTTGAAACTGCTCACTCTCTCCATTTCTGATCCCTCTGATCGTCAGCGAGGAAGAGGTGTTATTACCAATCAGCAGATTGTGGTCTTCTGGTTAGGAAGTCGGGGATCCAATTGCAGAGGGAGGTACAGAGGCCCAGGTTCTGTAATTTCAAAATCAAGATTGTGGGAATGATGGTATTAAATGCTGACCTATAGTCGATGAACAGCATCCTGACGTAAGTGTTTGTGTTGTCCAGGTGGTCTGAAGCCGTGTGGAGAGCCATTGAGATTGCATCTGCCATTGACCTATTGTGGCAATAGGCAAATTGCAATGGGTCCAGGTCATTACTGAGGCAGAATTTCAGTCTAGCTATGACCAGCCTCTCAAAGCATTTCATCATTGTAGATGTGAGTGCTACTGGGCAATAGTCATTAAGGCAGCTCAATCAACCAGTTCTCCTGCTTGTTATTTCTACAAAGAAGTTGAACAGATTTGTCAGACTAGATTTTCCCTTGAGGAAACCATGCTGTCTACAGCCTATTTTATCATGAGCCTCCAGGTACCCTGAGACCTCATCTTTAATAATCAACACCAACATCTTCCCAAGCACTGAGGTCAGACTAATCGGCCTATAGTTTCCTTTCTTCTGCCTCTCTCCCTTCTTGAAGAGTGGAATGACATTTGCAATTTTCCAATCTACCAGAACCATTCCAGGATCTAGTGATTCTTGAAAGATCATTACTAATGCCTCCATAATCTCTTCAGCTACCTCTTTCAGAGCCCTAGGATGTACACCATCTGGACCAGGTGATTTACCTACCTTTAGACCTTTCAGTTGCTCAAGAACCTTCTCTCCATAACTTCACATGTGTAACTTCACACATTTCATAACCCCTAACACTTGGAACTTCCAACATACTGTTAATGTTTTCCACAGTGTAGGCTCATGCAAAATATTTATTCAGTTCATCCGCTATTTCATTCTCCCCCATTGCTACCTCTCCAGCTTTGTTTTCCAGCAGTCCGATATCTACTCTTGCCTCCCTTTTACACTTTATGTATCTGAAGAAACTTTTGGTATCCTCTTTAATATTATTGGCCCTTCTGTTGAATTTTAAAAGCTACCCAATCCTCTAACTTTCCACTAATTTTTGCACTATTATATCCCTTCTCTTTAGCTTTATATTGGCTTTGACTTCTCTTGTTAGCCAGGGTTTTGTCATTGTTCTTTCAGAAAACAACTTCTTCTTTGGGATGCATGTACCCTGTGCCTTCTGAATTGCTTCCAGAAATTCCAGCCATTGCTGTTCTACCATCATCCCTATTGGATTCATTTCCAATCAATTCTGGCCAACTCCTTCCTCATGCCTCTGTAATTTCCTTTACTCCACTGCAATACTGAAACATCTGACTTTAGATTCTCCTTATCACACTTCAGGATGAATTTTATCATATTATGATCTCTTACTCCTAAGGATTCTTTTACCTTAAGTTCTCTAATCAATTCTGGTTCATTACACAACACCCAATCCAGAATAGCTGATGCTCTAGTGGGCTCAACCATGAGCTGTTCTAAAAAAACCATTGTGTAGGCACTCGAGAAATTCTCCCTCCTGGAATCCAGCACCAACCTGATTTTCCCAATCTACCTGCATATTGAAATTCCCCATGACTATTGTAACATTGCTCTTTTGGCATGCATTTTGTATCACCCACTGTGATTTGTAGGCCACATCCTTACTACTTTGGGGGTCTGTATACAACTCACATCAGGGTCCTTTTTACCTTGCAGTTTCTTAGCTCTATCCACAATGATTTAACACCGTCTGACTCAATGTCTCCTCTTTCTAATTATTTGATTTCATTTTTTACCAACAGAGCAATGCCACTCCTCTGCCTTCCTGCCTATCCATACGATACAATGTGTATCCTTGGACATTAAGCTCCCAGCTGTAATCTTCTTTCAGCCATGATTCAGTGATACTGTACCTACAGCATCATACCTTTCAATCTGCAACTGTGCTGCAAGTTCATCTACCTTATTCTATGTACCGTGCACATGCGAATATGACACCTTCAGTCCTCTATTCACCCTTTTCAATTTTCTCCACCTTTTACATGACAACTCATCCTGTTGAAAGCCATTCTGTCCTATCAGCAGCCTGTCCTCCCTACACATTGCCTCTGTTTGTAAACCAGCTGCCTCAGCTTCAGCACCATTATCCGCCTTTCCTACGGTATTTCTCACTTTGAAATTTATGCAGCTCAGGACACTAATCATACCATGCTCAACCTTCTGATTTCTAACTTCATCCGCGGCCTTATCAACATCTGCTTTCACAACCCCTCTTCTAACTGTTCTGGCACTCTGGTTCCCATCCTCCCGCAATTCTAGTTTAAACCCCGCTGTGCAGCATTAACAAACCATCTCGCTGGGATATTAGTCCCCCTCCAGTTCAGGTGCAAACTATCTCTTCTGTACAGGTCCCACCTTCCCTGGAAGAGAGCCCAGTGATCCAAAACTCTTATGCCCTCCCTCCTACACCAACTTCTTAGCCATATATTAAACTGTACAATCCTCCTAGTTCTAGCCTCACTAGCACACGGTACAGGTAGCAATCCTGAGATCACAACCCTGGAACTGAGATGTGCTTTGCAGAATTACGTTAGCGTTTACCAATGAGACATTTAAATTTTGCTGATGAATTCAAACCAAGTCCATGTATGAAAGGCAAAGACTTCAGAAATGTTCCTGAACAATATCAGCTGTTAACTACTTCAATATTAAAGGTTTTTAATGCGTAGCTCAGAGCTCAGTGGCAGTTCTCTCTCTCTCTCTCCGTCTCTCATTCCCCCTCTCTATCCCCCTTCTCTCTACCTCTCACCCTTTCCCTCTCTCCCCCCATTCTGTCTCCTTATTTCTTGCACTCTCTCCCTCTTTCCCCTTCTCTCTACCTCTCACCCTCTCCTTCTCCCTCTCTCTCCCTCTCGAACCTAGATCTTGCTCTCCTGAATCAAAGCTTTGTATGAAGAAACTGCAATCTTGAAATGGAATTATATAATCCAGGCTGACTCTTCAGTAGAGTGCTAAGTTAATGTGGTACTGGCAGAGGACATTATGATGCGATATAAAAACAAGGCATGTCTTCCCTCTCATGAATGTAAGAGATTCTTGCTAGAAATTGGTGCTGGTGTAAACTGCATATTTTATTCTGATTATGGAATCTGGATCCATTGATCCTCTAGTAATCAGTATTAATTTCTGGGCACTTATGACATAATTTGAAGATGAGGCAGAGAGTACTCTCAATGCCCTAACCAATATTTAACCTTTGAACAATATTCTGAACAAATTATTATCTTTGAATCTTTGTGCTGCTTCGAGAACCTTGCTACATATTGTTGTGTTGATATATTTTCCTACGTTGCAGACAATACAAAGATAGGTGAAGGTTAACTTGTAGGCTGAGTCTGTGGTGAGGAAGGCAAATGCAATGTTAGCATTCATTTCAAGAGGAGCAGAATATAAAAGCCAGGATGTAATGCTGAGGTTTTATCAGCAATTGGACAGACCACACTTGGAGTATTGTGAGTAGTTTTGGGCCCTTATCTAAGAAAGATAGATTCTTGATTCATCAGGTTATGAGGGGATACGGGGAGAAAGTAGGAGAGTGGGGCTGAGAGGGAAATGGATCAGCCATAATGGAATGGGAGAGCAAACTGAATGGGCCAAATGGCCTAATTCTGCTCCTATGTCTTATGGTCTGATGAAACTGCAATGGTTGCTCTTCATAAATTACTTGACATTTTGCTGGCAAGGCTTGTAAAGTTCTTTGGGATGCTCATTATCATTTTTGTGTGAAAGAAGTTAGGTTACAGGAAAAATAAGTGAAGAAGAGAGATTGATGGGATTGCTCTGAGGTCTGGCATAGATCTGATGGGCTGAATAGCTGTCTTCGATATTGTAAGAAAATTTGATAACATCATAAATACATGAAATTTGATCAAATACAAGTTATTCCAAAAATATGTGCTCATGTTTACAGCAATAATGATTTTCTAAACATTAATGGAATGCTGACCTGAACCGAGGGGTCACAGTTTGAGGCAAAAGGAGAAGCCTTCTAGGACCAAGATGAGGAAAAACTTCTTCACACAGAGAGTGGTGAATCTGTGGAATTCTCTGCCACAGAAAACAGTGGAGGCCAGTTCACTGGCTATACTTAAGAGGGCATTAGATATTATGGCCCTTGTGGCTAGGGGGATCAGGGGGTATGGAGAGAGGCAGGTACAGGGTTCTGAGTTGGATGATCAGCCATGATCATACTGAATGGCGGTGCAGGCTCAAAGAGCCAAATGGCCTACTTCTGCACCTATTTTCTATGTTTCTATGTTTCTATATTTGGGGAAAGGGAAAGGGAGAGGGGAGGGAGTGAGAAGCACCAGAGAGACATTCTGTAATGATCGATAAACCAATTGTTTAGAATCAAATGACCTTGCCTGGTGTCTCAGGGCTGGGTGTGTCTGCACCCACACCAACCCCTGCCCCTGACACTCTTTCTCTGCCAGCTGTCCCATATCCCTCCCACGGTACACCACCCTCACCATTCCCAGCATGCTTTGTTCCTGTCAGATTTACAAACTCGCTCTCCGCTCCACGTTGACAAATACAACACTGTGCAAAGGTCTTTGGCACCCGAGCTATATATATGTGCCTAAGACTTGTGCATAGTTTTGTACACTCAATGGACATATACAAATTGAATAAGTAGAGCACAAGAAGGGCTGAAACAGTGAGGAAGTGTTCAGGGGTACGTGGACCATTCGGAGATCTGGGAAGGGGAAGATGCTGTCCCTAAACATTGAGTGAGCGTCTTCAGGCTTCATGGAACCTCTATTTCAAAAAATTCATATTAACTTAATGCATCTGATTTAGCCTTATGTTATTTGGTTTAAGTTTCTTTTTTTTCTGTTTTTTAAAATTATTTTCATTGTGAGTGATATTTTATCAACAGTGTGATGTTTAAAAACATCAACATTCCTGCTCTATTTGGTCTAATCATGAAAATGCATAATTGGACCATTTAGAAGCTCGACTAAGCGGATGAATTAGTATTTTATAAAACCTTCAATGGACGTTTCGTTGACGTGATTTAGACATTCCTGAAGGTATGTGATCTTGGCTAAAATATACTACCACTGGCAGAAATCCAGCTGTTAATAATTTGAAACTACTTACTTACTTCCTTCAGCCCATCACCCCGACAGGGCCATTGGCCAGAGTTCCCTGTCCTGGGCCAATCTTTCAAGTAGCCCATCTTCCTCTGCCAGGAAAAAGGTTTTGGAGCGTTTGTTGCTGTTTCTGTAGCGCTGGGTTTTCACTGGATGGGGTTGCTAGCCCCATGTTCAAATCTCCTCCTTTCACCGCCAGACTTGGGACCGTCCACGGCGAAGTAAATCTGAAACTTTGCTGTGCTAAGTTAGCCTGTATTGGATTAGAAATGCTGCTTTCCTTGTATTTTAACATTCCTATGATTGTTTGTATTTTTGATATTATCACCTACACAAATGTAATTGTTCAGAGAATTTTCCAGAAATTGTAGTCTGTATATTACTCGAAGTTTCTTAGTTTCTCTGTAGCAGGTGCCTTGTCACTTGAATCTGGCTACTTCATAGGCTAATTCTAATCACTGAGCTGTTGTTATCGTTGAAGTCAGAGCTAGTGTTTGTACAGGATAACCATGATTCCTTGGTTTATAACTCGGTGTTGCTCTGCAAACATGCTGGACATGCTATGTGGAGACCAGAATGTGTGGTGATACTTGTGGGCTGTCCCCAGCACACTCTTGGTTGTACTGGTTGTTAACACAAATGACACATTTCACTGTATGTTTCCATGTATATGTGATAAACAAATTTCAAATCCTTGATCTTTTTCTTTGTTGTTCTTGGAGCACTAAACAAAATGGCTGCAGGCTACAGGTTTTAAGCCTCATTCATGAGTTCCAAGGAACCTCTCGATTGCAAAACACCAGATCCAACACCTGGATTGAGGATCCTGAAGAAACTGGTCACCTGTAGACCCTGTCTCCCCACCCTTACCTGGGTCAGATGCCGACAGAGCTGACATTCCATTCCCAAAAATCGAGTAGCCAGGCCTGGATACTATTTAGGCCTCGAGCGTTAAAATGCTGGGGCTCTTCCTCTGCAATACTCTGGCAGCCTTTGACAGAAGGGCCACTCAGAACCTGATCCCCTGTTAAAGCTGGGAACTCTATTTTAAGGTTATTAATTTCTCTGTCAGGCATTATCTGTGAGGCTGAAGACATGCACTCAACATTTTAGGAATAGTCCCTTCCCTCCGCCATCAGATTTCTGAACCCATGAGCACCACCTCACATTTTGCACAAATATAATTTAATTTTTATATATATTTATTATTGTAATTTATGGTGTTTTATGCACTGCAATGTACTGCTGCTGCTAAATAACAAACTTCACAGCATACGTGAGTGACCTAAAACTTGATTCTGATTTTCAGTTACTAAAACTTTTTCAATGTTTTAAATGGGAAAAAAAAGTTAAAGCAGTTGGAAATCTTCAATAACATTAAAACAAATTATGTAAAACAAATCAACATTTATTATCCTCCCCAGCTCCAGGCTGTGAATGGGGATTCTGATCAGAGGCCAGGACGGTTGGCCACTGTTCACCATTCAGTTTATCAGGAACTCTGACAGCTCGACGTCAATTCAGGATTTATTTAACTGAGAATGGCTGAGTAACGGCGAATCATAAACACAAGAGATTCTGCAGATGCTGGAAATCCAGAGCAGCATACACAAAATTCTGGAGGAACTCAGCAGGTCAGTCTGCATCTCCTGCACATCTTCCCTTTTTCCATTCCCCATTTTGGCTCCCCTCTCATCCTTACTCTTCACTTCACCTGCCCACCGCCTCCCTCTGGTTCCCCTTCCCCTTCTCTTTCTCCCATGGTCCACTCTCCTCTCCTATCAGATTCCTTCTTCTCCAGCCTTTTACCTTTGCCACCGTCCAGCTTCTCAATTCATCCTCCCTCCCCCATCCGCCCATCTTTCCCCTCACTTGCCAGCTTGTATTCCATCCCCTCTGCCCCCCCGCCTCTTCTTTCGCCATCCTTTTCAGTCCTGATGAAGGGTCTCAGCCCAAAACATCCACCATTTATTCCCCTTCATAGATGCTGCATGACCTTCTGATTTCCTCCATTGTTTGGTATGTGTGAGAGAGATTTAATTGGTACCACTGCCCCTGGGATTTGAACTCTGGTCTCTGGATTTTTGACTGTAGATACTGGTTGGTCATTTAACTCTTGTTCCACCACCCTCCCCCTCCCCCCCCCATGTCTGCCGCTGACAGCAGACACAGGGGAGGTTGTGGACCCTCTCCCAACTGTACTGCCATTCCTTGGCTCTCTCGATGCAAACTTAAGGCAATTGAACAGTTAAAATATCTCGGTTTGCAGGCAGGGAGCTGATCTACAGCTATCAAACATTCACGCCTGATTTAATCAACGTTGACTTGGGAGTGATGACCATGTGTAGTCAAAGGGTCAGTGAGCATCAGTATAAGTAGCAGATCTTTTCAATAACCTGGTTCCCTGGCCCCAGTCGTCTCATTTCCACCATGGACTTCCAGTCCCTATACACCTCCATCCCCCATCAGGAAGGTCTTAAAGCTCTCTACTTCTTTCTGGACAACAGACAACCAGTTGCCCCCACCAGCTCTCTTCTCTATCCAGCAGAACTGTTCCTCACCCTCAATAATTTTTCCTTCGGCTCCTCCCTCTTCCTCCAAACTAGAGATGTAGCCATGGGCACTCGCATGGACCCCAGTTATGCTTGTCTTTTCGTTGGCTACGTGGAACAGTCTATGTTCCAAGCCTACACCGGCATTGTTCTCCAATTCTTCCTACACCATTATTGGTGTCTGTGTTGGTGCTGCTTCCTGAGTTCGTCATCTTCATCAACTTTGCCTCCAACTTCCACCCTGCCCTCAAATTTACTTGGCCCATTTCAGACACACCCTTCCCCTTTCTCAATCTGTCTCCATCTGTGGAGGCAGTCTACCTACTGATATCTTTTACAAACCCACTAACTGTCACAGCTACCAGGACTATACCTCTTCCCACCCTGTCACTGCAAAAATGCCATCCCCTTCTCTGAGTTTCTCTGTCAGGGTGAGGCTTTTCATTTCGTAACTAATGAGATGTCCTCCTTCTTCAGAGAAAGGGGTTTCCCTTCCTCTACCATCAACACTGCCTTCACCCGCATCTCTTCCATTTTGCAACACATCTCCCCCCACCCCTTCCTTCTGCCACTTCACCTCTTATCCTCACCTGCCATCCCACCAGCCTCTGCACCCAGCACAGAATTCTCTGTGACTTCTACCATCTCCAATGGGATCCCACCACTAAGCACGTTTTCTCCTCCCCCTCACTTTCCACTTTCCGCAAGGATCGCTCCCTACGCGACTCCCTTGTCCATTCATCCCTCCCCACTGATCTCTTTCCTGGCACTTATCCTTGGAAGCTGAACAAGTGCTACACCTGATCCTACACCTCCCCCCTCACTACCATTCAGGGCCCCAAACAGTCCTTTCAGGCGAGGCGACACTTCACCTGTGGGCTTGTTGGAGTCATATACTGTATCCAGTGCTCCCGATGTGGCCTCCTGTATATCGGCGGGACCCGACATTGATTGGGAGACTGCTTCACCATGTACCTATGTACCATCTGCCAGACAAGGTGGGATCTCCTGGGGGTAACACACTTCAATTCCACTTCCCATTCCCATTCTGGCATGTCAATCCATGGCCTCCTCTACTGTCGCGATGAGGCCACTCTCAGGTTGCAGGAGCAACACCTCACATTCCATCTGGGTAGCCACCAACCTGATGGCATGAGCATCGATTTCTCAAACTTCTGATAATACCTCGCACTCTCCTTCACCATTCCCCATTCCTGTTTCCATCTCTCACCTTATATCCCTACCCGTACATCACCTCCCTCTGGTTCTCCTCCCCCTTTCCTTTCATCCATGGCCTTCTATCCTCTCCTGTCAGATCCCCCCTTCTCCAGCCCCGTATCTCTTTCACCAATCAACTTCACTGCTCTTTACTTCATCCCCTCCCCCTCTCCAGGTTTCACCTATCACCTACCACCATGTACTTCTTCCTCCCTTTCTCCCACCTTCCTGATCTGACTTCTCTTTCTTTGCAGTCCTGATGAAAGGTCTGGGCCCAAAATGTCGACTGTTCACTCTTTTTCACTGATGCTGCCTGGCATGCTGAGCTCCTCCACAGACACCCCACCCTGCAAAAACTCATTTCAGGAAGATTACACCACCATTTCAGGGAGGTAGCAGCCCCCACAACCCCATATTCCACCCCCCCCCCCGAGTCGACCTCCAAGGGTGTATGTAATACTTTGTTTAGTGATTTTGTCTAATCTATAAACCTAGTTGGGTATATGCAGAAAATATGACATTAGAATATGTGCTTATATTTTTTATCATGGAGTTTTTTTTTATTCTAATACAACTTTAAGCAAGTCTACAGGGAATTTAGCCTCATCACGTAGGACATCAATAGAGTAGCTCTTTAGCAGCTAGCCAGCTAGTTTAAATAACGTTAGCTATGCTAATGAAAGAATGACACCTGTTAAACTCACCTCAACATGTCACAGTGGGGGGGCATTGGGAACGGGCCCAAATGCAAGACACAGACACTGAAGTACTAGGAACAGGAATGGACAAAACTAGATGATGGGACAGGATGCAAACTAGGAGTAGGGACAAGAACACCGACTAGGCTAGGGAAGCAGGACCAGGACAAGGGGCTCCTGGACGAGAGAAGGGAACCCCAGCACCGGGCTGGACAAGGTACTCCTGGGCTGGGCAAGACACATGGACAAGACGAGAATGCAAAGCCATGGCTTGGACAGGACAAAGTTCTTGGATCGTGGCTAGGACTGGACGAGACCCCAAAGCCTTGACTTGGTCGAGGGAGAGACAGGAACGCAGAGCCTTGGTCAAGGGAGAGACAGGAACATGGAACACAGAGCCGAGACCCCTCTTTGGAAACAGGACACAGGGCCGGCACTCATACACAGAACACAGAGCCAGAACCCCTCCTTGGGTACAGGATTTAGGGCTGGGACTCATTACACAGAATGCAGAATATGATGAGATGGTTCCCAACACAAGGCAGTGGCAGACGGCTGGACCTACGTAGTGAAGGCGTGGACATAGACGGTTCCCAACACTAGGTAGCGGCAAACAGCCGGACCTACCTAGCGAAGGTGTTGACACAGAGACAGTTCAAAACAACGATAGACAGTTCCTTATCTTGCTCTGGCGATTGAACTAGACAGTGATCCTGGCTCTGTGTTCTGTGTATGAGTCCCGGCCCTACGTCCTGTTTCCAAGGAGGAGTCCTGGCTCTGTGTTCCATGTTCCTTTGACCAAGGCTCTGTGTTCCTGTCTCTCCCTCAACCAAGTCAAGGCTTTGGTGTCTCATCCAGTCCTAGCCACAGTCCAAGAACTTTGTCCTGTCCAAGCCATGGCTTTGTGTTCTCGCCTTGTCCATGTGTCTTGCCCAGCTCAGGAGTACCTTGCCCAGCCAGGTGCTGGAGTTCCCTTCTCCCATCCAGGACTCCCTCATCCTGGTCCTGCTTCCCTAGCCTAGTCGGTGTTCCTGTCCCTACTCCTAGTCTGCATTCTGTGCCATCATTTAGTTCTGTCCATTCCTGTTCCTAGTACTTCAGTGTCTGTGTCTTGCATTTGGGTCCATTCCCAACATTCCCCCCCCCCACTGTGACAGAATGACCCAGCCACCACACTTGATCCCAGGGCCACTTATATTCCCAGCCTCAAGATGAGCATCAGGTGCTTATAGTTAAATCGAACCAAAACAAGAGACAGCCAGAAGACCCGGAGTCCAGAGTCTGCGGACTGGAATGTGGACTTCGGACTGGACCATGACACAAAATGTCTTTTACATTTTAACCCACCATGGTAACAAAGAAGTCACTGTTGCAGACAATGCAGCGAGCAACACTGTCATTATTTTTGAGGTCGACTGTAAAGCCCGCCCACAGAGAAAACTGATAGGTCTACTTAGCACGAAGAGAGACCAATCAGGATGCTCGCTCTCGCTCTCCATCTCCCTCTCAAAAAAATCGATTTCCAGGATAGTGTATATTATTTCCGGGTGTCAGGGAGCCGCTGTCAATATGCAGGAGACTCCCGGAACTTCCGGGAGAGGTGGGATGCCTGCCTCCAGCATTCTGTGTGTGTGTTGCCTTTGGATTTCCAACATCTGCAGACTTTTTTGTGGTTGTGAAATGCTAGAGACTGTTGTGCATGCAAATTCCAGGAAGTCAGCATTTTTTGAGATACTCAAACCACCTCGTCTGGCACCAACAGTCATTCCAAGGTCAACATCACTGACATCACATTCCTTCCCCATTCAGATGTTTGGTCTGAACAACAGCTGAACCTCTTGACCGTGCCTGCGTGCTTTGAAGCATTGCGTTGCCGCTTTTTTGGTTGATTAGGTATTTGCACTGACGAGCAGGTGGACAACTGCACCTCAAAAAGTGGCCACTGAGCGTATGCCGATTTAGACGTGGCGTGACTGGGTTGCACTCGGTCTCTCCCGGCGCACATCAGTGAGACGCCGTGACAGTGAGCTGTCCTGGGTCGGTCCTCGGCGCAGCGGCTCGCCTGGGACACTGGCAACTCCAAAGGGAGTCAGCAACACCCTGTCTCCGTTGCAGAATCTAGATGTTGTGAGAAGAGGTGTGCGTTTGAGGCCAGTTGGCCGTTCGGCGAGAATAAAATTAGCTGCAGCCTCCGCGGCCAAAATGTCTAGTATATTTCAGTTAATGACTTTGGGCGGGAGCGGTGCAGGCGAACACTGAATCATTTGGAACAACCGGCCTCCAGCCCATCTGGCAAATGCACCAGAACGCAACGTTGAATAAATAAAACTATTTGCCGCTCTGTATGAAATATTCAAAGCGCTTTCACAGAAAGGAGTAAGCGGCGTTGGTTTCGGGTAACATTTTCCAAACGCAAGAGATTCTGCAGATGCTGGAAATCCAGAGCAATACACACAAAATGCCGGTGGAATTCGGCAAGTTAGGCAGCATCTGATGAGAGGAATAAACACTGGACGTTTCAGGCAAAGATTCTTCAGGAGAGCGAGTAACGTTTCCCTCTGCAAAGGTCCACATATGAAGCGGAGATTCCTCCAAGGATGCGCTGGAGCACATTGTCGGTGATGTAACCCCGGAGTCATCGGGCGTTTCGATCTTTCAACATCAGACCCCCTCATCCCGGCGACCCAGCCAGGGTTCATCCATCAAGCCCTGGCTTGTGTCCCAGCAGCACTGGTCCACGGGTCACACCTCTTGATCCATCGCCATCTGGAGACTCGCTCAGCAGCCACAGTGGCCGTCACAATGGCTCCACTCATTGCAGCCCTCGTAATGCCAGGGGAAGAGTAATTTATGCACAGCCAGCAAATCCCCTACACCTCACCTCTCTCGGCTCACAACGTGACCCCCACCACCCCTGTTTCTGGCACTGCTCTACCAGCTCCTGGTATTTGGCATAAAATTACACATTGCAATGTCACGCAAATACTCCGAAATACTGTAACGGCCGGGGTTAGATCTCCCTGGAAGATGAATTGGAGACAGTCTGTGCCGATTAAGGACAAATTACAACACTCTTCTGTCCTTTTCTGCTTTTGCCCGCCGCGAAATCTGCTTTGGTGAATGGGGATGTATGTTCCTTATCCTGAGTCAACAGCGCCGCCTGTCGCAGCTACTATGGGCTGCAAGTTTCAGAGAAGTTCCGTAGCCGTAAACGGGGAGTGATCGGGATCCGCGGATTCGGCTAGTCACACACTGAGATAGGAGCATGAAAATGTAGGAAAATAGGGGTCTGTGCAGGAGGGAAGGGGCAGATTTAATTTAGAGTAGGCTAAAAGTTCGGCACAACATCGTGGGCCGAAGAGCCCGAACTGTGCCGTATGAACTGTGCCCTGTTCAGCACCACTCGGCACAAATCCTTGTCGTTTGGGAAAACAACAGTTCACGAGAGTGTTTTTTTTCTTTCGTTTTATTTTCTGGAGAAAGTTACGCGTTGCAGAGGGAGGGGGGGTATTACTGCGGTCGGAACATGTTTGAGATGGGGCTTCTCAGTTGGAGAAAACGATAAAAGTAATGAAAAGTCCGTTTGTAAGGAGAGAATCAAAGGATGCACTGTGCTCAAAGTATGCAGCGATTTCCTTTGGGCAGGACTGACTGAACCTTAAACCTCACTTCTTAGCGGCGCTGACTTCTGATACATGGTTTGCGCTTATTTGTGTGTGTGTGTGTGTGTGTGTGTGTGTGTGTGTGTGTGTGTGTGTGTGTGTGTGTGTGTGTGTGTGTGTGTCTGTGTGTGTGTTTGATGGAAGCATGAACGGCCATTCCGTTAAACATTAGACCCCACTTCTCTCTCTGTCCAAAGAAGGAGCATTACTGACAGCCCACACACTATGAAAGGGCACCGAACCTACACAACGCCACACCCGTTGTCAGGGCATGGAGCCAACACTGAATAAACAGGCGGAGGGAGGAAAAACACTTCAAAACCACATTTGAACTCATAAAATGCCCCTGTGTTCGCGCGGCGCGTCTGTCGTTTAAGCCATTCCTTTCTTAAACTGGACTGTCCCTTCTTGCTGTAAAATCAAAGCTGCTTTTTCCAGTTGCTTGCTTTTGCAAATGGCCATGTATTAGTATCAGATATCGCCGCACGTTTCCCGCCGGTCTCTCGCACTTTCCAAACTTGATAGGATAGTTGACTTTATTCCTTGTTCTGGCCGACGCGCGAAGCTATTTATGACGTCGTGGCTATTTCCTCTTGGTGGGAAATGTGTCTTCTTCTTCTTCCTCTGTGAACCCAAAACACCACCACCCGGAGCAACAGACGGACACAGATCCCAAGAAGGTGAGCTCAGTGCAAATCTGAATGAACTCCGCTGGGGAACCAAAGGCGGGCGCAAAGACACCGGGCAACGCGGAAAATTCAGCGGAAACCCCGGCAAGGTGCTTGTGTGTGTGTGTGTGTGTGTGTGTGTGTGTGTGTGTGTGTCTGTTTTTGACAGGTCTTCAGACTGAACGACAGCTATCAAGTAAGTGTGAGCAATATGTAGGTGCCCAGTTCACCACAGAACTGGGTCCGTGGTAAAACAAGGGGGTCCTAGACCTTGGAGTGTGACTGCATCCGATTCTTGACTGATCAGTGCATTGAGATAGTGAATGACAGTTCGTGCGGGATACTGCCTCGCCTTTCTCATTAAAGGCAGCCAAAACAATCCAGGAAAAGTATTTAAGATTTTGAAAGAGAATGAAATGACTTTTTTTTGAAAAGTGGTTCATCGTCGGCATCAGAAAGCCAACGTTCGTATCCTCAGCGTCGGACTGAATGGTGACTTGAAAGGGATGTTGAGCGCAAGTTGTTGGTGTGTAGGTTGGTAGCTTGATGCTGGTAGATGGGGAGGTGATGGTTGAGATACACAAACTGCGGTCTACAAGTGGAGAAGTGAAATTGATAGTTCTGCTGTGAGATCCGGCATGGATTCGATGGGCCGAACAGCTCCCGTTCCGTGAGGAAATATTAAGTGTTCCGCTGCGGCGCGGAGTACCTAGCCCGGTGTTCACGGGTACAGCTGTCTGTTCACGTTGCATCTCAGAGCCCGATTGTGCGTTCAAAGTTCATTTTAGAGATCGAGAGGGGACATTCCAGTTTAACAAGAGCTCCGAGGCATCTGTAGGGAAGATACGGTATTTGTGACTGGCTGCGCGTTTGATTCATGTGGATTTCGTTAGCGAATTCTTTGCAAAAAAAAAACCCTTCCCAAATCTGCAGATGTAACAGAATTTAAATATATGTTGTTTGACCTGTTTTAGATAGGGAATGTCAATATTTATATGAAAAAAGGACCTTGCAGTTATCATAGTGACAAAAATTCTGGGCATTAAAATTTCCCAGGATTATTATGTGGTCTTCTTTGATAATACTCAAAAAGAAATCAGATCCAAGTCTATACTGAGATTCATCAAGCGTGAGTAATTAAGTTTTTGACATTGTCCGGGTGGTGATGGAGGGGAGTCATTTTTTTAAAAATCTAAAATAAAATTTCCCCAAACCAAACCAGCATAGTCCAGCGTCTATCTAATAACGAAAATCTAGAAATCCCACTTCTAGTGCGTATCGCCCGTTTTGATACATTAGCAAAACTCTACATCTCCAGCGCTACTTTCACTTAAACTTGTTGCGAAAACCCCGTACGCACGTGCAAATAAATGATGTGCGTTTTATGTCCAAACAGTCTGTTTTTCTTCACAAGGTACTCTGGAAGACCGAAATAACGATCAGTTAATCCGGCCAGTTTCAAAAATATGGAGAGGCGGTTCGCTAAGCAAAATAGTTGGCGTAGAGTGTGAGGGAACCCAGTACTGTACACTGAGTACAGTAATTCCCTTATTTTTGTTCGAGTGAATGGGTACTTGTGAGATTCGCTCTGCGCGCTGGGAACTTTATACGGAGGCTACGCGCCACCTAGTGCTAATCAGGAAAACCTTTTTCTTCCGTCTCGACGGCAGGAAACGCACACAAACTACTAGAGGAGCTCAGCAGGTCAGGCAGCATCTATGGAAATGAATAAACAGTCGACGTTTCGGGCCGAGACCCATCATCAGGCCTGGACAGGAAGGTGGGAAGAAGCTAGCATAAGGAGATGGAGGCTGGGGAAGGAGTACGGGCTGGCAGGTGGAGATCGGTGAAGCCAGGTGAGGGCGAGGGAGGGGAGGGGCGTTAAGTCAGAAGCTGTGAGGTGAAAGGTGAAAAAGGTAAAGGGCTGGGAAAGAAGGACCCCGATATGAGAAGAGAGAGGACCATGGGAGAAAGGGAAGCAGAGAGAAACCAGCGTAGGGAAGGGAGATGGGGAGAAATTACCGGAAGAAGGAGAAATTGATGCTTATGCTACCAGGTTGGAAGCTACCCAGAAGGAATATGAAGGAGGCCCTGAAGAAAATCTCGGCCCAAAACATTGACTGTTTATTCGTTTCCATCGATGCTGCCTGACCTGCTGAGTTCTACCAGCATTTTCTATATATTGCTTAGGAATATGAGGTGTTGCTCCTCCAAGCTGAGAGTAACCCTTCCCTCACCCACCTTCCCCCTCACCTGGCTTCACCAGCCTGAGAGTAACCTCACCAACCTTAATATTGACAGCCTTTTTTAGATGTATGGATTTAGAGTGACACAGCGTGGAAAAGGCCCTTCAGCCCAACTAGTCCATACTGACTGTGTTGCCCAGCTTGCTGAGTTCATCTGACCACGTTTGGATCACAGTCCTCTTAACCTCCCCTTGATGACTTTTAAATATTGTTAAAGGGCCAGTTGTCAACCCCAAATACACATCAGACTCTGTGTCCTTTTAAATCTCACGCCTCTGATCTTAAACCGATTTCAAGCTTTGTTCTCAGAACAAATTAGTTGGTCAATTAATGTATAAATTAATTGATAAACTAACGGTACCCAGGTATTTATTTATTTAATTTATCTAGAGATACAGCATGGAACAGGCTTTTCTGGTCCAATATGTAGAGGACCCCGTAACACCTGATTTAATCGTAACCTAATCACGGGATAATTTACAATGACCGATTAACCTACCAACTGGTACATCTTTGGACTGTGGGAGGAAATGCATGCGGTCACGGGGAGAACATGCAGACTCGTTACAGATCCCCGAGCTGTAGTCGCGTTGTGCTAACCGCCATTGCTACTGTGGCGCCCCGTCACATTTCGAATTATAAAGGTGGCTGGCAGCTGGGTTGCAATGTCTGTGATTCTCACATCTCAAATACCACAGGAAAGCCCTTTTGAAAATGATAATATGAAGAGGACATCTTTTTATTTGTTAATGATTCCAATGTGTCAATCTATGTATGTGCGTACGTTACTGGTCAGTATATCAGTCCACACAGTTAACTGAAGTAAACATATACAAACATGCAGAACTCGGGATTTTGTTGTGTCCTAGGATTCCCAGTATCTTGTGGAATCTCTGTACCAGGCAGAATACTTTGAGTGCAACATTCAAGTTTGTCAAATGTACATCACAACATAGAGTACTGTCCAAAAGTCTGAGGCACATGTATATAGCTTGGGTGCACAGTACTGTAATAATATTAAATATTGCACTGTACTGCTGTGCAAAAAATATATGTTATAAAAAAAAACAAATTTCATGACATATGTGAGTGATGATCAAACTGATTCTGATATGGGTCTCGATTGTGGACTGAGAGTGAGAAGGGGGCAGAGAGAGGGGAATCATAGTTGGGGAAAAGGGGAAGGGAGAGGGGAGGGAATGGGAAGCACCAGAGAGATATTCTGTAATGATCAACAAACCAATTGTTTGGAATCAAATGACAAACACAAAATACTCTGCAGATGCTGGGATCAAAGCAACACTCACAACACGCTGGAGGAACTCAGCAGGTCGGGCAGCATCCGTGGAAACGATCAGTCAACATTTCGGGCCGGACGAAGGGTTCTGGCCCGAAACGTTGACTGGTCGTTTCCACGGATGCTGCCCGACCTACTGAGTTCCTCCAGCGTGTTATGAGTGTTGGAATCAAATGACCTTGCCTGGTATCTCAGGGCTGGGTGTGTCTGCACCTGCGCCACCCCCTGCCCCTGGCACCCCTTCTCTGCCACCTGTCCCACAACCCTACCATAGCGCTCCACCCTCACCATTCCCAACATCCTTTCCTGCTGCCAGATTTACAGACTTGCTCTCCATTCCATGTTGGCAAATACAGTACTGTACAAATGTCTTAGGCGCCCTAGCTATATATATGTGCCTAAGACTTTTACACGGTACTGTACATTGAAATGCATTATTTGCACTAACAACTAACATACCCTAGGGTGTGCTGGGGGCAGCCCACAAGTGTCACCACACATTCCAACGCAAAACTATCATGTCCACAATGCTTGCAGAAGAATATAGAACACAACACACAACGAACAGTAACAGCAAAAACTAAACAACATCCGTTCCTCCTTCCCACACACACACACACACACACACACACACATACACATTATGCAAAACACTGTGTTGTTCCTCTCCGCTCCTTGTGGTGTACCAGGTGGCAACTGAGCCATTTCTTTAGCACTTGCCTGTTTTTACGAGGCCGAGTTGCTAGCTCGATGCTCAGCCCAGCATAGATGGAAAGGGTGCACGGAGCCAGCTGGATTCAAACCCAGGACCACTCACCTCAAAGTCTGGTGCAGATGCCTCTACACCACTGGCTGGCAATATCAAAATGTAGATCTCAGCATAACATGTGCCCTCATGTTTAATAATGCCATACCAATTCTTGCAGTCATCTTTGGCATGCTAACAACGTCTGAAAGCTTCTAAAAACATTTATTCTTAAAGAAAAGAATATTGTCATGTTAATTAAATAGTTGGTCAGATGCCGGTGCTGTTTGGCAAGCTTAAGCTTTTAATGAGATTCATCTGGAACTGGGCAGTTTAGTCCATCGCATAACCTACAAGGTTTTGCACAATGTCCTCTTCACTGAGGCAGCCCAGAATGTTGTGCAAATGTAATGCAGTTCAATACTAAAACTCTATAATGTGTCATATCGAGTTCTGCTGGAGATTTTGAAGTGGACGGGAAAAATCATTGCAGACACTTCAGGAGAGCAGTAAAGGCTATTAAAATAAAAACTTCACATCATCATAAAAGTTTCTTCCCTCAGGCAGTTAATCTGATCAACCATTCTAGTCTTTTACCCCACTCACTGCACTATAAACACTTTATATGAAGTTATTTACACTGTAAATAAAGGCATCCATTAGTCTTCACTCTCCAGGGCGCAGGCCTGGGCAAGGTTGTATGGAAGACCAGCAGTTGCCCATGCTGCAAGTCTCGCCTCTCCATGACACCAATGTTGTCCAAGGGAGGTCCATTAGGACCCATACAGCTTGGCACCAGTGTCGTCATAGAGCACTGTGTGATTAAGTGCCTTGCTCAAGGACACAACACACTGCCTTGGCTGGGGCTCAAACTCACGACCTTCTGATCGCTAGTCGAGTGCCTTAACCACTTGGCCATGTGCCCACACACACTGTAAATACATGCCAGTATTCATGTGTTCCTGCACATTGTATTCCCTAATCATGTACCTCTAACTTCATTTTGATATGATTCTTTATTCTTTATTATTGTTGAATGTTGTTGTTTTTTGTTGCATGTCAAACCACAACAAATTACTAATATATGTAAATGTATCTGGTGAATAAAGTTGATCATTGATAAAGTTCATTGGTTCAATGGTTCCATTTAATAACAGCGAATGTGTGCTATATACAACCTGAAATTCTTGCTCTCTGCAGACACCCATGAAACAGAAGAAAACCCAGCAGAATGAATGACAGAAAAACATTAGAACCCCAAAGCCCCCCTCCCACTCACAAGCAGCAGCAAAGTATCAACCCTCCCCCTCCCCTCCCTCCACTTTCCCAGTAGGAAGCATCATCCCGCCCCCCCCACCACCACCGAGCAAGCAATAGCAAAGCCCCCAAAGAGACCATGATCTAGGTCCATCAAAAACTACAGTCAATAACCCAGCACTTCGACTTGCCACAGGCTCTCTCTCTCTCACTAACCAGGGAGAGAGAGGTGTCACCCTCCCACAGTGAGAGGGAGACTCACAGATCGCTGTTTCAACGTTACAGTCTGCAGCGACACTTATTCGAGCCCACCTGACTTGGGAACCAGCAGACTCTCGTCTCCCTATCGAGAGAGAGAGTGAGAGAGGTCACCCGAGTGCAGAGGCCTCCAAAATCTGCACCCCGTCTCGATGTTCCAATCTCCCACGACCGTGCAGTTGATCATTGGAAGAATAT
Source organism: Mobula birostris (assembly GCF_030028105.1). NCBI lineage: Eukaryota > Metazoa > Chordata > Chondrichthyes > Myliobatiformes > Myliobatidae > Mobula > Mobula birostris. The sequence goes on from NC_092386.1 coordinate 11,608,156, forward strand.
TCTAATTAGTTCCTTATAAACCTACAGTCCTTTTCCTTTTTGTATACATAAGATATGTAAAACATATTCCCAGTTTCCTTTTGCATGCTGTAAGGTGATGTACATTTGAATCAAGAATTATTACTGAACACCATTCTCTGCAAGGATCAAGGTTCAATTTTATTTGCCATACACATTTGCATGAATTTTTCTTTTGTAGTTGGTAATGGACTGAAGGACTTTCTAGACTGAAGAACAGTCACTTGCAAAGAAGTGGTTTCTACTTTGACTGAACGTCAGTTTTGTCAGCTTGGAATGTTGTTTCCAGCTTGTATCCGGCCTTTTTGACCTCCCCTTTATCTCCACCCTTGTAGACCTCCTCCTTCGCCAGACACAGCTGTGTAAGCTCTGCGTTGAACCAGGGATTATTATTGCTGAAGCCTGGTGATTGTTTTACTGGGGGTGCAAACATCTTCACAGAAGCTGATATAGGAGGTAACGGTGCCAGCGTATTCATGCACTGTTGGTACTACAAGACCATAAGACATTGGAGCAGAATTAAACCATGCAGCCTTTGAGGTCTACTGTGCCATTCCATCATGGCTGGTTTATTTTCCTGCCCTCCCTGTAACACCATGCTCCTGCCTTCTTCCCTTAACCTTTGATACTCCTACTAACCGAGAACCCTTTAACCTCCACTTGAAATGTACCCAATGATTTGGCCTCCACAGCCATCTGTGGCAATCAGTTCTACAGATTCACCAACCCCTGGCTAAAGAAATTCCTGCTCATCTCTGTTTTAAATTAGCATACCTCCACTGAGAAGTTGTGACTTTCTCACAATAGAAAATATCCTCAGCATCGTATCTGGACCTTTCAGTAATCAATATTCACTGAGATCCCCCCTCTTTCTTCTAAACTCTAGTGAGTGCAGGCCCAGAGCCATCAAGTGCTCCTCAAATGTTAACCCTTTTATTCCTGGGATCATTTTCATGATCATGCTCAGAAGTCTCTCCACTGCCAGCATATCCTTTTCTAAATACCCAAAACTGCTCACAGTACTGCAAGTGTGGCCCGATCAATGGCTTTATAAGGCCTCAGCGTTGCAGCCTTGTTTTTGTATTCCAGTCCTCTTGAGGGGAATGTTAACATCACATTTGCCTTCCTTACCATCAACTCAACTTGCAAGTTAACCTTTAGGGAATCCTGCACGACGACTTCCCAATTCCCTTTACATCTCTGATTTCTGAATTTTAAAAAGTTAATTAAAATCATAATTATGAGGACACGCAGTCCCTTTTTACTGTCATTGAGTAATGCATGCATTAAGAAATGATAAAAATGTTTTTCCAGAATGATATCATGAAAACACATGACAAACCGACTTAAAAACTAAGAAAAACCACATAATTATAATCTATAGTTACAACAGTGCAAAGCAATACTGTAATTGGATAAGAACAGACCATGGCACAGTAAAAGTCTCAGACTCCCTCGGAAGTCCCATCATCTCACGCAGACGGTAAACCTCCAGCGCCGCAAACTTGCCAATGCAGCATCCCAGAAGCATCCAACCACAGCCCGACTCCGAGTCCGTCCGAAAAACTCCGAGCCTCCAACCAGCTCTCCGACACTGATGCACTGAGCACCATCTCTGCCGAGTGCTTCGACCCCGGCCCTGGCAACAGGCGATATGCAAAGCCGAGGGATTTGGGGCCTTCGTCTCCGGAGATTCTCGATCACACAGTAGCAGCGGCAGCGAAGCAGGCATTTCAGAAGTTTCTCCGGATGTTCCCCTGCGCTTCGCAGCTGTCCCCCATCAAATACGGATTGATGCACGGCCCCTAGTTACACATATCGATATCAATTCGGAACGGTCGCGCGTGCTGCGTCGCGCCGCCTTCTTCTCCTCCCTCCTTTCAATTGATTGTCATTTTAAAGATGCGCAAATAGGGTGTCAGATACGGGAATATTTTGGAGAGTCAGGAAAGTACACTTTGTGAACAGCAATTTACTTTGTGAACACAAATCCAACAAAACAGGACGATCCCGGTCATTAAAAGTTTTTTTGCTAATCTCTCACGCTGTGACAGAGAATACACTTTAAATAGCAACACACACACACAACGCTGGAGGAACTCAACAGGCTAGGCAGCCAATACGGAAAAGAGTAAACTGTCGACGTCTCAGGCCAAGACCCTTCACCAAGATGGGAAAAAAAGATGAGAAGTTCAAGCAAGAAGATGGGGGGAGTACAAGCTGGTAGGTGATAGGTGAAACTGGGAGGGGGGAGTGGTGAAGTAAAGAGCTGGGAAGTTGATAGGTGAAAGAGATAAAGAACTGGAGAAGGTGGGAAGGGGGCAATTATTGGAAGTTCGAGAAATTGATGTTCGTGCCATCAGGTTGTTGGCTGCCCAGGTGGAATATAAGGTGTTGCTTCTCCAACCTGAGTATGGCCTCATTGTGGCAGTAGAGGAGCCCATGGACTGACATATAGAAATGGGAATGGGAAGTAGAATTGAAATGATGCATGAACATCAATTTCTCAAACTTCTAGTAATTGGTCCCCCACCTTCACCTTCATTTCCATTTCCTCCTCAGAACTTATTGCCTACCTCTTTCTATATGGGCGCATTGATGACAGTTTACAAATGTGTGAACTATTTTGCCATTTTACAGTCTGCAGGTTCTCTGAGAAATTTAAGAGAATTTTCGGCAAACTTTCAGCCTTTGATAACCTAATCTACATTTATCAAAGTCAAAGTCGAGTTTATTGTCATCTGCACAGGTCCATGTGTGCACAGGAGAAATGAAAACGTACTTGCTGCAGCATCACAGGTCACACAGTGTCAGGTCCACAACGTTCACAAGATAAGAAATGTAAATAGTATGCAAGTTTTAACAGAAAGAACACAATTAGAACGAAAAAGTCCATTTTAGTGCAAAGTCATCAAAGTGATCATAATGTTGATAAATTGCAGTGATCAGGGTATCACAGATTGGGTCACATCCAGTAGCTGAAGGGAAGTAGCTGTTCCTGAACTTGGAGTTGTGGAACCTCTGGCTTCTGTATCTCCTGTCTGACGGCTGCTACAAAATAATGGCATGGCCCAGACGGCAGGGATCTTTGTTGATATATGTTGCCCTCTTGAGGCTGTGTTGAGTAGTACGCTGGGTCATACCACTGAGCAAATCAAGTTTATCATCATCTGACTTTACATATCTACCACCAAACTAAACAACAATCTTCCAGACTACAGTGTGCCCACAAAATATACATCACACGTGGCACATAAAACAATATATTACCACAAAAAAAGTTAAAATCTAATTTAAAATGCATGTACTGCACAACACAGGTAAACAGCTGGTTGTCCTAGTGATGAGGCCTCAGTGGTGGCAGGGTATTTATTAGTCTGACAGCCTGAGGGAAGAAGCTGTTACCCAGTCTGGTAGTGCTAGTCCTAATGCACCAGTGCCTCTTTCTTGATGGTAGTGGGTCAAAGAGATTGTGGGATGGGTGGTAGGGATCTTCAGCTAATTTTCTCCAGTCCTGACGAAGGGTTTTGGCCTGAAACGTTGACTGTACTTTTTTCCATAGATGCTATCTGGCCTGCTGAGTTCCTCCAGCCTTTTGTGTGTGTTGCAGGGATCTTCAACGATGCTTTGGGCCCTTCATATACCACACTCGCAGTAAACATCACAAGTAGGGTGAAGGGGGCCTCGGATGATCCTCTTAGCAGTTTTTACTATCCTCTGTAGGGTCTAGTGCTCTGATCCCTTGCAGCTTCCTCGCCACCCAATGATGCAGCCAGTCAGGAGACTCTTAATGGTGCTCCTGCGGAAAGTTATGAGAATGGGGGAAAGGGAGCCTTGCACGCCTCAGTCTTCTCTGAAACTGCAAACACTGTGTGCCTTCTTAACTAATGAGATGTTCTGGGGCCAGGTTAGATCATCCATTATGTGTACACCAAGGAACGCTGTGTGCTTTTCACTCTCTCCATGGCAGAACCATTGGCATACAATGAGGAGTGGTCAACCTACACCTTCCTGGAATCCAGAAGCATCTTTCTTGTCTTGTCCACAGTGAGATTCAGAAATTAATTTTAATTAGGATAAAACTAAAAGCAATAAAGATAAAGTAATGGAAATTATTTTCAGCTGAATTAGTGATTTGCCCTATCTGTTTATTTAAAACCATTTGTCGGTATTCAGGATTATTGTCCACACTTCTCTGATTCAGCAAATACACACTTAAACTCAATGGCTGCTTTATTAGGTACACCTTCTTATTAATGTAAATATCCGATCAGCCAATTATGTGGCAGCAACTCAATGCATAAAGGCATGCAGACATGGTCAAGAGGTTCAATTAGAGAGTAGTAGGGCAGGGTTTGGGATGTATGTGTCTCAACTTGGAGTTAAGATTGTTCACCGGGTTTCAGATGGTGTTTCTGTCTTTGCAACAGAATTATTAGCAATCCCCTGGGCATTATGGTGGATAGAAGACTCCTGACCATGTAGGGTTATCATCTGTTCGGATTCTGCTGCTGCCTTAGAGGGTATAAAAAGGGAATAAATCAAAAGCTCGTCCTGACATAGTTATTGAGATTCTCTTAGTGTTGTTTAGAGTAGGGAAGATGGGTTGTGCCGTTAGGTTTTCATTGATACCTGGGCATGCTGGGGTGGAGGGAAATGAAATTGTGGATGGCATTGCAGAGCAGGCAAATAGAAATTAGAATTCCCCTAGGCAGAGCAGAATTGAGAAGTAGGATTAAAAAAGGTATAGAGAAGAAGTGGCAGGAGGATTGGGAAAATGAATTAAGGAGCAGGCATTATTTTTCTAGTCACCCACTAGTTAAAAAGGTCTCAGACTGTTTCCTTTTAAGTCGTAGAGATATGGTGAAATTAACAAGACTTAGGTTGGGGCATTGTGGGTTAAACTATTATTTAAAGATAATAGGAAAACATCCTACTGGATTATGTGACTGTGGTAGTCCAGAGACAGTCCAGCATGTTTTGCTGAGCTGTAATCGATACAAAAATTGAAAGAAGCATGTCGTTCAAGAGGCTATTTGGCTTAAATTTATTTTGGTTTTCTATTAAATCTTTGTTTGGCCATCAAGAGAAGCAACATCTGATTGAAGAGTTTATTATTCAGTTTATGTGTGAGACTAGGTTATATTCGAGAATTTGAATTCCTTGAAGTTCTATAATTAATTATACGTCCTGTGGAGGGCTGTAATACGCCTAGATGCATCTAAACAGCCAGAAGGAGAAGAAGAAGTTCAATTGCAGTTCAGACCAACCATCGGAAATGGAAAGAAATGCGAACTAAGTGACTTAGACTGTGGAATGATTGTTGGTGCCAGATGGGTTGGTTTGAGTATCTCAGAAGCAGCTAATCTCCTGAGAATGTATAGAGAATGGTGTGATTTTAAAAAATATTTTCCAGTGAGCAGTGGTTCTGATAGTGAAAAGGCCAAGTTAATGAGGGAGGTCAGAGGAGAATGGCCAAATTGGTTCAAGCTGACAGCAAGATGACAGTAATTCAAATAACTACATGTTACAACAGTGGTGTGCAGAAGAACAAATCAGAATGTATAACATGTCAAATCTTGAACTGAATGGGCTACAGCAATGGAGATTCAAAGTTTAAAGTAATTTTATTATCAAAGTACATTTATGTCACCATATGCAACCCTGAGATTTATTTTCTTGTGGGCATTCTCAGTAAGTACAAAAAACACAATAGAATCAATGAATAACCACACACAACAAGACCAACAAACAACCAATGTGCAAAAGACAACAATTTGTGCAAATACAAAAAGAAAGCAAAACAAATAGAATAATAATAAATCAATAAACAATAAATATCAAGAACATGAGATGAAGACCCTTGAAAGTGGGTCATAGGTTGTGGGAACATTTCAGTATCAGGGTGAGTGAAGTTGAATGAAGTAACCCCTCTGAATCAAGAGGGGAGGATTGACAGGTTATAACTTTTCCTGAACCCGATGGTAGGGGCCCTGAGGCTGTTGTACGACCTTTCTGATGACGCAGCGAGAAGAGAGCATGGCCTGCATGGTTGGGGTTCTTACCAGTGGATGCTGCTGTCCTGTGACAGTGCTCCATGTAGTCGTGGTCAGTGGCGGGGAGGATTTTACCTGTGATGGACTGGGCCGTATCCATTACTTTTTGTGGGCTTTTCCATTTAAGGGCATTGGTGTTTCCATACCCGGCCAGGATGCAATGTACTGTCCGCCCTACACCTATAGAAGTTTGTCAAAGTTTTAGATGACTTGCCAAATCTTCACAAACTTCTAAGAAGGTAGAGACACTGCCATGACTTCTTTGTTACGGCACTTACATACTGAACACAGGACAAATTCTCTGAAATGATAACATCAAGGAATTTTAAATTGCTAACCTTCTCTACCACTAGTCATCCAATGAGGACCTCCAATCATTATCATTCACTCAGTGGCCTCGTTATTAGATACAAGAGGTACCTAATAAAGTAGCCCCTGAGTATATTACTGACTGCCCATTAGGGCAGCCATGAAGGTCCTCCGTCTCTGGCGGTGTTCAGGGCTTCCTCCTTCATGCCAGTAACTTTGTTTCAGTTTTCACTACTCTCAGTCACGCAAGTCTCGGGTGGAGACTCAGGAATACTGCCACACTCAGATGTAGGAGGACGTTTCTTCACTGTTTCCATAACAATTTTGTTAAACCTGAGCTGAACCCCTGAACTCTCTTAGTCTGGCCTCTACCCTTTGTACCCCTTGACCTGTCTGGCAGGGCTGACCCTACCAAGAGCCAAAGCATAAAGTCCTGACTCCAGCCTGCATTGCTGTCTGAATTAGTGAGGCATGCAAACCTCCGAACACAAAGACAAGTTCATGGTCTCTTTGGAGGACTGAGTATATATGCAGTTCTTAAAGATGTTCTACACCACAGACTTTAGAGGTAATTCTAAATCTTCCAACTTTTAACATGCCAGTCCTGGCAACATTTGAAAAATGTAAATATATGTGTAATGTTGAGTAACAGTGTTGCAATTGTTATCTATAAGTCTGGCTATTCATTTAAATTATGTATGGGCAGTTGTGAAGTAATAATACCAGGAAAGCACAATTAATCACATTTAATTGCATGGTTTTATGATTCACTGAAGAACTATGTGCTCCTAAATTGTCAGTGGTTTCCAGATGGGCTCTATTAATTACGTAGAAAATTGTTTCCTCCGTTCCATCATCGATTGTTTTCTGTTTGTTCTTGATTAGAAATTCATTTGCTCGGCGGTATAAATGTGCAAGTACCGGCTGAGATGGAGCTTTGCTGTTCCTCCGCAGAATAATTGACCTTTTAACTGCAAAGAAGCCGTGGACTGTGAATGGTTAAATAGCATAACAAATTGCAAATTGTCATTTTGTGCTTGGGTACCAGTGCCAGTGGAAATGGTAGATGCAAGTATGATTTCAGCATGAAAGAGAAATGTGGATAAGTTCATGGATGGGTGGGGTATGGAGGGAGGGCTATTGTCCAGGTGTGGGTGATGGGACTAGGCAGAATAATAGTTCAGCATCGACTAGATGGTTGAAGGGCCTGTTTCTGTTTCTGTCTCTAGCGCTCTGTGACTCTATGACCTATCAAAGTTCAAAGTACACTTATTATCAAAGTACGTATACAACCTTGAGATCCACCTTCCCCACAGACAGTCACAAAACAAAGAAGAACCGTGGAACCAGCCTGTCCAAAGAAAAACATCAACCCCCCCCCCCCCACACTGCACGCAAGAAATCGTACAAATGGCAACAAAAAAAATGAGCAAAAAACACAAAATATAAAACACTAAAGACAGTCCATCAATGCATCCATACAGAAAGAAATAGGCGGTAAGATGTGAACACTTTGAATACATGATAGATTAACCACAGTAACTACTTGTAAAGTTTAACAAAATACACCAGGCCCTGGCTTCGGCCTGCTACGGACATGTTTCAACTTCATGTTCAAACATCTCCAGATTTTCCAAACATATGCAGATGTTTCACTGAGGTATGTGCTGCCATCAGGTGGCAATAATCAGGGCTCCAGCCAGAAGATTTCATCCCCAGTACGAAGTCTGCAGTTTCAAAATAAAATGTAGGTACTTGGTTACAATTTTCAGCAAAGCAGACATAGTCCAGTTGCCGTGGTAGAACTATGTGGTATACAGTCTGCAGTCAAAGACAGTTTATTTCAGAAAATGAAGTTTGATTCCACTACCTTACTGTCTTCTCCAAGCTGCTTGTAAGTTCAAAGTACAAAGTAAATTTATTAACAAAATATGTATATACTACCATATGGTACCCTGAAATTCACTCTCTTGTGGCATTCACAGTAGAACAAATAAATACAACAGAATCAATCAAAAACTACACACAAATGAAGACTGACAAACAACCAATGTGCCAAAGAAGACAAATTGTGGAAATATAGAAACAAACAAATAAATAAATAATACAGAGAACATGAGTAGTAGAGTCCTTGAAAGTGAGTCGATAGGTTGTGGAATCAGTTCAGTGTTTAGATGAATGAAACGAAGTTATCCACGGCGGATCCAGAACCTGATGGTTGAAGGGTAATAACTGTTCCTGAACATGGTGGTTTAGGACCTAAGGCTCCTGTACCTCCTGCTTAAAGGGAGTAGTGAGCAGAGAGCTCAGCCTGGATGGTGTGGGTCCTTTATGATGGATGCTGCTTTCTTTTGGCAGCCCTCCCTGTAAACATACTCATTGTTGGGGAGGACTTTTCCCTATGATGGACTGGGCTTGTATGCAGCACTTTCTGCTGACTTTTCTATTCTTGTGCATTGGTGTTTCCCTATCAGGCTGTGATACAGCCAGTCAGGATACTCTGCACTGTGCATCTATAGAAGTATTAGCTGACATGCCAAATCAGGGCAACTTCTAAGATGGTTAGGTGCTATCGTAAACGCGAGAAAATCTACAGATGCCAGAGATCCAAAGCAGCACCTATGAAATGCCAGAGGAACTCAGCAGATCAGACAACATGTATGGAAAAGAGTAAACTGTTGAAGTTTCAGGTCCTAATGACAGGTTTCGGCCCAAAACATTGACTGCTTACTCTTTTCCATCAGTGCTGCCTGGCCTGCTGTGTTCCTCCAGCATTTTGTGCGTGTTGCAGTGGGGCTGGCAAACCTTCTCTGTGATAGCCCTTGTATCAGCAGCCATGCCTTCACTTACAATGCTTTGGATAATAATCTTCAGCTGAGGAAATATCCATGACACTTCACGTGTTCTCCCCCAATGAACACGCATCTGCTTAATTTTGCTCCACTTTGTTCCCCTTGACTCCCCTGAACCTACATCCACATACCTCAACTACATTTTGCCATCCTTGGTTCAGTCCCTTCCTACCTACAGCTGTGAAACTTCTTAGGTTTTAGCTTATTCTCCTCCAGCCGCCTGACCTGCTAAGTTCTTCCAGCATCTTGTGTCTGATACCAAAGATATTCTGTGGTGATATGCTACTGAATTTACTGGGGGAACTATAGGTCTACCTCTCCATAGATGCTGCCTGACCTGCTGAGTTCCTCCAGAATTTTGTATGTGTTCCTCTGGACTTCCAGCATCTACAGAATCCTGACGAAGGGTCTCGGCCAGAAACGTTGACTGTACCTCTTCCTAGAGAAGCTGCCTGGCCTGCTGCGTTCACTGGCAAATTTGATGTGTGTTGCTTGAATTTCCAGCATCTGCAGAATTCTTCGTGTTTACATCTACAGAATCTGCTGTTTACTATTAAGGTTGTCACAGTGGCCACCAGCCGCATTTGGGCATCTCGGCTGGTTTGCTGGAGTTACTGATGACTCGCTGGAAGTTGCACGCAATGGATTATGGGGGAGTGTATGTCCTTGTGATTGTAGTTACATGATTTATAGTTCTGTCAAGAGCAACATATGCCATTAAGCCAGCTTTGACTTATAGATGACACACTCTTGGCTGCAGAAATATTTACCTTAGTTGAATAAGCAGGTGGAGTGTCTGAGAAGTACGAGTAGATGAATGTTTTCACTGAAAGAACTTTTTGACTCCATTTCTCATCAGCCTTGCCCCTTGGCAACGTCAGCGGAAAGCATAACATCAGTTTCCACGTTTACTCTAACTGCACCCTTCCTCACCAGCACCTCCCTCATACCTTCCAATCTATCGTACAGCTCATCTGCACGCATTACTCAGTCAGTCATGTCTTCCTGTTAAATATATAAAAAGAAACTGTTGTCCATTCATCAACGGAACTAGGATAAGAAACTCACTACACAACTTGTGATTAATTGAAGCTCATACATCTGCACAAACGACAACGTAACTATATTGACCCGGAGCCAACAACTTAGAACATGAATCCTACTGTTCCCTTTGTATCAATACTGTACTCACTCAGACAACTTTTCCAATTTATAACACCTCTCCAGAGTTATCACTGATAGTGCACTCGATGTGTCCACCATTACATTTATTCCTTACCAATTCAAATGTAGCATTGAAGCAGTTTCAATGTAGCATGTAGCAGTTTCTTTGAATATATATCACCTGATTGACCCTTGACACATTTTTATTGGCTCTGGTCCAGGGCTACCAGCAGCAATGTTCTATGGTTCCTGGCCCCAGCCTTGTACCTTTCAACATTGACTGGTTCAAACCATCAAAGTAGGTGACCCAGTCTAATGAAATTACGGATTGCCTGTTCAGCAGGTCAATTTACATAGTGAATAGCTACTTGCCTGAGAACGCTCTCAGGTTTAGCTGGTCATGAGCTGAAGTTCCTTGTGTCTATATATAATTGATCTCACTAGATTATCCCAGAACAAGAATCATTTCAGAGTCCACAAATGGTGGGGAAGGTAGGGGGGAGACTGCAAGGACGGTCTCACAAAATGCGCATCTCCATCTCCTTCAAGCCCATGGCAAAAATGAAGAAGATTGAGTTGTCTGCTTCCAATGTCCTTGAGCCATTCAGGTTCAATGTTTTCATCCATATTTCAAATCTGCTATGGCCAACGAAACAAATCCATTGTCTTTGGACTCTGGCATATTCCCACACAATCAATTCCATCCCCTCTTCTGGTCCTCTCAAACAAAAGTTCAAAAATCAATACACTGTTTGACCTTGAGTTAATATGATGAATTAGTTTATTATGGTAGTTCTCAGGTAAGGACATGTTCGGCACAGCTTTGTGGGCTGAAGGGCCTGTATTGTGCTGTAGGTTTTCTATGTTTCTATGTTTCTATGAGGATGGCTCTCGGGAGGCTGTATCGGACAGGCTGCTTGGAAGCTTGGAGTTTTCGGACGGATGGACTCAGGGTCGGCTGGGGTTGGCTGTTTCCAAGGTATCGGCAAGTTGATGGTGCCTGGAGGTTTATGGCAGGGAGTTTCTCCCTTTTGCCGCCTGCTATCAGGGACTCAGAAGTCAATCGACTCGGGACTTTGAGACTATTTTTACTGTGCCTATGGTCAGTTCTTTATCAAATTATGGTATTGCTTTGCACTGCTGTAACTATATGTTATAATTATGTGGTTCTGTCAGTGTTAGTCTTTGGTCTGTCCTGTTTTCTGTGATATCACTCCAGAGAAACATTGTATCATTTCTTAATGCATGTAGGTATTTCTAAATGACAATAAAAGAGGACTGAGTGTTCTCATAATCTAATCTAATCTATGCTCACATGTTCTGAGGAATAACAGTGAGAAACTTCAATTTGCATACCATCCATACAGACCATTTTCATCAGATTCAAATTAAGATTTATTTACCACATGTACATTAAAACATGGAGTAAAATGCATTATTTGTGCTAAGAAGACCTTTTCCACCTTCACACACACACACACACACACACACACACACACACACACACACACACACACATGTACACAGAGAATCTTTTAACCCCAGGACAGGCCACCTCCACGCCTCCAGCCTCTAGTAGATTCACATTCTAATGTCACAGACATTAGGTACCTGATTCCCCAGGGGACTCTGAGACCCAGGGTGTTGGTTTCACGTCAGTGCATTGAGGTTGAAGGGGGAAAGCAATAACAGGTTGTAGAATGTAATGTTGCAGCTACAGAGAAAGCGCGGTTCATACAGATAATAAGGAACAAGGCCATAACGAGTCAGTTTGTGAGGTCAAGAATCCATCGTACTTGGGAAACACTCAATTGTCCTACAACAATGGGGTTCGAAGCTGTCCTTGAGCCTGGTGGTACGTGGTTTCTGGCTTTTGTATCCTCTGCTCATGGGGAGGAAGAGAAGAGAGAATGTCCAGGATGAGAGGACTCTTTGATTTAGCTGCCTGCTTTACTGAGGCAGAGTAGACACAGTTTTTTTAAATTTCCTCAGTTCATTTTCTTTCCATTCTACAACTGAACATGAGGTTTGTAGGGGAATCACTCTGCATCCATTCTTGAAACGTTAATATCTAAATAAGAAATGAATATCAAAAATAAACTGCAGGTGTTAGATAGATTTTGGATTAGGTTGAAGGGTTGGTGCAACTTTGTGGGCTGAAGGGCCTGTACTGTCCTGACGAAGGGTCTCGGCCCAAAGCGTCGACTGTACCTCTTCCTATAGATGCTGCCTGGCCTGCTGCGTGCACCAACATTTTGTGTATGTTGCTGTACTGTGCTGTGCTGTTCTGTGTTCTATGTTTGAAATAAAAATAGAAAATGCTAGAAATACTCAGCAAGTCAGGCAGCATCTGCAGAAAGTGAAAGAGAGCTAACTTTTCAGGTTGAAGCCTTTTTAATTTTTCCCACTGTAATTCATGTTATGATGAGTTTCCGGTTTTTTGTTACTCCTATTTTATTGCTAACTTGTGTAATTTTGATCAGCTCTGTGGCCTACAGTCAATGAACAACACCGTGCTAAATTGAAACGATCTGAACTAAACTGTACATTTCTAGATTGATTCAGTGACTTTGTGGTCTGATGTTTTATATTCAGCGTTTTTCACTCTTTCGTTTTGCCATTTGTGTGATTTGTTCTTTTTTGCGTGTTGGGTGTTCGATGTTTTCTTTGCATGGATTCCACAGTGTTTCTTTGTTTTATGGCTGTCTGTGTAGAAGATGAATCTCAGGGCTGTATACTGCAGGTACTTTGAATCTTTGAATCTTTTGAAGTATAAGCTGAATAGTTTCTTCTTTCACAGTTGTTGTTTGGTTTGCTGAGTATTTTCTTTTATCATTTTCTGTGTTTTTTCAGCAACTATGTTTTACAAAAACAATCTTTTACTTTAAGATTGTAAGCTGGTCACTGCAAAGCAATATTTGACAGCTGCCATACTACGCAATCTCAAACACCACTGTAATCTTTACATTCTCACGTTAAGTATCTATAATCATCTCTCAGTAAAGACTTCTATCACACGTGCAGTACATATGTCTCACACACCAACAGGAAAACAATATAAAACTGCATTACACGCATGTCTTTTATGCTTTAAGATTAGTCAAGAATATATTGTTTTTTAAATTATTGTGCTCTTGATCTTATAATGTTTTTTGTGCTGCATTGGACCCAGAGTAACAATTATTTTGTTTTCCTTTGCACGTCTGTACGGCAAATGGCATTATATGGCAATGAATTCTTCATTCAAGCCCAGTTGCTTTGTTAGTTTTAATATGAATCTTAGAAAAAATGCGCATTTAGAAAACAACTGGCAAGATACTGAGGAAGAAATTAGCAGCAGATGTAGAAACGTAATTGAAGACAAATAAAAAGACACTAAGGATTAGCTGCAGTTGGTGGTGTGATTACTTTAGAACCACCTGATAATAAATCTGACTTGCTTTGAAGTCAACTGGCCTGGTGTTAATAATGTATGATGTGAGATTAGATGACTGTTCTAGAGTTTAATTAGCTAACTTCGATGAGACAAGGAGAACATTCTTCATGAGTAAATTTAATAATTTTGTATGATCGAGTTTATGGACTCACTGGAATAAACCGATTTCAGTTGATGAATAACCTTTTCCTTTTACAATTTATGTATATGTTTTAATTTTGTTCACTGATCAGTCAGCCAGCATGGCTGAGTAACAAAAATTGAGGACAAGATGACTGTAATTAAAATAAGAGAGATGGAAGAGAAAGTGAAATACAAAAGGTTTAACTCAGCTTTCAAACTCTCCTGCAAAAACAACAATGTATATTAATTGAATGTGCTCAATATAGTAAACACAGGGTGCTCCATCACAGAGAAATAAGACCATAAGATATAGGAGCAAAATTAGGCCATTCGGCCCACTAAGTTTGCTCTGCCATTCAATCATGGCTGATGTATTTTCCCTCTCCTGCCTTTACCCTGTAACTTTTGTCACCCAATGACACCACTATTATTGACAGAGTCTCGGATGGTGACGATGAGGCGTACAGGAGTGTGGTAGTTTGGCTAGTGGATTGATGCTGCAACAACAACCTTGTACTCATCGTCAGTGAGACCATAGAATTGGTTGTGGACTTCAGGATGAGGAGGCCAGGAGAACACGCAGCAGTCCTCTTCAAGGAGACAGCAGTGGAAAGAGTAAGCAGTTTCAAATAGTCATAGTCATAGTCATACTTTATTGATTCTGGGGGAAATTGGTTTTCGTTACAGTTGCACCATAAATAATAAATAGTAATAGAACCATAACTAGTTAAATAGTAATATGTAAATTATGCCAGTAAATTATGAAATAAGTCCAGGACCAGCCTATTGGCTCAGGGTGTCTGACCCTCCAAGGGAGGAGTTGTAAAGTTTGATGGCCACAGGCAGGAATGACTTCCTATGACACTCTGTGCTGCATCTCGGTGGAATGAGTTTCTGGCTGAATGTACCCCTGTGCCCACCCAGTACATTATGTAGTGGATGGGAGACATTGACCAAGATGGCATGCAACTTAGACAGCATCCTCTTTCAGACACCACCGTGAGAGAGTCCAGTTCCATCCCCACAACATCCCCCTTACGAATGAGTTTGTTGATTCTGTTGGTGTCTGCTACCCTCAGCCTGCTGCCCCAGCACACAACAGCAAACATGATAGCACTGGCCACCACAGACTCGTAGAACATCCTCAGCATCGTCCGGCAGATGTTAAAGGACCTCAGTCTCCTCAGGAAATAGAGACGGCTCTAATTCCTGGGCATCAACATCTGGGTCAATTCTGGGTCCAACATATTGATGCAATCATGAAGAAGGCACAGCAACAGCTATACTTCATTAGGAGTTTGAGGTGACTTTGTGCATCACCAAAGACTCCCGCAAATTTCTACAGATGTACCATGCAGAGCATTCTGACTGGTTTGCCTTGCTGCCTGGTACGGAGGCTCCTATGTGCAGGATTGAGAGAGGGTGTAGAGGGCTGTGAACTCAGCCAACTCCATCACAGGCACAACTCTCCCCACCGTCAATGACACCTTCAAAAGATGTTGCCTCAAGAAAGCAGCATTTGTGTCGGTGCTGCCCTCCAGTGTCTGCTCAGGGTAAAACAAGCTATATTACATTCATCTGTGGCTGCACTCGTGTGAGATAGATAGATAGATATACTTTATTGATCCCAAGGGAAATTGGGTTTCGTTACAGCCGCACCAACCAAGAATACAGTGTAAACATAGCAATACAAAAACCACAAACAATAAAACAGCAAAAAGCAAACTATGCCAGATGGAAAATAAGTCCAGGAACAGTCTATTGGCTCAGGGTGTCTGACCCTCCACGGGAGGAGCTGCAAGTTCCATGGCCACAGGCAGGAACGACCTCCCATGACGCCCAGTGTTGTATCTTGGTGGTATGTGGCCGAAGTCCAACAGTAAAAAGTTCAATATCTGGTCTACAAACACGTTCCTCGATCGTAATATGACCCAGATTGCACCATCTGTTGTTAGCCAGAACAGTAAGCACCAAACTCCTTTACGCTTACCGCTCTCAGTGCACTTCCAGTCAGATGCGGGACTGTGTACTTGTCGTGCAGAACCATACCTCCAGGACAACATCTCATGCACCATCGATCTATAGGCCAAGACACTCGGGGACCTGGGCTATATTTTGTTGTGACTGCACCACTCCTCTTTTCTGAAGTCAGTGACCAGCTCTTGACATTGAGGGAGAGGTGGTTGTCATGACACCATCTCACTGAGCTTTCTATCTCCTACCTGTACTCCAACTCATGGTATTTTCGGATACGGCCCACTATGGTGCTGTCATAAAAACTTCTTTCACAGTTTAGGTGACAGGAATGAAAAGCAATATATAGACACCATATACATAAATAATTAAAATATTACATTAATATATATTTAAGTGACAAAAAGTTATTTAAAGACATTAATATGAAGTACACTTAAGAGGATAAGGTGTGAGTGTGTGCACTTCCCTTTACAATTAAGGATAAGTAATCCCATTCTAAAGAGTGGTATTGCATTGCAACACACACAACATGCTGGAGGAGCTCAGAAGGTCAGGCAGCATCTATGAAAATGAATAAACAATTGACGTTTCAGGCTGAGACCCTTCATCGAGACACGAGCCCAGCTAAAGGGTCTCGGCCCGAAAAGTTGACTGTTTGCTCTTTTCCATAGATGCAGCCTGGACTACTGAATTTCTCCAGCATTTTGAGTGTGTTGCTTAGATCTCCAGCATCTGCAGACTTCCTCGTGTTTGAGGTGAATTGCGTTTTCTTGCGATCACCAGGCTTAAGTGACTGATGAAATTCAATCTGGAAAACTGTGAAGTAATTCACTTTGGAAGGTCAAATTTGAAGGCAGAGAACAGTGTTCTTAACACGATTCTTAGCAGTCCATAGATCCATCAAAGTTGCTGGGCGAGTTGATAGGGTTGTGAAGAAAGTGTGTTGGTCTTCAATAGTTGGGGGATTGAGTTTAAGAGCTACAGGGTAATGTTGCAGCTCTATAAAACTTGGAGTATTGTGTTCAGTTCCGGTCACCTCATTATAGGAAGGATGTGGAGGCTTTAGGACGGGTGCAGAGGAGATTTACCAGGATGCTGCCTGCATTAGAGAGCATGTTTATGAGGAAATGTTGAGCAAGATAGGACTTCTCTCTTTAGAGCAAAGGAGGAGGAGAGGTGACTTGCTTGAGGTGTATAAGATAATCAGAGGGATTGACGGAGTGAACACTCAGCCCCTTTGACTCAGTGGCCCAGGGCAGATGTAGCTAATAGAAAAAGGTTTAATAAGGTGATTGGAAGAAAGTATAGGGGGAGTGTTAGAGGTAAGTTTTTATTACACAGTGTGATAAGTGCACGGAACGCTCTGTCAGGGGTGATACTAGAAGTGGAGACATTCAGGACATGTAAGAGAATCTGAGACAGGCTCACAGATGAAAGGAAATCGGAGAGCTATGCAGAAGGGAAGAGTTAGATTGACCTTGGAGTAGGTTAAAAGGCCAGCAAAATATTGTTCGCCGAAGTGCCTGTACTGTGCTGTGCTGTACTGCTCTGTGTTCCATATTCTACATTGTGAAAAGCTTTGAAGGCAGAGGGAAAGTGCATCTGTCCCCTAGTTAGGGGCAGTTGTGCTGAGCTCAGTTGTAGGCTGTGCATCTGTCCACCAGTGAATTCCTGAGAATGCTCAGGCCTGGTACTGAATTCTCTGCAGGACCTCCAGCAGAAAGCCTCCTTTTGAAGATCTTTCCAAAACTGTATGTCTTGGTTTCCTGTTAATTTATGACTTTGGTTGTTTTCTCTGAACTGAAAAGATAAAACTTCTGTTTTCAATCAAACTGCACACATCAGGGGGATGGTGAACCATAAGATCATCCGAAGACATAAACAGTGAATTCATGAGGCAACAATTCATGGATGAAAATATGCTAATGCTCTGACAGCCAGCGACCCAGGTTCAAATCCGCTGTTGTCTGTAAGGAGTTAGCAGGTTCATCCCATGGCACTGTGGGCTTCCTCCGGGTGCTCCAGTTTCCTCCCATGTCCCAGAGACAGACATGTTAGGTGACCAATTGGTCATGTGCGTGCAACAGGATGGTGAGGGCATCAGTGGGTTAGAAGGGCCTGTAACCATGCTGCATCTCTGAATAAATAATGAAAGAAAAATACATATATGTGTGTGTGTGTGTGTGTGTGTATGTATATAACCATATAACAATTACAGTACGGAAACAGGCCACCTTGACCCTTCTAGTCCATGCCGAACTCTTACTCTCACCTAGTCCCACCAACCTGCACTCGGCCCATAACCCTCCATTCCTTTCCTGTCCATATATCTATCCAATTTAACTTTAAACGACAACATCGAATCTGCCTCAACCACTTCTGCTGGAAACTCGTTCCACACAGCTACCACTCTCTGAGTAAAGAAATTCCCCCTCATGTTATCCCTAAACTTTTGCCCTTTAACTCTCAACTCATGTCCTCTTGTTTGAATCTCCCCAATCTCAATGGAAAAAGCCTATCCACATCAACTCTATCAATCCCCTTCATAATTTTAAACACCTCTATCAAGTCCCCCCTCAACCTTCTACGCTCCAAAGAATAAAGACCAAATTTGTTCAACCTTTCTCTGTAACTTAGGAGATAAAACCCAGGCACATTTTAGTAAACTTTCTCTGTACTCTCTCAATTTTATTGACATCTTTCCTATAATTCGGTGACCAGAACTGTACACAATACTCCAAATTTGGCCTTACCAATGCCTTATACAATTTCAACGTTACATCCCAACTCCTATACTCAATGCTCAAGTATATGTATGTTCATTTTAAATTATTCTTCAAATGAACAACTGAGTTTTTGAGTGACCTTTATTTTGACATCAATGGTCGAAATATCTTTATGGTGGCATGATAACATGGTGGTTAGCATAGCGCCCTACAGTACCCGCAATGCTGGTTCAATTTCCACGGCTATCTGTAAGAGTTTGTGCGTTCTCTCTGTGGCCACGTAGGTTTCCTCCGGGTGCTCCGGTCTCCTCCCACAGACTAAATATGTACCAGTTGGTGGTTTAATTGGCCATTGTAAATTGTCCTGTGATGAGGCTAGGGTTAAAGTGGGGGATTTGTAGACAGTGCCCTCAAAGGGCCAGAAGGACCTGTTCTGTACTGTATCTCAATCAATCAATCAATCAATAAATAACATTTATAAATTAGTAGTTGGGGTGGATCGCAAAGATTGTCAACTAATGTCAGGCATCATGTAGCTGGAAATATTTCAATTTCTATTCATTTCCAAATATACTGGCAAATAACATTCAACAAAGAAAAATATAAAAGCATATGTAGTAATGACTGTTACCTTCAGAACTATTAGCTTAATATATTCAAGAACGCTTCAGTTTAAAACTTACTCTACAGTGAGGGTGATCAATGAAGGTAGAGCTGTGGATGTTGTTCCCATGGATTTTCGTAAGGTGTTTGACGAGGTCCCTCAAGGAAGACTCATCCAGAAGATTAAGGTGCATGTGGTCCATAATGAATTAGTCATTCGGATTCAGAACTGGCTTGCCCGTAGAAGACGGAGGGTTGGGGTCGAAGCGTCTTAATCTATCTGGAGGTCTGTGATTCGTGATGTTCCGCTGGGACCTGTACTGGAACCTCTGCTGTTTGGGATGTTTGTAAAAGACGTGGACGATACTGTAGATGGGTGAGTTAGTAAGTTTGCAGATGATACGAAGATATATAGTGTGGATAGTGTAGAAGACTGGCAAACAATACAGCAGGATATAGATCAGTTGCAAAGATGGGCAGAGAAACGGCAGATGGAGTTTAACTCAGCCAAATATGAAATGTTGCACCTTGGTAAGTCAAGTGTAAAGAGACTGTATACTGTTAAGCCAAGATCCTAACAGTGTTGATGAACAGAGGTATCTTGGGGTCCAAGTTCATAGTTCCCTGAAAGTGCCTACACAGATCGATAGGGTGGGGAAGAAGGCTTGTGGTATGCTTGCCTTTATTAGTTGAGGCACGGAATTCAAAAGTTAGGAAGTTATGTTGCGGTTTTATAAAAGTCTAGTTCAGCTGTGTCTGGGGTATTGCATACAGTTCTGGGCTACCCATTACAGGATGGATGTGTAGGCTTTGGAGAGGGTGAAGAAGTGGTTATTCCAGGATGTTGCCTGGATTAGAGATCATAAAATTATAAAACATACAAACAGAATTAACCCATTCAGCTTATTGAGTCTGCTCCTCCATTCCTTCATGGCTGATTTATTATCCCTCTCAACCACATTCTCCTGCCTTCTTCCATAACCCTTGACACCCTGATTAATCAAGAACCTATCAACCTCCACCTTAAATATACCCAATGACTTGGCCTCCACAGTTCTCTGTGGCAATTAATTTCGCAGATTCACCACCCCCTGGCTAAAAAAATCTTTTCCTCATCTCTGTTCTAAATGGATGTCCTTCTATTCGGAAGCTGTGCCCTAGTCCTAGACTCCCCCACTATAGGGAACATCCTCTCCACACCCACTCTATTTAGTCCTTTCAATATTCAATAGATTTCAATGAGGACCTCCTCATTCTCCTAAACTCCAGCAAGTACAGGCCCAGAGCCATCAACCATTCCTGATATGTTAACCCTTTCATTCCTGGGATCATTCTCATGAACTTCCTCTGGACCTTCTCCATTGGCAGTACATCTTTTCTTAAATAAGGGGCCCAAAACTGTTCACGATATTCCTTTCTTTCTTTTTAAATCTTTTTATTAATTTTCCAAAATTATAAACAGAATAACAGTATTGATACAGGGAGATTGGAATAATCTTATTGTTGACAAACACGTACAAAAAAGACTTCAAATAATACAGGTGTAATAGACTTCCAAACTCTTAATATAGTTAATCATAGAGAAAAAAGAAATTTTAAAAAATGCAAATAAACCCCCCCCCCACAAAAAAAACAAAAAAAACTAAATACTAAACCTGAAACAAAAGCAAACAGAACAAAACAAGGCTAGACCAATATCTTAAATTGAATACATTCAATAATGTCGTCAACTCCGCTCCTCTATTCATATATTTTAAGTTAATAAGAAGAATTCGGAAAAGGTCAAATTACATCATGTGAAAATGTTGACTAGATGGTTTCCAGGTCTCTTCAAATCTAACTGAAGGATCAAAAATGTCACTTCTAATTTTTTCAAAATTTAAACATGATATAGTTTGGCAAAACCATTGAGATGTGGTAGGAGGATTGGTCTCCTTCCAGTTCAATAAAATGGATCTTCTGGCTATTAAAGTAACAAATGCGATCATCTGACAGGCTGAAGAGGATAAAGATCTATGTTCTGTCATTGGCAAACCAAAAATTGCCGTAATAGGATGGGGTTATAAGTCAAAGCGCAAAACTGTTGAAATAATATCAAAAATATCTTTCCAGAATTTTTCCAAGAGAGGACAGGACCAAAACATATGAGTTAAGGAAGCCACCTCAGTGACATCTGTCACAGATAGGGTTTATATGGGAATAAAAACGAGTTAGTTTATCTTTAGACATATGGGCCCTATGCACTACTTTAAATTGTATTAGCGTATGTTTGGCACATATAGAGGAAGAACTAACTAATTGAAAAAATTTATCCCATTTCTCTATAGGAACGATATTCCAAATGCGATATGACCAATGCCTTACAGAGCATCAGTATCACACCCTTGCTTTTGTATTCTAGTCCTCTTGAAATGAATGCTAACATTGCATTTGCCTTCCACATCACCAACTCAATCTGCAAGTTAACTTTCAGGGAATCTTGCACAGAGACTTCCAAGACCCTTTGCAACTTGGATTTTTTAAAATTTCTCCTCATTTAGGAAATAGTCCATGTCTTTATTCCTTCTACCAAAGTGCATGACCACGCACTTCCTTACACGATATTCCATCTGCCACTTCTTTGCCAATTCCTCCAAAATGACTAAGCCTTTCTGCAGACACTCTGCTTCCTGACCACTACCTGCCTCTCCACCTATCTTCGTATTGTCCACAACCTGACAACAAAGCCATCAATTCTTTCATCCAAATCATTGACATATAACGTGTAAAGAATCAGTCCCAACACAGACCCCTGTGGAACAGCACTGGTCACCAGCAGCCAACCAGAAAAGACCCCCTTTTCTTCCCACTCTTTGCCTCCTGCCAGTCAGCTAATCTTCTATAGAGGGCATGTGCTATAAGAAGAGGTTGGAGGAACTTGGTTTGTTTTCTCTGGAATGGCGGAGGCTGAGAGGAGACCTGATAAAGGTTTATAAGATTATGAGGGACATAGATAGAGTAGACAGACAGGATCTGTTTCCTAGGGTTGAAACGTCTAATACCAGAAGGCATGCATTTATGGTGAGAGGGAATAATTTTGTAAGAGATGTGAGAGGTAAATTTTTTACTCAGAGTGTGGTGGGCACTTGGAATCTGCTGCTTGGGATGGTGGCAGAAGCAGATATCATGGACCTTCAGGAGGATTTAGGTAGGCACATGAATGTGAAGAAAATGGAAGGACATGGACATTGTGTAGACAGAAGGGATTTGATTAGTTTTTGTATTTGATTACTAATTTAGTTAGGTCTGCACAGCATTGTGGACCGAAGGGCCTGTTCCTTTGCTGTATTGGTCTATGTTTTATGTTCTGCAGTTGAAGGAGAGAGTAGATTGAACACACGGATCTATTTGGCTCTGAAGTGACCCAGTGGAATTCCAGGTGATTAATACGTGCCTTTGGAAAAATACCAAAAAAACACCGCCAAAGATTCTTCAAATAAATCTAGGCGAGCTTTTCTAAGTTCGGGTACAGATTCATGGTATAAGTCAATCAAAAGTGACAGAAAGGAATTGCTGTCAGGTGAACTAAATTCAAAGATAAAGTTATTCTTGAAACCTATTAATCATCCGTCTCAGCGCAGAGAAGTGCTTGAAGAGAATGCACACAGAGGGCAGGGTTCGAGCACAATTAGTGTCAGTTCTGTAGTTCCTGTGAGCACAGTTTACTTTAGCAGTGTAGGTCGGTACATTTACTTTTGTGGTCCCTACCCAGAGGGTAAACATCTGAGTGTGGTGGACTAATTTCTGTGGTGGAACGGTCTGTCAGTTAGTCATGGGGCTGAAACAGTCAGCTGACGTAAAAAAAGAAAATTAACTGTGAATGAAAAGGAAAAGGAGGGTAATGATAGCTCGAGAGCCCTGACTACAGGGACTATGGCCTGACCACGCTTGGAGTATTGTCAGCAGTTTTGGGCCCCTTATCTAAGAAAGGATGTGCTGACATTGGAGATGGCCCAGAAGAGGTTCACAAGAATGATGCCAGTAATGAAAGGATTAACACATTGGCTGTGCTTAATGGCGTGGTAGCGTAGTAGTTAGTGTAATGTTATTACAGCGCACGCAATCCGACTTCAATTCCCGTCGCTGTCTGTAAGGAGTTCATACATTTTCCCCTTGACTGTGTACGTTTCCTCCAGGTGTTCTTGTTTCCACCTACATTCCTAAGATGTATTGGTTAGTAGGTTAATTGGTGTACTTAATGTGCCTATACTGTGTTGTACTGTTCTGTGTTCTATATTATATCTCCAATGAGATAACTCTTAATGAGCAAAAGTCATTTGCATAAAATAGACCAAGTCTATTTCCACCATTGCGAAATGTTGCATAATATCATGGCAGATTGAAATGTTTTTGCATGTGAAAGAGGTGGATGCACGCACAGCGACTAATATCACTTTTACACTTCTGAAAAAAAAAGTTTCATTCTGATCAAATGAATTTAACTTATATTAAAGAACTGTGCAGAAGAACTATCGGACAATTAGTCTCAGAAACAAGCTACTAGATTGAGTGAACGACAAATGAATGATCACAGTAGAGTTATTCGAATATTACAGGACACAGACCTGGCTGGTGGTGTAGTGGCATCAGCACCGGACTTTGAGACGAAAGGTCCCGATTTTGAATCCAGCCAGCTCCCCTGCACGCTTTCCATCCGTGCTGGGCTATGAGCTGGTGATCTCTTTGGAAACTCACCCGGCAGAAGGCAATGGCAAACCACTGCTGTAACATGCCTCGTACACGATTCCCCACTACGTCAGAGAGGCGTGGACGAAAATCATCCGCTAACCTGAGAAACTCAGGATGCGACGTACAGGACACAATTTCTCTGCCCAGTGCTGAAGGAGGTAGTCCAGTAGGTTGTAAATGTGAGCAGCACAAACAATTAGATGAAAGCAAGCAGAGTAGGCCATCGCTTACCATACCAGCAACCCAGGTTCAATTACCACTGTTGTCTGTAAGGAATTTGTATGTTCTCCCCTTGACCACGTGGTTTTCTTCCCACAGTCCAAAGACCTACCATTCAGTACGTTAATTGGTTATTGTAAATTGTCCCATGATTAGGCTAGGGTTATGTTGTGTATGTGGCCGGGTTACACAACAATGCTATTAATAAAAACGCTGGAGACGGGAGCTAAGTTTCATGGTTCTTTACTGGCAGAAACCGAACTCAGCACACACATATAGATCAATATGTGCCTAATAGCACAAGCAACGATGTGTTACTAAAACATAAAGTAATCCCTTATTATAATGTAGACTATACAGTACAGGTTAAATCAGGGGTTACTGGGCAGCGCAGCTCGAAGGACCAGAAGGGCCTGTTTCACCCTGTGTCTCAATAAATAAATAAATATTTTCCCCAGGGAAGAAATTTCAAACACCAGAGGACATGTTTTGGAGTAAAGTATAGCGGGGATGTCGGAGGTAGGTTTTTTACTCAGAGAGTGGTGGGTGTGTGGAACACACTGTCAGGCTGGCGGGAGATGCAGATACATTCGTGACATTTATGGACCTCAGACTGACAAGGAAAATGGAGGGCTGTGTGGAAGGGAAGCGTTAGACTGACCTTGCAGAAAGTTAAAAGGTCAGCACAACATCATGTGCCGACGGGCCTGCTCGTACTGTGCTAGAATGTTCTATATTCTACACTCTTAATGATAGAAGAGGGGACGCTTACAGGTGACATGAGGGGCAAGTATTTTACACAGAGAGTGGTAGGTGTCTTGAATAGGTTACCAGGGCAGTCAGTTAAGTGGAGTTTAGAGGCTTTTAGATAGGCACGTGAATATGAATGGAATGGAGGAATATGGATGATACTGGGAGAAGGACAGTGAAAGTGGTGGATACGGGTTCAATTTCAACATTTAAGAGAAGTTTGGATAAGAAGATGGATGGGAGGAGTGTGGGGGGGGACTGTGGTCCAGGCAGGTAGACGGGACTAGGCCAATTAACAGTTTGCAATGGACCAGAGGGCCAGTTTCTCCACTGTAGTGCTCCATGACTCCATGACTTATGACTCAGTGTATAAGCGTTCTCTGTGTTGTCCACTTGTGCTTTTTGCTGTTTGCACAATTTGTTCTTTTTTTTTTGCACATTGGCCGTTTGATGTTTTCTTGAACAGTTTTCATGGTGTTTCTTTATTTTGTGGCTACCTGTGGGAGAATGATTTCAAAGTTGTATTTTGCATACATACTTTGCTAATAAATGTACTTTGAATCTTTGAAGTGTACTGTAAATTGGCATCAAGATAGGCACAGCACTTTTGGTCGAATGGTCACTCCAGTGCTGTATGGTTCTGTGTTCTACTTGTGAAAGGCAAAAATGTTATTTACGTACAAACATTTTAAGATTAACTCTGAGAGAAGAACCCCCGTCTGTGCGGGATCCCTTAAAGGTTAACTTGCAGGTTGAGTTTGTGATAAGGAAAGCATTCTTTTCAAGAGAATAGAAAAGCTAGGATGTAAGGCATTGGTCAGACCGCATTTGGAGTATTGTGAGCGGTTTGGCCCTCTCCCCTATTTATGAAAGGATTTACTGGCATTGGAGAGGAGGTTTACAAGAATGATTCTGGGAATGAATGGTTAACATATGAAGAGCATTTGATGGCATTGGGCCTGATCTCACTTGAATTCGGAAGGATGAGGGGGGATCTCAGTGAAACCTATTGAATATTGAAAGCCTTTGGTAGAGTGGACATGGAGAGGATGTTTCCTATAGTCCGGACCGGATGGCACAGAGGGCACAGATTCGGAATAGAGGGATGTCCCGTTAGAACAGAGATGAGCAAGAACTCCTTTAGCCAGAGGGTGGTGAATCTGTGGAATTCATTGCCACAGGCAACTGTGGAGGCCATGTCACTGGGTATATTTAAAGCAGAGGTTAATAGGTTCATATTATTAAGGGTGGCAAAGGTTACAGGGAGAAGGCAGGAGAATGGGGTTGAAAGGGATAATAGATTAGATTAGATTAGATTAGATTATGAGGACACGCAGTCCACTTTTATTGTCATTTAGTAATGCATGCATTAAGAAATGATACAACTTGTTCCTCCAGAATGATATCACAGAAACACAAGACAAACCAAGACTAAAAAAAACTGACAAAAACCACATAATTATAACAGTTACAGCAGTGCAAAGCAATACCGTAATTTGATGAAGAACAGACCATGGGCACAGTAAAAAAAGTCTCAAAGTCTCTCGAAGGTCCCATCATCTCACGCAGATGGTTGAAGGGAGAAACTCTTCCTGCCATGAGCTTCCGGTGCCGCAAACTTGCCGGTGCAGCATTCTGGAAGCACCCAACCACAGTCCGACTCTGAGTCCGTCCGAAAACTTTGAGTCTCCAACCAGCCCTCAGACACTGAGCAGCGAACACCATCTCTGCCAAGCGCTTCGCCCCCAGCCCCGGCAACAGGCAATAGGCAAAGCCGAGGATTTGGGGCCTTCCCCTCCGGAGATTCTCAATTGCACAGCAGCAGTGGCAGCAAAGCAGGCATTTCAGAAGTTTCTCCAGATGTTCCTCTGTGCTTCTCACGTCTGCCTCCATCAAATCAGGATTGTGCATGGCCCCTATTTAACAAATACGATATCAATTTGGAGCGGCTGTGCGCGCTGCGTCGCGCTGCCATCTTCTCCTCCCCATTTCAGCTATGGTGGAATTGGTGCTGATGTGGTGGGCAGATGGCCTAATTCTACTCCTATGAGTTATGGTGTGTGCACAAAATGAGAATTATTAATTCTGATCACAGATTATTTCACGATAATCTGTTGAACACATCTGATGATAATTTTGAAGTTGAGGATTTCCAGAATGTAGCTTTTGGCATACAGTACCTATTACATTTCTTGTTATCTTGATGCCAGTTTGATGTATTTCTCCATTGCTTAATTCAATAGAAGCTGATTTCAGTGTCCCAAGACCTCTCCTGTCAATGGTTTTCATTTCAAAGTCTGTGAATAATCTATTTCTCTGGTTTCAAACATTTGAAAAGCACAGCGGGTTGGGGAGGGAGTTGAGAGCTGGATCCGTGCATATTGTTAACAATTACATATGCAGGGTGCAAATCTAAATGAGAATATGCAAATTTATGAGTACTAAGATATATACTCAGTGGCCACTTTATTAGGTACACCTGTACACCTCCTTAATGCAAATATCTCATCAGCCAATCATGAGGCAACAACTCGTGCATAAAAGCATGCCGACATGGTCAAGGGGTTCAGTTAATGTTCAGACCAAACATCAAAATGGGGAAGAAATGTCATCTAAGTGACTTTCATTGTGGAATGATTGTTGGTTTTTGAACATTTGAAAAGCATAATGGGGTTGAGAATTGGATCTGTGCATATTGTTAAAGAGTTCAAAATGCAGTGTTCAAATCTAAATATGCATTTTTATTAGGACTGAGATATATACTGCTTTGTAAAACTTCCCAGGCAGGAAAGAGTAAATATGTCTCTTGTTCGGAGAGCAGATGGTTTCCCCCTGCCCCCACTAGTAAAAAGGAAAACAATGTAACTCTGCATATCTTAGGATAGGAAGAAACAAATTCACGAGCAGTGTTTTGATGATCTGAAACAGCAGTTTCTCATTACTTGTATTGCACAGTTGATCTGTCTTTTTGAGGAAATGCCAGGAATTCTCAAGCATTTGTACTTGGTAGAGCAACCAAGGGTCCTCATGCACTACATGAGAACGACCTCCGCTGTGCCGCAGACAACGAGCGGCAGCTGCGAGAAGGAGAGACCAAACAACCAAAAGTCCCAGCCACCACCCACTCTTGCCCACACCGCACCCGAATATGCAAATCCTACATCTCTACAGCCAGCTGAGGACCCACTAATAGACAACACCTTAGGAGAACATCGTACTCAACTCGAGTGATTACTACTAGTCCTCTGTGCTTGTCTGTTCCTATGCTTTGCTTCCATTCTACCAATGTGCATTGATTTTGCACAGGTCATTGTATAATACGCTGTTATGAAATGTTTTTAACAGCTATGCGTCTCAGTGCAATCCGCTCTGCAAATTGATCCTGGTGAAATATTCAATTCCTCCACAGATGAGGGATTAGCTGTGTTTGTCACATTGAAACATATAGTGAAACATGTTGTTTTTGTCAACAATCAACACAGTCCGAGGATGTGTCGGAGGCAGCCCGCAAGAGTCAGCATGTTTCTGGCACCAATAGGGCATGCCCACAGATCATAACCCCAACCGTCTTTGGAACGTGGGTGGAAACCGGATCAGGAGGAGGAAATCCACGCGGACATGGGGAGAACGCACTAAATCCTTACAGACCGTGGTGGGAATTGGACCATGGTATTGATTGCTGGATTTAAGCGCTACACTGCTCTAAGTGTGAGAATAACTCTAACACTTTCATATCATCATATATCAACATTTTTCAGTAAAAAAATGTCTCCCAGTGCTTAACAGTATGTTGTCGGAGATCAGAAAAAAAAAAATTCTGGAAAATGCACACGCATAGTTGAATGTGAAAATCTAGATTCTGCTATCAGTGACTCTCTTTTCCTCCATAAATACTCCATAAATTGGACAGTCATTTAGCCTTAATCCACTTGATCAGCAGAATTCAGTGGAATTACAAAAAATAAAAGTATTTACAATTTATGCCTGAGGTAAAATTTAAAGGTAGGCTGAGTGATCTGGGGCTTTTTTCTTTTGAGTGAAGGAGGATGAGAGGTGACTTGATAGGGGTGTACAAGAGGCATAGATTGAGTGGACAGCCAGAGACTTTTTTCCTGGGTGGAAATGGCTAATACCAGGAGAGGCATAAGTTTATGGTGATTGGAGGAAAGTAAAGGCCGTTGTCAAGGATATGATTTAACACAGAGAGTGGTGCATGTGTGGATCGCCCTGCAAGGGGTGGCACGGAGGCAGATACTTTAGGGGCATTTGAGAAAATCCTAGATAGGCACATGGGTGACAGAAAAATAGAGGGCTATAGAGGAGGAAAGGGCCTGGTTGATCTTAGGTCAAAAGGTTGGCACAACATCATGAATGAAGGATCTGTACTGTGCTGTGGTGTTCTACTCTCAGCAACCACTTTATCAGGTACACCTGTACATCTACTTATTAATACAAATATCTAATCAGCCAATCATGTGGCAGCAACTCAAAGCATAAAGCCATGCAGACATAGTCAAGAGGTTCAGTTGTTGTTCAAACCAAACATCAAAATGCAGAAGGAATGTGATCTAAGTGACTTTGACTGTGGAATGATGGGGTGGGTTATAGTATCTCAGAAACTGCACATCTGGGATTTTGAATCACAACAGTCCTAAGAGTTTACAAAGAGTGGTGAAAAAAATAAAAAAAAAAATCCAGTGAGCATCAGTTCTGTGGACAAAAACATCTTGTTAATGAGAGAGGTCAGAGAAGAATGGCCAGACTGCTTCAAGCTGACAGGAAGGCGACAGTTACTCAAATAACCTCGTGTTATAACAGTGGTGCGCGGAAGGGCATCTCTGAATGCACAACATGACAAACCTTGAAGTGGATGGGCTACAGCAGCAGAAGACCAGTACAGTAGGTATCTGAGTTCCACCAGCATCTTGTGTGTGTTACAGTACGTATCTAACAAAGTGGTCAATGAATATATGTTCTATGTTAAAATGCTCTGAAGGTTCTCCATTTTGTTTCCTGAAACATAGCAAACCTACAGCACGATACAGGCCCTTCGGCCCACAAAGCTGTGCCGAACATGTCCTTACCTTAGAAATTACCTAAGGTTACCCATAGCCCTCTATTTTTCTAAGCTCCATGTACCTATCCAGGGGTCTCTTAAAAGACCCTATCGTATCTGCCTCCACCACCGTCGCCAGCAGCCCATTCCACGCATTCACCACTCTGTAAAAAAAAACTTACCTCTGACATCTCCTCTGTGCCTACTTCCAAGCACCTTAAAACTGTGCCCTCTCGTGCTAGCCACTTCAGCGCTGGGAAAAAGCCTCTGACTATCCAAACGATCAATGCCTCTCATCATTTTATATACCTCTATCAGGTCACCTCTCATCCTCCATCTCTCCAAGGAGAAAAGGCCAAGTTCACTCAACCTATTCTCATAAGGCATGCTCTCCAATCCAGGCAACATCCTTGTAAATCTCCTCTGCACCCTTTCTATGGCTTCCACATCCTTCCTGTAGTGAGGCGACCAGAACTGAGCACAGTACTCCAAGTGGTGTCTGACCAGGGTCCTATATAGCTGCAATATTACCTCTCAGCTCCTAAACTCAATCCCACAATTAATGAAGACCAATGCACCATATGCCTTCTTAACTATAGAGTCAACCTGCGCAGCAGCTTTGAGTGTCCTATGGACTTGGACTCCAAGATCCCTTTGATCCTCCACACTGCCAAGAGTCTTACCATTAATACTACATTCTGCCATTATATTTGACCTACCAAAATGAACCACCTCACACTTAGCTGAATTGAACTCCACCTGCCACTTCTCAGCCCAGTTTTGCATCCTACCAATGTCCCGCTGTAACCTCTGTCAGCCCTCCACACTATCCACAACACCCCCAACCTTTGTGTCATCAGCAAATTTACTAACCCATCCCTCCATTTCCTCATCCAGGTCATTTATAAAAATCAAGAAGAGTAAGGGTCCCAGAACAGATCCCTGAGGCCCACCACTGGTCACCGACCTCCATGCAGTATATGACCCACCTACAACCACTCTTTGCCTTCTGTGGGCAAGCCAGTCCTGGATCCTCAAAGCAATGTCCCCTTGGATCCCATACCTCCTTACTTTCTCAATAAGCCTTGCATGGGGTACCTTATCAAATGCCCTGATCCCTGCAATCACCAAGATCCTTTTCCATAGTGAATACTGAAGCAAAGTATTCATTAAGTACCTCTGCTATCTCTTCCGGTTCCATACACACATTCCCACTGTCACACTTAATTGGTCCTATTCTCTCACATCTTATCCTCTTGCTCTTCACATACTTGTAGAATGATTCATTCTACGTTACCTGAAGTTTAAGTGTATTTTCTGTGTCACAATAAGTTTAACTTCCATGGCCATCACAAATTCCCATATCAATAAATCCCACCATTTTTGTACCTAATCTTTTCCTCATGTAGCTACTGCTGGCTAGAAAAGTATCATTGATCAAGTGAGTAGTGCCTCCTCAGCAAGTTCTATCATTTTACCCCTCCTTTCAGAATCTACAATTTAGCCAAAACTTTGGGACTCATACCTCATCTTTTGTACTGTGTTCAATGCCCTTCACTGATTTCCCGTATTGGCGGCAGAATGAGTGGCGACACTGGCGGGCTGACCCCAGCACACTCTTGGGTGTGTTGGTTGTTAACAGAAGCAGCACATTTTACTATTTCAATCTGCACTTCATTTGACATGTTCTAGTGTTCACTCAGTGTACCTCCTGTACCTAATAGAGTGGCCCCTGAGTGTATGTCCATGGTCCTCTGCTGCTGAAGCCTGTCCATTTCAAGGTTCGACGTGTTCCGAGTTCAGAGATTCTCTTCCACACACCGCAGTTAGAGCACATGTTTATCTGAGTTGCTGCCACCTTCCTGTCTGCTTGAAACAGTCTGGCCAATCTCCTCTGGCCTCTCTCATTAAAATAAATCCCATTAGAAATCATTTTCATCCACAGAACTACCGCTCACTCAATGTTTTTTTTTGTTTATCGCACCATTCACTGCAAACTCTCGAGACTCTTGTGCATGAAAATCCCAGGAGGTCAGCAGCTTGTGATCACCCTGTCTGGCACCAGCAATCATTCCACAGTCAAAGTCACTTAGAACCCCATTCTGATGTTTGGTCTGAACAACAACTGAACCTCTTGACCATGTCTGCATGCTTTTAGGCACTGAGTTGCTGCCACGTGATTAGCTGATTAGATATTTGCCTTAACAAGCAAATATTGGGTATTAACAAGTATTAGGAACAGCTGTACCTAATAAAGTGGCCACTGAGTGTACAATGCCTTGAAAATGTATTCAGCCACCAACCCTTTGTTCACATAAATGAGTATTACATTCAGGGATTTTGATCAATTTTACAAGAATTTTTATTTGTGACTCATTTGCTCCTTTTTTTCACCTTAGAGCCCCAAAAAACTGGGAAAACTATAATCCATGAAAAACTAAGAATTCAAAACCTGAGATGTCAGCAGTTCAAAAGTATTCATCTCTCTTTGCTCAGTACTGAGTTGAACCACCTCTCCTGGCTATTACAGCCAGTGGTCTTTTTGGTTA
Source organism: Mobula birostris (assembly GCF_030028105.1). Lineage (NCBI taxonomy): Eukaryota > Metazoa > Chordata > Chondrichthyes > Myliobatiformes > Myliobatidae > Mobula > Mobula birostris. The sequence goes on from NC_092386.1 coordinate 11,640,722, forward strand.
AGTCTCTATTAGCTTTGCACAATGTGATTGAGCAAGATTTTTCCATTCCTCCTTGCAAAATTGCTCAAGCTGTGCTAGGTTAGTTGGGAATGGCGGTAGACAGCAGTCCTAAGGTTTTGCCAGAGATGTTCAATTTGTTTGAGCTCAGGTCTCTGACTGGACCACTCAAGATGAACTTTCTTCATCTGAAGCCACTTCCTCCCCAGTTTAAGCTTTCTGGCAGAGGCTTGCAGGTTTTTATCTGGGTTCTCTCTGTATTTAGCAGCATTCATCTTCTTATCAATCCTGACCAGATTTCCAGTCCCTGCTGCTGAAAAGCATCCCCCTAGCATGATGCTACCTCCGCTATATTTTACAGTCGGAATGGTATTACCTGGCTGATGCACAATATTAGATTTATGCCGCATGTTCCACCTAGTGCTGAGGCCAAAATGTTACACTTTAGTCTCAAACAACCACAAGACCTTCTTCCATATCATTACAGTATCTCCGAAGTAATATGTTGCAAAGTCTTTACAAAGAAGAATATGTTTTTTTTTAGCTAGGACTTCTTCCTTGTTACTCTTCCATAAGTACTCTTGTAGTGCAAAGCCTTAGAGATGGTGGAGCAATGAGCTTCACCTCCATCTGCAGCCATTGGCTTGAGCAGCTCACTCAGGGTGACTGTTGGTATCATCGTAGCCTCTTTTACAACTGTGTACTTCTCTGGCGACTAAGTTTAGGGAGGGTGGCCTGACCTAGGCACTGTTACTATGATTTCATATTTTTTCCACTTTTCACAATGGACTGCATTGAGCTCTAAGTTATGTTCAGTGCTTTGAGATGGTCTTATAACCTTCCCCAGATTTGTGCTTCTCTATTATCATTTCCCTGACTTGTTTTGCGTGCTCTCTTATCTTTGTTTTGGTTTGGTCTGTCGAAAATCTACCATACTGTTGGACCTTACAGAGCGAGGGGGTACTTATTCTTATGAATTCCTTGAAAACAGGTGATCCTCCAATTCTCAGCAGGTTCGGTGAGTTGGTAAGGTACAGTATTGCATCTGAGGAAAGTTAGTGGAGTAATTACAAAGGGAATTAATACTACTTCAGCCTCGCAAATTTGGTTTATAATTATATGTAAATTATGGACATGATTTGGAATGTTTCTTTTGATTTGATATGATGCACCATGTTTTGTAGATTAGCTCAACAATCTTACTTCAACGTATTTTAAATTTAGAAAATGAGACAGTAAAATGTGAAAATAGCTGTGGGATCTGAATATTTTTTCAAGACACTGTATGTGTGATAAATGCCTAAATCAGAATTGGAATCGGAATCTAAATCTGAATCTTCTTGTTCTTCCCTTTAAAATCCTTACAGCCCCACCTCCACAGGCTGTTCCAGGCATTAAATTGCTCTGTTTCATCGTCCCAGGCTCATTTATGTAATTCCTCTCCAATAGCTTTCTCATCAGTGAACGTCTTCAGTCAATTTGACCCTGCTGATTGGATATAGGTCCTCAGACCATTTCCAAATCAGAATCAGGTTTATTATCACTGTCATATGTTGTTAAATCTGTTGTTTTGCAGCAGCAGCACTGTGCAATGCATAAAATTACTATAAGTTACATAAACGTAATGCCTATTCTACCATTTACATCCTCCAGTGTTTGCTCGGTGGAAGACAAGCTGGACTGCATTGGTCTGCAGTCAGGTGGGGGCTTGTTCTTGCTGACAACATCCATTGACTCGGGGACTTGGTCTATATTATATATTTTGTTTTGTGTCTGCCCGCTTGCTGCTATCTTATATGTGCTCTAAGTGCCTTTCACTGTGTATGACTGTTGGTATTGTGTTTTGCACCGAGGTCCTGGAGGAACACTGGTTTGTTTGGCTGTATTCATGGGTGTTCACGTATGGTTGAATGACAATTAAATTTGAACTTGAACTTGAAATAAATATCTAACAAATAAACAGTTAATGCAAAAACAGAGCAAAAATACTAAGGTAGTGTTCATGGGTTAATCGTCTGTTCAGAAATTTGATAGCCTAATTCAATTCAATTCAATAAATGGATACAGCCAAACAAGATGGCATTACTCTGGGGTCAGTACCAACAGGCTCATACACAGAGCACAAAACACCACATTGCATATATAAGATAGAAAGATACAGCCACTCAATAAAAGAGACCAAATTCAAGCCATCCAATGCCTCCGAAATCTGCACATGCCCACAACAGAGCTTGTCTTCGGCTAAGTGAACACTGGGAAGGGAGCAGCACCAAGTCCAGCCTGGACACCACGCCACACCGACCCCAGTGGAGCACACCAGTTCCAACCTCTCTCCTTCAGCAGCTGTAAACAGGCGACACCACGGCTTGAGGCCTAGTCCGCACATACATAATAGCAAACACATATACAGAGGTGCCTTAAAGTTAGTGAAGTCTGTAAAACTTTCTATATATTTATGAACTAAAATATATCAGATCTTCACAGAAGTCCTAAAACTAGATAAAGAGAACCCAATTAAATAAATAACACAAAAAATTTGTACTTGTTCATTTATTTATTGAGAGAAATGCTCCAATATTACATGTATTTGATGGAAAAAGTATGTGAACCTCTGGGGTAATGCCTTTACAAAAGCTACTTGGAGTCAGATGTTCCAATCAATGAGATGAGACTGGAGGTGTGGGTTGCAGAGGTGCCCTATCCTATAAAAAGACACACAAAGTCCTGTTACTGACAAAGCCTGATCTTTTCAGAAAAGATCTGTTTATGTGCATCATGCCTCGATCAAAACAACTTTCAGAGAACCTTAAAAGAAGTATTGTAGAGATGCAAGAAGCTGGAAAATGCTACAAAAGCATTTCTAAAGACTTGAATGTTCAACAGCCCACAGTAAGAGAAATTGTCTACAAATGGGGAGGGAGGGAACATCGACTCAGACCATGAGAGGTCTGCGTCGGGCATTTTCATGCCTTACAAGGCGCAAGTTGGAAGTCTGTGTGGGGTGCCAAATGGAGGAACTCTGTACTGTTGCTAGTCTCCCTAGGAGTGGATATCCTGCAAAGATCAGACCAAGAGCACAACGTGCAATGTTGAAGGAGGTGAAAAAGATCCCAAAGGTAACAGCAAAAGACCTGCAGAAATCTCTAGAACTTTCAGAAAGTCTCTATTCATTTGTCCACTATAAGAAAAACACTAAACAAGAACAGTGCTCATGGAAGGACACCACGGAGGAAACCACTGCTCTCGGAAAAAAAAACATTGCTGCACACCTCAAGTTCCAAAAGACCACCTGGATGTTCTACAACTCTTCTGAGGCAACGTTCTGTGGACAGATGAGACCGAAGTTGAACTTTTTGGCAGAAATACACATTGCTATGTTTGGAGGGAAAAGGCCACTGCACACCAACACCAAAACCTCATCGACAACTGTGAAGCATGGTGGAAGGAGCATCATGGGTTAGGGCTGCTTTGCTACCTCAGGGCCTAGACAGGTTGCAAAGGTTGAGGGAACAATGAATTCAAAATTGTATCCAGACATTTTGCTGGAGAATGTTAGGGTAGCTGACCATCACCTGAGGCTTAATAGAAGATGGATAATGCAACAAGACAATGATCTGAAAGACAAGAGTAAGACAACAACAGAATGGTCTAAAAAGAAGAAAATTTGTGTTTGGGAATTGGCTGAGTCAAAGTCCTGACCATAATCATATAGAAATGGTGGAAGGACCTGAAGCAAGGAGTTCATGAAAGAAAGCCCACCAATGTCCCAGAGTTCAAGCAGTTTTGTAAGAGGACCAGCCCAAGATTCCTCCAAGCTGATGTGCAGAACTGATAACAGTTACTGGAAATGTTTGGTTGAAGTTATTCCTGTATAAATGGGTCACACCAGTTACTGAAAGCAAAGGCTCACATACTTTTTTCCAACAAATACATGTAATATTGGATTAGATAATTTTTCTCAATAAATAAATGACCCATTTCTTAATAAATAAATGTTTTGTGATATTTATTTAATTGGGTTCTTTTTATCTAGTTTTAGGATTTGCGTGAAGATCTGATCACATTTTAGGTCAAATTTATGCAGAAACAGAGAAAGTTCTGTAGGGTTCACAAACTTTCTAGCTCCACTGTAGATATCAGTAAAATACAGTCCCACAAAATATATATGTATATAATCCAGACCCTGAGTCCATCATTCTGCTGAGCGAACACTGGGGGGGGTGGGGGGTAGCAGAATCAAATCCAGCCCGAGTGCTGTGTCCCGCACCTCCTGAATGGTCACTTGATCCATTCTATATCCTTTATAAGGGGGATGTCAGAGGGTAGGTTTTTCCACATAGAGGACAGTGGGTACGTGAAACGCACTGCCAGGGTTGGTGATAGGGGCAGATATATTAGGGACGTTAAAGAGGCTAGTAAGCACATGGATGAAGGCAAAATGGAGGGTCACGTGGGAAGGAAAGGTCAGATTGGCCTTGGAGCGGGTTAAAGCATCGGCACAACATCGTGTGTGTGTGTGTACTGTGCTGTACTGTTCGATGGTCCAGACAGGACGACTTAATTAAGTAACAGACTAGGTCCTCATTACAGAAACAAATGATGATCCACAAGTCTAACAGTAACTCCAGTTCTCTATTACAACAGGTGAACACCATAACGGAACTGGTGAAGTTGCCGAAACTTGGAAGTTGTCACTTCTGCATTCCATGTCTCCGCTTGTAGACTTTGTCCATGGTTCACTGTTTCCACATGACCACATAATCCACCTCCCGATTCACCGTTAATTAGCCCTCACCATTCTTCCCCCTACAAAATGGCCTATCAGAATCGCTAACTCTTGAGCTTTTAGATCTTTGAGCAGGCCCGGTTTCCACAGACTCAGCAGGGAGCGATGAGGTGGAAAACTAGGCAGGGAAGTCTAGTCTGTCAGTGTTGAATGGGATCTGCAGAGTGAATAAATACTGTTTACAGAGATAGAAATAGTCACAGTTCAGGAAGGAAGTGGTTGACCTGATTAAGCTGTTAAGGTACCTGGACCAAGCTGATGTACCCTGATGAATGGCAAGTCATTTTGTACTGAGAGATATTTATAGTTAATAGAAGCTTGTTCTGCTCAAATTAAAACAACACACTAACTGTGTCCTGTAATTTGCTGAGCTTCTAAAAGTCCAAGACACCGGGAAGGAAGGAAGCAAAAACTTGCAATTATATAGCACTCTCCACGTACTTTTATGATTATGATTATGAGGACACGCAGTCCCCTTTTATTGTCATTTAGTAATGCATGCATTAAGAAATGATAAGAATGTTTTTCCAGAATGATATCACGAAACCACATGACAAACCGACTTATAAACTAACAAAAACCACATAATTATAACATATAGTTACAACAGTGCAAAGCAATACCATAATTTGATAAGAACAGACCATGGCACAGTAAAAGTCTCAGAGTCTCTCAAAGTCCCATCATCTCACGCAGACGGTAAGGCCCCAGCGCCGCCAACTTGCCGATGCAGCATCCCGGAAGCATCCGACCACAGTCCAACTCCGAGTCCGTCCGAAAAACTCTGAACCTCTGTCCACCTATTCGACACTGAGCACCGGGCACCATCTCTGCCGAACGTTTTGACCCCGGCCCCGGCAACAGGTGATACACAAAGCTGAGGATTTGGGGCCTACATCTCCGGAGATTCTCGATCGCACAGTAGCAGCGGCAAAGAAGCAGGCATTTCAGAAGTTACTCCAGATGTTCCTCTACGCTTTTACGGCTGTCCCCATCAAATCCGGATTGTGCACGGCACCCGTAGTTACACAAATCGATATTCATTCGGAACAGATTCAGATTCAAATTTATTTATCAAATGTACATTGAAGCAAACAATGAAAGGTGTTGTTTGCATTAACAACCAACACAACTTTAAAATGTGCTGGGGGCAGCCCACAAGTGTTACTTCGCATTCCAGCGCCAACATGCCTTACCCACAGTGCTCAGCAGGACAGCACAGAGCATGACAATTGGAACACAGCAAGCAACAAAATAACAATAAAACAAGTCCCTTTCCTCCCTCCCAACACACTCGAACAGTCCTCCAACTCTGGGCCTCCAGTCTTGTGCCATTGGGCTATAATATCTCGACTTCTAACTAACCTTTGGTGTCGATCCCCAGCTAGCCAATGCCGGGAACGTAGCCGTATTGCAAAACAAGATACATGACGAGTCAGTATGTTAGGTAAGCCAAGTTAGTACAAGTGATTACTGGCTAGTATCAGGAAGGTTGCTGAAGAACTTCCTCCGGGTACTCTAGTTTCGTCCCAACGTCCCAGAGAGTTACAGGTTAGTAAGTTGTGGGCATGCTATATCAATGCCCGAAGTGTGGCGACCCTTGCCCCTAGCATAATCCTCACTGATTTCATTTGATACATACGTATATGTACAAATAAAGCTATACTTATCTTTTAGTTTGTTTATATAGACCCACAGTAACAAACAAAATACTTCAGACAGCGCTAGTATTTCAGTGTACTCCCATTCCACTCATCAACATTTCGAAGTAGGAACACCAGCATACTCTGCAACTGAGGGTTGGACTTAACAATGAACAGATCTCAAACAGTTGGGATGCACAACTGCTCCTCCCTCCCCATCATCCAAAATATGGATACCCCCCCCCCCCCACCCAGGGCTGTGCACTGAGCCCCTAGCCCACTCTACTCACACGTGACTGCATGGCCAAACACCCGAGTAACCACATCGTCAAGTTTGCTGATGACATGACAGTCTTGGGGCTCATCACCAACAACGATGAGATGGCCTACAGAGAGGAGGCAAAGGAGCTCAAGGCCTGGTGCCAGGCAAATAACTGTTTTAAGACAAGACAAAGGAGGTGGTTATTGATTTCAGGACAACTCACACTCTCACACTCTCTTTTACATCCTCGACACAGCAGTTTAAAACTCCTGGGAGTGCACATCACACACAAGCTTTCTTGGCCCCAGAACACATTCTACACAGTCTGGAAAGCTCACCAACACCTCTTCTTTTTGAGGAACCTGAAGAGAGTTTGACTATGCACATCAATACTCATGTCTTTCTACAGGTGTGCAGTAGTGAGCATCCTGACAAGCTGCATCACTGTTTGGTACGGAAACTGCACTGCAGTGGGCAGGAAGGCTCTACAGCGGGTAATCAAAACTGCCCAGCGCATCGCGGGCACCAGCCTACCTGCCATTAAGAACAAATATACAGAAAGCTGCCAGAAGAGGGCCAGTAACATCCCACCCACCCTGCTCATGGACTATTGCCCCACTCCCATCAGGGACAAGGCTACAAGGCATCTACACCAGGACCACCAGACACAAAAGCAATCACCTTCTCCAAGCAGTAAGGGTGATCGACACCTCCACCCACTAACCCACCCCTCCACACTCCCAGCCACCACTACTTTATCATTTCCTGTCAATCATCTTATGTACAGACACTCCTGTGCCCAGTGTCTCTTTATGGATATACAATAGAATAGAACAGAATGTTGTGGAGCAACGAAACACAGTTTAGCAGCTCAACGTTTTGCAGCATGACAAAGAATATATACATAAAATAAACTCTAATACCTCAGGAATGCAGTCCAAAATTAATAATATATGGATGGGGGGAGGGGTAGGACTATTGCACACCTGCCATTCCTGGAAGTGAGATACATTTAGCTGCCGCCATCTTAGGAGGGGGGCAGGAGAAGGGAAGGGGGTGTTATACATTTCACTGCTTGTGGGTAGAAGATAAGCTATATTGTGTATTTATAGTTTTATCATTATTTTCTTTATTCTTTATCTTATTGTGTTTTTAAGTTGCATCGGATCCACAGTAATTTGTTCTCCTTTACACTTGTGTACTGGAAATGACATTAATCAATGTTGAATCTTAATCAGTCTTGAAGTGCAACGTAAATTTATTATCAAAGTATGTATATATCGACATATACTACCCTGAGGTTAATTTTCTTGCAGGCAATCACAGTAGAACACAGAAATACAATAGAGTCAGTGAAAAACTACACACAAAGACTGACAAACAACCGGTGTGCAAAAGAAGAAAACATGCAAATAAATAAATGATACTGAGAACCTGTGTTGTAGAGTCCTTCAAAGTTAGTCCATAGGTCGTGGAATCAGATCAGTGTTCAGGTGAGTGAAGTGGAGCCTGATGGTTGAAGAGTAATGCTGTATATCTGAGCTCATAAATAATAATCTTTTATTTTGTTTCGGATGTGGATGATAGTATAAATTACTGATCCATGGTTTACAGGAATTTTCTAAGACAGATGAAGATAGATTTTATAAAGATGGATTCACTTTACTTGTCACACGTACATCAAAACACACAGTGAAATTTGACTTTTGTGTCATAAACAACACATTCTGGGGTTGTGCTGTGGGCAGCCTGTGAGTTTCGCCACGCTTCCAGCGCTAACATAGCACGTACACAACTTACTAACCCTAGCCATGTGTGGGATGTGGGGGGAAACCAGAGTACCCAGAAGAAACCCACACGGTCACGGGGAGAACGTCACAGACAGCGGCGGGAATTGAACACCGATTGCTAGCACTGTAAAGCATTACACTAACTGCTACGTTACTATAAGAGTTGATCAATGAAACAAGGGGGGTGTTACATGGAGCTCAAAGCAAGTTCTGCAGTTATAACTGACTGGGTTTTAAACATTTTTATGGATAATTTAACACAAAGTCACACACAGCTGGCTATTGTTAGATTTGTTATTTATAAGTTGTATATTTAGAATAAATATTTAGTATTAAAATATTCAGTTTAAAATTAAGCTTTCAATGTGGTGAAAAATAACTTTTGAGGCATACCGGGTGTGATTAAGAATGGTAATGAATTATCAGAAAACGATGTTACCATCTGAGAGGGTTATCAGGGAAGACAGGATTTAAAATACTTGCAAAATATTTATTGATCAGTACAAGTTCAGGAGAAAAGTTGATGATTCATACATCAGGATAAATGATATTTTCATCATTTCACTGGGGATTTCTGCTGTTTCCCATTCCCTCCTGAAGGTCACCCCACAGTCTACTGGCTGATGCCTTGAACTCACAGAACAACCATACCAAGTTTTTGTAGCTTGGTTGGGTCCATCAACACCAGCCACAATAGTTTGCACCATAACCATAATCAAAACTCAATAGGTCAGGCAGCATCTATGGAGGGGAAAAAAGAGTTGATGTTTTGGGCCGTGAACCTTTATGAAGACCTGGGAAGGAAGGGGACAGAAGCCAGAATAAGAGGGTAGGGTGAGAGGAAGGAGTACAGTCTGGCAGGTGATAGGTGAGGCCAGGTGAAGAAGAAGGTGGGTGGGGTGGGGGAAGGGGGATGATGGTAGGACATGGAACATAGAACAGTATGGCACAGTACAAACCCATCGGCACATAATGTTGTGCTGGCCTTTTAACTTACTCCAAGATCAATCTAACTCTTCTCTCCCACATAACCCTCCATTTTTTGATCATCTAAGACTTTCTTAAATGTTCCCAATGTGTTTGCCTCTTCCACCACCCCCAGCATGTGAAATGTTGACTGTCCATTTTTCGTCCACAAGTATTAAGATAGAATGTGCATCTAAATTGATCTGTAATTGGTCATAGCAAGGACTAGGCCTCTAACCAGGGTATCACCTATTTGCAGCCACCCAGGAGAGAGGCGTCAGAGTGCCAGAGGTGGTGAGGGGTGGAGTCCATGCTGGACTCGGTGCTGCCCACCGGTGTTGTCTCAGCAGAAGACAAGATGTATTGTATTCAACTGGAGACTGCTGCAACATTCATGGACTCAGGGACCTGGATTAGATATTTTTTTTTGTGTGCAACGGTATTTTACTGCTGTCTTATATGTGCCTTGTGCTGTGTGTGACTCTTGGTACTGACTTGGCACCTTGGCCCCAGAGTAATGCTGTTTCATTTGGCCATATTCTTGGATATTCACGTATGGTTGAATGACAATAAAACTTGGACTTGAAATAATTGATAATAATTTACACGAACAAGAAACTTTAGTGATAAGCAATAAGGTATAGATATGCCTACCATGTCGGTACGAACCATCACTTGTTACGGAGCTTGGTTAAAGCCAAGGAACCAGCAATGCAGGGGGCGTTGATATGTTTAGGTGAGTTTTCATGGATTTTAAATCACATTGACATTCGGAGAATTTTAAAAACTATTAAATATGATGTAAATACCTAAAAGCAAATAAAATTGTTAAAATGGAAACAATAAATTTCAGTCAAAATGACCGTATAACGCAAAGACAATTAGGACAGTACAGACAGGTATAGGACCTTCAGCCCATTTTTTTTCAGAAAGGTGAAGATTAATAAAAATTGTTGGTCATTTGTAATGAAAGCAAGTTACTTTCCTGCTCGCATTGAAGTTTTTCAGCTGACAGAGCTACTGAGCTTAAAACATAGCACATAGAACATTATGGCACAGTACCTACCCTCCAGCCCACGATATTGTGCTAACCTTTTAACCTACTCTAAAATCAATCTAACCCTTCCCTCCTACAAAGCCCTCCATTTTTTTTTTATCATTGATGTGCCTCTGTAAGAGTTTCTTAATGTCTCTAATGTATCTGCCTCTACCACAGCCCCTGGCAAATTGCTCCATGCACCCACCACCCTCTAGGTGAAATAAAATGTACCTCTGGCATCATCCCTATACTTTCTTCCAATCACCATAAGATTGATCTTAGAGTTGGTTAAAGGGTTGGCACAACATCGTAGGCCGAGGGCCTGTACTGAGCTGTAATGTTCTATGTTCTCTGAACACAGATGGCAAGTTACCTGGAGTTGTTGATTTTGAAACTGAGTTCAGTGGTCAGCAGTGTGTCCAGGTACAATTATTAGTCAGTTTGTCTCTCTTTAGAACATAAAGCAGTACAGCACAGCAGCACGTCCTCCAGCCCATGATATTGTGCTGAACTATTTAACCTAGTAATTAAATGCCTCACCAAACTAATCCCTTCTGCCTACTCAATGTCCACATCCCTCCATTCTCTGTACTTATGTGCTTGTCTTAAGAGCCGTTTGAATGTCTCTGCCATACTTGCCTTCCCCAACACCCCATTTCAGACACCCACCAGTTCGATAAAAATATGCCTCGCCCATCCCTTTTGAACTTACCCCCTTCTCAACTAAATGCACGCCCTTGCATGTTGGATGTTTTGACCCTGGGAAAAATGATACTGTCTGTCCACTCCATATCTATGCCTCTCAAAATCTTATAACCTATCAGGTTTCAGGTAAACTAACACTGTTTCAGTTGCTGGGTTTTTGCTGTTCTTTTGCATGTTCCTTCTCTCTCTCTCTCTCTCTCTCTCTCTCTCTTCCCCACTTCTCTTTCTCCCCTCTCTCCCTCTCTCCCTTCAACTACCCCCACCCCTCACTCACCCCCTCACCCCTCTCTCCCACTCCTTCTCCCTCTTTCTCTCTCCTCCTTCCATCTCTTTCTGTCTCCCCCCTCTCCTCTTCTCTCTTCCCCTCTCTGTCCCTCTTCCCTCCTTCTCTCCCCTCTCCATCTCCCTCTCTCCCCACCTCTCCCTCTCTCCCGACCATCTCTGCCTCACTCTCTCTCCTCTGTCCCTCCCCCTCTCTCTCTCCCCCTCTCTCTCTCCCTGTCTCTCTCTGTCAGTCCCTCTCTCTCTCTGTCTCTGTCCCCCCCTCTCTCTCTTGCTCTCTCCCCCTCTCTGTCCCTCTCTCTCCCTCTGCCTGTCTCCCTCTGTTTCTCTCTCTTGCTCTCTCTCCCCTCTCTCCTCTCTCTCACTCCTCTCTCTCTCCCTTTCTTTCTCTCTGTCCCCCTCTTTCTCTCTCTCTGACCCCCTCTCTCTCTCTTGCTCTCTCACCCCTCTCTGTCCCCCTCTCTCCCTCTGCCTATCTCCCTGTTTCTCTCTGTCTCCCTCTCTCCCCTCTCTCCTCTCTTTCACTCCTCTCTCTCTCTCTCTTTCTCTCTGTCCCCCTCTCTCTGTTTTTTCTCTCCCTCTCACACTCTCTCTCTCTCTCTCATTCTCCCTCTCTGTCACTCTCTCTCTACATTTTGTCAATTTTTTTTTACAATATTAACACTTTGCAGTGACAATGAGTGAAATTCTGCCTTTATTTCCTGTGTAGAGAGTTAACTTTCTACACATTGTGAAGGAAAACTTGGGCATTTATAAGCCTCTACACTGTCGTTGTTTCTTTATGGGATACAGACAGAAATTTGAACACGACCCAGCAATTTAATAAGTTCTGCAAACTTCCAGATGGCCAAACTAATTGCCAGTAAAATTGTCACCAATCATCTTGAGCTCATTATTTCATACAGTTATTGGAAGATTGCTTGTGATAACAAAAATGCAAATCATACTTTTCTTGCAAATTACATTTTAAGCTGGGTTTTGTTGGTAAGGCTAACAATTTTTGTCTTTTGTAAATAGCGCTGGAAAAGATGGCGCAGGATCATTCTTGAGCTATGGCAAGCCGTTTGCTGCATGTGTTTCCATGGTGTTATTGAGACAGGGATTCAAGGTTTGAGGTTCATTGATAGTGAAGGAATAATTATAATTAGTTTTATTCGTCGCAGGATAATGGGGAAGTTCCAAAAACAATAATCAGGAACAGAATTAGCAGTCATTTCAAGAGGTTTGCTCTACTTGTCACATGTACACCGAAATATCAAAACACACAGTGAATTGCATAACTTGTATCAATGGCCAACATCTTGGATTGTAATTCTGTTCCTGATTATTGTTTTCATAACTTCCCCATCAAGTTAAAATGACTGGTCTGTCATTACAATGTTTCTCCTATGTAAATACTTGACGATATTGGCATTGATAGAGGGTTGGCTCAAAATTGGGATTGATGGTTAGCAACCCATAGTTAATGAGGTGCTATGGTTACCAATGTTACAGTCTCAATTATTTACTAGCTACATTAATGGAGTAGATAAGACCATAGGCCATAAAATATAGGAGCAGACTTAGGTCATTTGGCCCATCGAGTCCCATTCCATCATGGCTGATGTATTTAAAACGCAAACAACAGGAATTCTGCAGATGCTGGAAATTCAAACAATACACATAAAAGTTGCTGGAATGGTCTCGGCCTGAAACGTCGACTGCACCTCTTCCTAGAGATGCTGCCTGGCCTGCTGCGTTCACCAGCAACTTTTATGTGTGATGGCTGATGTATTATCCATCTCAAAGCTATTCTACTATCTTCTCCTCGTAACCTTTGACACTCCTACTCAACAAGAATCTATCAGCCTCTGCTTTAAAAATAACCAGTGATGTGGCCATCACAGCCATCTGTGACAGTAAATACGACAGATTCACCACCTATGCCTAAAGAAACTCCACCTTATCTCTGTTCTAAAGGGACATCCTTGTATTCTGAGGCCATGCCCTCTGATGGTAGACTCACCCACTACAGGAAACATCCTCCCCCAATGGCCTGCAATATTCATTAAGATTCCCCCCCCCCCCACCACCACCACCACCCTCACCTTTCTAAACTCCAGCAAAGTGCAGGATCAGAACCTCTAAACCTCGTCGTACATTAACCCTTTCATTCCCAGGGCCATTCTCATGAGATGAAAAGATTGAGTGTATGGTGCTGAAATGTACCAAGGTAGGTAGAAAAGCAAGTTGTGAGAGAACACAAGGAGTCTGCGAAGAACCAGAAACCGATTGAGTGAACGTGTAATAAAGTTGTCCAATGGGGAATTGTAAGACAGTCCATTTGTTTAGGGGGAAATTAATAAAAAATCAGCAGATTGTTTAAATGGATGTAGATTCCATCCTTTTACTGTACAGAACTGTAGAAAAGTGTTTGACACATATATGTCACTAGAGAGCCTAAGTCTTTAGCACAGTACTGCAGTAATTTTATGTATTGCACTGTATGCTGCCACAAAAAAAAAACAAATTTCTTGACATATGTGGGGGAGGGAGTGGGAAGCACCAGAGTGACATCCAGTGGTACAAACAAGCATCACAAATTGGGATCTTCCTTGGTTGCAGTGAATGACACCTTCTCTGCCTTGTCAAACCCTTTGCTCTCTGTGGAGTGTTGCAGAACCACCCTCCTGACTGTTAGATTTCACTGTAGATCTCATTCGCCCAGTCTGCCGGAGCCGACGACACATGCTAGGGCAGACGTGTTCCTATCCCACCAGAGCATGAGGCTGCCGGCTACCTTCGCCTGGTTTAGCCTGTTGTCGAGCAGTGTACCGGGGTGTGGCCACTGTCACATGAAAGTGCTTACTTGCAGCCACATATAAGAGCTGAGTGTCTGGTGGGGACCAAAGGCAAGTGAGCTGCCTCAGAATGGGCATGACAGGCCCCTTCACCAGAGGTGCTATCCCTTCCTCGACACGCCGTACACCTGGAGTACGATGCACAGTTTAGTTACTTCCATCTAAAGGGGAGTTTTCCTGCGTTGTAGATAGCTCAGGAGTACTTCACCAGTGTTGATTTGTAGGCCACAAACAACAGGAATTCTGCAGATGCTGGAAATTCAAGCAACACACATAAAAGTTGCTGGTGAACGCAGCAGGCCAGGCAGCATCTCTAGGAGGAGACCCCTTCAGGGTCTCGGCCTGAAACGTCGACTGCACCTCTTCCTAGAGATGCTGCCTGGCCTGCTGCGTTCACCAGCAACTTTTATATGTGTTGCTTGATTTGTAGGCCGAAGGGATTATTTTATGAGGATCAGTTGCGTAGGCTGGGACAACGCTCAATGGAGTTTTGAAGGATGAGACATCTTACTGATATTTGATCCAAGTGAAATTCTGCGGGGCTTAAGTGGCAGATGCTGTGATAACGTTTTCCATTGCAGGAGAATCTGGAATTAGGGAACTAGTTTCAGACTAAAAGCAGAGATGAAGAGGAATTTCTTTTGTCAGAGATTGAATCACTGGACACCATGCATTCAATCATTTTATCTACTCCAACTATCTACATGAAACAACGTCATAGGAAAGCAGCATCCATCATCAAAGATTCTCACCACCCAGGTCATGCTCTCTTTTCACTGCTGCTATCAGGTAGAAGGTATAGGAACGTCACAAACAGTTACTACCCCTCAACCATCAGCTCCTGAACAAAAGGGGATAACTGCACTTACTTACTTACTTGCCCATCCAATGAGATGTTCCTACAACCAATGATCTCACTTTAAGGGTCTTTTTCTTGTTATTTCATGTTCTCGTTATGTATTGCTATTTACTTGTATTTATATTTGCACAGTTTGTTGTCTTCTGCACTCTGGTTGATTTTTCATTGATCCTGTTATAGTTACTACGCTATAGATTGCTGAGTATGCCAACAGGAAAATGGATCTCAGGCTTGTATGTGGTGGCATGTATGTACTTTGATAATAAAATTTTACTTTGAGATATGAACTTTGAACTTAATAAATAATTGAGACACCCCCTTAGTTATGGATTGCAGAACTGAAACTCATTGTTTATCCCATTCCTGAGCCAATTCTCTGTCAATGTTCACAGCTTCAAAGTACTTATCTTGATGCACTCTGTTAGTCAGGGTCGAGAATGGATGTTGTGTCCCAGCTGTCCATGTGATACGCAAACCAGGGCCATACAATATGGCCATACAACATGCAGCAGGCTCCCTCTTTCCATGCAGCTGGTGAATTCCAGTGAACGGCAGAGACCAATACAGTTTGGCACCAGCGGGTCGTAGGATTTGCCCATCATAGTAGTCGCCTATAACCAACCCAACATAGGACTGCCTCAGGGACTCCAGATTTTTCATCAGAGTTTACTCCCGAAGCCTTCCACGTGAGTGGGTATAGTCAGAGGCTGCGGAGATTTGAGGTCCAAGATTTCCTTCTCCTAGGTGAGCTGCCAACCACGGTTGACAAGCCCCATCTTCCCAAACTGACTGGCTTTAAGGCTCCCATAACTTGCCTTTGCCCTTTCTAAGCCACAAGTGAATACAAGTAGCCGGATTTGGTTGTGAGAGGTTATTTCAGGTACATGCCATTGGGAGGATTTAATAGGTATCCACACTACCACCCCTGACTATAACAACCTAAAGGAACTCTTCAAAATACTACACAGGTATAAACTCAGTAATCTACAGGCCAATCAGAATCAGGTTTAATATTACTGGAATATGTCATGCAAATTGTCTTTATGGCAGCAGTACATTGTAAAGCATAATAATAGAGAAAAAATGTGAATTACATTAAGGATATAAACACAAAATAGTTAAATTAAATAAGTAGTACAAAATAAAAGTAGCGCAGAATAAAAAAGTAGTGAGGTAGTGTTCGTGGGTTCAATGTCCATTCAGAAATCTGATGGCAGAGGGGGAGAAGCTGTTCCTGAAAGATTGATTGTGTGCCTTCAGGCTTCAGTACCTCCTTCTTGATGGTAGCAATGAGAACAAGGCATGACCTGGGTGATGGCACTCCATCCTCACCATTCGCAACATCCTGTGCTTCCACCAGATTTACAAACTTGCTCTCCGCTCTACGTTGACGAATACAGTACTGTGCACCCTAGCTATGTATATACGTATACGCATATGTATATTATCGGCACCCAATTGCCCACCATTGAGAACATCTACCATAAACACTGCCTGGGCAGGGCGAAAAGCATTATTAGATTAGATTAGATTATGAGGAGACTCAGTCCTCGTTTATTGTCATTTAGAAATGCATGCATTAAAAAATGATACTATGTTCCTCCAGAATGATATCACAGAAACACAGGACAAACCAAGACTAAAACTAACAAAACCACATAACTATAACATATAGTTACAACAGTGCAAAGCAATACCATAATTTGATAAAGAGCAGACCGTGGGCACGGTAAAAAAAAGTCTCAAAGTCCCGATCGACTCATCACCTAACGCAGACGGCAGAAGGGAGGAACTCTCCCTGCCGTGAACCTCCATGCGCCGACAACTTGCCAATGCATTGGAAGCACCCGACTGCAGCCGACTCTGAGTCTGTCCAAAAACTTCGAGCCTCTGACCAGCCCCTCTGATACAGCCTCTCCGAGCACCATCCTCTGCTGAGCACTTCGACCACGCCCCGGCCGCCGAGCAACAAGCAAAGCCGAGGGCTCGGGGCCTTCTCCGGCGATTCCGGACCACACAGTAGTAGCAGCAGCAGTGAAACAGGCATTTCAGAAGTTTCACCAGATGTTCCTCCGTGCTCTCACGTCCATCTCCATCAAATGAGGATTGTGCATGGCACCCTACTTGACAAGTAACAGACATCACCACCGGAGTGGCCGCTGCAAGCTGCGTCGCGCCGCCATCTTCTCCTCCCACCGTCATCTCCTCCTCCCATTATCAAGGATGTATCTCACCCTAACCATGGCCTTTTTACTCTCCTCCCATCCGGTAGGCGCTACAGGAGCCTCCGCTCCCACACCAACAGGCTCAGGAAGAGCTTCTTCCTTGAGGCTGTGACTCTGTTGAACCCCTCATCACAGCGCTAAGCAATAAAGTATGACTATGACTATGACTATTGCATCCGTATTGTACTGTGTCTGTACTTATATATTTGTATGCTGTAGCACTTACTTTTTATTCACAGTTATTTTTTAAATAACACTATTCTTACGCACTTCTGGTCAGATGCTAATTGCATTTCATTAGCTTTGTATCTGTACTCTAAATCTAATCTAATCTAATATGTGGCTAATACTTTTGCAGAGCACTGTACATTGGCACCAGGATGTGTGGCGGCACTTGCAGGCTGCCCGCATTACAGCGTAGGTTGTTAATGCAAACAATGTAATTCCCTATATGTTTCGATATGCATGTTATAAGTGAGGCGAATCTGAATCCCAATCTGTGTGATTGACTTCGCATTTTTTAATCAGGAGCCTCAGGCAGAAAGCTGTTATGAAATTTGTTACTTGGCAGTAGTGATGCAGTGCGATACACATAAATTACCATAAATCACAATAAGAAGAGACAATAAATTCATAAATAGTGCAAAAAGAGCAAAACAGTGTGGCAGCGTTCATGGATTTGGGGACCGTTCAGAACTCTGACGGCAGAGGGGAAGAAGCTGTTCCCAAAGTGTTCCTAATACCTTGTTATCATCTTATACTTCATTGTTTACCTGCACTGCACTTTCTCTGTAGATTTTACACTTTGTTCTGCATTGTTATTGGTTTACCTTCTTCTATTTCAATGTGCTGTGTGATGATCTGATCCATATGAACAGTATGAAAGACAAGCTTGTCCCTGTATCTCGATACATATGACAATAATAAACCAATTCTAATTCCAATACCTGACCGCATAAGTGGCTCTCTCTCCTGTCAAGGTGGACAGATGGTTAAGGAGCCATCCCACTAGACCACAGTTGAAGACCATACCAGCGCAGAAGCAATGTAGTTCATGTGAAGCAACTCACCCCAGTGAGTTGAAAAGTCAAAAAATGATGCCTAAAATTCAATTTCTAGTATCATCTTATGTGACAATTTCAATGCATAGCTTGAACATGATTGGAGGAGAGTACGGGGGTGGTGATGTCACAGGTAGGTTTTTTACAGGGAGAGCGGTGAGTGCTTGGAACATATTGCCAGGGGTGGTAGCAGGGGGAGATACAGTAGGAACATTTAAGGGACACTTTGATAGGCACATGGATGATAGAAAAATGGAGGGTTATGTGGGAAGGAAGTGTTAGATTGATCTTAGAGTACGTTGAAAGGTCGGCACAATACTCTGTGTTCTATATTCTATTTTTTTTAAACTGGCCTCTACAATTATGGAATGGTCTCTGCAGGGAATTTCTGATTGCCTCATTATAGGAAGGATGCGGAGTATTTAGATTTGGTGCAGAGGAAATTTACCTCAACACCGTCTGAATTAGAGAGCATGTCTTATGGTGATAGGCTGAGAGAGATAGGGCTTTTCTTTCTGGAGTGAAGGAGGATGAGAGGTGATTTGATAGAGATGCATAAGATGATAAAGGGCATAGTGTGGCGACCCACTTTCCAACACACTCGAACCGGCTCACGAAACAGCGCGCGCAGACAGAGAGACCGGTCCCAAAAAGGGCGCCAGGCCATCTTCACCAGCAGGGGGAAAATCCCGCACGTGGAAAGGGTCTGCGAATATGTATTCCCCGGGGAGGGCGGGATTGGGAAGGCTTTAAAGGAGGCCGCAAAGTTTGAATAAATCTCTTTTATCACAACTCCAACTCACCGACTGCGTGTCGTTATTCTAGCGCTGTGTGTAGCACACCGCTACAATAGAAAGATTTTTTTTCCCTAGCATGGAAATGGCTAATACGTGGAAGCATAATTTTAAGGTAATCAGATGAAAGTATCTGGGGAGGGTGAGATATCAGAAGTAAGATTTTACTCAGGGAGTAGTAGGTAAGTGAAATGTGGTGCTAGATGCACTGGGGGTATTTAAGAAACTCCTTAATAGGCTTATGGAGAGAGAGAATTGAAGGTCTGTGTAGGAGAGGAAGGTTAGATTGATCTTAGAGTAGGTTAAAGTTTCAGCCCAACATTGTGGGCCAAAGGGCTGTAATATTCCGTGTACTATGTTCAATGTTGCATGAGAGGAAAACAGAAGGCTCTTTTGGAGGGAAGAGTGAGATTGGTCCTGGAGTAGGCTAAAGGGTTGGCACAATATTGTTGGTTGAACTGTGCTGCATTGTACTGTTCTACACATTGATTGGTGTTCATTGCTGGCGTTTTCTCCAAAAGGACCACAGCCTTTGGGTTTGGAGGCTCGTGTGCATCAATGATCCAAAGAGCTATGTTGGCTGGAGTCAGGACTTTGTGCTTTGGCTCTTGGTCGGGTCACCCTTGCTAAATAGGTCAAAGGATTGGTCCACCGGTCTTCCAGGTTTGGGGGTTCAGCTCAGGGCTAACAACCCCAGCTGGTAAAACAAAACTGTTATGGAAACAGCAATGAAGAATCCTTCAAGTGCAATGGTATTCCTGAGTCTCCACCCAGGACTTGCATGACTGACAGTAGTGAAAACCGAGAGGAAGCTACCAACATGGTGAAGAAAGCCCCAAACACCATCAGGGATGGAGGATCTTCGTTGCTGCTCCAAACACCAGCGACGTAACAGGCCGTAGAGAGATTGATGGAGTTTCAGGATCTTTCTTTAATGCACTTTGACCTTGTAAAATGAGTGCTGTTCGGTTTTAACAATGTCTTTAATGATGTGGTTCAGTTCATGTGGACTGCAGCACATGCTTATGTATTTCCATATTATTGCCTGTCGTTCTCTTGTTCGGCAGCACAAGTACAGTAGCAGAGACAGACAAAGTACCCTGCAACTGCTGTAAGAACGAGTTATAAATGGAATCTGCCTTATTTTGTTGCAGTCTGTTCATTGCAATGCAGTATCCCAGATCTCTTTCTAAGTACCCTGTACATCTATGCTGGCATTCAGCTTAAATCTCGTGGCTGTACAGAGAGCCTGGTGTGCCCCTCTGCTGCATGCAGCTTGCTGACTGCGGACATGCTACCTAGCACAATGAGTTTGTGCGTCAGCATCCTAGGTTAAAAATGAATGAAAAATCAATCTGTATGACTGCAGTGCGAGCACTGTCCACTCTAACCTAGTTTCCTCATCTTATTCTACATTGCTACCCCAAGTGATAGCACTGGTTAAAATGGTAAGTAGACTTCAGGAGTTTTAGTTTCATGTTTTGGCTCTGTCTGAAGGGATAAACTAAAATGCTGCAAATGGTTTCCTGCAGTTCTGAGCATGATACTGATTACTGTGCTGAACTGTTCATTGCACTTTTCATCATCCTTTTAACTCTGGGGGTTTTAAGCCAAAAGTGATCTATATGAAATGGATGTCATTTGAAAATATTGTGTGCAATAACGTGACTAATGCTGTACAAAAGATTGTTTCTACTTGTCTCTATAGTACGGCTCTTAAATAACGTAGCAACTGTGTTTCAGCTGCTTTTTTTTCTTTCTGTAATTTATGCATGAATTTTGTTAATCTTACAAAAATTAGACTTTCATAACAATCCATGCTTCATGTTATTACTTAACCGGTCAAATTTAACTGTGGAGTAGGATAACGATTATTTGACTGCAGCAGGGTTCAGCTCAGTTTTGCAGCTGCCGGGATCTCTGCTCATTTATTCAATTAACCCAAATACTTTCAGCTTTTCCCACAGTGAAGTGAACCTCTGCAGCCTCAACAATGACTTCTCTGCTGTTACTTGCTCTGCTGTCCGTCTGCTGGGCTGATTCCCATTTTAACCTGAACTCTACAGGGTCTAAGTACTTCAGAACGATCTACATTGCAGGTAAGGGCACTCAGGATATGGATTGGGGACGGTGGTGGTGGTGGTGGTGGTGGTGGTGGTGGTGGTGGTGGTGGGGGGGGGGGAAGAGGTCGCTGAACTGAACAATTTACCTTCCTTTAGACCAGGGCTTCCCAACTTGAGGTCCACAGACCTCTCAGTTAATAGTAGGGGTTAGTGGCATAAAAATGGCTGGAAATCCCTGCTTTCATGAATATCAGATGTATTGTGCATCTACTAATTCTTGTATTTATGGATTCTGTTTTCTTTAACTCATTCTGCTTTTAAAGATTATTGAAAGCATTTAATTTATAAAGTATACATTAATATTTAAAGTATCATAAATTGTGCAGTAAATTCAATTAATTATACATCATATATGAACTATGAGGTCAAATTGTTATTGCTTTTTCATGTTTTACCACAGTTCTCACATATGCTTGGTAATTATTCTACTTGTACTATTTTAAGCAGCACTCACAAGGTACCAAGCAGGATTCTTCCAACTCTTCCTTCCCTAGCATATTCTGTTCAATAACATAACACTTGTCTTCCTCACAGTAGGTTCTCAGTTTTTGATCTGTTTTGCCAGCTGTTGTTCCTTTGCCCCCCCACACCCCGTGAATGTCTCTGATCTAAATGAGATGCATGGCCTTGAATCAGCACAGATCACACTGCAAGATTCTAACCTTCCCAGATTTTGCCAATTCCTTTTGTGTGAAAAGAAATTCACACTTAGCAGGAAACCCAGCTTAACGTATCACTACGAAACATAGAACACAGAACATAGAAACGTGCAGTTTAGGAACAAGACATTTGGCCCACAATGTTGTGCCAAACCAAATAAACTAGTAGTCAAATGGCCATCTAAGCTAATCCCTCATGCCTTCACAATGCCCATATCCCTCCAGTTTCCTCTCATTTGTGTACCTTTAAGACACATACAGAAATCTTTCAGATAAGGGATGTGGCTGTCCTTAAGTAAGCATGGCGGCCATTTTGCAAGACAATTGAACTGAAAAATGAGATGTTTAAGAGGTGAAATTATCATTGGGGAATTTCCTGTCCCTCTGTACTTAGCACTCCGTGATCATTAAAAAATCACCCAGGTCAATGGAATAGATGAGTAAGAACTTGTTTAGATAACTCACCCATTGAATGTCTTGCCTTCGCGGGTAATACAGTCATGGTCAGAATGCTATCAGCATCTGCCTCAGATTAGCTGTCTTTCAAGTTCTGACATTTTACAGATAGCACAATTTACTAAACTAAACATCCCATTTGCTAAGGTACAATTATGGAACCGGCACCAAAATTTGGCCGCTTTTTTTTAATCAGAGATCTATAATCATCTTTTCAAATGTTTTCAGTTTTCTGATCTCATTCTCACTATGAATGTCCAGTCCCTCCTATCCTCCATCGGGAAGGCCTTAACGCTCTCCACTGGATAACAGACCTAACCAGTTCCCCTCCACCACCACCCTCAATCATCTGGTGGAATTGGTCCTCACACTCAACAATTTCTCTTTCGGCTCCTCCCACCTTCTCCAAAGACAAGGTGTAGCCACGGACATGCACATGGACACCAGCTATGGCTGCCTTTTCACTGGCTACATGGAACAGTCCATGTTCCAAGCCTTCAGTGGATAATGCTCATGTGACCAATCTGCCAATTGTTGATTGCTCATGGCTGTTTGCGCTATTGTCTTGGAAATTGTTGGTTGCTATTGTGTTGTCTATTAAATGCTTGACACCGACCCATAATTACTTCTGGTAAGTTTCACATTCTGGCTGTAAAGAGGTTCTGATTCTGATTTTGATTGATGACTGCATTGGTGTTGCTTCACCTGTCATCTGCGAGCTTGTACGCCTTCCTCTCCCCTCACCCCCCACCTTCTTATTCTGGCTTCTTCCCTCTTCCTTTCCAGTGCTGATGAAGGGTCTTGGCCCAAATTGTCAACTGCTTATTCCTCTCCATAGACACTGCCTGACCTACTCAGTTCCTCTAAAATTTTGTGTGTGTGACTTTCTAAACACCTTGTTGAATTCCATTGGCTAAAAAATCCCAGAGGCAAGAACCTTCTTGATCATTGTGAACAGAGCAAGTTTAGATTCACCTCATGAATTTTCAGAAAGATGACTAGTTTTCCTTGCCAGACACACAAAATGCTAGAGGAACTCAGCAGGCCAGTCAGCATCTATGGAAAAGAGTAAACAGATAATGTTTTGGGCCAAAACCCTTCATCAGAACTAATTTTCCTCTCTATGGTTAACAGCTATTGTCCAACAAATAGCGCATACCATCAAATTGGTTCTTCCTTGTTTTCTTTATTTTTTTTTTATGATTTTGATGATGTTTTCACAAAACTATGCCCTTTCTTTTGCTCCAATGTCTTTGTCTATATTCTGTTTACAAGTAGTCAAGATGGACATGCAGCTGATTGAATAATCAGAAGGGGTGATGGAAGTAAGTATTAGGAAAAGCAAGCTAGAATTAAACAGAACATTGGATAGACCATATCTGGACTACTATCTTTTAGTTTCCTCTAATAAAAATGCATTTTCTTTGGAAGGGTAGAAATTCAGTGCAGAAATAACAGGATAGACAAAGGAGAGTTAGTGAATGTTATTTACTTGGAACAGGGGTTCCCAATCTTTTTTATGCCATGAACCCCTACCACTAACCGAGGGGTCTGTGGGCTCCAGGTTATTAATCCCAACTTGGACTTTCACGAAGTGCCACACATGATGCTGCTAACTAAGATAAGATCCCATGTAATTACAGGAAAGGTACAAGCATGGATAGAAGATTGGGTGACTGCAAGAGGCAGAAAGTGGGAATAAAAGGGGCCTTTTCTGGTTGACTGCATATCACTAATGGTGTTCCACAGGGTTTGGTATCGGGACTGCTGATCTGGATCATGGAACTGATGGCTTTGTGGCCAAGTTTGTGGATTACAGTAAGATAGGTGGAGGGGCAGGTAGTGTTCAGGAATCAGAAAGTGTGCTGAAGGACTTAAACGGATTGGGAGAATGGACAAAGGCATGGCTGACAGAATACAATGCAGGGAAGCGCATGGTCTTGCACTTCAGTAGAACGGATAAAGACGTTCACTATTATCTAAATGGCAAGCAAATTTGGAGATCAGAGGTACAGGGACTTGGAGTCCCAGTGCAGGATTCTTTAAAGATTAATTTGCGCATTGAGTCATTAGTAAGCAAGGCAATTGCAATATTAGCATTCATTTCTAGTGGAGCAATGATATAATGCTGGGGATTTATAAGGCATTAAACAGACTGCATTTGGAGTATTGTAAGCAGTTTTTGGCTCCTTATCTAAGAAAGGTTGTGCTGGCATTGGAAAAGGTACAGAGGAAGTTCACAAGAATGATTCTGGTAATGAAAAGGTTAGCATATGAGGAGTGTCTCTTAGTTCTGGGTCTGTACTTGCTGGAGTTTAAACTAATAGGAGAGGGGGAGAAGTCTCATTGAAACCATCAAATTTAAAAGGCAGGACATTTCTATTAGTGGGAGGGTCTAGGACCAGAGAGCACAGCCTCAGAATATTAGGATGTCCCTTCAGAACAGAGAGAACTCTGGTGAATTTCTTTACCAGAGGGTGGTGAACCTGTGGAATTCATTGCCAGAGATGGCTGTGGAGGCCAAATCATAGGGTATATTTAAAGTGGATGGTGATAGGTTCTTGAATAGTAAGTGCATTGAAGATTATGGGGAGAAGGCAGGAGAATGAGTTTGAGAGGAAAAATAAAGCAGCCATGATGGAAAGTCTAATTCTACTCCAATGTCTTATGGTCTTGTGATGAGGTAGTCCTCTCACAAATGTTTGAGACTGAAAATGTACTCACTGGAGTTTATAAAAACCGTTATCTTATTGAAGTATCATCCTCATCATTACGTGCTGTGTCATATGATGTGGGCAATCATGATCTTTCACCATAACTGTTCTTGGCAATTTTTTCTACAGAAGTGGTTTGCCATTGTCTTTTTATGGGCAGGGTCTTTACATGATGGATGACCCCAGCCATTATCAATACTCTTCGGAGATTATCTGCCTGGCGTCATGGTCGCATAACCAGGACTAGTGATCTGCACCAGCTGCTCATACGACCATCCACCACCTGTTCCCATGGCTTCACATGACCCTGATCGGGGGGGCGGTGCTAAGCAGGTACTGCACCTTGCCCGAGGGTGACCTACAGGCTAGCAGAGGGAATGAGTGCCTTACACCTCCTTTGGTAGAGGCATATCTCCATCTTGCCAGCCATATTGAAGTAAATGTGACTTTAATGGGGCTTGATAGAGCAAAGCTGAGAGGATGGTCCCCTTCATAAAACAGATCTAGAGCCAGATGGCAGAACTCTGAAACCAATATCACACATTTTGGATGATTTTTTTTTTCTTTCCAAAGATCGTTAAATGTTTGGAAGCCCCAGTGAGTTGAGGAGGCTGAGTCACTAAAGTTATTCCTGGCTGGGACGGAGAGATTTTTGGAGCTGAGGCTGAGATCAGATCAAGCACAATATTATTAACTAGAAGAATATCCTGCAGGGACAAATCGGCCTATTTATTTCTTATGAGACAGTATCATTGTCAGGCTAATGACTCTGTTACAGGTCCTCGCTCCATTTAGCTGATAAATGTTGAAGTGGTGGGGGGGGGGGGTTACCTCAGAACAATGCTTTCAAACAAATGGATGAGTAGCCCCTGCTGGCTGCTAAAAGGAGGCTTGCAGAGTCTACAGTCTCCAGATGGTACAGGCTGTCAAAATGGCCCTTACGGCCATTGACGTGCTTCTCTCTCCATGTGCAGTAGCTGTGAACCATAGCAGGGAAAGGGTGCTGGTACTTTTCCCATAGCTTGCTGAAGCTCTCCTTGTAAGACGTGCTCTCTGATCCAGGCAGCATCTTAGCAAATCTGTTCTGCATCCTCTTTGGACCCCAACCATCCAGATCATGCTCGCTTCTTGCTGCTGCCATTGGTCCCACATCACTAGATTCAGGAGCAGTTATGACCCTTCAACCATCAGGCTTCTGAATAAGTATGGATAATTTCATTCCTCTCAATTCAGAACCGTTTCTAAAACTTATGGACTCGCTTCCATAAGGAGTCTACAACTCAACTTCTCAGCTTTATACATCGATCTATCTACTTAATTATTATTTGCAGTTTGTCTTTTTTTTACATTGGTTGGTTGTCAGTCTTTGTTTACATCTGTCGTTTTTCATTTAATCTATTGTATTTCGTTGTTCTACTGCGAGTGCCCACAAGAAAATGGATCCCAAAGTAGTATATGGTGACATATATAGTACGTACCTTGATAATACATTTACTTTAAACTAAAGTGTCTTCATCCTTCCTATAATGGGGCGACCAGAAATGAACTCAATACTCCAACTGTGAAACCCTTTCCAACGTTCTATTCCATGGACCGTTATCTCTAACCGAGGGTCTGTGGACCCCAGGTTGGGAACCCCTGCCCTAAACTCCCTATGCCCTTATGCCCTGAGGCACCCTTAGCCAGTGATGACACAATTAATGGAGTACAATATAAAGACCTACATATGAGACCACACAAATAAGAGGTAAAACAACAGTTCAGTGATGGGTAGCATATTTATTTGCAAAATGCGCAGGACTTGAAATGATTTAGCTGCAGTGTCTCACCTTCATGCTTCACGCAGTGCCACAATAAAATTTCTTCACATTCTGCTCAAAATAATTACATTTCACTGGAAGAGACAGGTGTTATTGTTGGCAGGGAAATCTGCCATGGAGCCTCCCTGGGTCAGGACTGTTAAACATGATTCATATTCCTTTCCTGATGCTCCCAAGAAGATATTGGGCCAGCCATGATTGCTGAGTGAATTGTGCATTGTGGAAATTTATTGTATTTCAAGTTCAAGGTTATTGTCATTCAACCATACACATGTATGCAGCTAAACGAAACATCAATCTTTTGGGACCAAGGTGCAAAACACAGTACATACAGTCACACAAAGCACATATAGCTACAATCCAGCACATACAGACACAAAATGATATTAGCTGCAGTTGTCTTAATATAGAGAAACTGGATATAAAGAAGGCACAGTGAATATGTTTGAATTAAGTCCATCATAATATTTCTCAGCAGTGTTGAAATTCCACTGTGGTTTTTGTGGTTTTATACCATAGAGAAACAGTGGAATATGACTGTAAAAGATGAGGCAACGGAAGATCCATTAATTCCTGTGGAGTTTATGGATCTGTATGTTATGCAACAAGGATAGAACCACGGATTTCTACATTCTCAGGAGCATAAAGACTTCTCTCTAAGCCTGTATGTTATTCCTTTGAGTTCTATAACCTGGTTAATTTATAATCTGTACTTTTAGTTACAGGAACCCCAATGGTTGTAACATTGGCATTAAGCATATGTTTTTGTAACCATAAAGACCCACTTTATTAGCTTTATTTGTCACATGTACAGTGCTGTGCAAAGTCTTAGACACATATGTATAGCTAGGGTGCCCAAGACTTTTGCAGACTTCTGTATTTGTCAATGTGGAGCGGAGAGCAAGTTTGTAAATCTGGCAGGAGTAAATGACGTTGGGAATGGCGAGGTTGGAGCATTACTAGAGGGGTGGCAGACAGGTGGCAGAGAAGGACTGCCAAGTGGGGGTGGTGGTGTGGGTGCCTACACACCCAGCCCTGAGACACCAGGCAAGTCACTTGATCCCAAACAATTGGTTTATTGATCATTACAGAGCGTCTTTCTGTTGCTTTCCCTTTTCCCAACCATGATTCCTCTCTCCCTGCTCCCTTACCACTCTCAGTCACAACAGAGAGTCATATCAAAATCAGGTTTATCATCACTCACGTATGTCATAAAATTTGTTTCTTTTTTTAAGGTAGCAGTACAGTGCAATACATAAATTTACTACAGTACTGTCCGAAGTCTTAGGCACAGTTTCTCTATACACGTGCATAAGACTTTGCACAGTACTGTATGTCAGTGATATTGAACGTGATTTATTTTTAATGTTGAGATTAAGTTCAAGTTTAACTATTGCTCAACCACACAGGAACACAACCCAGCTTGTTATTCCACCGACAGAACACTGGAGGGTAACACCGTTGGTCTTAGGCATGTAGTGAAACATACAGAGAGTGTTGAAATGTACAGTGAAATGCATCGTCTGCGCTGAATCAAATCCGCAAGGACTGTGCTGGGCTGCCTGCAGGTGTCGCCACACTTCTGGCACCATCATAGCAAGCCTACAACTCACTAACCTGACCTGCACACCTTGGGAATGTGGGAGGAAACCAAAGCACCCGGAGGAAATCCACTCAGTCACAGGGAGACATACAAACCTCTTACAGGCTGCGGCAGGAATTGAACTCCAATCTTAGAGCTGGATCTGTAAGGAGATGCATTAAACATCGGGCCAGCCATATAGTTAATCCGTGACTTTTAATGTTGATAACGTACTGTAAAAACTGTAGAACATTACAACTCGGTACAGGCACTTCAGCCCATGATGTTCTGCTGACCTTTTAACTGACTCTAAGATCAATCTAGCCCTTCCCTCCTATATAGCCCACTAATTTTTTCTATCATCCATGTGCCTATCTAAGAGTCTCTTAAATGTCCCTAATGTATCTGCCTCTACCACCACCCTGGCAGAGTGTCACACGCACCCACCGCTCTCTGTGTAAAAAACCTACCACTAACATCCCCTCTGTAGTTTCCTCCATGAAGTAGAGAGCTGTGGTGGGGGGGGAGACTAAGTGGAAAAGGTAAATGTCACAGTGGTCCCAGGTGCGGAGGAATAGCAGACTCTGTCACGGTGAGCGCTGGCAACGACTCAACCCAGATGTGGGGGGTACGGCAGACTCCCCATGCAGAGAATAAAACAAGAGGTTAGACATAGAAATACCAACAAAGCATTGGAAGCACAACAGAGTGACACATGAGACATATCATTCTCCACAAACATGAGGATTCTGCTCCAGCACTAAGCGAGAGTCCCCTTTCGATAATCACAGAATGCAGGAAACCCGAGCCAGTCATAAATTGACAAGATTTAACCGAAAGCACAAGAACTTAATGGCTGTAGTTAAGATAACAATTAGTAAGCACACATGCTGAAGAAACCTAGAAGCCCTACGCTTGACAACAGAGGCCCACGGAACACATTGCAGGTTAAGGGCTGAAGAAGAAGGAATCTGATTAGAGAGATCAGTACACTCTGGGAGAAAAGGCAGGAGGAGGTGCACCAAAGGGAGCAAGTGAGGAGGGAACCAAAATGGGGAATGGGAAAAAGAGTAACCTACAAAGATGCAAACAACAGGAATTCTGCAGATGCTGGAAATTCAAGCAACACACATCAAAGTTGCTGGTGAACGCTGAAGGCCAGGCAGCATCTCCAGGAAGAGGTACAGTCAACGTTTCAGGCCGAGACCCTTCGTCAGGACTAACTGAAGGAAGAGTGAGTAAAGGATTTGAAAGTTGGAGGGGGAGGGAGAGATCCAAAATGATAGGAGAAGACAGGAGGGGGAGTGATGGAGCCAAGAGCTGGACAGGTGATTGGCAAAAGGGGATACGAGAGGATCATGGGACAGGAGGTCCGGGGAGAAAGACAAGGGGGGGGAAACCAGAGGATGGGCAAGTGGTATAGTCAGAGGGACAGAGGGAGAAAAATGAGAGTGAGAGAAAGAATGTGAGTATAAAAATAAATAACAGATGGGGTACGAGGGGGAGGTGGGGCATTAGCGGAAGTTAGAGAAGTCGATATTCATGCCATCAGGTTGGAGGCTACCCAGACGGAATATAAGGTGTTATCCACGGCCTCCTCTACTGTAAAGATGAATATCCACGGCCTCCTCTACTGTAAAGATGAAGCCACACTCATGTTGGAGGAACAACACCTTATATTCCGTCTGGGTAGCCTCCAACCTGATGGCATGAACATCGACTTCTCTAACTTCCGCTAATGCCCCACCTCCCCCTCGTACCCCATCCGTTACTTATTTATATACACACATTCTTTCTCTCACTCTCATTTTTCTCCCTCTGTCCCTCTGACTATACCCTTTGCCCATCCTCTGGTTCCCCCCCTCCCATTGTCTTTCTCCCCGGACCGCCTGTCCCATGATCCTCTCATATCCCCTTTGCCAATCACCTGTCCAGCTCTTGGCTCCATCCCTCCCCCTCCTGTCTTCTCCTATCATTTTGGATCTCCCCCTCCCCCTCTCCCTCCCATTTTCAAATCTCTTACTCACTCTTCCTTCAGTTAGTCCTGACGAAGGGTCTCGGCCTGAGACGTCGACTGTACCTCTTCCTAGAGATGCTGCCTGGCCTGCTGCGTTCACCAGCAACTTTGATGTGTGTTGCTTAACCTACAAAGATGTCGTGTTAAGGTCTCATTCTTACAAGATGACAAAAGTGGATAGGCAGAGACATTTTCACAGGATGGAAGTAACAAATAGAAGTGTGCATAATTTGAAGGTGATTGGAAGGAAGTACTGGGGATGTCAAAGGTGTTTTTTTTTTAACAGCTGTGGAGGCCAGAGAGTGACGTGCGCATGGAATGCATAGCCAGGGATGATGGCGTTGAGGAAGATACATTCGAGACATTTAAGAAACTCTTAGATGGGTATACAAGGATCGTTCGATGGCTTTGGAATTCAGAAGGATCAGAGTGATCTCATTGAAGCCTTTCGAATGTTGAAAGGCCTAGACAGAGTAGACATGGAAAAGATGTTTCCCATGATGGGGGAGTCTAGGACAAGAGGGCTCAGCCTCAGGATAGAGGGGCGTGCATTTAAAACAGAAATGTGGAGAAATTTCTTTAGCCAGATGGTGCTAAATTTGTGGAATTTATTACCACAGGCAGCTGCGGAGGCCAGGTCATTGGGTGTATTTAAGGCAGAGCTTGATAAGTTCCTGATTGGACACAGCATCAAAGGTTACGGGGAGAAGGTCAGGGCATGGGGCTGAGGAGGGCAAATAAGGATCAGCCATGATTGAACGGCAGAGCAGACTTGATGGGCCAAATGGTCTGATTCTGCTGCTATGTCTTATGGTCACTAACTGCCTATTCACCTTCCCATTCCTTCTCCTGAAAGTCACCCAACTACCTACCTCTTGCAAATTAGGGGTGACAACTTCCCTGTAACTCAGTCAATGATCTCCTCACTCTCCTGTACAAGCCAAAGGTCATCCAGCTGCTGCTCCAGATCATTTCAAGGCCCTGCGGCTGGATGCACTCCACACAGAGGTAGTACCCTCTCACCACTGGCCCACTCCCAACAATGGCTGCTCTGCTTGTCCTTACTGTACTTTTATTTACTCCTCTCTGCTCTGCTCCTGCTGCTGACTGGGCCACCGGAATGGCACCGAGCGCCCGCGTAGCTCTCCTTTTAAATGAGTGCAGCCAACCTGCGAGAAACCTCCTCTGATTGGGACACCAGAAAATATCTAATCAGCCAATCATGTGACAGCAACTCAAAACATGCAGATGCGCTCAAGAGGTTCAGTTGTTGTCCAGACCAGACATCAGAATGGGGAAGAAATGTGATCTAAGTGGCTTTGACCGTGGAATGATTGTTGGCACCATACGGGGTGGTTTGAGTATCTCAGAAACTGTTGGATTTTCACACACAACAGTCTTGAGATTTCACAGAGAGTTGTGTGAAAAACAACGAAAAACATCTCCTGAGCAGCACTTCTGTGGGTGAAAATGCCTTGTTCATGAGAGAGGTCAGAGGAGAATGGCCGGACTGGTTCAAGCTGACAGGAAGACGACAGTAACTCAAATAACCACATGTCACAACAGTGGTGTGTAAAAGAGCATCTCTGAACACACAGCATATCAACTGTTGGCATGGATAGACTACAGCAGCAGAAGTCCACACCCTGTTCCATTCATGAACCTAGTAAAGTGGCCACTGATTGCATTTTCAAGTTCAAGTTTTGTAATTATTCATTTATTTTATAAATTATTCATAAATATTTTGTAAATATTTTCAAGTGAAACAGGGTTCCTCCACAGGTGCAAAACACATTACCATCAGCGCACAGCACCCTGCACATAGCGCATAGCACAAAAATCATATGATTGCAGAAAAACAGTCACAAAGAAATAATTAGATAGCCAGGTCCCTGAGTGGCATGACTCTAGAATGATGGTAAGTTATCCTGGGCAGCTCGTTCTTCCATGAATGAACACTAGAGGGCAGCCCTGATGGAATATCAGAGGGCAGCACCGAGCAATCATTGGAGGGCAGCACTGATGGGGGGAGCCAGCCGCTAAGCCAGTACGAATTCCAGCATGCCTATAAAGGCTCTGCGCTCTCCTACACCACCTCTGGCATCTCTCCTCCTGGGTGACTGCAACAGGCAACCCCAAGGCAAAGGCCTAGTCCTCACGACAACACAGCTCCCCCGCCACCAGTCTTGCCAATGAACCAGTGAACCGGATTTGCAGTATAGTATATTACCAATGTCTTGTGATCACAATAAAAACATCATAGGCGGTCACTCGCACTGTGCAGCATTGCGGCACAGTGCTACGTAACTAGGCCACAACACACCAATGATACGCACTAAGTCCAGATCCATCACTATCAAGCAACTCGCCGATGGGCTAGTCCGGCAATACTTGATGTTCTTAGTCTCCAACAATGACTTGCAATCATAAAAAAGACGTAAAGGATGAACAAATACGTCTTTGACTAGATCTGGCATCGCCGCTGCATCCGTGCACGCTGCCATCTTACATAGAAGGCAGCTAAGGAAGACAAGTTAGCTCATCTTAATTGCTTGTTCTGTTTAAATACAGCAACTTGTTGGAAATCTCATGGGAGTTAAGGGTGAGATGTAGCTATCACAAGGCTAATTGTGAAGTGGTGCCATGTGTCCAGCAATCTGTGACAGCTCACATTAAATAAGGTATCTCAACCTCACCACTAATACTTCCGCAGTGGACAAATCCTGGGTGGAATGGGAGGGAAGAAACAGCCCTGAGGCGAAACAGCAATAAATAAAACAATAGACTGTGTTTTAATGGAGTAGATATTGAAAACAGCAGAATTATAAATTGGATAATTAATTAATTTCATATATACAAAAGATAATTATCAGTTATAATGGCTTCACTTAGGAAATAGTTCTTTTCTGTGGAGATTATTAAAGAATAATCAATGGTCCTAGACGTCTTCCGATGACCCTGTGTTCTCTGACTCTATGATGAGGACAAAGGCTTATTCATACCAATTATACAAACCCAAAATAACTTGAAAACAGCTGAAACCAACAGAATGGGTTATAAAATTTCTACATTTAAACAAGCATCTTCAAAAATAATTACCAGTTAATGCCAATTAGTCCATGATGTTAGAATACCATAAAACATAGGAGCAGAACTAGGCCATTCAGCCCATCGAATCTGCTGCACCATTCCATCATGGCTGATTTACTATTTCTCTCAACCCCATTCTCCTTGTAGCCTTTGACATCCTTACTAATCAAGAAGCAAACAACATATTTCACTGTATGTTTTGATATTTCTATATACTGTATACGAGGGGTGATTGATAAGTTTGTGGCCTAACGTAGAAGGAGTCAATTTTAGAAAACCTAGCACATTTATTTTTCCTACATTTACACACTTAGTCCAGCGGTCGTGGAGCACATGGATCCCTTCTTTGTAGAAGTCGGCGTCTTGGACCTCCAGAATTGGTCCACAGCAGGGGTGATTGATAAGTTCATAGCCTAAGGTAGAAGGAGATCAGCTATTAACTTCAAACTTTCTGCATTTTCACTCAAAGAGTTGAACTGCACGTGCATGTAACGAGAGCTGTATAACTCATCTCCTTCTACCTTAGGCCACAAACTTATCAATCATCCCAGCTGTGGACCACCTGGAGGTCCAAGACACTCTCGTTACATGCACGTGCAGTTTAACTCCTTGAGTGAAAATGCAGAAAGTTTGAAGTTATAACTCATCTCCTTCTACCTTAGGTCACGAACTTATCAATCACCCGTGCTGTGGACCACTTTTACAAAGAACGGATCCGTATGCTCTACGACTGCTGGACTAAGTGTGTGAATGTAGGAAAAGTAAATATGCTAGGTTTTCTAAAATTGATTCCTTCTACCCTAGGCCACGAACTTATCAATCACCCCCCCAGTATGTGACAAAAAAATTTAAATTCTCTTTCAGTACTTAAACTATAATTTAACCACACAAAACATATTATGAGCTCAAATAATAGTACTTTAACAACGTACTTATATTGAAATTCATCAAACTTGAGATAAAAATATCTTTAATACTAGAGAAAACATCCAACAGTACCATGAGACACATCTCTATTATGTAGGCCAGATTTATTTTACTTACTGAGTGACCCAGATAACGAGAGGTTCAAATGTAACTCTGAATACTTATTTCATCGTTCTCATCATGGTGCAGGTTTCTTAGTCCTTAAATTTAAAAGTAGTTTAGCTTATTTAAAAATAATGAGTTAGATTATGCTTAAGATCATAAGATGTAACAGCAGAATTAGGCCATTGACTCTGCTCCACCATGCGATCATGGTTGATTTACTTTCCCTCTCAACCAACGTTCCCTCTAATTTTTTTTACATCTGTACGGACCAACCATTGCTCTGAGCAGGAAATTTTTACATAGCCTGAAAATTGCTTGGGCACTTTAAATGTTTTTTCTTGTAATATGCATACTATGAATATCTACAATGAAAATTGAAAAATCACACACTTTTGATTTTATTTATTACTAATTGAAGGGTATAATGGAATACAATACAATATGGAAAATCTTTCACGTTTTGTAAACTTTTTCTTGTCTGTCTTTATTACAAATTCTTTGTCTATAAACAATGTCCAGATTACTTTTGCGTCCAGATGAAGGATATGTCTTAATGCTCATTAGGTCATCCAAATTTTCCACTTCTAGCCTGTTTCTGGATTTATGTTTGATTGAATGCATAAGACTGAATCCATGTTCACAATCAGCACTAGAAGCTTGAAATGTTCCAGTGATATCAACAAGTATAGACAGTTCTTCAAATTCTTAGTTTTTAAGCCCATTGTTCAACATATCAGTGGACGCCTCAATTGAGCCAGTCTTAACTTTCTCAGAAACAACAAATTTGAAATCATAATACTACTGAAATATTTTTGAGGCAACGTTTTCATCATATATAAAAGAAAGTTCTGGCTGCATGACAACAAATGCTATATTCACAGGAGCATTTCAGTTACTGCACAGCCATGCATGCACACAGCTTAGAGGGAACAATGCTCTTTACCTCATTCTCCTGCCTTCTCTCTGTAACCAGTAACAGCCTTACTAACCAAGACCACAAGATATAGGAACCCACTCGGCCCATCGAGTCTACTCTGTCACTTGATCATGGCTGATTTATTATCCCTCTCAATCCCATTCTCCTGCCTTCTCCCTGTAACCTCTAGCACCCTTACTAATCAAGAATCTATCCACCGAGGCTTCAACTATACCCAATGACATGGCCTCCACAGCC
This sequence comes from Mobula birostris, assembly GCF_030028105.1. Taxonomy (NCBI): domain Eukaryota; kingdom Metazoa; phylum Chordata; class Chondrichthyes; order Myliobatiformes; family Myliobatidae; genus Mobula; species Mobula birostris. The sequence continues at coordinate 11,676,638 of NC_092386.1, forward strand.
ATCTGTGGCAAAGAATTCCTACAGATTCACTACCTTCTGGGTAAGAAGAAATTCCTCCTCATTTCTGTTCTAAAGGGACATCCTTCTATTCTGAGGCTGTGCCCTTTGTTCCAAGACTCTCTCACTAATAGAAACAACTTTTCCATGCCCAGTCTATCCATGCCTTTTGAGTTTTGATTGATTTCAATGAGATTTCCCCCATCATTCTTCTACACTCCAGTGAATGAGGCTTTATAGGGCATTGGTCTGACCACATTTGGAGTATTGTAAGCAGTTTTGAGCCCCTTATCTAAGAAAAGATGTGCTGTCATTGGAGAGGGTTCAAATGGGGTTCACAAGAATGATCACAGGAACAAATGGAATAACATATGAGGAGTGTTTGATGGCTCTGGGCCTGTACTCACTGGAGTTTAGAAGAATGGAGGGGATGGGAGAATCTCATTGAAACCTATTGAATATTGAAAAGCCTTGATAGCCTGGATGTGGAAAGGATGCTTCCTATATATAGAGACTCAGACTAGGACCAGAGGGCACCCAGTCAGAATAGAGAGACATCCATTTAGAACAGAGATGAGGAAAAATTTCTTTAGCCAGAGAGTAGTGAATCTGTGGAATTCATTGCCACTGATAGCTGTGCAGGCCAATCATTGAGTATATTTAAGGTGGATTCTAACAGGTTCTTGATGAATCAGGGAATCAAAGGTTAGAGGGAGAAGGCTGGAGACTGGGGTTGAGAGGGATAATAAATCAGTTGTGATGGAATGTCAGAGCAGACTCTGAGCCAAATGGCTTAACTCTGCTGCTATGTCTCATGGCCTATGGTTTTACAGACCCAGAGCTATCAAAAGCTCCTCATACGTTAGTTAACATTTTCATTCCTAGAATCATTCTCATGAGCATCCTCTCTACACTCCCCAGTGCTAGTATATTCTTTTTTACATATGGGACTCAAAAGTGCTCAGAATACTCCAAATGTGCTCTGATGAATGTCTTATAAGCCCTCAGAATTACACCTTTGCTTTTATATTCTAGTCCTCTCTAAATGAAAGCTAAAATTGCAATTTCCTTCCTTACTACTGACTGAATTGGATTCCTAGTCCCTATGTTTGAATGTATTTTAGCTTGTTCAGAAATAATGATACATAGGTATCCGTTAGTCACATGAGACCATGGATTTGCGTCTTGGAAGGTTTCCAGGGCGCAGGCCTGGGCAAGGTTGTATGGAAGACAGGCAGTTGCCCATGCTGCAAGTCTCCCCCCTCCACGCCACCGATGTTGTCCAAGGGAAGGGCATTAGGACCCATACAGCTTGGCACCGGTGTCGTCACAGAGCAATGTGTGGTTAAGTGCCTTGCTCAAGGACACAAGCTGAGGCTCGAACTAGCGACTTTCCGATCACTAGACCGACGCCTTAACCACTTGGCCACACACCAACTGCAATAATGAATTATTGTAAGTAATGATTAGTCATAGTCATACTTTATTGAACCCGGGGGAAATTGGTTTTTGTTACAGTTGCACCATAAATAATTGAATAGTAATAAAACCATAAATAGTTAAATAGTAATATGTAAATTATGCCAGGAAATAAGTCCAGGACCAGCCGGTTGGCTCAGGGTGTCTGACCCTCCAAGGGCGGAGTTGTAAAGTTTGATGGCCACAGGAGGAATGACTTCCTGTGACGCTCTGTGTTGCATCTCGGTGGAATGAGTCTCTGGCTGAATGTACTCCTGTGCCCAACCAGTACATTATGTAGTGGATGGGAGACATTGTCCAAGATGGCATGCAACTTGGACAGCATCCTCTTTTCAGACACCACTGTCAGAGAGTCCAGTTCCATCCCCACAACATCACTGGCCTTACGAATGAGTTTGTTGATTCTATTGGTGTCTGCTACCCTCAGCCTGCTGCTCCAGCACACAACAGCGAACATGATCACACTGGCCACCACAGGCTCGTAGAACATTCTCAGCATCGTCCGGCAGATGTTAAAGGATCTCAGTCTCCTCAGGAAATAGAGTCGGCTCAGACCCTTCTTGTAGATAGCCTCAGTTTTCTTTGACCAGTCCAGTTTATTGTCAATTCGTATCCCCAGGTATTTGTAATCCTCCACCATGTCCACACTGACCCCCTGGATGGAAACAGGGGTCACCGGTACCTTAGCTCTCCTCAGGTCTACCACCAGCTCCTTAGTCTCTTTCACATTAAGCTGCAGATAATTCTGCTCACACCATGTGACAAAGTTTTCTACCGTAGCCCTGTACTCAGCCTCATCTCCCTTGCTGATGCATCCAACTGTGGCAGAGTCATCAGAAAACTTCTGAAGATGACAAGACTCTGTGCAGTAATTGAAGTCCGAGGTGTAAATGGTGAAGAGAAAGGGAGACAAGACAGTCCCCTGTGGAGTCCCAGTGCTGCTGATCACTCTGTCGGACACACAGTGTTGCAAGCACACGTACAGTGGTCTGCCAGTCAGGTAATCAAGAATCCATGACACCAGGGAAGCATCCACCTGCATCGCTGTCAGCTTCTCCCCCAGCAGAGCAGGGCGGATGGTGTTGAACACACTGGAGAAGTCAAAAAACATGACCCTCACAGTGCTCGCTGGCTTGTCCAGGTGGGCGTAGACACGGTTCAGCAGGTAGACGATGGCATCCTCAACTCCTAGTCGGGGCTGGTAGGCGAACTGGAGGGGATCTAAGTGTAGCCTGACCATAGGCCGGAGCAGTTCCAGAACAAGTCTCTCCAGGGTCTTCATGATGTGGGAGGTCAATGCCACCGGTCTGTAGTCATTGAGGCCGCTGGGGCGCGGCATCTTCAGCACAGGGACGAGGCAGGACGTCTTCCACAGCACAGGAACCCTCCGAGGTTATGCATAACCCAGCCTGTTGTTCACACTTGGATCTCAGAATATCCTTGTGGCTGTGCTAGTTTAATGCCTACAACTGGTGCTCGGATGGCATTTCCTGAGTTTCCTCTCCCTGGAAACATACAGTGAAATGCATCATTTTGCTTTAAGGTACAGTACAGTCCAAGGATTTGCTTTGAGCAGTCCACAAGTGATGCCATGCTTCTGATACCAACATAGTCTACCTACAATTTACTAACCCTAACTCGTACAGTACATTTTTTTTTGTAACTCCAAAACATAAAAACTAATTGAAAGGAAAACAATTGACCCTGGAGATAACTCGCGTCCGTTCGTTTTTAGTTTAAGCGAGGCACATGTTTGACACGGTAGTAACATGACGTATGCAATTCACATATTTTTACGTATAACCCATAATTAATTAAACAAACAAGAATACTTAAACAATATACTTATAATATTACTCAAGTATTATCAAAATATTAAATACACCCAGTAGGGATCCAGAACACCCAGAGGAAACCCATGTGGTCACAGGGAGAATATAGAAACTCATTACAGACAGCAGCGGGTATTGGACCCTGATCGCTGGTATTTTAAAGTTTTACATTAACTGTGAGGCTGCTCCAGCACTTTGTGTGTGAAACATCCACTGAAATGCATCATTTGTGTGAATGACCAACGCAGTCCGATGATGCACTGGTCTCCACAAGTCTCCGGCGCCCACACAGCAGGCCCACTACTTACTGATCCAAATCCGTATGTCTTCGGACTGTGGGAGGAAACTGGAGCACCTGGAGGAAACCCGCATGGTCACGGGGAGAAAGCAAAGGACTCTAAGACAACACACCCACCCTCGCTTGCTTTAGTGTTCAGGTCGGTGAATTAATTCTAATGAACGGGACCACAACAGAGAGCTGGTGTAAATCTGAGGGTTCAGGACTGAGGTACAGCTGGGGGTACTTGTCATCACGGTGATTCTGGCGTAAGACTGGGTGGTCAGCTGAGACAGTGGATTCTGTACATCCTGCTGAAGAGCAGTGGGTAGATGAGTGGTGTTTACATTTCAGCTTGATGCCATGCTCACGTAAGTCCTGGGCTACGGTTTTACACTGCATTCCGCTGCTAGGTGTATCACAGTCCATGGGGTGGCATGGTAGTGAAGCGGTTAGTGTAACATGTTACATTGCCAGTGACCTGGGTTCAAATCCCGATGATGTCTGTCAGGATTTTGTGTGTTCGCCTCTTGACTGTGTGGGTTTCCTCCTCTTGGATCCCGGTGCTCTTGTGATCCAAAGGTTAGATTAGATTATGAAGACACGCAGTCCTCTTTTATTGTCATTTAGTAATGCATGCATTAAGAAATGATACATTATTTCCTCCGGTGTGATATCACAAAACACAGGACAGACCAAGACTGAAAAAACTAACAAAACCACATAATTATAACATATAGTTACAACAGTGCAACAATACCATAACTTGATGAAGAAGTCCATGAGCACAGTACAAGTTCAAAGTCTCTCAAATGTCCCACATCTCACGCAGACGGGAGAAGGAAGAAAAACTCTCCCTGCCATACCCCACCACGGTCCGACTCTGAGTCATCCGAAAACTTCGAGCCTTCGATCAGCTCTCCGGCACCGAGTACTGAGCGCCATCTCTATCCGAATGATTCGACCTCAATCTCGGTTGCAAACAGCAGGCAAAGCCGGGGATTTTGAGGCCTTCCCTCCGGAAGATTCCCGATTGCGCAGTAACAATAGCAGCGAACTGGCATTTCAGAAATTTCTCCAGATGTTCCTCTGTGCTTTCACGTCTGTCTCCATCAAATCAGAATTGTCCACGGCCCCTATTTAACGGATACGATATCATTTTTCACTGGAGGGCTGCGCACGCGCGGCACGCTGCTTTCTCTCCTCCCGCCCTTAGGTTCTTGAGAAGTCAAGAATAAGCCATAGTACTAGTTCTTTATGGCTACTTTATTAAATGTTACATGAACAAAAACTGAACAAGGGAGAGCTGAGAGAACAAAGGAAAAAGCGGTCATGGTTTTCTTATACCCAAACTAGAGGTAACAAAATTTCCATTGACGACAATTAACCTTTAATTATTTCATTATAGGTTCAATTACAATTTCAAATACCATGCCACCTGCTACTGAAAACTAAGGTGCTTCTAGAGAAGTACAGAATTACTGGAGAAATCACTGAAAATTACATGTATATGGGTGATAATACAGTATAAAATAGTATAAAATTACAAGCAAGCATAGGAAAATTAACCTACAAGAAAAGTGACAGTTTAACTCCCAATCCAACTCCATGTGTGCTTCAGTTTCCTCCCCCAGTCCAGGGACATGTGGGTTAGCTTAGTGAATTATGGGCATGCTATGAGGGGTGATTGATATGTTTGTGGCCTGAGGTAGAAGGAGTCAATATTAGAAAATCTACCAAATTTATTATTCAACATAGTCCCCTCCTACATGTACATACTTAGTCCAGCGGTTGTGGAGCATACGGATCCCTTCTTTGTAGAAGTGGTCCACAGCAGGGGTGATTGAGAAGTTTGTGGCCTAAAGTAGAAGGAGATGAGTTATTAACTTCAAACTTTCTGTATTTTAACTCAGAGAGTTGAACTGCATGTGCATATAATGAGAGCGTCTTGGACCTCCAGGTGGCCCACAGCAGGGGTGATTGATAAGTTTGTGGCCTAAGGTAGAAGGAGGTGAGTTATACAGCTCTTGTTACATGCATGTGCAGTTCAACTCTTTGAGTGAAAATGTAGAAAGTTTGAAGTTAATAACTGATCTCCTTCTACCTTAGGCCACAAACTTATCAATCACTCCTGCTGTGGACCACCTCTGGAGGTCCAAGACGCCGACTTCTACAAAGAAGGGATCCATGTGCTCCATGACCACTGGACTAAGTGTGTAAATGTAGGAAAAATAAATGTGCTAGGTTTTCTAAAATTGACTCCTTCTACCTTAGGCCACGAATTTGTCAATCAGCCCTCGTACGTTGGTGCAGGAAGCGTGGTGACACTTGTGGGCTGCCCCCAACGCAGTCCTCAGACTGTGCTGGGCATTGTTACAAAATAACTCATTTCACTATACGTTTGGTTATTTCAATGTACACAGGAAATATAAAGCTGATCTTTAATCTTCAATTACCATGAACATATTGACTCTATGTCCATCTTTTTAAGAAATGTGCTTAGTTTTAATAAATTTTAAAGTTTTAATCATTTAAATAGCTGTCACTGGTGTTAAAATGTTAAGCTGCCATTAAAGATGCTCCAGGGAGTTAAAACGCAGGATATGCCATCCAAGCCCCAGTCACTGTTTGTAGACTATAAACCAGCATGGTCACAAGGATATTCTGAGGTCCAAATGTGAATGACAGGCTGAGTTAAGCATGATCATTATTTACAAAAACTCATTGTTCGAAACTGCATTCTCACTGTATGTTTCGAAGTGCATGTGACAAATGAAGCTAATCTTCATACATTCGAAGAAAGGCAGTTCCCCTGTACAATGTATTTCATACCTGAGTAAATAATTCAGTCAGTAATCCCTGCCAAAAGTCCCAGGGAATAAGCAGCACCAATCCAGTATTTTACAGGCTCAGGGCATTCATTTGAGAGGCCACTTGTACAAATTAACTCATAGCCATTATTTCATAATCAGGTTTAATATCACCGACATATGTTGTGAAATTTGTTGTTATGCAAGAGCAGTCCATTGAAATACATAATAATAGAAAAAAACCTGTGAATTACAGTAAATATACATATATCACATTAAATAAGTAGAGCAAAAAGAGAAAAATAAAGATGGTGAGGTAGTGTTCATGGGTTCAATGTCCATTCAGAAATCAGATGGCGGATGGGAAGAAGCTGTTCCTGAGTCATCGTGTGCCTTCAGGCTCCTGTATTTTCTGATGGTAGCAAAGAGAGATGAGGGTATGTCCTGAGCGGTAGGGGTCCTGATGGATGCTGTGCCTTTATGAGGCATCGCTCCTCGAAAATGTCGTGAGTGCTGGGGGGGGGGGATGGATACTGCCCATGATGAAGGTGACTGAGTTCATAACTTTCTGCAGTTTTTTCCAATCCTGTGCGGTGTGCCCCCATGCCCTACACCAGATGGTGATACAGCCAGTTAGAATGCTCTCCACAGTACATCTGTAGAAATCTGCGAGTGATTTTGGTGACATACAAAATCTTCTCAAACTCCTAATGAAACATAGCTGCTGTTGTGCCTTCTTTGTAGCTGCATCAATGTGTTTGGCCCAGGATAGATCCTCAGAGATGTTGATACCCAGGCACTTGAAAATGCTCACTCTTCCCACTTCTGATCCCTCGATGAGGACTGGTGTGTGTTTCCTCATCTTACCCTTTCTGAAATATGTCTCTGAAGATTGTTAGTAGTTAGTGATATATTTCTGATGAAAGCCTGCTGTGATTTGTTGCTTGTCAGGGCGGATTCTCTCATATATTAAAAAAAGCACTGTGCACACAGTCTGTCGGCAGTTCCACCACAGCCATTGCCAGCAAAAATAGAGGAAAGTAGTAAAAATCTTGGAGGCGCTTCAAGTCTGTAATCTCATCCTGGGGCCATTTGCCGTTGTAGCTGATGATATCATTTGATCTGTCTGAGCCGGGTTGCCAGTTTTTAATCATCGTTACTTGTCCATTTTTCTCCCTTTACAGATGTTTCGTATAGTCTCATAATCAGATCCTGTTCAATCCTCCTGCTTTGTATTTGGAATCGGATGCCTACTTTCATTGGTCCCCTCCTGAGCTGCATGTTCATGTTGTTCTGTAAAGACCGTTTCCATTCAGCAGCTCAATAACGTGGCGGTCAGCATAATGCTATTACAGCGCCGCGAGCCGGCTGCAATTACTGTATGGAGTTTGCACGTTTTCCCCGTGATTGAGTGAGGTTTTCTCTGTGCTTTCTCAAGGTTGTATTCCAGAGACGTACCAGTTAGAAGTTTAATTGGTTGCATGGGTGCAATTTATGGCGTGGTCTCCTTGGGCTGTAAGGACCTACCTTGCCATATCGCTATATAAACTAAACCTGATTAACCAACAAATTAATAGTTAAAGCAATGCACAAAATGCCGCAGGAACTCATTAGGTCAGGCATCATGTATGGAAGGGAATAAACTGTTGAGAGAAGAAACACGGGGAGAACGTGTTTTGGGATGCAAGGTCTTGGCCTGAAATGTCAACTGCTTATTCCTCTCCATAGATACCGCCTGGCCTTCTGAATTCCTCCAGCATTTTATGTTTATTGTCCTGGATTTCCAGCACCTGTAGAATCTCTTGTGTTTAAAATTAATAGTTATGCCAGCACTGTATAGCTATGAACTTCTTGTTAAAATCAGATGGCCAGCAGGTAAGGCAAGGATGAGGTGTATGGTGACGGTTTTATCCTCTGGGTTGGGCAGTCCAGAACTAGGAGGCAGAGATATGTGGTGAGAGGGGAAAGATTTTAAATGGAGGGTGGTGAGCAGTGGAGGGGCATAAAGGGATATAGGCCAAGTGCAGGAAATTGAAGCTAGCTGTGTGAACACCGTGGTGATCATGGTCTGGTTGGGCTGAAGGACTTGTATCTGTGGTGTTTTGATCTATAACTCTTAGATTCTGTAATGCTATATCTGTTCTTAGTCTTGTATTATCTAACCTCTTTGGCATATTTGATTAGTTCTTGTTCTGCTGAAAAGATTTATTTTCATCTTCTATTCTTCCTTTGCACGATCCTAAAATATTTTCTTAATTGTTCTGATTGTCACATGTACAGTATAAATAATTAGAGCACATTTGAAGTATCTGGGCCTGTACTCACTGCTGTTTCGAAGAATTGTGGTGGGGGGGGCGGGTGGGATTCTCACTGAAACCTATATTAGAAGGCCTGGATGGAGTGGATATGGGGAACCAGTTACAATGTGTCAACGTGAACCTGTATGTGTCCAGGACACAGAAATGGACAGAAAAAAAATCATTGTAGACACTACCCACCCTGCAAACTCTCTTTTCCAAAAGCTCCCTTCAGGAATGCACTGTAGCACCATTAAAACAAAACCTTCATGCCATCTTAAAAGCTTCTTCCCCTGGGCATTTAATCTGATCAACCGTCCTAGTTAACCTCCCCCACTCCCTTCTATCACCACAGTCACTGCACTGCACTTTAAACATTTTAAACCACTTTTTATAAAGCTGTTTACATTGTAAATGCATGTTGGCATTTATGTATTTATGCACATTTTATTCCATACCTGCACTTCACCCTCTAACTTTATTTTATATAATTCTCTATTCTTTGTAATTGTTGAATGTTGTTCATTTTGTGGCATGTTGTGCTCCGATCCACGCACCGCAGCCAATTCCTAATACAAGTAAATGTATATGGAAAATAAAGTTGATCCTTGATGTCACACTTGTGTAGAAGGAATATCACTTACCCCTTACCAACTCCCGCCAGAGTTCTGGTCTGATGCAGAATGAGAAACAGAATCAGGTTTCTCATCACTGACGACATGAAGTTTGTTGTTTGGTGGCAGCAGTGCAGGATATAAAAAATTGCTGTAATTTACAATTAAAATATAGTGCAAAAGACGACTTTTTTTTATAGGCATCCATTAGTCTCTTGAGACCATGGATTTGCGCCTTGGAAGGTTTCCAGGGAGCAGGCCTGGACAAGGTTGTATGGAAGACCGGCAGTTGCCCATGCTGCAGGTCTCCCCTCTCCACGCCACCGATGTTGTCTAAGGGAAGGGCATTAGGACCCATACAGCTTGTCACCAGTGTCGTTGCAGAGCAATGTGTGGTTAAGTGGGTTGCTCAAGGACACACACGCTGCCTCGGCCAAGGCTCGAACTAGTGACCTTCAAATCACTAGACGAATGCCTTAACCACTTGGCCACGCGCCAACGCATGCCAAGAGACGACTAGCAAGGTTGTATTCATGGATTCTTGGACCACTCAAAAATCTGATGGTGGAGGGGAAGAAAGCGTTGAGTGTGGGTCTTCAGGCTCCTGTACCTCCTCATCAATGGTAGAATGAGAAGAGGTCCCAGATAGTGAAGATCCTTAATGAGGGATGCCGCCTCCTTGAGGTACTGCCTCTTGAAGATGTCCTTGATGGTTCAGAGCAGTGATTCTCAACTGTTCTTTGGCCACGGCCCCCTTAGGAGCTCTTCTCAAGTGTCAGGGCCCTCCCTTCAAGTGAATTGGGGAAACTCACTACGTATGTTTAGTCGCCAAATTAACCAAATTACTGTGAAAATTTACAATTTCAACTGAGATTTAGCAAATGACATAGTATAAATGCATAATAATACAGTATTTCAATTCTCCTTCTCATTTGCATTGGCTAAAAACTACCAAAAATGAAAAAAATAAAAGAAATGATTTTTCAATTTTTTCTCTAGCTAAATTGACAACATCGACTGGGAAATGGTTTAGGAAGGCTGCCTAAATGTTTTTGACTTGGGTATAAGCGTGCAAAATACAGATACATTACTAACAAAAAATGCTGTCACCCGAAGCCAGGGATTTTTTTTTTCGGTGACTTCATATGCAGTAATAAACACTTTTCACAACCTACCTTTACGTATAATATATCCAAACACGTATACTTTAAAGTTACTAGGCTAAAAAAGGCCTAGCAAGACATGCTGTTCTTCGGAGAATGCAGTATGGCGATAATAGATGCGAGAACTGTTGATTGAATACGTTGACCCGGTGCAGTCTGGTTCACGACTGACTCTGCTGTGTGGGAGGAGCTTAAGCAATGAATTTACCAGGTGCGCCAAATGCAAACGGTGTGTTGACAAGATATGATAAATAGGAAGGAAACTATTGACTCCAATGAAGTTTGCTGCTTGGGTATTTCATCGGTTCAGTTACCAGGGCCCCCATAAACCCTTGGGGCTCCCCTTCTCACAGTTTTCAGTCAGCGGCCTCCTTCAAATGTGCCAGGGCCCCCAAGGGGGCCATTTGGTCGCCGTTGAGAATGGCTGGTTTAGAGGGTTAAGCCTGTAATGGAGCTGGCTGTGTCTACAACTCTCTGCAGAAAAATGGAGGGCTATACAGAAGAGAAGGGTTAGATTGATCTTGGGGAATGTTAAAAGATCAGCACAATATCGTGGGTTGCAGAGCTTCTACTGTGCTGTAATGTCTATGGTCTGTGTTCGAAGCTCCTATGCGTGTTCTCTACACATGGCTTATTACTCTGCAGTGGAGATCATGCTAACTATTCTCCTGAGAATTCCTCAGTGAGCTATTCAAATACAAGCAGAGAACCACAAAGAAAAAACGATCATTCTAACCTTTTGATCATTTATTAATTTTTGAAATAGCCAATCAATAATTGCATTGTATTATGTCTCATGTTGCTTATAGACCTGTCAAATTGTACTTCAAGTATGCCTCAATAGTGTACTCTGATCAGAGAGGTACCAGTAAATATTATGTTGCATGAATTGATTTACTGAGAATTACCAGAAATTAATAATAGATGCAGTGAAAAAGTGTTATGATCTGCTCAGGTATAAGTGGGGATAAAAATAAACTGTTTACACTACTGGGACAGATATCATAAGGTCTCAACAAATGATCTGGAATCATGGGTTAATATTCCACCGCGGCCGCATTGAAATTTAAATTCAATTAATTAAGTTAAAAGACCATGTGGTCTCTCCCTCTCTTAATCTGGATTTCATCTGACTCCAGATCGTAGTAATGTTGTTAACAGTTGACTACCTTCTGTAAGACTTTGCCAAATTAGCCAGTTATATTGAACTAGTGTGAAACACTATGATTAAAACAATGAATCCAGATGGACTAACAGCATCAAACTGAGTACCAGACAAGCCAAGACTCATCAAAGCAAAAATTGTTGGAAACACTTAGCTGGTCAGGTGGAAAATGCGAAAAGAGAAACAGAGTTAAGGTTTCATGTCAAAGACTGTTTGTCAGAACTGGGAAAAAAGTAGGAGTAAACATTGGCAGAACACAATACACATGAGGACTTTGTCAAAACTGAGAGAGCTGCCTCACAGATCAGTCACAAAATATCCATGTTCTCTTGCATAGGATCAAATCATTCAACCAACACTCCAGCATCAAAATCCCCAGAAATATCCTGTTCGACCATCTGTCGGAATGTCCTGTCCTTTCAACTGCAGGAATGTCCTGTCCTACCAGTTGAGGAATTTCCTGTTTAACCAGCTGCAGGAATGTCCTGTCCTACCATCTATCGGAATGTCCTGTCCTACCATCTGTCAGAATGTCCTGTCCTACCATTTGCAGGAATGTCCTGTCCTGCCATCTGTCGGAATGTCCTGTCCTACCATCTGCCAGAATGTCCTGTCCTACCATCTGTCGGAATGTCCTGTCCTACCATCTGCCAGAATGTCCTGTCCTACCATTTGCAGGAATGTCCTGTCCTGCCATCTGTCGGAACGTCCTGTCCTGCCATCTGTCGGAATGTCCTGTCCTACCATCTATCGGAATGTCCTGTCCTACCATCTGCCAGAATGTCCTGTCCTACCATCTGTCAGAACGTCCTGTCCTACCATCTGTCAGAACGTCCTGTCCTACCATCTGTCAGAACGCCCTGTCCTACCATCTGCCAGAACGTCCTGTCCTACCATTTGCAGGAATGCCCTGTCCTACCATCTGCCAGAACATCCTGTCCTACCATTTGCAGGAATGTCCTGTCCTACCATCTGTCGGAATGCCCTGTCCTGCCATCTGTCAGAACGTCCTGTCCTACCATCTGTCAGAATGTCCTGTCCTACCATTTGCAGGAATGTCCTGTCCTACCATCTGTCAGAACGTCCTGTCCTACCATCTGTCAGAATGTCCTGTCCTACCATTTGCAGGAATGCCCTGTCCTACCATCTGTCAGAACATCCTGTCCTACCATTTGCAGGAATGTTCTGTCCTTCCAGCTGGACAAATATCCCAGTTGTTGTTAGACAGATGTAGCCCTGGAAATCCATAATATTGACTACACCGTTTAATGGAATTTTGTGGCATTAGCCTATGTGTTGGCAAGGAAAGTACCTTAAGGTTATTATAGCCAAGTATGGTAGTGGGGACAAGCTTCCTCGATCTATTAGATGCTCTCAAAAACCGTGCATCTCAAATAGCCTCTGACAACCAAGTCCAGCTCCTGGCTTTCACGTGTGGTTTAGCTACTAAGCCCAGCAGAACTGTTTTTACTGACAGGAGAAGGGGCAAAGACAGGTTACTGTCACCTTAAAACCAGCTGCTTTGGACTGATAGAGGTTGAGAGCTCATCTCAGAGAAGGATCTCAAACCTCCGCTGCCTTGTAGCTATACACATTCATGGTGAAAGCTTCAGGAGTAAACGCCAAGAGAAAAGTCAGGAGCCAGAGTCCCTAAGGTAGTCCAACGTTGAGTTGTACACTGACTGGTAACTCCTGCAAGGCTGCTGGCGCCAAATTCTATTGGTCTCCACCGTTCTTTTGGATTCATCAGCTGCATGGAGAAGGGAAGCTTGCCACATGGGCTCTCCACATCGTACTACCCTGGCTTGCATATCACGTAGAGAGCTAGGACCTAACATCCATGGTCAACTCCAACTAACAGAGGGCCTCGTGATGCAAGGAAACCTTTGGTTGATTGTGACTAGCAATCCTCCTGTAACAGTTAATCAATAAACCTTAAATAGTGAAATTTGAGGCTAAGAACAAAAATATGGACTCCCAGTGGAGGGATTATTCCAACCCCATGGATATGATGTAAGAAGTCCAATGTCTGTGAAAATATGATGTCATTTTAGTTGTGTTATGCTTAGTGGATTGCTTTGCAGCACCAGTGATTGGGGTTCAATCCCCATCAATGTCGGTAAGGAGTTCGTATGTTCTCTCCATGATTGCATGGATTTCTTCTGGGTGCTCATGGTATACAGAACCACACTGACTCTGAGTCTGGATGACCTTCAGCAGGCTTCCCAATGCATCAGAAAATCACCATTTGCCTCTTACTCCTTCTCTCTTTTCCCATTTCCCCTTCAGGTTCCCCTCTTCCCCCTCTCTGCCCATCACCTGCCTCTGTTCCCCCTCCTCCTTCCCTTTCTCCCATGGTCCACTCTCCTCTCCTATCAGATTTCTCCTTCACCTATCACCACCCAGCTTCTTGCTTCATCCCTCCCTCCCCCACCCATCCATGTACCCCCTCACCTGATCTCACCAAATCACCTGCCAGCTTTACTCCTCCCGCTCCACCCACCTTCTTATTCTGGCTTCTGACCCCTTCCTTTCCAGTCCTGATGAAACGTCTCAGCCCAAAACATCGACTATTTCTTCATATCCATAGATGCAGCCTGGCCTGCTGAGTATTTCCAGTATTTTATATGTGCTCCTCTTAATTTGTAAAAGATTTGAAGGGAATGGGTAATTTCTTGACCATTAATTGATCACAAGTAGAAAATACCATGCTATTTTGATGGATATTTAAAAAATGGATAATAATAAAAATCTATGGCTCCAGTCTCTGATGTAGTGCCACTGGGAACTTCATTGTCCTTTCCTGCACATAACTTCTCTCTCCTGGAAATGATGCAGAATCACATACTTTTAAATCCAATTGACTTGTCCTTCTCCTACCCCACCTTCTTATTCTGGCTTTCTCCTCCTTCCTTTCTATTCCTGATGAAGGATCTTGGCCCAAAACAGTTTATTCCACTCCACAGATACTGCCTGACCTACACCTTATGTGTGTTGCTCTGGATTTCGAACATCTGCAGAATCTCTTTTGTACAGGAAAAGCCCCAGTGAATCATCCAAGTCATCCAATAAGTTAAAGAGTGAGGTTATGTAACAGTGATAAATGTACAAGCGGGGTCTTGTACGTTCTTGGCCCGGTGTTCTGCATTTAAAGCAAATCTCACCTAACACAGAACATAGAACAGTACAGTATAGGAAAAGGCTCTTCAGCCCACAGTGTTGTGCTGAACCAGCAAAAAATAAATCAAAAACCCAAAATCTAATCTCTCCGATGTACACAATGTCCATATTAGAAACATAGAAACATAGAAAATAGGTGCAGGAGTAGGCCATTCGGCCCTTCGAGCCTGCACCGCCATTTATTATGATCATGGCTAATCATCCAACTCAGAACCCCGCCCCAGCCTTCCCTCCATACCCCCTGACCCCCGTAGCCACAAGGGCCATATCTAACTCCCTCTTAAATATAGCCAATGAACTGGCCTCAACTGCTTCCTGTGGCAGAGAATTCCACAGATTCACCACTCTCTGTGTGAAGAAGTTTTTCCTAATCTCGGTCCTAAAAGGCTTCCCCTCTATCCTCAAACTGTGGCCCCTCGTTCTGGGCTTCCCCAACATCGGGAACAATCTTCCTGCATCTAGCCTGTCCAATCCCTTTAGGATCTTATACATTTCAATCAGATCCCCCCTCAATCTTCTAAATTCCAACGAGTACAAGCCCAGTTCATCCAGTCTTTCTTCATATGAAAGTCCTGCCATCCCAGGAATCAAACTGGTGAACCTTCTTTGTACTCCCTCTATGGCAAGGATGTCTTTCCTCAGATTAGGGGACCAAAACTGCACACAATACTCCAGGTGTGCTCTCACCAAGGCCTTGTACAACTACAGTAGTACCTCTCTGCTCCTGTACTCGAATCCTCTCACTATAAATGCCAGCATACCATTCGCCTTTTTCACCGCCTGCCGTACCTGCATGCCCACTTTCAATGACTGGTGTATAATGACACCCAGGTCTCGTTGCACCTCCCCTTTTCCTAATCGGCCACCATTCAGATAATAATCTGTTTTCCTATTTTTGCCACCAAAGTGGATAACTTCACATTTATCCACATTAAATTGCATCTGCCATGAATTTGCCCACTCACCCTGCACCCTCTTAGCATCCTCCTCACAGCTAACACTGCCCCCCAGCTTCGTGTCATCCGCAAACTTGGAGATGCTGCATTTAATTCCCTCATCCAAGTCATCAATATATATTGTAAACAACTGGGGTCCCAGCACTGAGCTTTACGGTACCCCACTAGTCACCGCCTGCCATTCTGAAAAGGTCCCGTTTATTCCCACTCTTTGCTTCCTGTCTGCTAACCAACTCTCCACCCACACCAATACCTTACCCCCAATACCGTGTGCTTTAAGTTTGCACACTAATCTCCTGTGTGGGACCTTGTCAAAAGCCTTCTGAAAATCCAAATATACCACATCCACAGGTTCTCCCCTATCCACTCTACTAGTTACATCCTCAAAAAATTCTATGAGATTCGTCAGACATGATTTTCCTTTCATAAATCCATGCTGACTTTGTCCAATCATTTCACCGCTTTCCAAATGTGCTGTTATCACATCCTTGATAACTGACTCCAGCAGTTTCCCCACCACCGACGTTAGGCTAACCGGTCTATAATTCCCCAGTTTCTCTCTCCCTCCTTTTTTAAAAAGTGGAGTTACATTAGCCACCCTCCAATCCTCAGGAACTAGTCCAGAATCTAACGAGTTTTGAAAAATTATCACTAATGCATCCACTATTTCTTGGGCTACTTCCTTAAGCACTCTGGGATGCAGACCATCTGGCCCTGGGGATTTATCTGCCTTCAATCCCTTCAATTTACCTAACACCACTTCCCTACTAACATGTATTTCGCTCAGTTCCTCCATCTCACTGGACCTTCTGTCCCCTACTATTTCTGGAAGATTATTCATGTCCTCCTTAGTGAAGACAGAACCAAAGTAATTATTCAATTGGTCTGCCATGTCCTTGCTCCCCATAATCAATTCACCTGTTTCTGTCTGCAGGGGACCTACATTTGTCTTTACCAGTCTTTTCCTTTTTACATATCTATAAAAGCTTTTACAGTCCGCTTTTATGTTCCCTGCCAGTTTTCTCTCATAATCTTTTTTCCCCTTCCTAATTAAGCCCTTTGTCCTCCTCTGCTGAACTCTGAATTTCTCCCAGTCCTCAGGTGAGCCACTTTCTCTGGCTAATTTGTATGCTTCTTCTTTGGAATTGATACTATCCCTAATTTCTCTTGTCAGCCACGGGTGCACTAACTTCCTTGATTTATTCTTTTGCCAAACTGGGATGAACAATTGTTGTAGTTCATCCATGCAACCTTTAAATGCTTGCCATTGCATATCCACCGTCAATCCTTTAAGTATCATTTGCCAGTCTATCTTAGCTAATTCACGTCTCATACCTTCAAAGTTACCCCTCTTTAAGTTCAGAACCTTTGTTTCTGAATTAACTATGTCACTCTCCATCTTAATGAAGAATTCCACCATATTATGGTCACTCTTACCCAAGGGGCCTCTCATGACAAGATTGCTAATTAACCCTTCCTCATTGCTCAAAACCCAGTCCAGAATAGCCTGCTCTCTAGTTGCTTCCTCGACATGTTGGTTCAAAAAACCATCCCGCATACATTCCAAGAAATCCTCTTCCTCTGCACCTTTACCAATTTGGTTCACCCAATCTACATGTAGATTGAAGTCACCCATTATAACTGCTGTTCCCTTATTGCACACATTGCACACATATTCCACTATCTTTCTTACATTCATGTCCCTCTCTAAACATCTCTTAAAAGCCTCTAGTGTATTTGCCTCTGCTACCACTAGGCAGCGCATTCCAGGCATCCACCACTCATTGAGTAAAAAAACTTACTCCTCACATCCCCTTTGTACCTACCCCCTCTCACCTTCAATACATGCCCTCTGTTATTAAACATCTCTACCTGGGAAAAAGATACTCCCTGTCTGCTCTACCTATGCCACTCATAATCTTATAAACCTCTATCAGATCTCCTCGCAATCTCTGCTGCTCCAAAGAAAACAATCCAAGTTTGTCCAGCCTCTCGTGATAGCATTTTTCCCTCTAAACCAGGTAGCATCCTGGTAAATCTCTTCTGCACCCTCTCCTAAGGCTTAACATCTTTCCTATAGTAGGGTGACCAGAAATGTATGCAGTACTCTAGATGTGGTCTAGCTATAGTTTAATAAAGTTGCAACATAACCTCTTGACTTCTGAACTCTATGCCTCAACTAATAAAAGCAAGCAGTCCACAAGCCTTCTAAACCACCCTTAACAGTGTATTGCCTCCTGACATTTGCAATACCTCACATTTATCTGGATTAAACTCCATCTGCCATTTCTTTGCCCATATCTGCAACTGATCTATATCGTGCTATATTTTTGTTGGTCTTCTACATATAACCATATAACAATTACAGCACGGAAACAGGCCATCTCGGCCCTTCTAGTCTGTGCCGAACTCTTACTCTCACCTAGTCCCACCGACCTGCACTCAGCCCATAATCCTCCATTCCTTTCCTGTCCACATATCTATCCAATTTAACTTTAAACGACAACATCGAACCTGCCTCAACCACTTCTGCTGGAAGCTCGATCCACACAGCTACCACTCTCTGAGTAAAGAAGTTTCCCCTCATGTTACCCCTAAACTTTTGCCCTTTAACCCTCAACTCATGTCCTCTTGTTTGAATCTCTCCCACTCTCAATGGAAAAATCCTATCCATATCAACTCTATCTATCCCCCTCATAATTTTAAATACCTCTATCAAGACCCCCCTCAACCTTCTACGCTCCAAAGAATAAAGACCCAACTTGCTCAACCTTTCTCTGTAACTTAGTGCTGAAACCCAGGTTAACATTCTAGTAAATCTCCTCTGTACTCTCCCTATTGATGCTTTGAAAACTTACTTCATCATCCACAACTCCACCTATCTTAGTATCATCTGCATACTTACTAATCCAATTTACCACCCCATCATCCAGATCATTAATGTATATGACAAATAACATTGGACCCAGTACAGATCCATGAGGCACACCACTAGACACCATCCTCCAATCTGACACACAGTTATCCACCACTACTCTCTGGCTTCTCCCATCCAGCCACTGCTGAATACATTTTACTACTTCGATATTAATGCCTAACGATTGAACCTTCCTAACTAACCTTCCATGTGGAACCTTGTCAAAGGCCTTACTATCTACAACTCCACCAATCTTGTTATCATCCGCAAACTTACTAACCCACCCATCTATATTTTCATCCTGGTCATTTATATACATCACAAATACCGGAGGTCCCAGCACAGATCCCTGCGGAACACCACTAATTACAGACTTCCAGCTCGAATAAGTCCCTTCAATCACTACCCTCTGTCTTCTGTGCACAAGCCACTTCTGAATCCAAGCCGCCAATTTGCCACAGACCCCATGCATCTCAATCTTCTGGATTAGCCTCCCAGAAGGGGCTTTGTCAAATGCCTTACTAAAATCCATGTAGACAACATTCATTGTCTACCTTCTTTAATCTTCTGCGACACCTTGTCAAAAAACTCAGATCTAACTAGTAGGACGCGACCTGCTCCGTACCAAAGCTATGCTGACTCTCAATAATTGGGCCATGGGTTTCCAAATACTCATATATCCTATCCCTAAGGATTTTCTCCAGCAATTCCCCCACTACTGACAAGAGACTCACTGGTCTATAGTTCCCAAGGTTTTCCCTTGTTCCTTTCTTAAATAGAGGCACAACATTAGCCATTTGCCAGTCCTCCAGAGCCTCACCTGTGCCTGGAGAGGACATGAAGATACTAGTCAAGACTGTAATACCCATGATTTTGATTTTCACTTATCAAAATTGATTTGGTTTGGTACCAATTTCTAAGCATTACAGAAAAATAATACAACTGAACCTCTGTTAACATGTTTCTTTTGTTTTGCTTTGTAGATAGTGAATCACGGCTGGGCATAACGATAGATCAACCTAAAGTTATCTCCTTTCGGGGCAGCAACGCCACTCTGCCCTGCAAGTTCTACTATAAGCCGGTTCCTGCTCGCGGATTTTTCGGTCCTTTCAAGGTCAGGATCAAGTGGACCAAACTCACCTCAGATTACCTCAAGGAAATTGATGTCTTTGTTTCATTGGGAAACAACTGGAAAAGTTTTGGAAATTACGAGGGAAGAGTTTTCCTGAATGACGATGATGAGAATGATGCCTCTATAACAATTACAGATTTAACTCTGGAGGACTACGGCAAATACAAATGTGAAATCATTGAGGGGCTCGATGATGTCACTGGGACCGTACTGCTGGATCTCCAAGGTATAATAACATGTGTCTTGATTTATTTCGATTGATTCATTATTCTTATCCACATTTGTAAAAGAGCAAGCCCCAAAGACCATGTTGGACAACAGTTAAGACCATAAGACATGGGTGAAGAACCAGGCCACATGGCTCATTGAGTCTGCTCTTCCATTCCATTGTAGCTGATTTATTCCCTCGCAACCCCATTCTCCTGATTTCTCGCTGTAACCTTTGACGCCCTGACTAAACAAGAACCTGTCAAACTCTGTTTTAAATACACTCAATGACTTGGCCCCCGCAGCCAACTGCAACAATGAATTCCACAGATTCACCATCCTCTGGCTAAAGAACTTCCTCCTTATCTCTGTTCTAAATGGATGTCCCTCTATTCCAGAAATTCCCAACCTTTTTTTGCCAGGGACCAATAGCATTAAGCAAGGGTTCCGTAGACCCCTGGTTAGGAAACCCTGCTCTATTCTGAGGTTGTTAATTGAAGTTCTTGATCGTTGTTGAGGTTGAGGAAGGCTGACAGTCATGCTCATGACAAGTTCCTGATCAGCAGTGAGTTAATCTGATCCAATGGATACTGCAGTGTAGCCTGACCCAGGTAGCGAAAGGCAGTTTTAGATCGTCACCAACACGTTATTCACAAATGGTTCTCTCACTGCATCTTTAGGGTATCATTAACAGCAGGTATGATCAAATTAATTGACAAGGCTCCTATCAAGATTAGAAGATTAGAGTGGAGGGTCTCAGCCCTCTCCATAGATGCTGCATGACCTGCCGAGTTCCTCAAGCATTTTGTGTTTGTTGCTCTAAGTCAGGGCTTCCCAAACTTTTTAATACCATGGATCCCTCCCATTAACCAAGGAGTCCATGGACCCCAGGTTGGGAACCCCTGTTCTAGAAGATTAACCTTATTTGTCACATGTATACTGAAACAACGAAACACACAGTGAAATGTGTTGCTGGAATCAACGACTAACAAGGTCCAATGATGTGATGTGTACAAGTGCCCCCATGTTTCTTGTGTAATAGAGCATACCCAAAACTTGCTAGCCCTAACTTGTATGTATTTGGACTGTCGAAGGAAACCAGGGCACCCAGAGGAAACCCACAGGGTCACGGGGAGAACGTACAAACTCCTTACAGACAGTGGCAGGAATTGAAACCCAGTTGATGATTGCCGGCACTGTAAATCCTTGTGCTAAACGTAACGCTATCAGACCACCCCCACTGTAAAATAACACATAGTTTCACCTGAAGAAGGTGCACTAAATTAATTATTAATTGTAAACATTTATTTGCTTTAAACACTTCTCCTGATAAACCTAATTCTTATACGGGTCTCTGTTGTGGACTGAGAGCAGAGGGAGGGGAATCATGGTTGGGAAACGGGGAAGAGAGAGGGGAGATAATGGGAAGCACCAGAGGGACAATAAACTAATTGCGCCCATGCCACACCCCCCCAACACTCCTTCTCTGCTACCTGTCCCACCTCCCTCAGCACTCCACACCTGCCATTCCCAACATCCTTTGCTCCCGCCAGATTTACAAACTCGCTGTCCATTCCACATTGACAAATACAGTACTGTGCAAAAGTCTAAGGCATCCTAGATATATATTTATTTATATATCTCTATCTATCTATATATATCCGTATCTATCTATCTATATATATCTATATCTTCCTCTTCCTCTCTCTCTCTCTCTCTCTCTCTCTCTCTCTCTCTCTCTCATATATATATACACACACAGTACACTTTCACACAGCACCGTGCTGCATTTTTATTGTAATTGCTGTGTTCATTCACGTATAACTTCTGATTGAACCTGAAAACAGGAGAAAAAAAAAGCCAGAACTTGATATAAACCTTTATTCAGTAAACCATACAACTACAAAAAACCCCTCAAAACTCAACAGTGCATCCCAAAGCTTGATGATCTAAATGGTTTACCCAAGAACATTTGAGATGTTGGTAAGACCAACAACCTGTCATTGGAAGTCAGTTGGGGATTGGTTGTCAGCTGACCGATATGTGTTGGTTGTTTCAGTTCACTGTTACAGTAATTTATAGTTTGTTTTTAATTGCACTGCACTGCACCCACAAAACAGCAAATTTCATGACAAATGTCAGTGATATTAAACCTGATTCTGATTTATTTTTAAGGTTGAGATCAAGTTCCAGTTGATTATCATTCCACCACACATGAATACAGCAGAACAAAACACCAGTCCTTCAAGGCTGAGACGCAAAACATGCACAACACAGCACAGGGCAAGGCACACATAGCACATTCAAGATAGCATGCAAACATATAGTCACACAAAAATACATACATATATAACCCAATTCCCTGAGTGACATGTCCCACAAATTAATGCTGCTGTTCAGGTAGTCCACAAATGCACGCAATCCATCTTGTCATTCCACCGATTGAGCAGTGGAGGGCAACACCAACAGGAGATGCCAGTCCCCAACCACCCGAGCATGGACCCCATGCTACACTGCCTCCAGTGTTTCCTCTCCTGGACTACAACAGCAGGCAAGCCCACGTCTTGAGGCCACACAGCTTCCCCGCCATCTGTTGCACCAATAGCAATACCTGCGACACCTTACACTATCAATGCCCATCCGGGTCTTGCGATCGCAAGAGCAATAGCCAAGCTAAACACCCGCTGTTATGCTGCATGCCACCTTCCGACACCAACTCCAATGCTTTTGATGGTTTCCTGTAGCTGTCAGCAAATGGTCTGCACCAAGTCCAGCTCATTGTCAGGGTAGCCCTGCAGTACCCAAAGTTCTTAAAGTGAAGCATTGTATTGTAAAAGTAAAAAAGACATTTTAAAAAAGAGAAAAACACTTTTGGTTGGCCCCTGAGAGGCTGCTGTGTCTGAGCACCCTGCCATCTTACTGCCATCTTTTCTGTTCATAATCTGTGTTTAACAGTTACTTCCAATATGCTTTCACAGAGAGCGAGTCAGAGAGCTATGGTGTTGAACAGCACAGAAATGGGCCCTTTCATCTATCACATCCACACTGATCTTTTTGCCTTCATTAGGTCTGTCGCTTTTGATGCTTTGTGATGCTCAGATGTCTCAATATGTCACTGAAGCATGCTAAACCCGAAATAATATTTGTGCTTTGGGAAAAATGCAACGTACTAAAGGAAAATTCATTCCCCTCCAAGTAGCATAGCATTCTGACTTGAAAATAAATCATTTCCCTCAGCCCTGCTGGATCTAACTCCCTTCCCTAACAGCACATCAGAATGCCAGAATTTTAAAAAGATTGTTCAACACCACTTTGTCAGGGACGGTTAGGATGGAGCAGTGAATAATGTCCTTGCCAGTGAACCCACCCAAAAAAGGGGGAATTTTAAAAAAACTTTGGTGAGAGATCAGATAGAAAATTAGGACTCGGGGAGGAGAAAGGAGAAAACACAGCAGGGGAGGAGTGATGTTACAATGGGGCATCTAGAATGAAAAATTGGGAAGTCTGGAATTCAGGGCAGCAAATCATTAAAACATCAGCAGAGAATTAATGTGTAGGGTAAGGAGCAGCCAGTGATCCAGGAATGAGGTTAGAAAATGTCCAGCAATACATCTGATAACTAGGGCAGGAGAAAACAGCAATACTTGGGGAATCCAGCAGCAACAGAAACGCAAATCAGATCTTTACGTCCCTTGCTAAATTATCGCAAGATGCTGGCCCAAACTTTAAGCAAGCATAGGAACTCCATCTTGCAAATGTGGTATGACTGACTCAGACCTGTGTTATGTGGGGGAATTGTGAACATTAGCTGTGTCCTCAATTCCTTGTGCTTTTCCAGTTAACTTTGAGTAGCACAATAGCGTAGTTCTTAGTGTAATGCTATCATAGTGCTGGTGTAACGAGCTGTTTGGGCCTATGTAGGGCACCAGAGAGCTTTGGGCTCTGAAGTTTTTAAAGCACCTGAATTGGTTAATTGTTATTTAACGAAAGTTGCTAATCATTTAGAGTTCCTTGTGTTTTTCTTGAGCGACTCGCTCTTGGTAATGCGGTCTCCTGGTGCTTTCTGTTTAAACTTGTTCCGTTTATTTGAGAATTCATGTTACTGGTATTTCTTAAGCAGACACCTGATTAGAGCTAATCACGGGGTCCTAGTTTTTGAGAATGTTATGTCTCACGGTGTCGCTTTGCCACCAATATTCTGTCGGAATTCTTATAAATAATCTCTGGTTGCCGTCTCAACATTGGAGTAAGTCCTTCCTCTACACTTGAATTATGACATTGCCAGTGCTCATCATGACATCCGGTTTCTCAGGTTTAGTTCCACTTCTGTCTGCAGAGAGTTTGTATGTTCTCCCTATGTGCATGGGTTTCCTCCCACAATCCACGGATGTACAGGTTAGGGTCAGTGAGTTGTGGGCATGCTATGTTGGCGCTGGAGTCATACTGAGACTTGTGGGCTGCCGCCAGCACATCCTCAGACTGTGTTGGTTGTTGATGCAAATGACGCTTTTCAGCGCATGTTAAACACAAGAGATTGTGCAGAAGCTGGAAATCCTGAGCAGCACATACAAAATGCTGGAGGAACTCAGCAGGTCAGGCAGCATCTATAAAGGGATTAACAGTTAACATTTCATCAGGAGGTTTCATTCTCAACCCAAATTGTCAGCTGTTTATTCCTTGCCATAGCTGCAGCCTGACCTGCTGAGTTCCTCCTACATTTTGCACTCGTCACCACATGTTGCAATGTTTCGATGTACATGTGAAATACAATGCTAATCTTGCAAACAAAACTTAAGAATTCCATCTTGCAAATGTGGTGTAATCTACTCAGATCTGTGTTACAGGGGAATTGTGAAGTTTAGTTGTGTCCTCCCTGCTCTCTGCTGTTAGAGTTAACTGAGAACTATGTGTTGCATTTAAATAAAGCCACAGCCTGCCTTATATACTTTGGCACAGCCCCGCATTTCTCCATTGTAAAGCTGAGAGTAAAACATTGGGAATCTATTAAAAGAGGCTTCGTGTTTCATGAGCATTATCTAAATAAAATACAGTGATTTGATGGGACAGCTCTTTAACACATGGGACAATTGCTTAGAAAGCAGACAAGGGTTGATACAAAACCGAATAATTAGCCAATCCCTTTACAAAACTAATACCAAATAATTAAATAGTTCATCATTCTTATAAAAAGATTCATTCTCTGGAAACTAGTTCCAAAGTAAATATTACACCATAGAAGAGAGTGGGGAATGAGCTGCCAGCAGAATTGGATCTGATTTCAACATTTAAGAGAAATTTGGATAGGTACATGGATGGGAGGAGTATGGAGGCCTATGGTCCTGGTGAAGGTCGGTGGCACTAAGCAGATTAATAGTTTGGCATAGCCTACATGGATTGATTGGCCTGTTTCTGTGTTGGTGTGTTTAAAAAAAACAGAGCATAGAATGAGAATCAAAATCAGGTTATATTACTGGCATACAGTATGCCATCAAATTTGCTACTTTGTGGCAGCTGCATTGCAATATATAATAAAAAATATATATAAATTACATTAAGAATATAGTTGAAAAATTAAATTAAGTTAGTAGTGCAAAAAGTAAACACATGGTGAGTTTGCGTTCATGGGTTTATTGTCCATTCAGAAATCTGATGGTAGAGGAGATGAAACTGTTCCTAAAATGTTGAGTATGTGTGTTCAGGCTCCTGTGCTTCCTCCCTGATGGTAGCAGTCAGAAAAGGGCATTTCCTGGGTGACGGAGAGAGGGGGGTGGTTGGTCCTTAATGATGATGTCATCTTTTTGAAAGGATCCTGAATGCTTGTGCCCATGATGCAACTGGCAGCTTACAACTTCCTGCAGCTTTTTCTGGTCCTGTGCAGTGGCCCCTCCATACCAGATGTTGATGCAACCAGTTAGAATGCTCTCCATGTACATCTGTAGAAATTTGCAAATGTCATCAGTTACATCCCAAGCCCCATCAAACTCCTGATGAAATATACGAGTTGCTGTCATGCCTTCTTTGTAAATGTTGGGCCCAGGATTGATCTTCAGAGAAGCTGAGACCCAATAACTTGAAACTGCTCACCTTTTCCACTGCTGATACCTCAATGAGGTCTGGTGTAGGTTCCCTCGTACATCCCTACAATACTGTACAGGCCCTTCAGTCCACAATACTGTGCCAACCTTATAATCTACTCTAAGAGGCAGCAACTCAACGAATAAAAGCATGCAGACATGGTCTAGAGGTTCATTTGTTGTTCAAACCAAACATCAGAATGGGGAAGAAATATGATCCAAGTGACTTTGACCATTGAATGATTGTTGGTGCCAGACAGGGTGGTTAGATATCTCAGAAACTGCTCATCTCCTGGAATTTTCATGCACAACAGTCTCTAGAACTTACAGAGAATGATGCGAAAAATAAAAAAAACATCCAATGAGTGGCAGTGCAATGCTTGGAAATGCCGTGTTAAGGGGAGAGGTCAGAGGAGAATGGTCAGACTGCTTCAAGCTGACAGGAGGGCAACGGGAACACAAATAACAACACATTACAACAGTGGTGTGCAGTAGAGCATTTCTGAATGCACAACCCAGTGAACATTGATATTGACAGGCTACAGCAGTAGAAAAGACCACAAACATGAACTCAGTGGCCACTTCATTAAAACAGGAGGTACTTAGTAAATTGGCCACTATGTGTATATGAAGATGTTAATGAGATGGAGGCTAACCAGTTTGCTGCAACACAGTGAGAAGATTTGCAGAATCTAATCAGTCATAAATTATTTAAATTTGCTTTCTGCTTTGAAAGTTGATTTGATTAATTTATTTGATTAATTTGACTTGATTTATGCAGAACGGTTGCTGGCATGCATATGTATATATGAATTAATTTATATTAATGACACCAGTATAACCAAGTACATTTGCAGTCCTTATAACAGAATTTAGGAACAGTAATTTGACAATGCCAGACAATTAATAGTGATAGACAGAATTTAGAACTCATGGTCAATGAGTTTGGAGGGATACAATAAAGAAATGGGACACCATGGTAGTGCAGCATTTAGCATGATGCTAATACAGCTCAGGGCATTGGAGTTTGGAGCTCAATCCCGGCATCCTCTGTAAGGTATCTGCACGTCCTCCCCGTGGAATGCTTGGGTTTCCTCCGGATGCTCCAGTTTCCTCCCACAGTCCAATAATATACCGGTTTATAGGTTAACTAATTATTGTAAATTGCCCCAGAATTAGGCTAGGGTTAAATCGGGAGTTTCCTCCCACAGTCCAATAATGTACCGGTTTATAGGTTAACTAATTATTGTAAATTGCCCCGGAATTAGGCTAGGGTTAAATCATACCATATCGCCAAATAAAAATAAATTAATCAATTAATTGGGGTTTTTCTGCAGGAAATACATGCAAGTCATGTTTATTGTCATCTGCACAAAAAAACTTACTTGTTGTAACATCACAGTTGCATAGCACCAAATAAGAAGCATTCACAAGACAAATATAAACTATGCACTGTTTTTAATTGTACAAAATTAGAACAACGAAAAATAAAGTCCAGTTTAGTGCAAAGTGATCAAAGTGTTGCGGAATTGTAGTGACGCAGGTCTTGCCAGTTGGCTTAAGAATCAAGTGGTAGATGAGAAGTAGCTGCAAATGGACTTGGTGGTGTGGGACTTCAATTTTCTGTACCTTCTCCCGGATGGCAGCTGAGAGATGGCACGGCCTGGATGCTGGGCACCTTTGATAATGGATGGTGTCTTCTTGAAGCAGCACCTCCTGTGGATGCTACTGATGGTGGGGGGGTGGGGGGGGGTGGGGGTATGTGCTTGCGATGTACTGGGCAGAGTCCACCAACTTCTGTGGCTTGTTACATTCCTGTGCATTCGAATTGCCGTACCACACCATGACGCAACCAGACAGAATAGATTCAATAATTGTTGATCAAACTTGTAGAAGTTTGTTAGAATGTTTGTGAAGTGATTGAGTTATGTGAACATCACCATCAAATTTCAGCACTATGGAGAAAAGTAAGTATGACTAATTGTCATTATTAATGATAACTGACTTTTAACAGGTTTGGAGTTTCCTCTGGCCTCAGTTAGTAAATGTGATATGTTGTTAAATAAGGACATATTTGAATGGCTGTTTCTAAATATTTCTGACCTCATATTCCATCTGAGTAGCCTCCAACCTGATGGCATTAACATCAATTTTTCTAACATGTGGTAGTTTTTCCACTCCTCTCTTCCCTCTTCTGCCATTCCCACTTTGGCTTTGGTCTCACCTCTTCTCTTCTCCTCACCTGCCTACCAATTTCCCTAGGTCCCCTCTTCCTTTCCTTTCTCCTATAGTCCACTCTCCTCTGCTATCAGATTCCTTCTTCTTCAACCCTTCATCTTTTCCATCTATGCCCTCCTGGCTTCTTAACTCATCGCCGCTTCCCAACCCTCATGGCTTCACCTATCACCTGCTAGTTTGTACTTCTTCTCTTCCCCACATCTTCTTATTCTGACTTCTTTCCCCTTCCTTTACAGACCTGATGAAGGATCTCAGCCCGAAACGCCAACTCGTCAATTGTTTATCCTTTTCCACAGATACTTCCTGACCTGCTGAGTTCTTCCAGCATTCTGTGTGTGTTGCTCTGGATGTGCGGCATCTGCATGATCTGTTGTGTCTCTGACAGATTTTGTTCATTTGTACTTCTGCTTCTTACAATTATGTCAACTTTATTCGCCATAGACATTTCCATGTATTTGGAACTTGCTGTGGTATGTTCGTGCGACATGGAACAAAAACCACCATGCAACAATTATAAAGAATAATATAAAAATAAGTATGATGTTAAAATACGGATATGGAATAAAATGGTCAAACCAACACATGCAAAGTGCTGGAGGAAATGAGCAGGCCAGACAGCATCTATAGAAAAGAGTAAAACAGTTGTCATTTCGGGCTAAGACCCTTCATCAGGAGTAGAATAAAGGAGGGAGAGGGAACCTCGAACCAGACCATGAGAGGCCTGCATCGGGCATTTTCATGCCTTACAAGGTGCAGATTGAAAGTCTGTGTGGGGCGCCACTCCTCGCACAGACACTAGAGCAATGTGTGGTTAAGTGCCTTGCTCAAGGACACAAACACGTTGCCACAGCTGAAGCTCAAACTAGCGACCTTCAGATCACTAGACGAACGCCTTAACCACTTGGCCACGTGCCCACGGAACAAAGATGAGAAATAAGGGTAAGAAGGTGGGGGAAGGGAGGAAGAAGTACAAGGTTGTAGGTGATAGATGAAACCGGGAGGGGGAGGTTCAAAGGAAAGTTCAAAAGTTCAAAATAAATTTATTATCAAAGTACATATATATCACCATATACAACCCTGAGATTCAGTTTCTTGTGGGAAAACTCAATAATAGAGTAATAACTATAACAGAATCAATGAAAGGCCACATCAGCTTGGGCGCTCAATCACTGAGCAAAAGACAACAAACTGCAAATACAAAAAGAAAGAAATAATAATAATAATAAATAAGCAATTAATATCAAGAACCTGAGATGAAGGGACCTTGAAAGTGAGTCCGTAGGTTGTGGGAATACTTCATTTATGGGTCAAGTAAAGTTGAATGAATTACCAGCATGTATTTACAATGTAAACAGTATTGCACTTCATATGGTAAACATCCTTTAACCTTACTTGTTTCCTTTCTTTTTGTCCTGCTTTGGCTTCTAGGGGTGATATTCCCATACTTCCCACGACTAGGTCGCTATAATCTGAACTTTATTGAGGCTCAGAAGGCATGTCAAGATCAAGATGCGATAATTGCTTCATTTGATCAACTTTATGATGCGTGGAGAGGAGGGCTGGACTGGTGTAATGCAGGTTGGCTGAACGATGGGTCCGTACAGTACCCCATCACCAAACCCAGGGAGCCATGTGGAGGGGAAAACACAGTGCCAGGTATCCGCAGCTATGGATACAGAGACAAGATGAAGAACAAGTATGATGTGTTCTGCTTTACGTCCAACTTCAATGGTAAGGAGTTCTAAAGTTCCTTCTATTTAAACAGTTCAGGTTTCAGATCAGGATCACTTTTATTATCAAGACATATGTTGAGAAATTTGTTTTGCAGCAGCAGTACAGAGCGATATATAAAATAACTATAAATTACAGTAAGAAATGTACTGTATATAAAATATATTAAATAAGTAGTGCAAAAAGAGAAAAAAAAATAGTGAGATAGTGTTCATGGGTTGGTTCATTGTCCCTTCAGAAATATGATGATGGAAGGGTAGAATCACTGAGTGTGTGTCTCCATGCTCCTGTACCTCCTGCTTGATGGTAGCAATGAGAAGAAGGCATGTCCTGGGTAATGGGGGTCTTTAATGGTGGATGTCATCTTTTCGAGACATGACCTTCTGAAGATGTCTCCAATGGTGGTTTGAAGCATCAACTTTTAAAGATGTCCTCGATGGTGAGGAAGCTAGTGCCCATGATGAAGCTAGCTGAGATTACAACTTTCTGCAGCTCTAGATTTTGCCAAAAAAAAGACTGGAGCAACTGTGGTGTTTAACCTTAACCTTATTGTTAGATGTAAGGATTGAGTAGATTCATGTTGATTTCTCTACATCAATAGAAAAGAAAATCAGTTAATGTGAAAGAGTCTCATAATCATCCTCATGGCTTGTTGTTAATAGATTAAGGAATTATTGCTTTTGAATCCCCTAATTACAGAATAGTAGTAAAGTGTTGACTTTTTCAGACGTAGCTGTACACTGCAATATCGACTGAAACATCAGCAGAGTAAATGTTCTTCATAAGACATAGGAGCAAAGTTAGGCCATTTGGCCATTGCATCTGCTCCACCATTTCATCATGGCTGAATAATTATCCCTCTCAACCCCATTCTCCAGAGGACTGTTGACACCTTTATTAATCAAGAATCTATCAACCTCCACTTTAAATATACCCAATGACTAGATCTCCACAGCTGTCTGTGGCAATGAATTCCACAGATTCACACATTGGGTAAGATAGTTCCTCCTCATCTCTGTTCTAAAGGGACATCTTTATATTTTGAGGCTATGCCTTCTGTTCCAAGACTCTGCCACTATAGCAAACATCCTTGCTATGTCCACTCTATCAAGGCCCTTCAATATTTCATGGGCTTCAATGGGAACCACCCTATTTATTCTAAACTCCAGCAAGTACTGGAGCAGCGCCATCAAACATTCATAAGACCATAAGACATAAGAGCAGAATTAGGCCATTCAGCCCATCGAGTCTGCTCTGCCATTCCATCATGGCTGATCCCGGATCCAACTCAACACCTGCTTTCTTGCCATATCCTTTGATGCCCTGACTGATCCGGAAACAATTAACTTCTGCCTTAAGTATACCCACGGACTTGGCCTCCACAGCAGTCTGTGGCAGACCATTCCACAGATTCACTACTTTCTGGCTGAAAATAAAACCCTCCTTACCTCTGTTCTAAAAGGCCGCCCATCAATTTTGAGGCTGTGCCCTCTAGTTCTGGATAGCCCCACCATTAGAAACGTCCTCTCTACAGCCACCCGATCTAGTCCTTTCAACATCCAGTAGGTTTCAATGAGATCCCCCTGCATTCTTCCAAATTTCAGTGAGTACAGGCCCAAAGCTGCCAAATGCTCCTCATATGTTAATGCCTTCATTCCTGCATTCATCTTCATGAACCTCTTCTGGACTCCCTCCAGCGACAACACATCCTTTCTGAGATATGGAAACCAAAACTGTTGACAATACTCTAAGTGTGGCCTGACTCATGTCTCATAAAGGCTCAGCATTATCTCCTTGCTTTCATATTCTATTCCCCTTGAAATAAATATCAACATTGCATTTGCCTTTTTGACTACAGACTTGATCTGTAAATTAATCCTCTGGGAGTCTTGCACAAGGACTCCTAAGTCCCTCGTGCAGATGTTTGAACCTTCTCCGCATTTAGATAATAGTCAGCACTATTGTTCCTTTTACCAAAGTGCATTATCATATATTTCCCATCACTGTATTCCATCTGCCACTTTTAATTACTCTTCCAATTTGTCGAAGTCCTGCTGCAATCGTATTGTTTCCTCAGCACTACCTACCCCTCCACCGATCTTTCTATCATCCACAAACTTTGCCACGAAGCCATCAATTCCATTATCCAAATCACTGGCAAGCAATATGAAAAGTAACAGTCCTAATACTGACCCCAGAGGAACACCATTAGTAACTGGCAGCCAATCAGCAAAGGACCCTTTATTCCCACTTGCTGCCTCCTGCCTGTCAGCCATTCCTCTATCCATGCCAGCATCTTTCCCGTAACACCATAGGATTTTATCTTGTTAAGCAACCTCATGTGTGGCAGCTTATCAAATGCCTTCTGAAAATCCAAGTAAATGATATCCACTGCCTCTCCTTTGTCCACCACACCTGTTATTTCCTCAAAGAACTCTAACAGATTTGTCAGGCAAGACTTCCCTTCACAGGAACCATGCTAACTTTGATTTATTTTATCATTCGTCTCCAAATACCCCAAAACCTCATCCTTAATAACTGACTCCAACACTTTCCCAACCACTGAGATTAGGTAAACTGGCTTATAATATCCTTTCTTTTGCCTTAGTCCCTTCTAAAAGAGTGGAGTGATATTTGCAATCTTCCAGTCCTCCTGGACCATGCCAGAATAAAGTGATTCTTGAAAGATCATGACCAATGCGTCTGTTATCTCTTCAGCAACCTCTCTCAGGGCTCTAGGACGTAATCCATCAGGTCCAGGTGACTTATCCACCTTAAGAACTTTCAGTTTGCCTAGCACTTTTTCCTTTGTAATAGCAATGGCACTCACTCCTGCTCCCTGATGCTCATGGACCTCTGGTACACTGCTGGTGTCTTCCACAGTGAAGACAGATACAAAGTACCCATTAAGTTCATCTGCCATTTCTTTGTTCCCCATTACTACCTCACCAGCATCATTTTCCAAAGGTCCAATATCACCTCTCACCTCCCTTTTACTCTTCATGTAACTGACAAAACTTTTGGTATCCTGCTTTATATTATTGGCTAGTTTGCCCTCATATTTTATCTTTTTCCTTCTTATGGCTTTTTAGTTGCCTTATGTTGGATTTTAAAAGCTTCCCAATCATTCAACTTCTGAGTCATTTTTGCTACATGATACGCTCTTTCCCTAGCATTTATGAAGTCCTTAACTTCCCATGTCAGCCATGGTTGCCCACCCTAGTTCAACTCATCTATTATTCTGCCTTCCGTGGGACATATCTATCCTGCGCCTGATGAACTATTCCCAGAAACTTCAGCCATCTCTGCTCTGCCGTCATCCCTGCCAGTATCCTTCTCCAATCCACCTGGGAAAGCTCCTTTCTCATGCCTCTGTAAATCCCTTTATTCCACTGCAATACTGATACATGTAATTTATGCTCCTCCCTCTCAAACTGCTGTAGAGTACAGAGTCATAGAACACTACAGCACAGAAACAGACAGTTCAACTCTATTATTCTGCCTAGTTCCATCGACCTACATCTGGATGGTAGCCCTTCATACTCCTCCTGTTCATGTACTGTTCCAAACTTCTCTTAAACAGTGAAATCGATCCCGCATCCACCACTTCTGCTGGCACCTCATTACCACTTGTACTACCTTCCATGTGAAGTTTCCCCATGTACCACTTAAATATTTCACCTTTCACCCTTGACCCATGATCTTGAGTGTTAGTCTCAGTGGAGAAAGCCTGCATCCATTTACCTGATCTGTACCACTCATAATTTTGTATGCCTCTATCAAATCTCCCACTATTAAATCACAGTGTTCCACAAACTCACCACTCTTTGTACAAGAATACTTATTCTTGTACAGTTATAAGATAGTTATAAGATATAAGAGCTAAATTAGGCCATTTGGCCTATTGAGTCTGCTCTTGCATTTCATCATTAATGATCCATTTTTCCTCTCTGCCTCAATCTCCTGCCTTCACCCCGTATCCCTTCATGCCCTGACCAATCAAGAATCTATCAATCTCTGCCTTAAAGAAATGCATGGTCATGCACTTTGGTAGTGGAAATAAATGTGCAGACTATTTTCTAAACAGAGAGAAAATCCAAAGATCTGAGATGCAAAGGGACTTGGGAGCCCTTGTGCAGAACACCTTAAAGTTTAACTTGCAGGTAGAGTCGGAGGAAGGCAAATGCAATGTTGGCATTCATTTCAAAAGGTCTAGAATACAAGAGCAGGGAGGTGATGCTGAGGGTTTATAAAGCACTGGTACGACTTCACCTTGAGCATTGTGAACAGTTCTGGGCTCCTCATCTAAGAAAAGATGTGCTGGCATTGGAGAGGGTTTAGAGGAGGTTCACCAGGATGATTCCGGGAATGAACGGGTTAGCATATGAAGAACATTTAATATCTCTGAGTCTGTACTTGTTGGAATTTCGAAGGGTACAGGGAATCTCATTGAAACCTTTCGCATGTTGAAAGGCCTAGACAGAGTAGATGTGGAAAGAATGTTTCCAGTAGTTGGGGAGTCTAGGACAAGAGAACACAGCCTCAGAATAGAGAGATGTTCATTTAAAACAAAGATATAGAGAAATTTCTTCAGCCAAAGGTTGGTGAATTTGTGGAATTTGTTACCGCAAGCAATTTTGGAGGCCAGGTCATTGGGTGTATTTAAAGCAGAGCTTGATAGGCTTTTGACACAGCATCAAAGGTTAGAAGGCTGGGGAATGGGGCTGAGAAAGGGGAGAAAAAAGGTCTTCCATGATTAAATGGCAGAGAAGACTCGATGGGCCGAATGGCCTAATTCTGCTGTAATGTCTTATGGTCTTATGGTCTAAATATATGTGAAAGCTTGGTCTCCACAGTTGCCCATGACAACAAATTCCACAGATTCACCACTCTCTGGCTAATGAAATTCATCTTCATCTCTGTTCTAAAAGGATGCCCCTCTATTTTGAGGCCGTGTCCTCTGGTCTTAGACACTTCCACCAGAGGACACATCCTCTCCACATCCACTCTATCAAGGCCTTTCACCATTTGATAGGTTTCAGTTAGATCACCCCTCATTCTTCTGAATGCAACTGAATACAGGGCCAGAGTCATCAAATGCTCTTCATATGATAAGCTGTTCAATCCTGGAATCATTTTTGTAAACTTCCTTTGAGCCCTCTCCAGTTTCAGTACATCCTTTCTGAGATGAGGGGCCCAAACCTGCCCACAATATTCCAAGTGAGGCCTCCCCAGTGCTTTATAAAGTCTCAATATTACATCCTTGCTTTTATATTCTTGTCCTCTTGAAATGAATGTTAACATCGCATCTGGCTTCCTCACCACAAACTCAACCTGCAAATTAACTTTTAGGGAATCCTGCACAAGCACTCCCAAGTCCCTTTGCACCTTAGATTTTTGTGTTTTCTCTCCATTTAGAAATTAATCAACCTTTTCATTTCTTCTACCAAAGTGCATGACCTTACACTTCCTGACACTGTATTCCATCTGCTATTTCTTTGTCCATCCTCCTCATCTAAGTCCTTCTGTAGCCTCTCTTCTTCCTCAAAAGTACCTGCCCCTTCACCTATCTTTATATAATCTGCAAATGTGGCAACAAAACCATCAATTTCATCATCCAAATCATTGGCATATAATTTAAAAAAAAAATTGGTCCCAACACAGACCCCTGTGGAACTCCACTAGTCACCAGCATTCAAACAGAAAAGGCTCCCTTTATTCCCACTCTTTACCTCCTGCCAAACAGCCACTGCTTTATCCTTGCTAGAATCCTTCCTGTAATACCATGGGGGTAATAGCTTGTTATGTAGCTTCATGTATGGGACCTTGTCAAAGGACTTCTGGAATTCCAAGTACACAACCAATTCTCCTTTGTCTATCCTGCTTTTTGTTTCTCCAAGGAATTCTAATGGATTTGTCAGGCAAGATTTTCCCTTGAGGAAACCATGTTGATGATGCTCTATTTCAGGGGTCGGCAACCTTAAGCACAAATGATTTTCTAGCATGCGTTATTCATTAATTTGAGGCAAAGCATAACTAGATGTATTTAAATGGATAATTCCCATATTTCAAGTTTTTTATGGCACTTATCTGGCCCACCGTCCGCTCATTAGTACGCAATCTGGCCCACAGAGGCAAAAAGGTTGCCGACCCCTGTCTATTTTATCATGTGCCTCCAAGTACCCAAAACTACCTCCTTAGCAATTGACACAAACATCTTCCCAACCGCTGGCATCAGACTACTGTCTATAATTGCCTTTCTTCTGCCTCTCTCCCTTGAAGAGTGGAGTGACATTTGCAATGTTCCAGTTTTCCAGAACCATTCCAGAATCTAGTGATACTCGAAAGATCAGTACTAATGCATTCACAATCTCTTCAGCCACCTCTTTCAGAACCCTGGGGTGTTCACCATCTGTTCCAGGAAACTTAACTACCCGTAAACATTTTAATTTCCCAAAAACCTCCTCCCTAGTAATGGTAACTTCACTCACTTCATGACCCCTAACACCTGGAACTTCCACCATACTGCTGTCTTCTACAGTGAAGACTGATGCAAAATACTTTATTAGTTCATCTGCCATTTCCTTGTCCCCCATGACTACTTCTCCAGCATTGTTTTCTGGTGGTGTGATGTCCACTCTTACCTTTCTTTCACACTTTCTATATCTGAAGAAACTGTTGGTATCCTCTATAATATATTGGCTAGCTTACTTAGTATTCCACCTTTACTTTCTTAATGATGTTACGTACCTCGTAACTGGGTTGCCAAACCAGCAGAAATGGAACACTCGTTGGAGTCTGTGCTTACTAGGAACTAATAAAGTTTTATTAAAGAAATAAGTAATACAGTACACTAATCGTAAGGATATAAATGTAACAGATTAGCAACGATAATACACACCTATACACAGAACTAGGGTATTAGGAATCAACCAAGCTCTATCGCAGTCTAGGGATAAAATGATCAGTCTTAAGTGAAGCAGAGTTCAGTTCAGTTTAGTGCGGTTTGCAGTAATCGCTGTTGACATACCATTGGAGAGAGAGAGATGCGATTTGGTTTCAGGCAGACCTTTTGATGCCTTCGCAGTTGGTTTCGGGCAGGCCTTTTGATGTCTTCTAATCCAGCTGTGGTCACCGACTGTGACCCCTCCATTCCGGATACGATCGTTCTTCCACGGTGAACCCAGCACCCAGGCAAGGGCGGACACACACCCCAGGTTCCCACCAATCATACCTTTACACCCTGTGAGCTTCTGATCGGTTCTCGTGAACCGGACCTCCAAACTCCCACCACTTGTGGGGGCACACTGCTCTTTCCAGGGTCTCGTGGTGTGTTGCGTGCCTTAGCAAACCTGCTCCTTTTAACCCCCCGCTGGGGTATCACCTGTCCATCAAACTTCAAACAGTTCAGGTTCAAAGCAACCGGTCTGTCAATATCTGAATTGTGTTTCTTTATCGTTAATCTCTCCCTTCTCTCTCATTAGCATTTTGAATGTTCCTCCATTGTCTTCCGTTATCTCTCTCATTAGCATCATCCATCCGGTAACTCTGCTTGGCGTCACACATGACAATGATTTTTCTAGTTGCCTTCTACTTCCCATTAATTTGTGCTCTATTATATGCCCTCTCTTTGGCTTTTATGGTGGCTGCGACTTTTCTTGTTAGCCACGGTTGCGTCATCTTGCCTTTAAAATACTTCTTCCTCTTTGTGATGTATATGTCCTGTGCCTTTTTGAATTGCTTCCAGAAATTCCAGCCATTGCTACTCTGCCACCATCCCTGCCAGTGTTCTTTTCCAGTCAATTCTGGCCAACTCCTTTGTCATGCCTCTGTATTTCCCTTTACTCCTCTATATTACTGATACATCTGACTTCAGCTTCTCCTCCTCAAATCTCAGGGTGATCACGTGCCCCTAAGGATGCTTTTCAATTCAATTCACGCTTAGTTGTCATTCAACCATACATGAACACTCATGAATGCAGCCAAACAAGACAGTGTTTGCACAGGGTCAAGGTGCAAAGGCACATTACCAACATTCACAGACAGTGAGCACACAGAAGATTACCATCCTATAATAAGTCCCAATGCCCACCATTTTGACATCGTGGATTCAAGCATCCTGATCAAAAAAACCATATAGAATATCAGTAAAAAGTACAGCATTGTCAAATATGTGTATATATGTAGTCCAGACCCCCCCAACCAAATGATATCATCTGTCATCTGGCTTCCACCACATCCGTTAGGTGAATTGGGGCTTTGAGGCCCAGTCCTTGCATACACAACCACATATAGATTAGTAAAAACACGAATATATATGTACCTAGGCCAGACCCTTCAGTCCATTTTTAAATCCTCAGTTGCCACGATTACGTTACGCCACCCCCCAGTAGAGCGCAATGGCTCGGACACCTCTTCTTCGGCGGCTAAACAGCACGCAACCCCACAGCCTGAGGCCCGAGACCACTGGGTGCCATCAAACAAATGAAAAAAATCTGCAAATGGCCACAACAGAGCTCGTCTTCTGCCGAATGAAACCCTGGGAGGGCAGCTCCGACTTCATTCTGGACTCCGCACCACACCGCCCCTGGTGAAGTGTAGAGGCTGCGTCCCCTCACTCTGAGCAGCTGCAAACAGGCAACACAGTGGCTTCAGGCCTAGTCCTCGCTACGACTGAGGACTAGATCCCCTCTGTCCGCCCCTGCTCGCATCCAGCAAATCTGACCAGGGTTTTATGGAGCTGCAACATTACTCCGCTGCTCTTGAACTCAGTCCCCCAACTAATGAAGGCTTACACACAATACGACTTAGTAACTACACTGTCAACTTGAGCAGCGACTTTGAGGGATCGATGAATTTGGGCCTTTCATTCTGTGTGATGTGGACTTCTCAGCTGGCTTGTGGAAGTCATTTGAATTTGGCAAAATCTATTTCCTCAAAGATCCTGGGATTGCAATTTGAAATAATTGTGCTTGCTTGGTTTGGCGACAATTACAAGTTACGCAACCAGTGACTAATAGGATTCTGTTGTGCCATAATGTCTGTTATCGATGAGAAGCAAAAGCAAAGTGTAAACCATCGCTATTCAATAGATAACTATTGTCCATTTAATTAGTTTGAATGTTAACTTTTCTGTGAATGAATAGATATAAAAACAGTCTGTTCAATTGCAGACTTCATGACATGCATAAGTCTGGTAAGATCGTCAAAATTACTTCTCCATAGATTACTCAACTTAGCTGTACTCAAAGGAAGACATGGGCCTGAAATAAATGTCTGAAATATAAGACAATTAAAAAAATGCAGGGAGAAGGAACCCATTGTGCCTGTGCCAGCTCCCTGCTGGGCCAATACCAAAATTAATCCTTTGTTCATTTCCAAGGCTCTCTAGTTCCCTTCATTTCATCTTTCCCTTGGAAGGTGCAGTAGCATTCGTCTCAACCAACTGCCCGATCATTGCCAAAAGGTATTTAACATAACCCCATAAAACAATGTACAAAGGATTGCTCCTAACTTACAGCTTCACTGCTTCACTGTATCAAGGCACAATGGTTCTGTTTAATTGGGACACATCGGGACCACTGTACTTTGGCCCAATTAAGCAACTGCCCCTATTAGCCAAATTTTCATGGAAATAGTTAAAAACGTATAAAAAAGACAAACTATGGTTTAACTGGTAACAAATTGTGTATTTAAATGAAATGCAGAACAAATTAGAATGCTACCAATACTACTACAATGCTATAAAACTATGTATCAGTGCCTAAGAGTTATCAAGGAAGGAATTCATCCGGTGTACACTGCCATTTCTTTTGATTGATTGTCAGTGAACAAAATCAGCATTGACACCTAGTGCAGATACTGGAATGCCTTCATATAATGCTTTCAATGACTGCCTCCTCCAGAACTTCATCTTCATTGTGACATTCAAGATTATTACCAATACCTTTAAGTTCTTCATACTTCCTAACGTGTGAGTTATCCTTAAATTATCCTTATGGGGATAACTTATCATCTTGTACACCTCCATCAAGTCTCCTCTCATCCTCCTTTGCTCCATAGAGAAAAGCCCAAGCGCACTCAATTTATCCTCATAAGACATGCTCTCTAATCCAGGCAGCATCCTGGTAAATCTCCTCTGCACCCACTCTAGAGATCCCACATCCTTCCTATAATGATGTGATCACAACTTAAGATAATATTCCAAGTGTGGTGTAACAATGGTTTTGTAGAGCTGCAACATTACCTTACAGCTCACTCCTCCCCACCCCCTAAGTCATAGTTAGGTTCACTGGGGGCATTTAGCAGGCACCAAAGTATATCCTGGCAATAGAAGAGATGGAGCTGTATATTACTTAAAATTACGTAATTAAGGTGGAGCCTTAAAATGCCATAGCATCTCTCTTTCACATGAAAATTGTAGGGCCGCTAGGTACTTTCACCAACCAACAGCAGACCCCTAATCTTAATTAAGGGGAATGTCAGCATTTACAAACTGTAAAGCTCTATGTTCAGTTTTCAGCCTTATAATAACATTTCTGTCAGGATAAACTATGTAGAATAGATTGTTTCTACTTCCACTGTTCCTTGTCACGTACGAGGGGTGATTGATAAGTTCGTGGCCTAAGGTAGAAGGAGTCAATTTTAGAAAACCTAGCACATTTATTTTTCCTACATTTACACACTTGGTCCAGCAGTCGTGGAGCATACAGATCCCTTCTTTGTAGAAGTCGGCGTCTTGGACCTCCAGAAAGCGGTCCACAGCAGGGGCGATTGATAAGTTCATGGCCTAAGGTAGAAGGAGATGAGTTATTAACTTCAAATTTTCTGCATTTTCACTCAAAGAGTTGAACTGCACGTGCATGTAACGAGAGTTGTATAACTCATCTCCTTCTACCTTAGGCCGCTAACATCAATCACCCCTCATATCTTCATAATGTTAAACACCTGCTGAGGCCTCCAATGGTCAGGGTCGACCATGAATGTTGCATCCCAGCTGCCTACATGATACACAAGCCAGGGCAGTACGATGTGGAGAGCAGGCTGTTGCCCTGGAGCAGGTCCCCACTCTCCACGCATCTGCCAGTCAGCATTAAACTCAACGTAGGACTGCCTGAGGGACTCCAGCTCCAGGTTTTTCCCTCAGGGTTTACTCCCGAAGCCTCCCCCATGAGTGTGTATCGCCACAAGGTGGCAGAGGTTTGAGATCAGAGTTTTCCTTCTCCTAGATGAGTTGCCAACCATAGCCGACAAGCATCATCTGCCCAAAGCAACTGGTTTTAAGGTACCAGTAATGCACCTTTGCCCCTTCTCCTATCAGTAGAAATGGTTCCACCGAGCTTAGTAGCTAAGCCGCACGTAAAGACGAGAAACTGGACTTGGTTATCAGAGGCAATTTGAGGCGCATGTCATTGGGAGCATATAATAGGTAGTGGGAGCTTATCCCCATTACCATCCCTGGCTATAACAACCTTCAGAACCAAATACCTGCAAATCATTGTATAATCTCTCCTAAGCTAACAAAAGCTGCCAGCATTCTGCAAGATTTCCTTGTATTTCTTCATATCTAACTTAACGTCCTATCATTGCTGCTGCAAACCTAGAGAGCTAACAGGAAGGAAGAAATAGCAATGACATTTAATGCGGTGTGGAGATCCAGCTGCAGGAAAATGGCAAATAATATCTGAACATCCAAACTCAGGAGCCAGATGAAATGTAAACTCAAGAGATTCTGCAGATGCAGAAGCAAGAGGATTCGAGTACAGGAGCAGGGAGGTACTACTGCAGTTGTACAAGGCCTTGGTGAGACCACATCTGGAGTATTGTGTGCAGTTTTGGTCCCATAATCTGAGGAAAGACATTCTTGCCATAGAGAGAGTACAAAGAAGGTTCACCAGATTGATTCCTGGGATGGCAGGACTTTCATATGATGAAAGACTGGATCAGCTAGGCTAATACTCGTTGGAATTCAGA
This sequence comes from Mobula birostris, assembly GCF_030028105.1. Taxonomy (NCBI): domain Eukaryota; kingdom Metazoa; phylum Chordata; class Chondrichthyes; order Myliobatiformes; family Myliobatidae; genus Mobula; species Mobula birostris. Next base: position 11,718,680 of record NC_092386.1, read on the forward strand.
AGATTAAGGGGGGATCTTATTGAAACGTATAAAATCCTAAAGGGATTGGACAGGCTAGATGCAGGAAGATTGTTCCTGATGTTGGGGAAGTCCAGAACGAGGGGTCACAGTTTGAGGATAAAAGGGAAGCCTTTTAGAACCGAGATTAGGAAAAACTTCTTCACACAGAGAGTGGTGAATCTGTGGAATTCTCTGCCACAGGAAACAGTTGAGGCCAGTTCATTGGCTATATTTAAGAGGGAGTTAGATATGGCCCTTGTGGCTAGAGGGATCAGGGGGTATGGAGAGAAGGCAGGTACAGGGTTCTGAGTTGGATGATCAGCCATGATCATACTGAATGGCGGTGCAGGCTCGAAGGGCCGAATGGCCTACTCCTGCACCTATTTTCTGTGTTTCTATGCTGAAAATCAGAGCAACACACAAGGTGCACTAAGCACTCTGGTTAATGATTTTATCAACACTTGAAAGTAAATTTACTCTCAAAGTAATATACAACCCTGAGATTCATTTTCTGGTGGGTATACTCAAAAAACCTGTGGAATAGTAACCATAACAGAATCAATGAAAGACTGCCCAACTAAGGCCTTCAACCAGTGTGCAGAAGACAACTTCTGCAATTACAAAAAGAAAGAAATAATAACGGTAAATAAATAAATAAACAATAAATATCGAGAATATGAGATGAAGAGCCCTGAAAGTGAGTCCTTAGGTTCAAGGGCCTGATGATTGAGGGGTAGTAATTGTTCCTGAACCTGGTGGCATGAGCCCTAAGACTCCCGTACCTTCTTCCTGGTGCAGCAGTGAGAAGAGAGCATGTCCAAGGTGGTGGGGGTCCTTGATGATGGATGCTGCTTTCCTATGACAGTGTTTCATGTAGATGTGCTCAGCGGTGGGGATGGCTTTACCTGTAATGGACTGGGCCATATCCTCTACTTTTCATAAGATTTTCCATTCAAGGGCATTGGTGTTTCCATTCCATATCTACCTCTTAAGTAATGATTTATTCTAACTAATTTATCAACTTTGTATTCCTCTTAGGTCGATTCTACTATCTGATTTACCGTCGAAAGCTCACCTACAGCGAAGCTGTGCAAGCCTGCATCAGGGATGGATCAAAGATCGCTAAAGTTGGCCAAATGTACGCTGCCTGGAAGTTGCTCGGTTACGACCGCTGTGACGCAGGTTGGCTGGCGGACGGCAGTGTCCGCTACCCGATCTCTAGACCCAGGCGTCGATGCAGTGAAACTGAGGCAGCAGTGCGTTTTGTTGGCTTCCCCGATAAAAAGCACCAGTTATATGGTGTCTACTGCTTCAGAAGCAACTGATACTTCATGTTAAAGCTTAGTCGGAGATGAGTATTATTTTACTTCTGCACATGTGAAAGATGTACTTTCAATAATATGAACTCATGTTACCAAAACTGTGATAAAAAAAGATTTTTTCTTACTGTACAATGCCATTTTCATGCAAACCAAAACATTTTTCTTTGTTGTAATGTATCATACAATCATTAAATATTAAAAATAATATAATTTTATAGGAAGTTGTACCAAGATTTAGCACCAATTTGCTTTATGTTTAAGTAGCATTTAGCAAAAGCTACCCTAAACACTGTTCTGACTGTGCCTAAAGGATTGAATATTTGGGATTGTGTGGGCATGCCATAGCTAGACATTAAGTGTTGTAATATCATTCAAAATGAGCATTTCTCAGGCAATATTTTAATATTTTTGTGAAAATTTTCAGGATTCATTTTGCTTTGTAAGCTCATTAAAATTTGGTGCATTTCTAGTGATTCAAGAACATGGACAGAGATGATGCAACACTATTTTCTCCACAAGAAACTAACAGCTTGTCCAAAATTTAACCCTTTGATCAGGCTGTCATTGATGTTGTGTGCTTTGACAAAACCATTGATATCTAGAACTGTTTCATGTTGCAGTTAATGAATTTACCAGCAAAATTTTTATTGTTAAACTTTAATGCATGGTGCAAATTCTCCTGACGCCCCGGGCAAATTATTGAAATTTTCGTGCTGAATGATGAATTGTCGGAGAAACGCAGTAGTTTTTTTGCCTGCTTCATATCATTCCACTGAAGGTCACCTGTGTTTCTTTAAACAGAGGACAAGCTGTCTTTGAAGAGGCAATACTGTGTGGGTGTCAGTGAGTGTGTGACATCACAAAACAGTATTCGAGTACAGTTAACCATCCTTTCCCGGTCTGGCTATGCACACATTCTTCCAGCAAAGATAAATGCATCAAATAAAGGACAAATTCTGTCAGTTTCAGTGTGTCAGTAGATTTTATATCAAACAAAAGAAAACCCTTTCCTTGAGGTGACAGACCTTTTCATGAGGTTTGTTATCATTTATTGAGGAACTCCTGTAATAAGAAATCATTGATAGAATGCTATCATTTTCTCATTCTGTAGCTGAAGAAATTACATAGATCTTATTTTAAACAAATTTTCATATTCATTCAATAATATATTTATAAAAGGTAGAATTGCTCTTAGTTATAGTTTCTTACATTTAGGAATTAAAACTATTCTGAGATTATTTTTAAAAATTTAGTTCACTTCCAAACACCTGGTGGCTGTACTTGCTGGTAAAGCCATGGGTTCATTGTTAATTCCCACAAAGGTCAGTGATTACAAATGCATTGCAACCACGTTTTCAGAGCAGGAAATAATGCGTGCAAGTTGAAAAATTGTTTATAAACAAAATAAGCACATTATTTAGAGCTTAAAAATAAGGCACAAGACCATAAATCCTCTGTGTGGTGGACCAGAAGCCACAGCCTCAGATTAGAGGGGCGTTCTTTTAGAATGGAGCTGACGAAGAATTTCTTTAGCCAGAGAGTGGTGAATTTATGGAATTCTTTGCCACAGGCAGCTGTAGAGGCCAAGTCTTTATGTATATTTTAGGCAGAGGTTGATAGATTCTTGATTAGTCAGGGCATGAAGGGATATGGGGAGAAAGCAGGAGACTGGGGCTGAGAGGAAAAATGGATCAGCCATGATGAAATGGTGGAGCAGACTCGAAGGACCAAATGGCCTAATTCTGTTTCCATATCTCATGTGCTTATGATAAATCACATCAAACAAACCTTACAGATATAGAAATTATAACTGGGTAGTTTTGAATATTTTCATACTTGGACATTGGTCTCATGAGAACATTATATTTTAGATCTTCCCAAACATGGTGGGCAATGTTACCGCCTCACAACTTCAGAGTGGAGCAGTTAGCAGTGCCGGAGACCGGGGTTCAAACCTGACCTTAAGTACCAAGTGTCTCAGTTTTGCTCTTCCTCCACTCACAGTGTGGATTTCCTCCGAGTACTGTTGTTTTCTCCCATTTTCTGAAGACATGGGTCGGCAGAGTAATTGACCTCTGCAAATTGGAGAATGCATGTTATGGAATCAATGGAGGTTTAGTGTAAATAGATTGTTTAAAGTTCAAAATAAATTTGTCAAAGTACATTTATGTCATCATAGACTACCCTGAAATTATTATTACTTGTGGGCATACAGTAAATAGAAAGAAATACAATGGAATCAATGAACAACTGCACATAACAAAGACAGACTATCAATGTGAAAAAGACAAATTGTGCAAATACAAAAATATTATATTAATAAATGGATAAGTAATAATTATTGAGGATCAGTTGTAGAGACCTTAAAAGTGAATCTGTAGGCTGTGAAATCAGTTCAGTGTTGAGGTGAGTGAAGTATAATACTCTGGTTCAGGAGCCTGATGCTTAAAGGATAATAACTGTTGCTGAATGTGGTTGTGTGGGACCTAAGGCCCCTGTACCTCCTCCCTGGTGACAGCAGCTGATGGTCTATGCCAAGGGGCTTGTTTCCTTCACTCTATCAATTACTCTTTGTGCTGTTTTGCTGTGATGCCACATTCTTGATGTTAACTTCAGTAATGAAATACTGGACATGGCATCAGTTGAGGTTACATTCTGATGGAAAAGCAGTTTCCAGTAGGAATGAAATTCTTCATGGAGACCATATGGTCTGCTTACCAGGAAATCTAGGTCGAGAGAGAGCAAGCAACCATGAATGAAAATGAGAAGTTGGTGTGGTTAAGTATAATATTTCATAAGAAGAACTTATTTGATTTCTTGAGGAAATAGAACAATTGCTGTCCTTCCAATTGACAGCCTTATTCAACGTCCAAACTAAAAATCTGAAACTTTGACAAGGACTCGCATAATTTGGTTCATAGAACATGGAATACATCAGCACAGTACAGGCCCTTCAGTCCTCAATGTTGAGCTGACCTTTTAACCTTCTCTAAGGTCAATCCACTCTTCCCTCCATTTTTCTATCCATGTGCCTATCTAAGAGTTTCTTAAATGTTTCTAATGTATCTAATGCTTCTCTATATGAAATATGATGAGCTCTTGTTTTCCTGTTTGTATCTGATTATTTTTTCTGGTTTTGGTTTTAACTTGTTTCATTTTTTAGGTTGAAAACATAGAACAGGCTGTTGAGCCCACAATTTTGTTCCAACATTATAACCTACTCTAAAATCTGACCCTTCCCTCCTAGGAAGCCCTCCACTTTCTTATCATCCATGTGCCTATCAAAGAATCTCTTATCCCTCTTATGTATCTGCCTTTACCACCATTCCTGGCAGGGTATGCCACACACTCACCATTATCAGTTCTGAAATTCCGCCACCCCCATACTTCCCCCCCCCCCAAACAGTTTAAAATTATGCCCCCTCATATTAGCCTTGGTCATTTCTGCCCTGGAAAAAGTCTCTGGCTGTCCATTCATTCAATCAATGCCTATCATCTCATACACCTGTATAATCTCACCTCTCTCCAAAGAGAAGAAGCCCTAACTCACTCAACCTCTCCTCATAAAACATACTCTCTAATCTAGGCTGCATACTCGTTAATCTCAGCACCATCTCTAAAGTTTCTCCACGCCCTTCCTATGATGAGGTAACCAGAACTGAACACAATATTCCAAGTGTGGTCTAAGCAGGGTTTTATAGAGCTGCAACATTAGCTCACAGCTCTTGGACTCAGTTCCCCAAATAATGAAGGCCAAAACATCCTATGCCTTTCTTAACCACCCTATAAATGGACATGGCAACATTGAGGGATCTACAGACATGGACCCCTATATCTCTCTTTTCTTCCACACTGCTAAGCATCCTGTGTTCTACCTTCCCCTTCTTCTTCTTTTGTGCCAATGGTGGCTCGCACCCATCAGAAAGGTGTGTTACTGCTGCCTGCTGTAATGGAGTATGGCAGGAGCCACAGTGGGAATCAGATCCTGCCTCCCACACCTGTTTTAACTAAAAAGCTCATCAAGGCCCTACACACTTAACTGTCCCTGTCTCAGGTGCCTGAATATCCTGCAACCTAGGCGTTCCAGATAAAAATTGCTTCAACCATTACAATGAATATCTGTGGCACATATGATCACATATTCCACCATCTAAAGAACCTTACAGAAATCACATCACTCATTCCCACGCTTACCAACAAGTGCCAAAGTGGAGTACAGACCCATGTATTCAAATCTCAGTCTCATCAACCACACATCATCCCTCCTATTGCTTCACAAAAGGCCCCTGCGCTGGATTGATGGAAACAAATTTTAATCCCACCTCCCTGCCCCTCTCCTAACTTGACCTTCAATTCAGCCTTCCAAAGTTAATTACATTCAAAGATTTTGTGGTGATTATATTCACAGCTGTCCTTGACATCACAAAGAGTTTATTAATTGGGGTTGATTCTCTCTGCTGGTAGAAATGAGACTGTTCTTTTGATTGTCAGACTTTTATTGCACAATATCATGAGGGCTGTTAATTTAGAAAGAATATGAGTTCTCTAACCCCTTTAGGAAATGCCATTTAGCTGGCTCTACCCCCAATGAGAAGAGTACGTGTCACTCACTCACCACTCTGTGGTACCTGAAAATTGCATCTGAGCCTCCCAATTAGCATAGGATTGAAATCTAACTGTGCTAATTAGGCAGCTGCCTCATTCTGGGACAGGAGGAATGACCTTAAAGAAATGTGGCCCATTGAAAAGTCAAGAAAGGTGTGATTCAGAAAGTCAGTAAGTGATAAATGTCCTTTCTGTTGAAAAAAATAGTTATGTTTATTACCAGATTTATAATCAGAGAAGTTATAGGGACAGAAAGCACCTGCTGTCTAATGTTGAAAATATAGGTAATACTAAAGTGCCATGTTTGTGGTGAATGAGAAATGAAGAATTGCCTCCTGTGGCTTTGCTTTGTCAAGGTTGTTGTAGAATTAATTCATTTATAATACATGGTTGTGTCTTGAGCTGCCAGAATCCTAAGCTTTAGTATCAATTCCCTAAACCTTTCCACCCCTCTATATGACAATTTGCCTACCTCTTCAGATAAGCTTTTGATTACCTGCCCTAATGTTAGTATCACTTTTTTTTAATAATACTCCTGTGAACTGCCTTCTATTATTAAAGGTGCTATTTACGTGAAAGTATATTTAAAAATGCATACTAAGTTTTGATATCTGGCTTTGGTAAGTGTTAAGTTTTTTTTTCCCAGAAAGGATAAGATTTGATCTAGGGACATTGTTTCTAGGGTGTGGAAAGGCTTTTTAAGTTGGATGAAATTTGTCTTGGACAGGAGTCGGAATTGAGAATGCTTGTGTGTTTAAAATGGTGATTTCCAACCTTTTTTATGCCATGGACCCTACCTTTGCCTGAGGGGTCCATAGGCCTCAGGTTAGGAACTCTTGGTTTAAAAGTTCATAACGGAGTGATTTTTGGTCTATCCTTTGTTATTTTAATCATGTGTATAGTGAGCTAATTTGCATGCTCTAAAGGTCCCAGAGCTTCAGTCTGCAATTCAATTATGTTCCTGATGCAGTTTCTATTTATGCTTCTGTTTGTGATCAACATGCTTTCCTACTATGCCGTTGTTAGGCAGTGCATGTGTTTTTTTAGTCGCAAAATATCATATACTCTAAACTTCTTTTAGTGAGATGTTGAAAATGCTTTGCTTAAGGTCTGCCTGGGAAGTATTACGTGACTTTACAAAGATACATATCTGCTAATGCCAAGGTAAATTTGTTGAAGAACTCAGGATAGCTATCTAAAAACAAAACTGCAGGGCAGAAAAAAAAATGATGAGTTATATATTTGTGTCACAGCATTTCTAATATATCATATTTCTATAGCAACATAGAAAACACAATATAATTGCCTTTAAGTTAGTGAATAGAGCTGTTACCCACTTAATTAATCAAACAACCCAAGGTTTCTAACTAACCAATGACTCACTTCAGTTATCTAAAGAACAGAAAGCCACATGTATGAATCTGTTCAAAAAGATTTAAATTAACAGTTGCTTTGAGACTTGGACAGAGAAAGTTATAAATTATATTAAGGAATATAATGGGGTGTAAGCTACAAAAAATTGGGTTGAATTTATTATTTGTACAGCAGGTGATCATAGAAGCTCTGTGGTTTCAGTAATCGCCGTAATCCTTAGCTCTGTTAGTTTCTGTGAAGTATACATATTAGCTTTTTTAACCTGTTTGAGCATTGCATATGGATAAGTGAGAGCTTATTTTCCTAAGCAACGACTGGAGCATATGCAATTAATTCTAATTTAGATTTTGTTCTTTTAATGTCTTTGAAACCATATTAGTTATTTTGAGCTGGAGTAAAAGACCTAACAATGCACACCGATGTTTCTGAATGATTCTTTAAGGATTCTTGTATCATTAATTGAATGAAATGTACAGAATGTGATTGAATGCATGTATTTAGCCATAGATACTAATCCTTGCAGGGATCTTCAGATCAATATAGAGTCAATGCTATCTTATATTCTTTGACAGTTAAGTATCTCACCTCAAACATATCACCCTTTGTCAAATATTAAGATTTCAGTTGTACATTGAGCATGCAAATCATTCAAATACAGCTCACCATTAGCAAGCAATTTCTACGTTGATCCTTGTGAACCAATGACAAGGTGAAAGTTTATTGCTGAGTCTGTTTAAGATGGTGTCAAGCTTTGCTGCATAGGATGTGCCCACGGGGAAGGATGCTGGCTCTGTTATTTTCCTGCTCCAAGATACTGCAGCGTTTTATCAATCTGTGTAATTTGTAATTTAACCCTCGGAGACCTGGGTACTTCACTGCAGCTTGTGAAAAACAACAGAAATCCAGTGTCATAGAGGGGAAGGGATTGTAAATTCATTTTTTTAAGAATATGCGCATCAAAAAATTGTTTTACTATCAGTAAATTTTGATCATGCTCATGGATGCAGTGAAGCTTTCAGGACTTGGTGGGCTTTGCGTGAATAGAATTTACAATGTGCTTCTATGTTTGAATGCCATCCTTGCGTCTATTTGCACTGTACTGCATTAGTACTATTAAAGTGTCCTCTAGGAAATTACTAAAGTACATTATCAAATGAAGCAATTGATTTAATATAATGTAAATTGTAGCATAACATGGAAAGTTCGGTAATAAACCTGAAAGTCAATATTTGAATGGACATATGTCAAGTAGAAAATTAACCCTTTTTTTGCATTTGTGACAGGAGCACTCCAATGCTAATAAAAATTTGAAACTTATTCTTGAGTGTTCATTATTAACATAGGACATGAGATTCTGCAGATGCTGCAGTCCCAATGAAGGGACTCGGCCTGATACGTCACTTGTTTATTTCTCTCCACAGCTGCTAATTTGTTTCCCCCAACATTTTGTGTATGGTGCTCTGGATTTTCCTCACCTGCAGAACACCTAGTGTCTAGATCACGTCAGGCAGAATCTATGGAGAAGAATAACCGATATAGAAAGTATAATATAACAGCACAGTACAGGCCCTTTGGCCCACTATGTTGTACTGACATTTATATCTGCTCCAGGATCAATCTAACTGTTCTTTCCCACATTGACCTTCATTTTTCTAATGTCCACATGCCTATCCGAGAGTCTCTTAAATGTCCCTTATCTATCTGCCTCAACCACTACCCTTGACAGCGTGTTCCACGTACCCCAGAAAATCTACATCTGATACGTCCCCCTATATTCTCCTTCTATCACCTTAAAATTATGCCCCTCATATCAGCCATTACTACCCTGGAGTAAAATGTCTCTGACTGTCCACTAAATCGATGCCTCTTATCATCTTGCACACCCCTATCAAGTCATCTCTCATCCCCTTTCAATCCAAAGAGCAAAGCCCTGGCTCACTCACTCAGACACGCTCTCTAAACCCGGCAGCATCCTGGTAAATATCCTCAACACCCTTGCTAAAGCTTTCATATCCTCCCTATAATAAGGCAACCGGAACTGAACACAATACCAGTTTCTCATTATCCAGTACAATGCAATACTCAATAGCACAATATTGTGCTAATTTATCAGGCTAAATTGTTTCATTTTGTAAATGCAAACAACACATTTCACTGTTTCTTTTGATGCACATCTGATAGATAAATCTGAATCTGTTTGCTTTCAAAGACATTCCTAGTAAAAGATCCACAGTATCATACTTCAGCTTTATTGCCATGAAACCATACACATGATAGAGGTGTACAAGGTAATAAGAGGAATAGATAGAGTGGATAGCCAGTGCCTCTTCCCCAGGGCACCACTGCTCAATACAAGAGGACATGGCTTTCAGGTAAGGGGTGGGAAGTTCAAAGGGGATATTAGATGAAGGTTTTTTTACTTAGGGAGTGGTTGGTGCATGGAATGCACTGCCTGAGACAGTGGTGGAGGCAGATACACTAGTGAAGTTTAAGAGACTACTAGACAGGAATTTAAGGTTGGGGGCTTGTATGGGAGGCAGGGTTTGAGGGTTGGCACAACATTGTGGGCCGAAGGGACTGTATTGTGCTGTACTATTCTATGTTCTATTACATAACTAAATGAAACATTGCTCTTCTGGGGCCAGGGTGCAAAGCACAGTACGTATAGTCACTTGTAAAATGTGTAGCTCAGGAGGCTGATGGTTGGGCTGAGTTGTTCTCTGATCTTGGCAATCTATTTGCAAATGTTTCGTCACCATATGAGGAGATATCATCCGTGAAACACTTACAACTGAATTTCCAACATTGGAGAGCAACTCAGCCGAACCACATATAGCCACGCGTAGTACATATAATTATGATTCAGCAGGTACAGTCCCAAAATAACATCAGCACAAGTCTGCGTGACATGGCCTGAAAATTGACAGGTTGGCATAAAGTGTGAGGTGCACGTTTATACAAGACAGAATAATGTTATTTGCACCAGTATAATAAAACAAGTAGTAGTGTATAAAATCACAAACAAGAGAAAGTCTGCAGCTGCTGGAAATCTGAGCAACACACGCAAAATGCTGGAGGAACTCAGCAGGCCAGGCAGCATCTTTGGGGGGGGGGTGGAGGTACAATCGAAGTTCTGGGCTGAAACCCTTCAGAAGGACTGGAGAAAAAATGCTGAGGAGTAGATTTGAAAGGTGACGGGAGAGAGAAAGGCCATGCAATAGGTGAAACTTAGAGGGGGAGGGATGAAGCAAAGAGCTGGGGAGTTGATTGATGAAAGAGACAGAAGGCCAAAGAAGAAAGAAGAAGTGGGGAGGAGCACCAGAGGGTGGCGATGGGCGGGCAAGGAGATAACATGAGAGAGGAACAAGAGAATGGGAAACCGTGAAGGGGGTTGGAGTCATTACGGGTAGTTTGAGAAATCGATGTTCATGCCATCAGGTTGGAGGCTACCCAAACGGAATATAAGGTGTTGTTCCTTTAATCTAAGTGTGGCCTTATCCCGATAGTGGAGGAGGCCATGGATGGGCATATGGAAATGGCAGTGGAATTAAAATGGGCGGCCACAGGGAAATCCGACTTGTTCTGGCGGTCTCCCCATCTATGTTGGGTCTCACCAATATACAAGAGGCCACAGTGGGAGCACCGAACACAATAGTGTATAACTATTTGTGGGGTGTTCTGGTGTACTGCACTCAGCAGACATGTTAAGCATACATATAAGAACAAAGGTAGGTGGGTTGAGTGGAGGTGCTGTTGTTAATGGAAACAACATGACCTGGCAACACCAACAAAGTAGCTAATTGGAAGGGAAATTGTTAGCATATGCCTGTTGTAGCGTGGATGAAATCACCAGAGAGACAGTTACTGGTAGATAAAAAGCAGCTTTATATCACTGTGATGATTGTGCGCTCTAGTATCAGTTGTTTGGCAAGTATAAGCTTCTTTATTCGACACAACAAGGTACAGCAGGCATCTTACGGACGGAGACGCTTTCGGTAGAAAACTCTGCTAGCCCAAAGTGGGCTCTACTTATATGCTAAACACAAAGGGCAATCGCTATTTAAAAAGTTATAGACAATGCAAAGACAATGCTTCCTTTCGAAGCTACATACAAAACATCACACCTTCTGACTTCATCCTTTCCTTCCAACACCAACGTGTCTAGGTTGGTACTCACAGCCTTTAGGAGTGCAAGTCAAATCCACAATACATTTATTTGGTATTTTACGTGCTAACATAGAGGACAATTAATATTTATAAAGTATAGATAATACTGTCTTAGAAACTACCTGTAAACTTCACACTCCACCCGCAGCATCTGGTTAGTATTCTGATATTCACAACTTTTAGGAAATGCATTGTTGTGAACTCAATCCACAGTACTTTGTCAAATAGAAGACTGGTGGCCAGAGTCACTTAAGTGTAAGTGAATCATCTACCCAAAAACTCACTCTAACAGTCCCTCCTCTTGGCCCTCCTGGACCAAAAAAAATTAAATTTGTACCAGGAAAGGCCAACCTAGGAGGATCTGTTCAAATAGGGCAACAAAAATGCCCTGTTTTGAAATTCCTCCCCCCCCCCCCCATTTTATGTACCTCGATATCTATCCTAGCATTCCCTAATTGCTACCTACCAAATATTAAGCAGAGGGGCTGTTCCAAGTCTTTGGGAATGCGACTCCTTTCGTGTGCCTGTCGGCTCTTTCCCTGCAGGCTGACTGCAGCCGAATCACATTCCTTTGTCTTCAGCCCTTTATCCTCTGGTCACTGAAACCCTCCTTCCAGGAGCACGCACAGGCCTTCTCATCGACGTATAGGAAGGGGTTGGGGTGGCTTCTGCAAGGATCTCTCCCCAGTGACACCCTCTTCCGAACTGTCCGGTCAATCACTGGCCCAACTGCTGCAAAAGGCCCAGCTCCTCAGACTAGGGGTGACTGCTTTCAGATGTCGTGTGCAGTCTGAGATGCCATCGAAGTGGTGGAACTTGCTGTCTCTGCTTTAACTCAAAAATCCCTCCCGGTCTATTTCCCAATAAATTTCTATACTATGCTATAAAATTAATCATCTATCTTCAGCAACCAACCTTCTTTACAGAGTATCACACTTTAGCTGGCTGTTCATGATTTTCCAACACGTTCTCAGTGTCTTCTGCCACATTCTCGGCATTTACAGCCTTTGCGTTTTCTCCGGGTATGTCTTCATCGGCTGTGGTCAGATCTGGCATGGCCGGCTGGTGTTCCTCTCTTAGGTTCTCCGTAATTACATGGTTACTGGGTACACTTGGTTCCCCGCTCTGTCTGTAGAAGCAACAAGAGGGTGAGTCGTATACTTTAATCTGGGTCCAGTGTTTCCACTGGCTGCATCGCTGAGTCTGTACACAGACACACGTATCATTGGCTAAGAGTACCATCTGTGGTCCTATCCACTTGGGCACAAACCCGGCCTCTCCATGACTTGGTCGCCGGGCTGTGGAAGGACTCTCCCCTTTCCCTCTGGCTCTCTCTGATCAGTGATTCGCTGCTGTCGTTTCGCTCGGCCCTTCAACACTTTCAGTTGGTTACAAAAGTCTTTCACATATTGGGTCATTCTATCCCTGTAAGCCCCAGGCTTTCCGCAACCCGTAATTACCCCATAAGGGAGTCACATAGCTCGTCCCGTCAATAACTCGTAGGGGCTGAGACCCAACGAGCGGTTCGGAGTTGCACACAATCTCATCAGGATTCCTGGCAATACATCAACCCATGTCTGTCTTATCTCAGCTATAGCTTTGGCTAACGCATTCTCCCTGACAGCAAATGTTGTAGCGTGGATGAAATCACTGGAGAGACAGTTACTCGTAGATACAAAGCAGCTTCTTTATTCAACACAGCAAAGTACAGCAGGCATCATACAGATGGAGACGAAAGGTCTGCTAGCCCAATGTGGGCTCGATATTTATACGCTAAACACAAAGAGCAATTGCTATTTAAAAAGTTATAGACAATGCAAAGACAATGCTTCCTTTTGAAGCTACATACAAAACATCACACCTTCTGACTTCATCCTTTCCTTCCAATGCCAACGTGTCTGGGTTGGTACTCACAGCCTTTAGGAGTGCAAGTCAAATCCACAATACATTTATTTAGTATTTTACGTGCTAACATAGAGGACAATTAATATTATGAAGTATAGATAATACTGTCTTCGAAACTTCACACTTCCATCCGCAGCGTCTGGCTAGTATCCCAATATTCACAACTTTCAGGAAATGCATTGTTGTGAACTTAATCCACAGTACTTTGTCAAACAGAAGGCTGGTGGCCAGAGTCATTTAAGTGTAAGTGAATCATCTACCCAAAAACTCACTCTAACAATGCCCATTTCTATTTCAGAGCGTGGACCCTTTCAATTTTGAAATCGATATCCTATGACAGGACATTAGTTGGTACCTTAGGATGGGAATAGTTGGCATCCACTGAGTTGCAGACTTGGATTTAATTAATGAGAGAGAAGAGAAGACCCTTTTCAGATTAAGTTTAGTGTGCTTCACAGCACCCGTTGAGGCCAGCGTGTTTGTCTCTCCAGCTGTGATGTCCTCCCTGGCAGAATCTCCTCTCTGGCCAGTTTCACACAAACAGATGTTTGATGCTCTGTTATTCCCTTGTTGAAATTACATATGGTTGACACCTCATCACTGCTGCAATGGTTAACGGTTCCCTAATCTCAGTGGAGTGACACATCTATTCTACATTGACCAGTACAGCACTTACAAGTGTCCCTGTGAAGGATATTATATATGTAAAAAAAAAATATATATATATATATATAATAATATAATACTACCAATGTTCCATGTATTTGGATGATACAGAATTGCAAAGCTAAGAATAAAACATATAATCTTTAATTTAGAACATAAAACACTATAGTGCCACATAGGCCCTTTGACCCATGACATTGTGCTAACCTTTTAACCTGCTCTAAGATCAATCTAAACCTTCCCTTGTATATGGCCCTCCATGAGCCTATATAAGAGTTTCTTACATGTCCCTAATGTATCTGCCTCTACCACCACCCCTGGCAATATATTCCATGCACTCACCTCTCTCTGTGTTTTTAAAACAAATAACCACCCCTAACATCTCCTCCCACTGCCCCCATATTTTCCCCCCAACACTTTAAAATTATGCCCCCTCATTTTAGCCATTTCTTCCCTGGGGAAAAGAAAGCCTCGGACTGTCCACCCTGCCTCCACCCCTGGCAGCACTCTCTGTTTTTAAAAGAAATAGTGTAAAAGCAAAAATGTTGGATATAAAATCTATCATGCCAATTGCCACAGTAGCCCTTACAGATCAGGGTATCGGCGATCAGAGCTCAATCCTGGTGTCCTCTGTAAGGAGTTTGTACGTCCTCCCCGTAGAATGCATGGGTTTCCTCCGAATGCTCTCGTTTTCTCCCACAGCCCAAAGACATATTGGTTAGTAGGTTAATTGGTCATTGTAAATTGTCCTGTGATTAGATTAGTGTTAAATCAGTGGGTGGCTGGACAAAGCACCTTGGCCAGCACGGCCTATTCTGCACTGTATTTCAAACTAAATAAATAAAATCTGTTATTTAAATTTCTGAAGATCTAAATGGAAGGAGTAACAGGGTTTTGAATTTTGAACTTTTGGTTCTTGATTTAATCTGTCAAACGTGCCAGTCATTCGATTTAAGCTTGTTCTCCTCTGCTGCAGTGACCCATTGACGAAATGTCTTCTTTGTGGATTTGCATATTGCTTCTCATTAAACTGTGCTGTCAAAACAAATCCACTGAGCTGACAGATCCTGCAGGGTTCACACCACACAGTACGGGCATTCTTAATGAAGTCGCGGTCTTTAAAAGCCTGGTATCGGGGGGCCAGTTTTGCTTTGTTGTAGCTGGTTTGCAAGCTAATGATCCCAAAGGTAGAATGATATTCAGGATTCAAGAATGCGTAGTGTCATTTCCAGTACACAAGCGTAAGGGTAATTAAAATAATTGTTGCTCCAGATTCAATGCAGCATGAAAAAACACAATAAAATAAAGAACATAATAATAAAAATCTTGAATATAAATACATATCTTGCATACTTATATTAATTATATCCTACATGTATAATTGTCCATGAAGTGTCACTAGGCACCGGAGTGCCTTCGAGCATAGTTCATGAAATATTTTTATATTCATAGTGAAGGTAAGCTGGTTCGAAGAACAGTAATGAACTCAGCTGAAATAGTGGTTATGCATCAATTACAGGAGAAATGAAAGCCGCAATTAATTATGCATTAATTAAAGACTCAGTGGCCTGGTGTTATGATGGATACGTATGGATGGTATGCGAGACAGTATTTTTTTTTCATTGTTCCTTGGTACATATGACATTTATAAACCAATTTACCAAAGAGCTGATTATTGACTACAGAAGGAGGGGACTGGATGACCATGTGCCAGCCATCATTAGGGGATCAGAGGCGGAGAGGGCCCACGAAGATAAATTTCTTGGCGTTATCATGTCTTGGGCTCAGCACACAAGTGCCATCACAAAGAAGGCATGAGAACAGCTCTACCTTCTCAGAAGTTTGAGTTGATTCAGCATGTCTAATGGAAACGTCTACAGAAAATGGTAGACCAAGTCCAGTCCATCACATGCAAAGCTCTCCCCACCACTGAGCCCATTTACAAAGGAGTACTGTCACAAGAAAGCAGTGTCCGTCATCAAGGGTCCCCACCTTCCAGGTCGTGCTCTCTTCTCACTGCTGCTATTGGGCAGAAGGTACAGGAGCCGTAAGTCCCACACCAGCAGGTTCCAGAGCAGTTATTACCCTTCACCCATCAGGCTCCTGAACTGGTGTGGATAACTTCACTCACTTCAATATTGAAGTGATTCCACAACCTATGCACTCACGTTCAAGGACTCCACAACTCATGTCCTCGGTATTATTTATTATTATATCTTATTTGCACCATTTGTCTTTTGCACATTGGCCATTTGTCAGTCTTTGTTTATGTCTAGTTTTTCATAAATTCTTATGTCTGTCTTTACTTCCTGATAAATATCTGCAAGAAAATTAATCTCGTTAGTATATGGCGACATAGATATGCTTTAATAATAAAGCTACTTTGACTTTTGCTTTTGAATTTAAATTTTCTTGAACTACTTGGCTCCTATTAAATAATAATGATTTACATTTGAAAGTGGTATCAATAACACTAGAAAACGTTGCAGAGATTCAAAGAGCAATAAAAGAATTATGTTGGCTTTTTAGTGAGAAGACACACAGCTTCATTTTCTTTGATACCGATGGAAGATCAAAGGATTTAAAAGAAGGTAAGACCAACAGACATAGGAGCAGAATTAGGCCATTTGGCCCATTGATTCTCCTCTACCATTCCAACATGGCTGATTTATTTTTCCTCTCAACCCCATGTCCTGCCTTCTCCCTGTAACCTTTGACTAATCAAGAGCCTATCAACCACCATCTTAAATATACTCAAAGACTTGGCTTGCGCAGTTGTCTGTGGCAATGAATTCCACACTCAGGCTGAAGAAATTCTTTCTTATCTCTGTTCTAAAGGGATATCCCTCTATTCGGAGATTGTGCCTGCTGGTCATAGACTCTCCATCTTTCAGAAACATGCTCTCCATGTCCACTGTAAGAGCATGACAGAAAATACAGGCTGCTCGTCAAACGTGCAGAGTCCACCCATTATTATTGCTGTCAGGGTAAGACCATAATGCCATTAGACATACTGTAGGAGCAGAATTAGGCTATTTGGCCCATCAAGTCTACTCCACCATTCCATGATGGCTGCTTTATTTTCTCTTTCAACCCCATTCTCCTGCCTTCTCCCATAACCTTTGACACCATTGCTGATCAAGAAACTGTCTATCTCCAGTTTAAATACAGCTAGTGACTTGGCCTCCTCAGCCATCTATGGCAATATCTTTCACAGATTCACCACCCTCTGGCTAAAGAAATTCCTCTTCATCTTTGTTCTGAAGGGACAACCCTCTCTTCTGACTAAAATTCAAGAAATGTCAAAAGTGCTTTGTGGAGTAGTGAGGTGTTGGAAGGTGAAGAGGAGGATGTAGGAGACCCCTAACTAAGGTCTTTAATCTATGGTTAGGGTACAGACTTTCTTGCCAATTGTACAAACGTGTCAAAATCTGGACTGAAAGTGCTGGAGACATGAAAACAAGTAGAAGTACAAATGTAGATACAGGAATGCAAGGAAACTGGACTTTGGCAAAAACCACATCTTTGCCACAATAAACAAATGTTTAAATGTTGGCTGCTGGTGTTGTTGCATGTGGTGTTCTGCCAAACATTGTGGACAAGCTATGTTGGTGCCAGGATATGTGGCAACACTTGCAGGTTGGCCCAGTACATCCTTGGGTTGTGTTGGTTGTTAATGCAAACAATGTATCGTTTCCATGTAGGTGTGATTAACAAAGGAATCTGAAATGTATCAGATTTTGTCCATTTATGATCTTTACTGGCTAATTAACTGACAAGGTGATTGAAGAAAATCATGGCTTTTTCAATACAAGTACAAATTTGCATGGATATTTATTTTCATTTAATTGAGATATGGCGTGGAACTGGCCATTCGGGCCCTTTGATCCACTCCACCCAGCAACTCCCAATTTAACCCTAACCCCCAGGACAATTTACAACGACCCATTAACCTACCGACCAGTAGGTCTTTGAACTGTGGGAGGAAACCGGAAACTGGAGCGCCTGGAGGAAATCCATGCAGTCACGGTGAGAACGAATAAACTCCTTACAGACAAGGGATGGGAATTGAACCCGGGTTGATGGTAGCATTATGCTAGCCACTACACTACTGCGTCGCCCCATGTATATTTAAATATATATCACAGTTATGAACAAGGAACATAAAACAGTACAGGCTGTTTGGCCCAAGATGTTGTGTTGAATTTTTAAACTACTCCAAGATTAACTTAGTCTTATCCTCCCACATAGCCCTTATCAATAATGAACTAAGGACCTCAAAAATATGGCAGCTATTCATAAGCAAATATATTAACTAGAATGTTTGTGGTCACTTTATTAAGTGTAATATAGAAATTATGTAGAAGTAAATTGCATCTTTTCTTAAAGGAACACACATGCTTACACTAAACACAAGAAAATCTGCAAATGCAGGAAATCCAAAGCAGCACACAAAATGCTGGAAGAACTCAACAGGTCAGACAGCATCTATGGAAAAGAGTAAAAAGTCAACGTTTTGGGTCGAGACACTTCTTCAGAATTGAAAAGGAAGGGGGAGGATGCCAGAATAAAAAGGTGGGGGGGGGTGGAGAAGTACTATAGCTAGAAGGTGATAGTTGAAGCCTGGTGAGTAGGAAAGATAAAGGGCTGGAGAGGAAGGAATCTGATAGGAGAATGGACCAGGGGAGGAAGGGAAGGAGGAGGGGTCCCAGGACGAGGTGATAGGTAGCTGAGGAGAAGTAAGAGGCCAGAATGGGAAATAGAAGAAGGTGGGGGGGGGAATTTTTTTTTGCTATAAGTAGAAATCGATATTCATGCCATCAGGATAGAGGCAGCCCAAGCAGAGTATGAGGTGTTTTTCCTCCTCCCTGAGGTGGCCTCATCATGATACAAGAGGAAGCCATGGACATGCATGTCGGAATGGGAGTTAAAATGTTTGGGCACTGGGAAGTTCTGCTTTTGGCTGATGATCTACTTCTTACCCCTTTGATCTGTCTCTTTGCAACCCTACCCCAGCCCTCCTCTGTTCTTTGCACCACACCTTTGTGAAACTACCATTTAAGTAGATAATGTTTTCCAGCTCAATAATTCACAAGACAATTAAAAAAATTATATATTATTTATTTATTTTTCTATCATTGCTGTTAAATAGATCTTTGTGGCAAGGCTATGATTTTTCCCTTACCACAAATTTCATATCACTTCAGAGAAAATTAATGCAAATAGAATTCTCCCTCATACAATTGGGAGGTAAAGATGTTCTTTAGCAAATCTCAATTATTTGAAGAGAATATAAATATTCTATTATCAATGATTATTACAGTGAAAACAATCGAACTACATGGAATATTCAGATTTCTCAACATCATTTTTAAGTTTTCTTTATCTCCAGTAGGAATGACTACATCTGGTGTGTACGAAATAAAATAAAGTTCTGATGAGACCTAGCCCTTTTGCAACGGTTGACTATTGGCATCTGGATCTTTCTAAGTGCATAAATGGGACAGTAAATAATATGCCACCAATATTTCATTAAAGACTTAAAATGTTATTCTATTAAAAGATTGGCAGTACTCCTTCTGAAATAGAGGAACTTGGGTCAAATTGGATCTGATTACAATTTCTAAAATTTCCAGGAATATGGCTCCATTCATGAGCCAGGACCTGTTGCATATCTGGTGTCTAGCACTGAGGGAAAGGATACGATCTTTTTTATGATGGACAAGAGTGCTCCCATTAGAATAGTCTACAGAGAATACTGAGTACTGCCCATGTACCCCCTGCCCAATGGTAGAGAGCATGGCAAAGCCGTCCCCACTATTAAGCGCTCCCACAAGAAAGGAACATCTAACAAGGACTCCCACCATCCAGGCCTTGCACTTTTCGCACTACTACCATTGGGCAGGAGGTACATGAGCCTTGGGTCCCACACCGCCAGATTCAGGAACAGTTATTACCCTACAATCATCATTCTCCTGATCTGGCATGGATAACTTCACTCACCTCAACTCTGAACTGATTCCACAACCTACAGACTCACTTTCAAGGACTCCACGAGTCATGTTCTCAGTAATATTTATTTATTTTTATTCATATTATTTTTGCAAATTGGTTGTCAATCTTTTATGTACAGTTTTCATAAATTCCATTGTATTTCTTTATTTTCCTGTAAATGCCTTCAGGAAAATGATTCTCAAAGTTGTATGCAGTAAGATGGCATATACCTTGATAATAAATTTACTTTGAACTATGGATTGCATTTTAAGGTAACGTGTCAAACGCATGTTGAACTATATTGATGTGTGTATTTCTCCTTGGTGAGAAGGCGGGGGAGTGGGACTAAATGGGAGAATGGATCAGCTCATGATAAAATGGTGGAGCAGACTCGATGGGCCGAATGGCCGACTTCTGCTCCTTTGTCTTATGGTCTTCCTATTGTTCATGGATCTGGGAACCAAGGTTGAGGAGGACTAGGATAGAAAACAACTTCATGAAATACACCAATACATTTCTCTCTGTGGTGCTGCACCTAGTGTGATGTGTATGGCCTCCTGTTCTTGCCAGATTAATTACCTTTGCACTGGCACCGAAAACTTTAGAATCATTCAGATGGACTATCGAGCTGGCATCCTGAAGGCATCTGGTTGTTCAGGTTATCAAAAATGGCACGATATTCCTTTCTGGACCCTTCACTGGGCAAAGGAGTGCATGGAACTCATTAGTAATTAAGTTCGTTTATGCAAGCCATCCAGCTCAGCCAGCACCACCTGCTTCTCTGAACTGAAGCCTTAAAGTGGCCATCTACTTAATGGAATAATACAAGAATAAAAATCAAACTCCCTTTTAATATGGCTGAATTTCTTACTTGGAGGAAAGCCTAGAAGATCTACAGGCAGGTGCTTACAGCTGACCTCCCCACGCTCCCACTTGGAGACCTTGGCAGGCAATCCTGGCTGTGACTGAAATCTTCTCTGATTCAACATGTTCCGTCTGTGCCGAAACCCTGTAACTGCCATCCACAGCTTTCTCCCTAAGCTTCCTGCTGAGATGGAGTATCAATCTTTGTTTTATGGGGTTAGATTGAGTGAGCTAAGGCTTTTCTCTTTGGAGTGAAGGAGGCTGAGAGATGACTTGAAAGAAGTGTACAAGATGTTGAGAGGCATAGATTGAGTGGATGGTTAGGAACTTTTTACCAGGACGGAATTAACTAATAGCAGGTGGCATAAATTTAAAATGACTGGAGGAACAAGAAGGGAGGATATCAGAGGTAACTTTTTTATACACAGTGGTAGGTGCATGCAACGTGCTGTCAGGGCTGGTGGTAGAGGCAGATACATTGGGGATATTTAAGAGACTCTTAGATAAGCACACATGATAGAAAAATAGAGAGCTTTTGCAAGAGGGAAATATTAGATTGATCTTAGTGTGGGTTAAAAAGTCATCACTACATCATGGGCCAAAGGGTTTGTACTGTGCAGAGGTGTTCTATGTAATAAGGTTAACACATATTTGTATAGCATATGGTTTATTGTTGGCACCTGTACTGAGGTACATTGGAAAAACATGTCTTGCATACTATCCATTCCAATCCATTCATTACACACTGAATTGAGGTTGTGCAATGGGAAAACAGTAACAGAATGCAGGATGAAGTGTGACAACGTCAGAAAACAGCAGTGCAGGTAGATACTAAAGTGCAAGATCAAAACAAGGTAGATTGTGAGGTCAAGAGTCCTTATTATTCTAGGGAATCATTCGAGTCTTATATCAGTGGGATAGAAGCTGTCGTTTAGCCTGGTGATAGTGCTTTTAGGTTTTGTATCTTCTGCCTGATGGGAAGGAGGAGAAGAGATAAAGTCATGTGATGACCTATACATTGTCCAATTGTCGACTGCTCATTTATTTTCACAGATGCTGCCTGACTTGCTGAGTTCCTCCAGCAGTTTGTGTGTGTGTGTGTGTGTGTGTGTGTTGCTCTTGATTTCCAGCATATGCAGAATTTCACATGTTTTGAATGAGTCCTTGCTGTTTATAGTTTAATCGAAGTGACAGCAAATGGTTAACCTGTTTCAGATTATTGATGTTCATTTGGCTTTGAAGTATGTGTTGAGGTGTTGTTCTCAGTGTATTGATGTAAAACGTCCTCATGTCTATTGACGTTATCCAGCATAGTATCTGTTTTCCTTTCTTCCACTAGCATGTCTTCAAATTGTGTTCATTCGTAAGGCCAGTGATGTTGTGGGGGTGGAACTGGACTCTCTCACGGTGGTGTCTGAAAGAGGATGCTACCTAAGTTACATGCCATCTTGGTCAATGTCTCCCATCCACTACATAATGTACTGGTTGGGCACAGGAGTACATTCAGCCAGAGACTCATTCCACCGAGATGCAGCACAGAGCGTCATAGGAAGTCATTCCTGCCTGTGGCCATCAAACTTTACAACTCCTCCCTTGGAGGGTCAGACACCCTGTGCCGATAGGCTGGTCCTGGACTTATTTCATAATTTACTGGCATAATTTACATATTACTATTTAACTATTTATGGTTCTATTACTATTTATTATTTATGGTGCAACTGTAACAAAAAACAATTTCCCCCGGGATCAATAAAGTATGACTATTCCATCTTTTACTCTGCCCTTTAATTTGTCTTTTCCAAGCATTGAATTTAATGTTCTTCATCTTTCACCAATCTTTAGTATTTAGTTTTAAAAAAAGAGTAAAGTTGATGGATAAGGCCCTGTCCATCACAGGTAAAGTCCTCCCCACCATTGAGTATGTCTACTCAAAATAGTGTCACAAGAAAGAAGCCATCCACTATCAGGAGCACCCCACCACCTCCACCCAGGACATGCCCTCTTCTTGCTGCTGCCTTCAGGAAGAATTAGTGGCAGCAGAGTAGCACAATGGTTAGCACAACGTCTTACAATACCAGCGACCCAGGTTTAATTCTCGCCGTGACTGTAAGGAGTTTATATGTTTTCCACCATGATTGTATAGGTTTTGTTCCATATTCCAAAGATATACGGGCCGGTAGGTTAATTGGTCATTGATTAGGTTAGGGTTAATGGGTGGCATGGCTCAAAGGGGCTGAAGGGCCTATTCCACGTCCTTCAATAAATAAATAAAGAAGGTACAGGAGCCTCAGGACTCACACCATCAGGTTCAGGAGCAGTTACTACCCTTGAACCATCAGGCTCTTGAACCAATGAAGATAACTTCACTCAGCTTCATGTGCCCCTTCATTGAAATTTTCCCAGAACCAATGGACTCACTTTCAAGGACGCCTCATTTCATATTCTTGATAGTTATTGCTTATTTGTTTATTATTACATTTTTTTTTGTATTCACACAGTTTCTTGTCTTTTGCACATGGTTCAATGCCCAAGTTGGTGCAGTCATTCATTGATTCTATTATGGCATTATTTATTTATGGATTAATTGAGTATGCCTGCAGGAAAATGAATTTCAGAGTTGTATATGGTGATATATACAATATGTACTTTGATAATAAACTTTGACCTTTAACCTTTTAAGCATCACTCTTATATCATCTGCATTTTACTTCCTAATAAACATGCTGTTCGGTTTTCTACTGTGTTACTTTATTGGCACCCTGCTTTCAAGTTCTTCAGTTTGATTTTATCGGTTTTACGTGAATAAACTGTAGAATTGTACATGGCAGCAGCAAACTTGAAAGAAATTTCTCTGCCACTAAAAGAAATTATCAGAATGGAGTGTATTACCACTGATCTATGTCTTAAGTTTGTTGTTTCATGACAGCAGTCCAGAGTAAAGATGAAAAATAACCTAGTTGCAATAAGAGCAAAATATTTTTAAGAGCAAAGTAATGAACTAGTGTTTATGAGCCATTCAGAAATCTGACGACAGAAGTGAAGAAGCTGTTCCTAGAGACACTGGAGGCTATGCGGGAGACAGCAGAGGTGTGGTGGGGCAATGTGGAGTCCATGCTGGGTTGGGGGCTGTCTCTTGCCATCAGTGCTGCCCTCCAGTGTTCACTTGGAGGAAGACAGGCTGGACTGCAGCTGCACTGGCACGTGATGGGAACTGTTGCGTGTTTGTTCTTGCGGAAACTTGGCTCCAGGACAACGGCCATGCACCATCAATCTACAGGCTACACCACTCAGGGACTTGCGTTATACTTTTTTTGTGGGACTGTGTGCTTTTCTGCTTTTGTAACTATATGTGTCTTGTGCTGTGTGAGACACTGAGTTTTATGCCTTGGTCCCAGAGAAGTGCTCTTTCGTTTGGCTGAATCACGGGTAGAGTTGAATGACAATTGAACTTGAACTTATCTTCAGGCTCTTGTGCCTCCTTCCCGATGGTAGAAATGAGAAGAGAGCATATCATGTTTCATCAAACATAATGAGCAATTCTTTTGTGAATTCACCACACAACAATAACACTGTCTGCACTGTTCATTTTCTTTCATTGATAAAAGCTGTAGATACGGAACATTTTATTAAGTTCAGATATTGCATGTAGCATACAGTTCTTTGTTCTGGAAGATATAGTCATAAATTTACTACACTGTGTCCTCCCAGGAACTAATATGTGAAGATATGACATTTGATTGGGGTGGCCTGCAGATAATAGACGACACAGTGCAAGATTGAACTGAACTGAATATGCCTGGCTTCTTTCAATTGTGTGTTTGTTTTTCACTCTTTTTTGCCATTTGCACAATTTGTTCATTTTGCGCGTGATGCGGAGGGGGACGGTAGTTGTGGGTTGATGATTTTCTTTGAATGTGTTCTATGGTTTCCTTTGTTTCATGGCTGTCTGCGGGAAGATGAATCGTAGGGTTGTATACTGCATACTTATTTTGACAATAAATTTACTTTGAATCTTTGATCAATATTTAGATCCGGTACTTCCCCAGCAATTCTTTCTAAAACTGGACGATGTGTTCCATTGTTTGTTCACCAGCAGTGGGGACCAGTGACAATTTCCCAAATATGTGTATATTGGGCAGGATGCAGATCAGCTCAAAGACCTGCATGTTCAAGGCGATCAACCAGTCTACACTTGTCCTATGATCCCATAATATAAATCTTTATAGAAACATAGAAAACTTACAGCACAATACAGGCCCTTCGGCCCACAAAGTTGTGCCAAACATGTCCCTACCCTAGAAATTACTAGGCTTACCCATAGCCCTCTACTTTTCTAAGCTCCATGTACCTATCCAAAAGTCTCATAAAAGACCTTTTCGTATCCGCTCCACCACCGTTGCTGGCAGCCCATTCCATGCATTCACCACTCTCTGCGTTTATATTAAAAAAAACTTACCCCTGACATCTCCTCTGTACCTACTCCTCAACACCTTAAACCTGTGTCCTCTTATGGCAACCATTTCAGCCCTGGGAAAAAGTCTCTGACTATTCGCATGATCAATGCCTCTCATCATCTTATACACCTCTATCAGGTCACCTCTCATCCTTCGTCGCTCCAAGGAGAAAAGGCAGAGTTCACTCAACCTGTTTTCATAAGGCATGCTCCCCAATCCAGGCAACATCCTTGTAAATCTCCTCTGCACCCTTTCTATGGCTTCCTCTTCCTTCCTGTAGTGAGGCGACCAGAACTGAGCACAGTACTCCAAGTGGGGTCTGACCAGGGTCCTATATAGCTGCAACATTACCTCTCAGCTCCTAAATTCAATTCCATGATTAACGAAGACCAATATACCGTATGCCTTCTTAACCACAGAGTCAACCTGCACAGCAGCTTTGAGCGTCCTATGGACTCTGACCCCAAGATCCCTCTGATCCTCCACACTGTCACGAGTCTTACCATTAATATTATATTTTGCCATCATATTTGGCCGACCAAAATGAACCACCTCACACTTAATCTGGGTTGGACTCCATCTGCCACTCTCAGCCCACTTTTGCATCCTGTCAATGTCCCGCTGTAACCTCTGTTAGCCCTCCACACTATCCACAACCCCTCCAACCTTTGTGTCACCAGAAAACTTACTAACCCATCCCTCCACTTCCTCATCCAGGTCATTTATAAAAATCACGAAGAGTAAGGGTCCCAGAGCAGATCTCTGAGGCAGACTACTGGTCACCAACCTGTATGCAGAATATGACCCGTCTACAACCACTCTTTGCCTTCTGTGGACAAGCCAATTCTGGATCCACAAAGCAATGACCCCTTTGGATCCCATGCTTCCTTACTTTCTCACTAAGCCTTGCATGGGGTACCTTATTAAATACCTTGCTGAAATCCATATACACTACATCTACTGCTCTACCTTCATCAATGTGTTTCTACTGCTCTTCCTTCATCAATGTGTTAATTAATATTAATATTATTTAATAATGTGTTGATCTTTCCACCTATAGTCAACCTGCAACAACAGCACACTTAACATGACATAATCCACAGCTGTCTGCAAGAAGCTTGTGCCTTCTTCCCATGAATTCATGGGTTTCCTCCAGGTGCTGTGGTTTCTTCCCATGTTCCAAAGATGTACAGGCTAAGGTTTGTAAGTTATAGCATGCTACATTAGCTCCAGAAGTGTGGCAACACTTGTGGGCTACACCCTGCACATCCTCAGACTGTGTTGGTCATTGATGCAGACGACACATTTCACTCTATGTTTTGTTGTACATGTGACAAATAAAGCTAATCTTTAATAATCCTACATTAAAGGTGGGGCAAGCAACTGTAATGCCAGACTTTTTCCCAGTCTGGATGAATTTAACTGTCTAAGAATTCAACTTTGAGAACCATTTCACAGACATATACAAATCCGCCCAAATTGAATCAAGATGGTACAATGGAAGGGAGCATTAAGCTGATCAAATGGACAAAGAGTATTACTTTTCTAAAATAAAATTTTGAAGGTTCAATTCGAATTTTAACAACTTCTAAGATGACTGTGCTAACATCATCTGGGATTGGGGAAGGAAAATGGTGCTCCTGATTCCTTGTACTCATGACAGCAGACTGTTCTGGGTGATATTGTGGTGAATGGAGTTTAAAACTTGTGGTAAGATAATGGCACACACGGTTACGGTGGCTTCTCCAGGTCCAACCAAAGGTGTAGTTGTCCATCCTTTGGCTTTTTTTTACGAGCGCAAGTCACTGTTGGAGACTAAGAACATCAATTACTGCAGGTCTATGCCATCAGTGAATTGCGCAATAGCGATGGGGTTTGTCTTGTTCCATACCACTGTGGTGTTGGCGCCTGGATTTGTTGCATTGTTGTGTGGAGGCAATCCATGATCCAACGAACAGTGCAAGTTATCTCTTGGATTTTTTTTTATTGTGATTGCCGGATCCTGCTGAACATTGGCAATGCAGAATCCCGCAAGTCCTGTTCACTGGTTCATTGGTGAGACCGATGGTGGGGGAGCTGCGTTGCCTCGGCTGTTACATGGACCAGGCCCTCATGCCGTGGAGTCACTTGTTGCAGCTGCCCAGGAGAGGAGCCACTGGAGGCAGCGTGGGAGAGTGCACAGGCTCCCGTGGGTGTGTTGCAATCTGTACTGGGTTGGGGCTGGCCTCTTCAAGCATGGCTGCCCTTTAGTGGAAAACCAGCTGGATGAGGACAATATCCCATGCACCAGCAATCTAGAGGCCATGCCATTCAGGGATTTAGGCTACATTTTTCTGTGACTGTATGCTTTTCTGCTGTCATAACTGTATGTGGTATATGCTGGATGCTGTCAGTACTATGTTTTTCACCTTGGCTCCAGAGGAACACTGTTTCATTTGGCTGTATTCATCTGTGTGGTTAAACTAAAACTCATTGGGCGTTAAAAATAATTTGAGTGATAATTAATGTAAAATGATAAATGTGTTAAAGTTTAATGCAGATCAGTATTTGGCACTGCATTTAAGTATAATAAACTATTAAAGGAATATTGAGTTGTATTGCTTTGTGGATCTCCCACACAGAGAGCTCAGATAAAATTTGGGAATATTTGCAATAAGCAGGGTGTGAGCAAAGTGTATTGGGAGCAGCTGTTATTGGGCAAGTCCAGGTCTGACATTTGGAAGTTGTCTAAAGGCCAGCTGACTAAAACTCAGCTCCAAGATCTTCCCCTGAAGAAGAAAGGTGATTAGATTATGAAGACACGCAGTCTTCTTTTATTGTCATTTAGTAATGCATACATTAAGAAATGATACAATATTTCCTCCGGTGTGATATCACAAAACACAGGACAGACCAAGACTGAAAAAACTAACAAAACCACATAATTATAACATATAGTTACAACAGTGCAACAATACCATAACTTGATGAAGAAATCCATGAGCACAGTAAAAAGTTCAAAGTCTCTCAAATGTCCCACATCTCACGCAGACAGGAGAATGAAGAAAAACTCTCCCTGCCATTGATGAGGATGGCAAGGTTCAAGAACTTGGGATGATAGAAGATGTTATAAACTTAATCAAAAAGGTAAAGGAAGCCTATGTAAAGTACAGAAAGCTGAACTTGGACAGGGTCCTTGAGAAGGGAAGCAGAAGTGATATTAAACAAAGAATCGAGAGGGCTAAAAGAGGTCATGAAGTGTCCTGGGCAAGTAGGATTAAAAAGAAGCCCAAGGCTTCCAGAGTATAAATCAGGAGATACCTAATAAAGTGGTCATTCTTTAAGTGATTCTTTTATGGTTCTTGGATTTTCTGAGTATGCCCGCAAGAAAACAAACCTCAGCATTGTACTTGGTAACAAGTACGCACTTTGATAATAAATTCATTCTGAACTATTGTTTGCAAAGTTTAGAGCAAGGAGGTCATGTCTTAAAACTTACAAGGATGTTGCCGCAACTTGAAGACCTGAGTTATAGGAAAAGGTTAAATAGATTGGGACTTTATTCCTTGGAGCATAGGACAATGAGGGGATATTTGATAGAGCTATACAAAATTATGAAGGAGTAAAGAGAGTGCATATTCTTGCAAGCTTTTTCCGCTTGAGTCTGGGTGAAAATAGAACTAGAGGTCAGATGTTGAGGGTGAAATATTTCTGGGCAACCGAAGGGGACCATGCTCTCTTCTCGCTGCTGCTATCAGGAAGGAGGTACAGGAGTTTTAGGTCCCACACCACCAGGTTCAGGAATAGTTATTACTCTTCAACCATCAAGCTCCTGAACCATTGCGGATGACTCACCTCAGCACAGAACCGATTCCACAACCTATAGACTCACTTTCAAGGACTCCACTGCTCATGCTCTCAGTATTATTTATTTTTTTGTGTTTGTACAGTTTGACTTTTGCACATTTGGTGGTTTGCCATTCCTTGTAGTTTCTCATTCATTCTCTTGCATTTCTTTGTTCTACTGTGAGTGTCACAAGAAAGTGAATATCGGTACTATATGGTGACATATGCATAAGTTGATAAAAAATTTACTTTAAACTTTGTAGTTTACTCAGAGGCTGTTGCGAGTGTGCAATGAGAGGTGGGTTTGATTGCAACATTTAAGAGAAGTTTGAACAGGTATATAGATAGGAAGGTACAGAGATTGATGCTTCATGTGAAGAGACAAGGCAGAATAACAATTTGGCGTGGACTAGATGGGCCAAGGGTTCGAGTTCTATGCTATGGTGCTTTATGTCTCTATGTAGAGCAGAGTTTCCCAACCAGTGGTCCAGAGACTGCTGGATTATGGTAAGGGTCCGAGGCACAAAAATGATTGGGAACCCCTGACATAGAGGGAAGGTGAGGGTCATCTACCTAACACACACTCCCCTTAGTTTTATCAGATTACCCAGAATAAAATTTACTCTTTTTCCTGAAGATGAGAGGAAGTTTAAAGGAAGAAATGATTTTTTGCATGTGAGACTGACTGTAGAGCACACCATAAACTGTGTCAGTGTTAGTAGTTTCAATTGATGCTGTGGGACTTGATGCTGTGGAAACGTTAAAGCTGTCAGATTGTGTGGGGGCCTCCAATGTTGTATGTCAGTCCAGAAATGGGCACAGTTTATAATTATTGCTGGCATTAGCCTTCTGCCAAAACACTTGATTACAGCTCCACAGGGTACAGCTCCAGAGGAAAGTCACAAGGATACCGTTGCACCCAGACAAAGAGATTGTTTTGTATTCTACCCTGAAGCTGGAAACATATTATGGTCAAAAAATTAAACCATTGTAAGCAGATCTAGATATTCACAGTAAATCATTTCTATTACATACACAGTACATGTTGAAACTATTATCCTCTGGCGTGAATTATTTACGTTCCAGGCCTACAGGGAGAGGAGGAGAGGAAGCAATGGTGAAGGTGCAGTGACACTGACTTCATGCACTTGCATTTGCTGCAATTCTGAGAACACTGCTTACAGAGAAACGCTGTCTGGGCTGTACTCGCTACATTACCAAACAGCAGAATGAATGTATGTATTGTGTATGAAATTATCACAAATCCTTCATGCTTACAACCCATACATTTTCATCAGGTAGAAAGAATGGATTCTCAAAAAAGTATATCTGTGTGTAACAATATTTTCTAAGTATCTTAAAGAAATATAGAGTAGCTTTATTTACATCGATACCGTTAACACAAACAATGCATTCCACAGTGTTTCACTTCGAGGTACGAACTTACTTATCATGTGTACGTCAAAGGGGCTCTAGTTCATTGTCTCTCTGGGGGCTTTGCTATTCCTGGCGAGGTGGGAGGTGGTGGGGGCTGATGCTTTTGCTGAGACAGGTGGGGAGAGGGTTAATGCTTTTGCTGAGACAGGTGGGGAGAGGGTTAATGCTTTTGCTGAGACAGGTGGTGGGGGCTGATGCTTTTGCTGAGACAGGTGGGGGGAGAGGTAATGCTTTAGCTGAGACAGGTGGGGAGAGGGTTAATGCTTTTGCTGAGACAGGTGGAGGGAGGGATAATGCTTTTGCTGAGGCAGGTGGGCAGAGGGTTAATGCTTTTGCTGAGACAGGTGGGGGAGGGTTAATGCTTTTGCTGCTGCTTGTGCAGGGGAGGGTAGATTTGGGATAACATTTTCTGTTACTCATTCTTTGAATATGTTTTCTCTGTTTCGGGAATGTCTGTGAAGAGTAAGAATTTCAGGTTGTATACTGCGTATGTTCTCGGATATTAAATAGAACCATTGAACTATTGAGTGAAGTGCGTTGTTTGTGTTAACAGATGTTACTTTTGATACACTTCACTGTATGTTTCGATGTTCACATGATAAATAAACTTGAATCGAAACATACAGTGAAATGTGTCATTTGCATCAACGACCAACACAGCCTGAGAATGTGTTGGGGGCAGCCCGCAAGTGTCACCGCGCTTCCCATGTCAACATAGCGTGCCTTCAGCTTACCGCATGTACATCTTTGGAATGTAGAGCAATACACGCGAAATACAGGAGGAAATCAGCAGGTCAGGAAAGCACGTGGGAGGAAGGCTGAGCACCCAGAGAAAGGCCACACATTTATGGTGGGAACAGACAAACTCCTTACAGACAACGGCAGAAATTGAACCTGATTGCTGGTGCTGTAAGACATCACACTAACCACTACACCATTGTGTTGACCCCATAGTAAATATTTTACAATGTTTTCCACACCACCCCCTAAATTATAATGACATAGATGTAACCGGGTGACCGTCGGATCTTATTCAGTATCGTTGAAAGTGTACTTAGGCATCCATCCAGGTAATGCTAGAATAGTTGTCTGTGCCTTTAAGGGAGATGGTGATATCAGTATGCACGCGCGGGATAGTGGGGAGACCATTTTGCTTTCTGCTGAAGACGTGGTAAGGCGTTGGAATTGGATTCTTCCCTCCCGAGGCTGGGCATGGTGAGGAAAGATTTCCACGAGTGAAGAAATCAACGCTGGGTAGCGTGGTTTATACCAAGTTCCTCACCATCCAAGTAGGATTGCCACTACCGTATTTGTACCGTATTAGTTCTGGTATTTTTTTTATACTGCAAACGCAGTTCTGTCCATGCACAAGGGTGTGGATCAGAAGTTAAACTGAGATTGTAACGGCAGGAACTGGTTGTAAATTCGCTTGTTTTGTTTCGCGACCCTCTTCTGGCACTTAATCATCAAAAACCCATAAAGGAATTCTTTCTTTTTAAATCTTTTTATTGAATAAGTATACAAAAAGGTAAGCCATATAGGCACTAATACACTGTTAGAATATAATAAAATTACAGGAAATATTAATACAAAAAAAAGATACAAACAATGTAATTTAAACATAACCTACTAAGGTAACATAATAGTATACTAATTTTTATATATATATAAATAGAGAAAAGGAAAAAAAAAACCCCAAAAAACCACCGTGCAACTAACTAAAAGCAAAGCAAAGCAATGGGCTAACTTGGAACCAAGCAGAGTTAAAAAACTTAAAATCATGTCCTCAATCCCGACCTCCATTAAAAACAGTAAAAAAAAAACAAGAAGGGTATATAAATATGGAGCAAAAAAAGAGGAGGAAAAAAAATTACATTAAATGAAAATATTGAATAAAAGATCTCCAGGTCTGTTCAAATTTAAGTGAGGAATCATAAAGGTTGCTTCTAATTTTCTCCAGATTCAAGCATAATATCGTTTGAGAAAACCAAAAAAAGGTAGTTGGAGCATTAAGCTCTTTCCAATGTTGTAAGATACATCTTTTCGCCATTAAAGTAAGAAATGCAATCATTCTACGGGCTGAAGGAGAAAGATTACTGGAAGTTTTAGGTAATCCAAAGATAGCAGTAATAGGGTGAGGAGAGATATCTATATTCAATACCTTGGAGATAATATTAAAAATGTCTCTCCAAAAAGTTTCCAGAGTAGGACAAGACCAAAACATATGAGTTAAAGAGGCTATCTGCCCTGGACATCTATCACAAAAAGGATTAATATGAGAATAAAAGCGAGCTAATTTATCTTTGGACATATGTGCTCTATGAACAACTTTAAATTGAATTAGGGAATGTTTAGCACAGATAGAGGAAGTATTGACTAATTGTAAAATCTGCCCCCAGTCATCCACGGAAATGATAGACCCCAATTCCTGTTCCCAATCTACCCTAATCTTATCAAATGGAGCTTTCCTAAGTTTCATAATAATATTATAAATCATAGCCGATGCACCTTTCTGACATGGATTAAGGTTAATTATAGTATCTAAAATGTATGTAGGAAGAAGCATTGGAAAAGAAGAAAGTATAATACTTAGGAAATTTCTAACTTGTAGATATCTAAAAAAAATGTATTCTTGATAAATTATATTTATTAGATAATTGTTCAAAAGACATAAGGGACCCATCTAAAAATAAATCCAAAAACCGTGAAATACCCTTAGTCTTCCAAATTTGAAAAGCACGATCCGTAAAAGAAGGAGGAAAAAATATGTTACCTAAAATAGGAATCGCTAGCCCAAATTGGTTAAGATCAGAAAATTTTCTGAATTGAAACCAAATACGTAAGGTATATTTAACTATCGGGTTCGATACCTGTTTGAGGCGTTTCAAATCAAAAGGAAGAGAGGAACCTAAAATAGAGCCAAGTGTATAGCCCTGAACAGATTGTAATTCCAATGCTACCCATTTAGGAATGGATAGTATATCCTGGTCAAGTAACCAAAATTTCATATGTTGAAAATTAATTGCCCAATAATAGAATCTAAGTTAAGTAATGCTAAACCTCCATCTCTCTTAGCTTTCTGTAAATGTATTTTACCCAGTCTCGGGTTTTTATTTTGCCAAATAAATGAAGAAATTTTTGAGTCAACTTTATCAAAAAAAGATTTTGGAACAAAGATTGGTAATGCCTGAAATATATATAGAAATTTTGGCAAAAAAAACATCTTAACTGCATTAATACGACCAATCAAAGTTAAATATAAAGGAAACCATTTAGATGAAAGTTGAATAATATGGTCAATTAAGGGTAAAAAGTTAATCTTAAATAAATCTTTGTATTTACAAGTAATTTTAATCCCAAGATATGAAAAATAATTATTAATCAATTTAAATGGAAAATTATGATATAAGGGAAGTTGTTTATTAATCGGGAAAAGTTCACTCTTACTAAGATTTAATTTATAACCTGAAAAAAGACTAAATTGTACTAGTAACTCTAAAACAGCAGGGATGGATTTTTGAGGATTAGAAATATATAAAAGTAAGTCATCAGCATAGAGTGATATTTTATGGGACTTTAAGCCCCGAGTTATCCCAGTAATATTTGGAGATTCTCGAATGGCAATTGCAAGAGGTTCTAATGCAATATCAAATAATAAAGGACTAAGAGGACAACCTTGTCGAGTACCTCGAAAAAGAGGGAAAAAAGGTGAACTTAGAGAGTTAGTACGGACCGAGGCCACAGGAGAATGACATAACAGTTTGATCCAGGATATAAATTTCGAGCTAAAATTAAACATTTCAAGCACCTTAAGTAAATAAGGCCATTCTACTCTATCAAAAGCTTTCTCAGCATCTAAAGAGATAACATACTCAGGAGCATTTTGTGAGGGGCTATAAACAATATTTAACAGTGTGCGAATGTTATAAAAAGAGTAACGACCTTTAATAAAACCCGTTTGGTCTTCCGAACTAATAAAAGGAAGTACTTTTTCTAATCTGTTTGCTAATAACTTAGAAAAAACTTTAGAATCAACATTTAATAAAGATATTGGTCTATAAGTTGCACATTGAGCAGGATCTTTATCCTTCTTTAATATTAGAGAGATTGACGCTCTATTGAAAGATTCGGGAAGTTTACCAAGTTTTAATGAAGCCTCAAAAACCCTACAGAACCAAGGAATTAATGAAGGTGCAAAACATTTATAAAATTCTACGGTAAACCCATCAGGGCCAGGAGCTTTCCCCAAATTCATAGAGGAAATAACATTCTTAATCTCATCAGTGGTAATGGGAGTATCTAACATTACCAATTAAAGAAAACAAGAAGTGAATTTTATGTACACAGTGACAAAATTGGCAAACTGCTGGCTAACCAATTGAAGTCTAATTATGCTAAATCTCAAATTAATCAGATTTATAATCAAAATGACTGACTGATACTTGATCATGCGGGGATTAATCAAACCTTCTGTGATTTTTTATTCTTCCTTATATCAATCAGAGTCTCCTCGAGACTCTAAATATATGAATGATTTTTTAGATAACCTAGACTTCCCTGACATTTCACAGGATATGCCTTCTATGTTAAAGGAATTAAAACCCGAAAAAGTCTTTGTTGTCCTGAGTGTGTGCTTTTCCCCAGGCTACATAGAGCACAGTACAATTCAGGCCCTTCTTTTGGCCCAAATGTTGTGCTGACTTTTTATCCTACTCCCAGATCAATCTAACCCTTCCCTCCAACATAGTCCTCCATTTTCCAGTCATCCACATGTCTATCTAAGAGTTTCTTAAAAGCCCAAGGTGCGCCTGCTTTTACTACCACCCTGGCAGTGCACTCCATGCCCCTCCTGTGGGCAGCACAGTAGTGCAGTGGTTAGCACGTTTGCTTTACAGTGCCAGTTGTAAGATCAGAGTTCAATTCCTGCCACTGTCAGTAAGGAAGGAGTTTGTACATCCTTCCTGTGACCGTGTGGTTTTCCTCCAGTTCCCTCCTATATTTAAAAGAAATATGGTTAGGGTTCGTATGCTGTGGGCATGCTATGTTGGTGTCAAGAGCATTGTAACACTTGTTGGTTTCCCCCAGCATGATCCTTGCTTATTTGATTTGAATCAAATGCTATATATTTCAATGTTTCTTTATCTTCAGTCTTTACTTTTACCCAATGCTGTCTGTGTGTTTTTTTAAAAAAAACTGTACTCTCATCCAGGTCTCCTTAAAATGGGGGTTCCCAACCTTTTTATGCCACGGCCCAATACCATTAAGCAAGGAGTCCCCTCCGTAAACCCCAGGTGGGAACCCCTGCCTTAAAATTGTCAACACATAAAAGACTACAGGTGCTGGAAATCCAGATTCCTCACAGAGTCCAAAGGTGTCCTGGTTAGTAGGTGAATTGGTCATTGTAAGTTGTCCTGTGATGAGGCTGGGGTTAAATTGGGGGTTGCTGGGCGATGTGTGGAAGGGCCTGTTCAGGGCTGTATCTCTAAATAAAAATACTCATGAGGGAACATCATTGATCATCTTGAAGGTTGGGTCACCTGGGGCAGGGGAGACCAATGACTCCATTCAATGAGGCCTGGGTCAGAGGTACATATGGACGGGAGTTACAAGGCCTGGTGGCTCCTCCTGCAGGTCGCTGGTGGCAGAGGTCCATATGAGTCTGCAAGTCAAGGCCCGAACAATCGGCGAATTCTGGGGTCGATACACAGAGGTTAGCAAAGTCTGGAAGACCAAGTCGAAGATCAAAGTCCAGAGCTTTGCGAGGTGGGGGGAGGAAGAAGCTGAACATGGAAATCTGATAGCCAGAGACTGGAGGCCTGGAAGTGTCTGGGGGTTGATGGCCCGTTTGTGTGAGTGGGTGAGACAGGAGCTTGGTTTGCATTGCTTTTCTCCGCCTTCGCCTCCGCTCCACTGCATAGGTTTACCTGGGAATATAATGGCTCTTTCATTGTCACTTCACTATCATCTCAGACATTTTAATCAACCACCAATGTGACAGAGTCATTCACAGAAGATCTTCAACTGTACAGTCCTGACGAAGGGTCTCGGCCCGAAACTTCGACTGTACCTCTTCCTAGAGATGCTGCCTGGCCTGCTGCGTTCCACCAACAGCTTTTATGTGTGTTGCTGTACAAGGAAAAACCCCACTGTGGCAAGGTTCCTGTGTCAGTAAATAAGCTGTCGTCTTCCTCCAGCAGCTCTCTCCCATCTTCACCTCCACGAAGAGCCCCACTATAATAAGGTTCCTGTGTCAGTTAATGCACCTTGATAGCACCAGCTCCAGCCACATTTCGCAAACAGTTAACAACGTGTGTCAAACGGACAGCGGTGAAAAACAAATAACCTGCTGGCAGAACTCAGCAGGTCAGGCAGCATTGGTTGCAGGAAAGAAATTGAAGGTGTTTTGGGGCCAGACTCTGCACCATCACTCAGAGTGGAGAGATGCCCAGCACAGAGGGGAGAAGGCACACAGAAAGGAGGATCCTACAGCGATTGGCGGACCGGGGAACAGTGTGCGATGATGGGCAAATCGTGCCAGGTGTGGGAGGTGAGCAGAGCTGAAGGTGGGAGACCGTGACAGATGGAGGCAGACAAAGTGAGAGAGGAAAAGAGAAAAATACAGCTGGAGAATGATGGGGGAGGGGGAGTGGAGGTGAAGGTAGGAGAGAGCTGCTGGAGGAAGATGAGTACCACCAGAAATAGATGTGGATAAGTAAGAATTTCAGGGTTTCAACCTGAAATGTCGACGATTCATTTCCTCCCGCGGATGCTGCCTGACCCACACACATTGTATGTTGCTCCTAATTCCAGCATCTGGAGTACTCCAGCATTCCAGCAGTCTCCTTTGTCCCTGCAGGAAATCTTTCTGCATTGCACATCCACTAGATGGAGATATTGTGATGATATTACAATATACATTCTGTGTGTGTGTGTGTGTATGTGTAAAAATACACCCAAACTAGTATATAATGAATACATTACATCAGCAGTGTTATCTTTTCATTATATTGGTGTCGGACATAGATGATATAATAACATTTTGGTGACTCAGTGACATTATTCAGCATAGATGAAAGTTTGGCAAAGGTGGGATGGATTAAAAACCAGGAGGTTCCATGGTTTTAATTTGTGGAGGAAGAGAGCCTAGAAAGCCTGGCTGCAATTAAAGTAGATAAAAATTAAAGATTAGCTTGATCTGTCACGTACATCAAAACATACACTGAAATGCATCACTTTTCACTCTGGTTGCCGTTGCACTGTAGGAAGGATGCGATTTCACTGGTGAAGATGCAGAGGAGCTTCACCGAGTTGTTGCCTGGATCAGAGGACTTTAGTTCTGGGGAGAGATTGGATAAACGGGACTTGTTTTCACTGGAGCTAGGGGTACTGATAAAAGTGTTTGAGATTGAAACACCGAGGCAAAGGTGGAAGGTGAGCACTGGCTGCTTGTCTCCTGATCGCTGGTGGGATCGCTCTGCTGCTGGAGAAGGGAGCCTGTGTGGCCTGCCACTGTACCCAGGGAATGTTACTGAGATCTTTTTTTTTGCGTCTATGGACTATAGACCTTTATTTTCAGTCTTATAGTTTATTACAATCTTTGTTTTTTTTAGATTAGGAAGACACGCAGTCCCCTTTTATTGTCATTTAGTAATTAAGAAATGATACAATATTTCCTCCAGTGTGATATCACAAAACACAGGACAGACCAAGACTGAAAAAAACTAACAAAACCACATAATTATAACATATAGTTACAACAGTGCAACAATACCATAACTTGTTGAAGAAATCCATGAACACAATAAAAGTTCAAAGTCTCTCAAATGTCCCATATCTCACGCACACGGGAGAAGGAAGAAAAACTCTCCCTGTCATATCAGACCACAGTCCGACTCTGAGTCATCCAAAAACTTCGAGCTCTGAACAGCTCTCTGACACCGAGTACTGAGCGCCATCTCTATCCAAGCGATTCGACCTCTATCTCAGTCACCAACAGCAGGCAAAGCTGGGGATTTTGAGGCCTTCCCTCCGAAGGATTCCTGACCACGCAGTAACGACAGCAGTGAACGAGCGTTTCAGAAATTTTTCCAGATGTTCCTCTGTACTTTCACGTCCGTCTCCATCAAATCAGAATTGTCCACAGCCCCTATTTAAAGGATACAATATCATTTTTCACCAGAGGGCTGCACAAGTGTGGCGCGCTGCTTTCCCTCCTCCCGCCGATTTTGCCCGTTCTTTCTCGTTTTTTTGTGCGGGGAAGGGAGATTTGGAGGAAGATCTTCTTGTGGCATTTTGTGCATGGGAGGGGAGCCTGGGGGTCAATGTTCTCGTTGCGTCTTTTGTTATCAGTTCCTTTGCGCGGGAAGAAGGAGATTATGAGGCTGATGTTCTTTTTGTGTGGGGAAGGGGTTTGGGGTTCAATGTTCTTGTGTTTTATATGGGGTAGAGGGGTTGGGGGTTGATGGTTGTGTTGCTTTTCTTTTTCTTGGTTTTCTTAGTGTAAATGGACAAAAAGATCAAAGTAAATTTATTACCAAAGTACATATATGCCACCATATACAACCTTGAGATTCACTTTCTTGTGGGCGTCCACAGTAAATACAAAAGAAAAGGTTGGCATCAGATTGGTAAGCTGAATCACCCCTCTGAGGTCAGTGCTGTACAATTGAGCTTATGTGGACGATTCCAGGAAAGTTAAATCCAAGCTGGGAAAGCAAATTCTCATTTGGAGAGCACTGAGAGAAATTAAAGTCCTACAGCCAAAGTAAAGTCAATGTAAAATTATCTGGAATTATAAAGATAACTGAAGAAGATGATGACTTGCTCCAGAAATAGCCTGAAGTAATGCCAGAGTAGTCTCAAATTGTCTAATATCACAGCTTGCCTGGGAAACTTCTTATCTGCTATGCTTGTGATATACAATTACAGCCTCAACACTCTTATCTTAGATTGCAAACTAATCTTGTTGAGTCTACATGATGCTGCAAACTCAAACTTAAATGCACCTTTGTTTAACTGTTACTTAGCAAAGCCCAACTAATTTTGATAATTAAG
Source organism: Mobula birostris (assembly GCF_030028105.1). NCBI lineage: Eukaryota > Metazoa > Chordata > Chondrichthyes > Myliobatiformes > Myliobatidae > Mobula > Mobula birostris. The sequence goes on from NC_092386.1 coordinate 11,758,347, forward strand.
TTTACAATGTGGTTTTGCTAATTGCTGTTAAGTATCAATTTGCCGCTTCTACAGCAACGCAAACACAATAGAGTTGATGGGATGAATTTAATTATGTTTGATACTAGCAATGTCATACTTTTTTTTTGAACCTATGGAAAGCAGTAAATAAATTATAATTTTACTTGCATTGCTATAAACCCAAATTGAATAGGTCAGGGTGTCAGAGCCTGAGGCAAGGGAAAAACTGGTTCGGCTCACTGCTCCATAACATTTACTCAGCTCTGCGCTGAACAATGTGTCTTGGATTCTCTTTGTGGACTTCAGTTCAAAGTGCTATTTGCTTGCAGTTAATGTTTGCATAGTTTGTTTTTCTTTCATTTCTCTGCACATTGGGGTGTTTGATGGTTTTTTTAATGGGTTCTTTTGGGTTTCTTTGTTTCATGGCTGCATGTCAGACAAATCTCAAGGTTGTATAATGTATTTCTTCAGCGGTTTGAAAGGGGCATGACTCTGCAAGTTCGTGGAGGTCAGCCAGTGAGAGCAGCAGGAAGAGTTTGAAAGGAGACAGCTTTACAGAGCAGGTATCAGAGGAGCGGGAGACAGAGTAAGAAGGCTTTGGCTCAATGGGGCTCAGGCGATAAAGGGTTGAGGAGAGGTAGGTTATCTGCTTAGAATACAGACAGAAAGCATGTGTGTGAGGCTGAGTTTCAGTGCTCAGTGTCAGATGGGGGAGGTCCTGGAGACTCCCAGCCTCCCGGATGGCCACATTTGCACTAAGTGTGTCGAGCTGCAGCTCTTTAGAGACCGTGTTAGGGAAATAGAGATGCAGCTCGATGACCTTCATCTGGTCAGGGAGAGTGACGAGGTGATAACGAGGAACTATAGGCAGGTAGTCACTCTGGGGCCTGGGGAGACAGAGAAGTGGGTAACAGTCAGGAGAGGGAAGGGCAAGAAGCAGATGCTAGAGAGTACCCCAGTGGCTCTCCCCCTTAACAATAGGTAGTCCTGTTTGAATACTGTTGGGGGAGATGGCCTACCTAGGGGAGGTAACAGTGGCTGATCCTCTGGCACAGAGTCCAGCCCTGTGGCTCAGAAAGGTAGAGAAGGAAGAGGATGGCAGCAGTAATAGGGAACTCTATAGTTAGGGGGTCAGATAGGCGATTCTGTGGACGCAGGAAAGAAACGCCAGTGGTAGTTTGCCTCCCAAGGTGCCAGGGTCCGTGAAGTTTCTGATCGCGTCCACAATATCTTGAAGTGGGAAGGAGAACAGCCGGAGGTCATGGTACATATTGGTACCAATGACATAGGTAGGAAAAGGGAGGAGGTCCTAAAAACAGACTACAGGGAGTTAGGAAAAGGGAGGAGGTCCTAAAAACAGACTACAGGGAGTTAGGAAGGAAGGTTGAGAAGCAGGACTTCAAAGGTAGTAATCTCGGGATTACTGCCTGTGCCACATGACAGTGAGTATGGGAATAGAATGAGGTGGAGGATAAATGCATGGCTGAGGGATTGGAGCAGGGGGCAGGAATTCAGATTTCTGGATCATTGGGACCTCTTCTGGGGCAGGTGTGACCTGTACAAACAGTATGGGTTGCACTTGAATCCGAGGGGGACGAATATCCTGGCGGGGAGGTTTACAAAGGCTATTGGGGAGAGTTTAAACTAGAATCGCTGGGGGGGGTGGGAACTGAACTGAAGTGATGGAGGAAAGGGAGGTTGGCTCACAGAGAAAGCTTGGAGATGGTGCAAAAGGGAGGATAGGCAGGTGATAGAGAAGGGACACACTCAGACTGATGGCTTGAAATGTGTCTATTTTAATGCAAGGAGTATTATGAATAAAGCAGATGAGCTTAGAGCATAGATCAGTACTTGGAGCTATGATGTGGCCATTACAGAGACTTGAATGGTGCAGGGGCAGGAATGGCTACTTCATGTGCCAGGCTTTAGATGTTTCAGAAAGAACAGGGAGGGAGGCAAAAGAAGTGAGGTTGTGGCACTGTTGAGCAGAGATAGTGTCACGGCTGCAGAAAAGGAGGAAGTCATGGAAGGGTTGTCTACGGAATCTGTGTGTGGAAATTAGGAAGAGGAAGGGGTCAATAACTCCATTGGATGTTTTTCATAGACCACCCAATAGTAACAGGGACATCGAGGAGCAGATAGGGAGACAGATTCTGCAAAGGAGTAATAATAACAGAGTAGTTGTGGTGGGAGATTTTAATTTCCCAAATATTGATTGGCATCTCCCTAGAGTGAGGGGTTTAGATGGGGTGAAGTTAATTAGGTGTGTTCAAGAAGGTTTCTTGACACAATATGTAGATAAGCCTACAAGAGGAGAGGCTGTACTTGATCTGGTATTGGGAAATGAACCTGGTCAGGTGTTAGGTCTCTCAGTAGGAGAGCATTTTGGAGATGGTGATCACAATTCTATCTCCTTTACCATAGCATTGAAGAGAGATAGGAACAGACAAGTTAGAAATACGTTTAATTGGAGTAAGGGGAAATATGAGGCTATCAGGCAGGAACTTGGAAGCATAAATTGGAAACAGATGTTCTCAGAGAAACACAGAAGAAATGTGGCAAATGTTCAGGGGATATTTGCGTGGAGTACTGCATAAGTACATTCCGATGAGCCAGGGAAAGGATGATAGAGTACAGGAACCGTGGTGTACAAAGGCTATTGTAAATCTGGTCAAGAAGAAAAGAAAAGCTTATGAAAGGTTCAAAAATTAGGTAATGATAGAGATCTAGAAGATTATAAGGCAAGCAGGAAGGAGCTTAAGAATGAAATTGGGAGAGGCATGAGAAGGCCTTGGCGGACAGGATTAAGGAAAACCCCAAAGCATTCTGCAAGTATGTGAAGAGCAAGGGGATAAGGCGTGAGAGAATAGGACTAATCAAGAGTGACAGTGGAAAAGTGTGTATTGAACCAGAGGAGATGGCAGAGGTACTTAATGAATATTTTGCTTCAGTATTCGCTACAGAAAAGGATCTTGGCGATTGTAAGGATGACTGAAAAGCTTCATCATGTAGATATTAAGGAAGAGGATGTGCTGGCGCTTTTAGAAAGCATCAAGTTGGGTAAGTCACCGAGACCGGAAGGGATGTACCTCAGGCTACTGTGGGAAGCGAGGGAGGAGATTGCTGAGCCTCTGGCGATGATCTTTGCATCATTAATGAGGACGGGAGAGGTTCCAGAGGATTGGAGGGCTGTAAATGTTGTTCCCTTATTCAAGAAAGGGTGTAGGGATAGCCCAGGAAATTATAGACCAGTGAGTCTTACTTCAGTGGTTGGTAAGTTGATGGAGAAGATCCTGAGAGGCAGGATTTATGAACATTTGGAGAGGCATAATATGATCAGGAATAGTCAGCATGGCTTTGTCAAAGGCAAGTCGTGCCTTACGAGCCTGATTGAATTTTTTGAGGATGTGACTAAACACATTGATAGAGGTAGAGCCGTAGGTGTAATGTGTATGGATTTTGGCAAGGCGTTTGATAAGGAACCCCATGCAAGGCTAACTGAGAAAGTAAGGAGGCATGGGATCCAGGGGGATATTGCTTTATGAATCCAGAACTGGCTTGCCCACAGAAGGCAAAGAGTAGTTGTAGACGGGTCACATCCCGCATAGAGGTTAGTGACCAGTGCTGTGCCTCAAGGATCTGTTCTGGGACCCTTACGCTTTGTGATTTTTATAAATGACCTGGATGAGGAAGTGGAGGGATGGGTTAGTAAATTTGCTGATGACACAAAGATTGGGGGTGCCGTGGATAGTGTGGAGGGCTGTGAGAGGTTACAGCGGGACATCGATAGGATGCAAAATTGGGTTGAGAAGTGGCAGATGGAGTTCAACCCAGATAAGTGTGAGGTGATTCATTATGATGGCAGAATATGGCATTAATGGCAAGACTCTTGGCAGTATGGAGGATCAGAGGGATCTTGGGGTCTGAGTCCATAGGACACTCAAAGCTGCTACGAAGGTTGAATCTGTGGTTAAGAAGGCATATGGTGCATTGGTCTTCTTCAATTGTGGGATTGAGTTTAAGAGCCGAGAGGTAATGTTGCAGCTATACTGGACCCTGGTCAGACCCCACTTGGAGTACTGTGCTCAATTCTGGTCACCTTACTACAGGATGAACGTGGAAACCATAGAAAGGGTGCAGAGGAGATTTACAAGGATGTTGCCTGATTGGGGAGCATGCTATATGAGAAAAGGTTGAGTGAACTCGCCCTTTTCTCCTTGGAGCGACGGAGGATGAGAGGTGACCTGATAGAGGTGTATAAGATGATGAGAGGCATTGATCATGTGGATAGTCGGAGGCTTTTTTCCCAGGGCTGAAATGGCTAGCACGAGAGGGCATAGTTTTAAGGTGTTTGGAAGCAAGTACAGAGGAGATGTCAGGAGTAGGTTTTTTATGCAGAGAGTGGTGAGTGCGTGGAATGGGCTGCCAGTGGTGGTGGTGGAGGCGGAAACGATAGGGTCTTTTAAGAGACTCCTGGATGGGTACATAGAACTTTGAAAAATAGTGTACTATGGGTAAGCCTACGTAGTTCTAAGGTAAGGACATAATCGGCACAGCTTTGTGGGCCAAAGGGCCTGTATTGTGCTATAGGTTTTCTATGTTTCTATATGTATACATAATTTTTGTAATAAATATACTTTGAACTTTTATAAGTACATGTTTCACATTTTCTTCTGACACAGGTCATTAGAATTGAAGCTGAACATAGAACAGTACAGGCCCTTCAGCCCAGTATGTTGTTCCAACCTTTTAACCTACTCCAAGATCAATTTAACCTTTCCCTCCACATAACCCTCCTCTTACTTTCATCCATGAGCCAATCTAAGGATCTTGTAAATACCCCCAATGTATTTGCCTCAACCACCACTCCTGGCAGCATGGTCCACAGACAGAACTCTTTCTTCTCAACCTGAATTTGTGTCCTGCTATTTTTGATATCCCTGTCAAACCTATCTGGGAAACATCAGGATATAGGTCATTGTCTGACTGTGACCGACTTTCAAGATCTGATGAATCAATAAACTGCTTGTGTAATTTCTGTTCAGCCTTGAGTTGAAGTCCACATTGCCTCTGGTGGTGTTGGCAGCTACTTTTCCTAGCAGAAGGGAATTTAATGTCCCAGCATGACATCCAGTGAGGTCACTAAATTCTGAACCAGCCCTGGTAGCACTGACGTCCATTTCTGACTTCTGCCCTATTGTGGCCAACTCCACATTTCAGAAATTATTAATGCCTGCCAATAAACTTGTAACTAGTGGAGCTGTGCTATCTTCATTTTGACTCCTTCTAAAGGAACCTTGAAACAAAGTACTTTAGCAGAGTTGGGATGGGCTAAAGTAGCTGGGCAAACCATACTGGATTTGTTGCTTGCTAGCAGCCAATATTCTTTCCATTAATTCTTTCCTAATGAACCTGAAAGATAAAGTTCACTGCAATATATATTGACACAATTGATTTTTCCAAAATTGCATTGCTGTTCCAGTGGAAGAGTTGTAATTTGTTCCAAGTCTTTGCTCTTTAATCAGAACATCTGATCCAGACACGTCACGCCACACAGGAGGCTGCTTAACAAGCTATGAGCACATAGTATTACAGGAAATATTCTAACATGGATAAAGCATTAGCTGTTTGGCAGGAGGCAAAGAGTGGGAATAAAGGGGGCCTTTTCTGGTTCGCTGCCAGTAACTAGTGATGTTCCACAGGGGTCAGTGTTGGGACCAATTCTTTTTACGTTATATGCCAATGATTTGGATAATGGAATTGATGGCTTTGTTGCAAAGTTTGCAGATGATATGAAAATAGGTAGAGGGGAAGGTAGTTTTGAGGAAGTAGAGAGGGTACAGAAAGAATTGGACAGATTAGAAAAATGAGCAAAGAAATGGCAGATGGAATATGGTGTTGGGAAGTGTATGGTCATGCATTTTGGCAGAAGGAATGAAAGGTTGACTATTTTCTAAATGGAGAGAAAATACAAAAATCTGAGTTGCGAAGAGAATTGGGAGTCCTTGAGCAGGATTCCGTGAAGGTTACTTTGCAGGTTGTGTCTGTGGGTAAGTGAAACCCCCTTTTTACTGGGCATCTCTAGAGGTGTGGCTCGTTGGCCCCTCACCCATCAGACTCGGTGCGAAAACCATCTTCCTCAGACCCCGTATGTCTAGGATAGGTATGACTTGGGTCCCAGCAAACCCGTGAGGTTGAAATGTTTCGCCCAACCAAACCCCAATTTGTGTGAAAACTGTGTAACTTACTGCTCCCGTGCAATTGTCTGGTGGCAAGAAGTAACAGCCCATACACTGCATACAATTAAAAAGAAAGTATATTTATGAATGTTAATTTAACCAAAGAGTTATTAAAGAAAAAACAAAAGAGCCCATCATAGTTAAACAGTCAAATGTGCATATACGTTGGAGCTCAACTTGAAGTTGTCTTTACCTCACGTGCTGGACAATCAGTCTGCGTGAAAGCACATACCACCTTCCGAATGTCGTTCTAAATCCATCTCTAACAAATGAGCTCTCCCAGGGAAGTATTGGTCCTTCCTCCTTGAAATCACTAATCTGCATAAAGCACCTTGTGCAATGGGGATGGCATGCTCAGCCATCTTCCCTCCTGTCTTCTCCCAGCTTCTGCCAAAAAAGACCCTGAACCTAGGGTTGCCAACTGCCCCATATTAGCCAGGACATTCCATATATTGGGCTAAATTGGTTTGTCCCACAAAGGACTGCCCTTGTCCCGTATTTCCCCCGCTAAGGTAGAGTGTTCCTATGAAACCGTTCGTAAGCTGAAATGGCGTGAAGTGAAGATACAATTACCATTATTTTTTCTGGGAAAAGGTTTTGAGCGTTCCCGAACCCAAAGAATAACCTGCCAAATCATACCAAATAACACATAAAACCTAAAATAAAACGAACATACAGTAAAAAAGGAATTGGGAAGATTAAACTAAAACAGATTTGTAGAAAAAAATCGGCACGTACACGCATGCGCGCACAGGTGCCCGCGCAAGGCTTCATGGTCGTGGTATTCTTTCTCGGGGTAAACACAAGTGTCCCGTATTTGACTGCTACTTTTGTCCCTTATTTGGGAGTGAGAAAGTTGGCAACCCACACCAGTGTCTGTCACGAAAACCTCTCTGCCCAGTGTTCTCTAAAGTCTTCCCCGATTGTACCATCCTGTCTGACACCACATTCCTAAGTTGAACAACAAAGCCCTTTATCTCAGCTCCAGCCCAAACAGGATGAAAGCAGAACAGACTGCTCTTTCAGAACTGCTACAATGAAATACCTACAACATAGCAGTAAAAATCCTAACTAGGGTATTAAATAAGGAAGGCGAATGCAATGTTAGCATTCATTTCAAGAGGACTAGAATGTAAAAACAAAGATGTAATGTTAAGACTTCTTAGAGCATTGGTAGGCTTCACTTGCTGGAGAAGGTTCAAAGGAGGTTCACAAAAATGATTCCAGGATTGAATGGCTCTGGATCTGTATTCACTAAAATTCAGAAGAATGAGAGGTAACCTCATTGAAACCTATCGAATGGTAATCGAGTGGATGTGGAGCAGATGTTTCCTATGGTGGGAGAGTCTAAGACCAGAGGACACAGCCTCAGAATAGAGGGGCATCCTTTTAGAAAGGAGATGAGTAGGAATTTCTTTAGCAAGAGAGTGGTGAATCTGTGGAATTACTTGCCACAGACAGCTGTGGAGGCTAAGTCTTTATGTATATTTAAGGCAGAGGTTGATAGATTCTTGATTGGTCAGGGCATGAGTGATCTGCGGAGAAGGCAGGAGATTTCGGCTGAGAGGAAAATTGGATCAGCCACGATGAAATGATGGAGCAGACTTGATGGCCAAATAGCCTAATTCTGCTTCTATATCTCATGGTCTTCCTCAATTTTGGGCTTCTGCATTATGACAGTTTACCAGTCAATTTTCCTCACACACTTCGTGAATATTTCAGATTCGTCTCAGATCTTACATTCACTGTAGGTAAGATGGCAACGTGTTCAGTTGCAGCAGCTTCTATGGGGACAAACATATGTTTTATGATTGAAGACCCTACTGGACATTAAGAACTTGAAGTACTGCAGGTTATGCCATCAATGAGTTGCTCATTGGCACAGAATCTGAAGGAGCTGGAGTTGGTGTGGATCGTGCTGCTGTCTCCATCAGAGAGGAGTGAGTGTGGGAAGGAGGTATGCAGTCTAACAGCAAGTGATCGCCTCAGTCACTTTTTTTGTGATTGCAACACACGGTTAGTGTGGAAAGCAGCAAGTCCAATTCACTGATTTGTCGGTGAATGGCAGGGGCAGACAACTGGGCAGCTGCATGGCCTCAAACATAGTGAAGTCTGGGTCTCAAGCCCCGGTGTCACCTGCTTACAGCTGCCTAGGAGAGAGGCGTCAGAGTTGATATGCTCTACTGGAGGCCATGTGGCACTGCAACCAAGCTGCAGTCAGTGCTGCTCCCCACTGTTCACTTGGCAGAAGAGAAGCTGCATTGTGGCCGACTACAGATTTCTGCAACATTCATGGGACTCAGGATCTTGGACTATTTTATTTGTGTGACTGTATTTTGCTGATATTTGTGCTTGCTGCCTTATTTGTGTTTAGTGCCGTGTGTGGTTGTTGGTACTGTGTTTTGCATCTTGACCCCAGAGTAACACTGTTTTGTTTGCCAGTATTCGTGGGTGTTCATGTATGGTTGAATGCTAATTAAACTTGAACTTGGTGCTCAGAAGCATTGGGATAACAGTAAGTAGCAATCAAAAGCAAGAAGTCCTGAACCCTTGTCTCATTTTTCTCATTAGAAATATCATTACCTTCTCCATGAATATTTCATTGAGAATGTAACATAGTCCAAAACAATATTTGACATATGAATTTTCCTGGACCTTTGGCTTTTAGTAATAGCGTTTTGCATTTTTGTATTTAAATTGTGCCTTACATTGTGGGTACCATAATGACACAGAGCTGGACTGTAGACATTGAAGATCTTCCTAGTGAGTTTGTATCATTCTATCTCCCCACAATTATTTCTGGCTTTATCTGGTCATCCTGACATCATCTTCTCCCTCAGTCTCAGGTTTGTGAATTTTAAGATTTAACCTCCAATTTTTAAGAATCATTGTTTCCAAGTATCATTATCTCTAAAGAAAGAAGCTTTGGGCAGTACAAGACTTCAGAATGTCAAAAACCGAAAGCAGACTACAAGGCTAATGGCAGGATTCTTAGCAGTGTGGAGGAACAGTGGGATCTTGGAGTCCAAGATCATAGATTCCTCAAAGTTGCCAGGCAAGTTAATATGATGTTTTAAAAAGACTACCTTGTCAACTTGTGCCCTAGGAGAAAGGCGCTGGCTGTCCATTCTATCAATGCCTCCTATCATGCACTTCTCTATTAAGTCACCTCTCATCCTCTTCAACTCCAATGACAAAAGCCCTACCTCGTCCAACCTGTCCTTGTATGACATACTCTCTAATCCAGGCAGCAACTTGGTAAATCTCCTCTGCACCCTCTCTAAAGACTTCACATCCTTCCCATAATAAGGAGACCAGAAATGAACACAATCCTCCATTAATGGTCTAACCAGAGTTTTATAGAGCTGCAATGTTACCTCGTGGCTCTTGAACTCAATCCCCCGACTAACGAAGGACAACACACCATCTGCCTTCTTAACCATCCTATCAACTTGTGTGGCAACTGATTTATGGACACAAACCCCAAGATTCCTCTCTTTCTCCACATTGCTAAGAATCCTGCCATTAACCCTGTATTATGCCTTCAATTTCGACCTTCCAAACTGAATCACTTCACATTTTTCTGGGTTGGACTCCATTTGCTCTATTTTCCAGGTTGAACTCTAGCTAATGGCAAAATTGTTAAACTTCTGTTACCATTCTTCTTTAGTATGGTTGGCTCAAGAGATTACCGAGCCCATGGAAACAGTTCATCTTATAGACAGCAGCAGAATTCTTTCTCAGCACCAGACCCCATCATCAAATCAATCAATTGCATGGCTAGTACACTTCAGCATGTGACCAAAACTTGTTAGTCAGATCATTGGTCCTCATGAAACTGTTATTCTACCTAGTTCCATCAATCCACACCTGGACCCTCAGCTCTTCAAACCCCTCCCATCCATGTACTCATCTAAACTTCTCTTACATTTTGAAATTGAACCCACTTCCACTACTGGCAATCCATTCTACACTCAAATTTAAAAGTAAATGTATTATCAAAGTACACATATGTCACCTCCAACCATGAGATTCATTTTCTTGCAGTCATACTCAATAAATCAATAGAATAATAGCCATAACAGAAGCAATGGAAGACTGCACCAACTTGGGTGTCAACGGGTGTGCAGAAGACAACAAACTGTGCAAATACAAAAATAACAATAACTAAATAAGCAATAAATGTCGAGGACATGAGCTGAAGAGTCTGACTTCAGTAGTGGCCAAGTTGTTGGAAAAGATCTTGAGAGGCAAGATTTATCAGCACTTGTAGAGACATAATCTGATTAAGGATAATCAGCATGGCTTTGTCAAGGACAGGTCATGCCTTACGAGCCTGAATGAATTCTTTGAGGATGTAACAAAACACATTGAAGGTAGGGCAGTGGATGTAGTGTGCATGGATTTCAGTAAGGCAGTTGATAAGGTTCCCTGTGCAAGGCTCATTCAGAAAGTAAGGAGGCATGGGATCCAAGGAGACTTTGCTTTGTGGATCCAGAATTAGCTTGCCCACAGAAGGCAGAGGGTGGTTGTAGATGGTCCATGTTCATCATGAAGGTCAGTGACCAATGGTGTTCCTCAAAATTCTGTTCTGGGACCCCTACTCTTCGAGATTTTTATAAATTAATTGGATGAAGAAGTAGAAGGATAGGTTAGTAAGTCTGCTGATGATATAAAGGTTGGGGGTGTTGTGGATAGTCTGGAGGATTGTTAGAAGTTACAGCGGGACATCAATAAGATGCAAAACTGGGCTGAGAAGTGGCAGATGGGGTTCAACCCAGATAAGTGTGAACTGATTCATTTTAATAGGTCAAAGTTGAAGACAGAATATAGGATTAATGGTAAGACTCTTGGCAGTGTGGAGGTTCAGACCTGACAGAGGTGTATAAGATGATGAAAGGCATTGATCATGTGGATAGCCAGAGGGAGCATAGTTTTAAGGTAGATACAAGGGGGATGTCAGAGGTAAGTTTTTTTTTTACTCAGAGTGGTGGGTGCGTGGAATGCATTGCCAGTAACAGTGGTGGAGGCAGATCCAACAGGGTTTTTTAAGAGACTCTTAGATAGGTACATGGAGCTTAGAAAAATAGAGGCCTATGCAGTAGGGTAATTCTAGGCAGTTTCTAGAGTAGATTATATGGTCAACACAACATTGTGGGCCGAAGGGCCTGTAATGTGCTGTAGATTCCTATGTTCTATGTTCTAGGAGTCCTTGAAAGTGAGTCCATAAGTTGTGGGAGCATCTCAATGATGGGACAAGTGAAGTTGAGTGAAGTTATTCCCTTTGGTTTAGAAGCCTGATAGTTAAGGGGTAACAACTGTTCCTGAACCTGGTGTTGTGAGGTCTGGAGCACCTGTACCACCTTCCTGATGGCAGCAGAAAGAAGAGAGCACAGCTTCGGTGATGGGATCCTTGATGATGGATGCGGCTGTCCTGCAACGGCGTTTCATGTAGATATGATCAGTGGTGGGGAGGCCATATCCACTATTTTTTGTAGGATTTTCCATTCATGTTTTTTTCCATACCAGGTTGTGGTGCAGCCAGTCAATATACTCTACACCACATATCTGTAGAAGTCTGTCACCACCCCCTCAGTAAAGAAGATCCCCCTCATGTTCCCTTTAAATATTTCACCTTTCACCCTTAACCCATAACCTCGAGTTCTAGTCTCACCCAACTAAGTGGAAAAAGCCTGCTTACATTGACTCTATCTATAACCTCATAATTATGTAGACCTCTACAAATCTCTCATTTTCCAGGGAATAAAGACCTAACCTATTCAAGCTTTCCCTAGATGTTGAAGATGTGGAGACTTGCAGAGAAGGAAAATAATTAATTTTGGACAAAATACTTGATTTTATGTTGGTAAACTAATGTATTATGTGTCCTGGGTAACATCAACAACTTTTCTTCTCTGAGTATAATATTCAGGTGATTTTGCTGAAGGTTTTTAATATTTGAAATGTTGACATCATGAATAATATTTAAAATTTTACTCCAGATTGGTTGGCACAAGATTATATTTTTTCAGCAGTCCTAATATCTAAGCTCCTGCATTTCTCATTCTCAGAGGAATACTATTTTGTTAAAATAAAGGTGAGACTGTTTCTTGGAGTTGAGTTAAAGATCTCACTGTCTTTTCCAATTCAATTTGCTTTCTTAAAAACAGTCCCTGGAATCACTCATGGAACCCACTGTCAAACTCAACTAAAGTTGCCAAATATAACTTTGGATGTTGCTGTCATGCCCAATAAGTCCACTGTGAAAACTCTAGCATTTTCTGTTAAAAATACTCTTGGTAAATCTTTGCCTGTGTACTGTTTAATAAATAGACATACAATGTGGCATTTGTAAGTTAGAATAATTTAATCTCCAATTAATCTGAGATTTCAGGTACTCATAACATTGACCTCAAAGACGTGGAGTCAGTGACACAATCTCACATCCCCTTTTTGGTCAGCATAACAATAGCTGGCTTTTGACATAATTGGATCCAGTCAGTGTTAATTGTTTAGCTGGCCAAGGCAAAGTCATATATACATTCAGTTACAATTGCAAGTTACAGAAAATAATTTCTACAATATTCATCAATTCTCATTTAATTTTTCCTAACAGCATCTCACAAATTGCCAGCTTTCTGAGGACAAAAGCCCATCTCATAGTACCAGAGAGCCATTCAATTGTTTTATGAAAGCGGGATTGAAGCTGGTGGCATTGGGACCAGATAGGGGTCAATGCTAGGGAGACCACGCCACAGTGAAAGTTGTCAGCAACTTTGATCTTGTTTTGTTTCTAATTATTCCCAAAGATCACTAACCTGAAACATCAGCTTTTTCTCTCACCATAGCACTACGTGACCTGCTGAATGCACCCAGTAGCCATTTTGATTTCAAATTTCCAGTCTGTTACTTGTTTGCTCTCAAACTAAAACCACAAGGCTACTAAACAGCTTCCTCCCACAGGCAGTCAGACTGCTAAATAACTGCTCTACCTGACTCTGCTTTGGACACTTTTAACTTGCACTGGACACTTATAACTTGATTTTAACTGACATGTGGCTGTTGAGTTTTACTATTTATTGTTATGTTTATTATTTAGTGTTGCGTTTGTTATGTTATGATTACACTGCTCCTGGAAACGTTGTCTCATTCTGCCCTGCAGAGCTGATATACGGTTAGAATGGCAATAAAGTTTTTTGAATCTTGAATCTTGAAATCATCAGATTTAAGAGAGTAGAAGCAGATACATTAGAGACATTTAAGAGATTAAGGAAGATAGCACGTAGGAGACATTTAAAGCACTTAGAGCCGATATATAGAGGTAGTACCAGCGACCCAGGTTCATTCCTACTGCTGTCTGTAAGGAGTCTTTACGTTCCCCCGGTGACCCGTGGGTTTCTTCTGAGTGCTGCGGTTTCCTCCCACGGTCCAAAGGCAAACCGGTTGGTAAACTAACTGGTCATGGTAAATTGTCCCGTGATTAGGCTTGCATTACATTGAGGGTTGCTGGACGGCGCGGCTCAGTGGGCCAGAAAGGTCGACACTGCACTGTATCTCAATTAATATATAAGCAAACATGAGGGACATTTAAGAGACTCTTCAGTTGGACTCGTGGATGAAAGGAAAATGGAGGGCTGTGTAGGAAGGAAGTGTTAGATCAGGGCTCCCCAGCCTAGGTTCCATGGACCCCATGGTTGATGGCAGGGTCCATGGCATAAAAAAGGTTGGGAACCCCTGGGTTAGATTCTGATTCTGATTCTAATCTTGGAATAGGTTAAAAGATCAAGCTGAAGGATCTGTGTTGTGCAGCAATGTTCTATGTCCTAATTCAGTTTATCAGCTTACCATTTTGGTAATCGTGCATTTAACTATCATGTTACCAGGTGGATTTTTCTGATCTATTCTAGTTCTACTTCGGAAGGAGAATGGTTTAAGCTGGCACTGGTGATGCCCAGCAACTGCTTATCGGCAGCAAAATACAAAACAAAGAAAACTACAAAACCCCTTATTAATGACATTGACTGCTAACAAAGGAGAGGTGTAAAGAGGTGAGACTAGGTGAGTGGAGGTGAAGGCAAGGCAAGCGGAGGCAGGAGCAAGGAAAGTCCCCAATGTCTGATAGTTTTAAGCACCGGGCCAAATCGTGGATGCAGAGTCCAGGCCGCAGAGTGGTTAGAGAGCAAGAAACAATCTGATATTTGGACAGTTTAAGCACTGGGTCAGATTGAAAAGGTCAGAGTGTCAAGACTGGAGGTGAAGGACAGGCCAGTTCTGCCTGGTGCTGCTCGATGCTGCTCCATAATGTTTACCGAGCTCCGTGCTGAACCGAGGCTGTGGTCAGCTCCAGCTGCAGTGATGCCTGGCCTCATGCCTTGCGTAAAACTTCAGTTCTGAATGCCATTGGCATACTTTTATTGATTGCACGATATTTTTCAATCTCTACACATTGGATGTTCGACAGTCTTTTATTAATGGGTTCTTTGGTGGTTTTGTGGCTGAGGGCGCAGCCTCGGGATGAGATAAATCTCAAGGTTGAAGATGCAACTCAAAGGCTGTATAATGTATACATACTTTAACAATGTATTTTGAACTTCAAAGCTTAGAATTTCTGCTTTGACTTCCCTCACTTCATGCTTCAGTAAATATTACTCCTCAGTTTTCTCTCTCTCTCTACTGTATATATACCTTCACACACTGCTCTGAAATACAAGTTGTTCATTATCCTAAGGATGTATGGCATGAGTGTAATGCTGCAGTTAATCTACCTTGGAAACCCAATCGGAAAAACTATGATATTATCCTTGCTGCTTTCAATGCAAACAGTTTGCCAAATTTATATTGGTGAAAATCAAAAAAGAAACATCTGCAGTTGCTGGAAATCTAAAATGAAAGTAGAAAATTCTTGAAATATTCAGCAAGTTGACCTGCATCTGTGAGAAGAGAAGCAGAGACTTATTCCTCTTCCCCTAGTTGCAGCTTGATTCACTAAGTATTTCCAGCATTTTCTATTTCTGTTTTTAAGAGTGTTGAACAGTTTCCCAGTGCAACTGGATGGACTTGATCTCACGATCTATCTCGGTAAAGCAGCCAGCATAATCAAAGTCCCACCCACACTGGGCATACTCTTGTTCTCCCCCTTCCCATTGGGTAGAGGGTACAAAAGCCTGAAAGCACATACCAAGGACAGCTTCTACACAGTATAAGACTGCGATGTGATCACTCAAGCTGAGTATGATATTCTCCTAAGGGGTTGTCTATTGGTGGGCCCTCAGGTGGCTGTAATTAGTGGTGTTCATTGTTCCTTTCACATGATTGAACAGTTCCCTAATGGATAAGAAGGACTCTTGACCACACAATCTACGTTATTATGACCTTGCACCTTAATGTCCATCTGCGCCATAGGTTCTCTGTATCTGTAATGCATACATTTCCATAGATGCTGCCTGACCTGTTGAGTTCCTCCAGCAGTTTGTGTGTGTGTTGCTTTGGATTTCCAGCATCTGTAGAATTTCTTGTGTTGGTGATTCTACATTCTGTTATTGTTTTGCCTTGTACTATCTCAATGCACTGTGGTAATGAGTCAATCTGTATGGACAGTATGCAGGACAAGTTTTTCCCACTGTAACTCCGTACATATGACAATAATAAACCAATACACTAACTTTTTTATTGCTATGCCAAATTCATGTTGCCTGTTAATCAACGTGATGCATACAGCAGTGTCTTCTGCTTGACAGGGGTTTCAAAACCATTAATGGCTAAACCCATTCTAAACTAGTCTGTGCTAACTGTAGCAAGCTTGCACCCCTCTAGTGTAGAAGTTAGCATGACATTTTTATCGCTCGAGATGTCGACGTTCAGAGTTCAATTCCGACGTCATCTGTAAGGAGTCTGTGCACCCTCCCTGTGGAATGCAGTGAGTTTCCCCTCGGTTCTTCGGTTCCCCCGCCCCCCACACTCCAAAGACGTACAGGTTATTAGGTAAATTGTCCCGTGATTAGACTTGGGTTAAATCAGGGGTTACTATGCAGTGCGTCTCGAAGAGCCTGTTCTGTGCTGTATCTCAGTAAGTAAGTAAATAAATGTAGGTTATGCCAGTTGCTTTCCTAGAAATCCTTCTGTCTTGGGAAGTACTGATACATCACGCAAAATGCAATAGCGAAAATGTTAAATTGTTCCCATCTGGAGGTGGGTAACTGGAAAGGCATGTTGTATCTACACAATCAGAAAGCCTTTAGCTAAACTCTCAAAGCACTGAGGTTGTAATTGTTGACAGCGGGAGTTAACTATTGTCCCAAGATCTTCAGCGACAACACTTAACAATGAGTCAGAATAAAGAAGTGTATTTTCAAGCATCAAACCCCATTAGATGCATTCTTAGCTCAGACGCTGTAGATTCCTTACACATCCCTACAGAGATCCCTAACTTGAAGGGAGGTGATAGTACGCAGGCTCTGCCAGAACTGTGGAGCATCCTTTTTTGACTCAAGTTTAGCCTGCAGAGTTGCCTCTTCACCCATGAGATGGCTTTCTGGAATGCCGACTGCACTCTTTTCCTAGATGCTGCCTCGCCTCCTGAGTCCCTCCAGCATTTTGCGTGTGTTGCTCGGATTTCCAGCATCTGCAGATTTTCTCTTGTTTCCTCCTGTAGCTTTCTTGGTCACCAGACTTGAATGTCTCTGCTCTGGCCCTCAGCAGAGTGCAGGCCTCATGGCTCATGCAGGGCTTCTGGCTGGGGAAGGCTCTGAATGATTTTGTGAGGACACATTCATTAACAGCTGATTTTATAAAGTTCCTGACAACAATGGTGTACACATTCAGATACACAGGTGAGTCCTTAAACACACAGACCAGTTCATTGTCTCGCAGCAATCCTGTACCTGCTCCTCTGCCTACCACAACCACCATTTTGCTGTCTTAACCTTGGGAGCTTTGCTCTTTAGCTTCTGCCTGTATGAGAAGGACAGCCAAGTGATCAGATTTACCAAAATGTGGTCTGGGTGTGGAACGGTAGGCATTCTTTATCTTAGTATAACAGTGGGCTAGAGTTTTGGGACCTCTGGTGTTACTGGTTGTGCTGATGGTAATTGGGCAGGGTTTTCTTCACACTAGCCTGGTTAAGGATCCCCGACTATGATTTGAAATACATCTGCTTCCTGTTTCGAGACATGCAGTATCTCAAGCGCTTGATTATAGTTAGCCACTGAGTAGAATGTAAACTGTGGTCAGGGTTATGGAGGAGAACAGATGGCATTTAGTCATTAGGTGTTCAAGGGATTCGACAAAGCCACCACATCAGAGCACCACTGACAGTTTATCATGAAACACACACCTCCCCCTTTTTCCTTTTGCCTTTTCCGACCAGCAGTTCAGTCCATACTGTGAATCGAGAAGCATTTGGGTCTGATCGCCATATCTGGCATGCTTGGGATAAGCTGTGTTTTGATTACACGTAGAACACGTTAGGCACGTGAACAACAGAAAACTGGAGGGCTATGTGGGAGGGAAGGATTAGATTGATCTTGGAGTAGGTTAATATGTTGGCACATCATTGTGGGCTGAAGGGCCTGTACTGTGCTGTAACGTTTTGTGTGTAATCGCCACAAGACTGTGGTGTCTGTTGGCCAAGTCTCAGCTTGCGCAGAAGCAGACACAGGAAGTGCCTCAACGCCCAGGTGCTGAGGTGAAAGCTCTAATATCATTCATGTGAGGACTGCTCGCTTCCACTATGGTCCTATAACCATAGCAGATTTCATAGGTCCAGAATTAGAATTATACAACATAGCTACATGTTCTGTACAGCACACAATGTTGCACAAACCCTACTCCAAGATCGAAGTAGCCCGTCCTTGCTACATAGCCCCCAATTTTTTTTTCTGCTATCCACGAGCCTATCTATGAGTTTCTTAAATGTCCCTAATGTATCTGCCTCTACCACCACCCTGACAGGGTATTCCACACCCCCAGCACTCTGTGTTTAAAAAAAACTGTCTCTGACACTCTCTCTATACCTCCCTCCAATCACCTTAAATGTATAACCCCCTGGTATTAACCATTTCTGCTAAATATTTACGTAATCCATCTGGAGAAAGCCCTTGGCTGCATGGAGCACAGATCTGCCATCCTCTGTCAGGCGGAGGGCTTCAGTGATCCCACAGGTGGCACCAGCCAACACTTTTGCTGTTGCCTGGCAGCCTGCCTGTGCAGATGCTGCCCGTTGCTAAGGTGAGGCCCACAGGTACAGGAGGCTGTCGCCCAAAACTATCTGCATCTGCCTGCACTGGATGCCAGCACCCTCTGCACGCTGTGCTGTGGTCATTTTGTCTTGAGATTTAATGCAGCAAACATACATGCAACACAGGCCATTTTGCTACCACCAGTGAGAAGGCACAGGAGCTTGAAGACACACACTCAATGTTTTAGGAACATCGTCTTTCCCTCCACCATCAGATTTCTGAACAGTCCATAATTCCACAAACTCTACCTCAGCTCCCGTCTCTTGTAGTATTTATTTTTGTAACTTGTAGTATATTTTATATCTTGCACTGTACTGCTGCCCCAAATAACAAATTTCATGACATAGGTCTGTGATAATAAACCTGATTCTGAAGCTTTCACAAGCAAGTTCTGTTTAATCAAAATGCAAAGCAAATACGACGTCTTCAGAATCACTGGCGTATGTTGTGAAATCTGTTGTTTTATGGCAGCAGTACAATGCAATACATAATAAAAATGGTTAATTACAGTAATCAGTGTTTATAAAGTTAAATTAAATAAGTAAAGCAAAAAATAATGAGGTAGTATTGATGGGTTCAATGTCCATTTACAAATCTGATGGCAGAGAGCAAGAAGCTGTTCCTGTATCATTGAGGATGTGCTTTCGGTCTCCCGTACCTCCTCCTGATGGCAACAATGAGAAGAGGGCATGTCCTGGATGGTAGGGGTATTGGGTGCTGAGGAGGCAAGTTCTTTAGTAACTCCAGCAATCAATCTTGACCACAGATTTTATAGCTGCTGGAAATCTTGAGCCAACACACACTAGGAGGAACTGAACAAGTCAAGCAAAATCTCCTCTCTTACTTGGATCCGTCACTGAAGGGCCCCCATCATCCAGGACATACTTTCTTCATAGAGGTACCATCAGGAATAAGGTACAGGAGCCTGAAGACACACAATCAATACTTTAGGAACAGTGCCTTCCTCTCTGGCATGAGGTTTCTGAATGGGCAATGAACCCATGACACTACCTCACCATTTTTGCTCTTTCTTTGCACTATTTAATTTTGGTATATGTAGTTCTTATTATAATTTATAGTGTATTTTGTGTATTGCACTGTACTGCTACCATGAAACAACAAATTTCACGACATATGTCAGTGGTAACCAGTAGCATAGCTACAACTGTAGTACAGCTGAGGGTGCCAGAATTCGGAGTTTACTGCCGGCATCCTCTGTAAGGAGTTTGTACGTCCTCCCTGTGAATGGGTGGGTTTCTGCCAGGTGCTCCGGTTTTGTACCACAATGCAAAGACGTACCTGTTAGTAGGTTAAATGGTCATTGTACATCGCCCTATGATTAGGCTCGGGTTAAGTAGGTGGGTTGCTGGGTGGTGTAATCATTGGGTGGGAAGAGTCTGTTCATGCTGTATCTCTAAATAAGTCATTCTGAGTTAATGTACGAGGTTGGTTTGTTATTGCTATGGTGAATCAATGGAGTGGAATAAACAGTCAATGTTTCAGGCAGAGAGGTTCCCAAACTTGCTTAATATTATTGGTCCAAGGCACGTGGGGTTGGGAACTCCTGCTAGATGCTGCCTGAGCTGCTGAGTTCCTCCAGCATTTTGTGTGTGCTGTAACAGTCCTCAATTCTGCAATGGCAGGCAGGTGAGTTTGTGAATAGGAAATGGGGTTACAGTTGGCAACACAGGACTCGTACAAACAGATCATGGACAACCTACCCAAAAAACTGCTGGTGGCGAATACTCCCTCTCATTGCTGTGAAGTGGAGCAGCAAACTGCAGACTGGTGCCTTAATAAAGGCCATTGCCCCACAGCCTCAAGGCGCGGGCTTAATCCCAATCTCGGGTGCTGCCTCTATGTAGTTTCCGTGTTGTTTCGGTTTCTGTGGGGTATTCTGACTTCCTGCCAGATCCCAAAGAGGTGCTGGTAAGCTTAACTAGTCATACAGAAAACAACTTCCCACTCAGCATCAGTAAGACCTGATTGTGGTCTTCAGCAAGGGGAAATTGAGGGAACACACACGCTGAGAGGGGTTGGCAGTGGAAAGGGTGAGCCACTTCAAACTCCTAGATGTTAACGCCTCTGAAGATCAATCCTGGGCCCAACATATTGGTGCAATTATGAAGAAGACATGCCAGTGGCTCTACTCCAGTAGAAGTTTGATGTCACCGAAAACTCTTAGCAAATTTCTACAGATGTACCATGGAGAGCATTCGACTGGATGCACGGCATACGTCAGTGATCATAAACCTAATTGAGATTCTGGAAAGAGGCCCTCCAGCCAAGCTCATCTATAACAGCCGTGTCAGGAGCAAGTTTACTATCACTGATATAAGTTGTAAAATTTGTTTTGCAGCAGCAGTGGATGCAGGCATAACAAGTTATGTTACAATGAATAAATAAATACAGTAGTGCAAAAGATGAATAATGAGGTAGGGTTCATGGATGTTCAGAAATCTGATTAGGGAGAGAATGCTTTGTGTGTGTCTTCAGACTCCTGTTGTTCCTCCCTGATGCTAGTGATGAGAAGAGGCTGTGTCCTGTGTGATGGGAGTCCTCAATAATGGATGCAGTCTTCAGGGACCATTAGTCTCTCTAGACCTCTCCCATCCATGTATTTATCTAGATAGCGTTTAAATGTTGCTAGCGTGTCCGCCTGAACTGCTGTTTCTGACAGTTCATCTAAAATACCATTTGCATGAAGAAGCTGGCCCTGAAGTGCCTTTAAAGCTTTCATCTCTGACCATAAGACATAGGAGTAGAATTAGATCATTTGGCTCATTGAATGCACTCTACCATTCAACTGCAGCTGATTTATTTTCCCTCTCAACCCCAATCTCCTTCCTACTCCCTGTAACCTCTGACACCCTTACTAATCAAGAACCTATCACCCTCTGCTTTAAATATACCTAATGTTTTGGCCTCCACAACAGTGTGCAAATTAATTCCATAGATTCACCAGCTTCTGGCTACGGCAATTCCTTCTCATCATTGTTCTAAAGGGATACCCTTCTATATCGAGGCTGTGCCATCTGGGGATGGAACTGGACTCTCTGACGGTGGTGTCTGAAAAGAGGATGCTGTCTAAGTTGCATGCCATCTTGGTCAATGTCTCCCATCCACTACATAATGTACTGGGTGGGCACAGGAGTACATTCAGCCAGAGACTCATTCCACCGAGATGCAGCACGGAGCGCCATAGGAAGTCATTCCTGCCTGTGGCCATCAAACTTTACAACTCCTCCCTTGGAGGGTCAGACACCCTGAGCCAATAGGCTGGTCCTGGACTTATTTCCTGGCATAATTTACATATTACTATTTAACTATTTATGGTGCAACTGTAACGAAAACCAATTTCCCCCGGGATCAATAAAATATGACTATGACTATGGTCCTAGACAGATACCACCATTGGAATCATCCTCTCCATGTCCACAGTACCCAGACCTTTCAATGCCTCCTTGTTTTAAAATCCCCTCTCCGGGAAAATATTGTGTTTTACCCTGTCCATGCCCCTCATGATTTGTATCCCTCTAGCAGATCTCCTGCATTCCAATAAATGACTGTGATAAGTTTTCCATTAGACTGAACAAGTGGCAAAAGTGGTATTAAGGTTGGTGAGAGAGAGAGAGAACAAAAATGGAAATGAGACTTAATGAGGTTTCTGCTGGAAGCTAGAATGGACCTGTTGGACAAATGGTTCTCTTCAGTGTGAGACCTTTGCCAACCACTCCAGAAGAGTCTATGTGGTGGAACTATGCTAATACTTTGCTATATGTTTAGTAAGATGGACATATACTACGTATATATGCATGGTTTACTAAGTAGATTTAAACAATATCTTCAGCACTTTTTCTGTTTTGTATCCAGCTTGTAACTTGCAACAAGTATTGAGCCTGCATAATCTGTTCCCTTTAGCCATGCAAGATGATGAAGGCTGTTTTTGGTATGCTGGCCTTCATAAGTCAGGGCTTAGAGTTTAAAACTTATGTGGTCATGGTGCAGTTGTACAGAACACTGGTGAGACCACACTTCAGTATTGATCATTTTTGGCCGCCCAGCTATAGGAAAGATGTAATTAAATGGATAGCGTGCAGAAAAGATTGACAAGAAGGACTTGATGGACTGAGTCATTGGGAGATGTTAAGCAGGCTAGGACTTTGTCAGGATGGCTAGGGTTTGCCAGCTTTAGCAAGATGACGCTGAGCTGTGATATCCATCGATTGTGTGGCTCAGACTTCCCTTCATTGGGACCCAAAAGAAAGGGAGTAGAAGCCAGAATGGGGTGGGGGAAAGGGAAGGAGTACAAGATGTCAAATGGTAGGTGAAGTCAGGGGAGAGGGAGAAGCCGGGAGGTGATAGGTGGAAAAGGTTAAGGGTTGAAAAAGAAGGAATTTGATGGAAGAGTAGACCTGGGAGAAAGGGAAGGAGGAAGGAAACCAAGAGGAGGTGACGTGAAGATAAGAGACAAGAGGGAAGCCTGAGTGGGAATTGAAGAAGAGGAAAAGAGGAGGGAGAAAAAACACTTTTTTTGTTAATGTTCTGCCCCTTATTATTTTTCTCCCAGAATACAAAGAGCAGCAACCTGAAATATAATTTTGAATTCACGCATGGTCACCCTAAAAGTTCAGCATCCCTTAAAGTATGCAAAGTAAAGAAATGACACTCAGTGCATCTCCAAACAGCAGTTTTACCAGAGGATTCATTATTTTCTTTAATAATGTGTTTCAAGTCAGTTCTATCAGTAGGTCTAATGCAGGAAAGTAGAAACAGAATGGCCAAGTTTGTTTTTTTTTTTGTTTCTTTGGTGAAACACATGTAAAAAAAGTAACAAAAGTTTATCAGCATTTCAGTCACAAAATTCCAAACATTCACATTATACACTATACAATTTAAAATATAAATACAGTATTGCTTTGTGTGCATTGCAAAGGGAGAATTTCATACAGAGTCATTTCTATTGCTGTTCATAAAAAGAAAAAAAAAGACAATTGGGTGAAGTAACCAGGTTATTTTCCTTTTAAAAATGAATTTACTGCAAAACATTTCAAAAAAAAAAAAAAAAAAAATCTGCTGCTGGCCAGATCAGTTTTAATTATCGGACATTCTTTTTGCTCTGACCATGTTAACCCTTGGATTTAGAAATAATTTTTCTATTCAAATCTTTCCACAGGTGAATTTAAATAAATCAGTGAGATTTGACTCCCCCTTCAGTGAGAAAATCTCCACCCATTCCCATAGACATCGAATGAAAATTTTCAAAATATAAAAATTATTCCCTTGAAATTCGATTCAAAATGAAATATTTTAATCTGTTTCCATTGTGCTAATTTTAAAAGCATGTGTTGCTTTATACAGATACCCAAGGGTTAACAGCAGAAATGTTACAAAAATATAGCTGGTTTTTATTCTATCCAGTCCTTCTAAGGCAAATTAATAAAAACCCATCAATTAAACGAAATGGCCATACGTCATCATCACACACTATACAACTGTCACATTCTGACAAACATTCATTTAAAAAATGAACTAGGATGGTGATATATACAAAAATTAATTTATTTTTTTGGGTTTTTTTTTACAAAAAAACTGGAGGTTTATATTCACCCTTAGAAAAAGGCAGCTCCATATCGTAGTGTGATTAGTGAGGGCCGCAAAAAAGCTGCCATATCTGAGAAAGTTAATATATTAGCACTTTGACCTCAAAGAACCAACTGGTTTTTGCAAAGGTAACGTAGCGTCCTTTTTGCATTTGCTATTTTGATTGCTTGTGTCCATGTGAGTTAAAGAGCAGCTTCACAATGCAGTCTCTGGGCTTGATCCCACCTGGCATCCTTAGAATTACACTACACAGGGGTCTTGCAGCTGTAGGAGTGAAAGACTGTTTGAGGAAGGGAGTTGTTGAACACTTGTAAATCAGACAATTACTCATCCAAGTTCTACAAAAATAGTTTTCTCTCATGTTTATGCACCGTTAGCCTTTTCCATTATCTGTAGACTTTACATTGCTTATGGTAGAGATCAGAATTGTATATCTGGGAACAACAGCCAAAATGCTCCTTGGGCAACCTCTTAAATAATGGCATAAACACTTTCTCCAACCCTTCATGAGGGTGCTTGCAATACTGTAAATGTTGCCAGAAGGTGGATTAAACGCTCCACTAGATGATGTAATAACAGTTTTGAAATTTTAAAAAAGTTCATTCATTCTGCTATCTGAAAATTTAGCTTGGAAAAGTGAAAAGGGTGAGTTTAATGTTAAATTATGATTGCTGATATGGCTGTAACTACTGAAAGGGGGGAAACGAAGGAAAGCTCATGATGGATTAAAGGTGCAAAAATGTTCTACATGCTCTAAACAGATTAAGAACAGTTTTTTCACATATAAATACGTTTACCCATTATTTGTAAAGCATTACTGAATGGCATGAGAATTGTCAACTTATGCAACGTCTGTAGCAATATTTGTACCATGGAATACACGAACAAGCAACAGAACTACAATTTCATTTTAATTTAACTCATTAATATCACCTTGAAGAGTTTTGCAGTCCTCTTTTGTTATTAATCACATTTGAAGAAACTGCTGTTTGATCTCTCCCAAATGTTTTGTTTCATCAAATCAAATCATCCCCCACCCTGCCCAATCTCTTACCTCCCAACCCACCCCTCCCTCCAATGTGTTACTCTAGGCACTGTTTGGAACAGGTTTGGCTCGAATTGCAAAGAACAGTTTTCCCACCATTCAGTGGTGTAGTCAGTGCCTCGAATATAATTTGTTTATCCAAGGATGCTGGTGTCGGACATGGCCATATGAACTTTTTGTTCCTTTTCGATAAAATCCTTGGATGTACTTGGGGGCATTTTGCTGATATATGGAAGCTACAGAGAAAGAGAAATAAATTATAATTACTATTTGTTCTCTAAAGCAGAAAACCGCAACATATTCAGTACACCCTACATCCACACAGTGTTGAAAATTGGGGCTTTTGAGGTTGATTGAGTCCTGCGGTAGAGGTCCGGAGGTCAAAGACAGCAGTCCGCAAGTCTCGAGGTCGAGGTTTAAAGTTTAGCGAGTCTGGAGATCAAAGTCTGCTGTCAGTGAATCCTGAGGCAGAACCCGAAGGTAAAAGCCCCTGGCTTGGCGTAGCTGGAGGTCAGAGGTCCGTGAGTCTGAGAGTCTGGCCAAGGACTGGAGGCCCAGGGGTTGTCTGTCCTGCAGTTAGAGGCCTTCCTGTATGTGTGAGTGGGTGCATGAGAGGGAGTTGAGAAAAGAGGTTGTTCTGCTGAATATTGTGAGCATGCTGTGCTGGCGCTGCCACGTATGGTGAGACTTGCGGGCTACCCTCAGCGTATCCTTGAGCATGCTGATTATTGACAGAAATGACATATACTGTATGTTTCAATGTACATCTGATAGTTAAATGAATCTGAATCTGATACCTCAACAGCCGTGTTTACAATAATTAGAAACCAAATATCTAGACACCTTATTGGAGAAGTTTGCAGGGTGCTGTGTTCCAAAGCTAGAAGTACCAATCACGTATGCAGTTCTAGTGCTGGGTCTATGGAGCAGCTGGGATGCTGGTATTAAGTCCTGTGGTTCTGGGCAATTGGTCAGATAACTTGATCCATTCAATGACAAATGCTAGAAGGTCTTGAATGTACCTAAGCTACCTTGGAAGGAACTTTAGCCTCAAAAAATCTACTGATGATCCCCTTTTTAAGGACGGTCAGGGATGGGCATTAAATTACCTTGCCCTCTCCCCTTGAATAAGTAATATAAGTAATAAGATTAATAGTGGATCAATACATCACAGGAATTTCATAATACATGTAAATATATATGGTGAATAAAGTTGATCCTTCAGAAATATTGGCCAAACTTACGTGTTAAACAGGCAACCTTTGGCTTATCCCAGTATCCATTGGTCCGACACTTAATGATTGGAAAGTGCCGCTGGATGAAGCCACGGCTGCAGTGGTATCGGACCATGGAGTTTATCTCATATCGAGGCTTCAACTTCCCAAATGTTCTAGCATTTTTCACCACTGGTGGTTGGCCACAAGCAACTGAACAAAAAAGAATATGTTTGCATGTTAACATTGACGATGAATTCATGTGGTAAATACATAAAATACTCCTCATTCGTAGTGTGCACAGTAATGTTGGTCTCCTTCAAGGATGGAAATAAGAATGGTTATATATTCTTCTAAATCATGTTCTGCCCAATCCTGGGGTGAGGTAATTAGATAGCACTGAAAGCTTAAAAATCACTCATCTACTGCAGGTGGCTATACTTACCACTTCAAAATGAAAGGCAAACCAATATTAAATGTAATTCTCCCTTTTTTCCATTCCCCATTCTAGCTACCCTCTATTCCTTCTCTTGCTCATCACCTGATCAACACCTCCCTCTGGTGACCCTCCTGCCCTTTCTCCCATGGTTCACTGTCCTCCTATCAGATTTTTCCTTCTTCAGCCCTTTACTGCTTCCACCTATCATATCCCAGTTTATCACTTCATCCTCCCTCAGGACCACCCACCCCCTCCCTGCCATTTTGTACTACTTTCCCTCCCCCACCTGATTCTGGCTTCTGTCCCCTTCCTTTTCAGTTCTGATGAAGGGTCTTGGCCTTAAACGTTGACTGTTCATTCTTCTCCATAGATGCTGCCTCACGTATTTAGTTCCTCCAGCATTTTGTAGGTACTGCTCTGGATTTCTAGCATCTGCAAAATCTCTTGTTTTTATAGACATAAATAATGTTCCCACAAAGGAGGATGGGTGGGTCCTGAAGCCACACTTAATAACTACACTCCTCATATAATACAGCTTTCAAAGTTTTTAC
This sequence comes from Mobula birostris, assembly GCF_030028105.1. Classification (NCBI taxonomy): domain Eukaryota; kingdom Metazoa; phylum Chordata; class Chondrichthyes; order Myliobatiformes; family Myliobatidae; genus Mobula; species Mobula birostris. Next base: position 11,785,675 of record NC_092386.1, read on the forward strand.
CATTCATTTTAGTTCTCATTGTTTGTTCATTATGTTCCACGTTGTATGATGTGGACAATCATGGTCTTTCCATCACCATGATCGTTCTTGGCAAGCAACACACATCCAAGTTGCTGGTGAACGCAGCAGGCCAGGCAGCATCTCTAGGAAGAGGTACAGTCGACGTTTCAGGCCGAGACCCTTCGTCAGGACTAACTGAAGGAAGAGTTAGTAAGAGATTTGAAAGTGGGAGGGGGAGATCCAAAATGATAGGAGAAGACAGGAGGGGGAGAGATGGAGCCAAGAGCTGGACAGGTGATTGGCAAAGGGGATATGAGAGGGTCATAGGATAGGAGGTCCGGGGAGAAAGACAAGTGGGGGAGGGGGGGAAAGGCCCCAGAGGATGAGCAAGGGGTATAGTCAGAGGAACAGAGGGAGAAAAAGGAGAGTGAGAGAAAGAATGTGTGGATAAAAATAAATAACGGTTGGGGTACGAGGGGGAGGTGGGGCATTAGCGGAAGTTGGAGAAGTCAACGTTCATGCCATCATGTGATGTTCATGCGATGATCATGAACATCGACTTCTCTAACTTCCGCTAATGCCCCACCTCCCCCTCGTACCCCATCCGTTATTTATTTTTATACTCACATTCTTTCTCTCACTCTCCTTTTTCTCCCTCTGACTATACCCCTTGCCCATCCTCTGGTTCCCCGCCCCCCTTGTCTTTCTCCCCGGACCTCCTGTCCCATGATCCTCTCATATCCCCTTTGCCAATCACCTGTCCAGCTCTTGGCTCCATCCCTCCCCCTCCTGTCTTCTCCTATCATTTTGGATCTCCCCCTCCCCCTACAACTTTCAAATCTCTTACTAACTCTTCCTTCAGTTAGTCCTGACAAAGGGTCTCGGCCTGAAACGTCGACTGTACCTCTTCCTAGAGATGCTGCCTGGCCTGCTGCATTCACCAGTAACTTTGATGTGTGTTGCTTGAACTTCCAGCTTCTGCAGAATTCCTGTTGTTTTTGTTCTTGGCAAGTTTTTTTTTAACAGAAGTAGTTTGCCATTGCCTTCATCTGGGCAGTGTCTTTACAAGGCAGGTGACCCCAGTCATTATCAAAACTCTTCAAAGATTGTCTACCTAGCATCGGTGGTCACATAACCAGGGCTTGTTATATGCACCGGTTGCTCATACGACCATCCACCACCTGCTCCCATGACTTCACGTGACCCCTATCAGAGAGCTAAGCAAATGCCACACCTTGCCCAAGGGTGACCCGCAGGACAGCAGAAGGAAGGAGCGCCTTGCTCCTCTATTAGTAGAGACATCTCTCCAGCAGACACCATTCATTGAGAGGTTGCCTTTATGAGTAGTGCTCCCTGGAAAATAATTTTCCATATCCCCAAAAGTTTGGTCCACAGTGCTCATCTTAGCTTGCATTGTTAAACTGATATGGAGAAACATTTTTTATATTTAGTGGGAGAATAAATCAAAAACATAACATAAATCTAAACGTCGACTGTACCTCTTCCTAGAGATGCTGCCTGGCCTGCTGCGTTCATCAGCAACTTTTATGTGTGTTACATAAATGTAATAGTCTTTTCAACTTAATAGGTGGTTATATTTTTGATTTTGTCTCTCACCTTCCTCTTTTCTAATACTCCAGAAAAGTATGAGTGAAGAGTTGCATACAACAAGCAACACTACGGTACAGTACCGGCCCTTCAGCACACAATGTTGTGCCGAACTTTTAACCTACACTAAGGTCAATTTAACCCTTCCCTCCCACATAACCCTTCATTTTTCTTCATTCCATGTACCTTCTTCAGAGTTCCTTAAATGCCCCTAATGTATCTGCCTCTATCACCATTGCTGACAGAACATTCCGAGCACTCACCACTCTCTCTGCTCTGTGTCATCCCCTCTGGACTTTCCTCACGCACACACTCTACCATGGCACCCGAATGGATTTTGTGGATGGAAGCACAGAGTTGGAATTTCCAATGATGGTAGAGGTCTGAGGGGCAGAATGGCCTACTCTTGGCCCAAGTTTCTATGTTTGTCATTTTATTTGTTCGACTAAATAAAGAGATGACAACTATCCGAATTGGAGAAATGCTTCCAATAATGGCGGAGTTGAGGACAAAAGGGCAACCTCAGAATATAAGATGGTCCTTTTAGAACAGAGATGAGTAATTTCTTTAGCTAGACAGTGGTGAATCTGTGGAATTCACTGGCACCAACGGCTCTGAAGGCCAAGTCCTTGGGCATATTTAAAGAGGCGGTTGATAGATTCTTATACAGCGGATGCAATCTCATTGGGTCTTTACGTGGTCTTGGATCACCTGAACAATACTAATATTTATGACAGGATTCTGTGTATTGACTACAGCTCAGCGTTTAACACAATCATTCCTACAGTTCTGATTGAAAGGCTTCAAAATCTGGGACTCTGTACCCCCCTCTGCACCTGGATTCTTGACTTCCTCACCAGAAGATCAAAGTCAGTGCAGATCGAAAACAACATCTTCACCTCACTGACAATCAACACTGGTGCACCTCAAGTATATGTGCTTAGCCCAATACTGTACTCTCTCTACCCACATGACTGTGTGGTGAGGCACAGCCTAAATGCCATCTATAAATTTGCTGATGACACAGCAATTTTTGGCAGAATTTCAGATGCTGACAAGAAGGCATAAAGGGTCAGAAGGATACAGGTGGATCAGCTAGTTGGGTGGTGTCTAAGCAACAACCTTGCACTCAACATCAGTAAGATCAAAGAACTGACTGTGGACTTCAGCAAGGGTAAGACAAAGGAACACACACCAGTTCTCATCGAGGGATCAGTAGTAGAAAGGGAGAGTAATTTCAAGTTCCTGGCTGTCAACATCTCTGAGGGTCTATCCTGGGCCCAACATATCGATATAATTCCAAAGAAGGCTCGACAGCAGCTCTATTTCATTTTGAATTTGAGGAGATCTGGTATGTTACCAAACACTCGCAAATTTCTGTGGGTGTACTGTGGAGAGCTACATCACTGTCTGGTATGGGTGCGGGGGTGCGGAAACTACTGCACAGGATCGAAATAAACTGCACAAAGTTGTAAACTCAGCTCCATCATGGGTACTAGCTTCCACAGCATCCAGGACATCTTCAAGGAGCAATGCCTCTAAAAGGTGACATTATTCATTAATTAACCCCAGCACCCAGCTCATACCCTCTTCTCATTGCTACCATCAGGAAGGAGGTACAGGAGCCCAGTGATGTTGTGGGGATGGAACTGGGCTCTCTCACGGTGGTGTCTGAAAAGAGGATGCTGTCTAAGTTGCATGCCATCTTGGTCAATGTCTCCCATCCACTACATAATGTACTGGGTGGGCACAGGAGTACATTCAGCCAGAGACTCATTCCACCGAGATGCAGCACAGAGCATCATAGGAAGTTATTCCTGCCTGTGGCCATCAAACTTTACAACTCCTCCCTTGAAGGGTTGGACACCCTGAGCCAATGTGCTGGTCCTGGACTTATTTCATAATTTACTGGCATAATTTACATATTACTATTTAACTATTTATGGTTCTATTACTATTTATGGTGCTACTGTAATGAGAATCAATTTCCCCTGGGATCAATAAAGTATGATTATGACTAACAGCACACACTCAGTGATTCAGGAACAGCTTCCTCCCTCTCCCAATGAATAGATATTGAACCCATGAACACTACCTCACTACCTTTTTTCTGGTTTTTTGCACGACTTAACTTTTTTAAATGTATGTATTTACTTGCTGCAACTCAGTTTTTGTTATTATGTATTGCAACATACTGCTGCTGCAAAACAACACATTTCACAGCATATGCCAGTGATATTAATCTGAATCTGATTGATTAGTAAGGTTACAGGAAGAAGGCAGTAGAATGGGGTTCAGAGAGATAAACAATCCCTCTGATAGAATGGTGGAGCAGATTTGACGGGCCAAATGGTTTAACTCTTCTCTTCTGTCTTAGTTGTCCCCTCTTTGTATAGACAATATCTAAATCTGTTCTTACTCAAGTTATAAAAAAAATTAACAATTTAACCATTAAAGCCAAAGCAAAGTTTTCAATACTGCTCGTGGGCTAACTTTGAAATCATTGAGACATGAGCCAGAATCAACAACAGAAGAGATCACAAAGGAAATTTTACATCCTCACAACTTTTTCTTAGACAGTCCCTGGGCTCAAGTATAACTGGTTTTCACTTTGGCTTCAGGGGAGACTTCTACTCTAGGTGGGATGGTAGAACAAGGGGCAAGATAGTTTGTGAGATTGCACACTCCTTCCACTGTTCGTGCTCAGCTTCTGTGCATTCTCTGAGCACCGACTTGACATCTTCAATCTCATTCTGAACGTTTCTCTTCGAGATCCGCATCAGAATCAGGTTTATTGTCTCTGACCTAAGTCGTGAGAGTTGTTGTATTGCGCCAGCAGGCCGGAGCAAAAAGGGCAAAAGTAATGAGCAGTGTTCATGGGTTCACTTCAACCTTAAGGTCACATGAGCCTGGAATGGCCAGACTTTAAGACATGGGTGCAGCATTAGGCCATCCAGCTCATCAAATCTGCTCTGTCGTTTCATCATGGCTGATCCATTTCCCTCTCAATCCCATTCCCCTATCTTCATCCCATAACCTTTCACACTGTGACCAATCGAGAACCTATCAGCCTCTGCCTTAAATGCTCTAGTGACCTGACCCTACAGCTGCCTGTGGCAATGAATTTCACAGATTCTAACTAAAGTAATTCCTCCTCATCTCTGTTCTAATTGGACATCCCTCTATTTTGAGGGTAGGTCCTCTGATATTAGCCTCCCCTACCAAAGGAAACCTCCTCTTCATATCCATTGTATCTAAGATTATCCCTCTGAATCCCATTCTCCTGCCTTCTCCCCATAATCTTTGACACACTTATCAATCAGAATCAGATAGGTTTCAATGAGATCCCCCCCACCATTTTTCTATATTCCAGTAAGTACAGGCCCAGAGTGGTCAAGTGCTCCTTTCATTAACCCTTTCATTCTTGGAATAATTTTCATCAACCTCTTCTAGACCCTCTATAATGCGAACTCATCTTTTCTTAAAACGGGCCCCAAAATTGCTCATAATACTCCAAATGCAGTATGACCAATGCCTTATAGAGCCTCAGACACTGGAGAAAGATGTGGCACTCAGTCAAGGAACCCCTACTCAACCAGGGGTCCACGGACTCCTTGCTTAATGGTGTTGGTCCATGGCATTAAAAAAAAAGGTTGGGAACCCCTGCTCTGAGAAAATCCTTGATCTTTTTGCCTCTTCTCCTGATACCCTTCCCTCAAAAAGCTGGCATAAACGCTTGGCAAATATTAAGAAACGAAAGACTCGCACTGAAGACTAGACTAGTAATCAAGAGGCCAAAATAATTGAAAATACAAAGAAAGAAAGAATCCAAAAGCAACACTTTTTTTTGTATTTGCTCATTCCAGTGCCAACAGCACTGGATCATTTGTAACACTCCCTGGCAAGCAACTAACTTGAAACTGCCTACCTATAATCAACATGTGTAGAACAGACACGCAGATGCATTTCGTAATGTATCCAGGGCTATAAAGTGCACAGCATTAAACCATGATACCTAGACCATGACTTCACCAATAATTCAATAAGTAACACAAACAGATTCACAGTTCATTCATGGCACTCTTTTTATATTTTCAGAAGGCCTTTGACAAGATGCTGCACATGAGGCTGCTAGACAAGATAAGAGCCCATGGTATTACAGAAATGATAAGAGCATAGATAGAAGATTGGTTGACTTGCAGGAGGCAGAGTGGAAATAAAGTGAGGCCTTTTCTGGTGTCCAGTGGTTTTCCGCAGTAATCAGCATTGGATCCACTTCTTTTCTCATTATATGCCAATGATTTGGCTAACGGAATTAGTGGCTTTGTTACCAAGTTGATAGATGATACAAAGAAAGGTGGAGAGGCAGGTAGTGTTCAAGAAGCAGTCTGCAGAAGGACTTAAGAGATTGGGAGAATGGGCAAAGAAGTGGAAAATGAAATATAGTGTTGGGAAGTGTATAGTCATGCTCTTTGGTAGAAAGAATAAAGCTATAGTTTTGGGGGTCCTTGTGTAGCATTCCTTAAAGGTTAACTGGCAGGTTGAGTCAGTGGTGAGGAAGGCAAAAGTAATGTTAGCATTCATTTCAAGGGGACTAGAATACAAAAGCAACGATGTAATGCTGAGTCTTTACAAGACATTGGCAGATCACACTTGGAGCATTGTGAGCAATTTTGAGACCCTCATCTAAGAATGGATGTGCTGGCATTGGAGATGAACATCACAAGAATGATCCAGAGGAATGACAGAGTTAACTTATAAGAAGCATTTAATGGCTCTAAGCCTGTACTTGCTGGAGTTTAGAAGGGTGGGGGTGGAGGTATAATATTGAAAGGCTTAGATAGAGTGGACATGAAGAGGACGGTTTCTATAGTGGGGGAGGCTAGGACCAGAAGGCACAGCCTCAGATGTTGCTTCAGAACAGAGATGAGGAGGAATTTCTTTCATCAGAGAGCAGTGAATCTGTGGAATTCTTTACCACAGACAGCTGTGGAGGCAGAGTCATTGGGTATATTTAAAGCAGAGGTTGACAGGTTGTTGATTAGTAAGAGTGTCAGAGGTTATGGGGAGAGGGTAAGAAAGTGATTCACCCTACGGAAAAGGCTGCAGAGAGTTTAAGAGTCAGTCAGCTCCATTATGGGCATCTTCCAAAAGGTGCCACCTCAAGAAGAAAACTCCATCAATAAGAAAATTCAATCATCCAGGACATGCCCTGTTCTCATCACTACCATCAGGGAGAAGGTACAAGAGAGACACACCCTCAACATTTTAGGAACAGCTTTTGTACCCTCAACCATCAGATTACTGATTTGTCAATGAACCCTACCTCATTATGTTGCTCTTTTATCACACTATTTCTTATTGTAACCTCTAATAATCTTTTTATGTATTGCTCTGTACTGCTGCCAAATGTCACGACTTATGTCAGTGATAATGAACCTGATTCTGAACGCGTCACACTGTGGACCATAAACGGGAAACTCACCTGTGCCTTTTTTGCACGTGTAGGTAAGGTGGTAATTGCACGGAACATCGTTCCACTGTCCGTCCTCATGCCAGATCATAACCACGCAGTCTTCGCCTGAAGAGAAGAAACTATCGGGCTGGTGAGGCCGCCAGTTTTCATATTGCTGTGCGAGAAATCAAATGACAAGTTACACTAAATTTGCATAGGCTGTCTATTTTAAAAAAAACTTCATGTTACTGAATCTAAAGCAGCCATGACAAGATCTACAATTGGATAATTATATTCTTAGTGAATTTTGATTGCTGTGAGGCTGATCCCAGCAGTTCATACATTTTAACTTTAATGTAATTGTATGCTAATTAGAACAAATTATTGCCCTGAATGGTGGAATGAGCTGGAATAGTAGGCGTGTTGGAAGATGACGTAATTTTAATGCAGAAAAAAATCCCTTAATTATTCTACAGGGTTTGATTGTCCTACAGATCTCTGCTGTAGATATTCAGAGTCCATCCACCTTGTTCACTCGTGCAATAAGGCTTTTGCACTCAGTGGACACTTTACAGCTGTATACCTCATTAATGCAAATACCCAAGCAGCCAATCATGTGGCAGCAAAAGCAGGCAGACATGGTCAAGAAGTTCAGTTGTTGTTCAGACCAAACATCAGAATGGAGAGAAATGTGACCTAAATGACTTTGACCATGGAATGATTGTTGGTGCCAGATGGGGTGGTTTGAGTATCTCAGAAACTGCTGATCTCCTGGGACTTTCTTTCATAACAGTCTCTAGAGTTTACTGAGAATGGTGTGAGAAACAGGTATCATCCAGTGTACAGCTGTTCTGTGGGAGAAACACCTTGTTAGTGGGAGAGGTCAGAGGACAATTGTGTATTTCCAGTTATATTTGAGTAATCTTGTATAAATATTAGTTGAATATTCTTGTTATTTTAATAATTTATTACAGGTTTAATTACAAATACGTGAACTGCAAATGTCATCACGCTACCACGTAATAAGTAGGTGCCTCGCTTAGTCATAGTCATACTTTACTGATCCCGCGGGAAATTGGTTTTCGTTACAGTTGCACCATAAATAATAGTAATAGAACCACAAATAGTTAAATAGCAATATGTAAATTATGCCAGTAAATTATGAAGTAAGTCCAGGACCAGCCTATTGGCTCAGGGTGTCTGACCCTCCAAGGGAGGAGTTGTAAAGTTTGATGGCCACAGGCAGGAATGACTTCCTATGACGCTCTGTGTTGCATCTCGGTGGAATGAGTCTCTGGCTGAATGTACTCCTGTGCCCACCCAGTACATTATGTAGTGGATGGGAGACATTGACCAAGATGGCATGCAACTTGGACAGCATCCTCTTTTCAGACACCACCGTGAGAGAGTCCAGTTCCATCCCCACAACGTCACTGGCCTTATGAATGAGCTTGTTGATTCTGTTGATGTCTGCTACCCTCAGCCTGCTGCCCTAGCACACAACAGCAAACATGGTAGCACTGGCCACCACAGACTTGTAGAACATCCTCAGCATCATCCGGCAGATGTTAAAGGACCTCAGTCTCCTCAGGAAATAGAGACAGCTCTGTCCCTTCTTATAGATAGTCTCAGTGTTCTTTAACCAGTCCAGTTTATTGTCAATTCATATCCCCAGGTATTTGTAATCCTCCACCATGTCCACACTGACCCCCTGGATGGAAACAGGGGTCACCGGTACCTTAGCTCTCCTCAGGTCTACCACCAGCTCCTTAGTCTTTTTCACATTAACCTGCAGATAATACTGCTCACACCATGTGACAAAGTTTCCTACCGTAGCCCTGTACTCAGCCTCATCTCCCTTGTTGATGCATCCAACTGTGGCAGAGTCATCTGAAAACTTCTGAAGATGACAAGACTCTGTGCAGTAGTTGAAGTCCGAGGTGTAAATGGTGAAGAGAAAGGGAGACAAGACAGTCCCCTGTGGAGCCCCAGTGCTGCTGATCACTCTGTCGGACACACAGTGTTGCAAGCACACGTACTGTGGTCTGCCAGTCAGGTAATCAAGAATCCATGACACCAGGGAAGCATCCACCTGCATCGCTGTCAGCTTCTCTCCCAGCAGAGCAGGGCGGATGGTTAAAAGTAAGCTTAAAGTTAAACCTGCATACCCGGACTCTTGTGTCTTCTTTGAAATAGTTTAAAGTTACAAAACATAACAGCAGTGGTCGAACTAGTTCAAGCCGACAGGAAGACAACAGTAACTCAATTATCTATGCATTTCAACAGAAGAGCATCTTGAAGTAGATGGGCTACTGCAGCCATAAGGTCATGGACAGTCACTCAGTGACAACTTTATTAGGTACAGGAGGTACTTAATAAAGTGGCCACTGAGTTTATATTTCACTAGCCAAGAGGTTGGGGCTACAGGATTTTTCCTCCATGCCTAAAGTCCCATACTTTAGCATATTACAGTAAGAACTTAACACCTAACGAATAGTTGTGGTACATGTGGTAATCGGCTAAGTGATCACACGTTTTAGGAATGCTTCTCTTCATCTGAGTGTAATGGTTATGTGACATAGTAAAGAGCTAGTTTCATTATTTCTAAATGCACAAACATTTGAAATAATGCATGAGAAAATCATTTTACCAAACGAAAGATGACTTGAAAATTAAATTTCATGTTCACATTTTTAAAATAATACTGATTTCATTTTTTTAAGACCTTGATTGATAGTGTCAGTTTTCACCTTCAGAGAAAAGAATGGACAACGATCATATGTTCCAAAGGGAACAATTCACAAATGAATATTTTGGCCTGAATTCTACCTGCCTTGCTTGCATTGGCAGTGCTTTACTGTTTCACTTGGTCGCATAAAATATCTTTCTGTGCTGTCAAATAAATATCCTTAATCTGACATAAATTAGTAAATCAGTACTCATTTTTCAAATGCTCCAAATGTTGAGGCTTAGAAATTGGAGTATTATATATTTTGGGAAAATGTACAGTATTTTGTAATTAATACTGATAATCTGAAAAAATAGAGGGGAGTCCATTAGAATCAGGAGTTGACTTCCAAGGACCTAAGCAAAACAATCCATGGGGACCAGCAAAGGGCAAAATTATTGCTCTGATTTAATCTATATTCAAGCTTCTGTGGGTCTATGATAACAAAATAAGATAGGTACATTCATTACAACAGAAAATGTAAGAAATTGTCAGGTCACCCAGCAAAAACATCCCGCAGATGTTGTATATCCAAAGCAACACACACAAAATTCAAGAGGAACTCATCAGGTCAGGCAGCATCTGCGGAAATGAATAAACAGTTGACATTTTGGGCCATAAAACGAAGGGGGAGGATGCCAGAATGATATGGTGTGGGGAGGAGAAAGAGGACAAGCTAGAGGACAATTTAGAGGACAATCGTTTGTGATAGGTGAAGCTATGTGGGTGGGGGGAGGGGAGATGAAGTAAGAAACTGGGAGGTGACAGGTGGAAAAGGTAAAAATGGGGGAGAAGGAATCTAATAGGAGAGGAGAGTGGACCAGGGGAGAAAGGAAAGGTGGAGAGGCAAGAGTGGGAGGTGATAAGTGGGTGAGAAGAGGTAAGAGGCCAGAATGGGGAACTGGAAGGGGGAGGGAAATATACTGGAAGATGGAGAAATCAATGGTCAAGCCATCAGGTTTGGAGGCTGCTTAAACAGAATACAAGGTGTTGCTCCTCCAACCTGAGATTGGCTTCATCGTGGCAGAAGAGGAGGCCTTGGACCGACATGTTGGATTGGGAATGAGGATAGGAATTGGAAATGGTTGGCCACTGGGAAATCCTACTTTTTATGGATGGAGTGGAGGTGCTCGACAAAGCGGTCCCCCGATCTACATTGGGTCTCCCAAACCGCATTGGGAGCACCAGATAGAGTAGACAGTCCCACCAGTTTCTCTTTCTAACGTCCTTCTTCCCCTCCCTCCAACTTTTAATTCTGGCATCTTCGCCCTTCCTTTCCAGTCCTGATGTAGGGCCTTGGCCCAAAACTTCAACTGTTTATCAATGTCCATAGATGCTGGCCGACCTACTGACCTCCTTCTTCATTAAGTGTGTGTTGGTGACCCATCAACACAAGAAAGAAAAGAAGTGAAAATTATGTCCACCATTTCAATCTCTGCTTTTCTTATTCATCTATGAATTTCAAATCACCACAGTGGCATAATGGTTAGTGTAATGCTTTTACAGCTCAGGGTGCTGTAGTTTGGAGTTCAATTCCAATGCTGGCTAAGATGTTTGTATGTCCTTCTTGTTGGCACACAAGTTTTGCCTGATGCTCCGGCTTCTTCCCACAGTCCAAAGATGTATCAGTTAGTACAGTAATTGACCATTGCTCTTTTGGGCTGGTATTGCCTGTTCCGCGTTGTATATCTAAGTATATAGATACACAGTGAGATATATATCCCTGAGTGGGAAATGGATCAGCCATGATGAAATGGTGGAAGACTCGATGGGCCAAATGGTTTAATTGTGCTCCTGTATTTTATGCTTTTATGGTCTTATAAATAAAATAAAACTTATAAACAAAGTAAAACTCAATGACAAATAGTGCTGATTTTCAGTCAGCTGTGATGATCTTTAAGCTATTTAAAGGTGCAATACTCTGAAAGAGTATTTATTAACATTAAGCACATTTGCCTTGAGTGATACCACGAGGAAGCAGCATCCATCATCAAGGACCCCCACCATTCAGGCCATGCTTTCTTCTCACCACCACCACCAAGTAGGATGTACAGGAGCCCCAGGGTCCCACATCACCAGGTTCAGGAACAGTTGTTATCCTTCAACGATCAGGCTTCTGAACCAGTGTGGATAACATCACTCACCCCGACACTGAACTGATTCCACAACCTCCAGACTCACTTTCAATGACTCGGTAACTCGTGTTCTCAATATGTATGTATGCATTTATCTGTGAGTCTGTTGGAGTCATTAACTGTGTTTGGTGCTCCTGGTGTGGCCTCCTGTATATCGGTGAGTCCCAACATAGATTGGAAGACTGCTTTGCCAAGCATTTATGCTCCTCTGCCAGAAATAGCGGTATCTCCCAGTGGCCACCTATTTTAATTCCACTTCCCATTCCCATATGTCCATCCACGGCCTCCTCCACTGTCATGATAAGGCCACACTTTGGTTGGAGGAACAACACCTTATATTCCATTTGGGTAGCCTCCAACCTGATGGCATGAACATCGATTTCCTAAACTTCCAGTTATGCCCCCCTTTACCATTTCCCATCCCCTTTTCCTTCTCATCTTATCTCTTTGCCCACCCATCGTCTTCCTCTGGTGCCCCACCCCCTCCTCTTTTCTCTTCGCCTGCCCATCATCTTCCTCTGGTGCCCCACCCCCTCCTCTTTCCTCTTCCTTCCATGGCCTTCTGTCTCTTTCACTAATCAACTTCCCAGCTCTTTACTTCATCCCTCCCTCTCCAAGTTTCACCTATAGCCTTGTGTTTCTCTCTCCCCTCTCTCCACCTTTCAAAACTACTCCTCAGCTTTCCTTCTCCAGTCCTGCTGAAGGGTTTCGGCCCAAAACATCAATTGTACTCTTTTCCATAGGTGCGGAGTTCCTCCAGTATTTTGTGAGTGTTGCTTGGATTTCCAGCGTCTGCAGATTTTCTCTTGTTTTACTTTCTTTTAAATTTGTTGTGAGCACAAGAAGTATTACTTATTGTGTGTCAATCCAACTTTAAAATGAGGACAATGTTTCTGAGAACATTGAGGTTTTTTGCCATGGTATTTCAAATGCGGGTTTTGAAATGGTTTTGGCAATGCTGCTTTGTGCGGCTATTACGAGACTGTTTCAAGTGCCAAGACATTGAATCAGACCTTAATGCCTTGTCTAAATCGGGCCAAATCTGATAAATAAATTTATTAAGATGGCTGTTCCCACCAAGTTTCTTAAATTTAGCAATATTATACTGTCTGAATCATTCACATAGATAAAATTTTGGTTTCTTGACTTAGCAACTTTCCTTCACAGATTTGTAGATTCTTATGTGCACTGTTGCGCAGTACAATGCTCTAATTAACAAATCTACTGTAATTCTAGCAGATTTCTTCATGATACTTAGCTAATGAAGTGAATTATTAGGTGATTAAGTAGATAGTTTTCTTTGCCTCTGCCGAGGCTTGTTATCAGAACAGACTAGCTATCGCCTCTACTCAAATGTGGTGAATCTTCATCACCAGTTGTCAGCAATATTAGGGGCAGTGGTTGCTTCACTAAATCAGACATGGAGACCTTCTGAAAGGATTATGCTTACAGTAGGCAGCAATGAAAACTGTGCACTGACAGCATATCGGTGGCCTATTGAATTGGCTTATTATTGTCACATGCACCAAAGTATAGTGAAAAGCTGGTCTTGCAAAGGGTTCACAAAGATCAATCTATTGGAGTCAGCATCAGCATTAAGAGCCACGTCATATGACATGGACTATCATGGTCATGACCATGATTTTTCCTGGCAAATGTTTCCACTGAAGTGGTTTGTCATTGCTTTCTTCTGGAAGGTGCCTTTACAAGATGGGTGACCCCAGCCATGGTCAGAGATTGTCTGCCTGTCAACAGTGGTTGCATAGCCAGGATTTCTGATATGCACCAGCTGCTCAAAAGACCATCCACTATCTGCCCCCATGGCTTCTCGTGACCCTGATTGGGGGGGCAAAGCATGTGCTACACCTTGCCCAAGAGTGACCTGCAGGCTAGTGGACGGAAGGAGTGCCTTCAACCTCCTTTGGTAGAGATGTATCTCCACCCCGCCAACCAACCATGGATGTTCAACAAGGTAAAGCAATGCAGAATAAAGTGGAACAGGATTGGGAAAGTGCAGTGCAGATAGACAACAAGGTGCAAGGTCATAACGATGTAGCTTGCAAGGTCAAGAGTCTATCTTAATCACTGTTCATTCATCTTGTATCAGTGGGATTGAAGCTGTCTTTGAGCCTGGTGGTACATGCTTTCAGGGTTTTGTATCCTCTACCTAATAGAAGAGTGGAGAAGAGAGGATGTCCAGGGGGCTTGGGTTCTTTGACTATGCTGGCTGTTTTACTGAGGCAAGGAAAAAAGTAGATGGGAGATTATTATAGACCTATAACAATTATCTTTCACTTGCTAATGCAAAATCCATTTTCCAGAGCAAATAATTACATGAAATCACTGACAGACTTGTAGGTGTGATGAGTGTATTTGTTCTACATTTTAGTGCGGAACTATACAATGGCACTTTCTATGCAACTCTTTACACCACTGGCTGTAAGATCGGGGGTTCAATACTTGCCGTTGTCTGTAAGCAGCCTATACATTCTCCCCGTGACTGGGCAGGTTTCCCTCGCATGCTCCAGTTCCTTTTCAAATTCCAAAGGACATGCAGGATAAGGTTAGTGTGTTGTGGGCATGCTATATCAGAACCAGAAGTGTGACAACAGTTGCCAGCCCAGTCCAGCATAAGGTCACATTTCACTGTATGTTTTAGAGCCATAGGGTCATTAGAAAAGTACAGCACAGAAACAGACCCTTTGGCCTTTCTAGTCCATGCTGAAATATTAAAATTGCCTACTCCCATCTACTTGCACCAGGCCTATAGCCCTCCATATCCCTTGCACCCATGTACCTATCCAAACTTATCTTAAATATTGAAATTGAGCTCGCATGCACCACTTGCGCTGGCAGCTTGTTCCACACTCTCATGACCCTCCGAGTGAAGCAGTTCCCCCTCATGTTCCCCTTGAGCTTAAGGGTCCCAGCTATGCCTGCCTATTTGTCAACTTCATGAAACACTCCATGTACGTAACCAAAGTTGCGCATAATACTCCAAATTAGGCCTCATCATCTTGTACAACTTCAACATAACATCCTACCTCCTGTACTCAGTACTTTGACTTACGAAGGCCAATGTGCCAAAAGCTTTCTTTACGACCGTATCTACCTGTGACGCAACTTTCAATGAACTATGGACCTGGGCCGCACTCCTCGGTACCTTACTGTTCACAGTGAAGGACCTTTTTGATGTACTGGTGAGAAATAAAACTAATCTAATCTTATCAAAATCAGAATTAACAGAAAGACTTGCTTTTTATTTTAACAGCCCCTTCTGGTCCAATGAGTTTGTGCAGCCCAATTACACTCTAACTACCCTTGAGAAGTCTGTGCAGTGCCTCCTTCATACATTGTGAAGATATTCCGGTGAGCTGCAGTGGTCAGCAGCATGAATGGACTTTCAGGGTTTTAATTAGGTGTCGATGGCTGGCAATGTATTTCCAAGCCAAGACAGTGCACAACTTGAAGAGGTCAACACCAGCTGACTTTGCTCTTAGCAGCAGCAGCTGCAGATTTGGGAGAATGTGACAAATGAAGCAGATCTTTAAGATCTTTAATCTTTAAAAGCTTTCGTACACAGTGCGGAAATCCAAATGCAATGTGGAAATGCCTCCAAAACAGTAGAGCTCCTCTACTGCATTGAATTAATGCCAATTGCCATCTAGAGCAGAACATAGGACACTGAACATTACAGTATGGGCCTGATTATTAGCCCCATCACTGCCATCTGAGGGTGAATAGGGTGGACCATAAGTGCTACCTTTATTAGTAGCACGCCCTTTCCACAGATCCTTCTCCATGGATCGTCACCTCGTCGTGGTGAAGAGGTTTATGAGTTCCTCAGATCCCAAGAGTGATGCTTTCTGGAGCTTCGCTCCTGGTAGGGTCACCCATGGTGGTAAGGTCAAGAGGAAAGTTCCAGACAAAGAACAATCCAACCAAGACCTCAACAGTGGAGCTGGCGGACAAATCGCAACAACAGTGAAGGCGGAGGAAAGCCACAGCACTGAAGGGTCCCCAGTGGTCTTGCATTCCACGCTCCTTGATCCTGACATGTATCTGTCAAGCATCATGTGGTGGCTGCTTATGCATCAACCTCCTCGTGTTAAACTAAGTCTCCCACAGGCATTCTCCATTGTCCAAGTCGACAGACTAACCCCTTGGGAGAACATCATGCTTGAGACTCGAGTGACCACACTACTTATAGAATCACAAAAGAATGAAGAGAGACTCACTTCCTGTATTTTCCTTATTCCACTTATCAAAGTGGTTACATGAATTTTAAAACTTAACTTCTAATTTCAGATCTCAGAGCAAGAATTGGCAAGTAGTGTTTGCAACCACAATGTTTGTAGAGCTATCAAAACAGATCTGATTTCCTCAGGAGCATTGATATTTCCTATGATGATTCAGGTATTGAAATGAAGCCAGACTAAATAATTTGACAGGGTCAGTATGGGTCACATGCTCATATCTGTCCACTGTTAATACTCCAGTACAGTTAACTCATGCCTCTCAAAGTCGTGAAAGATGGAAACGGGAAAGGCCAGCTGTACAGTGGATGCAGTGGATTGCAGACTCCGACCACACTGCTGAACTTGGACGAAGGAGATGGGAGCTCATCACTGACCTTTGATCCACTGAGAGCTAAGGGTCCAAGAAAAGACTTAGAACAGCTATAGGATTTGCATGTCATTAGGGGTGAGGAGGATAGGATAGTGGTACAAATCAAAAGGTTGTAATTGTAATAATAACTAGGAATAATCAGGAACAACTGAAGGGATACTGAGCTTGACCAGTGAAGCGGGTTGAGCCATCAAGGGATTGGTTGTGCTATTTTAAGAAAGACCCCAAAAAGGAAAGAAACTCCACCTTAACTGAGAGCCTATAGACCCACCCTAAACATTTCAGGAACAGCTTCCCCTACTCATTTAATTTATTTTTACTTTTATTTACTTGGATAAAGAGCGGGGAAGGCCCTTCGAGCCACGATGCCCAACAATCCCCCAACTCGTCTTTACTGCTAACCAAGGGGCAGTTTACAATGACCAATTAACTAATAACTAATTGACCTGACACCCCGTACAGCTTCAGATGGAGGGAGGAAACTGGAGCACCCAGAGGAAACCCACACGGCCGTGTGATGAACATAGAAACTCCTCACAGGCAGCGATGGGAATTGAAACTGAGTTGCCTGCACTGTAAAGTGTTGTGTTAACCACTACACTACCGTGCTGCCCCACTATATACATTTCTTATTGTAACTTTTAGTTTTTCTTATTATGTATTGCAATGTACTGCTGCCGCAAAACGACAGATTTTCAACATGTGCCAGTGATGCTAAATTTTATTCTGAAAGTTTTACTGTATCTTTCGGTGTACATGTGACAAATAAAGCTAATCTTTTTTTTAATCTTTTAGTTTAAAAATTCACGGTGTGCTTACTGACTAAACGTTGCAGATGGATTTGGATGGTAACAGACCTGAGATTGACAGCATGGTGTTTGTCATTGAGGCAAGGCTGTCACTGCAGTGGGTCAAAATGAGAAGAGTCCTGTTTCATTAGCGCGCATCCCCCCTCTATGTTATCTCTCCTGCCAACACCTGTTCCTATTTGGGAGTGAACATTAATTAGGATCAATCTATTTAATTCTGAGGCACCAGGCGCCGTCTAATTGTGCACCTCTGTCCTTCGCAGTGAGTAATATTCACGAGGGAGGCCCTGTCAGTCGACGTTGCTCGCATCGCTGGCAGATGTCAACAGGACTGTTCCGCAAGGCTGTCCGTCAGCACAGCTCACAGGTCCCTGTTGGAATGCATGAGTTCTCAGCTGGGCCACCAGATGTGCCCTGTGAATGTCGTCGATCCATCAGGAAGGGAAAGCTCATGTCAGTAGCCTCCTTTGCTTAGGTAGACCTCTTGTAGGATAACTGCCTCCCTCATGAAACAACAGAGTATGGAAATACTATACTGCTTGCACTGTTTTGGGGCCGCCTTTTCATAGAACATAGAACAGTACAGCAAGATACAGGCCCTTCAGCCCCCAGTGCACTTGCAGGGACTCATAAATGTCCAGCTTTGTTCAAAAAAACACATTTAAGTCAGATTTTAAACGCACAACATTCTGCAGATGCTGGAAGTCCAAAACAGCACATACAAAATGTTGGAGAAATCTATACTTACCAATTGCCTGTTATGGCACTGGCATTTAGGGCAACAATGAAAGTCCTCCATCTCTGTCTGTCCATACAGCCGCAGACAGACATAGAAGGGTTCTTCATTGTTGTTTCCGTAACAATTTTTTTTTGACCAGTCAGGATAGTTAGCCCTGAGCTGGGCAGCATTTGTGGAAACGAATGAACAGTCAACATTTCAGGCCCAGACCCTTCTTCAGGGCTGGACTAGATTGACTGCTTGTCTCCAGAGATGGAGACGGAGAGATCAAGAAAGAGGAGTGAGATACCAGAGATGGGCCAAGTGAATTTAAGGGTGGGGTGGAAGTTGGAGGTAAAGTTGATGAAATTGATGAGCTCAGCATGGGTTAAAGAAGCAGCACCAATACAGTCATCAGTGTGTATAGAGGAAGAGTTAGAGAGCATTGCCGGGGAAGGCTTGGAACATGGACTCTTCTATGTAAATAATGAGAGGGCACGCACAGCTGGGGACCATGTCTACTCCTTGAGTTAGGAGAAAGTGTGAGGAGCCAAAGGAAAATTACATTTAACATCTCATGTTGTATATGTCAATGTTGATGCCATCAGAAACAAAGGGAAATACAGTAGAACATAGATCATGGAACATTGTATAACTCTGTCAAGTCACCTCTCATCCCCTTTTGCTCCAAAGAGTAGTTGAAACATGCCTAAAGTTAATAACTAGTTGCTTTCAAGGTTGGACTAGACTTAAGGTGGTTACTCTCTTCTCTTGCTTTGCTATGACTGGTAGAGTTCTTAGAACAAGTGGGTGTGAAAGTCAATAGACAATAGGTGCAGGAGTAGGCCATTCGGCCCTTCGAGCCAGCACCGCCATACACTGTGATCATGGCTGATCATCCACAATCAGTATCCAGTTCCTGCCTTATCCCCATAACCTTTGATTCTGCTGTCTTTAAGAGCTCTATCCATCTCTTTCTTGAAAACATCCAGAGACTTGGCCTCCACTGCCTTCTAGGGCAGAGCATTCCACAGTCTACACTCTACGTCAAACTGTGAGAATGAAATGGAAACTTTTAGATCAAATGCATCGATGTAGAACCTATGTGTTCTCCTGGGTTTTCTGTCAACAGGCAGCCGATGAACTGCTAGAAAAGTCTCCTGCTTCTGGATGTTATTAGGAATCAGAACATTATAGGTACATTAAGCTATTATATTTTCTCTTGTTTAACATCTTGCTAGCCCTCATTGTTTAAGCCCGCACTTAGTGGCCACTTTTTTTAGGTGCACATATATATCTGCTAATTAATACAAATATCTAATCAGCCAGTCATGTGGCAGCAACTCAGTGTATGGGGAAGGAATGTGATCTAAGTGACTTTGACTGTGGAATGATTGTTGGTGCCAGATGGGGTGGTTTGAATATCTCAGAAGCTGGCTGATCTCCTGGGATTTTCATGCAGAACAAGTCTCTAGAGTTTACAGAGAATGGTGCAAGAAACAAAAAACATCCAATGAGAGACAGTTCTGTGAGTGAAAATGCCTTGTTAATGAGAGAGGTCAGAGGAGAATGGCCAGACTGGTTCAAATTGACAGGAAGGTGACAGTAACTCAAATACATGTTAGAACGATAGGATGCAGAAGAGCATCTTGAACACCCAAGACATCTAACCTTAAAGTGGATGGACTACAGCAACAGAAGACCATACACATACATTCCGTGGCCACTTTATTATGTACCTAATAAAATGGCCTCTTAGTGCATGTTTCACTCACCAAAACTCAAAAGTCAAAGGAGGAAGTATGCAAATGTAAGTATAACTGTGATTGAAGCCAAGAATAGCAAATTCCTTTGAGTTTAATTTGATCTGTGTAGCGCTTGTCTTATCTCATGTGACAGGTCACCACACTCATTAGGAGAAACTCAAATTGCATAGTAATACACTAGGTGTTAGTGGGCCATCAGAAGCTCTAGCTATCAAAAGGAGGCAGTGAATAGAAAACACACACTTCTAGAAATAAGCTTATAAAAATAGCAATATATACAAATACTTACATGTGTAAGAACAATTCAAAATTCTAACATTCTGTTCAGATTCCAAATCTCAGATATCAAACAAAAATCTAATTCCTTTTCAGTTAGAATCAGTGAGATTCATTAGAATAACCTTTATTATTCCAACTACTCTAACTAATTAGATCTAGTATTATTCCCTATTTAAAGGTTTACAAATTAACAATAAGAAAACTAATTGAATTCCTATTCTTAAGTATTATGGTTCACTTCAGTTTCAGTTCAAGTCAGGAGGTCTACACATTCAAGTTCAATATAATATATATATTATAATGTTTTCGATAATGCCTTAACCACTTGGCCACGTGCTCACACTTAAACTATATGTATAGCTCACATAGCTTTTTTCCCCAAGTTCTCTTTTCTTTAAATCAGTAAACCTTGTTTTCATCCCTCCACAGGTGGAGCTTTCTAACATTACATCTTCCGATTTAATTAACCAGGGTTACATATGGCCAGGACTATTTTTTTAACTTAATAATAACATCTTGCAGTACATTTATTTAATATTAGCTCCCACATTCAGTTGTCTGAGATGACACTTTAAAAAAAATGTTGCTTTATAATTCTCCCACCTGGAGATATAACAGCTGAGTTTGTGTTCGTACAATCATTGTTGCAGCCATGTGGAAAGGAAAATGCACCAGGTTATTACAGCCCAAGTCTGAATAACACTGGCTTTCATAAGTAATATTAACCATCTTCTAGCTCAACTAATAACAGCAGTACTGATGTGGCATTGAGTTATTTTTTCTAAGCTACGCAGTGGCAAAATAAACCATATGAAAGCAAAGGAGTTGTATATCATTCACAGTGCTCATTAGATGCAGAATCCGAACTCACTAACAAAGCAATGTAGGGAAAGGACCCTTGAAATGGCTGTAGAAATAAAGATCTGAATTTACGGGATGCCTTTACATCCAGTGAGGTGTTTCTAGATGACGTACAGGAGCATTATCGAAAACACTTAACTGAGTCGTGTTTTGGCAGATGGCAAAAAGCTGAGCCAAAGTGGCTTTACAAAACTTGTTAAAAAGAAATTTAGGAGAATATCCTCAAATATTTATAATCTTGAGGAATATTGTCATGTTAACAATTTAGGGAAGGCTTAAATTGGGAAAGCACAAAAGAAGGAAAACATGTATAGTAGAGATATATCAGAACATTGTGGTACTAAACCAGGGGTCGGCAACCTTTTTGCCTCTGTGGGCCAGATCGCGTATTAATGAGTGGATGGTGGGCCAGATAAATGCCATAAAAACTTGAAATATGGGAATTATCCATTTAAATACACCTAGTTATGTTTTGCCTCAAATTAATGAATAGCACATGCTAGAAAATCATTTGTGCTTAACTGAGTTTGCCAATTAGTAATCAAAGAACTCAGTTTAGTTTTTCTGTCCCACCACTGCTGGTGCCCCATCAGTTGTGATGCCAATTAGCTTCGACACATTAAGTTTCATTTCTGACATCATTTTCAGCAAAGCTTCAAAAATGTCTGCTCCAGTAACCATGTCCTTCACAGGAATTAATTGAATAAACTCTTCAAAAATTTGAAAAGTTGAGGTCACTCCTCGCACAAACACTGCAAGTTGAGCAGTGTCCCTCAAGTCTCTACTCTCATCAAGCACAACTGGGCGAAAAAAAATGTAATTCGTTGCAGGCATCCCTTAAGCAACTTTTAACATCTGCTGACATTTCTTCAACTCGCTGTGTGATTGTTCTTGCCGACAGGCTGATAGATGAAAATAAAGATTTCTTTTCAGGACAAATAATATCCACCACTGCCAGCAAACATTCTTTGACAAACTCTCCATTTGTAAAAGGCTTCATCTTTTCTGCAATACATTTTGAGACTTCGTAGCTGGCACGGGTATTTCCTTCATTTTCACTGCTTTTTCAGCACTCGGTGTCTACCTTCCTGCGTTTTGCATTCACTGCCATTGGAATTTTTTTCTCCAATTTTATTTCGAAACTTAAGTTATTGAACAAGTATCGTAGCACATGTAAATATCTGGGCATTTAGCATGGATTTCTTGTTAAAACACAGTGATGCTGTTTCTGTTTACAAATTTGAACGATGCCAACTGAAAACCTGGGCGTGCACGGAGAGTATCTAATACATATTAATAAGATAGTCTGCCTTCCCGTCTTTCATATATACCAGTGTTTGGTTTGGAACAAAACGGAACCTGGGGCCAGTGTAACAAGACGCCATGCATGTCCATGAGTGTGGTTGCGTGAAACACTCAGAGTAAGGAAAAATCGCTCGCGGGCTGGATAAGCACAGTATCCCAATATTTGCTCGCGGGCCGGTCAAAATACCTTCACGGGCCATAGGTTGCCTACCCCTGTACTAGACGAATAACACATACAAAGTGCTGGAGGAACTCAAAAGGTCAGACAGCATCTATGGAAAGGAATAAACAGTCGACATTTTGGGCTGAGATCCTCCTTCAGGACCGTCCTGCTGAACTGGTTATTCCCCTCTGCAAATGTTGCCTGACGTCTGAGTTCTGCCAACATTGTGTATGTGTTGCTCTGGATTTCCAGCATCTGCAGAATCTCTTCTATTTATTATTAGGGTTAGACGGGGTCTCATTTGATGCTAATTCATTTACTTATCATACGTACATGGAAACATACAGAGAAGTACGTCATTTATGTAACAACCAGCACAAGCTAAGGATGAGCTGGGGGCAGCCTGCAAGAGTCGCCACACATACTGGCACCAACACAGCGTGCACACAATGTTCAGTGCAACACAGAACACAACAAGCAACAAAACAACAACAGCAAAACAAGCCCTGATCCTCCCTCCCACCCTGTCATCCAATCACGTGCCCCCCCCACCCCCCCACCCTACCAGCTCCAACCAGGTTACAGAGATACCAGAGATGAAATTGAGGAAGGGTTTGAAAACCACAGTGAAAATGCATTCCTAACTTAATTACAGAGCCAGATATACCTCGACTGCCAGCAAACAATGGCTGCAGTGTGTAGTATCAACAAGAAACTCAGTTGATACAGGACATAGAAATCTAGAGCACATACAGGCCCTTCAGCTCACAATGTTGTGCCGACCCTGTAACCTACTCTAGAAACTGCCTAAAATATCCCTAGCACATAGCCCTCTATTTTTCTAAGCTCCATGTACCCTATTGTATCCACTTCCACCACTGCTGCAGGCAGTGCATTCCACACACCCACTACTCTCTGTGTGAAAAACTTACCCCTGACATCCCCTTGGTACCTATTTCCAAGCACCTTAAATATGTGCCCCGTCCTGTTAGCCATTTCAGCTCTAAGAAAAAAAACCTCTGGCTATCCACAGGATCAATGCCTCTCATCATCTCATACACCTCTGTCGGGTCACCTCTCATCCTCTGTCGTTCCAAAGAGAAAAGGCCAAGTTCACTCAACCTATTCTCATAAGGTATGCTCTCCAATCTAGGCAACATCGTTGTAAATCTCCTCTGCACTCTCCCTATAGTATACACATCCTTCCTGTAGTGAAGTGACCAAAACTGAGCACAGTACTCCAAGTGGAGCCTGACCAAGGTTTTGTATAGCTGTAACATTACCTCACGGCTATTGAAATCAATCTCATGGTTGACGAATGCCAACACACCGTACGCCTTCTTAACAAAACTGTCAACCTGCACCACAGCTTTGAGGGTCCTATCAACACGGGCCCCAAGATCCCTCAGATCCTCCACACTGCCAAGAGTCTTACCATTAGTATTATATTCCAGGTCCTTTATACAAATCACAAAGAGGAAGGGTTCCAGAACAGATTCCTGCGGTACACCGCTGGTTACCGACCTCCATGCAGAATACAAACCATCTACAACCACACTTTGCCTTCTGTGGACAAGTCAATTCTGGATCCACAAAGCAAGGTCTCCTTGGATCCCTTGCCTCCTTACTTTCTGAATGAGCCTTGCATGGGGAACCTTATCAAATGCCTTACTAAAATCCATATACAGTACACTATATCCACTGCTCTACCTTCATCAATGTGTTTTGTTACTTCCTCAAAGAATTCAATAAGACTCGTTAGGCACAACCTGCCCTTCACAAAGCCATGCTGACTATCCTCAATCATATTGTCTGTCTCTCCAAATGCTCATAAATCCTGCCTCTCAGGATCTTCTCCAACAACCTGCCCACCACTGAAGTCAGACTCACTGGTCGAGAATTTCCTGGGTTAGCTCTAAGTTACTCTCAGTTCCACTCTGAAAAGCACCAGACTTGCCCGCCGCACCCACTGGGAAGGACTAATGCACCACTTTCCATGAGATTACAACCACTGGCAGGTTCCTCCCCAATTCACACCGGAAATGCTCAGTTGTTCCTTCACAACCACTGGTAATCCTTATTCAACAGCAATGTGAGGATGCCTGTCTCAGACCACTGCAGTCGTTCAGGAAGCAGCCACAACACCACCACCTTCTCAAGGATAACTGGGGTAGGGCCATCAGTGCTAAGCTTGCCTGCAATGTTTCTTTCCACAAGTAATATTTGTAAAAATGTTTGAATTGGAACCTACCTAATTCAGTAAACTCAAAGGTGAACAATAGGATTATAATAAGAGTTTTCTAACAGGTCTATACAAATGGATTGCCAGGGTTCATTAGAACTCTTGAGATCTGACCTGGGTGGTTGTGATAGAATTAAATCATCTCCTTCAAGGTTTGGTGAGGCTAGAACTCGAGGTCATGGGTTAAGGATGAAAGGTGAAATGTTTAAGGTGAACATCAGGGGGATCTCCCTCACCCAGAGGGTGGTGAGTGTTGCATGAGCTTCTGGAAGAAATAGTGGATGTGGGTTTGATTTCAGCATTTAAGTGAAGTATATGAATGGGAGCGGTATAGTCCAGGTGCGGGTAGATGGGAAGAGGCAGGAGATGAACACAGGCCGCTGGTACCGTAAAGCACTGTGCCAACCACTACGCTACCATGCCAAAAAAGACTTAAAGCAGAAGTGAAGTGTTGTTATTGCAATTAGTTTATAAATGTATAGACTTTTATTATTTATTATTTAGAGATATAACGTGGAACAAGCCCTTCTACCCCAACGAGCTTACTCTGCCCAGCAAATCATTAACCTACTAACCAGTACGTCTTTGGACTGTGGGGGGAAAGCACAGCACCCTGAGGAAAGCCATACGTTCACAGGGAGGACATACAAACCCTTTGCAGAGGATGGTGGGAATAGAAATCCGACCTCAAATGCCCCGAGCTGTAGAGTGTTGTGCAAACCACCTTTTGACTGTAAATAGTTAGGGAAGCTGGATCAGTTTTAGATTTTCAAGTGAAGGGAGGTAGCTCAATTCATCTTGTGAGCTTATAAAATGTCTTTAGCAGAGCAATGGCTACAGGATCAAATGATTTAAAGTTTATTGAAGAGAAAAAGGCAGATCAACAGTTTTACTAAGCAATATAAAATGCATTTGCATTCCATCCCATCGTGACAAAGTAATGAAAGGTATATTAGAAGGTGTCTATGCATTTTCCATACAGTCATCATTACACAAAGTTGAGACTGGCCAGCCACACTAGACCTATTATGCTGCATCAGCAGCAAATATACCATCTAGAGATCTTACTCTGCCTCTAAATAAACCAACTGAGAATTTCTCCCAGTGGGTTTAACCTCAGTGAGGTAAGGACGTCAAAAGTGCCAGCTCTGTGCAATGTCTACGGGGTTCAGCGTCTCAATTTACACTTACGAAAATTGGTGACTTCAAGTAGTTTACCACATGTGTGATTGACTCAGCTCTGTACAAAAGCTCAATTATATCACAGCTGCCTCAGGAGCTCACTGTATACCTCAGCGACAGATCATGGTAATGGCTTACTGCAGAAGACCTAAAAATACCTCTGCCAGATCACCAACAGTACTTGGCTCCAAGCACAGTACACTTCTTGGGATGTACTCAGGAATATTTTATAATGAAATACCTTATATAGTCAAACAATGCTAATAATTCAAACAGCATGACAGACATAAAGTCAGTCTATTGTATGAAAGTGCGACAAAGAACCTGCATGGAAATATGTGTTCTGGATTTGTCTGCCAACTTTTTAATAATTGGAATCATTTCATGTTTTACCCTACAATAAGAAGCCCTTTTTTTATTTTTAGCAGCATCTGTCCACTGTGGCATTTCCTGTGTCTCTGCATTAGTTAATAAGACCGCATTCTTTTACTTGGAGATTAGTAGTTCATTTTCTGTTGTGTTCTGTGCTCTTTTCTGTTGAGCTTGGTGGACGTGCTATGTTGGCACAGGAATGTGTGGCCACACTTGTGGGCTTCTTAATCAAATCATGGAACGAACAGCTATGGAGATGAGAATGATTTACACGTGTTCCTACAATGCAGCTTTGCAATTAGGAACATATATAAAATGGGGATCCAACAAAAGTCTTCTGACTTAACTAAACAGTGATTTTTAAACCAGTTATTGTCAGTGGTAATTATCCTTGTCTCCATGGCAGAAGCTCCACAGCCCTTTCTTTCTTCAGCTGAGATGGCATTAAGTCATGTGGTTAGTCAGAGGCTTTTTCCCAGGACTGAAATGGCTTGCACGAGAGGGCACAGTTTTAAGGTGCTTGGGAGTAGGTACAGAGGAGATGTCAGGGGTAAGTTTTTCATGCAGAGAGTGATGTGTGTGTGTGGAATGGGCTGCCGGTGATGGGAGTGGAGGCGCATACGATAGGGTCTTTTAAGAGACTCCTGGGCAGGTACATGGAGCTCAGAAAAGTAGAGGGCTATGGGTAACCCTAGGTGATTTCTAAGGTAAGGACAATTTCAGCACAGCTTTGTGAGCCGAAGGGCCTGTATTGTGCTGTAGGTTTTCTAAGTTTCTATATTTTCTATGTTTATCAAGTGCCTGTGGAGCCTCAGGTAGAAATGGCCTCATGCTGGATAGATGGGCTTTACACTTCAGTTGAAAAGTAGTTATACGGATTTTGTGTATGCGTATATAATCACTTTCCAGTAAGTAGTGTTACCAGCCTGCTTTCGACATCTGCCTTCACTGCAAATGTCTATACTCCTTGCAACCTCAGTAAAGTAGCCAGCATAATCAAAGACCACACCCACTCCGGACATTCTCTCTTCTACCCTCTCCCATCGGGGAGAAGATACGAAAGCCAGATAGCACGTGCCACCTGGCTCAAGGACAATTTTTAGCCCACTCTTGTAAGACTAAATGGTTCCCTAGTATGATAAGATGGACTCTCGATCTCACACTCTACCTCGTTATGATCTTGCACTTTGCTGTTTACCTGCACTGCACTTTCTCTGTAGTTGTTACGCTTTATTGTTACTTTATTTACTGTTTCACCTTGTTCTACCTCAGTGCATTATGTTATGATCTGATCCATATGAACGATATGCAAAACAAGTTTTTCACTGTATCTTGGGACATGGGACTATAATAAACTAAGTCCAATTCCAATGTTTATAAAGAGATGATCAAAGTCCGATGTTGGTCTCTGCATTAGATTCTGTTCTGCACACCAAGTGCCGTCTACTTCCATTGGGAGAAGTACCAGTACTTATTAAGCCTAAATGGATTTCTTAACAATCTACTTTTGGATAACCTAGATTTCTAATCGTACAAAGTAAAATCTAAAGTAGAAGTTGTAACTTGGCTACAGTATTCTAGTAACCACACTTTTATATTACTGCACAATTGAATTTTTGTACTTTTTAGAAATATTACTCTCAGAGGCCTCTTTTTATTAGGTACACCTGCTTGTTAATGAAAATATCTAATCAGCCAATCATGTGGCAGCAACTCAATGCATAAAAGCATGCAGTCATGGTCAAGAGATTCAGTTGTTCTTCAGACCAAACATCAGAACGGGGTTAAAAAAGTAATCTAAGTGACTTTGACCACGGAATGATTGTTGGTGACTGACAGAGTGGTATGTCTGTCTCTGAAACTGACTTATCATCTGGGATTTTTGCATCTCTAGAGTTTACAGAGAATGGTGTAGAAAAACAAAAAAAAATACAGTGAGTGGCAGTTTTGTGGGGAAAAATGCCTTGTTAATGAGAGGGGTCAGAGAATACTGAGATTGGTTCAAGCTGATAAGAAGGCAACGGTAACTCAAATAACTATGCTTTACAACAGTGATGTGCAGAAGAGCATCTCTGAATGCACAACACGTCAAACCTTGAACTGGATGGGCTGCAGCAGCAGAAGACAACACTCATACACTCAGTTCACGTAGATGCTCTACTCAGTAGAGGAGGTACCTAATGAGGTGCCCACTAAGCATATGTGCTGTTTTATTAGCTCCCCTAACACATCTAGTGCAACAATATGAAACTCAGCAATACAGTTTTCATTGTAATTATACTTTACAGTGACAAATCTAAAGCACAATCCAGCAGTTAGTCCACACTGCCTTTCTATGAGTCATTCAGGAATGTTCCACCTGACATATATAAAAGAAAACAAAGCTTCAAAGACTAACCAGAGGGCTTCCATCAGTCCAACGAAAATCACGTTCAAACATTTTGTCATTTAGGCCAATCCACTGGTAGTCCTGGCCAATACCTATGGGATAGACACAACAAGGAAGGAAGTATTTAATTCCAATTCTGTACATAATAATGATTCATCCAGTAAAATCAACTGGTTTACAAAGATATATGTCCTGTCTTTCCAATCTTGTATGGAACACTGAATAATTGGATTCTATTGCCCAATGGTTCTGGAATTTCTACTTTTCTACAACCATCATTTATTCTCCTGCTCTGAAGGTTAATAACTACTTACTAAGCATTACAGTTGTAACACACAAAATGCTGAAGGAATTCAGCAGGTTAGGCAGCATCAATGGAGAGGAATCAACAGTTGCCTTTTTGAGCCAAAACCCTTCATCAGGGTTTCGATTTCCAGCATTTGCAGAACCTCTTGTGTTTATGCATCACAGTTATGCTAATTTAAATTTCACGTGTCTGAGTAATGTGGGGCTTATTCAAAGTTATTCAGATGTTGTTATCAAACTATGCTGACTAACACATACAAAATGCAAGGATGTAATGCTGAGGTTTTATAAGACATTAGTTAGACTGCACATGGAGTACTGAGAGCAGTTTTGGGCCCCTTATCTAAGAAAAGATGAACTGGCATTGGAGAGGGCCCAGAGGAGGTTCGTGCAAATGATCCCAGGAATGAAAGGGTTATGGGCCTGTTCGCACTGGAATTTTGAAGAATGAGGGGAGGATCTCATTGAAACCTATTGAACGTTGAAAGACCTAGATAAAGTGGATTCAAAGAGAATATTTCCTTTAGTGGGGAGTCTAGGGCCAGAGGGAAATAGAGGGACATCCATTTAGAACAGAGATTAGGAAAAATTTCTTTAGCCAGAGATAGTGAGTCTGTGGAATTCGGATGGTGCTGCAGGCCAAATCATTTGGTATCTTTAAGATGAAAATTGATAGGTTCTTGATTAATCAGGGCATCAAAGGTTGCTGGGAGAAGACAGGAGAATGAGCTTGAGAGAGAAAATAAATCAGCCATGATGGATTGGAGGAGGAAGCTCAATGGGCCGAATGGCCTAATTGTGCTCCTGCATCTTAGCGTCTTAATGTGGTTTTACCGAAGTTTTATATTACTGACCCAAGCAATGAAGGTGAACATGCAGTACGTCTTCTTTACTACTCCACCCACTTGTGACGCCACTCTCAGGAGAGATATGGATTAGTTCTTCAAGATCCCTCTCTCTATGTGAATGTTTCCAAGGGATCCTACCATTTACTGTATGCTTTCTTTTTTTTTAATTTGACCTCTGGAAGTACAACACCTTATAGTTGTCCAAATTGAAATCCATCTGCCTTTTCTCTGTCCACATTTCCACTTCTCTGTATCCTGCTAAACATTTTGGCAACATTCTTTACTGACCACAAGCCCACCTCCCGCCAATTTCTGTAATACCTACAAACTACAATCAACATATTTGGGGTCTGATTAAAAATAGACTTAAGAAAACGTGTGCACATTATTTTGCTGACACAAGGATTAATCATTAAATATCACATTTCGGCTTTCAAGGCCATACACGTACTAGAGGTTATAGACAAGAGAACAGGTTCTTCGGCCCACAATATTGTGCTGACCTTCTGACCGACTGCAAGATCAATCTAACCCTTCCCTGCCGCATAAACCTTCACCTTCCTTTCATCCGTACCTTACTAAGAGCCTCCTAAATGTCCCTACTGTATCTGCCTCTACCATCACTCCCAGCACCCACCACTCCCTGTGTAAATAAAAACCTACGCCTGACATCCCTCCAAAACTTTACTCCAAAGTATGTCCTTGTGTAGTGATGTTTTCCACCCTGGGAAAAAGTCTCCAGCTGTCCACTCTATTGATGCCTCTTATCATCTAGTATACCTCTATCAAGTCAGCTCTTATTCTCCTTCACTCTACAGACCATAATGTTGGAACTAGGGTTAAAAACTTTAGAAATATTATTAGTGAAATAACCAAGAATCTGTTGTAAGTTTCAGTGAAATTTGAACCCTCTCTCACATGTGCAATGGCAAGCAAAAGTAGTCTCTCAAAGATAAGGCCTGGGTAATTTCAACTCACAAAATGTGTTCAGATCATCTGGTGATCTGTGTCACAGAGCTGCTGACCATTTGGATGAGTTCAACCCAGTGGCTTTGAGTTTCGTCAGCTCGGTGTGGAGCTGCCAGGCGCAACATGTTTGCGAGGGAGAGCTCCATGTGAGGGGGCAGAGATCAGTGATGTCCAGCCGGCCTAATTTCAGATCACAGTATGAAGGAAACAGTGGCACAGATAACACCGCCATCAAGATAAAAAGTGAATCTGCAGCTGTTCAATAACTCAAACAAGAATATAAGAATAAAATAAGATCCTCTCAAAGGTGAACAACGGCCTGTTTCTGCTCCTATATCTTATGGTCTTAATCTATACCAGGTAACTCTAGTTTTAATGTTGTTTCCATCTTCCCCTTGGCTGCTAGTGTTAGCCATCCATGGTGTACAGACCCTAACCCTGCAAAGCCTCGTCCTCGGTGTAACCATTCCTCTGTTAACAACGGCAAGGTTTCTGTACTGCTTTCCTACCAACACCCAATCTATAATATAAGTGTCACTGCTACCTTCTTCAGTAGGATCTGATGATATGAGTATTTGAAAATCTGTGCTCATTATCCCAATGATGTGGTCGTGGTTGAGTGGTCAGCGACTTGGGCCAGCTCCCCCACCGGACTTAGTCTGGTGAGCAGGGTGTGAGGACATCCAGCAGGACTAAAAAAAACAAGACCTGACAAAGGGCGGATGAGCTCCTTGTGAGCCAACGGCCATCTTCCGCGGAAGAGATTAAAGCCTCACCACGTATCAACGAATTGTATGCTATGCACATAGTTAGAAGAGATATGATGAACTTGGGCGTTGCACCGTGTGCCTGGACCTGCCCAGGCCTCCGCCTAAGGAAGGGCCGAGCTCGAAGAAGTGGCCGCGGCTGGAGGCCGATATGGCCTCGGGCTCAAGTTCGGCAGGGGCGGCAGCGGGCAGTGCCAAGGCGGCCAGCAAGAACAAACTGGAGGAGACGCTGTACTCGGTGCTGTCGCAAGATCGAAGAAGATGGAGGTGCATAGCTGCCAACCCTGGATTTGGGACGGCACCCACTGACTGACTGACTCATTATCACCAGATCCCAGTAAAGAGGGTAGCAGTAACACTTCCACTATATCTACAGGAGTCATTCACATTCATCTCAACCATCTCCATTTTGATGGCAACACTGTTTACGGTGGCAAGTTGGAAGTAGAGGTTGGCCAGGCCAAGTCTCTATTCTTTGGATCATAGGAAAATGAAGGGTGACCTGATAGGAATATTTAAAGGTTTGAAAGGCATAGAATAAGATGAATGGTAGTGGTCTTTTCCCTACAACAGAGGAGACCTAAAGGGCATATATTTAGGGTTAGAGGGGAAAGATTTAAACGGCACCGGAGGGGCAACTTTCCCACACAGAGGTGGTGAGCATATGGAATGAGCTGCCAGAGGAAGGGGTTGAAGCAGGTACTATAGCATCATTTAAGAAGTACTTGGACGGGTACATGGAGGGATGGGGGTTAGAGGGATACAAGCTGAACACAGGAAACTGAGGCCAGCTAGGTCAGCACCATGGACTGGTTGGGCTGTATTGTGCTACAACTATGCTGTATTGCTCTTTGACTACTATAGGATGCTCCTCTTTTTGGTGAACACATACCTTAACTTTAGAACTCGATCAAGGTTTTCAATCAACATAAATTTATCAAAGCTCAAAGTAAATTTATTATAAAATCCTGTGTACTTGTGCACTAAAGTTGATTCAAATACATAACCCAAAACTCAGCTACTCATTACTGCTATAAAATTATTTCATCTTGAAAGGATTGTTTCTTATTTTCTATTTTAGAGATACAGCACGGAACAGGCCCTTCTGGTCCTTTGGGATGCACCGCCTACTCAACCCAAACCTATTTACAGAACAATCTACAATGACGAATTACATGATTAATTGGTACGTCTTTGGACTGTGGGAGGAAACTAGAGGAGCCAGAAAAGAGAAAATGCTTTGAATACCTATTGGCATTAGATCCTTTTATTTTGCATATTTTGATACAAAATATTAACAACTCTTTCTTTCAATCTGGTGTATATTATAAGCACTTTCCTTCTTTGTGATCTACAGATTCCAGAACTGTTGTCCCAAAGCTTGCAAATCATTTGCCTCACCCTGCTATTTAAAGAAGTTAATAGAGGGTCACCAGGGAATTATAGACCAATTAGCCTTGCATTTATTTTTGGAAAAATGTTAGAGTTGATAATTAAGAAGGGAGTCACTGAACACCTTGAGATTTTTCAGCAGATCAGAAAAGCCAGCACGGACCTGTAAGACGTGTGGCATGCTTGGCAAGGCATCACATTCAAAGCCTTTCCCATCATCGAGAACATTTACAAAAGAATGCGGCCACAAGAAAGCGGCATCCATCTTCAAAGACCCCCGACATCCAGGCCATGCTCTCTTCTCGTTACTACCATTAGGCAGGAAGTACAGGAGCTTTAGATCCCACACCACCAGGTTCAGGAACAATTATTACCCTTCCACCATCAAGTTGACGGACCAGCGTGGATAATATCCTCACCACTACTCTGAACTGATTCTACGACCTACAGACTCATTTTCAAGGACTCTTTACAACTCATGTTCTCAGTATTTTTTAACTGCAGAATTTGTCTCCTTTTACATGGTGGTCGCCTGTCAGTCTTTGTTAATAATTTTTCACAGATCCTATTGTATTGCTTTATTTTTCTATAAATCCCTGCAAGGGAATGAATCTCAAGGTAGTATATGGTGACGTAAGTACTTTGATAAATATAGAAACATAGAAAATAGGTGCAGGAGTAGGCCATTCAGCCCTTCGAGCCTGCACCGCCATTCAGTATGATCATGGCTGATCATCCAACTCAGAACCCTGTACCAGCCTTCCCTCCATACCCCCTGATCCCTTTAGCCACAAGGGCCATATCTAACTCCCTCTTAAATATAGCCAATGAACTGGCTTCAACTGTTTCCTGTGGCAGAGAATTCCACAGACTCACCACTCTCTGTGTGAAGAAGTTTTTCCTAATCTCAGTCCTAAAAGGCTTCCCCTTTATCCTCAAACTGTGACCCCCCGTTCTGGATAAATAATAAATTTTATTTTTACTTTGACTTTTTGGAGAAGTACCTAAATAATGTTGAAGGCTGCCTCAGTATATTTATTGTAGAAGGCATTTGATAAGATCCATCATTATCACAATGTAGGTGCTGTTATTATAGATAGTGTTGATAAGTACTGCAGCATAAATGGCAAGAAAACATAATAGGCATCTCATCACTTTGGAGTTCAAAAAATAATCAGTCTTTGCAACAATAAAATGCTACAGGCAATAGATGGGTTCTCAGTCCAAGGATCCATGTATGTGAATCATTAAAATGCCATGGACAAGTGCCGATAGTAAACAGTAGAATGCCAGCTTTTATATCTGGAGAGCTGAACTGCTGGGGATGGAAATGATGAAATGGATGAAAGGACTTGGTTACTCCACACCTAAAATCCGCTGGATGGAACATGCTGAGAACAGACGAATTGTCTTTGGAAAAGAGCTGTGATGCAAAGTGAGTCACTGCCTGTAAGAGTGGCTGAAACAAAAGTTAAGCAGCGCAGTCAAAGGGATGTTGGAAAAGTATCAGGGGAAAACATCTGTCAGGCCTCTGCGACAGATATGGGAAACAAAGATTGCCAGGTTTGCTTTACTGAGAGCTGACGTGTCTTCTCTGATTTTAAGTGTTTGATTATGAGAGATGCTTAAATTAGCTGTTATATTATAAAACCATAAGAAATAGGAGCAGAATTATACCGTTCAGCCCATTGAGTCTGCTCTGCCATTCGGTCATGGCTGATTTATTTTCCCTCTCAACCCCTTTCTCCTGCATTTTCCCCGAAACCTTTGATGCCCTCACAAATCAAGAACCTATCAATCTCACTAAATAGACCCAAAAACCTGACCTCCACGTCTGTCTGTGCAATAAATTCCACAGATTCACAATTAAACAAATTGCTCTTCATTGTGAGGCTGTGTCCTCTGTCCAATGAATTCACTGCCCTCTGTCTAAAGGAGTCCCTCCTCATCTCTGTTCCAAACGGACTTCTTTCTATTCTGAGGCTGTGCTCTTTGCTCTTAGACTCCCTCACTACTGGAAACACCCACATCCACTCTATCCAGGCCATTCAGTATTCAGTAGGTTTCAGTGAGATCCCCACCCCTCATTCATCTAAACTCCAAAGAGTACAAGCCCAGGGCCATCAGATGCTCCTCGTGCGATAACCCTCATTCCCAGGAACCTTCTCAGATATATTAAAAATCAAGCATGGCCTTTCCAGACTGGAAAACACTTCTACACACTAAAGTTGAAGACATTTGTAGCTTTGTTCCTCAAAGTGGAGTAGATGCCTGGTCACTTGTTACATATAATAAACTTTTCTTAAACTGAGCGTGTGGAATTAGGTTAAGACTAGCTATGACATCACAAACAGTAAGATAAGAGCTGAAAAGCTAATTAGCTCCCCCTGTAGTTAGCCTACCAAATATTCATTTCAACATTTTTCTCTCCAGTTATGAATATCAGAACCAGCTGCCTTAACATTCCATTACCCATACTATGAATCTGAATTCACATTCTGGAGATTGTTGTTTGTGCATATTCACTAAGGCTCATGAATCAACGAGAAGAAGTGTTTCTGAATTGTCAAAGTACGTACGATTCACAAAGAGTTGCTCCTCATGCGTCAGGATGCTGGACAGGTGAGCTCCCTGCAGGCGACAATCCTTCTCCGCGTCCTCCCAGTTCCGCCGGTGGCCGAAGTACTTGTAGCAATGTCCTTGGAACTTGTGCCATCCAAAGTCGCAGTTCTCTGTATCTGACAATCAAATCGACAGATGCATCAATCCACTGGACACTGCACGGCCAATTACTACCTTCTTAACTAAAGGTGCAGGAACACTTACTAAATTATAAACGTGCTAATACATCTGAAGAAAAATACAAACCATCCAACACTGTAAGATTTGTAAAGAGGCAGCATTAAATATAGAGCATAGTGTATATCAGTACGGGCCCATCAGCTCACAATGTAGTGCAGAACTAATTAAACTGCATTTGCAGCCTGCCATCATTCAGTCACACTGGAGATATAAAGAGCAAAAAAAATGTGTGAATACAGCAGTGCCTGAGAAATCTCTGTTGAAGTTATAATTGTGGGGCAGAGCAGTCTCGTCCTCCAGTTCATTGCGTGAGATTACTTTGCAGGGATTGGCACCACAGAGAGGTTTAAGTGGCTGCAGACAAAAATGTCACTTCAGAACACAGCACAGCACAAGCCCTTTGGCACAGGATGTTGTGCCAACTTTTTAACCTACTCCAAGATCAATCTAACTCTTTCTTCCCGCAAGGTGGCACAGTACCATAGTAGTTAGCATAATGCTGCTACAGCGCTAGCTGTAAGACCAGGGTTCAATTCCCGCCTCTGTCTGCAAGGAGTTTGTACGTTCTCTCCGTGACCTCGGGGGTTACCTCCAGGTGCTCCAGTTTCCTCCCACATTCCAAAGACTTACTGGTTAGAGTTGTGTGCATGCTGTGTTGGTGATGGTGAAGGCATGGGGACACTTGTGGACAGTCCAGCACAATCCTTGCATTTCACTGTATGCTTCGATGTACATCTGATAAATAAAGCTGATCTTTGAAATCTGTGAAATCCTTAATCACTAAGTCTTCCATTTTTCTTTTATCCATCTGCCCATCTTAAATGTCCCTAATATATCTGCCTCTACCACCACCCTGCAGTGTATTCCATGCACCCACCACTCTGTGTAATAAAACTTACCTCTGACATCCACCCCCCCCACCAATTCTTTCCTGTGATCTCCTTCAAATTTTGTCCTCTTGTATTAGCGATTTCTGCCCAAGGAGAAGGGCACTAACTGTCCACACTATGACTTTTAATATCTACTACATCTCTATCAACCCTCCTCTTCTTCTCCTTCACTCCAAAATAATCCTATTTCTTCAAATATTCTTAAGTCCTCTGCAGCAGTGTTCAAACATGTCGAAAGAAGCTTAGTTTTCTGGTGGTTAGGAAAACTCTCCTGAAAAGTGTGGCTTATCAGCATTTGCTTATCATGGGCAAGGGTAAAATGGCACTTGAAACCTAGCTTGATCTATTTCTGATTTCCATTATTAAAAACCTTGTTGGGTTTTATAAATAGCTCATTATCACTAGGTGCCATGTCATATAAAGTGGGCGATCATGGGTCTTTGACCATGCTGCACTAGTGAAGGAAGCGTTTTCTATCGAAGTGATTTGCCATTGGTTTCTTCTGGGAAGTGTCTTTACAATACGAGTGACCCCAGTCATTATCAATACTCTTCAGTGATTGTCTGCCTGACGTCAGTAGTCATATAACCGGGACTTGTGATATACACCAGCTGCCCATATAACCATCCACCACCTGCTCCCAAGGCTTCACGTGACCCTGATTCAGGGGGCTAAGCAAGTGCTACTCCTTGCCCCAGGGTGACCTGCAGGCTACCTTACACCTCCTTTGTTAGAGAAGTATCTCCACCCCACCACCCTACATAAATAGTCAGTGAGTGTTGTTTAATGACTACCAACTGCATCAACCAGCACAGGAGTGTAGAGGTCAGCATAATGTTTTACAATTCCAGCCATCACTGATTGGGATTCAAGTCCTGCCGCTGTCTGTAGGAAGCTCGCACATTCTCCCCATGACCACGTGGGTTTTTTCCAGATGCTCCGATTTCCTCCCACATTCCAAAGATAACATAGAACAGAAAAATTTACAGCAGATTACAGACCCTTCGGCCCACAATGTTGTGCCAACCATGTAACCTACTCTAGAAGCTGCCGAGAATTTCCTTACCGCACAGCCCTCTATTTTTCTAAGCTCCATCTACCTATCTAAGAGTCTCTTAAAAGACCCTATTGTATCCACCTCTACCACCTTTGCTGGCAGTGCATTCCACACACCCACCACTCTCTGTGAAAAACTTACCTCTGACTACACCCTTGTACCTACTTCCAAGCACCTCAAACTATACCCCGTCATGTTAGCCATTTCAGCCTTGAGGAAAAGCCTCTGGCTATCCACACGATCATTGCCTCTCATCATCTTATACACCGAAGATGTACAGTTTAGGTTTAGTAAATTGTGGCCATGCTTTGCTAGCCCTGGAAGTATAGTGACACTTGCAGGCTACCCTCCACCCCCGGCATATCCTCAGACTGTGTTGGTCGTTGACACAAACAGCGCATTTCGCTGTATGTTTCAATGTACGTGTGACAAATAAAACTAATGTCTCCATGAGACAAAACAGTTAAAATATTCATTTTGAGAAAAACAAGCAAATTGCCAAGTTCTTAAATTAATAAAAGATGCTGGCCTCAATATTGTGTTTGGACATCTGCGTATGTAGCTTAGCACATTAAGATTTGGTTCTTTGTCTTGTTAACTTGAATCTAGTTCTAACAAGTTTATTTATTTATGTGTAGATGCTTAAAGCACAAGGAGATGACTAGTTTAAAGTGCAAAGAGTAAAATCTTATTGATGAAGCATACACCGATCTGTGTAAGCTACTTGAGACTTGCAATTAGTAGGTCACTGGCATCTAACACAGATTTGTACAAGATGGGACTAAACTATGCCAGAAAGGAGGAAGGTGAGTCAATGCTCTGGAGAAACAACAGCAGAAATCATATTACCATCTCAGCAGTAAAGTAGGAAGACTCTACGGGGAAATTATTTAACCTAACACTTCTAACTATATACACTCAGGAGCCACTTTATTAGGTACACCTGTACACCTGCTCATTAATGCAAATATCTGATCAGTCAATCACGTAGCAGCATAAAAGCATGTAGACATGCTCAAGAGGATCAGTTGATAATCAGACCAAACATCAGAACGGGGAAGAAATGTGATCTCAGTGTTGGTGCCTGACAGAGTGGTTTGAGTATCTCAGAAAATGCTGATCTTCTGGGATTTTCACACACAACAGTCTCTGGAGTTTTTAGAGAAAGGTGCAAAAAACAAAAGAAAGACATCAATGAGTGACGGTTCTGTACTTGAAAACATCTTGTTACTGAGAGAAATCAGAGGAGAATGGTCATACTGGTTCAAGGTGACGGGAAGGAGACACAACACAAGAAATCTGGATAGAAATCCAGAGCCCCCACACACACACAACGCTGGAGGAACTCAGCAAGTCAGGCAGCACCCAGGCAGGGGAATGAGCAGTCAATATTTCAGGCCCTTCATTGAATATTCCTCAAAAAACTTGGTTAAAGTGATCAACTTTTAAAAAAAAATTGAAAAATTGGAAAAGTGATGTGGAGGAAGAATGTCAAAAATGAAGGTGTGGTTTTATCTTTTTCTCAGACAATCAGTTGGACATTCTCTCTTCTCCCGCCTCCAGCTGGACAGAAGGCACAAAAACCTGTAAGCACATACCACCAAGTTCAAGGACAGCTGCTTGTACGATGAGAAGGACTCTTGACCTCACAGTCTACCTTATGATTTTGTACTTCATTGTTTACATGCACTGCACTCTTCCAGTATCCTTTATACTTTTTCAGTATCTTTATTTAAAGCAAAAGGTGGTAGGTTCTTGATAAATTCAGGATGATAAAGGTTGGGGGGGAGAAGGCAGAAGAATTGGGTTGAGAGGATTAATAAATCAGCCATGATGGAATGGAGGAACAGACTCAAAGGGGTGTATGGTGTAATCTTGCCCCAGTGTCTTAAGCCTGTGGTCTTATGGTTATTGTTGTACCTTATTCTAGCTCAATGTGCTGCGTAATGAATTGATCTGTATAACACTATACAAGACAAGCTCTTCTCTGTATCACGGTACATTTAAAAGTGCACTTTAAATAGAAGAACTTGCAAACTAGGACAGGTTTATCAAAAATAAATCTACTTTCAAATTGGGATAAAGCTGAAATAAACATCAAAATTGGCAGTGCACCTTCCTAATTGCAGCAGGGAAGAAATGTGTGAGGTACTCCCTCCCCTACAGAACTACAACAAACCTTTAATCCATCCAACAACTCAGCAGCAATGAAGTAAGAATCAGTAAAGCTCACCAGAAGCTTATTAAAAATCAATAATTGTGTAACAAAATAAGAAATTGTGAACCACAGAAAATTTAAAGTATTGCTTTGCTATTGTGTTAAATCAGTTCACGAGAACATGATTTTAAGCTCTCATTAAATCCTTTCTTTATAATCTCTTTCTCCAGATTTTCAGCTTCCCAAATGAAATATTTCCCCCTGGATTTGAAACGACCTGCTCTTTAATCTCAGAGTATGAAGTGATTAAAGAACCATCCACCCCCCTGCAGATTTATTGCCTGACCCCAGTCAGAGACTCACCATCATTTCACAGGAAGGAAGTGGACAAAAAACCCTGTGATAATGCTCAGAAACTATAAGTCATGTCCAAAGACAGCAGGCCATCGGAGGAAAAAAAAAAGGCATCTTTTTTCAAGAAACATTAGAAGTCTTTTTAATATATCATGTTCTAGCCGAGGGTGGCATAGTGGCTAGCGTAGTGCATCACAGAGCCAGCAATTGAGGTTTGGGTTAAATTCCTACCGATGTCTGTAAGGAGTTTATATGTTCTCCCCGTGACCGCTTGGGTTTCTTCCAAACATTCCAAAAAATGACAATTGGATTAAAGTTAGACTCAGGAGATTCTGCAGAAGCTGGAAATCCACAGTAATGTACACACAATGCTGGGGGAGCTTAGCAGGTCAGGCAGCATCTATGGAAAAGACTAAAGTGTTGTCAGTGTGCGCTGAGACCCTTCATCAAGATTACGGTCAGTAGGTTATGGGCATACTACGTTGGCGCCGGAAGCATGGCAACAGTTGCAGGTTGCCCCTATCACATTTTGTCCTTGCAAAATGACTCATTTCACTCTATAAGCACAAGAGGAGCTGGTAATCCAGAGCAACACACACAAAATGGTGGAGGAACTCAGTAGGTCAGGCAGCATCTATGGAGAGGAATGAACAGTCGACATTTCAAGCTGAGATCTTTCATCAGGATATTTCACTGTATGTTTCAATGTATATGTGATAAAGCAAAGCTTTATCCTTAACATTTTAAATGAAAAATAAAAAGATCACATAGAAATTAAAATATTTGGCTGAATCTTTAAAGGTGCAGAGCAAATCCAAATGAAATATTAGAATAAAATTCCTTAGATAAAGAATGGACAATATTGGTCACGGCTCAAAGGGAGGAAGGAAGTTCCTTTAGCATTCTGCATATTGAGAGAGTGAATCCATTTATAAGGCCCCTTTATTGCCCTTCATAGATACTGCCTGACCTGTTCAGTTTCTCCAGCATTTTGTGTCTGTGTTGCTCTGTTTATAAGGAATGGTTTTACAGTGGTACCTCCATGAAGCAATTCTGCCATAAATCAGAGTGTTGTGAGTTAAAGTCTCACTCTGGGGACCTGAGCTCAAAACTGAAGATGGTAATCTGGTACAGCAATAAGCCGTCAAAAAGTAGGAGGTTTCATCCGCTATCCCAGATGAGTGCAGAAGTTTCCACGTCCCAGTTGTCATGGTCAATATCTATCCCCTGAGCTCTATCATGAAACTTGATCATTCATACCACTTATGTAAGCCTGTTAAGGGGAAATTTAGACCAGAAGACACAGAGGCAGAATTAGGCCATTCAGCCCATCGAGCCTGCCCCACCATTCCATCATAGCTGATTCATTATCCCTCGCAA
Source organism: Mobula birostris (assembly GCF_030028105.1). Taxonomy (NCBI): domain Eukaryota; kingdom Metazoa; phylum Chordata; class Chondrichthyes; order Myliobatiformes; family Myliobatidae; genus Mobula; species Mobula birostris. Next base: position 11,827,239 of record NC_092386.1, read on the forward strand.
TCCCATTCACCTGCCTTCTCCGCATAACCTTTGCCGACGCCTTGCCCATTCAAGAACCTATCAACCTCCACCTCAAATATATTCAATGACTTGGTCTCCACAGCCATCTGTGGCAAAGAATTCCACAGATCCACCATCCTCTGACTAAGGAAACCTCTGCTTATCGCTGTTCTAAATGGACATCCCTCTACTCTGAGGCTGTGCCCTCTAGTCCTAAACTCGCCCATAACAGGAAACATCCTTGCCATGTCCACTCTATCTGGGCCTAGATCCTCCACCCCCCTCCCCCCCACCCCCATTCTTCTAAACTTCAGCAAGTACAGGCCCAAAGCCATCAAGTATTCCTCGTATGCCATTCTTTTCTCCCCACACATGGTACACAGTTTACCCTGATTATTATTATGATTATCATTATTATTATTATGTGCCATGTCGTATGATGTAGGTGATCATAGTGACTACGATTGTTCTTGGCAAATTTTTCTACCCAAATGGTTTGCCATTGCCTTCTTCTGGGCAGTGACTTTACAAGATGGGTGACCCCAGCCATTATCAATATTCTTCAGAGATTGTCTGCCTGGTGTCAGTGGTCACATAAGCAGGACTTGTGATATACACCAGCTGCTCATACGACCATCCACCACCTGCTCCCAAGGCTTAACATGACCCTGACCAGGGTGCTTCACCTTGCCCCAAGGTGACCTGCAGGCTAGTGGAGGGAAGGAGCATCTAATCTCTCCTTGGTAGAGACGTATCTCCACCCTGCCACCCAATGTCACCTGTATATCACTGAAAATTGTTACCTTAATGTTATTACTGTACATTCTACTTTACTTATCTAGAGCTACAGCGCAGTAACAGGCTCTTATGGTGGAATGAGCACACACCACCCAATTACACCCATGTAACCAATTAACCTACTAACCCGTATACCTTTGGACTGTGGGAGGAAACCAGAGCACATGGAGGAAACCCACATGTTGACGGGGAGAATGTACAGACAGCAGCACAATTGAACCTGTGTTGCTGGTGTTACGCCAACCACAATGCTACCATGCTGCTCCAGCTCATGAAGTTGATTTTGCCTTTTAGGAAGTGATGGCCTGCAAACCCTGCCAGATGTGCACCCAATTCCATCTCTAACTTCAATCTAAGTTGCTTTCTTGCTCTTAAAATATCCTTCCATAGATCATACCTGAAAAGTTCTGAATCACCAGTATCTAATGATATCCAAAATTAAGAGAGGTATAGGTAGGGTAAATGCAAGCAGGCTTTTTTCCACTGAGGTTGAGTGAGACTACAACTAGAGATTATGGGTTAAAGGGTGAAAGATGAAAAAAATTAAAGGGAACATGAGGGGAAACTTCCTCACTCAGTGGGTCATGCAATTGTGGAACCAGCTGCCAGCACAAGTGGTGCATGCGAGCTTGATTTCAACATTTAAGGGAAGTTTGGATAGGTAAAAGGATGGTAGGGGTTTGGAGGCCTATGGTCCCGGTGCAGGATGACGGGAGTAGGCAGTTTAAATGGTTTGGCACAGACTAGATGGACTGAAGGGCCTGCTTCTGTGCTGTACTTTTCTACGACTCTAATGCCACAGATCTGCAGATTCACTTGTGTTTATGAGCTGATTCGTGTTAGTATGTGATGTTGCTCTTTGAAGGTTAATAACGTTTGCCCTGTCTGTTGTGTACACAGGCATGTCCGGAGTGCTTGAACAAAAAGTTTATGGCACCACTCAGACTATCAAACTAGAAATTCATTGTCAAAGTTGAAGGAGACAGGAATTTGAAAGTGATCCATATTAACAGGAAATAGATTTGGAAAAAAATTATTTTGCATAAAATGCACTTAATGAATGTAGCCTCCTTCCAGCAGATAGAGCTTAATGCTTCATAGAATAATGCAAGGTTTTGACACTTATTTTAAATTATAGCAAAACAATGGATTATAATCATAAAATCAGTAGTGCTGAGTGAGGTAACTCACCCACACTCTGTCAAAAGGGGCATAGATAGAGTGGACAGCCAATGCCTTTATCCCAGGCCAGCAATAGCTAATATGAGACAGCATCATTTTAAGGTGAATGGGGGAAAAGTATCAGGTGGAATGACCAGGTAGTTTTTTTTTACAGGAAGAGTGGTGGATGTGTGGATTGTGCTGCCAGGGTTGGAGGTAGAGGTAGAGGCAGAGACATACGCATTAGGAACATTTAAGAGACTGATCTTAGACAGGACATGAATGATAGAAAAATGGAGCAGTATATAGGAGGGAAGGGTTAGATTGATCTTAAGAGTAGGTTAAAAGATCGACACAACATTATTGTGGGCTGAAGGACCTGTACTGTTCTTTAATATTTCATGTAGTAATATATTAAATATGTGGCTGAGAGTTATGGTGTGCAACGTTACCAATGTAGTCCCAGCCTGCAGTGATCAGTGAACTGCAGACTGTACAAAGGAAGTCGAACAGTCAGAAATAATGCCTTCCCACACTGCCTTAAAAGGATCTTTGACATATTTAGAACAGCTCTCACAGTCCTGAATCACACACGACAAACAGACTTGGCATGCATTTCTCAGATAAGCATCTACAGACACCACTCCAATTTGAAAATGCACATTTTTCCTCCTGAAATGTAACGTCCAAAGGGCGGTTATCACCATCTGTATGGCAGGGAGATATAGATACTGTAAGATTTTTGATGACATACACTTCTGTGGTCACCTCCTCACACCAGACAGTTCTGTCTGTGCTTTGAAATACATTTTTGTCTGATGTGGTGTAAATCTGGCTTGTAGTGCTCTGGCCTGAGAGTTCCGCTGGGTCCTAACGTCCACCCTGTTCTATTTTCCAGAGCTGTCTTACAGCCCCCAATTTAATTATGGAGAAAACAGGGAACAACGTAAGTGAGAGGTTCTTTAATAAAAAAAAAGCTGTAAGAATATAAGCATACAAATATGAAATTTGTAACCAGGCAGTCTGCCACTGAATTTCCTCTGCTCTATATCCATGGATACCCCTAAATCAATCCTTGTTTAAGAAATATTTTTGTAATCTGGGAAGAGATCCTGCACTCCTTAGCCTTTTCTCCCTTCCAACATTGACAACCACTCCTAATGGAAATCCTGATGCAATACTTTATCTTCAGCTTTGCCTAATTAATAAGATATTTAAGCCTCTGAGGGCTAGAAAACATTTATAATGTGTATTGGAGTGAATTTGGAAAGTTTTACAATAACATTTCTACAGAAGGATTTCCCCAGAAGCAAAATGACTTATTTCTATTTTCCATGTTTGCTGTCTACCAATTCATTTAGGACTTACTCCCCCCTGCCCCCCAATCACTGAACATGAATATGAATAATGGGCTGTGAAACTCAGCTCAAGTTACACAGTATGTTGGGGGATCTCAACAAGTCGGACCAGTGTCTAAAGAGAGGAATAAAAGCGGGAAGTTTCAGCCCAAGAACTCATCAGTCCTGATGAAGGCTCTCAGCCCAAGATTTCAACTGCTTATTTCTCTCTATAGATACCGCCTGACTTGCAGAGATTCCCCCAGCATTTTGTGTGTGGTACTCTGGATTTCAATCATTTGTAGAATCTCCTGTGTTTGTAACTTCTCTTAAAAGATTCATCGATTAAGCATTCTTGGTTGTTTAAACAATTAATTATGGGTTACATGTAAAAGTATGTTAATTGCATACTTCATCACTCTACCACGTGATACATGTGTGCCTCGCATAAAAGAATGAATTATACTTATACCCATTTTTTTTGGAATCCTGTGAGTTTCTTTGAATTAATTTAATGTTTTGAAGTTACCACCACTTTTTATCTTTTGTGTTTAAACTTTAAATCAGAATCTGTTGTGTTTACTTTTTACATCTTTGCTGAGAATAGATTTTAATGCTCAGTTAATTACTGCCTCTTTCAGCATACCTGCTGGCAATACTTTCAAAGTTAAATTTCATTGGGGAGGAATGCTTAGCTGGCGTGTCAAAAAATTTGTTAGTATCCCAGTTCTGACGGTGTCTCGGCCCGAAATGTCAACTGTTTATTCCCTTCTATAAATGCTGCCTGACCTGGTGAGTCCCTCCAGTGTTTTGTATGTGTCACTCTAGATTTGCTGAATCCTTCTTAGTTCATGTAGTAATCAACAGACGGGTTAACAACTACAAATCATACAGAGAGTGATTGTACTGCAGCATCTGAATTACAGTTAATATTACATGAGTGTTCAAAGTACATTCATTATCAAAGTACATATATGTCTCCATATATAACCCTGGGAGTCATTTTCTTGTGGGCATACTCAATAAATCTATGGAATAATAACCATAACAGAATTTCTTTAGCCAGAGAGTGGTGAATCTGTGGAATTCATTGCCACAGGCAGCTGTGGAGGCCAAGTCACTGGGTGTATTTGCAGCAGAACTTGATAGATTTTTGATTAGTCAGGGCATGAAGGGATACAGGGAGGAGACAAAGGATTGAGACTGAGAGAGAATATGGATCAGCTGTGATAAAATGGCAGAGCAGACCTGATGGGACAAATTGTCCAATTCTGCTTCTCTATCTTGTCTTATAGAATCAATGAAAGACCACCCAACTAGGGGGTTCAAACAGAGTGCAGAAGGCAACAAACTGTGCAAATACAAAATGAAGTAATAATAAGAAGAAGTAATAAACAATAAATATTGAGAACTTTTGATGAAGAGTCCTGGAAAGGGAGTCTGTTTAATGTTGGGGCAAGTGAAATTGAGTGAAGTTGTCCCCACTGGTTCAAGAGCCTGGTGGTTGAGAGGTAGTAATCCAAAGTTAGATTCAAATACAAAATGCTTTGCTCTTGAAAATAAATTATGACGTTTATCTTTTCCTCATTTTTCACAGGCACTCATTAAGAACCCCTTTGAGCTGGGCATCCTTCCAACATAAGCCAAGACTGTGAGTGTCAGCAGACGAATCAATTTTGGGGCATGTCACAGCTGGGACTGATTATTAAAAGCAACAGTTCTCATTTGCATAGTGCTTGCAACATAAAAGAAACTTGACTTGCACTTATAAAGTACTTTTCATGACCTCGGGATGTCTCAAAGCACTTAACTGCTGATGAAGTACTTTTGAAGTGTGGACACCGTGGTAATGTAGAAAACTTCGCAGCCAGTTTAAGTACAACTTCCTCAATCAGTGATGTGATAACAACCAAATAACCTGTTTCCGTGATGTTGATTAAAAGATAAATATTGGTAAGGATGTGGTCAATGTCCCAGGCCACCTAATTTGTGAAAGGGATAAATACAGGTTCAGTTGAATAAGACCATAAGACATAATAGCAAAATTCAACCATTTGGACCATTGCGTCTGCTCCTCCATTCCATCATGGCTGATTTATTATCCCTCTCAACCCCATTCTCCTGCCTTCTCCACATAACCTTTGATGCCCTTACTAATCAAGAACCTATCAACCTTCGCTTTAAACATACCCAATGACTTGGCCTCCACAGCCGTCTGTACTAATGAATTCCACAGAATCACCAACCTCTGGCTAAAGAGAATTCCTCCTCATCTCTGTTCCAAAGGGGTATCCTCCTATTCTGAGAAGGTGCCCTCCCTCACTATAGAAAACATCCTCTCCACATCCATTCTATCTATGCAATAGGTTTCAATGAGATCCACCCACCCCCTCACCATTCTTCTAAAGTTTAGAAATCACTGGAGTTCTTGTACTTAAGCACTTGTAGCTAAACTGGACCTGTACTCACGAGGGTTTAGAATCTAAACTCTAGTGAGCACAGGCCCAGACCCATCCGATGCTTCTCATAGGATAACCTTTTCATTCCAAGGATAATTCTCATGAACTACCTCTGGAATTCCAGGATCTTTACTGATGTTTTTGGAATACCAATACCAATTTGAGATACCGTCCATTTATAATTTCACCTGCTGACTTTTGAAGTCTGAACCAATCAAGTTCTGTTACGCCCAAGCTATTGGGTATGTTTAAAGCAGAGGTTGATAAGTTCTTGACTATTGTGGGTGTCAATGGTTACGGGGAGAAGACGGGAGAATGGGGTTAGGAAGAATCATAAATGGATGTGATGGAATGGGGGAGCAGATTCAATGAGCCCAATAGTCCAATTCTGCTCCTGTGTCTTGTGGCTTTGTGTCTGAATTGCTCTTGGCAGGTGTTTCTTTCTGCTCCACCCTATCTCTTGGCTATGTTGCCTGTTGTCGCTATCAATCACCACACCACTGCAGATGGAAAGCGGATGACTTTGACAGATGTGCAGACTTCTGGTGTAGTTACCTCACTTAAACACTGAACAGTGTTGCTTGTCTAATACATCTTTCAGCTTACCTTTTTCGCAGACAGTACCGCCATAACTTGGCAAGCAGACACAAGTGAAGCAGTTGACGCCATCAATGCACGTGGCTCCGTTTTGGCAAGGGTTCGACTGACACTCATCAATATCTGAATGAAACACAAAGTGATTATTGGTTAATTAAAGCAGGCACAGCTTTCACAATTGCAATGACACAGTAAACCCTCTAGAATTATATCAGTATTCAAAGTTATCTATTCAAATCAGAGACACTTCTTCAAAGTACAGATCAGGAAGTGGCTTCTTTGAAGACTTGGACTGGTCTTCTAAATTCAGGAAGTAACCTTGAATAATTAAGATTGCACTCCAGATGCGAAATCTTTTCTGACATTGTCTGTCTGATCATACAAGTATTTGGGAGAAAAATGCTTTGAAAATTTATACTACATCAGGCTGTCACAATTCACTTGCAAGAAAACCCATAACCAAAGTAAATGCAGTACATGTATAATAAGGACAATTTTGTGTTGAGAACCGTGGGAGGGTAGTGCTCAGCACAATTGCTATACAGAGCCAGCGAGCGTTAATCCTAACTAGACCATTAAATCTGATTGCTACCGCTGTCTGTGATGAGTTTATACATTCTTCGCTTGACCCTGTGTGTTTCCTCTGAGTACTCCAGTTTCCTTCTTCATTCCAAAGATACACCAGAAGCAGGGCAACACTTGCGTGGTGACACTTCACAGGATCATTATTAACTGGATGTCTTATGCATTGAATCATCTGCCATGGGTAGTAACAATGTGCAACAGAAGTAGCTTTTTAATTTTTTTAAATATAAATAGCATAAATACAGTACTGTGCAAATGTCTTAGGCACAAGTGAAAAAAAATCTGTAAACTGGAGATGCTTTCAAAAATGATGAAATGGGAAGTTCCTAAATATCAAAACATTTACTATAAAGAGCAGTAAATAGTAAAAATACTAAATCAAATCAATATTTGGTATGACCATCCTTAGCATTTAAAAATGCATCAATTCCCTTGGCACACTGTCGTGTGGTTTATAATAAAGTTGGCTGGTAGGTTGTTCCAAGCATCTTGGAGAACTTCTCAGAAGGTGGGGCACCCATGGCTGACAAGGGAAATTAGGGAAAGTATCAATTCCAAAGAAGAAACATACAAATTAGCCAGAAAAAGCGGCACACCCGAGGACTGGGAGAAATTCAGAGTCCAGCAGAGGAGGACAAAGGGCTTAATTAGGAAAGGGAAAAAAGATAATGAGAGAAAGCTGGCAGGGAATATAAAAACTGACTGTAAAAGCTTTTATAAACATGTGAAAAGAAGAAGATTGGTTGAGACAAATGTAGGTCCCTTACAGTCAGAAACAGGTGAATTGATCATGGGGAACAAGGACATGGCAGACCAATTGAATAACTACTCTGGTTCTGTCTTCACTAAGGAGGACATAATTAATCTTCCGGAAATAGTAGGGGACCGAGAGTCTAGTGAGATGAAGGAACTGAGGGAAATACATGTTAGTAGGGAAGTGGTGTTAGATAAATTGAAGGGATTAAAGGCAGATAAATCCCCAGGGCCAGATGGTCTGCATCCCAGAGTGCTTAAGGAAGTTGTCCAAGAAATAGTGGATGCATTAGTGATAATTTTTCAAAACTCTTTAGATTCTGGATTAGTTCCTGAGGATTGGAGAGTGGCTAATGTAACCTTGCTTTTCAAAAAAGGAGCAAGAAAGAAACTGGGGAATTATAGAGCGGTTAGCCTGACATCGGTGGTGGGGAAAATGCTAGAGTCAGTTATCAAAGATGTGATAACAGCACATTTGGAAAGCGGTGAAATCATCGGACAAAGTCAGCATGGATTTGTGAAAGGAAAATCATGTCTAATGAATCTCATAGAATTTTTTGAGGATGTAACTAGTAGAGTGGATAGGGGAGAACCAGTAGATGTGGTATATTTGGATTTTCAAAAGGCTTTTGACAAGGTCCCACACAGGAGATTAGTGTGCAAACTTAAAGCACACAGTATTGAGGTATGGTATTGATGTGGATAGAGAATTGGTTGGCAGACAGGAAGCAAAGAGTGGGAATAAACAGGACCTTTTCAGAATGGCAGACTAGTGGGGTACCGCAAGGCTCAGTGCTGGGACCCCAGTTGTTTACAATATATATTAATGACTTAGACGAGGGAATTAAATGCAACATCTCCAAGTTTGCGGATGACACGAAGCTGGGCGGCAGTGTTAGCTGTGAGGAGGATGCTAAGAGGATGCAGGGTGACTTGGATAGGTTGGGTGAGTGGACAAATTCATGGCAGATGCAATTTAATGTGGATAAATGTGAGGTTATCTACTTTGGTGGCAAGAACAGGAAAACAGATTATTATCTGAATGGTGGCAGATTAGGAAAAGGGGAGGTGCAACGAGACCTGGGTGTCATTGTACACCAGTCATTGAAAGTGGGCATGCAGGTACAGCAGGCGGTGAAAAAGGCAAATGGTACGCTGGCATTCATAGCAAGAGGATTTGAGTACAGGAGCAGGGACGTACTACTGCAGTTGTACAAGGCCTTGGTGAGACCACACCTGGAGTATTGTGTGCAGTTTTGGTCCCTTAATCTGAGGAAAGACATTCTTGCCATCGAGGGAGTACAAAGAAGGTTCACCAGATTGATTCCTGGGATGGCAGGACATTCATATGATGAAAGACTGGATCGACTAGGCTTATACTCGCTGGAATTTAGAAGATTGAGGGGGGATCTTATTGAAACGTATAAAATTCTAAAGGGATTGGACAGGCTAGATGCAGGAAGATTGTTCCTGATGTTGGGGAAGTCCAGAATGAGGGTCACAGTTTAAGGATAAAGGGGAAGCCTTTTAGGACAGAGATGAGGAAAAACCTCTTCACACAGACAGTGGTGAATCTGTGAAATTCTCTGCCACAGGAAACAGTTGAGGCCAGTTCATTGGCTATATTTAAGAGTGAGTTAGATATGGTCCTTGTGGCTAAAGGGATCGGGGGTATGGAGAGAAGGCAGGTACAGGGTTCTGAGTTGGATGATCAGCCATGATCATACTGAATGGCAGTGCAGGCTCAAAGGGCCGAATGGCCTACTCCTGCACCTATTTTCTATGTTTCTTCTGCAGATGTTGGCTATTTTGCTTGCTTCTGTCTCTCCAGGTAATCCCAGACAGCCTCGATAATGTTGGGATCAGAACTCTGGGGAAGCCATACCATCTGAAACCATATAAAAAATCTAGGATGCCTAAGGCTTTTGCACAATACTGTAGATAGTCTTATTCCCCAGTAACTTAACTACTTTGCCCATAAAATGTGTTCAAATTGGTAACAACAATATTCTCTAACTTTTCAAATCAGCAGGTGTCCAGGGAAGTGTCAGAAGGGTCAAGAGCAACTTCTCTGAGGTCTTCAGCGTCTCTGAAGACCTATCCTAGGCCCAACATATTGTGCAACTATGAAGTGGGAATATGATCAGCTATATTTCATTGGGAGTTTGAGGAGATTTGGTATGTCACCAAGTACTCTAGTAAGTTCCTACAGATGTAACATGGAGAGGATTGTGCCTGGTATGTAGATGCCAATGTACAGGATCGGAAAGATCAGGGGTGGTAAATTCAGTCAGCTCCATCATGGCACTAGCCTCCCTACCATGAGGAAATCTTCTAAAGGTGATGCCTTCGAAAGATGGCATCACCATCATCACCATCGTTTTATGCTATGTCGTATAGCATGGGCGGTCATGGTCTTGACCATGATTGTTCTTGGCAATTTTTTCTGTAGAAGCGGTTTGCCAACGCCTTCTTCTGGGCAGTGTCTTTACAAGACAGGCAACACTAGCCATTCTCAATACACTTCAGAGATGGTTTGCCTGGCATCATGATCACATAACCAGGGTGTGTGATAAGCACCAGCTGCTCGTACGACCATCCACCACCTGCTCCCGTGGCTTCATGTGACCCTGATCGCCGGGGGGGGGGGGGCGGGGGTGAGAAGCAGGTGCTACACCTTGCCCAAGGGTGACCTTGAGGTTAGCAGAAATAAGGAGCGCCTTGCATCTCCTTTGGTAGAGACATATCTCCACCCCATTACCCTCAAAAAATGACACCATCATTGAAGACCCCCACCATCCAGGATATTCCCCCTTCTCATTACTACCATCAAGGAGGAGGTACAGGAGTCTGGAGATAAACACTCAACAATTCGGGAACAGCTTTTTTCCCTTCGTCATCAGATCTCTGAACGGACAATGAACTGATGAACATTACCTTAGTATTTTTGTTCTCCTCTTAGACTACTTATTCTTATATATTTCTTGTTATAATTTACAGGATATTTCATGTATTGCATTGTACTGCTGTCACAATCTTACAGATTTCATGACATATATTAGTCATAATAAACCTGATTCTGATTCTGAATGAAGGTTACAGTCAAGCAGCTATAAGGGTTTTTTTTGACGAATAGCTATGAGAATCTGGGCTCCAATGCCAGGGATAGAAGTCAAAAGTCAGATCCCATTTAAGAACTCTATCCATTAATTCATCATAAAAATGATTTAGTCAAACATGATCTGCCTTTTATAAAGTCATACTTTCTCTCTGTGGCCTTGTTTGTGGTGCTACAATAAGGTCCAAACCAATTCCAATTCCTATGAAAACTTGAGAAACAACATCTCATCTTTCATTCCCAAGGATACATGTAATGTCTCGAATGCCCCTGCATTTAACTACCCCACTATAATCTGGAAAAAAAGCTCTCTCTGTTCATCTTGAATCAAGCTGGTCTCTGCTTTATACTGTCAATTTTATTTAATGCATCTGGGTCTCAGTTCTTAAATCTCACCCAGTCTCTCAACCAAGTGGATTCCACTCTCTACTTCACTTTATGATGTGTATCTGATCACTCCTTTGCTTGTTGCTATTTTATGCGACTTTGATTGGGTCAGACTGCCTCTGTGGCCTAAACCTAATAATGTACGACACGGTGCTAGACTGAACTTAACTGAGCTAAATTGGATATGCCTGGATTCTTTCAAAGACTTTGATCTTTCATATTCTGTGTTTTCGTTCATTTTTTCCCATTTGTGCAATTCGTCTCTTTTGTGGATTGGGGGTTTGTTGTTTTTCTTTGAACGGGTTCCATGGTTTTCTTTGTTTCGGGGCTGTCCGTGGGGAAGACGAATCTTAGGGTTGTACACTGCATACAGACTTTGACAATAAATGTACTTTGAGTACATCCAGACCTATAGAGTACTGAAACACAGAATTCACTACAGGGAAGTTATACCTAAATGAGGTCATATAACAGAATTTGGAACAGTACAGGCCCTTCAGCCCACAATGCTATGCCGATCTTATAAGCTACTCTAAGACCAAACTAACACTTTTCTCATACACAGCCCCCCATTTTTCTATGATCCATGTGCCTCTCTAAGAGTTTCAAATGTCCCCTAAAGTATCTGACCCTACCACCCCTGACAGTGCATCCACCACTCTGTAAAAAAAATACTGCCTCTGACATCCCCCTATACTTTGTTCCAAACATTATTCGCCATACACTTTACATTTATATGTATTAGGAATTTGCTGTGCTGTGTCGGCATAATATGCAAATAACAAGACATACGGCAATTATAAAGAATAAAGAATTACACAAAACAAAATTATAAGTACAGATATAGAATAAAATGTGCAGGCATACCGTACAGTGTAAAAATCTTAGGTAGGGTGCCTGAGACTTTCACACAGTACTGTGGTAACTTCATGCATTGCCCTGTACTGCTGCCACACACAAACAAAAACAAATTTCACAATTTTATCCCAGGTTATTTAGATCTTATCCTAACCTTATTGTGTGTTATATGTGTGTTACGTGAACTACTGGGCTTTACACCCTGGTTCGAAGAAACATTTTCTCATTTGACAGTATACAGGTGTATAGTTAAATGACAATGAACTTGACTTGACTTGATATGTGAGTGATGATAAACCTGATTTTAAAATGGATCTCTATTGACGGCTGAGAATGGGAATTGGGTAGGGAAAGGGGAATCATGATTGGGAAAGGGGGATGGGAGAGGGGAGGGAGCAGGAAGCATCAGAGAGACTTTCTGTAATGATCAAGAAATCAATTGTTTGGAATCAAATGACCTTACCTGGTATCTCAGTGCTGAGTGTGTCTGCTCCTGCAACAACCCCTCCCCTGGCACTCCTCCTCTGTCACCTGTCCCACAACCCTCCCGCAATGCTCCAATCCCTCACCATTCCCAACATCCTTTGCTCTGCCCAGATTTACAAACTTGCTCTCCACTCCACATTGACAAACACAGTACTGTGCAAAGGTCTTAGGCAAGCAAGACTAGATGGGGTATTAGATTAACGTTGATCAAAGCATGACTATAGCACACTAAAATCCCTGTCCAGGTGTTTAGGTTCTAATCTTTGGAGCAGACTTGTACCTATAACCTTGTGATTAAGACATACGAATGCTATTGGCTCAAACAAGACAAATTCCCCACACATTCTTCATTGATCCCTCAAAGTGTGGGTGCAAACAAAAGAGAAATCTGACTTAAATCTATTGAGTGTAAAGGTAAGATTAATAACTATTGGTTGAGGAATGTAGTTCTAAAAGAACTGTTTTGAGAATTAGGCTTATGACGGTCTTACCGTACATCAGAATCAGGTTTATTATCATTGACATATGTTTTGTGGCAGTAGTACAGTGAAACACACTACTTATTTATTTAGAGATTCAGCACCCAGTAGACCCTTCTGGCCCTTGAGCCGTACTACCCCAACAACACCCAACAACCCCGATTTAACCCAAACCCAGCCACGGGACAACTTGCAACAACCAACTCATCTCCCCGGTATATTTTTGGACTGTGGGAGGAGGTACAGATTCCTTAAAGATGCTACTGGAATTGACCTCCAAACTATCTCAGGCTATGATAATATCACGCTAACTGCTATGCTACTATGGCACCCAAAAAAAAAATGTAACCAGGTGACTGTTGAATACATAAATTTAATAAGTGGTGCAAAATAGTAAGGTCGTGTTGATAGCTTCAGTGACCATTTAGAAATCTGATGGTGGAGGAGAAGAAGCGGTTCCTAAAAGATTGAATGTGTATCACCAAGCTGCCATAGCTCCTCCCTGAAGTTAGTAATGAGAAGAGGGCATGTCCTGGCTGGTGGGGGTCCTTAACAGTAGGTGCAGCCTTCCTGAGGCATCACCTTTTAAAGATGACCTCGATGATGGAAAGGCTACTGCTATTGATGGATCTGGCTAAGCTTACAACCCTCTGCAGCTGGTTTTAAAACATGGAATTTGTTGTCTTGCAGAAGCAGTACAATGCGAAAACATGAAATTACTATAAATTGCAGAATATACCGTGCAAAGAAAGTAGTGTTCACAGAAATCTGACAGTGGAGGGGAGGAAGCTGTTCCCGAATCACTGAACGTGGGACTTCATGCTCCAGAACTTCCTCCCTGATGGCAGGAATGAGAGTGTATCCCAAATGGTGAGGGTCCTTAATGGTGGATGCAGCCTTCTCGAGCTATGGCCTCTTGAAGATATCCTCAATGCTGGAGAGTGTTGTTCATGAGGTGAAGCTGGCACATTGTTTAATTTCAAAATATTATTGGATATTTAAAATCATTTTGCACAATTACGTCAAGTTTGAAACAACAGCAATAATACGTGCATCCAGTTTCCATATGAGGGAAAGAAGTTAGATTGTGTAATATTTATGGAATGTAATATTAATAGAATTAATGGAAACAGAGTGGGGCTTTCTTCACCTGCATTGTTGGAAAGAAGATTGAATCCCTGCATAATGTCTAGAGCACACTCAGTAAAACTATGTTTAAAACAACATTCCTGTAAGGCTCAGATTGTAAGCAAATATCCTTTAAACCTTTCTCATAGAAGCACGTCATGGCATTGAGCAGCACCTAGGTGTTGCAGTCTCGAATCTTGCTCTTACCTATTTCACAATGTTCTCCAGTATATCCAGGCAAACAGGTACATATGAAGCTGGTTTCCCGTGCGAAACAACTTCCTCCATGTTGGCAAGGGCTTTCGTCACATGGGTTAATATGTACTACGACAAACAGAAGCATTGAGAAATGAGGAAGCACAGGTACAATTTAGCCAGCAAACCTTATTTCACAGAATGTCCCTAATAAAAACAATCATCTCAATATGATCTTGCACTTCACATTACGATATGGAAACACCAATCCCCTTGAATGGAAAAGCCTACAGAGAGTAGTGGATGCAGCCCAGTCCATCACAGGTAACGTTCTCCCTACCACTGAGCAAATCTCTAAGGAGCACTGTCTCAGAAAAGCAGCAGCCACCATCCAGGCCATGCTTTCTTCTCCCTACTCCTATCAGGAAGATGATACACGAGCCTCAGGACCTACACCACCAGGTTCGGGAACAGTGACTACCCCTCAACCATCAGGCTCTTGAACCAGAGAGGATAACATCCCTCACCCCATCACTGAACTGTTCCCACAACCTATAGGCTCACAATCTACTTCGATATTCTTGATAGTTATTGCTTATTTATTATTGTTATAAGTTTTGTTTCTTTTTTTTATTTTTGTATTTACAGTTTATTGTCTTTTACACATTGGCTGTTCATCTTGTTTGTGCAATTTTCATTGATTCTATTGTGTTTCTTTTTATTTACTGTGAATGCCTACAAGAAAACAAATCTCACGGTAGTGTATGGTGACATCTACATACTTTGATAGTGGATGTACTCTTGTACTTTATTGCTTATGTGCACTTCATCTTCCCTGCAGCTGTAACACTTTGTTCTGCATTGTCAATGTCTTACTCTAGCTCAATGAACTCTGCAGTGGTTTTTATCCGTATGAACATTATGCAAGACGAGCACACTGTATATGTGACAATAATAGATAAATACCAATCTAAATAATGACCTCCACATGTTAGCTCCAAAGCGATACACATTACGTAAAAGTCAATTTACTGAATAATTGGCAAGAATGTTTCTAA
Source organism: Mobula birostris (assembly GCF_030028105.1). Classification (NCBI taxonomy): domain Eukaryota; kingdom Metazoa; phylum Chordata; class Chondrichthyes; order Myliobatiformes; family Myliobatidae; genus Mobula; species Mobula birostris. The sequence continues at coordinate 11,842,638 of NC_092386.1, forward strand.
GCTAATAGTTCCTCATTATTGTAGTCACAAACCCGAGATACTGCAGATACTGGTTTGTTTTATGTCAAGTGAATTTTCACATAATGATGCGTTACATTACAATGTTCATGTCCAATCTTGCTGTTTTTAACAGTAAAGTTATCTGGTCTTTAAAGCCGTATCTGTAACTTTCATTCTTTGATGTTATTTAATGGTGATAATAATACATTACCAGTTGTGAGTCCACAGAACTATTCCTTCAAAACATTTGAATAGACAAGTGCACCAAATGCTGGAGGAACTCAGCAGGTCAGGCAGCATTTATGGAGAGAAAAAACAGTTGAAAATATCTGGGCAAGATGCTTCACCAGGATTGGCTTGAAATGCCGACTGCTTATTCCTCTCTATAGATGTTGCCTGACCAGCCCACTTCTGTGTGTTTTAGTCTGGAGTTCAGCATCTGCAGAATCTCTTGTGTTCCTAAGTTTGAATACTTTTAGTAACCCTCCATATCAGCCTTGCTGCTTTGAAGGGGGAGATGTGTAGCTATCCATGCTGGAAGTACTCAGCCGGACAGGCAGCATTAATGGAGAGGAATAAACAGTCAATGTTTTGGACCGAGACCCTCCATCAGGACTGGAAGCTGTTTACTCTCCTCCGTCGATGCTGCCTGACTTGCTAAGCTCCTCCAGCTTTTTGTGTATACATTACCCTAGATTTCCAGTCTCTTCAGAATCTCTTCTGTCTATTCTGTTCAGAACTACAAACCTTCTTGGTGAGTCAACAGTTAAACGAATCCTTGTGATTCAGTTTATATAGGACAATCAAAAGCTATATTTGGCATTGCATATAAAATAAAACTAGCAATGATCTTAAAATCCAGAACTATTTTTTCTACAAGACAGATCCACTCAACAGGCTTTTCTACAGTCTCCGTTAATATTACACCTAGGCTATATTAGGTACTTATGTGGGACAAAACCAGTTCTACTTGTGCGCTATTTTTGTTAAAGTATTTCATTTGGCAGAGTGGACCAGACCATAACTGAAGTTTCTCTGTTTAACTAAATGGACATGGGATTGAGTAATCAGTACTGAAGCAGAGTCTTGTCCACTTGAGGCACAGAGGGAAGGAATTCCCATTTTTCATCTTTCCCAAATACCCTTCTCCAGGCAAATGAGGCTCTGCCCTAAGGTTCACGCACACAATTCTGGAGGGACTCTGCAGAATAGGCAGTGTCTATGGAGGGGAATATCTAGTCAAATTTTTGGGTCAAGACCCTTCATCAGAACTGGAACGGAAGGGGGGAAGAAGACAGAATAAGGTGGTGGGAGGGGATAAGGAGAGGATGGAGCTCAAAAGCTGGCAGGTGATAGGTGAGACCAGGTGAGGGGGAAGGTAAGAGGGTGGGGGAAGGAAGATGAAGTAAGAAACTGTGAGAGGGATAGATAGAAATGGTAAGTGACTGAAGAAGAAATTCAATAGGAGAGGACAGTGGACCATGGAAGAAAGGGGAGGAGGAGAGGCACTAAAGGGAGGTGATGGGCAGGTGAGAACAGAAGGGATAAGAGGGGATCCAGAATGGAGAACTGAAAAAGAGAGATGGGAGTTAGAAATTACTGGAAGTTTGAGAAATCGATGTTAACACCATCAAGTTGGAGGTTACACAGACGGAATATGAGACGTTGCTTCTCCAACCTGAGTGTGGCCTCATCACGACAGTGGAGGAGAATATGGACAGACATGTCCAAAGGAGATCAAGGAAGTGGTCCACTAATCTACGTGGGACTCATCCCCCGTACAGACGCAACACCAGGAGCTCTGGATACAATGGATGATCATAACAGACCCTCAGGTGAAGTGTCACCTCACCTGAAAGGACTGTTTGGGGACCTGAATTGTGGTGAGAGAGGTGGTCTAGGGGCAGGTGTAGTACCTGTCCCAAGAGGGAGGGACAAATGAACAAGAGAGTCATGTAGAGAGCGATCCCTAGAGAGCTGAGAGTTGGGGGGAGGCGGGAAGAGGAGTGTGTGGGGAAATGAGCCCTGCGATTTTTCTTTTAGAAAATGCCCTTATAAACCTGAAGAAATATAAATTCCCAACAAATGTAAAGAGATTTTTATTCAAAACATATTCCACATAATATTTCTCTTCACTGTTATAAGCTGCAGAGAGAAATATTCTAATATTCCATACCTGGTATGTGAACAGCCTCTCCACTAGTTAATGATGTCTCCTGTCCGGTTATTGGTTCACCAGTTATTGGTTTACCATGACCCAACGACTCAACCACAGAGGTCGCTGTCGGATGACCTGTTAATACCAGCGTTGGTTCCTGCTCGTCAAATGATTTCAGCTTCTCCGTCGCGCTCTCATATAAAGTTGGGGGAACTGTGACTCTGACAGATTCAGCTACGCCTTTTTCACCTTTCCGTTCCGTAGATGGCCATAGAGGTGTTACACTGATAACAGTCTCTTTAGAAATCTCAACATAAATATTTTGTGTTATTGACTCTGCTTCTTTAAGCGTGACTCTGTGGGAATCTGTTGTTGTTCCTATACCAAGCTCTTCACTGGGTGTTCTTGCTGCATGTAAAGATATTCTTTGTTCCGTTGCTGAATAACCTATTGTTTGTGTGATTATTCCTTCCTCTAAAGTTTCAAGGGGAACAGAGTCTGTTGTTGAGCTTTCCGTGTGTCGTGATGTCACATCAAGTTCTGATGAAGTAATAATATCCATTCCTTCCTCTGTCCCCTTTTCTGGCGTTTGTGAAATCTTTCCAGGAACGGTTGGCTGTAAAATTACCTGGCTTTTTCGTGCCTCCTCCTTTGTAGAAGCATTGACTAAAGTCAGCAGTGAAGGCAATGTTTCTGATTCTTCCAGTTTAGCTCCCTGTATTATTGGTAGTGTGGCTTTAAACTCATCCTCATGTGTATCTTCAGAGAACTTTACTGATGTACTTTCTTCTTCTTGTAATAAATCTTTAGCAGAGGATGAGGTAATGCTGTCAGTGGATACTTCAACATGTTTTCCTGGTTCCTGTGTCAAAATTTGAGATGGCTCTTCAGTAGAATGCACAGGAGTTGATTTTGCTGGTAAACTTTCAGTCATAATGATTTTAGAATCAAGTTCAAATGAGGTTGGTGTAGAGGTGCTAACAGCAACTGGGACGTGGCTGAATATTTTATCTTCAGTCCTTGCAATGCTGTCTCCAGAAAATTCCTCTTCAAATATATTGGATATTGCAGGCTTAGTTGCGGACTGAGCATCTTCTATGGTCGGACCATCAATTTCCTTCAAAGAAGCCTTCAGAGTTGTATGCATCTCTTCTTCACCGGAATCTACTTGAGATACACTCTCCTTGGTTTCTTCAGTGGATGAAGTAGGCACGGTTTCTTGAGAGGTGTCTTCAACTCTTCTTGGAAAAATTGTACTCATAACCGCAGGAAATGTGTCCTTTGTCTGAAGCTCAGGCATACCTGTTCTGATATCATCAAAGGAAACTGCTCTAGCAGTTGTGCTGGTTGCTTGTGTTAGTTCTGGTGTTACTGTCCTTAAAGGTGAAGATATTTCTCCTGACCCATCAACATACTTCCTGAGTAATTCAATATCATGATACTCCACTGTCTCAGCTTGGATAATCCCAGAACTTTTTGATGCATTATCTGCTGGCAGATGAGTTGAAGACAAAATTTTTACTTCAATTTCTTGTCGTACATCTTCTAGTTTTCTATCAGCATCTATCATACCGTCTGATTTTGTGGTGGTCCCAATCTTCTTTTCCTCCATAATACTCATACCACTGTCCTTCCCGTTAATATAAATGATGCTAATATTTTCAGGAGAGCCAACACCAATCCCATATGCAGGCAGCTTGTCATCATCTTCTTCAAGGAAGAAAGGTGACCATGTTGGTGTCTTCACTGAAGGCTCTGTCATCCCATCCTTCAGCCGTTGTTTAACTGTTTGCAACATAATTCCAAATTTCCTGTGATCCATTTGACTATCTTCAATGCTCTGGATGACTTGGGTATAATTCATGAGATCACCTTCTTTGGTGCTTACTGGTTGAACCAGTCTAGGTTGAAATCCATCATTTACCCCTTCAGTTGGGACAGGTGTTGATAAAAGCTCTTTACTTGTCAGGTATGGAATAGAATGAGTGGAAGGCTGATCATCTGACTTTATCGCTGTTAAGGTAGAAAGAGTTACTTCCTCAGTCAATGTACTGACTCCTTCTTGAACACCTAATGATGGTTCCCTGGGAGATAAAGAACGCCTATCGTATGTTTCAGTCGGTTGTGATTTAAGTTCAGTTTTCTCTCGTGTTCCCAGTGTTGAAATGACATGTGCAGCGACGGTGGTCGGCTGACTTTCCTCTTCACCAGAGCTCTCCTGTTCAATTATTGAACCTGTGCTTAATCCTTCTCCTGTAGATTCTTTTGTTTTCTGCACTGTCCTCTCACTTGAGTCTTCTTCACTTTCAGTGCTTCCTCCTTCTTCTGAGTGAACTGACTCAACACTTCCTTCTGACACTGACTTTGGTTTTAGTCCCACCGTACTCATCTCAGACTTCAGTTCAACATCCGTAAGTTTCTTACTTGTGGTTGTAATTTCAACTAAGGAGTCCGTCGATGGTATTGCTGTTGGTTTCCTTGTCACTGAAATTTGCCAGCTGGGCTCTGAAGTGAAAGTGATATCCTTGGCCTTGGTACCTATGTCAGAAGTACCCAGGACAGATGTTTGAACAGCCATGGTGAGAATTTCTTCACCTGAACTTTCAACTTCCCTGGACTGAATCTCTGTAGCTCTCTCTATTATTGATGCAGTGGATCCTTCGGCTGATTTTGTGTGTGCTTCAGGCTTTGCAGACATGACTTCTTCCATTGCCAGGGTAATGTCAGTATGGAGGACTCCCTTATCAGTTGGAACACTTGCACCTAATGTTACAGCACCTGTCAAACCTGAAGCTGAAGTCTTGGTAAAGTCTTTGGAAGATGATGCTTCTTCACCATAACCCCTTACAACTGAAGAAGGGGCCTGTTTCTGTGAGTCCTTCTCTGTTGCACTGGCTACTGGTGGTATCTCAGAAGGCTCTGTAACCATGATCCCTTGTATTCGTTCAATCATTGTACTGGCTGTGGTTGCTGTAGACGTGGATTGTTCAAACGGCGGTGTTACAATAGCAGGGTGAGCATCCTCGCCTATTACACCTGGGGCTGGAACCGATACAGATCTGTCTTCTCCTTCGCCGTCGAAACCCATTGCTGGGAATCTGTCTTCTGATCCAAGGTCTGTTACCACCAATGTATCTCCTACCCATGTGTGGCTCTTTGGCCCAGATGTGGAGGTCCCTTCCCCTGTCCCAGATGCAGCTGTAACCATAGGATGGAGCGCTTCCACAGCCAAAGAAGATTTGTTCAATAGGGTAACTGTTTGGCTGCTAATTTCAGAAGGAGTAACATCAGAAGAGAAGTCAATTACTCCCCTGACTTTAAAGTCCTCTGCACCAGAACTTTCACCAATGTCCAGGAGAGAAGGCTTTTTGTCCAAATCATTCTCTGTTATATCAGAAATTGATGGAGGTTTCATAGTTAAATTGATTACTGATAATGTTTTGGATGTAAATTCTTCAGATGTTCTTCCAATGACAGGTGTAATTGTATCATGGGGAACATCTTCTTCCATTGTGCTTGTGATTGACTCTAACCTCTCTTTGGTTTCCTTATCCCCAATCACAACTGTTACTACAGACTTATCTGCTGGTGCTGTGTGAACTTTCACCAGCACACCTTCCCTGTGTGTGTGTGTCTCCATCATTCCAGACCCTGAAAATTCCTCCCCTCTCTCATGGGTCACAGTAGCATCCACCAACATTTTGCCAGTCTCAGCTGTTGCTGTAGGCGTGTCTGTTGGCTCTGTATGGACTTTCACCAGCGCACCTTCCCTCTGTGTGTGTGTCTCCGCCATGCCAGACCCGGAAAATTCCACCTCGCTCTCATATGCCACTGTAGTTCTGCTCTGGAGAGTTTCCTCATCGACCAATGTTTTACCAGTTACAGGAGGAACAGTCGAGGCCACTTCTAAGGTGGAAAGTTTAGGATCAAACTCAACAGTTTGTTTGGAGGTGACCTGTCCTTCACCAGAACTCTCCAATTCAGGAAAAGGAACCATTTTAGCTGGAACTTTTTCTGTAATCCCAGATTCCACAATAGTTGAAGGTCTTCCAGTTGATGACATGACTACCTTTTCTGGGATGGTTTTCATCTCAGTTATGATGGATGGGATTTCCGATGTGAATTCTTGGATCTTTTTTTTAATTACTGGGTTAGCAGTGACAGGACGTTCTCCTTCATCCATTTCTCTTGTCACGGAGTCTACTTCAGATCTAGTTTCAATATCACCAATGCCAAACGTTGCAGTCGCTGTGTCTGACACCTGTGTGTGGACTTCTAGTAGTACACCTTCTCTCTCTCTCTGTGCCTCAGGTAATCCAGATGTGGGTGTTCCAGACCCTCGACCAAGTAGCACTGGAACGGCAGTGTGTAGAGTTTCCCTAACCGATGAAGTCCTGCTCGTCACTGGAGACAGGGGGCTGCTCACCTCCAGTGTGGAAAGAGCCGGATCAAACCGGCCAGTGTGTCCACTTGTAGGCATTCCTTCACCAGAACTCTCAAACTCTGGAAAATGAGGGGATTTGATGGAAATTTTCTCCGTTGTACCAGAATCATCAGTTGCTGGAGGTTTCACAGTTGACTTGGTCTCCAGTTTGATGGTTTTGATCTCAGTGATCACTGGTGGAGATTCTGATGTAGATTCTTGAGATGCTTTTCCAACGACGGGTGTAACAGTATCACCGGGAACTCCCTCTTTTGTTTCACTGGGGATGGACACTAATCTGGTCTCCCTGTCCCCAAACTCAACCGTTGCTGGCTGTGTGTGGACTTTGACTGGCACACCTTCCCTCTGTGTGTGTATCTCCATCATACCAGACCCTGAAAATTCATCCTCTCTCTCAAGTGCCACGGTGCTAGTGCTCTGAAGACTTTCCTCATCCACTAACTTCTTACCAGTCACTGGTGGAACAGCTGAACTAATTTCTAAGGTGGAAAATTTAGGACCAAACTCAACAATTTGTTTGGAAGTGATCTGTCCTTCACCAGAACCCTCCAATTCAGGAAAAGGAACCACTTTAGCTGGAACTTTTTCTGTTATGCCAGATTCCATGATAGTTGAAGGTTTCATAGTTGATGACATGACTACTTTCTCTGGGATGGTTTTCACCTCAGTTATGATGGATGGGATTTCTGATGTGAATTCTTGGATCTTTTTTTTCGTTACTGGGGTAGCAGTGACAGGAGGTTCTCCTTCATCCATTTCTCTTGTCACTGAATCTGCTACAGATCTGGTTTCAATATCACTAATGAGGACTGTTGTGGTCAATGTCTCTGTCGCCTGTGTGTGGACTTTTACCGAGACACCTTCTCTCTCTCTCTGTGACTTGGGTAATCCAGATGTGGGTGTTCCAGTCCCTCGACCAGGTAGTTCTGGAACAGCAGTGTGCAGGGATTCCCCGTCCAATGAAGTCCTGCTCGTCACTGGAGACAGGGGACTGCTCACCTCCGGTGTGGAAAGCGCCGGATCAAACCGACCAGTGTGTCCGCTTGTGGACATTCCTTCACCAGAACTCTCAAACTCTGGAGAAAGAGGAAATTTGATGGAAATTTTCTCTGTTATACCAGATTCATCAGCTGCTGGAGGTTTCACAGTTGACTTCATCTCCACTTTGTCTCTGATGGTTTTGATCTCAGTGATCACTGACGGAGCTTCTGGTGTGGATTCTTGAGATGCTTTTTCAATGACAGGTGTAACAGTATCACGGGGAGTTTCCTCTTCCAATTCACTGGGGGTGAACACTAAAGTATACCTGGTCTCCCCGTCCCCAATCACAACTGTTGCTGCAGACGTGTCTGCTGCTTGTGTGTGGACTTTGACCGGCACACCTTCCCTCTGTGTGTGTGTCTCCATCATTCCAGACCCTGAAAGTTCCTCCTCACCCTCGCCTGCCACTGTAGCCGTGCTGTGGAGAGCTCCCTCATCCACTAACATTTTACCAGTTACTGGCAGAACAGTTGAGGTCATTTCGAAGGTGGGAATTTCAGGACTAGGCTGACGAATTTCTTTGAAAGTGAACAGCTCTTCGCCAGAACTCTCGGGCTCTGAAGGAAGGACTTCTTTAACTGAAACAATCTCCGTAATTCCTGACTCCACAATTGCAGAAGGTTTCACAGTTGATGATGTAACCACTTTCTCTGGGATCATTTTGCCCTCTGTGATAGCCAATGAAGTTTCTGACATAGATTCTTGGGACTTTTTTTTAATTACTGGGGTTGCCGTGACAGAAGGTTCTCCTTCATCCATTTCTCTTGCCATTGATTCTATCGTAGATCTGATTTCACCAACCACAACTTTTGTGGCCAACGTGTCTGGCACCTGTGTGTGGACTTTTACCAGTATACCTTCTGTGTGTCTCACAGGTAACCCAGATGTGGGTGTTCCAGTCTCTTGACTGGTTGCTGCTGGAACAGCAGTGTGCTGGTATTCCCCATCCAGTGAAGTCCTGTCCGTCACTGGAGACAGGGGGCTGCTCACCTCCAGTGTGGAAAGACCTGGATCAAACCGACCAGTGTGTCCACTTGTAAGCATTCCTTCACCAGAACTCTCAAACTCTGGAAAAAGAGGGAATTTGGAAATTTTCTCTGTTATACCAGCTTCATCAATTGCTGGAGGTTTCACAGTTGACTTGATCTGCACTTTGTCTCTGATGGTTTTGATCTCAGTGATCATTGATGGAGCTTCTGATGTGGATTCTTGAGATGCTTTTTCAATGACGGGAGTAACAGTATCACGGGGAAATCCCTCTTCCAATTCACTGGTGATGGACACTAAAGTATACTTGGTCTCCCTGTCCCCAATCACAACTGTTGCTGCAGACATGTCTGCTGCTTGTGTCTGGACTTTGACTGGCACACCTTCCATCCTTGTGGGTGTCTCCATCATTCCAGACCCTGAAAGTTCCTCTTCTCCCTCATGTGCTGCTGTAGCGGTGCTCTGTGGAGCTCCCTCATCCACTAAAGTTTTACCCGTTGCTGGTGAAACAGTTGAGGTCATTCTTGAGGTGGAAAGATCAGGTCCAAACTGATGAATTCCTTTGGAAGTGAACAGTTCGTCACCAGAACTCTCAAACTCTGAAGGACGAAGTTCTTTAACTAAAACTTTCTCCGTAATTCCAGATTCTACAGTTGCTGGAGGTTTCACAATTGATGACGTAACTATTTTCTCTGTGATAACTAATGGAGTTTCTGATGTGGATTCTTGAGACTTTTTTTTAATTACCGAGGTAGCAGTGACAGAAGTTTCTCCTTCGTCCATCTTTCTTGTTACTGAATCTAATGTAGATAAGGTTTCCATATCACCAACCACAACTGTTGCAGCTGATGTGTCTGGCACCTGTGTGTGGTCTTTTCCCGGTAAACCTTCTCTGTGTTTGTCTGTCTCAGGTAACCCAGATGTGGGTGTTCCAGGCTCTCGACTGGTTGCTGCTGGAACAGCAGTGTGCTGGTATTCCCTATCCAGTGAAGTCCTGCCCGTCACTGGAGACAGGGGGCTGCTCACCTCCAGTGTGGAAAGACCTGGATCAAACCGAACAGTGTGTCCACTTGTAAACATTCCTTCACCAGAACTCTCAAACTCTGGAAAAAGAGGGAATTTGGAAATTTTCTCTGTTATACCAGCTTTGTCAATTGCCGGAGGTTTCACAGTTAACTTGATCTGCACTTTGTCTCTGATGGTTTTGATCTCGGTGATCATTGATGGTGCTTCTGATGTGGATTCTTGAGATGCTTTTTCAATGACAGGAGTAACAGTATCACGGGGAAATCCCTCTTCCAATTCACTGGGGATGGACACTAAAGGATACTTGGTCTCCCTGTCCCCAATCACAACTGTTGCTGCAGACGTGTCTGCTGCTTGTGTGTGGACTTTGACCAGCACACCTTCCATCTCTGTGGGTGTCTCCATCATTCCAGACCCTGAATATTCCTCCCCTCTCTCACCTGCCACTGTAGCCGTGCTATGGAGCACTTCCTCATCCACTGGCATTTTAGCAGTCACTGGTCGAACAGTCGAGCTCATTTCTACAGTGGAAAGATCAGGACCAGAGTCAATAATTTGTTTGGATGTGATCGGTCCCTCACCAGAACTCTCAAATTCTGCAGAAGCAATGTCTTTAACTGAAACTTTCTCTGTAATTAATGATTCCACAATAGCTGGAGGTTTCACAGTTGATGATGTATCTACTTTCTCTGGTATAGTTTTGATTACAGTGGCAACTGATGGGATTTCTGATGTGGATTCTTCAGACTTTTTTTTAATTACCGAGGTAGCAGTGACAGAAGGTTCTCCTTCGTCCATTTTTCTTGTCACTGAATCTAACGTAGATAAGGTTTCCACAACTGATGTGGACGACGTGTCTGACACCTGTACCAGTAAACCTTCCCTCTCTCTGTGTGCCTCAGATAATTTAGATATGGTTGTTCCAATCCCTCGACTGGTTGCTGCTGGAACAACAGTGTGCTGGGATTCCCCATCCAGTGAAATCCTGCTCGTCACTGGAGATAAGGGGCTGCTCACCTCCAGTGTGGAAAGACCTGCATCAAACCGACCGCTTGTGGACATTCCTTCACCAGAACTCTCAAACTCTGGAGAAAGAGGAAATTTGATGGAACTTTTCTCCGTTCTATCAGATTCATCAGCTGCTGGAGGTTTCACAGTTGATGACGTAACTACTTTCTCTGGGATGGTTTTGATTACAGTGATGTCTGAAGCAGTTTCCAATGTGGTTTCCTGGGACTTTTTTTTAATTATTGGGGTTGCAGTGACAGGAAGTTCACCTTCGTCCATTTTGCTTGCCATTAAAGCCAATGTTGATCTGGCTTCCTTATCACCAACCACAACTGTTGTGGCCAACGTGTCTGGCACCTGTGTGTGGACTTCTACCAGTAAACCTTCTTTCTCGCTCTGTGCCTCAGGTGTTGCAGTCCCTCGACCAGGTAGCACTGGCACAGCGGTGTGCAGAGTTTTCCCATCCAGTGCAGTTCTGCTCGTCACTGGAGACACAGTGCTGCTCACCTCCGGTGTGGAAAGATCTGGATCAGACTGAACGTGTCCACTTGTAAACATTTCTTCGCCAGAACTCTCAAACTCTTGGATGACAGGTAGCTTGACTGAAATTTTTTCTGTTATAGCACGCTCATCAGTTGGTGGAGGTTCCGTGAGTGCTTTGCCTGGGATGGTTTTGCGCTCAGGGACCACTAATGTTTCTTCCGGCGTGATTGCTTCAGTTTTCTTTTCAAAGGTTGTTGAAAGGTCATCATGGTGAACTCCTTCACCCACTGCTTTTGTTACTGAAATAGATGTGTTCAAGATTTCCTTTTCAACAATCACTGTGGGAATCTCCGTCAGTGATAAAATCATTGTATCCTCGGTCAGAACTTCACCAGAACCGATCTCTGTTTCTATGCTTGGGGCTTCTTCCATTTTCTCAGTATGCTGTGCTTTTTTCTCAGTGGGTTTTATTGATGTTGAAGAATCCAGTGCAGGTTTGTCGGTAACAACTGCAAAGCTGCTTGTTATCATCTTGATTGGTGGAGCGGATCCTATTTCATATTTTAGTTCTTCTGTTCTTTCTTCAGACTTTAATGTCTTGCGATCGCTACTCTCATATAATTCAGTGACATCTTTGGTTTGTTGTTGCGAGATAACGCCTCGATCTTCCTCGGTTAAAGATGGCACAGTAATACTGGGAGAGATGGTTAACTTTGTAATAGGTGATAGACCTACTGTTTCTGCATCTCCGGCTTTGTATGGTGTAGACATCGTTAAAATTTCAGCGTGCATTTCAGTCGGTGTTGCTATTTCTTCTATTGAGCCTTTGCCAATGATTTTTGAATATATTTCTGGTTTCCTTACAGTAACTGGCTTCACTGAGGTTTCACTCAGATTGTCTGAAGCTGGTTTATGCCCTTCGCCAGAACCCTCAACCACTTCTTTATCAAATGCTTCTTGTGAAATGCTGCCTTCAGTTGTAATCCTCACGGTAGATTTGGGTGAAGTAATGTCTTCTGATGCAGTTGTAACAATTCCAAGGAGGTGCGGTTCCACTTCTATTGATTCAGTTATACCTCGGGGTAAGTCCGTATCATGGGTGGCCGGTGAGATGAGCCCATGCTCTCTCTCAAAAGGACCTTCTGCGCCAAAATGAATTTTCATCTGGTCCTCCGTAACTCCAAAAGTTGCAGTATGTTCAGCTGGACTTTCAGCGCTGGAAACTACTTTTGATCTTTCTGTGGAAATTCCCAAATCCTCAGTTTCAGCAGTCTTGCTCTCAATTGTCAAATACTCCTCCATTTCAGTGTACTTTTCTGTATTATCCAAATCTTGTATCGCACTTAAACTGGGAGATACCTTTTCAACCTGGTCTCCCCTGGCCTCCTCGCCGTCCAGCTTCTCATATGGCGGGTCAAATTCCATCCGAGTCTTCCCAGGAATAAAGCTAAGAGGCGGCTGGCCATCTTCAATGGAAGCTGCTGTGGGCACTTGTGGTAGGAAGTAGTCCGACAAGTCTGGCACTCCACTGCCTGCTTCTCCCACATCAATGTGAATGTGCACGAGGTGTATCTTGGAATGCACTGGTTTAGTCAGACTTTCTGTTGACTGTCTGTCTGATAATGGCAGTGGCTCTGTTGGAGTAGATTTCTCAACTTCAGGTTCTCCTGCTACAAGATCTGAAAAAATGTTCAAAAATATAAATCAGCAAGAGATATTAGAATGTAAAAAAAAGTCATTGAACCTTTTAAGTTACTTCTAATTTCAATTAGCTCGTGTTGAAAGTGTACCTTAACTAAATTCCTTGTTTTCAATTATTTTTCATTAATTATTATTTTGTGAGAAAAGGATGTTTCAGACAATACTGGCCTTCATTATTCACACCCAACTACGCACATTATTTCCTGGAACTCAGGAGAATGAGGGGAAATCTCCAAAGTTCAAAGTAAACTTTATTATCGAAGTACATAAATGTCACCCTGAGATTCATTTTCCTGTGGGCATATTCAGCAAATCTATAGAATAATAACTATAACAGGATCAATGTTTCGCAGAAGACAAAAACACTATGCAAATGCAAATATAAATAAATAGCAATAGATAATAAGAACATGAGATGATGAGATAAAGAGTCTTTAAAGTGAGATCATTGGCTGTAGGAATATTTCAGTGATGGGGCAAGTAGTGAGTGTAGTCATCCCCTTTTATTCAATGGTCTGATAATTTTATGGGTAGTAACTGTTCTTGTACTTAGTGGTGTGAATCCTGAGGCTCTTGAACTTTCTACCTGATGGCAGTAACGAGAAGAGAGCATGACCTGGGTGATGAGAATCTTTAAGGATGGAGACTGCTTTCAGATGATAGTGTTTCATGTTGATGTGCTCAGTGGTTGGGAGGGCTTAAACTGTGATGTACTGGGCCAAGTCAACTACCTTTTGTAGGACTTTCCATTCAGAGGCACTGTGGTTTCCATACCGGGCCATGCTGCGGCCGGTCAATATACCCTCCACTACACATCAATGGAAGTTAGTCAAAGTTTTAGATGCCACACCAAATCTCCAAGACTCCTAAGGAAGTAGAGGCATCTCTGTGCTTTCCTCACAATTATACTTACCTGCTGGGTCTAGGACAGGTCCTGTGAAATAGTCACACCCAGGAATTTAAATCCTGTAAATCTTATAGCAATCATAGGGTTGCTCACTGGTTGAACACCCAAGTTCATGTGGTCTTTCACTGATTATATTATGGGGTTTATTCTATTATGGATCTATTGAGTAGTCCCGCAAGAAAATTAATCTCAGGTTTGTATATGTACTGTGATAATAAATTTACCTTTACCTTGAACATTTGAACTTTGAAGAGAATGGCCAGACTAGTTCAAGCTGAAAGGAAGGCAACAGTAACTCAACTAACCAGGCATTACAACAGTGGTGTTATAGCAATCTTATAGCATCACAGACGTGTCACAGGTAGATAGGCTGTAAGGAAGCTTTTGACAAGTTTGCTTTTATAAATCAGATTATTGAGAAACAGTTGATCGCCTGGGATTTTCACATGCAACAGTCTCTAAAGTGCTGATTGGTGCAAAAAACATCCAGTAAGCTGCAGTTCTGTAAGCAAAAATGCTTTGTTAATGAGTGTCAAGTTTGTTGACAACACCGCTGACACTGGTCGAATCAAAAGTGGTGACAAATCAGCCTGTAGGAGGGAAATTGAAAATCTGACTGAGTGGTGCCACAGAAATGACCTCTTTCTCAACATCAGCAAGTCCAAAGAGCCATATCAAGAGGAGGGAACCAGAGGTCCATCAGCCTCTCCTCATCGGGGGATCAGAGGTGGAGAGGGTCAGCAATTTTAAATTCCTCTGTGTTGTTATTTTGAAGGACCTGTCCTGGACCCAGCACGTAAGTGCAATTACGACGAAAGCCGGGCAGCGCCTCAAAGAGTTTGCGAAGATTCAGCGTGACATCTAAAACTTTGACAAACCTCTATAGATCTGTAGTGGAGAGTAGTAAAACCCACCCCACCACTGGGCACCTCTACAAAAAGCATTGTTGCAGGAAAGCAGCATCTATCACCAGGGACCCCCACCATCCAGTTCATACTCTCTTCTCGCTGCTGCCATTGGGAAGAAGGTACAGGAACCTCAAGAATCACACCACCAGGTTCAGGAACAGTTATTACCCTTCATCCATCAGGCTCTTGAACCAAAGAGAATTTCACTCAGTTTCACTTGTACCATCATTGAAATGTTTCCCCAGCCTATCTCATGTCCTCTTTATTTATTGCTTATTTATTTATTATTATTACTTCTTTCTTTTTGTACTTGCAGAGCTTGTTGTCTTTTGCTCACTGGTTGAACACCCAAGTTCATGTGGTCTTTCACTGATTATATTATGGTTTTTATTCTATTATGGATCTATTGAGTAGTCCCACAAGAAAATTAATCTCAGGTTTGTATATGTACTGTGATAATAAATTTACCTTGAACATTTGAACTTTGAAGAGAATGGCCAGACTAGTTCAAGCTGAAAGGAAGGCAACAGTAACTCAACTAACCAGGCATTACAACAGTGGTGTGCAGAAGAGCATCTCTGAAAGCACAACACGTTGAAACTTGAAGCGGACAGGCTACAACGGCAGCGGACTAGAAATGCACTTTCACTGGCCATTTTATTAGGTACAGGAGGTCCCTAATAAAGTGGCCACTGAGTTTATAAGCAGAAAAATATAAGAAAGCAGAGAATATATAAATGCAGGGTAAGCCTTGAATGGAACACAGATCTCCAGGGATCCACGTTTAGCACCCTAGTCCACAACCTCATCAGGACACATTTAAAGCAAATAGCGCTAAATACATAGAACATGGGCAGTGCAGTTCAGTACAGGCCCTTCAGCTCATGGTGTTGTGCCGACCTACGCAAACCAAACCTAATCCTTCCCCCCATAACCTTTATTTTTCTTGTATCCATGTGCCCATCTGAAAATCTCAAATATCCCTAATCGGTTAAGAAATGAGCAAAAATAATTAAATCAGCGAATGATTGCAAATTCTAGAAACCTTAGAGGCCTCTGCAAGTAAGGTTTGGCTCAGTTTTTAGCTCCATGTCATTTCTGACTTTGACAGAACTGAACTTCAATAACAGACTCCAGTATGCAGCTGATACTAAACTACATCTTCAGCACCAGGAACCAGGATGAATTTCTGCCTCACTTTTTCCTTCAGGAGGAGGAAAGGTAACCTTGCTGATTGAGGCTTGTAATCAAGAGGCATATTCTGGAGCCACCCCCCTGAACTTCAGATTTTTCCATACAAAAGACTGGCGGGCCAGGCCTGTTCCTTCGCATTCTAAAGCACAGCCCGAGGACACTACTAATCCCGCTAAGCTTTTCCTTTCAGATGTCACAACTAAGTGGGCTTGGCATGGCTGTGACAAAAATTAAATGGTATAACAGACTTCAAATTACTCAGATAAAAAGCATCTCCAAGTGAAATTTTAGTTCTTGCTCTGTAATTGCAGCTAATAATTGACATGTGCTGCTATGCTCTGTAAGAAGAAAAGACTCGTAATTTTTTTTAACTATTTACTGAAGTCCATAATGTTACTGGGGCTTCTGGTTCGATTACTTTATAATCACCATCATCATTATGATGTAGGCGATTATTGCCTTTACATGACCATGATAGTTCCTGGCAAATTTTTCCGCAGAAGTGGTTTGCCATTGCCTTCTTTGGGGCAGTGTCTTTACAAGACAGGTGACCCCCCCCCCCCCCAACCACTATCAATACTCTTCAGAAATTGTCTGCCTGACGTCAGTGGTCACATTGCCAGGACTTGTGATGTGCACCAGCTGCTCATACGACCATCCATCACCTACTCCCATGGCTTCACATAACCCTGATCGGGGGGCTAAGCAGGTGCTACACCTTGCCCAAGGGTGACCTACAGGCACGCGGAAGAAAAGAGATCTGAATACTACTGGACTCCTGGTTCGATGTTTGATATTCTATGTATCGTTCGTTTGCCTTTTGCCGTTTGAGCAATTTACTCTTTTATCGCACATTGGGTGCTTAGTGTTTTCTTGTGAAACCCCTTTCACCAGGCACCTCTATAGATGCGGCTTGTTAGCCCTCGCTCAGCGATGAGAAAACCATCTTTCTTGGGCTTCGTACATCTAGGGCAGAAGTGACTTGTGACCCACCAAACCCGAGAGATTGGGGTGTCTCGCACACCCAAACCCCAGTCTGCATGAATACTGTGTGAATAATTGCCCCTATACAATTAGTCGTCGACAGGAAATAACAGATCGTACACTGCATACAATCATAAAGAAAGTAAATTTACGAATGTCAGCTTTATTGAACAGTTCGTAAAAAAGGAAAAGTAAAAAAAATTTAAAAGGGCCCATTAGTTAACCCAGTCCAAATGTGCACATAGTTGGAGTTCATCTTGAAGTTGTCTACAACTCATGCACTGGACCCTCAGTCTATGTGAAACACACCACCTTCCAAACATCGTTTGAAATCCATCTCGAACAAATGGGCGCCCCATGGAAGTATAGGTCCTTCCTCCTTGAAGCCATTCATCAGCCCAAAGCACCTTGGGCAACAGGGACAGCATTCTCAGCCATCACCCTTCCTGTCTTCTCCCATTTCCCGCCATAAAGACCTCAACCCACACCACAGTCCGTCACAAAAACTTCTCCACCCAGCGTTCTCTAGAACCTTTCCCCAATTCCACCATCCTGATTGGCAGACACAACATTCCTAAGTTGAACAACAAAGCGTGCTATCTTAGGTCAAACCCAAACAGGTTGAAATCAGAACAGACTGTCCTTACAGAACTGCTGAAATGAAATACCTACAGCATAGCAGTAAAAATCTTAACAGCATTACAGTTGAATTGGTTCCATAGTGCTTCTTTATTTTGTGGTTGTCTGTGGGAGGACAAATCTCAGAGTTGTATTCTATATGCACACTTTGATAATAATGTTACTTTGAATTTTTGAGCACCTTACGCCTTCTTTGTTAGAGAAGGAACTGTTTTACAAGCAGAATTCGATATTCTCTCATAGTAATTGCCTGGTCCTTCAAGTGGGGCGTTCAGTGCTCTGGACCAGGAAGTCATTCTTTCTAGCCTCCGACGGATTACCACTCCATATTAAGCTGTGATTAAAGGTAATTGACCTGACACAGTAATGGTGTTTATTCCTCCACAGAAGCAACCTAATGCAAAGAGATTAAGGGCGCAAGACACACTGCAGTAGCTGGAAATCCAGTGTAATGCATACAAAATGCTGGAGGAGCTCAGCAGCTCAAGCAGCATCTATGGAAAGGGAATGAACAGTTGATGTTTTGGGCTGAGATCCTTCATCAATGATCAACTTCGTTTGCCACGTACAGTACATTTACATGAATTAGAAACTTACTGTGATGTGTTGGCGCAGCATTCAACAAAAAACAGCACTGAACAATTAGAAAGTATGGATATGGAATAAAATGTGCATAAATACATAAATACCAGCATTAGTTACAATTTAACGGTATTACAAAAAGTAGTTTAAAGTGTTTACATTGCAGAGCATTGAGGGGATGGAGGCTAACTGGAATGGTTGATCAGATTAACGGCCTGGGGGAAGAAACTTTTAAGATGGCATGATGTTTTATTACCCTCTAGCACTTTCCAGAAGGGAGCTTCCAGCTACAAATGACTTTGTAACAACGCTCAGCAAGAGCCCACGGAATGTGACAGTGAATTAAGAAAATGCTACAGGGAACAGCTTAACACAAGAGAGATGTTACACATCCTCCAGCCTATTCTATTGTGACCTCACATTGGAGATAAATTTCAACTCAAATTCCTTCTCGTTAAAACAATTCCCAACTCCACTGCCCGCAGCTCCACCCTGGGCACAACCCTCCCTACCGTAGAGGGCATCTTCAAATAGTGATGCCTCAGGAAAGTGGTATCCATCACAAAGGACCCTCACGATCTGGGATACGCCCTCTTTTCATAATCATCATCAGAATCAGAGAGGAGGTACAGGAGCCTGCAGTCACACACTCAATGTTTTAAGGACAGCTTCTTCACCACCTCCACCCCACGCCACCCGCCATCAGATTTCTGCCTGACCAACGAACCCATGAACACTAGCTCACTGTTTCTTGCATTACTTATTTATTTTTCGCATATACAACGGATTCCAATTAATTGGGGGATATCAGGACCAGTGCACTTTGGCCCAATTAAGTGGCCGTCCCAATTAGCCAAAGTTTCATGGAAATAGTTCAAAAAAGACAAAATACTGTTTAATGGAGCAACAAATTATGTATTTAAATGGAATACAGAACAAATTAGAATACTGCCAGTTTAACTACAGTACCATGGAACAGTGTATCAGTTGGTAATAGTTATCAACAGAGAAATTCATACTCTGCTGTGTTCTTTTGATTAACTATAAATGAATAAAATCAGTGCAGACACCAGTACAGATAATGGACTGCCTTCATTGCCTTCCTGCATATAGTACTGTCTAAACTCATTGCTTTTTTATTCGGTATCAGCCAGCCCAAATAAATAGCATAATATAAGCACACGTAACTGGTGCTATTTAAAACCTGTTCACTCTAAGCACGGTGTAGTGTCTAATGGTTACACAAATGCACATGACCGGCATTAGTTAGAAACTCTTCTATCCTGAAAATCTTCATTTTCATTGTAACGTTCAAGGTGATTGTGGATACCTTCAAATTCTTCATAGTTCCCAACTTGTTGAAGTGGTGGAATCATTTCATTTTCACTCCTGACCATTTCTCGCATCTCCAAGCCTGAATGCTTGAAACCATGGTGAGCAAAACTGTCTAAATTGTCTTACTCTTTATTTCTCACCAACTCTCAGTGACAAAACCATTGCTTTTTGAATACAAGCACATGCAACTGATGCTATTTAAAAATTGTTCACTCTACGCATAATGTTTTGTCTAACGGCCACACAGGTGCACACGACTGACACTAGTTGGAAACTGTTCGGCAACAGTTTCCTGTCCCAAATAAACAAAGAAAATCCGGCTATTTTTTCAATTAGTTTTTGTTCTTTAAGGGTTGTCCCAAATAAGTATCTGCCCTGATTAACCAATGGCCCAATTATCCGGAGTCCACTTTATTTCTTACTATAATTTATTGTGTAGGTTATGTATTGCACTGTACAGCTGCAGCAGAACAGCACATTTCATGACATGTTAGTGATAATAAACCTGATTCTGATTGCCCCAAATAAAGCATATTTAACTTCAACCTGAGCTCCCTCAACATAACAACATTGTGCTGAGGTTTGTACAATCCTTTTCAATAATATATTACTTTATATTAAGTTCTGCTATTTTCATATTGTAATATTTCTGCATTACTCCTTTGGTGTTTACAAGTACTTACAGTAATCTTAAAAGTTAATAATATTTTGTGGAAAAAACAGGTAAAGAATTTACAGGTTTCTGGCTGCTTATTGTTTAGCCCGGGATATCAGGTTATTTTATCTCAGGCGAGCTAAATGCTTCAGGAATCTAATCCTATCTGTGTTCATTTGCTCAGCTGCAGCTAGCATAATGTTTTACAATGCCAATAAAGCATGCCCACAATTTTCTAACCCTAATCTGTATGCCTTTAGAATGTGGGAAGAACCAGCGCACCTGGGGGAAATCTACGAGATCACAGGGAGAACTTACGAACTCCTTACACACAACGGTAGGAATTGAACTGGATTTTTTTTTTACCTGAAGACAGTTCCACCCCCACCGCACCACCTAAGCTGATGTCATATTTAAGTGGGAGTATCTTCAAGGAATCTTTCCATCCAAGTTACAGGGACCAGTTGCCTGCATCTTAACTGATAGCATCACATTCTTGGTCTGGAGACACACGAATGTGAGGAACAGAAAAGCCTTCAGAAAGTGGTGGATTCAACCCAGTCCATCACAGCCAAAGCCTTCCCTGTCAGTGAGCACAGTTGCACAGAATGCTGCCACAAGAAAGCAGCATCCATCATCAAGGTCCCCCACTACCTAAGCCAGGCTCACTTCCCATGCTACCATCTAGTAGAAGGTACAGAAGCCTAATGTCCAACACCACCAGGTTCAGAAACAGTTATTATATTTCAACCATCAACCAGGGTAATAACTTCGCTTATCTCAACTCTGAACTGATACCACAACCTATGAACTCACGCTCAAGGATTCTACAACTCATGTTATTTAATTTTTATATTTTCCCTGTTTATGATCTTTTACACATTGGTTGTTTGTCAGACTTTCCTTATGTATAGTTTTTCATAAATTATATTGCATTTCTTTATTCTCCTGTAAATATCTGCAAGAAAATTAACCTCAAAGTAAAATATGTTGGCATATATGTACTTTGTCAGTGCAGGACTCTGTTATCAGGTAGAACACTCCTACTGTGATAATGACTTAAAATCAAGCTTACTCCATCCTAGTCACTGAACTCCAATTTTGCTTCATTCAAAATATTTGAAAGTTTGTAAGATTTCGGGAAATTATTATTTTAAAATATCAAAATAAAATTAGGAAGTATTGAAGCATTTTGAAAGAACAATTAAAAAGAAAATGCTCAGAAATAATTAAAAAGTTAAACTAAAATAAGAATTAAAGATTGTCTTTCCCTTTGCCTCCAATTCCACACACAGAGCCCTCACTGAGATTATGGATTCCCAGATCCTTTGTCTTGGGATCTGACTGTCAGCTCCCGAGCATGATGTTGGACAAGAAAGGTTCTCTCTGTGGAACTCCATGTGCAGTCCATCAGCAGAAGGACACAGCCCCATCTGGCAATCCAAATCTCATATCTCTATATTTGCTAATGCATGCATGGAAGTCTAAGACTGGCTGCTCTTTAATGGCTGCATCAATGGCTACTCTGAGGAGAATCACCAACTCCAGCTGTGAAGATTCAATCTACTGCCATTTGTTCAAATCTTTAAGACCACTTCATTTATTCAATACTACAAGTTATAGAACAAAGAACACTACAGTGCAGTGCAGGTCCTTCAGTCCAAGATGTTCCACGTACCCATCATTCTCTATGTAAAAAAACTTGCCACTGACATCCTCCCTATGCCTCATCATCTTAAAAGTATGCCCCTTCATATTAGCCATTTCTGACCTGGGAAAAAGTCTCTATAGGTCCACTCTATCTATATATCTCATAATCTCGTAGAAGCCAAAAAAATCCCCCCTCATCTACCTTCACACCAAAGAGAAATGTCCTAGCACGCTCAACCTATCCTCAAAAGACACGCTTCCTAATCCAGGGTCCTTAATCATATGTTATCATTTATATGGGCCAATAGTTTAATCTTTAATTAACTGTTGTTAATTGTATAAGTATTTTGTACTGAATCACTTTAAAAGTGAGAAAATCTAAACTTTAAATTCAGGTGTCTAAATATCTCAATAATGCAACCAACCAACCTACTGCCGCAGATGGGATGAAGCAGAATTTAAAGACATGTTTGCTCTGTAACAGGACACTACAAAGCCCTAACATCAGAAAAGCCTTCAATATGAGGTTGGTGGTTCCCAGATAATCACATCAGCTCTTTCCTTTAAGCCTCAGGCTCGGAATTAAATGGAGGAAATGGCTGGCTGGTGACTTAACCTGTCAATAAATCTCACTACTCAGAGCAAGTTTAACCCATGCCTGGCTGTCTACGGCAGAATCCTTTCCTTCTTAACTACATTTCTGAAGAGGACTCTGTTTGACAATTACAGAAAATCTACTATTTGCAGTCTTTCAATTGTTTTTCCAAAACAAAAGTGAATAGGAACTCAGAGTTACTTTTCACGTATTGAGTGGATAGGCAGAGGAGGGGATGACTAACACCAGGGGGACATAATTTTAAGATGATTGGAGAAAAGTATAGGGGGATTTCAGAGTGAAGTTCTTTACACAGAAAGTGGTGGGCACATGGAATGCCCTGTGAAAGGTGGTAGTGGAGGCAGACATATTAGAAACATTTAAGAAACTCTTAGATAGCCACAAGGATGATAGAAAAATAGAGAGGTATGGGAGAGAGAAGGATCAGATTGATGTTAGAGTAGGTTAAAAGGCCAGCACAACATTGTGGGCTGAAGGGTCTGTACTGCACTGTAATGCAGACATCCCACCTCTCCCGGAACTTCCGGGACTCTCCCGCATATTTAATAGTGGCTCCCTGATGCCCGCAAATTATATACAATATCACGGAAATCAATTTTTTTGAGAGCAAGCGAGAGAAAAACAAGAGAGAGCGCGTGAGCGAGAGAGAGCGAGGGAGAGAGAGAGAGAGGGAGAGCACGAGTGAGAAACAGAGAGAGCAAGCAAGAGAATGAGCGAGCGAGAAAGCAAGCGGGAGCGCTTGAGAGCACGCGAGCGACCACGAGAGAGAGAGAGGGGGAGCGCGCCATGGCAGAGTGTTCCAAAAACATAATAAAATGTACGCCACCCCAGACTACACTAAAGTGTACTCCTGCCTAATAAGGGTCAAAATAATGACAGTGTTGGTCGCTGCACTGTTTGCAACAGTGACTTTTCTATTGCCCATGGTGGGTTGACTGTAAAAGACACGTTGAGGTGAGTTTAACAGGTGTCATTCGTTCATTAGCATAGCTAATATTATTTAAACTAGCTGGCCAGCTGCTAAGGCGCTACTCTATTGCAGACATCCCACCTCTCCCGGAAGTCTCCCACAAATTGATGGTGCTACCTCCCTGAAATGAGTTTTTGCAGGGTGGGATGTCTGTGTAGTGCTATTTGCTTTTACCTTTCTCTGGGATTATGCAATATTAGAAAGACAATGACAAGCAAAGATTACCTATTCTGTCTGCCCTCTGCCTTTCCTCTAACATCCATAGGATTATTGTTTCATTGTAGCTACACCTCCAAAGTTTGATAAATGTTGAGAAGCATTTCCTAATTTTCCTTATTATCCAGGTCAGCTCCAAGTGTAGCTTGGGTTATAGAGCACTACACAGAAAAAGGCCCACCCGCCCATCAAGTCTGTTCTAAACTATTATTTGACTTATTCCCAACAGCCAATACTTGGACCACAGCCCTCCATAACTTTCCCTTCCATGTACTTGTACAAATTTCTTGTAAGTGTTGATATCGAACCTGCATCCACACTTCCACTGGCAGCTTGTGCCATGCTTGCATTCTTGCATTCTGAGTGAAGAAGCTCACAGTCATGTTCCCCTTAAATAGTTCACCTCTCACCCTTAGCCTATGATCGCGAGTTCGTCTCACCCAACCTCAGTGGAAAAAGCCTACTTGCATTTATTCCCCTCATAATTTTGTATACCTTTATGAAATCTCTCCTCACCCTCCTGCACTCCAGTGAATAAAGTTAAAACCTATTCAAAAGCTTCTCTATTATTCAGGTCCTCAGGTCCTAGTAACATCCTTCTGAATTTTCTCTGTACTCTTTCAATCTTACTGATATTTTTCCTGGAGGTAGGTGACCAGAACTGCGCATAACATTCCAAATTAGGTCTCGCGAACGTCTTATACAACTTCAACATAGCATCCCAATTCCTGCACACAATAGTTTGAATTATGAAAGGCAGTGTGCCAAGATTGCAACAGAAATTCAATGAAGGTGACATTGGCTCAGAGTCAGGCCAGCTTTCCCACTCATTAGTTCCTCAAAGCTACAGGTCAGACACATTCAACGACGTGAGATCAAATAAGGAAAATACTTTGCCCATTGTCCATGTAATCTTTTCCAATATGAATCATCGATTTAAGAGGAACTGTTTTAAAAATGTTAGGGAAAATTGAAGAAGATTTATAATTAATTTAAGCGATTGCATTATCTAGAAAAATCATAGAGCTTTCAGAACACTACAGTAGAGAAACAGGCCCTTTGGCACATCTTGACCATACCAAACTAGTATTCTGCCTGGTCCCACTCAACCCACACCCAGACCATAGCCCTCCCATCCATGTACTTATCCAAATATCGCTTAAATGGTGAAATCAAACCTGTATCCAGTACTTCCTCCGGAAGCTTGTTCCACACTCTCTTCACAAAGTGAAGAAGATCCCACTCATGTTACTCTTAAAACATTTCATCCTTTACACTTAACATATGACCTCTGGTTCTGATCTCACCAACCCTCAGTGAAAGAGGCCTACTTGCATTTACTGAATCTCTACCCCTCATGATTTTGTGTACATCCATCAAATCTCCCCTCATTCTCCCACACTCCAAGGGATAAAATTTGGAATTATTTTGTCTTAAATGAAAAGGTAGCAGCAGAGTGCTGTAATTTGGAAAGTTTGCGATAAACATCCAGATTTCTTTACAAAAGACAATTGTACATTGCAACCCTTACTGTAGGGAGGGACCTTGTTCCCAGATAGGGATCTGCATGTGTCGCAGCATTCCAGAAGGCAAAGCCACATTGTTGGCATGTGTGTCAAGAAATGCAAGATGGAAAAAAATAAATTTTGTGTTTATTTATTGACCTTTTCCTTCTCGCACAATTTCCAGAGAGTGAATGATATTCTATATCTCAAAATTTTTGTGTAGAGATTTGTGAAATCTGTAGGACCAAAATTCTTTTTCCCTGGACTGCTGCGATACAAGGATTACCAAGAGAGAACATGATACACACAAGAGATTCTGCAGTTGCTGGAAATCCAAAGTAACACATAGAAAATGCCGGAGGGATTCTGTAAGGCATGCAGCATCTATGGAGAGGAATAAGGTTCCATTGGCGTCTCAGACTGCTTGAATCCTGATGGAATCATGAAGCTATCAGGCAGGAACTTGGAAGTATAAATTGGGAACAGATGTTCTCAGGGAAATGTACGGCAGAAATGTGGCAAATGTTCAGGGGATATTTGCGTGGCGTTCTGCATAGGTACGTTCCAATGAGACAGGGTAAGGATGGTAGGGTACAGGAACCATGATGTACAAAGGCTGTTGAAAATCTAGTCAAGAAGACAAGAAAAGCTTATGAAAGGTTCAAAAAACTAGGTAATGGTAGTGATCTAGAAGATTATAAGGCTAGCAGGAAGGAGCTTGAGAATGAAATTAGAAGAGCCAGAAGGGGCCGTGAGAAGGCCTTGGCGGGCAGGATTAAAGAAAACCCAAGGCATTCTACAAGTATGTGAAGAGCAAGAGAATAAGACGTGAGAGAAAAGGACGAATCAAGTGTGACAGTGGAAAAGTGTGTAAGGAAACAGAGGAGATAGCTGAGGTACTTACTGAATACTTTGCTTCAGTATTCGCTACGGAAAAGGATTTTGGCGATTGTAGGGATCACTTGAGCATATAGACATTAAGAAAGAGGATGTGCTGGAGTTTTTGGAAAGCATCAAGTTGGATAAGTCCCCGGGACCGTACAAGAAGTACCGCAGGCTGCTGTAAGAGGCAAGGGAGAAGATTGCTGAGCCTCTGGTGATGATCTTCGCATCATCAATGGGAGAGGTTCCAGAGGATTGGAGGCTTGCTGATGTTGTTCCCTTATTCAAGGGAGTAGAGATAGCCCAGGAAATTATAGACCAGTGAGTCTTACTTCAGTGATTGGTAAGTTGATGGAAGAGATCGTGAGAGGCAGGATTTATGAACATTTGGAGAGGCATAATATGATTAGGAATAGTCAGCATAGCTTTGTCAAAGGCAGATTATGCCTTATGAGCCTGACTGAATTTTTTGAGGATGTGACTAAACACACTGATGAAGGTAGAGCAGTAGACGTAGTGCATATGGATTTTAGCAAGGAATTTGATAAGGTTATTGGAAAAGTAAAGAGGCATAGGATCCAAGGGTCCTTGCTTTATGGATCCAGAATTGGCTTGCCCACAGAAGGCAAAGAGTGGTTGTAGACGGGTCATATTCTGCATGGAGGTCAGTGACCAGTGGTGTGCCTCAGAGAACTGTTCTGGGACCCCCTCTGTTTGTGATTTTTATAAATGACCTGGATGAGGAAGTGGAGAGATGGGTTAGTAAATTTGCTGATGACACAAAGGTCGGGGGTGTTGTAGATAGTGTGGAGGGCTGTCAGAGGTTACAGCGGGACATTGATAGGATGCAAAACTGGGCTGAGAAGTGGCAGATGAAGTTCAACCCAGATAAGTGAGAAGTGGTTCATTTTGGTAGGTCAAATACGATGGCAGAATATAGTATTAATGGGTAAGACTCTTGGCAGTGTGGAGGATCAGAGGGATCTTGGGGTCCGAGTCCATAGGACATTCAAAGCTGCTGCGCAGGTTGACTCTGTGGTTAAGAAGGCATACGGTGCATTGGCCTTCATCAATGGTGGGATTGAGTTTAAGAGTTGAGAGGTAATGTTGCAGCTATATAGGACCCTGGTCAGACCCCACTTGGAGTACTGCGCTCAGTTCTGGTTACCTCACTACAGGAAGGATGTGGAAACTACAGAAAGGGTGCAGAGGAGATTTACAAGGATGTTGTCTGGATTGGAGAGCATGCCTTATGAGAGTAGGTTGAGTGAACTTGGCCTTTTCTCCTTGGAGCGACAGAGGATGAGATGTAACCTGATAGAGGTGTATAAGATGATGAGAGGTATTGGCCATGTGGATAGTCAGAGGCTTTTTCCCAGGGCTGCAATGGCTAAAACAAGAGGGCACAGTTTTAAGGTGCTTGGAAGTAGGTACAGAGGAAATGTCAGAGGTAAGTTTTTTATTCAGAGAGTGGTGAGTGCATGGAATGGGCTGCTGGCGATGGTAGTGGAGGTGGATACGATAGGGTCTTTTAAGAGACTCCTGGATAGGTAAATGGAGCTCAAAAAATAGAGGGCTATGGGTAACCTTAGGTAATTTCTAAAGTAAGTACATGTTCGGCACAACATTGTGGGCTGAAGGGCATGTATTGTGCTGTAGTTTTTCTATGTTTCTATGAAACATCAACTCTTTATTCCTTTCTATGGATGCTGCCTGACCTGCTAAGGTTGAATAAAGTATACATACTTTGATAATAAGTTGCTTCAAACTTTGAGCTCCTCTAGTTTTTTGTGTGTAGTCCATAATCATGTCTGGTGCTATTTTGATATCATGGGGAGATGGTCACCTGAACCATGATAATCAAATGAAGCTGTGATACTCCACAATGCAGACATCCCCTTGCTGGCCAATTGTTCTCGGGCACCATTCTCTAAGAAGCCTTATCTTCTAGCAATAGCTTTTTCACCATTCTCACTTACCAGCCAATTCTTACTGAGAGCAAACCATGAAGGAAAAGAATAAGGCAGAAATTGAAATAACACAAAGAAGTATTTTACGAACAAAAGTTGTATTATTTTAAATAATGTTTGAGGATATTTATATATATTTTCTCTCTTTTTGCACTACTTATTTAATAAAAAAATTGTAGATATACATATTTCTATTGTAATTTAGCTTCCATTTAATACACTGTACTGCCACCACAAAACACATTTCATGACATATGTCAGCGATATTAAACCTGATTCTAGTTTTAAATAGTAAGATTTTAGAGCATTCTGTAAGTAATAATAAAGACTTACACCACGCTTCACAAATCTTTGTCAGGTCACTTTGCAATACACTCAGACACCACTTGATGCTGAGGACATGTTGCTCGAAGGTGAAGCATTATATAAATCAGCACCATGTGGAGATATTATAATATTGTGTAAATGAAGATGTGTGCTGATAAAAGGGAACCAAACCAAAATATATGATATATTATTTTATGTATACACAGTAATTTGTGGAGTAACAGACACACAGATAGGTCTAATCTATGCGTCAGTGGAGCAGTAACACATCACAGCAGCAGCAGCAAAGGGAAGCAGTTGGTCCTTACATCGTAGAGGAGGGACCAGGCTGTGGCTCCTCCTCTAACCGGGGCCTCTTCTTCAAGAAGACATCAAGTTTTGACTGCCTTTGGTTAAGTTTCCACTCATGAAGCAGTTCTCGGTGGCAAGAAATCATGTCGAGGACACCCCTCTTTGCCTTATTAATTCGCTCCCAGTCAGGGTCATTATTGATGAGCTGGTCCATGAGTCGTCTGATCATGGTGGTGCCAGTGCTGGGGAATTTTGTGGCGAGGTTTCTTGCTGGTGTTTCTTCTTCTCCATCTGTGTCCTCAGATTCGCCCGGGATGCTTTGCTCTGCCAGTTTTCAATGCTCTTCATTATTAAGGCTGTCACCATGAGAATGCAGTAACTCTTCAACGTCACCATCACTAACATCACTGGAAGTGGCAGGCTGCTTTCCAGACATTATGGGTGAAAAAAAAAGGAATGAAATGGCAAGGGGCAAGAATGTTTGCACACGTGGGGAAGGCAGAGCATGAACTAATACGTACATGATCGCAGTGGCTCAGAGTGTATGTAAAGTGCTCTCATTGGCTGATTGAATGGTTACCTCAATGGTGCCCACTCTTGAGAAGTTTTAAGTTTGGAATGAATTTCTGTCATTTTAAAAAAAATTTCAATAAAATAATTGAATAACTGTGTTGTAAAGAATCAGCACTCTGTGGGGTAGCTCTGCGGGCCTGCCCCCTAAAACCCTCACTAATTTTTATAGATGCACCGTAGAAAGCATTCTTCTAGGGTGCATCACAACCTGGTATGGAAGTTGTCCTGTCCAAGACCGGAAGCTGCACAACATTGTGAACACGGCGCAGCACATCTCACAAACCAATCTTCCATCCTTGGACTCACTTTACATCGCACGCTGTCGGAGCAGTGCTGCCAAGATAAACAAGGACATGACCCACCCAGCCAACACACTTTTCGTCCCTCTTCCCTCCGGGAAAAGGCTCAGGAGCTTGAAGACTCGTATGGCCAGATTTGGGAACAGCTCCTTTCCAACTGTGATAAGACTGATGAACGGATCCTGATCCGGATCTGGGCCATACCCTCCAAATATCCGGACCTGCCTCTCGGTCTTTTTGCCCTACCTTACTTTCCACTTTTCTATTTTCTATTTATGATTTATAATTTAAATTTTTAATATTTACTATCGATTTGTAATCCAGGGAGTGTGAAGTGCAGAATCAAATATTGCTGTGATGATTGTACGTTCTAGTATCAATTGTTTGGCGACAATAAAGTATAAAGTATGCAGGATCTGAGGGTACTTTAATGAAAGTATAGTTTGTAATATCTGACCATGGCAAATTCATGACTCTCCCTTAAATGCTTTGGAGAGCGGTGCAAAGTAACAGACCCTGTAGAGGAGCTCGAATCTATCAGAGTGCCATGATTTCCAGAACATGTCACACCGTGGAATTGTGGAAATCTCAAACTTTACGTCAGTTCAACAGTGTTGTGTTAGTAAACAAACAGCTTCACCTCCGTCCATTAAAATATCATCATCATCATCATCATCATGTGCTGTGTCGTATGACATGGACGATCATGGTCTTTCCATGACCATGACGTGCTTGGCAAATTTTTCTTCGGAAGTGGTTTGCCATTGCCGCCTTCTGCTCAGTGTCTTTACAAGACAGGTGACCACACCCATTATCAATACTGTTCAGAGATTGTCTGCCTGGCATCAGTGGTCGCATAACCAGGGCTTGTGATGTGCATCAGCTGCTCATACGACCATCCGCCACCTGCTCCCATGGCTTCACGTGACCCTGATCGGGTGGGGGTGGGTTAAGCAGGTGCTACCCCTTGCCCAAGGGTGACCTGCAGGCTAGCAGAGGGAAGGAGCACCTTACACCTCCTTTGGTAGAGACGAGTCTCCACCCCGCCATCAGCAAAACATCATAGAAATAATTGTTGCACCCAATTCACCCAGTGAAATTATAAGTAAGTGCATTCTCTCATTGCAACACTTACGAACATAAACCAAAAAGCAGTACAGTATGATATCGAGCTTTTGGTCCACGATGTTGCACCAACTTACATAAGCCTATTCCTAGATCAATCTAATGCTCCTTTCCATACAACCCTCCACTTCTCTTTCATCTCTATATATACATATATATATATATATGGTAACTAGTAAAATTAGGTAAGTAGTACAAAAGCAGAAATTTAAAAAAAGTAGTGAGCTAGCGTTCATGGGTTCAGCGTCCATTCAGAAATTGGAAGGCAGAGGGGAAGAAGCTGTTCCCGAATCATTTCAGTGTGTGCTTTCAGGCTTCTGTACCTCCTTCCTGGGTGATGGGAGCCCTTAACAATGGGTGCTGCCTTTTTGAGGCACTGCTCCTTGAAGATGTCCAGGATACTACAAAGGCTAGTGCGCATGATGGAGCTGACTAGGTTTACAACTCCTTGTAACTTATTTTGATCTTGTGCAGTAGCCCCCCCCACACACACACACACACATATACACACACACACACCAGATGGTGATGCAGCCAGTTAGAATGCTCTCCATCATACATCTGTAGAAATTTGCAAAAGTCTTTGGTGACATACCAAATCTCCTCAAGCTAATAAAGAAATGTGGTAGCCGATATCGTGCCTTCTTTGTAGCTGCATCAAATTGTTGGGACCAGGTTAGATCCTCAGTGATATTGACACCCAGGATCTTGAAACTGCCAACTCTTTCCATTTCTGCTTCTTCTATGAGGATTGGTGTGTGTTCCCTCATCTTACCCTTTCTAAAGCCCACAGTCATTTTTTTGGTCTTACATACATTGCTGCTGTGACACCACTCAACTGGTATATCTCACTCCAGTACACCCTCACGTCACCATCTGAAATTCTGCCAACACTAGTTGTATCGTCAGCAAATTTATAAATCGCAGTTGAGCTGTGCCTCGTCGCATAGTCCTGGGTGGAGAGGGTACAGCAGTAAAGAAGCATGGCTCAACTATACCCATCAGAGTAGCCAAGGAATCATCTATTGAATCCCTGCAAGATCTAAAATTCAAAACATCTGAAATAATTTTAAAAAGAGGTTGGGGGTCAGTTTGGGTGCAAGGCCACCTATGTCGCATATGTTAATGATTTTCAATTTGCATCCTGTTTGACTGAATTGTTCATTGTAAGATGCCAATAATGAACCAACATTGCTTAATTTATTTAAATACACACATTGTATGAAACAAAGCATTCATTTGCATCAAGCACAAACTATGAATAAGGCACTTTCAAAAGTAAAAGTCAAGAACAGGATCATTTGGACTGGCTGATTAACCTGTTGATGGATGGAAAATGACAAGGCTTATTTTGCTTGAGGGCAATTCTTTCTGTTGGTCCTGAGATGCTGGGAAAGAGAGAAGGTTTTTGTTTCATACTTCATTTAAAGTTTGGGGCCTCCTGTACACCGCCACTGCCCTTGGCTTCTTTGTGCAGGACTTAATTCATTCATATTTAAGTTTGTTTACAGTGAAGGATTAACAGACCCCAGCAGGGAATATGCCTGGAGCTGTCTACCAAAGAGATTTCATAAATAAATGGATATCACGTCTCTCTTTTTGTCTATACCTGTAGCGAAGCAAGTGCTGAATTAGCGGAAAATTCTCTGCTTCGTCTCCTAAAGCAACCAATAAAGAGTCTACTAACAACTCAGAAATGCAAAACTTACTCAAGCTGTGTTTTTAGTAAACTAAAATATATGTTTTATAAACACAAAATATTCTGCAGATGCTGGAAATCAAGAGCAACACACACTAATTGCTGGAGCATCTCAGGTCAGGCAGCACCTATGGTTATGAATAAACAGTTGATGTTTCCGGCCAGACTGGAAAGGTAGTGGGAAGAAGCCATGTTTGAAACTTTGCGACCAAAAATAGTTTGCATCTGCTGTAAACTGAATATTATAGAGGCATAGAGTATTAGTTCAGAAACATGCCCTTCAGCCCATCTAGTCCATGTGCAACTGTTCTTCTGCCTAGTCATCTACCTGCACCCGTACCATATACCTCCAAACTAGTCCCATCCATGTACTTACCCAAACTTCTCTTAAATAAGACTATTAGATATAGGAGCAGAATTAGGCCATTCACCCCATAGAGTCTGATCCACCGTTCCATCATGGCTGATTTAAGACCATAAGACAAAGGAGCAGAATTAAGCTATTTGGCCCATCGAGTCTGCTTCGCCACTCCATCATGACTGATCTTTTTTTTTTTCCCTCCTCAGCCCCACTCCCTGGCCTTCTCCCCGTAATCTTTGATGGTGTGGCCAATCAAGAACCTATTAATTTTTGCTTAAAATACACCCAATGACCTGGCCTCCACAGCTGCCTATGGAAATAGATTTCACAAATTCACCATCCTCTGGCTAAATAAATTTCTCTGCATCTCTGTTTTAAATGGATAACCTTCTATTCTGAAGCTACACCTTCTTGTCCTAGACTCCCCCACCATAGGAAACATCCTTTCCACATCTACACCTTTCAACATTCGAGAGGTTTCAATGAGACCCCCTCCCATCCTTTTAAATTTCAGTGAATACAGGCCCAGAGCCATCAAACATTCCTCATATGATAATCCTTTCATTCCCGGAATCAACCTTGTGAATGCCCTCTGAACCCTCTCCAAAGCCAGCACATCTTTTCTTAGATAAGGAGCCAAAACTGTTCACAATACTCAAGGTGAGGTCTCACCAGTGCCTTATAGAGCCTCAGTGTCACATCCCTCCTCTTATATTCTAGACATCTCAAAGTGAATGCTCACATTGCATTTGCCTTCCTCACCACCAACTCTACCTGCAAGTTTTTGGATTTTCTCTCAGTTTAGGGAATAGTTTGCACATTTATTTCTACTACCAAAGTGCATGACCAGGCATTTCCAACATTATATTTCATTTGCCATGTTCTTGCCCATTCTCCAAACCTGCAGCCTTCCTGTTTCCACAACACTACATGCACCTCAACCAATCTTCGCATCATTTGCAAACTTGGCAACAAAGCCCATCTATTCCATCATCTAAATCATTGATATACAGCATGAAAAGAAGTGGTTCCCAACACTAACCCTGTGGAACTTCACTAGTCACTGGCAGCCAACCAGAAAAGGATCCTTTTATTCCCACTCGCTACCTCCTACCAATCAGCCAATGCTCTAACCATCCCTCTCATTGCCACTCTCCTGGCTTTCTCACCATAGCTTTTGACGCCCTGACTAATCAAGCACCCATCAACCTCTGCTCTAAATATACCCAATGACTTGGCCTCCACAGCCACCTACGGCAATGAAGGAAAACCATATGGCATAGGAGCAGAATTAGGCCGTTCGGCCCAAATGTTTCAATCGAACCCATATTTGCCACATCCGCTGGTATCTTTTTTTTTAAAGAAACTGTGGTTGATCTGCAATTCAGATTCTTATTTTAAATAATATCTTGGTTGAATTGTTTCTAAGTTCAATTCTCACTCTCGAAACCTTTCCGATTTCCCAGTGGTAGAATCTCAGATGGTGACAAGGAGGAGTACAGGAGGGAGTTAGATCAGCTGGAGGAGTGGTGTTGCAACAACAAGCTTGCACTCAGCATCCGTCAGATCAAAGAATTAATTGTGGATCTCAGGAATGTACCATGGAGAGCATTCTAACTGGTAAGGAGGCACCAACGCAGAGGACTGAAAAAGCTCCAGGGCAACCTGGAGTCTACAGACCCCTCAGTTAATGGTATGGGTCTATGGCTGTGATGTGGGGTTTAATTTATCTGTCAGTCGAAAGCTGGTTCCATCGTACCAGTCCTCAAATTGGCCCGTTTGAAGGATGCAGCAGCTCTTTCCCATTGGTCGCCTTGTGTGCCACAGTACCGGTGGCTGGTTTCTAGCACCTCAGGTTTAATAATAGCAGGTGCAGGAGGCTCAGTTTCTTTCCTCTTGTCTCCAGCACTCCTCTTCACACTGAGATCGTGACCAGCGCTGAGGAACCTTTGGGAAAGTTTGTTCCAGACTTGCACTCTTGGCTAAGTATCTGTTTGTTGAATATTTAGTTTTGTAGTTTGCGCAATTTGGGGGGAACTTAAATGTTTTACTGTTTGTAAGTAAATGATTCATATGCTTATTTGTAGTCAGTGTCTTCTATCTCACTCACCAAACCATTGAACCTGCTGCCATGTTACAACGGCATAAAAAAGACTGGGTACCCCTGCCAGCTCCATCATGGGCACTAGCCCCCTCCCCCCCACCCACAGTCAAGGATGTCTCCAAAGGTGATGCTACAAAAAGTTGCAGATCTGAATGCCCGCCTTTTGTGATTACTAGATGCAGGCCTTCCGTTGCTGACATCCAGGAAGCGAGGATGTGGCAGCTGTCAGTCCCATCAACGTAAACCTGCCGGATCGTTTAAGACCACTGTGCTGGAGAGCCTGTTTGTTATTAAATGCATTTGGTCTTTCTCAGTGCAAGTGGTAGTGACATAATTATGGCATGGCATTGTTACACCATCCATAATTCTCTCTGTAGCACGATTTAGATGTCACTGCATTGTGATATCAAGTCAAGTGTATTGCCAACATTTCTCCAGTCCAGGGTGTAAAGCACTGTAGTGTATATACAGTAAGACACATATAACGCACAATAACTTACAAAAGTAAGAATTAAATCCACAAATCAATTACACATAGATTTTTTAAAAGTAGTGCATAAATTAAATATTGCTAGGTACAGAACAAATTGTCTGGTGTCACTTCTTGAATGTGATGTGGCAGGGAGTTCAGAAGCCTAATGATCTAAGGGAGGAAACTGTTTCTCATCCTGACCATTCTTGTCATTATGCATTGTAGTCTCCTGCCTGATGGTAGAAAGTCTAAGAGGATGCTGGATGGATGGGTGGGATCTTTGATCATGCTAAGGACCCTGTGTATGCAGCGCTTCTGATAAATATATGCTCCATCCAAAACACAGGGGATAATCCACTTGTGCAAAGAATGGCCGTCGCCACAGCTCACAGGTTGCAGTAAGTCTAAAAGGGTCAAGATAAAGATGTGGAGCAGCATGGTACTGCAGTGGTTAGCATGACGCTATACAGTGCCGGCGATAGGGGTTCAATTCCTACTGCTGTCTGTGAGGTGTTTGTACATTCTCCCATTCCTCCCACCTTCCAGAGACCTACAGATTAGAGTTAGTAAGTTGTGAGCACGCTATGTTGACATCAGAAGCGTGACAATGCTTGCACATTGCCCCAGCACATCCCCAACGCAAGTGATGCAATTCTCTTCCTATTTCAAAGTTTTGGTGTACATGTGACAAATAAAGCCTATCTTATAGAGACAGTGAGACACAAGATGATCGTGGTTACTGGCAAAAGTCAGATACTGATCTTCCACATGAATCTTCCACTGATCTTCTTGGTTGGTGCAACCGTAACTAAAACCAATTTCCCTCGGGATCAATAAAGTATGACTATGACTATGATTAAAGGGATCTACCACTTTCCAACAGAATAGCAAACCAGCTGTTAACAAATACACGAAACAACTCGGTTCTGTTAAAAGGCTGCATTCTCCATTGATGGCCAAATACAATGAATCAGGTTTACAGCACCAGTGATCACTGATTCCACTTCTGTCCGTAGGGAGTCTGTCCTCCGGTTTCCTCTCCATTCCAAAGACGTACAGGTTAGTAAGTTAGTTGGTGTAACTGGGCAGCGTGGGCTTGAAGGCCCTGTTACTTTGCTGCATTTTCATATAGATAAAAGAAGCGTCGATCATTTAATTTTGCAACAGGAATTTAATGACATCTTTGCAAAGTCGCTGCTGGAAATTGAGAGGGAGACTGAAGTCAATAGTGTCACTCCACTCTTGGTAACACTGTGGTGATACAGAAGTTGAATGATCACCAGCCAGTGCTGAGGCCTACAGCCTTATCACAGGGGCAGGCATTACAGAGAGAGGAAGTATCCAGTGGAGTCATTCAGAACAATGGAGATCAATTTCATTACAAAGGGTCTGGAGTCCCACTAGAAAAGCAAAGATTTTTTTTATTGAGATACAGTGTGGAGTAGGTCTTTCCAGCCCTTCAAGCCACCCCAAATTGATCCTAGCCTAATCAGTGACCAATTAACCTCCCAACTGGTACCTGTTTGAGGGAGGAAAGCTGGAGCACCCGGAGGAAACCCATGCAGTCACAAGGAGAATGTACAAACTCCTTACAGGCAGTAGCGGGAATTGAACCTGGGTCAGCAGCACTGTAAAGCATTATGCTGACTGCTACACTACGGTGCCACCCCAAGTTGGCAAGATTTGACAAGTTGGCTCTAATAAGCAGATGACTGGTGCCTCATTAATGAAAACATTGTTTATAAAGGACTGTTGAGATAAAAAAGGGATGTCAATCCAGATTTTGAATGATCATCTTTCCCAACAATTACTGATGTCTATGGAGACTATAACACATTATTACAATTTGATTTAACATCTCTCCTTTCTGCAAAGTTCAAAAGTAAATTTATTATCAAAGTATAGTACTGTACATTGGTTAAAATAGGAAGGTGGTTGGGAAGCAGAAATGAGAGGACTGAGCTTTGTGTTAACTCAGTAATACTAAGTGTTATCTGGTAACTGGAAAGACATAACATACAGTACTGTGCAAAAGTCTCAGGCACCCTATCTCTATGTGTGTGTGTGTGTGTGTGTGTGTGTGTGTGTGTGTTCTGTCTGTCTGTCTAAGACTTTTATACATCTGTTACCATATACTACCTTGTTATTTTTTGCTGCGGGCATCCACAGATAAATAAAGGAAGTTATTATTTGAGCAGTGACCCTAACCTAATTGTACTGAAGACCTTACATAGCATGCACCCAATTCCAACCAAAGCACGTTCCTGCCTTTGCAACTGGGTGAATCTGTACCCGAAGTGTCTGTGTATGGTGCAGCCACCAAGAGGGCTTGGTGGGGAAGGACCACAGTAGAGGTTTCTTCCGCCATTGGGCAAGGAAGGCCGGATAGGGGGAGGAAGGTCCTCAGTGCCACTGCTGGGAGCCTCATGAGTGGGGGCAGCAAAGTGGATGTGTAGGAATGTAATACTAGAGTGCTGAAAGCATTGACTCTGAATGTAAGGAATGTAAATGCAATGCACTTGTAAATATTATTGATTGTTTTTAAAACATCTGTGTATCTATATCTGTAACTTGATAGAGGAGTTCAAGATGATAAGAGGTGTAGATCAAGACCTTTTCCCAGGGCAGAAATGGTGAATACATGGGGGCATAATTTTAAGGCGATTGTAGGGCAGAAGGTTCCCAACCTTTTTTATGCCATGGACCAATACCATTAAGCAAGGGATCCGAGGACCCCAGGTTTTGAACCCCTTGTACAGGGGGATGTCAGAGTTACATTTCTTACACAGTGTGGAACGCTTTGCCAGGGGTGTTGGTAGAGACAGATACATTAGAGGCTTTTAAGAAACTCTTAAATAAGCACATGGATGAAAGAAAAATGGAGGGCTATGTTGGAGGGAAGGATGAGATTGATCTTGGTTTAAAGACTGGCACAACATCATGGGCTGAAGAGCCTGTACTGTGGTGGGATGTTCTAAGTTTTATGAAGCACTCATGTTCCTGTGTTTAACCCTTGACTTGTGCTCAGAGAAAAGGAGCAGCTTGACTTGGCTATGGCACATCACCATGGGGTTCTCTTGTCAGCTCTCTGCAGAATACAGAGCAGCTAATAAATATTAATAGACTGCAATATGTGCAGAATTACTGCTTCAATGAGAGCTGTTAAACATTTCGGAACAGTTCAGCCCCCCTCTTCCCCCCCCCCGCTTTGCTGGTCCTCCTGGGGAAATCATTGTTGTACAACTCGATGTAGGAAGTTTTATGCTGTCTCAAGGTGGGTGGGCAATTTTTATGGCAGCCAGTCAAACACTGTGCAGCAGAGACAGTATAAATCCCCAGTGAGGTTTCGTCAGCTTGAATTTGTGTTTAGGAATTCACAGAGCTCTGTCTGCTCACATATCTGCCACCCCACCCCCCAGACTGTGCCTGTTCCTGGCACCCATGAGGAACACCTGTAGTGGAAGGTGTAGTGCAGATGAACACCTGTTCTCCATGGAGACTTGGACTAGGAACAGTTTGCTGGAACTGGAGTCAGGTCTGTGACACAAACACCAATAAGGCACACAGACTGTGAAGCAAAGGGCTGCCGAGGGTTTCAAACCCTGTCAGCAAAGCCAGCTCCATCCTGTGTCCCCAGCATCAAGGGCATCTTCAAAATGCGATGCCTCAAAAGTGTCATCCATCATTCAAAGTACATCTATTCACAGTCCATCTATTATCAAGGAATATATATATATTATATAACCTTGAAATTAGTTTGTTTACAGGCAGCCACAAAGCAAGAAACATGAAAGAACCCAATTAATGAAAAAAAATAAAAGACCAACACCCGGCGCGCAAGAGAAAGGGAAGAAAACGCAAATCATGCAAGCAATTAAAGTGAACAACAGCATTCTGAACCCGACTGCAGCCCAGAGTAGGCCCATAGCCTTGCTTATCAGTTCAACATATTAGCAGGCACGGAACACCGCAGCCGGGGCAGTCTTCGGAGCCTCGGCGCCATGGACAGAGGAGTGACCATCGCGGAGAGTGAGCGAAATTGGCTCTCACGTCGGATCCTGACACACTGTCTCTTCAGTCTATCTGGGCTGGCATTTAAATTGAACAAAGGAGAGCGAACGACTCCGGCGCCCGCCACCTGGGACATTAAGGACCGTCCCTCCCCAGGACACGCTCTCTTCTCATTACCACCATCAGGGAGGAAGAGCCCGAAGGCACATTCAATGTCTTAGGAACAGCTTCTACCCCTCCACCATCAGAATTTTCAACACTGCCTCACTATTTTTGCTCTCTTTTTGTACTCATTTAATTTTTTATACTGTATTTATTTCTAATTGCAATTTATGGTATTTTTTGTGTCCTGGACCGCACTGCTGCCGCAAAACAACAAATTTCCCGAAATGTATCAGTGATATTAAACCTGATTCTGATTCCAAGGAATAAGGAATGCACAAGAAATCTTTTTACTGCAAGGAAGACCTCATGTATGGTAGTCAAACTGTACATATAACAGTAAATGCAAAACCAAATTTCATCTAAATCTGACCTTTTATAAAACTGCTGTCATCCTGTAGTTTGAACGGATTTCCAAGTCCCACCACGGGAAAAAAATCTGTGCTCTCAGACTCTGGTTTAATAAAGTATTTTACATTAATAGATCAGCAACAAGTTAATGTTTGACTTGTTGCTCGGCAACATGGAATTTATCAGATCTGCCTCTAGGTCAATAAATGCACCAACACCTCGGGCTGCTGTAATCTCAATGAGTAGCTGCAGTGTGATTTTCAATATAAAAATCTATACAGAATCTATTTCTTATATTTGTATGTCCACATCACCCAGGACATGCCCTCCTCACATTGTTACCATCAAGGAGGAGGTAAGGAACAGGGGCCACACTCAGTGTAGAGAAACAGCTTCTTCCGCTCCACCATCAGATTTCTGAATGGACCGTGAAGCCATGAACACAGGTCTTTTTTTGCTGTTTTTGCACTACTTATTTAATTTATGAAAAGATCATGATCACCCATGTCACACAACATGGTTCATAATGAATAATTTTATTATATATATGTATATACACACACACACACACACACACACACACATATACAAGGGGTGATTGATAACTTCATGGCCTAAGGTAGAAGGAGTCAATTTTAGAAAACCTGGCACATTTATTTTTCAACATAGTCCCCTCCTACATTTAGTCCAGCGGTCGTGGAGCATACGGATCTTGGACCTCCAGAAAGTGTCCACAGCAGTGGTGATTGATAAGTTTGTGGCCTAAGGTAGGAGGAGGTGAGTTATGCAGCTCTCGTTACATGCACGTGCAGTTCAACTCTTTCAGTGACCATGCAGAAAGTTTGAAGTTAATAACTCATCTCCTTCTACCTTAGGCCATGAACTTATCAGTGTGTGTGTGTGTGTGTGTGTGTGTGTATATTATATATATATATATATATATATTTCTTATTGCATACTTTTTATGTATTGCTCCATACTGCTGCTGCAAATCAACAGATTTCATAACATTTATCAGTAGAGTGAAATTAAACCTGATTCTGATGTGTTCAGATAAGATATTTGCAAAAGATTTCTCCAAGATAATATCTACTTTCCCACACCTGAAAACAAAGGGTGAAAATTGTGGGTTGTAAACATAATTCCCTTGGACTCCAAAAGGAGCAGAGGTTTATTTGAGAGTTTAATGGAGTGCGTATGAACAGTCACACCTGTGGAGGAACGGTACAGCTGTTTGTTCTCCTGGGACAACAAAGAGTTTAGGTTATACAATTGCCAGAGGCTAGAGAACGAGACGGAGGATCTTTCTCAGCAAACAAAGCACTAGTATTAGGATTTTGTGCTCATTCCACAGGGATTCTGGAGTTGAGAATATCGCCAGTGACTCCTGCCAAAGCAGCTTACTGGTATTCGGGATCACTTGTGTCACGTAAGATTATCATTTGCAGATGTCATCATTGTGAAGGAATTCATCCAGATTTCTTTGCTTTCCTAACTGATAAAATGTACAATAAGCTATTGCATATAAAAAGTTGCTAAACTAAGGCTATCTTTCTCAGTTTCCTACAGAAACCAAAGTGCAAATGGGCAGGAGGGGACCAATATGAACACAGATTAAAGGAATACTTAACTCTTTACTTGCCATCCTAAGCATGGGACAATAAGGGATAATATTGTACAACTACCAGCCTGCGGCAACCAGAGTGCATTTACACTGATGAATGGAAAAGACCCTTTATCAGAATCAGGCTTATTATCACTGACTTATACATGATGAAATTTGCAGCAGCAGTACAATATAAAGACATAAAATTAGCATAAGACCATAAGACATAGGACATAGAATTAGGCTATTTTGGCCCATCGAGTCTGTTCTACCATTCCATCACGACTGATTTATTATCCCTCTCAACCCCATTCCCCTGCCTTCTCCCCATAACCTTTGATATCCTGACTAATCAAGAACCTATCAGCCTCCACTGTGAATATACTCAATACTGGCCACCACAGCCAGCCATGACAATGAATTCTCCTGATTTACAACCCTCTGGCTAAAGAAATTCATCTTCACCTCTATTCCAAATGGATGTCCCTCCATTCCAAGGCTGTGGCCTTTTATCCTAGACCTGCCTACCATAGGAAACAACCTCTTCATATGCACTCTATCGAGGCTTTTCAATATACAATAGGTTTCGATGAGATTCTTCCTCATTTTTCTGCACTCCAGTGAGTACAGGCTCAGAGCCAAATGCTCCTCATACTTTAACCATTTCATTCCTATAATCATTCTCATGAACCTTCTCTGGACCCTTTCCAATGCCAGCATTATCTTTTCGCAGATAAAGGCCCCAAAACTGCTCACAATACTCCAAGTGTTGTCTGACCAAAGCTTCAAAATTACATCCTCGCCTTTATATTCTAGTCCTCTTGAAATGAATGCAAACATCGCATTTGCCTTTCTCACCACAGACTCAACCTACAAATTAACTTCTTAGGAATCCTGCTCAAGGACTCTCAAGTCCCTTGGCCACTCAGATTTTTGAATTTTCATAGTCTGCCCTTTGGTTTCTTCTACCAAAGTGCATGACCATACACTTCCTAACACCATATTCCATCTGCCACTTCTTTGCCCACTCTCCCAATCTGTCTAAGTTCTTCTACAGTCTGTCTGCTTCCTCTATATTATCTGCCCCTCGACCTATCTTCCTATCATCCACAAAGCCTTCAATTCCATCATTCAAGTCATTGACATATAATGTGAAAAGAAGTGGTCCCAATACCAACCCGTGTAACA
The DNA here is from genome assembly GCF_030028105.1 of Mobula birostris. Classification (NCBI taxonomy): domain Eukaryota; kingdom Metazoa; phylum Chordata; class Chondrichthyes; order Myliobatiformes; family Myliobatidae; genus Mobula; species Mobula birostris. Next base: position 11,885,068 of record NC_092386.1, read on the forward strand.
CCGCTAGTCACTGGCAGCCAACCAGAATCAGCCCTTTTTATTTCCTCTCTTTGTCTTCTGTCAATCTGCCAACCTTCTATACTTGCTAGTACCTTAACTTTTTTAGCAGCCTCATGTGCGGCACCTTGTCAAAAGCCTTCTGAAAATCCAAGTAAACAACATCCACTAACTCTCCTTTGTCTCTTCTGCCTGTTACTTCCTCAAAAGAATCCCTTCGGTGCTAATGCAGACTCCTGGTGTTCTGCGCCACCGCAGTATCGCCACTGTTGATCAATTGAGAAGTCCAAGAGAGACTATGAAAGCATATTATGTTCAACGTTTGGGAACTTAAGCAAAGTAGACTATCACCATTCTCCCGCTAGCAAGCAAAGCCTTTGGCACCTGGTGAAAGGGGCTGTTCAATCCCAAAAAAGAATCATTAACATGCCATATCGGACAGATTCATCCAGAATTAATTCTGTGGGAATAAATGGGTTAGTGCGACGCTACAACAGCTTGGGTGACGGAGTTCAGAGTTCCGTCCCGATGCCACACATACAGAGTTTATACATTCTTCCCTGCGACCACTTAGTTTTCCTCCGGGTGCTCCGGTTGCCTCCTGCAGTCCAAAGACGCACTGGATAGTAGGTTAATTAGCCAATGCAAATTGTTCTGTGATTAGGCAAAGGTTAAATAGATGAGTTGCTGGGCAGCTCATTGGGCCAAATGGGCCCGTTCTCTATTGTATCTCTAAATCAGGGGTTCCCAATCTGAGATCCACGGACCCCTCAGTTAATGGTAGGGCTAAAAGGGTTGGGAACCCCTGCTGTAAATAAATAAATCAATAAATTTTAAAAAGAAATCTTCACACAAATACTGTACCAATACAGATACAGTTGCCTTATTCTGTGGAGGTATTAATGTCCAGAATCACAATAACATTAAAGTCAATGTCTAAGTCTATGCCTTATTAAAGCATCTATATGCCACCAACCACTATCTTAAAATTCAATTTCTTGCCGGTATATAAAGGAAAATAAGTAGAGACATAGAAGAGAGACAGAACAATACAGGCCCTTCGGCCCACAAAGTTGTGCCGAACATGTCCCTAGTTTAGAAATTAAAGTAAACACAACAGAACTTATTAACAAAGCAAAACATTATCAAAGGCTGACCAGTGTGCACAAGAAGACAGATTGCACCAAAATAAATACCTAAACAACTGAAAAGATGAGATGAAAAGAGTCTTTGAAAGTGAATCCAAATGACTGATGGAGATCCTTGCTGCTTGCTAGTGGCGCTGATCCTTGCAAATATGTTCAATGGTGGGGTGGGCTTTGACTGTGATGGATTCTGTCACTTGCTATAAACAGCTTGTAATAATTTGTTGAGTGGCAGTGTGGAGATACGTCTCTACCAAAGGAGGTGTAAGGCACTCCTTCCCTCCACTAGCCTGCGGGTCACCCTCAGGCAAGGTGTGGTATCTGTTTAGCCCCCTGACAGTGTTATGTGAAGCCATGGGAGCCAGGTGATGGATAGTCATATGAGCAGCTGGTGCAGATCACAAATCCTGGTTATGTGACCACTGACGCCAGGGTATTGATAATGGCTGCAGTTATCTGTCTTGTAAAGACACTGCCCGGAAGGAGGTAATGGCAAACCACTTCTGTAGAAAAATTGCCAAGAACAATCATGATTGTGACCATGATTGCCCACATCATACAATAAACATTGCTACTTGCATCTGTATGTGTGTTTGTTACTGTGTGTGTGTTTGTGAGTGTGTGTGAGTGTGAGTGTGAGTGTGTGCATACATGTACAAAAGGAAGAAAGGGAATAAAGAAAGGAAAAACAGAATAAGGAAAGAGTATTTAAAGGAAGAATTAAGAAAAATGTGGGTTAACTTAAGTTCCACAGGTGGCTGAACATTTTTCTGTCGTCATCAAAAGCAAGCAAGACTGTTGGATTTGCAAGGAGCTCCATTCAAGTCCCAGGGAAAGCAGGGTATTACGGCAATTTCACTTTAGAGCTCAAACAATCAATTAAATAGAGCTAAGTGCCAATTTCTCCATAAGTAGTCCAGTCATTAATCAAAACATAATACAGTTCTGGTCGTTCTGCGCTCAAAGGCATTTGTAATTAGCTGTGTGCAAGGAGGAAGATTTAAGGGTTGGAGAAAAGATAACCTACAAAAAAGCCACAGCTACTGAGCACTATAAACACAAGAGATTCTGCTGATGCTGGAAATCTAGAGCAACGCACACAAAATGCTGGAGGAACTCAGCAAGTTTAGGGATGTCTGTGGTCCAACGACTACTAATCCACAAATCCACTGGAGGCTGACCAATATCTGTTAATCCTCAAGTCCGCTGGAGGCTGAAGAAAACAGCTGGCCTTTCCTAGAGTTAGAGGACGGTGTACTCTATGTGCACAGGTGGAGGGTGGGTGGATGGGAGGGAGGGAGGGACGGAGGGATGAGGCTTCCTTTGCTATTGTTGCTTCATCACTTACTATGCAGTGCTTTGTTGTGCTCTGTGTTGTTCTGCCGAACATTGTGGACATGCTATGTTGGTGCTGGAATGTGTGGTGACACGTACGGGCTGCCTCCAACTCACCCTTGGGTGTGTTGTGTATCAATGCAAACAAAGCATTTCACTGTATGTTTCAATGTACACATGAAAAACAAATCTGAATCTGAAGTCAGGCAGCATCTATGGAGGAGAATAAACAGTTAACGTTTTGGGCCGAGACCCTTCATTAGGGTCATATACTTCATACTTTTCCAGTAACTATAACACATAACTGACATTGGGTAAATACCCAGTATGGCTTTAGTTTTTTTTTTCTTTTTGTTATTTAGAGATACAGCACATTAACAAACTCTTCTGGCCCAATGAGCTCCTGCTGCCCAATTAGCCATGTGACCAATGAACCTACTAAGCTGTAAATCTTTGGAATGTGGGAGGAATCTGGAGCACCCGGAGGAAACCTACATAATCGTGGGGAGAACGTACAAACTCCTTACAGACGGAGGCAGAGTTGAAACCGGGTCGCTGGTGCTATGTTGCGCGCCAACCCCTCTGCTATTGTGCCACCCATGTGTCGATATCCATCTTGCCCATGGGTTCCCAATCTATTTGATGCCATGGAGCGAGGTGTCCGTGAACCCCAGGCTGTGAACCCCTGATCTAGATCAATGTTTCTCTGTTATCACAACAGTTTTTTTTAATAAACAATGTTTCCAAGAATGAGGTAGCTATCATCCGTTTATTCTATTGGGACTCCAGTCCTTTTGTAAGGACATGGATCCCTCTTGCTCTAAGTGACCCTAATGGTTACAACCTCGCTGCATCACTGTGTGGTACAAAAACTTCACTGTGGCAGATAGGAGGGCAACGGGTAGTTGAAACTGCCCAACATATCACCAGCACCAGCCTACCCCCCCCCATCAAGATATATGTTAAAAAAATCATCCTCAAGGATTTCACCCACCCTAATCATGGATTGTAGCATCCACACTAGGACCACCAAACTCAAAAACAATTACTTTCCCCAACTCATCAATCTGAACAACATCTCCACTCCCTAACCTAGCCCAGACTCCCTGCCACCTCTACTTGATCATTTCCCGTCAGTCACCTGATGTAGATACCCTGTACCTAATGTCACTTTATACACATTCAATCAGTCTATGCATATAAGTTAATCTATTTACTGCGTTTCTTAATTGTATTCTTTATGGTGACTGAGTTTTTTTTTGTGCTGCATCAGACCCAGAGTAACCAATCTTTTTGTTTTCCTTTACACTTGTGCTGATGAATGACAATAATCTCTCCCTCTCTCTGTGTGTGTGTGTGTGTGTGTGTGTGTGTGTGTGTGTGTGTGTGTGTGTGTGTGTGTGTGTTTGTAATGCCTGCTCCTGTGATAAGGGTGTAAGTCTCAGCTGATCTCCTGGGATTTTCATGCACAACAGTCTCTAGAGTTTACAGAGAATGGTGCAAAAAAAACCCCACAAAACAAAAATCCAGTGACTGGCATTTCTATGGACAAAAATTCCTTGTTAATGAGAGAGGTCAGAGGAGAATGGCCAGACTGGTTCAAGCTGACAGGAAGGTGACAGTAATTCGAATAACTACACATTACAACAGTGGTGTGTGGAAGAGCATCTCTGAACACACCACGCATCAGACCTTGAAGACGATGGGCCAAAGATGCAGAAGACCATGAATACACGTCCACTCAGTGGCCACTTTATCAGTTATTGGAAAATACCCAATAAACTGGCCACTGAGTGTAAATGCTAAAAGGGTACAGCATGTCAAATTGAAACTGCCCTTTGATGTAACACGACTGAGCAAATTAAATAGTATTAACTTCACTGTCCATCCATTGACATTTTTCTTCCACCTTGTAAATCAAATATTAATTTTTAAAAATAAAGCTCTGCTCCAGAATAAAGATCTCCTTTTAAAATTATAAATTTTAGTGTCCAGAAATTATCATTTTTCCCCTTACAATTAGTCTCATGATGTACACAGACTAAAATCTCTGAAACTCTTCTTTCTTTTCCATTTCTTGAAATATTTTCTAAAGTATACTTAAAATTCTAGAGAGTCTGTAATTAACCCAAGGCCTCTTCACATGCAAGTAGTGTGGTAACACTGCTGCAGTACAGGAGATTAGTTGCCTCCCCGTGGTGTGTGGTGTTTACACGGGCCAAGTCTGACAAAGAACAGAATGGGATACTCCGTTGATGTATTGAGATTTCCAAATTATGCTCTGTTGGGAGCGAAACAAAGGCATATTGTTGAAGTGATGTGGTTAGATCTCACCAGGGTCTAATTAAACTTTAAACTGAAATGAAAGCTGATTGCATGGATTAAACTGATACTTCAGGAGGACAGGCAATGAGGCAGAAGATAGATCTGGAATCTCTCCCAGAAAGTAATAAGTGCCTCCAGTCAGGTTGGCCATCGGTAATTAGTTTAGATTGGAGAGTAAAAGTTTACGGATTTGAACAAAAAGAAATATTACTGACTGCTGACTCCATTCCTTTTAATTAGCGCAATGAATTAGAACTACAGGAAGTTTTTTTTTACAGTCTTGCCTGAAGCAGGAACTTTGTTTTCAACACCTGGGCTGAATTATACATAAAGTTGTGAAAGACCGAGAAGTGCTATTTAATGCCACTGTTTTGCCTTTCAGAATCAAAACACTTCAAAGCAGAACTCTTGGACACCGTTCCTTTAGTTGCTCCGTGCCCTGACAGAAATTTGCCTGCTTCTTTTAGTTGATTAGCCAGAGGAGTCATGTGGAAATTTACACCAATTCCAAACTGTTCAAGCCTGAAAATGGAGCCGCACTCCAGTGGAAGGTAAACTCGAGGGCACAGAAGTGGTTACTCAGCTCACTGACCCACGCAGCCCCGAAAGCAATCACTGGGTGATCTGCAGGATTTTCCGGTACCACAGACTTCCTGCAGAGGTTTGCAGCACTCCTCAGGTTCCAGCTGCTGAATGAAGTGTTTTAAGGTTTAACTGCAGGGCTAACGTTTGCTATAAAATTAATTTATGAGGCTCACAGCCGAGAGGTTAAAGAGGGGAATAAGAGATATTCTCTTTCCTTTCTCAATCTTGCATTAGCCGGAAAACAAGATCAATGCTGTAGTGGCTGTGAGAAGTGTTTAATTTTTACTGCATTTGTTTCATTACTTCCGTAGGAGTGCCTCCCCAAGCAAGATATCCTCTTTTCAGCTGAATATCCTCTCGTACATGTGAAGAATGGAAAGTGAAGATTATGGAGTGCACTCTTCACTGGTCATGATGTCCATTGTACAGGTCCAGGCCATGATGTTCATTGTATAGTTTCTGGTTACAATGTCCATTACGCAGGTCCAGGCCACAGTGTCCACTGTACAGGTCCTGGTTACGATGTCCACTGTACAGGTCCTGTTTACAATGGACATTTCGGGCCGAGACCCTTCGTCAGGAGTCCTGACGAAGGGTCTCGGCCCAAAACGTCGACTGTACCTCTTCCTAGAGATGCTGCCTGACCTGCTGCGTTCACCAGCAACTTTGATGTGTGTTGCTTGAATTTCCAGCATCTGCAGAATTCCTTGTGTTTGCCTGTTTACAATATCCACTGTACATGCCCTGGTTACAATGTTTACTGTACAGGTCCTGGTTACAATATCTACTGTACTGGCCCTGATTACAATGTCCACAGTACAGGTCCTGGTTACAGAGTCCATTGCACAGGTCCAAGCCACAGTATATACAGTATAGTGCAATTCCTGGCCATGTTGTCCATTGTACAGTTTCTGGCCATGATGTCCAATGTACAGGTCTGGCTCTGTGGCTCAGAAGGAAAGGGGGAAAAAGAGGAGTACAGTAATGATAGGGGATTCTCTAGATAAAGCCGCAGACGGTTGATGCTTTGAATGTGAAAGATGTGGGTATGTTGTCTCTAAGGTGCCAGGGTCAAGAATGTCTCAGATCGGGACTGCAGCATTCTAAAGGGGGAGGGCAAGTAGCCAAAAGTCCTGATACATATTGGTACCAATGACGTAGGTAGGAAAAGGGCGGGGTCCTAAACAGAGAATATATTGAGTTATGTGGAATGCCGAGAAGCAGGTCCTCAGGGGTAACAATCCCTGGATTGCTGCTGGTGCCATGCACCAGTGAGGGTAAGAATAGAATGATTCGGCAGAGGAATGCTGGTATCGGGAGTTCTGGATCACTGGGATCTCTTCTGGGGAAGTTATGACCTGTACAAAAAGAATGAATTACACTTGAACCCAAGGGGGGGGAAATGAATATTCTTGTGCATAGGTTTGCTAGTGCTGTTGGGGAGGATTTAAACTAATTTGGCATGGGAACGAGAACCAGAATGACAGTCCTAAGGATGGGGCAGTTGGTACACAGGTAGATGCAGTGTATAGTGAGACTGTGAGGAAGGACAAGCAGATGATAGGGCAAAATTGCAGTCAGTGGATTGAGTTGAAGTGTAACATGTTAACAAAACTGGAAAGGGAAATGAATACAGGACTGAAGGTGTTATATTTGAATGCAAATAGTATACGGAACAAGGTAGATGATCTCGTAGCGCAGTTACAGATTGACAGGTACAATGTTGTGGACATCACTGAGTTGTGGCTGAAAGATGATCATTGTTGGGAGCTTAACATCCAAAGATACACATTGTATCAGAAGAATAGGCAGGTAGGTAGAGGAGAAAGAGAGGATCTGTTAGTAAAAATTAAATCAAATTCTTAGAAAGAGGTGACAAGGATTGGAAGATGTAGAATCCGTGTGGGTAGAGTTAAGAAACTGCAAGGGTTAAAGGACCCTGATGGGAACTATATACAGGCCCAATTTTGCTCCCATGTCTTATGGTCTTATGGTCTGAAGACACATTTAACATTTTAAGAACAGCTCTCTGCCATCAGATTTCTGAGGCCATAAGACCTCATGAACACTGAGGCCATGAACACTATCTCACTTCTTTGCACTATTTTTAATATTTTTCTTATTGTAATTTATAGTATATTTTACGGATTATATTGTGCTTCTGCCACAAAACAAATTTCATGGTATATTCTGTGGCAATAAATCTGCTTCTGATTCAAATCATTCAGAGAGTTCAAGACTTTTCAGAATGAGCCATTTTGTCAAATAAATTAAGTCTTTCCACGGAACCATCCCACAGAATCCACTCCCTTTTTCCCCTGATCAGCCTCTGGGACATTCTTTGCAGAACCTACTGACTTCTGGACAACTGTATTTTTCTTAATAATTTAATTGTGTGGATCTTAATAATTTCTGGATAAGTCTAAATTTATTTTATGGCAAGAAGTTTTCTACAAGGCACAGCTGGTCAGAATCCGACTCCAGTTTACTATCACAGAGACATGTCATGAAATCTGTTATTCTGCAGCAGCGGTACACTGCAATACATAAGATACATAAAAATAACTGTAAGTTACCAAAATAAATAGTGCAAAAGAGAAATAGCGAGGTAGCACAGAGACCGCCTTATAGCAATAAGCACACATCATTGCTATGGATTCCGCTAGAGTTCACACTTCGATGTGATTAGAGGAAAATGCAATATGTGATTAGAAGATATGCATTATTTATCTCATGGGGATAAGTTGAGTGAGTTAGTTTCTTTGGAGCAAAGGAGGATGAGAGTTGACTTGATAGGAGTGTACAAGATGATAAGGAACATAGATCGAATGGACAGCCAGAGACCTTTTACTCAGGATGGAAATGACTAATACAATTTTAATTCTAAAATTACTGGAGGAAAGTAGAGGGGTGATGTCAGAGATATGGTTTTCACACGGAGTGGTGGGCGCGTGGAACCTGCGGGGGTGGTGTTAGAGGCAGATACATGAGGGGAATATAAGAAACCACTAGAAAGGCACATGGATGATAGAAACATGGAGGGCTAATTCAGCGGGAAGAGTTCAATTGATCATAAGAGTAGGTTTTAAGGTCAGCACAACACTGTGGCCGAATAGCCTGTATTGTGCGGTACTGTTCTATCTTCTACATTCTATTCTTCATCCTCTAATGTAGTGAATGCAAAATACGAAGGTTCATTTAAAACTGCCTTCCATCTCTGAAGCTCCTGAGCACTCATCTAGATCAGGGGTTCCCAACCTGGGGTCAATAGACCCCTTGCCTAATGGTGTTGGTCCATGGCATAAAAAATGTTGGCAACCCTTGACCTAGATCGAGCTTTTTGTGGAGCACTTGTCCCTCTTATCACTGAATCCCACCCCCCCTCTCTCCCTGGATCAGAACTCAGTTCCTTTACACCTTTCTGTGAGGTGCCACTAGCACTTGGCCAGGGGCCTCACAACACGCGCTTATCTGTGGCAGAAATCCACATCTCCTTGCGTCTCACGATTCACCCTCAGCCAATTACTTTATAGAATTGACATTTCCATCATCCCAGTAACATAGCGACTATTGTATTCTCTGTTGAACTCAGAAATCCCACTTGATCTTTATCTCTCTAGCCTTCATTCCAATTCCCCATCAAATATTTGTTCAGCTCTTTTTCCTGCCAGAGTTAATCACAGCAACTTCAACTGCTTTTGTTCAAAGTTGCTTCAACTGTGCAAAGGAAGGACTATTCAAAGTAAAGATCAAAAGTGCTCAAAGGAAAATGTGTTCTATTCTCTTAAATAATCACTTTAAACAAAAGGAGATGGGGAACTGAAGTCTGTCGAATATCTAGTAACCGGATTAACTGGTTAAATCAAATCCTGGATTGTACCTATTTTAGCTGTAAATACTTTTCTGATGTTTTGTTTTATTTCTGACATGCTCTGAACAGCTTTGATCAATGCACAAATAAATACACATAACAGATCTTCTATCTGAAGACACAGACTCAACATTTTAGGAACAGCTTCATAGATTCATACAATCAATCCATGCATATAAGCTATCTTATGTATTTACATTTATTGTGGGTACTTAAATTATGTGTTCTTTATCTTATTGTGGCTGTTTGTGCTGCATTGGATCCAGAGTACCATTTTGTTCTCCTTTACACTTGTGTACTGGAAATGACATTAAACAATCTTGAATCTTCCCCTCCGTCAGCAGATTTATGAATGGTCCGTGAACATTATATCACTATTGTTGCTTTCTTTGTGCACTAAGTAATTATTTTATATCTATTTATTATAATTTATATTACTGCTGCTGCAGAACAAAAAAAACATGATATATATCCATGATGATTCTGATTCCACAATGTTTGTATTATTTTATATTTGTATAGTCAGAATCAGATTTAATATCAGCAGCATATGTTGTGAAATTTGATAACTTTACGACAGCAGTACAATGAAATGCATGATAAATAAATATAGAGGAAAAAACTGAGTTACATAAATGTGTGTGTGTGTGTGTGTGTGTCTGTCTGTGTGTGTCTGTGTGCATGTGTTTGTGCGTGTGTGTGTGTCTGTGTGCATGTGTTTGTGCGTGTGTGTGTGTGTGTGTGTGTCTCTATTGAATAGTTAAGTTAAAATACATAGTTGCAGAAAAAAAAGAAATAAAAAGTAGTGTAATGTTCATGGGTTAAATATCCATTTAGGAATCGGATGACAGAGGGGAAGAAGCTGTTCCTGAATTGCTGAGTGTGTGCCATCAGGTTTCTGTACCTCCTCCCTGATGGTAGCAATGAGAAGAGGGCATGTCCTGGGTGGTGGGGGCCCTTAATGATGGACGCTGACTTCCTGAGGCACTGTTCCTTGAACATATCCTGGATACTACGGAGAGTGGTACCCTAGATGGTGCTGCCTATTTTCACAAGTCTCTGCGACTTACTTCAGTCTTGAGCAGTAGCCCCTCTGCCTGCCCCATACCAGACATTGCATGCAGTCAGAATGCCCTCCACGCTACACCTGTAGGGGTTTAGTGTTTTAGTTGACAAACCAAACCAATGAGTGGAAAAGTGAGTTATGAACTACTTAAAATACAAACCATAATGGAGTTTGAATTTGTGGCTAGGAGTTGTGTTCATTCTTTTAATTTAATTTAAAGATACAGAAGAGTACAGGTTCTTCCAACACAATGAACGGCACTGCCTCTTTGTCCCTAGCCTAATCACAGGAAAATTTACAATAACCAATTAACCAGTACATCTTTGGACTGTGGGAGGAAACCAGAGCATTGGGAGGAAAACCTAGATGCCGTGGGAATGACATACAAACTTCTTACAGCCAAAGTCAGGATTGAACTCCAATCTCCGATATTCTGAACTGTAATAGCGTTACACTAAATGCAACACCATGATGGTGCCTGATGTTGAGGACACCGACAAAAATAATGGATTGATACTTATTTTCCACTTTCCTCTATGAGTCAGTAATGTGTGTGTCCTCAGAGAGAAATGTGCACCAAGAGACCAAAGGAGTTACTAAATCTACATTGGACTCTCAGCTTGGCTGAAAGTTTCAAATCTATGTCATGGACAACAGCTATCTGAATATGTTCCTTCTTGAACAGATGTAATTTTTCAATTTAATGATGACAAATTGCAGCTGTAGTCCAACTACTAAAGCACAACATAAATGTTTATTACAGCTCTAGAAAACTTTTGTAGTTTCAATTCTTAAATGTATTCCTAATTTATGGCTTCACCTCCCAAACTGAAGGACAAGACATGTATCAGATTTTCAGTCATGCAACAAAAAAAATTATTCTCTTATTAATAAACACTTGTATCTGAAGACACTGTGCTGTTCAAGAAAGGACAAAGCTGTATGAGAGGAGATTAAGAGAGCCATATTTTGAAAGTAACAGGCACTAATTACAGTCAGTAAATTCAAATTCAGGGAAAACAAAATTAAATTAAGCCCTTATCGATGCACAACAGAAAGCATCCTATCTGGATTTATCACGGCTTGGTATGTCAACTGGTCTGCATGTGACTGCAAGAAACTACCGGGAGTTGTGGACAGTGTTCAGCACAGGCACGGAATCCAGCCTCTCCTCTGTGGACTCTGTCTACACTTCTCACTGCCTCAGTAAAGCAACCAACATAATCAAAGAAACCATGTAACAGCAAGCTCAAGGATAGTTTCTATTCTGCTGTTATAAGACTGTTGAACAGTCCCCTTGTACAATAATATTGAGCCTTGACCTCACAATGCTTCTATAGGTGTGCAATGTAGAGTATATTGACTGGCTGCATCACAGCCTCGTATGGAAACACCAATGCCCTTGAATGAAAAATCCTACAAAAAATATTGGGTACGGCCCAGTCCATCATGGGTTAAGCCCTGCACACCACTGAGCACATCTACATGAAACTCTGTCACAGGAAAGCAGCATACCCTCGCCACTCAGGATATGCTCTATTCTCACTGTTGCCATCAGGAAGAAGATACAGGAGCCTCAGGACCACCAGGTTCAGGAACAATTATTACCCCTCAACCATCAGGCTCTTGAACCAAAGGGGATAACTTCACTCAACATCACTTGCCCCATCATTGACATGTTTCCACAACCTTTGGACTGGCTTTCAAGTACTCCTCATCTCAGGTTCTCAATATTTATTGCTTATTTATTTATTTATTATTATTATTTTCTTTCTGTAGTTGCACAGTGTGTTGTCTTTTGCACATTGGTTGAATGTCTTAGTTGGTGCAGTCTTTCATTGATTTTGTTATGGTTATTATTCTATTATGGATTGATTGAGTATGCCTGCAAGAGTCTCAGGGTTGTATTTGGTGACATGTATGTACTTTGATAATAAATTTACTTTGAACATGATTATGACCTTAACCCTTGTTGTCTACCTGCACTGTACTTTCTCTGTAACTGTAACACTTCATTCTATATTTTGTTACTGCTTTCCCTTTGGGCTATCTCAATGCACTTTTGAAATTAATTGATCTAATGCACGGTCTGCAAGGCACGTTTTTTGCCTTGGTACTTGTGACGATAATAAACCACAGCACTGAACAATAAAAATGCATTGAAGGCGAGAGGGGGCAAGATCAAGGGGGATGTAAGGGGTAAGCTCTTCACTGAGAAAGTCGTGGATGCCTGGAATGCACTGCCTGGTATGGTGGTAGAGGCAAATATTTTGGAGCATTTATGAGACGCTTGGATAGGCACATGAATGTAAGGAAGATGGAGGGATATGGGCATGGTGTAGATAGAGGGGTTTTAGGTGTTTTTGGTTTGCTTTTTAACTGGCTCAACGTTGTGGGCCGAATGGCCTGTTACTGTACTGCACTGTTCCGTATGTTCTATAATTTTCCAATTTAAAATAAGGAGAAAAAACATTTTGTGGCAGGCATTTAATTATATGGTTCAATGCCCTTGGTAAGATGGAGAGTGTTAAAGTATTTCTTGAGTAATGCAAGATGCTCCAAAAAGCTATCTTGTAGACATTCTACAAATTCTCTCTCGTGGGATCCAGTAACAACCTGACTTTCCCAATCTACCTGCATTTTGAAATTCCCCATGACTATGCCTTTTTACACATTTTGTTCCATCTCCTATTGTTGTTACTGTACTGCACTGTTCCGTATGTTCTATAATTTTCCAATTTAAAATAAGGAGAAAAAACATTTTGTGGCAGGCATTTAATTATATGGTTCAATGCCCTTGGTAAGATGGAGAGTGTTAAAGTATTTCTTGAGTAATGCAAGATGCTCCAAAAAGCTATCTTGTAGACATTCTACAAATTCTCTCTCGTGGGATCCAGTAACAACCTGACTTTCCCAATCTACCTGCATTTTGAAATTCCCCATGACTATGCCTTTTTACACATTTTGTTCCATCTCCTATTGTAATTTGTATTCCACATCCTGGCTACTGATCAGAAACCCGTATATAACTCAAGCTCCTATGCCTCCTCCCTGATGGTAGCAATGTTATGGGTGGGGGGGTGCACTGACCAGTGGAATTTAAGTTTTACAAGTTATGGGCGTACTATATTGGCCTTGGAAGCATGGCTAGCCCTGGCACATCCCGGAACAGCACTGGCTGTTGACGCAAATGACATATTTCACTAAATGTTTTGATGTACCTGTGACAAACAAAGCTAATGTTAAAGATCTTTAATCTCAATTTATAGTTTCTCATTTGATTATTATCTATTAAAGTGCTGATGTATTCTGCAGCAAGTCAGGCATGGAATCAGACTGCAGATTCCCCTGCTCTGGAAAGCTCAGCGAACTCCTGTTCACTGTGGACCGTGCGCCCAAATGCAGCCAGAAGGATACCGAAAGATATCGGCAAGAAAATTCAGAGCTTCCACATTCGTGTTAACTGCTACACTACCATGAAATACAATACAAACATAACCATGTTCTTAAGATTATGAAAGGTTCTAAAAGATAAATAGCAAGGTAACATTTATAATAGCAAAGGGTCACAGGATCTATTGATAGAGGCTTTTAAGTTCAAAGTTTTAAACATAAAATGTCTTCCCAGAGAGAACTCTGCAGGATTCACTTCTGGTACTGTAATTTGGTGCAGATTTGTCATTCTTAGAATATTGAGGGAGGACCATTAGCCACGGAACAACTCCTCTGCTCTTCTTTAAGACTGTACCATAGAATCTTTCATACTCCCCCTGAGGGAGCAAAGAATGCCTCAGTTTAACATCAGATCCAAACAATAGTTAATCTGGAACAACACAAATTAAATGTTGGAGGATCTCAGGTCAGGCAGCATCTACAGAGAGGAATAACAGTCGAACTTTTGGGCTGAGGCACTTCTAATCTGTTAGTGCAACACTCTCTCAGTACTGTGCCAACCTTACCTCTCCTGTCTCTGCAGTTGAACTGGTATCCAAACCTTCTGGTTAGAAGGAACTTAGATATCTACTAAATCATGGCTGACATTATAGGACACTTCTGTGGCTTATAAGTGCTCAAAGATGTTAACATGTTTCCGGTCATAAACACAAAAGATTTTACAGATTCTGGAAATCTTAAGCAACAGTGCTGAAGGAACTCAGCAAGTCAGCCAGCAGCATCTATGGAGGGGAATAACTAGTTGACGTTTTGGGCCGAAACCCTTCATCAAGACTGGATGAAAAGGGGTGGAAGGGGAGGAGTACAAACTAGCAGGCGATAGGTCATTTGTTCATTTTGTTACTGATTAATTAATAATGTGGACAAAACATCCTACAGTGGGGGGGGGGCCTCAGTTTTTCTTTGCATCACATGATGTTATCCCATTGGCAAATCCTGCCATTGGTGAAGCAAACCATATTGGAACAGATGGCAACTGGAAGGTAGTTTGTTGCAACAAACAAGGAGGTTTTTTTTGGATGGATGCTACAAAACCACTGACTTTCTGGCTTCGCCTGAGCCGAACACTCACCCAGGCAACCATTATTCCACTGCTAATATTTTGTTGTTACTGATTGGTCTATTTATTTGGGTGTTTCTGTTGTTTATGAGCAGAATCTGACCTACTTTAAACAACAAAAAATTAATTTAATGTGTTTTTTTTCCATAGTTCAGCGACAATTTAAAATGAAAATGAGTTGTATTTAATTGCCAATGAGAGAAAGACTGCGGGATCCAGTTGGGATAACTTAAATTTATGACGGAAGTTAAATATTTCATTGTTTCGGCGTGCGGGTATTAAAGATTAACATATGCACGTCAAGAGTAACTGATAATTTCAAGTACATATCCAACAGCAAACACAAAATACTGGAGGAACTCAGCAGGTCAGGCAGTGTCTATGGAGGAGAATGAACAGTCGATGTTCTGGACAGAGGCCCTTCATCGGGACTGGAAAGGAAGCCAGAATAGGAATGTGGAGAGAAGAGGAGGAGTAAAGTTGGTAGGTGATAGCTGAGATCAGGTGACGGGAATGTGGCTGCAGGTGGGATATGAAGGGGAAAGCTGGGAATGGATAGGTGAAAAAGATCAAGGATCTTACCTTTCCTCCCTCTTCATTTCTCTGCACTGCCTATCACCACCCTCTGATGCTCCTCCTCCTTCCCTCTCTCCCATAGTCTACTCTTCAGCCCTTTCACCTATCACCTCCCAGCAACTCACTTCAACCTCTTTTCCCCCACCCATCCTCCACTTCACCTGGTCTCACTTATCTCCTTCCCCAGCACCCCTCTCCTTCCCTTTCTCCTATGGTCCACTCTCCTCTCCAAACAGATTTCTTCCTCTCCAGCCCTTGACCTTTCCCACACACCTGGCTTCACCAATCACCTTCCAGCTAGCCTTCTTCCCCTCCCCCCTACCTTCTAATTCTGTCTATTTCCCCCTTTCTTTCCAGTCCTGAAGAAGGGTCCCGGCCCAATACATCAACCATTTGTTCCCCTTCGTGGATGCTGCCTGGCTTGCTGAGTTCCTCCAGCTACTCTGGATATCCAGCATCTGCAGAATCTTTGTGCTGACATATACAAACAAATTATGTAATGGAAATGCCATGGCTGGAAACTTGGCACCTGTTCCTAAATGTTTTTATGCCATTGGCCAAAACGATTAATCCAGGGGTCCATGAACCCCAGGTTGGGAACCCCGGCATAGATTTTCAATGATGCTTAGATATGAAGGTGGCTATGCAGCTTTTTATTTCTGTTGAAATTAAAGAAATTGAAATTCTTATTATTTTCATGACAGAAATTCCGGTCAAATTCCAGAGCAACACGCAATCTGGGCGAGCTGCAACTGTGGGTGGTGGGGTGGTGATGGGGGAAGAGGGAGAGGGAGGGGAGGAGGGAGGGGAGGAGGGAAGGGAGGAGGGAGGGGAGGAGGGAGGGGAGGAGGGAGGGGAGGAGGGAGGGGAGGAGGGAGGGGAGTGAAAAATAAAGAAAGATTAAGATATTGAGATGGCTTAGAACCTAAAGTGATGACACAATTCCAAAAGCACCAAGTGGTGATGCATGTATCCTGAGCCTCAGTTTTCAGGTTGGAATAATTAATTCATTTCAGCTAGATGGCATATTATCAATCTGAACAAAGGAAGGGAAAACACAATAAGATCTTCATTTCTTGATCACAGGGTGGTGGGGTGGAGATATGTCTCTACCAAAGGAGATGTAAGACACTCCTTCCCTCCGCTATCATACAGGTCACCCTTGGACAAGGTGTAGCACCTGCTTAGCCCCCCCGATCAGGGTCACGTGAAGCCATGGGAGCAGGTGGTGGATGTTTGTATGAGCAACTGGTGCATATCACAAGTCCTGGTTATGCAACCACTAACGCCAGGCAGACATTCTCTAAAAAGTATTGATAATAGCTGGGGTCACCCGTCTTGTAAAGACACTGCCCAGAAGAAGGCAAGGGCAAACCGCTTCTGTAGAAAATTTTGCCAAGAACAATCATGGTCATGGAAAGACCGTGATCCCCCATGTCATACAACTCGGCACAGAACAAACGAATGTCTTCCACGGTGAAAACTGATACAAAATACTCATTTAGTTCATCCTCCATCTCCTTGTTCCCCATTATTTATTTCTCTGGCTTCATTTTCTAGCAGACCTATAGCCACTTTCCACCCTTTTATTTTTTTTTACCTACTTGAAAAAGCTTTTACTATCTCCTTTGATATTGTTTGCTAGCTTGCTTTCATATTTCATCTTTTCCTTCCTAATGATTCTTTTAACTGCTGTCTGTAGGTTTTAAAAGCTTCCCAATCTTCTACCTTCCTGCTAATTTATGCTTTGTTGTATGCCCTCTCTTTGGCTTTCCATAAGCTTTGACTTCCCTTGTCAGCCATGGTTATACTATTTTGCCTTTGGAGTATTTCTTCATTTTCTCTATCCTGCACCTTCCTCATTTTTCCCAGAAACTCACGCCATTGCTGCTCTGCTGTCATCCCTGCCAGCATTTCCTTCCAATTCACTTTAGCCAACTCTTCTCTCATACCACTGCCATTTCCCTTACTCCACTGAAATACTACTACATCAGACTTTACTTCCTCCCCATCAAATTTCACATTGAACTCATTCATATTGTGATCACTGCCTCCTGAGGGTTCTTTGCCTTAAGCTGCCTAATCACCACCAGTTCATTACATAACACCCAATCCAGTATAGCTGATCCCCTAGTAGGTTCAAGGACAAACTGCTCTAAAAAGCCATCTCACAGGAATTCAACAAACTCACTCTCTTGCGATCCATTACCAACCTGATTTTCCCAATCAAGCTGCACGTTGAAATCTCCCATCACTATCATAACATTGCTTTTTTGACATGCCTTTTCTACTTCCCATTGTAATCTGTAGTCCACATCCCAGCTACTGTTGGGAAGCCGGTATATAACTGACATCAGGGTCCTTTTACCCTCACAATTACTCAACTCAACCCACAAGGATTCAATATCTTCCGATCCTATGTCACATCTTTCTACTGATTTGAAGCCTCTCTTTACCAGCAGAGCCACGCCATCCCCTCTGCCTATTTTCCTATCCCTCTGATACAATGTATAACCTTGGACATTCAGCTCCCAACTACAGCCATTCTTCAGCCATGATTCAGTGATGGCCACAACATCATACCTGACAATCTGTAATGGTACAAGATCATACCGTATTTCTTATACTCTGTGCATTGAGACATAACACTTTGAGTACTGTATTTGCTACCGTTTTTGATTCTGCATCCCAAATCCACTGATACTCACCGTACTGGCTGTAATGTTGTCTTGTCCTGTCATCTGCCTGCCCTTCCTGACAGTCTAACTCCACGCTACATGCAGGTCAACTGTACCTCTTCCTAGAGATGCTGCCTGGCCTGCCGCGTTCACCAGCAACTTTGATGTGTGTTACATGTTATCTTCGCTGTTTTACCATCTGCCCTGTCCTGAGTTCCTTCACTCTGGTTCACCACACCCCCTCTGCCAAATTAGTTTAAACCCTCCCCAGCAGCTTTAACAAACCTGCCCGTGAGAATATTGTTCTCCCTCAGGTTCAGGTGCAACCCCTCCCTTTTGTACAGGTCATACCTCCCACAGAAGAGAACTCAATGATCCAAGAATCTGAAGCCTTGCCCCCAGCACCAGCTTCTTAGCTACACGTTTATCTGCCAGATCATCCAGTTTCTACCCTCACTGGCATGTAGCTCAGGAAGCAATCCAGAAATTGCTACCCAGGAGGTCCTGCTTCTCAGCTTTCTAAATTCTCTCTTCAGGACATCTTTGTTTTTCCTTCCTATGTCATTTAGTACCAATATGCACCAAGACACGTGGCTGCTCTCCCTCCCCCTCCAAAATGCTGTGGATGCGATCCAAGACATTCCTGACCCTGGCACCTCGGAGGCAACACCATCTAGGTATCCCGTTCATGTCCACAGAATCTCCTGTTTGTTCCCCTGACTATTGAGCCCCCTATCACTACAGTTCCCTTCTTCTCCCTTTTTCCCTTCTGCACCAAGGGCCATGGATCTTCTACACCTCTATCTTAATCTACTTTGCTCCAAAGGAAAAGCCCTAGCTCATTCAACCTGTCCTCATAAGACATGCTCTCCAATCCAGGCAGCACCCTGCGCCCTCTCTAAACCTTCTATATCCTTCCATAATGAAGCAAATAAAACTGAACACAGTATTCCACATCCACTCTAAGCAGAGTTTTGCAGAGCTGCAACATTATCCCACAGCTCTTGAACACAATCCTCCAACTAATGAAGGCAACACTCCATATGCTTTCTTAACAATGCTATGAACTTGCTTTTTAAGGATTCAACAGAGCCATGGTTTATATTATATTCTTGATACCATTATGTAAAAACTGAAGTTGGTCCTCCAATTGTGTTGTTAATTACTACATATTTCTTTACAGACATTATATAAATCCAAACAACATTTATGATTTGGTTATTTTTGGACAACATAGACAGAAAATGTTTGACAAATGGCTCCTGAAGTGAAGCATCAGAATATAGACAAAATAAATCAAGTACTCAGTAACTCATACACTGACTTGTTCTTCTGCAGTACCTTAAATTATTAAAACAAATTCAAACCTTCATCCAGCTATAGTAGAAAATGCTTCAGGTAACTAGATGTTTGAATAAAAGGCAAGACAAAGAATAAACACAAGAGATTCAACAGCTGCTAGAAATCTTGAGCAGCACACACAAAATGCTGAAAACACTTAGCAAGTCAGGCAGCATCTATAAAGGGGAATAAACAGTTGAGTCTTGGCCCGAAACATCAACTGTTTATCTCACTCCACAGTTGCTCCATGATCTGCTGATCTCCTCCAACACTTAAGGAATAACTGAAACACATTAAATAATTAGGACCCAAATACTGTATTTTGTTTTGTTGAGATACACTGGTTATATTCAGCTCATGCAAGTACCTGCTTATTATTCTCCTTCCCCGGCTCCTGTTGCTCAGGCATATTTTCTATCAGATCAATAATCTGTCATCAAATCAATGAGTTTCAGTTTTAATTAATAACCTCTTGTCAAGACAAATGCCCACATGAATAACGTCTTTATACATGGCCCTGTCCATTATCTGGAATTGTTTGAAGTGGTAATAATCAGGTCTGGCGGACCCAAGTCAGCCTTCACAAATCTACGCTGGCTCTCTCTCATCAACTAAAAATTTCCAGGTGTTTGCATACAGAGTCTACTAATTTCCTGACACCAGATGTCAAGTTGCATCAGGAAATTATTATCCCATGGTTTCCTTCTCACCTTCCTCGAGCAGTGGTGTGACATGTACAAGTTTCCAACCTAATGGAACAGTTCCTGAATTAGGAGAACAGAGAGCACAGGCAAGGACCTCTATAATGTTTTCCCCTTGTCCATGTGGAAAACGTGGAATGGAATTCATTAAAGCAGATTCAGTTGCCATATTCGGGTCAAAGGCACATGAATGTGGAATAGTTCCACAATGAAAATTCCAACTGGAATCAATATAAATTTGGCCTAAACTGGATCCAAAAAATGGACTATGAAAGGTGATTTACCATTATCATCCTCACCTTTCTGTGCCATGTTGCACAACATGGGCGATCATGGTCTTTCCCTGATCACGATTGTTCTTGGCAAATTTTTTACCAAAGTGGTTTACCATTTAGATTAGATTATGAAGGCATGTAGTCCTCTTTTATTGTCATTTTGTAATGCATGCATTAAGAAATGATACATTATTTCCTCCGGTGTGATATCACAAAAACACAGGACAAACCAAGACTTAAAAAACTGACAAAACCACATAATTATAACATATAGTTACAACAGTGCAACTATACCATAACTTGATGAAGAAGTCCGTGAGCACAGTAAAGTTCAAAGTCTCTCAAATGTCCCACATCTCACGCCATGCCGACCACAATCCGACCCTGAGTCATCCGAAAACTTCGAGCTCTGATCAGCTCTCCGACACCGAGTACTGTGCGCCATCTCTATCCGAGCAATTCAACCTCTTTTTCGGTCGCCAAAAGCAGGCAAGGCCAGGGATTTTGAGGCCTACCCTCCGAAAGATTCCCAACCGCGCAGTAACGACAGCAGCGAACGAGCGTTACAGAAATTTTTTCAGATGTTCCTCCGTGATTTCACGTCCATTCTCCATCAAATCAGAATTGTCCACGGCCCCTATTTAACGGATACGACATCATTTTTCACCGGAGAGCTGCGCACGCATTTCAACCATCCATCACCTGCTCCCATGGCTTCACGTGATGCTGATTGAGAGGCTAAGCAGGTGCTACGCCTTGCCCAAGATGTATCTCCACCCCACCTCCCAATACCACTGCAGGTCTGAATAAGTCACAAGATGAGTTGTTAATGGTTTATTTTGAATGCACAGAATTAATTAGCATTAGTTATCTTGCATAAATAAATCAGAGATTAGATTAGATTATGAGAACACTCAGTCCTCTTTTATTGTCATTTAGAAATGCATACATGCATTAAGAAACGATACGATGTTTCTCCGGCGTGAGATCACAGAAAACAAGACAGACCAAAGACTAACACCGACAAAACCACATAATTATACCATATAGTTACAGCAGTGCAAAACAATACCATAATTTGATGAAGAACAGTCCAGAGGCACAGTAAAAAAAAAAGTCTCAACGTCCCTGAGTTGATCAACTCCCGAGTCCCCGATAGCGGCAGCAAAAGGGAGAAACTCCCTGCCATAAACCTCCAGGCACCGTCAACTTGTTAAGCAGCCATATTAATGTCATAAATTGAAAGCACTATATTATACTATAACGAAGTGAATGGCTATTTACTGTCCTGGATAGGAGGTCTCATGTTTGCTCTTCTCAGCTTTCCAATCACAGCAGCCACCACTTAAAAGATCACAAACAATTGTAAGTAGACTTCCAAATATGCTTTGTTTAGTTTATGATCATAAACAAGAGTAAGTTTTCAGTTCTTAAAATATAAATGCAAAGTAATAATCAGTTTGAAGTTAAAACAAGCACTCCCTGCAGAGCTTTGCAAACAAATTATCTATAGGACAGATGCTTTGTCTATGAGAAGTAAGATGCTAGTTCACTGCACCTGCATTATTACTGTTCAAGATTCAGTATAAGACAAATGGTATTTTTAATTTGGCTTGCTTCAGAACAGACAAGCTGACCCTGTGCTTCATTCAAGGAAGCTTGCAGAGCATATGGACAATATCATTTAGCATATCGATTACTGATGTGGTTACAGTTGGAAGTTTTATGTACTCAGAGAAGTTAGCTTTGCAGCATTAAGTGGAGGTAGCTGAGGTCTGTGTCTCAAAAAACAGTGTAGAAATGTAGAGAGCAGTTCAGGCTTATTAGGAATTGAGTAAGGAATATCAAAAATCATGGAAGAAACATGGGGTGAACAAGAATCTACTGCTCTCTCTTCAGTGTCTGCAACAGATGATTCATCTATCTGCATCTCTGGTATGTCCTTTTAGTTCATAGGAATTGTACCTGTGATTTAGAAATCCTTAATTCTTCGTGTTTTAGAAGTGGATGGTAATGTTTAAGATGGAAATTCTCTGTGAGTCTTAAATGTGTTTTAAGAGTGTTGTTTGGATTTAAATATGTATCACTGAAAATAAATGAACTGTGTTTTAAACTACTTTGTTAGCCGGAAGTATCTTCTTGACAGGGAGAGAGGACCCACTCCTCAAATAGTGGGTACTGGCTGCAAAATCCGCTGTGGAGAATAAACAGAGAAGTGAATCTCAGGATTGCTACCCGTGCCACATGCTAGTAAGGCTAGAAATAGGGAGATAATGCAGCTAAATACATGGTTCAGGAGTTGGTGCAAGAGGGAGGGTTTCAAGTTTCTGGCCAATTGGGCCTTGTTCCAGGGAAGGTGGGACCTGTTCCAATGGGATGGATTGCACCTGAACTGGTGGGAGACTAACATCCTTGCAGGAAGGTTTGCTAGTGCTGCTCCAGGGGGTTTAAACTAGATTTGCAGGGGGAGGGGAACCCAGAATGTTAGAGCAGATAGTGAGGTGGGGGAGGAAAGAGGTCATGCGAGAACTGCAAGTATAGTGCATGGAGTAAAGCCAGATCTAACATATAAAGAGGCTTTGAGGAAAGAGAAACAGTATAAAGGGTGTAAAGGTAGTAAGGAAGAAGGGATAAAGTGTGTGTGCTTCAATGCAAGAAGCATCAGGAACAAAGGTGATGAACTGAGAGTTTGGATACATACATGAAATTATGATGTAGTGGCCATTACACAGACTTGGCTGACACCAGGGCAGGAATGGATTCTCAATACTCCTGGATTTCAGTGCTTTAAAAGGGATAGAGAGGGGGAAAAAGGGGAGGAGGGGAGGCATTACTGGTCAGGGATACTATTACAGCTACAGAATGGGTGGGTAATGTAGCAGGATCCTCTTTTGAGTCAGTATGGGTAGAAGTCAGGAACAGGAAGGGAGCAGTTACTCTATTGGGGGTATTTTATAGGCCCCCTGGTAGCAACAGAGATACCAAGGAGCAGAGTGGGAGGCAGATTTTGGAAAGGTGCAAAAATAACAGTGTTGTTATCATGGGTGACTTTAACATCCCTCATATTGATTGGCACCTGATTAGTTCCAATGGTTTAGACGGGGCAGAGTTTGTTAAGTGTGTCCAGGACGGATTCCTGTTACAGTATATGGACAGGCCGACTAGGAGGAATGCCATACTAGATCTAGTACTAGGTAATGAACTGGGTCAGGTCACAGATCTCTCAGTAGGCGAGCATCTGGGGGACAGTGACCACCGCTCCCTGGCCTTTAACGTTATCATGGAAAAGGATAGAATCGGAGAGGACAGGAAAATTTTTAATTGGGGAAGGGCAAATTATGAGGCTATAAGGCTACAACTTGCGGGTGTGAATTGGGATGATGTTTTTGCAGGGAAATGTACTATGAACTTGTGGTCGATGTTCAGGGATCTCTTGCAGGATGTTAGAGATAAATTTGTCCCAGTGAGGAAGATAAAGAATGGTAGGGTGAAGGAACCATGGGTGACAAGTGAGGTGGAGAATCTAGTCAGGTGGAAGAAGGCAGCATACATGAGATTTAGGAATCAAGGATCAGATGGATCTATTGAGGAACATAGGGTAGCAGGAAAGGAGCTCAAGAGGGGACTGAGGAGAGCAAGATGGGGGCATGAGTAGGTCTTGGCGAGTAGGGTAAAGGAAAACCCCAAGGCATTCTTCAATTATGTGAAGAAGGATGACAGGAGTGAAAGTAGGACCGATTAGAGATAAAGGTGGGAAGATGTGCCTGGAGGCAGTGGAAGTGAGCGAAGTTCTCAATGAATACTTCTCTTTGGTATTCACCAATGAGAGGGAACTTGAAGACGGAGAGGACAATATGAGAGAGGCTGATGTTCTGGAGCATGTTGATATTAAGGGAGAGGAGGTGTTGGAGTTGTTAAAATACATTAGGACGGATAAGTCCCCGGGGCCTGACGGAATATTCCCCAGGCTGCTCCATGAGGTGAGGGAAGAGATTGCTGAGCCTCTAGCTCGGATCTTTATGACCTCATTGTCCACGGGTATGGTACCGGAGGACTGGAGGGAGGTGAAGGTTGTCCCTTTGTTCAAAAAAGGTAGCAGGGATAGTCCAGGTAATTATAGACCAGTGAACCTTACATCTGTGGTGGGAGAGCTGTTGGAAAAGATTCTTAGTGATAGGATCTATGGGCATTTAGAGAATTGTGGTCTGATCAGGGACAGTCAGCATGGCTTTGTGAAGGGCAGATCATGTCTAACAAGCCTGATAGAGTTCTCTGAGGTGACCAGGCATATAGATGAGGGTAGTGCAGTGGATGTGATCGACATGGATTTTAGTAAGGCATTTGACAAGGTTCCATGCTGTAGGCTTATTCAGAAAGTCAGAAGGCATGGGATCCAGGGAAGTTTGGCCAGGTAGATTCAGAATTGGCTTGCCTGCAGAAAGCAGAGGGTCGTGGTGGAGGGAGTACTTTCAGATTGGAGGGTTGTGACTAGTGGTGTCCCACAAAGATCGGTTCTGGGACCTCTAATTTTCGTGATTCCTATTAGCGACCTGGGTGTGGGGGTAGAAGGATGGGTTGGCAAGTTTGCAGACGACACAAAGGTTGGTAGTGTTGTAGATAGTGTAGAGGATTGTCGGAGATTGCAGAAAGACATTGATAGGATGCAGAAGTGGGCTGAGAAATAGCAGATGGAGTTCAACCCAGAGAAGTGTGAGGTGGTACACTTTGGAAGGACAAACTCCAAGGCAGAGTACAAAGTAAATGGCAGGATACTTGGTAGTGTGGAGGAGCAGAGGGATCTCAGGCTACATGTCCACAGATCCCTGAAAGTTGCCTCACAGGTAGATAGGGTAGTTAAGAAAGCTTATGGAGTGTTAGCATTTATAAATCAAGGGATAGAGTTTAAGAGTCGCAGTGTTATAATGCAGCTCTATAAAACTCCTGTTAGGCCACACTTGGAGTACTGCGTCCAATTCTGGTTGCCTCACTATAGGAAGGATGTGGAAGCATTGGAAAGGGTACAGAGGAGGTTTACCAGGATGTTGCCTGGTTTAGAGAGTATGCATTATGATCAGAGATTAAGGGAGCAAGGGCTTTATTCTCTGTAGAGGAGGAGGATGAGAGGAGACATGATAGAGGTATACAAGATAATAAAAGGAATAGATAGAGTGGATAGCCAGCGCCTCTTCCCCAGGGCACCACTGCTCAATACAAGAGGACATGGCTTTAAGGTAAGGGGTGGGAAGTTCAAGGGGGATATTAGAGGAAGGTTTTTTACTCAGAGAGTGGTTGGTGCGTGGAATACACTGCCTGAGTCAGTGGTGGAGGCAGATACACTAGTGAAGTTTAAGAGACTACTGGACAGGTATATGGAGGAATTTAAGTTGGGGGCTTATATGGGAGGCAGGGTTTGAGGGTCGGCACAACATTGTGGGCCAAAGGGCCTGTACTGTGCTGTACTATTCTATGTTCTATGTACCTTAGGGCTGGGTGGGTCCACACCCATGTCGCACACCTTGCACTAGTTCTCTGCCACCTGTCCCACACTCCTCCTGTGGCGCGCGTCCCTCATCATTCCCAACATCCTTTGCTCCTGCCGGAATTACAAACTCGCTCTCTGCTCCACATTGACAAATGCAGTGCTGTGTAAAAGTCTTAGGCTCTCTAGCTACATATACAGTATGTGCAGAAGATTGCTGCACAGTACTGTATGTACATTTTAACATAGAACATCCACTCAGTCTGTGTCACTTCTCATCTTGAAAACCTCTATCAGTTCACCTCTCATCCTTCTTTGCTCCAACTTCCATTAAGGGACTATTGGCTTCAAATTTTCAGATCTTCCCAGCAGGTTCTGTCCTAATTCCCCTCTGATGGGTATAAACTTTGGTCTCAGTTGTTGTGTCAAATACTCATGCTAGAGACTGCAATGATCAAACTCCTGCTAGAGTAGGCCCTAAAGTGCAGAGACAAGGGTCCTGGGTGTTGGAATCCCTATTCTAGGAGAACCCATGCTGTCAGGAACCAAAACCAGAGCATGTTTAACCAGAGTAGTGTCCAGATTATGGTTCCAAACCCAGGTCACAGCCTGGATACTCAAAGAACGATCCTTTACATATTTCCTTATCCCATCTGCTGATACTTCCATCAAGAACTAATCCCATTCCCACCATAATCCCTGCTAGGCTTAACAGCCTTCATGGGCAACTTTTCATAACAGCATACTGAATAAATTGGGTGACAATAATTTGAGTACAATTTACGAGCCTTCACACTAATTTCACATTCTCCCTTGGGGTCCGCAGTGGTGGTCTCCAGAAGAAATACCCTCCTGACGGCAGCTGGGATCACACCTTAAGGAATTTCACAACGTGCTTATTGTACACCACCTTTTAAATCTTTGGAAGGTGCCAAAGAACTAAGCAGCCAATAGAGGATTATTGAAGTATATAATGCGGCTATTTGAACACAGCAGTCTACTTGCTACAGCAAAATCCCAGAATGGCTGATGAGATGAGTGAAGAGCAGCACCATGCTGTCCATTGCCAAAACATGAACGTGGTGTTCCTCCCCTCCTCCTTCACCTCCAGTGCTGCAGGGCCGCTGAATTACCCCTAGTTTGCAGACAATGTTTTAGTTTCACATTTTGGTGAAAGATGTCACCTGTAACAATGCAGCATTGATTCTGTTCTGAACTGGAGTGATGCATAAATTACACACTCAAGTTCTTTATCGAAGGTCAGGTCAAGAAGAAACAGAGTTATTACCATGGCAATACAGAATTTAGGACTTGTCTTCAGCACAAACTCTTTAAAAATGGAAATTGCTGAACATAAATAAGCCTAGAAGACATCTTTCAGTATTTCTGCATTTTAGACTTTATAGATTCATGCAAACAAGGTAACCTTACTGAATGCAATTATTTTCACCACGTTAAAAAACAGCTATTGACTACAGTTTTAAGATTAAGTAAAGGCATCTGTTAGTCTTGCAAGACCATGGATCTGCGCCTGGAAAGTCTTCACTCTCCAGGGTGCAGGCCTGTGCAAGGTTGTATGGAAGACCAGCAGTTGCCCATGCTGCAAGTCTCCCCTCTCCGTGACACCGATGTTGTCCAAGGGAAGGGCATTAGGACCCATACAGCTTGGCACCAGCGCCATCACAGAGCACTGTGTGATTAAGTGCCTTGCTCAGGGACACAACGCGTTGCCTCGGCTGGGGCTCGAACTCACGACCTTCAGATCGCTAGTCGAATGTCTTAACCACTTGGCCACATGCCCACAGTTTTAAGATTATACAAGACTATAAGACACAGAAGAATCAAGGCATTCGGCCAATGGATTTCCCTTCACCATTCGAAAATGGCTGATTTATTTTCCCTCTCAACCCTGTTTTGCCTTCTCTTCATAACTCTTGACACCCTTACTAATCAAGAACCTACAGTATCAACCTCTGCTTTAAATATACCAAATGACATGGTTTCCTCAGCTGTCTGTGGCAATGACTTCTATAGATTCACCCCCTCTCGCTAAATTCATCTTCATCTCTGTTCTAAAGGTATGTCCCTCTATTCTGAGGTAGTTCTCTCTGGTCCTAGATTTTCCCACTATTGGAAATATCCTTTCCACGTCCACTCTATCTAGGTCTTTCAACAATTTATCTTCTTGAACAATTGTCCTTAACTATTCATTAACAAAATTAACCACTGCATAAAATCAACAGCACTCTGATACATAGAATGCAAACAATTTCAACTCAACTAATAAACATATTAAAGGGTTAAGCATATAACTATGTTTATTTATTAACATATGAGGAGCGTTTAATGGCTTTGGGTTTGTACTCACTGGAGAATAAGGGGGCATCTTATTGAAACCTATCAAATATTGAAAGGCCTAGATAGAATGGACATAGGAGAGGATATTTCCTATAGTGGGGGAGTCTAGGACAAGACAGCGCTGCCTCAGAATAAATGGACGTCTTTTTAGAACAGAGATGAAGACCAATTTAGCCAGAGGTTGGTCAGTCTGTGAAATTCATTGCCATAGGGGGCTGTGAAGGCCAAGTCATTGAGTTTATTCAAATTGGAGGTTGATAGGGTCTTGATTAACAAAGGTGTCAGAAGTTAAGGGGAGAAGGCAGGAAAATGATGTTGAAAGGGATAGTAAATCAGCCATGATAAAATGGTGGAGCAGGCTCAACAGGCTGAATGGCCTCATTTTGCTTCTATATCTTATAGCACCTGCAGAATTTTGGCAAAACTTGTTCCTAATGCTTCTCAACGTCTTAAATAACACTAGCATGTTGATCCTGAAGCTAGAGGTTGAGAATCTGTGAATGAAAACATAGCCAATTCCAAATATTTCTGAAGTAATTGTCCCATGTACATACCACAGACCTCCTTGAACATAGAATATAGAACAGTACAGGCCATTCACCCCACAGTGACGTACCACCCTTTAACCTACTCCTATCTCAATCTAACCCTTCCTCCTACATATGCCTCCATTTTTCTGTCATCTATGTGCCTGTTTTGTGAATGACCCTCAATGCATTTACCACCACACCTGGCAGAGCATTCTATGCACCCACCACCCTGTTTAAAATATGTATCTCTGGCATTCCCCCCCCCCCCATACGCTTTGAAGTTTTGCCCCTTGTACTTGCCCTTCCCACCCTAGGAAAATGTTTCTAGTTCTCCACTCTATCTATGTATGTTTCTTATCAAATCACCTCTCATCATCCTCCTCTCCCTTGAAAAAACTTCTAGCTCAATCTGTCCTCATAAGACATGCTGTCTAACCCAGGCAGCCCTAGTAAATCTCCTCTGCATCTTCTCTAAAGCTTCCAAATCCTTCCTATCCTTATCCAACCAGATCTGAACTCAATCTGCCCAGTATGGTTAAGGTTCCCAACCTGGAGTCCACAGATTGGTTCGTGGCATAAATAAGGTTGGGAATCTCTGGTCTAATCAGAGTTTTATAGAGCTGCAACATTACTTAGTGGCTCTTGAACTCAGTTCCGTGACTAATGAAGGCCAACACACCATACACCTTCTTAACCATCCTATGAGCTTACATGGCAACTTTGAGAGATCTGTGTGACTGAACCAAGATCCATCTGTTCCTCCATGCTGCTAAGAATCCTGCCACTCCCCCGGTATTCTGCCTTCAAGTTCAAAAATTGGTGACTGTAAAAAACTGACATTTTTACAAAGTAAATAAAAAGACTTGCCTTGATCTGTTGACACTTGCTTCTGTGCTGCTGTGCTAACAATTAATTTTTCATCAATAGCCACAGCCTTTTGTGGTTCCCTGGTTTCCAATGGGGCCGTGGAATCTGTAGCTGATGATGAGATGGCTGATGGGGCTAGCTGAGTGGCCTTAGGGTGTGGAAGTGAAGGTTTTGAGGCTGTCGATACCAGCTTTGTTCTGGAGGTTGGAGCAGTGAAGTATTCACTATCGATATCCAGTGGTGAAACAGTGTCAGTTAAACCAATCTCCAAGATAGCAGGAGGCTGGGTAACTGATTCACCGATAATTACAGTCTCTTCTGCTGTTGTCTCACCGGGCTCATTTTCAATAATAATTGGAGATGCACTTGTCGCTAACTGCTTAGATTTCTCAGTAGCTTTAATGTCATGCTTTAGCACAGAAAGACCAGAATCTGGACTAATTTCAGCAGGAGGTGCTATTATGGTTGATGTTTTTGATGTCACGATGACCTGAGGGGTGGTAACAATTGCCGTGGAAACGACTTTGATATGAACAGGTTCTGGTGTTTGAAAGGTTGCCGTCATTTCCTCGTGTTTGGCCACAGTTGCCTCCATTATACCAGAACCCTCCCTCTCTTCTTCTGTGGCTGTAGAGACAACTGATTCATTGTGCAATATAGCAGAACTTTGTATTTCAATTTCAGGAGTTGTCTCCTTTATTAAGCCAGGGTGGTGGGATCTTGCTTTCTCTGGCTCACTCTCAACCTCCTCCTCAAAATGGGGTGTTGATGGGTATTGGGTCATCACACTGACCTCTTCGGTCATTTGTTCAAAGGGAGTCCTTTTTATTGTACTGGCTTCTTGCTCTTCCTGATGGCTTGCACTGGTCGAACTTTCGGCTGGTGAAGATGTATACTGGGGAACATCTGCACTGGTTCCTTCATAACCAATTTGTGTTGGTCCTTCTAGGTGAGTTTTAACCACAGTCATTAAATCAGATAACAATGATTCCTGAGGTGTTATTATTGTTGTAATATGATCTTCACTTTTTGCCTCGGAAGTTTCTATGGTGGCAACAATATTATACGTGTGATTTTTCTCATCAAATGCAGGTGATAGGGTCTCAAATGATACTTTATGACCATATTCAAATAAATGAATCATTTCTTCAGCCTCTTTTATTTGAGTACTTACAACTCTGGTCATTAGGACTGATCCAGTATCACCTGTCGACTCATTCAGGGATAACCCAGTTGTTACATCTACTTCAGGTGAAAGTTCAAAACCCGGAACAGTAGTGTGCACTTCACTTTGCTCTTTCGTTGGTTGAAGTGTGATATAACTTACAGATTCAGGTTGCTTTTCCTTGGCAACTTCATCGATATATTTTGTGCCATTCTCCTGCTGCCTATCTCGATCTGGAACTGAGTGAAATTCCGTAATCCATTGACCTTCGGTTGAGATTGTCACTCTTGGTTTGCCTGCCTCAGGCATACTGACCTGATACAAATCTTTCTTGCTAGAAACCCCCAACGATGATGACACAGGAGCCCCGGTTTCCTCCACTAATGCAGAGTCCGTGGATAACGCTGGTACCTGACTAGTAACAAAGTCATCCACAATGGTGCTCCCAGGCTGATGTTTGGCTGGTGAGATTTTCACAGTACCTTCTGGTGAGACAGGTGTGTGATGCAGAGTTGATTGCTGAGGTTCAAAAGTAACTGAATGAACCGAGGATTTTTCAACATATTTAGTTGACTCAATATGAACAGCTTCAGAATCTCCACTGGATACAATCTCTGAAGAGAGGGATTCCATTTCTGTCATACTTATCTTGCTGGTGTCTGACACTGATAGAGTTGGCCCTTCACCTTCAACAATGCTCACTTGAGGTGCGGATGCTGTTGGTTTTACTGTTGAAAAGGTGGATGGCAAGGTTGCTTGTTCAATTGTCACTGCACTTACTCTTCCTGGGACAAGCACTATGTCACCCATTTCACTTTGAGTTAAAGTCATTAGTGGGCTGGTTTCTGTCCAAGTAACTGTTTCAACATGCTTGGCCTCTCCTTGTTCTGTTGTGGATGGAAATATTACATCGGAGGCCATTGCCGAGGTACCCATTGAATCTATCAACACAATCTTCTTGCTGTCAGGCTCTCTTGTTGCCCCATAAGTGCGGTCAAAGGATACTGTAGGGGGCAAGTCTGTCAGAGGCTCATGCGCTCCGGACATGGCTGAAACCGGAGATACAGGTGACGCAACAAATTTGCCATCCTCTTTAACTTTTGTTTCCTCATAGGTGTCGTTCTGAACTTTTTCATCCTCAATCAAAACTGATTCACGGACGCTAGCTGCCGTCACAATAGCAGTTGTCGCAGGTGTTTGGTCCTCTACTCTCATTGTCTGAGTGCTCTTGTTTGCACATTTGATTATTATTTCCCCTGCACCAATGTCTGCACATTTGATTATTATTTCCCCTGCACCAATGTCTGCCAGTTGTGTGCTGCTCGTAGGTTCATCACTGATCTGGATGGCTCCTTCCGAGCTTGCTGCAGTGCTGGTAGCTACAGGTAATTTTAGCTTATCTTCATCATCCTTTGTAACCTCCACTGCAGCTGTGGAGACTGTGCTCACTTGAACTTTTCCTTCCTCTTCGGTGAGACTACTTACACTTTGAGCTTCAAGCCTGGGTGATGGTTTGAATGAGGCTGGAGAGGCTGAGAAGGCTGGTGTGTGTAAATGTCCGGTTAGTTCCTCACCATGTCCAGTAACCTGTCCTTCAGCAATAGACACTTTCAATCTGTCTTCATCAGTGGATACTCCAGCTACTGACAATTTTACAGTGGCTTCATCCTCAGGCCTTGATGTTCCACTTGGAGTTGTACTATAACCTTGAGAGATGGTCTCTTTTCCAAACTTCACAACATGAGTGGAAGTAGCATCTGATTCTACCTTCTCGATTGTCAGATTAGCTGCAGTTTCATGAACCACCTTTGGTTCCAAAACTCTCTGCGGTATTTTCACCCTTACAGGTCTTCCTATGAAAACACACAAAAAAAAATGCTTAAGTCGTTTTGCGCACAACATGCCACCTTCAGACCAAACAAATGGTCATCTACAAATAATAAATGCAGGAGATTCTTCAGCTGCTGGAAATCCAGAGCAACACACACAAAATGCTGGAGGAACTCAGCAGGTCAGGCAGCATCTGTGGAGGGGAATAAACGGGTGACGTTTCAGGCCAAGGCTCTTCATCAGGACTGGAAAGGAAAGGGGAAGAAGTCAGAATAAGGTGGGGGGAATGGAAAGGATTACAAGCTGGCAGGTAATAGGTGAAGCTAGCTGAAGGAGAAGGTGGATAGGTTGGGGGGGGCGGGATGAAGTAAGAAGTTGGGAAGTGGTAAGTGGAAAGGCTGGAGAAGAAGGAATCTGGTGGGAGGGGAGAGTGGACAATAGGAGAAAGGAAAAAAGGTTTATGATTGATATTCACCCAACTCATGTTTTGCCAAGCTCAATTTCTAAACACAGTAACTGCCTTGTAAGATCACTACACTTGTAAGTAAACTTCCAACTATGTGTTTAACACCTCGTCGTAAAATGAGTCAGTCTTCAATTCTTGAAGTATAAATGGTAAGCAGTAATCTGCTTGAAATTAACAAACACAGATTTACAAACTAGCTTTGTACACAAGAGATGCTTTTCCTGTGAGAAGTAAAGGCCCACCAGTGCCTTTACGTCCTGAGAAAACTAAAGAAATTTGGCCTGTCCCCTAAGACCCTCACTAATTTTTATAGATGCACCGTAGAAAGCATTCTTCTAGGATGCATCACAACCTGGTATGGAAGTTGTCCTGTCCAAGACTGGAAGAAGCTGCAGAGGATCGTGAACACGGCGCAGCACATCACACAAACCAATCTTCTGTCCTTGGACTCACTTTACACTGCACGCTGTCGGAGCAGTGCTGCCAGGATAATCAAGGACACGACCCACACAGCCAACACACTTTTCGTCCCTCTTCCCTCCGGGAGAAGGCTCAGGAGCTTGAAGACTCGTACGGCCAGATTTGGGAACAACTTCTTTCCAACTGTGATAAGACTGCTGAACAGATCCTGACCCAGATCTGGGCCGTACCCTCCAAATATCTGGACCTGCATCTCGGCTTTTTTGCACTACCTTACTTTCCATTTTTTTATTTCCTACTTATGATTTATAATTTAAATTTGTAATAGTTACTATCGCTTTGTAATCCAGGGAGCAGGAAGCGCAGAATCAAATATCGCTATGATGATTGTACGTTCTAGAATCAATCGTTTGGCGACAATAAGGTATAAAGATGCAGCTTACTGCACCTGGTTTATTACTGCTCAAGAGTGCAGTATAAGAAAATGAGTTATTTAATTTGGCTTCTTTCAAATTAGACAATCTGACTAAGCTGCTTAATTCAAGCAAGATTGCAGACCAGATGGAAACAAGCATTTAGCATATTAATAACTGATCTGTTTATAATTGGATTTTTATGTACTCAAGGAAGTTAGCTTTACAGCATTAATTGTGAACTATGTCTCCAAAATGCTTTTAGACCATTTGTGTAAAAAGGGTATATGAGGAAATATCGTGTGTGTGAAGTCACACTGGTATAAATGTAGTGAGCAGTGCAGGCTTATTAGGAATGGGGTAAGGAACATCTAGAAATGTGGAAGAAACACAGGGGGAACTAGAATCCATTCCTCTGGTTTTGGTTCCTGCAACAGACAAAATGTTCTCCTGCATCACTGGTATGGCTTTTTAGTTTATAGGAATTGTACCTGTGTTTTGTAAATCCTTTATGCTTCGTGTTTTAGAAATGGGCTGTGTTTTAGAATTGGTTTGTAATATGGTAATGTTTAAGGTAGAAATCCTCTGACGGAATATTACAGAGGATGCTTCACTGTGGCAGAAGAGGAGGCCATGGACCTCCTACAAATGCACAGTTGAGAGCATCTGAATGTGCCGCACTGTGGTGGACTGGAAGCCCTATAATGGGAAGCTAAAACTGCCCAGCACATCAGCTGCACCAGCCTACCAGCCATCAAGGACATATATACAGAGAGGTGCCAGAAAAAGGTCAGAAATATCATAATGATCCCACCCACCCTGCTCATAGACTATCTGTCCCACTCCCATCAGGGAAGAGGACATGTAGCATACATGCTGGGACCACTAGACTCAAAAGCTGTTAGTTCTCTAGAGCCACTTGCTGATCAACACTTCCACCCATGAACACTCCCCACCACCATTACATCCACATCAGCCACTCCTTCAGCACCTTCATCTCCCCGTGCACTGCCACTTTACTCATACACTCCACAGTTCATACCTATACTGGCTGAGTCCCTGTCCTACTGTGTTTTCATATGCTCTGTCGCTAGCTAGAAGAGCTCCTCTTGACAAGAGTCACTATGTCACTTTACATTTCCTATCAGAGTCACCTTATATGTATACATATACAACCTGTATATGCATACAGGCTAATCGCATGTATACAGTACTGTATATGTGTGCATAAGACTCTTGCACAGTACTGTATACAGCCACACTCAGTTGTACATTGTATTTCATAGTATTGCTTTTATATTTATTGTGTTTTATGCTCATTGTTTTCTTATTCTGCATCAGATCCAGAGTAACAACCATTTCTCTCTCCTTTACACTCACGTAATGAAAAATGTCAACAAACAGCCTCGAACCAGGAACCTTGCGCATAAGTTAGAACCAAGAGTCTCTTGGTCCCTCCAAGCTCTCTGTCATTTAGAAAAAAAATCATTGCAGTACTCAACATTTCCATCTATCTTGTAACCCCAAATCTAGGGCAAGGACTGGAGGCCCAGACAAGGCCTGCCCTGGGGTTGGAGGCCTATCTGAGTGGCCGGGTGGATGGGAAATGCCTTGTTTTGCTGTTGCTGTCTTGTTGTGTTTGCCATTGTGGGTGCTTGTGTTGTTAACAACACATTTCACAACATCTTTTGATAAATGTGATAAATAAATGCATTTGAAATCTGTGTCTGAATTTGTATTTTATAATGGAGGCTATTACAGCCTCTGTGAGGGGAAAGGAATTTTCAATGTTTTCGGTGAGACCCAGCATCAGGCCAAAATGTCAACAGTTCCTTCACCCACTCACCCGCCCCACCCCCAACAAAATGTCATTCAAACTGTTATAGAGTCATAGAGCACAGAAACCGGCCTTTCAGGTGACCTAGTCCATGCTGAACAATTCACGTGCCTAGTCTCATTGACTTACACCCAGACCATGGCTCTCCATGCCCCTCCTTTCCAAGCGCTTACTCAAACTTCTCTTTAAGTGTTGAAATCAAACCCACATCCACCACTTCCACTGGCAGCTCATTTCACACACTCACTACCCTGTGAGTGAATTAGTTTCCCCCTCAGATGCATTTTATCGCATGTGCCTCTCAAAGTCCAACCCTACGTCCCTGTCGTGAGAGATGGAAACGGGTAAGGCCATCCAGCCAGAGCTCTAGTGAAGCTGTATGGGCCAAAACTCTGTACAGTGGATGCAATGAATTATAGAAACCATACCATTTACTTCAGAGGATGATGAAGATAGGTTATTGAAGGCCGATGCTCCACTGGAAGCAAGGGACCCAAGTTAAGTAAGTTTATCATATGTAATGAAATGTGAAAGCTATGGCTATTGCGAAGCATGCCTCTAAATGTCAACTTTGCTTTAAAAATTACAGATTTTTACACTGACAATCACTTTTTGCATTAATGCATTTTAATAAAAACTTTCTGATGAATTATGTGATAACTTACTTTTTTTGTGTTTGTAAAAGTTCTCTTAAAAGTTTATAAAGCAGAGAGTTGGCTTATATTATTTCATATTTAAATGTTCCATTTCCTGACTTTCTAAACTGGCTCCAAAACTACTAAGAACCATAATTCAAATCAGACAAGGCTCCCTTTGGCACAGAAATTTAATTCAGGCACAAGTCAAAATGAATCACTGGTTAAACAAATAAACATGTTGTATATTTTCCTAATATTAAATTGGGAATGACATCATAGGTAGGTGCTAAATTGAGATGACTCTCATAGTTTACTTCTGGTGTTTTGCTTACGCCTTCTGAAGGGAGCTGTTATCCAAGTGTGCATTTCAGGTAACCACAGGCACAGCAGGGATATCTGTGGTTGGTTATGGCACTTCTACCGTCAAACAAATAATATAATAGCAGACATTAAAGATACAAAGACTTTCTAGTTAATACAACATGCTTCATTTCTCCTTCATATTCAGAACAGTGGCTTAATTATAGGTCTTCTAATTAGTTCCATAATTAAGTCACGTAGCTTCAACATTATTGCCAGTATGTTCCTCTCGGTTAGTTTCTCAGAGCCTGGAAACATCTGGAAACGGCCTCACCACAGTGTTAACCAAAATAAAAACTCAGATGACATCATCCGGGCCGTTAGGTTGCTCAGTGCACTTGTACATTCATTTTCGTCGAAAGCCGCCTGAGAAACGGTAGTACAGCCACATGCCCACTCTTAACACCTCAGGGTTTGAGGAGAGCAGTTGCAACCACAGCGAATGTAGCTAGGGAAATCATGAGCCTGCGTGCAGTCCAAGGCTTTCTCTCCCATTCTCCCGATCTTCACTGTGAACATCCAGCCTTGGATATACATTCAGAATCAGAATCAGGTTTCTGTTATCACAGACATATGATGCCATATGACAGAGAGCAGAACTGAGCCATTCAGCCCATCGAGTCTACTCCACCCTATGGAGTAGATAATAAATCATGGCTAGTTTATTATCCCACTCAACCCTGTTCTCCTGCCTTCTCTCAGAAACCCTTGACACACTACCTAATCAAGAACCTAGTAACCTCCATTTTAAATATACCCAATGAGTTGGCTTCCACAACAACTGTGGTAACGAATTGTCACGAATTCATCAACCGCTGGCTAACGAAATTCCTCTTCATCTCTGGTCCTAGACTCCCCTGCTATAGGAAACAAACTCTATACTCTATCTAGGACTTTTAGTATTCAGTAAGTCTCAATGAGATTTCCCCCCACCCCCCTTATTCCAGAGAGTACAGGCCCAGAGCTATCAAATGTTCCTCATACATTAACCCTGATATTCCCAGGAATTTTGTTATTTTGTGGCAGTAAAGTGCAAGGCAAAAAATCCTAAAAGTTACAATAGTGTTAAAGAGAAGTAGTGAGACTGTGTGCATGGTTCTATGGACCATTCAGAAGGGAAAAAGCTGTTCCTAAAATGTTGAGTGTGGGTCTTCAGGCTCCTGTACCTTCTCCTTAATGATGGTAATGATGAGAGGGCATGTCCTCTTCAATGATGGATCGCATCTTCTTGAGATACCGGGCAGCATCAGTGGAAAAGATCGGTCGACGTTTCAGGCCGGAACCCTTCATCAGGTTCCGGCCTGAAACGTCAACTGATCTTTTCCACTGATGCTGCCCGTCCAGCTGAGTTCCTCTAGCGTGTTGTGAGTGTTGCTTTGACCCCAGCATCTGCAGATTATTTTGTGTTCTTGAGATACCCCCTCCATGGACTGTTATACTTCTCACTACCTCAGTAAAGCAGGAGGCATTATCAAAGTCCCCACCAACCCCAGACATTCTCTGCTCCATCTGCCAGCCCTGGCATCAGGCAGAAGATCCAAAAGCCTGACAGCGTACACCACCAGGCTCAGGACAGCTGCTGTCCCTTTGTTACAAAGCAGTTATGTGGTTCCCTGATATGATAAGATTTGCAAGACATTACTACAAATAATGTCTTATAGTAATTAGACATTAGATGTGCAAAAAATTACTGTTTGAAAAAATAAATAATAATGCGAAAGACAAGTGGAGGAATAGTGCTCATAAATTCATCGTCCATTCAGAAATCTGATGGCAGAGGGGAAGAAACTGTTCCTTAAACGTTGAGTGTGTGTCTTCAGGTTCCTGTACCTCCTCCCTGATGGCAACTACTTCCAGTACTGCTTCTGCTACCCACTATTACTATTACAAGTTACTTCTAATCTTGAGGCATACTGGATGCTCACAATATTTTACTGAACCTACTTTCATACATCTCGATAAACGACTATCTACAAAGAAAACACTAAAGCAATCCATACCTTTAATCTCTAATCCCCAGAATTGAAGGTTAATTAAAAATATGGATAGCATTATAATTTCTAACCTGTTTTATAGGGAAGTGGCAGCTTGGATACCTGTCAATTGTGCTAAACTATTACTGGAAATCATCAAAGCAAGGGCACACAGAGGCAGGGTCAGAGGGGTGAAGGTCACCATAATCACTAAAGCACATTAAGGTTGCATACATATGCAGTAACATGTCTCTCCTAATGTGGTCATTAAAATATCTGTGCATTCCCCCGCCCCATGTCAATTTGCTTTACTCTTGCAGTAAAAGATAGTTCACAATAATCCTCAAAAGCACTCTACAAATTATGTTCTCAATGGTATTTATTTGTTGTATTTGCACAGTTTGTCCTCTTTAGCACAATAGGTAGGGGTGTGTGTGTGTGTGTGTGTGTGTGTGTGTGTGTGTGTGTGTGTGTGTGTGTGTGTGTGTATGTATGTATGTGTATATATATATATATATATATATATAGTTTTTCATTGATTCCATTGTGCTTGAATCAGCGAACACAACAGCACAGAAACAGGCCCCTTGACCCATCTAGTCCATGCTAACCCATTAATCTGCCTAGTCCCATTAACCTGTACCGTGACCACAGCCCTCCATACACCTCTCATCAATGTACCTATCGAAATTCTATTAGTTGTTGAAATTGAACCTGATTTCACCACTTCTGCTGGCAGCTTGTTCCACACTCACAACCCTCTGAGTGAACTCCCCTTCATGTTCCCCTTAAACATTTCTCCTCCCACCCTTAACCCATGATCTCTAGTTTGAGCCTTATCCTATCTACACCCCTCATAATTTTGTATACCTCTATCAAATCTCCTCTCATTCTGCTACACTCTGGGGAATAAACTCCCAACCTGTCTAACCTTTCCCTAGAAATCAGGTCCTCAAATCCTGGCAATTTTCTCTGTACTCTTTCAATCTTATTGATATATTTTCTGTACGTAGGTGACAAGAACTGCACACTATACTCCAAATTAGACCTCATCAACATCTCATACAACTTCAACATAACATCCCAACTCCTGTACTCAATACTTTGATTTATGACGGCAATGTGCCAAAAGCTCTGGGATGCCATTCTCAAGGAATTATGGATATGTATTCACAAATCCCTCTGTTCTACCCCATTCCTCAGTGACCTACCATTCACCATTTAAATCCTAACCTAGTTTGTCCTCCCAAAGTGCAACACCTCACACTTGTATGCTTTAATTTCCATCTGCCATTTTTCCAGCTGGTCCAGATCCCACTGCAGGATATGATAGCTTTACTCGCCATCCACTATGCCCCATTTGGCTGTCATCCGCAAATTTGCTGATCCTGTTTAAAATATTGTCATCAAGATCTTTAGCACAATGGATGTTTGTGTGTGTGTGTGTGTGTGTGTGTGTGTGTGTGTGTGTGTGTGTGTGTGTGTGTGGTTTTTCATTGATTCCATTGTGCTTGAATCAGAGATTCAACAAACCCAGCACCAATCCCTGTGACACTCCACTTGTCACAGGCCTCTAGTCAGAGAGGCAACCATCTACTACCATTCTTTGGCTTCTCTCGCAGTCAATTTGCTACTTCATCTTGAATGCCAAGCGGCTGAACTTTCTTGACCAAACTCCCACGCAGGACCTTGTCAAAGATCTTACATAAGAATTACATGGACAGCATCCGCTGCTTTGGCTTTATCAATTTTCCGAGTAACTTCCTTGAAAAGCTATTAGATTAGTTAGACATGAGCTGCCATGCACAAAGCTATATTGACTATCCTTAATCAGCTCTTGACTACCCAAATACTTACTATACAAAAATCTTAGTATAGCTAGGATGCCTAAGACTTTTGCAAAGTATTGCATTTGTCAATGAGGAGAAAAGAGCGAGCTTGTGCATCTGGCAGGAGCAAAGGATGTTGGGAATGGCAAGAGTGGAGCACCACGGGAAGGGTGTGTGACAGGTGGCAGAGAAGGAGTGCCAGGGGTTGGCCGGGGCGGGGGGGTGGGGCGGAAGCATGGCGTGGATGCAGACACAACCTGCCCTGAGACACCAGGCAAGGTCATTTGATTCCAAACAACACACACAAAATGCTGGAGGAACTCAGCAGGCCAGGAAGCATCTGCAGATTTTCTCTTGATTCCAAAAAAATTGGTTTATTGATCATTACAGGATGTCTCTCTGGTGCTTCCCACTCCCTCCCCTCTCCCTTCCCCTTCTCCCAACCATGAATCCCCTCTCCCTGTCCCTTTCCACTCTCAGTCCACAATAGAGACTCAGAGTTAGAATCAGAGTTATCATAACTCACATATGTCATGAAATTTGTTTTTTGTTGTTGTAGTACAGTGCAATAGATAAAATTACTACAGTGCTGAGCAAAAGTCTAAGGCATGCCAGCTATACGCATGTGCCTAAGAATTGCATGGTACTGTATATTCTTTCCCTTTGTATCTACTGTGAACGCCCACAAGAAAATGAATCTCACGATAGCATATAGTGACATATAGGTACTGTGATAATAAATTTACTTTGAACTTTGAGTGATTGCCTTAATTTACAATCCAGTCTTCTCCGTAATTTTCCACAATAAACGCGAGATCACTGCCACTGAACAACAGATATGGGCAGCGATCTCTGTATATATCTCGTAAATCAATTATCTAGATTACAAGACTAGAAATATTTTTAAGTGGCTCACTTGTTTATAGAATGTTGATATGCATGTTACTCAGTATTATACTGAATATAGCACATAATTGTAATGACTGTAGTTTCCGATAAGGGTTAGTGGCTCATAAACACAAGCAATTTTGCAGATGCTGGAGATCCAGAGCAACACACACCCTTCTTCAGGACTGGACAGGAAAGGGGAAGGTGTCCGAATAAAAAGGGGAGGGGGAAGGGAATGAGGGTAGCTGGAAGGTAAGAGGTGAAGCCAGTTGGGTAGGAGAGGTAAAGAACTGGAGAGTAAGGAATCTGAAAGGAGAGGAATATGGACCACAGGAGAAAGGGAAGGAGAAGGGGACCCGGGGGAGGTGATAGACAGGTGAGAAGAGGTAAGAGGATAGAGAGGGAATAGTAGAGGGGAGGGGGAGGGAATTATTTTTACTCAGAGGAGAAATCGATATTCATGCCATCAGGTTGGAGGCAGCCTTGAAAAGTCCATAGGTTGTGAGTGACAGGGCAAGTGAAGTTGAGTGACATTATCCCCCTTGGCTCAAGGACCCAATGGACAATTGCATCACAGCAACTAGAAAACCAAGATCAGATGTTGTAAGACACCCCCCAGGAAAAGTAACATTGATTACTCAGCACTTAATTAGAAAATCTGAAAACTGTAATGAAGCTCATGTACAGACTGTGCTGAGCATTCAAACTGTTTGCAGGTTTGCTAGACAGGGAGCTCAAATCTGGGATTTGAGGAGAATTGGTATGTCACCAAATACCCTTACAAATTTCTACAGATGTAACATGGAGACCATTCTAACTGGTGGCATCACCATCTGGCATGCAGCTGTCACTACACAAGATCAGAAAAAGGTTCAGAAAGCTATCAACTTCCCCAGCATTGATGACAGTTTCAAGACAATGCCTCAAAAAGGTGGTATCAATCATTCAGGACCCCCATCACCTAGGACGTGCCCTCTTCTCATCGCTACCATCAAGGAGGTGGTACAGAAGCCTGAAGACACACACTCATTGTTTCAGGAACAGATTCTTCCCCTCTGAAATCAGATTTCTGAATGGACATTGGATCCATAAACACTACCTCACTAGTGTTGCTCTTTTTGTACTACTTATCTAATTTACTTTTATGTATAAATACACTTCATATTGTAATTTATAGCTCTTATTACAATGTATTGCAACATACCGCTGCCGCAAACCAACAACTTTCAC
Organism: Mobula birostris; assembly: GCF_030028105.1. Classification (NCBI taxonomy): domain Eukaryota; kingdom Metazoa; phylum Chordata; class Chondrichthyes; order Myliobatiformes; family Myliobatidae; genus Mobula; species Mobula birostris. Next base: position 11,927,759 of record NC_092386.1, read on the forward strand.
AGCACATGCCAGTGATGTTGAAACTGATTCCGATTCTGATCTGTTGCATGTTTTGAATTTAACACAATAATGTTCAAACAGATCCAATCTACTTTTCTCAAGTCGTAATGAGACGTTAGAAAACGCCATTGCAAATGAGATAAATATTTGCACTGATTATATCTATTTAGAGATTAGCACAGTAACAGGCCCTTCCAATGAGCCCACACTGCCCAATTACACCCATGTGACCAATTAACCTGCTGACCCCTACGTCCCTTGGACATTCAATTAATTGCATGAGCCATTCTTTTAAAAATTTCAATCAACTTTCAAAGAATCATTTGAATGATGCCAGTGGAATGAAGGGCGGGGGGGGGGAGCGGAGTAGGGCGAATAAGCTAATATCTGCCTATACAGTAACACAAGAGATTCTGCAGATATCACAACATACACCAATGACATTAAACCTGATTCCGACTCTGAGATGCTGGAAATCCAGAGTAATGAACTCAGGAAGGGTCTCAGCCCTAAACATCGCCTGTTTATTCCTCTCCATAGTTCCTCCAGCATTTTGTGTGTTATCAGCCTATACTTGTTACACAGGATGGGATTAAATTTTGGTTGGATTTAGATTTAGATTAGATTTATTAGTCACATGTATACTGAAACATACAGCAAAATATGTCTTTTTGCGTACAAAGCATATTCCTCTTATTTAATTATTATTTAGAAATACAGCACCCAACAAGCGTCCCACCACAGCAACCCACCTACTTAACCCTAAGCACAGGACAATTTACAACGACCAATTAACCTACTAACCCAAGCATTTTTGGAGTGTGGGAGAAAACCCACGTATTCCCTGGGAGAACGTACAAACTCCTTACAGATGATGCCAGAATTGGACTCCGAATTCCAACATCCTGAATCATAGAGTCATAGAAGAGCACGGCACAGAAACTGGCCCTTCGGCCCATCTAGTCCATGCTGAACCATTTAACCTGCTTACTCTCATCGACCTGCACCGGGACCGTAGCTGTCCATACCCCTACCATCCATGTACCTATCCAAACTTCTCTTAATAGATCACTATTATAAGCTGCAATAACATCACACTAAATGACATGTTAATACCATTTGCTACATTTATGTGTTTTGGTGTAATTGAGATGTTACCTGTCATAGGCAGAATGTACAGAAACAATGCAAAGTCAGTGTGACTGTGGGAACATCCATTCTGGTGTGAAAGGTCCACAAATCAGACAGAACGTGTGAGCTCATTTCCATGGAGCAGTCTGAGAACTTTTTAAACTTTCATTTAGAAATTTTTGTTGTTGAAGACCAGGCCAACATGGAAAATCTGTTTGCACTAACTACAATCAGATGTCGGTGACTGAACTACCTCTGGAAGAGATTTTCTGTCTTTGCTGCAGTTTAATGTCTGGAAAATCATGTGCAGATTGCATCCGGATTTCCAGTGTTCATGAGGTGTGTGGGGATAAAGTTGCCATGAAGGCAACATAAATTGTTCCATTTAGATTGTCCTGTAGTGATTCAGAGGTTCATCCACCTGACTGTGGAATAAAGCAAAAGTGATCATATCACTTTAAACGTTTGTGTCTTCAATCTGTTGCTGTTTCTTCTTTGTGATCATAACAATATCTTAAGTCTGAAGCTGAATGAGGTCAAATTTCCTTGACATTTGCATTTAAATCCTGCTCTACTTTAGACAGAGGATCCATGGAATCAGCCACTTAAACACAGAAAATGATGGAGGAATGCTCCAAGTCAGGCAGCATCCATGGGGAGAAATAGAGAATGGCTGAGATCCTTCATCAGGACTTGAAAGGAAGGGGGAAGAAGCCAAAATAAGAAGGAGGGGTGAGGGGAAGGAGTACAAGATGGCAGGTGAGGGGAGAGGTGGGTGGATGGGGGAGGGAGGATGAAGTAAGAAGCCGGAAGGTGATAGTTGGAAAAGGTTAAGAGCTGAAGAAGGAGGAATCTAATAGGCGACTACAGTGGGCCATGGAAGAAAGGAAAATGTCAATTGTTTATTCCTCTCAATAGATGCTGCCTGACCAGCTGAGTTCCTCCAGCATTTTTGGCACTTGTTCTACTTGCAGGATAAGTGCAAGGATGGATATCATTAGGGAGGGACAAATGGACAAGGGTCCAGAATATTCTGGACATTGGGAAAAAGATATTTTGGATCCTGCCCTTGGCTGGGAGAGTCTACACCTCCAGTGAGCGGGACAGGGCTTCACCCGGGCATTCATTAGGACCAAGATGAGAAAGAGTTATAAAGCTCCCAAAAGGGACACAGCATCAAGGTGGAAGTCAGTTTCACAAAGGCTTCATCGGAAGAGAACACGATGAGAGCCTACATACCCAAGGTGGGCTTTAGGAACAAACCTCCCACCTTAATCATTCAGAAGCAGTATCTGGTTTAATATCTCTAATATATATTACGAAGTTTGTTTTATGCAGCAGTAGATTGCAATACATAATCATAAACATTGTAAACTACAGTTTACATTGTAAACTTCCTGAATTGTTGAGTGTGTGTCTTCAGGCTCCTGTACCTCCTCCTGATGGTAGCAATAAGAAGAGGGCATGTCCTGGACTGGATGATGTGAATCTTTAATGATACATGTACCTTTTACAGGCATCACTCCTTGAAGATGTCCTGGATGCTAGGGTTGAACCTCCAGAGGATGGAAAGATTAGGGATAGTGAGTTGTGGGCATGTTATGTTGGCGGAGGGAGCATGGCAACACTTGCGCAATCCTCGCTGATTTGATTCCACGCAAAACTACGCATTTCACTGTATGTTTCAATATACGTGTGACAAATAAAGCTAATCTTTAAAAAGTTCTGGTGGAATACTGAAAGGGGCAAAGAAGCCCAAGTTATATCTTGGTCACCGCCCAACTTACACAAGTGAGGTGCACAAGTTATGCCACAGGCAGTTAGTGGGCTGTTATTTTTATTGCTTGGCTCCATATCAACAATCTAAACAAATTTCCACATTCCCCGCAGATACAGCACAGCAAAGTAGAGGGGGTTTACAGGAGATTTATCAGAACGCTGCCTGGATTAGAGAGCATGTCTTGTGAGGATAGTTTGAATGAGCTAGGGATATATCTTTGGAGCGAAGGAAGATGTGACGTGACTTGATAGAGATGCACAAGGTGAATAGAGACATCGATCAAGATTTAGCCAGTGACCTGACCTTTTTTTTTTAAGGTAGTTAGAGGAGAGTATAGGGTGGCCAGGTGGAGATAACATCTCTACCAAAGGAGGTGTAAGGCTCTCCTTCCCTCCACTAGCCTGCAGGTCACCCTTGGGCAAGGTGTAACACCTGCTTAGCCCCCCCCACCCTGATCAGGGACACGGGAAGCCATGGGAGCAGGTGGTGGATGGTCGTATGAGCAGCTGGTGCACATCACAAGTCCTGGTTATGAGACCACTGATGGCAAACAGACAATCTCCTCCGCAGCCTCTGCCCATAACCTTTGATGATAAGACCATAAGACATAGGAGCAGAATTAGGCATCCCCCCTATCACTCTCCCTTACACAGGGTGGTGAGTGCATGCAATGTGTTGCCAGGGCTGGTGGTTGAAGCAGCTACATTAGAAGCACTTAAGAAACTCTTGAATAGCCACATGGATGAAAGAAAAGTCTCGGGCTGTTTAGGAGTTAGATATGAGGGTTAGATTGATCTTAGTTTAAAAGGTCAGCTCAGCATAGTGGGCCGAATGCCTGTATGTGCTGTAGAGCTTTATGTTCTCAAACTGATTTAAAGTGTCTTCAGATGTAGTAAGTAATCTGATGATGTTGGCACTTTGACTCTGTGAGATATGCTGGAGTGTGGGAACATTCAGAGAGTATACACTGCACAGCTGTGTGATGCGGGATTGTTATGGCGATGGTATAAAACACTGAATGCTGTAGAGTTCTTATTCATCTACACTGAGGCCACGTAAATAGCTTTTCTCGATGATCTCTGTAGGTCAAACTCCAGCTTTTACAGCTCAGTTCCAGATACAGCTGCTTTCCATTAGTTCCCCACCCCCATCCACTCTCTCCTCTCTGTGGTGTGTCTTCTAGTAGCAGGCAGTGATGTAAGATGAGACAGATTTTCCCAATAAAATTCTACAAATCTATTAACTCACCACATCTAGTCATCTCACCAACGTCTGCTTACTTGAAAAAAAAACACCCTTTGCATTTTCTTCTTAATATTTCCATTTATCATAGGGAGACGCTTTCATTTTCAAAAATACAGCATTGTAATTCTGGTTCATACGGGTTGACACATCTAATTTTTCTTGCACTAGTGACTTTTTCCATGGTTAGACTCTATGAGTGCAACTTTCTGACAAATTCATTAAGAAGCTGGCACAGCCACAAGCTCTCTGTCAGCTTGAAGTAAATTGTTGAGTTAATCCAGTCACCGGAAAGTATTCGGTAAGAAGTGATATATATTTGGGCACTGATTAAGACTCCAGTTGGGGGGAAGAAAAAGAGGCATATGTCAGATATAGGCAGCAGGGATTAACAAACTTGAGGGACTAGAAAAAGAGGAAAATCAGGGTAAAAAGACAACATGAGATAACTTTGGCAGAAAAGACAAAGGAGAATCCAAAAAGATTCTATAAGTTTATTCAAAACAAAAGGGTAACCACGGAAAAGAATGAATCCCCCGTAGGATCAGTCTGGAGTCACAGGAGATGGGCCAGGTCCTGAATGGGTTCTGAAATAAATGAATATAATAAGATGGTCTCTTGATCTCACAACACACACAAAATGCTGGAGGAGCTCAACAGGCCAGGCAGCATCTATGGAAAAAAAAGTATAGTTAACGCTTCGGGCCAAGACCCTTCATCAACTGTACTTTTTTTCCATAGGTGCTGCCTGACCTGCTGAGTTCCTCCAGCATTTTGTGTGCGTTGCTTGGATTTTCAGCATCTGCTGATTTTCTCTAGTTTGCTCTTGAGCTCCCAATCTACTTTGTTATGATCTCTCACCTTACAGGTTTAATTATGTATTTATTTAGAGATACAGCCCTTCCAGCCGCTCTGCCCCAGCAACGCCCGACTTAGCCCTAACCTAACTGCGGGACAGTTCACAATGACCAATTAACCTATGAAGCAGTACGTCTTTGAGCCGTGAGTGGGAACTGGAGCACCCAGTGAAAACCCACACATTTCACAGGAAGGATATACAGACTCCTCACAGGTGACATCAGAATTGAGCTCTGAATCCAAAGTCCCAAGCAGTAATAGCAACCCACAAACTGTGGCGCTCGCTACACTTTCTCTCAAACAGCTACATTTTGTACTACCCTGGTATAGTTTTACCTCAATGAACTGATCTGTACAAACAGTATGGAAGATAAGTTGCTCACTGTCTCAGTACATGTGACAATATTAAACCAATGCTTCTCATCTGTATTCACGGTGTAGAAGATCTCTTTGATCATACCAAGGTCGCTTTCAGCATCTACTCAATCTCATACAATTAAAGAAGAGTACTCTGCATTTCTATCTGGTCGATCTGATATTTTCCACATGACATTGTACCTGTCATTTCTTGCCCATTTATTCAGGAAATTTGCAAATTAGAGGGAGGAAAATGGTTTGTTTTGTTGTTGTTTTGTTGCTTGTTGGGTTCTGTGTTGCTCTGCCGAACATTGTGGGCATGCTATGTTGGTGCAGGAATGTGTGCTGTTCCCAGCACGTCCTTAGGTTGTGTTGGTTGTTAACGCAAATGAACATATTCCACTGCAGGTGATAAATAAATGAACCTGAACCTAAATGGGTCATTTTGTCCCCTCCTCCACAGAGCTGGTGGAAAGCTGGGGACCAACACTGATCCTTGCCAACTCTTCTAGTCATTGACTGCCGATCTGAGAGTGACCTATTCTTTCCTCTCTATCCAACTCCCCAACACCTTATCAGTAGGTTCACACCATTGATTGACTGCATTTGGAGTAAGGTGTCCCGATGCTGCGATGTCCTTCGAGGTCGTGGCTCAGACGTCTATCTGGGCGGGTGAGTGGGGGGTGGGGGCAACTTGCTTTGCTGTTGTGGATGTTGTTGTTCTTGCTGCTCGTGTTGTTCTGCTGAACACGGTGGGCTAATTATGTTGGCACCGGAACTTGGGGGGGGGGGGGGGCGGGGGACTTGTGGGCTGCCCCCAGCAGTGCTGGCTGTTAACACAAATGGCTCATTTCTCTGTCTGTTTCGATGTACACGTGATCAACTAATTAACTGAGCCTGAATCCGATTCCAGCTTCCCGAGCCTTACTGACAAGATTTCATTGGGAAACTTCACAAAATACTTTCAGAAAGCCAGGCAAACCACAGCCACAAGTTCTGTCATATCCAATCTATAGGTAACATCCCCAAGGAACTCCAGCACATCAGTGAAGGACTTAAGCTAAGCTCTCTGATTTTTATTTTTATTTGATTTTCACTGACAGTTACATCTGCCTTTCATTATACAAACCCAGGCGAACAATGTTCAAGCCTATTATTCTTTTCATGGTCGTCTGTTATTGCATCATACTTTAAAGTATCTTCCTAACTACCAACGTTAGTTTAACAAGACACTTTTTCCCTGTTTTCTCTCTTCTTCCCTTTCTGAATAGTGGGGTCACATTTCCTACCATTCAGTCCTGAGGAATAATGCCAGAATCTGTGGATTATTTATTTCATTTAGAGATGCAGAACGGCAACAGCACCCTTCTGGCCCAACGAGCTACAGTTACCCCCGTGTGACCAATTAACCTACTAACCCGATCACAAATAAGAGAAAATCTGCAGATGCTGGAAATCCAAAGCAACGCACACAAAACACTGGAGGAACTCAGCAGGCCAGGCAGCATCGATGGAAGAGAATAGTCAATGTTTCAAGCCGAGACCCTTCAGCAGGTCTCAGCCCGAACTACTTTTTTCCATAGATGCTGCCTGGCCTGTTGAGTTCCTCCAGCATTTTGTGTATGTAACCGACTAACCCGAACAGCTTAGGAAGGGGGGAGAAAACCAGAGAAAGATGGTAACGAGATCATCCACCATCCCCACAATCACCTCTTCAGAATGCTGGGAATCAAAGTTCAAATTTCAAAAAGTACATTTATCATCAAAGTATGTAACCTTGAGACTCATCTTCTTGCAGGCAGTCACAAAACAAAGACACACAATAGAACCCATGAGAAATCCCGCTCAAAAAAAGACCATCAAACATCCAATATGTGAAAAACAAATTGTGCAGATAATAAAAGAGTAAACAAATAATACACAGAACATGATCTACTGAGTCTACAGTCACGGACCCAGTTCAGTGCTGAGGAGGGTGCGGATGGCTCTAGGCCACAGGCTGCAGAGTCACTTCAGTGAGGCAAGTAAAGACTCATGGTGTAGTGAGCTGAACACCAGGTTGTCCTTCAACCTTGGCCTCGACTCCCCAAGTTTTTTTAAATCAGGCTCGACGTTTAAATCAACTAAGCATTGGTTCATTTCTTGCTTTGGGCCGAGCCCCACTGCTTCAATCTGGTCTGAAATTTCAATCCGGCCCAAAGCCAATACAATCCAATCTAATTGTTTCATCCTTGCAATTTAGCACCTTCTATTGTCACCACTTCTCTGGAATAGTTTCTGATTGATATCTACTTCCTTCAGGTCCTCTTCCTTCCTAAGCCCGTGGTTCTCTGATATCTCAAGTATTCTTGCATCTTCTTCCATGAAGATAAAGAAAGCAACTGTTTATTTCCTCTGAAATTTCCTCATTCTCATTGTTATACAGCACCCTTTGGAGAGAGGCACTCCAGACCAACTTGTCCACACTGACCAAGGTCATCACATGAGCCTATGCTTGGTGTGTAAACTATCAAATTAGATTTATTTATTGAGATACAGCACTGAGTAGGCCATTCTGGCCCTTCAAGCCACCACACTCATCAATATCCTGATTTAACCCTAGCCTAATTATGGGACAATTTATAGTGACCATTAACTAACCAACTGGTACATCTTTGGGCTGTGGGAGGAAACTGGAGCAGGCAGAGCAAACTCACACAGTCATGGAGAGAATGTACAAACTACTTACAGACAGCGGCAGGAATTCTTCCACTTCCTCTGGCTCTTATTGTACCTTTTGTATGGGAAAAACTCACTGCTCAGGCTCCCTTCAAATCTTTCCCCTGCTCACCTTAAACCCATGCCCTCTAGTTTCAGACTTGCTTGCCTTGAGGGAAAAAAAAATGAACCATCTACCTTATCTTTAAACTTAAAAGACTTTTTTAAAAACCTCTGTAATCCCTCGATTTCCTACACTCCAGGAAAAAATGTCCCAGCTTACCAGTCTCTCCCTATACCTCAGGTCCTTATGACCCAGAAGACTAGATAATAAAATCTGCTTTACAAGTTCTCCCCTCTCTGCCTAAAGGGATCCATGTTCTATCTTCCTTTCCAGTCCTGATGAAGGGCCTTGGCCCGAAACATCGACTGTTTATTCCTCTCCATAGACCCTGCCTGACCTGCTGTGTTCCTCCAGCATTCTGTGTGCGTTACTTTACATTTTCTCTTGTTGGTCTTTACCTTTCTAAATACCTCATCCAAAATCTTCCAGTCTGTTTTATAGGGTCATTGAGCACTATAGCATAGAAACAGCCCCTTGGGCCTACCTAGTAAGTGCCAAACTACAAGAATTTTAACCCACACCTGGACCCTCCGTTCCCCTCCCATCCGTGTTCTTAACCGAACATCTCTTAATTGTTGAAATCGAACCCACATCCAACAGTTCAGCTCGTTTCACACTATCACCCGCTGAAGTTCCCTCTCATGTTCCCCTCAAACATTTCACCTTTCACCTTTACCCCATGACCTCTAGATCCAGTCTCGCCCAACCCCAGTGGAAAAAGCCAGCTTACATTTACTTCATCTATACCCCTGATAATTTTATATACTATACCTCTATCAAATCTCCCCTCATTGTCCTAGGTGCCAGGGAATAAATTTATTTAAATATGCTGGAAATCCAAAGCATCACATGCAGTATGCTGGAGGAACTCAGCAGGTCAGGCAGCATCTATGGAAATGAATAAATAGCTGATGTTTCGGGCCAAGACTCCTCTTCAAGGCCTACGGATGTTGCCTAACCTGCTGAGTTCCTCCAGCATCTTGTTTGTGTTGCAATAAATTTATTTATTATATTTATTTAGGGATGCAGCACGGTACAGTTCTTACCTATTCAACTTTTCCCTTACTCCCAGGTCCTCAAGACCCCATAATGTCCTTACAAGTTTTCTCTGCACTCTTTCAATTTTATTGATACCTTTTCTGTAGGTAGGTGAGCAAAATGGCACACAATTCTCCAAATTAGGGCTCACCAACATAGTGTGCAATTTCAACACAATATCCCAACTATGTTTCCTAATTACATATTTCTTGCCGGTAATATTCCATCAGGCCTTCACTTCATATTCTCCTTTGCCCTTTCTACCAATTTTGTGCCAACCTATAAAAAGTTAAAAGTTTAAATTCAAGTTTTCGGTCATAAACAAAATATTTCCACAAATAAGTTAAAAAAAAATAATTCAAAATGCATGTAGTGCGCAGCACAGGCAAACAGTAAACACCGAGATCTTGGTGGTGGTACTCATTAGTCTCACAGCCTGAGGGAAGAAGCTGTTACCCAGTCTGGTATTTCTAGTCCTGATGCTCCTGAACCTCCTTCCTGATGGTAGTGGGTCAAAGAGATTGTGGGATGTGTGGTAGGGATCCTCAACAATGCTTCAGGCCCTTAATCTACAATGCTCCCGGGGGCCGCATGGTAGTGTAGTGGTTAGCACAACACGTTACAGTACCAGCAATCCGGGTTCATTTCCCACGGCTGCCCGTAAGGAGTTTGTACGTTCTCACCGTGACTGCGTGGCTTTCCTCTAGGTACTGCGGTTTCTTCCCACAGTGTAAAAATGCACCAGTTGGTAGGCTAATTGGTCATTGTAAATTGGCCCCTGATTAGCTCGGGTTAAATTGGAAGATTGCTGAGCAGAGTGGCTCGCAGGGCCAGAAGGGCTTATTCAGTGTTGTATAGAAAAAACATAGAAAACCTAACAGCACAATAAAGCACATTCAGTCCACAAAATGTATCTCGATAAATAAATAAATGTCACGAATGGGAGAGTAGTAAAATCCTCTATCCTCAAGTCATAGAACTTAGCTAATCATTCCGGGCACACACACACCTGTAGCCAATGCATGAGTTGGTAAAAATGCCACAAACAAAATCAAAAAATAAGTTTCTGGCAATTATGTTTACAGCTTCCTAAAGGTAAATTATGTCATTGTTCAACAGAATGCAGATGCACAAGGCTCAAGTCAACTCTATAGAGATACTAAATAAGCTAACATAATTCTGAGAAACAAGTGTTCCACAGACCTTGATCAGACTCCCAGCAGCTGCCGACTTGAAAGGGTCTGTTCAAAATGTGCTTTTATTTTGTAACTTAGCAAATCCGAACCTTACACGAAAGTGGGTCGACCATTTATATTAGCAATAGATAAAACAAATTGGATTTTCACATCTCCTTAATTTTTTCCTCCAATAAGATCCAAAAAGTTTTAAAGAATGTTTTTAAAGATTAGCTTTATTTGTCACATGTGCATTGTAGTATGCATCGTTTTGTGCCAAATCGAACCAACGACTATTTTCCAGGGCAGCCTGCAAGTGTCACCATGCTTCCAGCATCAACGTAGCATGCCCACAAACACACTAATTCTAACCATATGTCTTTGGAATGTGGGAGGAAACCAGAGCACCCAAAGGAGACTCACTCAGTCATGGGGAGAACATGCGAACCCTTACGAACAGCGGTGGGAATTGAACCCCAAATTTACAGCTGGTGCTGAAAGCACTGCGTTAACCACTATGCTACCATGCCACCAAACATTAAACTTGGCTCGAAGCCCCAGTTTGAAGAACTACTCACAGAAACTCGGTGTGCAACTAATGCAAAATTCCCCTGCGTTCAGAGATTCAAACATCAAGTTCCACCCACCGATGCCTCAAAGTTAATCTATCGCTAGACATACAAAATAACCTTTGCCTCAGAAGAGAACACTGTTCCATGACACGTTTTGCTTAGGGTCTCAAAAAGCCTGAAATTGTCTGAGATTTTGCACTTAATATCTGAGAAAGGATGTGCTGGCATTGGAAAGGGCCAAAGAAGGTTTAAGGGAATGATCCCTTGAATGAAAAGTTTAAAGCATGAGGAGTGTTAGATGAACCTGGGCCTGTACTCACTGGAGTTTACAAGATTGAGGTGGATCTCATTGAAACCACCAAATGTTGAAAGGCCCAGATAGAGTGCACGTGGAGAGGATCTTTCCAATGGTGAGAGGGTCCAATACCAGAGGGCACAGCCTTCGAATAGAGGGATGTCAATTTAGAATGGAGATGAGGAGTAATTTTTTTTTGCCAGAGAGCAGTGAATCTGTGGAAATCATTGCTACAGGTGGCTGTGAAGGTCAAGTCATTGGGTATATTTAAAGCAGAGGTTGATAGGTTCTTGATTAATAAGGTCATCAAACTTTATGAGGTGAAGGTAGGAGAATGGGGATGAGAGGGATAATAAATCAGCCATGATAGAGGGGCACAGCAGACTTGATGGGCCAAAAGGCCTAATTCTGCTCCTATGTCAAATGGTCTCCCTTATTACAGCCAATTATCGATTAATCAGTCAATTCCGATTCTGCTTGCCTCATTTTTGTAAGCACTGTAATAAGAGGCTTTTTAGGGTGTATGAGATGTCCAGGGAGGGGAAGCACCTCTGGTGAAGGGGCATATCACATCCATTCTGTGGCAACTCTCTCACCTTCAGACCCCCAGACACTCAGTTCTTATCTGTGGCTCCAAGCACCTGTTTGCATGTGACAGTGGCCATACCTTGGTACACCACTTCAACGCGCAAAACCAGGCGGGGGTAGCCCAGTGGGCCTCCTACCCCAGCAAGAGAGACACACGCCTGTCCTACCATGCAAAGTCGGCACTGGCAGACCGGATGGATGAGACCAGCAGTGAGATTCAACAGCCAAGGGGGCAGTTGTGCTTCATGGAAAGCGAGGGGCATGACAAGGCCCAGAAGGACTAAACTGGGGGATTGCTGGGCAGCACAGCTTGAAATGCCAGAAGGGCCTATTCCATGCTGTATCTCAAGAAATAAAAAATAAAACCCCAAAAAAGGCCCATTGATTATTATATTAATAAATACCATTCCAAGAGGTGAAAATGGATTTCTAAGGTACACACTATATTATTTATAACTTCAAAGAAAAGGATAGTCTTACCTCTGAAGCAGTAGGCATCAAATTTTGTGTTAGGATCCGGAAACCCAGTCCTGTTGTCATATCGGTACTTGGTCCGCACTCCGACCAGCCCCCCTCCACACTGAATCCTGGCATGGACGATGGGGTAACGCACACTGCCATCCGCCAGCCAGCCATAGTCACAGCGGTCCAGGCCTTGCTTCCACGCGGCGTGCAACTGACCCGTGGTAGCCAACCGAGCATTCCTGCGCCTGCATTCCAACTTGGCTTCTGAAAACGTCAGCTTTCCTGGCGCTGAGATGTGGAACACGTTCCCTGCGGAAAAATAGAGGGAAAAAAAAATGTCAAAATTTGCAGCAACATGGAGAAAACACAGAATGGTGCATCATTAAGGACCATCACTATCACAGACATGCCCTCTTTCAATAATAATGTCAGGGAATAAATTGTAAATAAATAAATTATGTATTTGTACACATTTTCCCATATCTGTACTTGTAACTTTATTTGTATATAATTCCTTATCCTTTATAGTTATTGAATGTTGTTTCTCAGTGGCATGTCACACCAACACACGGTAGCAAATTGCTAAGAGATGTAAATATATATGGCAGAAAGGTGTAACCTCAGTCGGTATTCATCATTAAGAACCCCCATCACCCAGGACATGCCCTCTTCTCATTGCTACCATCGAGGAGTTGGTACGGGAGCCTGAAGGCACACACTCAACGATTCAAGAACAGCTTCATCCTCTCTAGATCTGATTTCTAAATGGACATTGAACCCATGAACACTACCTCATTACTTTTTAATATTAATTAATATACACAGTATATGTAATTCTTACTGTCATTTACATTTTTATTATGTATTGCAATATACTGCTGCCACATAATGACAAATTTCATGACATGTGCCTGTGATAATAACCCTGATTCTGAGTTGATCCTTGATCCTTCTTCCTTGAGGGGATGAGATACAGAAGCATGAAGATGCACACTCAACAATTCCTGAACAGCTTCTGAATGGTCGATAAACCCATGGACTCTTCCTCATTATCTTTTCACTATTTTTTTTATTATAACATTGTAATTTTTGTGTACTGCACTGTACTGCTGCCGCAGACAACTTTCACAACATATGTCACTGATAATAAAGTTATTTCTGATTCTGATTTGCACAGGATTTTGTATTGTTTCTTATCATTAGTTAGATTATATTCCTCTTGCTGCTTTCCATATACAGTATAGCATGGGAACAAGCCCTTCAACCCACAATGTTGTGCCAAGCTAATTAAACTAATAATTAAATGCTTAACTAATCACTTCTTCCTAAACAATGTCCATCTCCCTCCCTTCTCTGAACATTCCTGTGACTGTCTAAGACCTTTTAAGCAACTCCATCTGCTTGCCTTCATTACCACCCTCTTTCCTTTTGTTTTTTTAGTTTGACCCTATCAGGAACAATTTAAGTTTTAAAAAATAAAATTGCTAAATTTATGTTTGCTGTTCAGACCATCACACCATAAATTATAGGAGCAGAATTAGGCCATTTGGCCCATCGAATCTGCTCTGCCATTTCATTATGGCTGATTCATTTTTCTTCTCAGCCTGCCTTCTCCCCATATCCCTTCATGCCCTGACCAATCTATGAACCTCTGTCTTAAATATACGTAAAATCTTAATCTCCACAGCTGCCTATGGCAATGAATTCCACAGATTCACCACTCTCTGACGAAAGAAATTCCTCCTCATCTCCGTTCCAATAGGACGCACCTCTACGCTGAGACCGTGTCCTCTGGTCTTAGACTCCTCCACCATAGAAAACATCCTCCCTACACCCACTCTATCAAGGCCTTATTTTTTGCTTATTATAGGCTCACTTAATTGTTTTCCTAAACGTTGGGAGTTATAAAAGTTAAAGATGAGCTTTATTTGTCAGATGTACTTTGAAACATACAGTGAAATGCATCATTTGTGTCAAATAATATCAAGGAGGGTAGTGCTGGGGGCAGCCCACACGTGTTGCTATGTTTCCGTGCCAAAATGTCACGGCCACAACTAACCCTACTGTGCCATCACCTAATCTTGTTATTAAATCTAATACTGTTATTAGATATAACAATAATAACAATGTTGTTATTGAATCTAACATTGGTGTTTAATTGGAAAGGTGGATCCAAAGAACAAGCTTTGGTGGGGTGCCAGAGTAGCAGAGTGTTTAGTGTAATGCTGTTACAGCTCCAGCGACCCAGGTTCAATTCCCACTGCGGTCTGTAAAGAGTCTGCACATTCTCCCCATGACCAAGTGGATCTCCTCCCAGCGATCCAGTTTACTCCCACAGTCCAAAGACGTGCAGGTTAGTACGTTGATAGGTCACATGGGTGTAATTGCATCACACAGGCTCATTGGGCCAGAAGGACCTGTTACCGGGTTGTCTCTAAATAAAAAGCAGAAAATAAAAACTGGGATTATCCCAAATGCGCATCTTAATCCCACACCAACAAGATACATTTTTTGCTGGAAGTCAGCATCCAAATGAGGGAAGGATATTTCCCTCACTTTATTTGTGCCTAACTCAGATGTTGCATCGCACATATTGGATTACCTGAAGGAACAGGCTAAAACCATTCAGAAAGAAGGTTACGGGTGAGCTGTGTGCTCCCTCAACCAACTTTCTACACAGAGGCCAATTTTTCTGCAATTCCTTAGGGACAAAAAACTTATTTATTTTCCATTTCAGGATTTGCCATCTGTTAACAGTCTCTCTCCAAGAATCCACATAAAATCACCACCCTAGTGTCATGCCGCAGTTGTTTGACAGGGATAAGTTTAAAGAGAAAATCTACACTTGTGATCTGTAATGAGATAACAGAGTGGATCGATGGTCTTTGAAGATTTTCCTAAGCACTCTAACTAAAGTAGCCAAAATATTGACCAGTCTTTCTCTTTTACAACCTGCTGATGGTATTTCCAGCATTTCCTGCTTCTGTTTTAGATCTTTCAACATTTACTGATTTTCCATATGTATCATAGGGTTCTGCTGCCAGCCTACCATCTTCATTCCCGCCCTCAACTTAAACATTAAAAACCCCATACAAATGAAAAATTGGCAGGTTCTATAATGAGCTGCCAATCACAACATTTGTATTTTAAAAATTGGCACTAAGTTCAAAGCTAAGGCCAGACAGAGACTCAGGTTGATAACCACAGGTGCTAGACAGATCTAAAAGGTCAAAGACACCTCCCCCTTGCCATAACACAATCAAGGTGCTAGTCTGTTTGTGTACTTAACTTGTAACAACATAGCCTCTCCAAAAAAACCTCTAAGAAAATCTGTTCTGAAATGCATTTGATTTATGGAACGGGAGGTGGGTCTACTTATAAATTAATCTTTGGGAGTGACAGTACAAAGAGATTCAAGTAATAAAATGTAAAAATAAGTCCAAAGAATAACCCGTTGTGCTAAAGACAAATCTCAAATTCTGAAGTCACAGCTAATTAGTCATAACAATCTGATTATTCTAATCGTCAGAGGAGAGAAAAAAATTCATGAAAATTTGTCATACAATTCAAAAGCTTATGTTTTTTTAATTTAACTTACAATAGTATGCAAAAGTTTTAGGCACATATATCTCAGGTGCCTACGACTTTTGCACAGTACTGTATTTGTCAATGTGGAGTGGAGAGCGTGTTTGTAAATCTGGCAGGAGCAAAGGATGTTGGGAACAGTGAGGGTGGAGCGCCATGGGGGGGGGGTGTGGGAGAGGTGGCAGAGGAGTGCCAGGGGCAGGGGGTAAGGCAGATACAGACACACCCAGCCCTGAAACACCAGGCAAGGTCATTTGAGTCCAAACAATTGGTTTATTGATGATCATTGCAGAATGTCTCTCTGGTGCTTCCCACTCCCTCCCCTCTCCCTTCCCCTTTTCCCAATCATGATTCCCCTCTCCCTGCCCCCTTCCCACACTCAGTCCACAATAGAGACCTGTATCAGAATCAGGTTTATCATCACTCACATGTCATGAAATTTAAACGCAAACAGGAATTCTGCAGATGCTGGAAATTCAAGCAACACACATCAAAGTTGCTGGTGAACGCAGCAGGCCAAGCAGGATCTGTAGGAAGAGGTGCAGTCAATGTCCTGACGAAGGGTCTCGGCCTGAAACATCGACTGCACCTCTTCTTACAGATGCTGCTAGGCCTGCTGCGTTCACCAGCAACTTTGATGTGTATTGTCATGAAATTTGTTTTTTTTTGTGGCAGCAGTACAGTGCAACACATAAAATTAGTCATAGTCATACTTTATTGATCCCAAGGGAAATTGGTTTTCGTTACAGTTGCACCAGAATAGTAATAAAACCATAATAATTAAATAGTAATATGTAAATTATGCCAGGAAATAAGTCCAGGACCAGCCTATTGGCTCAGGATGTCTGACCCTCCAAGGGAGGAGTTGTAAAGTTTGATGGCCACAGACAGGAATGACTTTCTATGACAGTCAGTGTTGCATCTCGGTGGAATGAGTCTCTGGCTGAATGTACTCCTGTGCCCAACCAGTACATTATGTAGTGGATGGGAGACATTACTACAGTACTGTGCAAAAGTCTCATCACTCTAGATATTATATACGTACACACACACACACACACTGAAGATTTTGACACAGTACATTTTGTTAAAATTTGCTTATATTTTTTAAAAATATGTTTATTCAAAAGATGCACCATCTATTATTTGGTACAATTGGTTAAAATACTGATTGGCTGGCTGCAGTCTATCAGACACTGTAAGACTTGTATGTGTCCAGGATACGGAAGCAGGCAGGGAAAATCATTGCGGGCACTACCAACCAGCAAACTCCCAAAAGCTCTCTTCTGGAAAGTGCTATAGGACTAAAACAAAAAGCTTTGACGACATCTTAAAAGTTTTTTCCCCCAGCCAGTTACTATGATCAGTCATTCTAGTTAGACCTCTCCCACACCCCACTATCTATTAACTCCTCACAGCACCGCACTGTAGATTCTTTAAGCTATTTATGCACTGTTGTTTACATTGTAAATATATGCTGGGGTTTATGTACTTACACATATTTTATTTCATATCCAACCTATAACATTTAACTTTTTTTTAAACATAATACTTTATAATTGTTGAACGTTGTTTCTTGTTGCGTGTCACACCCTGAACCAACACACTAGCAAATTCCTAATACACGTGCCTACGGCAAATAAAATTTCTCCTCATGACTGCTTGGGTTTTCCTCCGGGTGCTTCAGTTTCCTCCCACATTCCAAAGACAAACGGGTTAGGGTTAGTAAGTTGGAGGCATGCTACGTTAACATTGGAAGCATATCAACACATGTGGGCTGTCTGTAGCACATCTTCACACCATATTGGTCGATGGTGATAATGACACATTTCACTGGATGTTTCAATGTACTTATGACAAATAAACCTAATCTTTAATCTTAATCTTTACAGTTGATCCTTGAAAGGACCAAGAAATGTTCCTTACTGTTAGACAAAATCCTACAAAAGGTAGTGGATTTGGCCCAGTACATCACAGTAAAGCCCACCCAACTACAGAGCACATCTACTGTACTGTACGTCAAATGCTATTGTAGGAAAGTAGCATCCATCATCAGAGATCCCAACCACCCAGGTTCTTTTCTTGCTGCTGCCATCAGGTAGGTACAAGAGCCTCAGGACTGGCACCTCCAGGTTCAGGAACAGTTACTACACCTAAACTATCAAGCTCCTGAATAAAAGGAGATAACTACACTCACTTGCGCCATCATTGAAATGTTCCTGCAACCAATTATCTCACTTCAAGGACTATTTATCTTGTTATCTCATGTTCTTGTTATTTATTGCTATTTATTTACACTTACATATGCACAGTTTGCTGTCTTCTGCACTCTGGTTGACCTAGCGTTGATCCTGTTTATAGTTACTATTCTATAGAGTTGCTGAGTATGCCCAGAGAAAAATGAATCTCAGGGTTGTATTTGGTGATACATACATACTTTGATAATAAAATTACTTTGAACTTTGAGCAACTGTAGTGTTTACAGTTTCTTATAAATTGTAAGAATCTCAGCTCTCATCCCTTGCAACATTATCTGACACCCTCAAGGTACTGATGCGCTAAGCAGGCTATTCAACTGCAGCCATCTGAACTTCCTTTCTGAAGTAGCACATTCTTTCCTAGATTGTACATGTAAGCAGGACGTTCCAAGTTCACAATCCTCCCGGGCGAGTCCAATCATGCCTTCGATTTACGCACATTTTAGCAAGGGATCACTGTGTAGTGATCCATGCTAGGAAGAGTTCTCCCATCAGTCGGGGTTAAGAAAAACACCAAGCACAGATCAACCTGAGACTTTGCAAACTACCAAAGTCAAAGTAATTTTTTTTTTAACCAAAGTCACCATATACAATCCTGAGGTTCAATCTCTTGCAGGCATTCACAGGAAAATAAAGAAATACAATTGAATTTATGAAAAACTATAAACAAAGACATACCAATGTGAAAAAGACAAATTGTGCAAATTTTAAAAATTCTAAGAGAATCAGTTGTAGAGTCCTTGAAAGTGACTCTGTTAGTTGTGGAATCAGTTCTGAGTTGTGGTGAATCAAGTTATGTACTGAAGCAGACAAGTGATTTAAGCATTCATACTCTCTTTATCTTAACACTGAATTTTGACTGTAGGGATGAATTTTCATATTTTAAAATCATATCTTAAAGTTATTATAAGTATATAGAAAAATATACTGCTGACCTGTTTCTCCATAAGGGTTAGTTTTACATTCTAATCATACATTCAGTTGTAAAGGCTGAATCATCATTGCAAATGATCAGCATTGACCTAATTTTCTCATTAACCCCAATCTGTTATCAGTAGGAATAACAACATACTACAAGTTACTTATTACAACTTATTACTTAATGAGCCGTTCCTTAATTTGTGCTCAATGGATTTATTAAACTTTCAGTCTAGTTTGGTGGAAGAGGCAAGAGATTGTACGGCATTTCAGAAATGGCATTTCAATGGGTCAATTACCAAATATTATTCCAACTTGATTAAAGGCAGCAAAAATGGAGTTTAGAAGAATGTGGCCTCATTGAAACCTATTGAATTTGAAAGCCTAGACAGAGTGGATGTGGTGAGGATATTTCAGCTAAGAAATGTCATTTTACTATGTCAAATCCCAAAAAAAAACATTCCAACTCGATAAAAGAAGGCAAAAATAGAGTTTAGAAGATTGAAGTCTCGGTGAAACCTTTTGAATATTGAAAGTCCTCAACAGAGTGGATGTGATGAGGATGTTTCCTATAGTGAGGGGAGTCTAGGACAAGAGGGCACAGTCTCAGAATACAAGGACGTTCCTTTAGAACAGAGATGAGAAGGAATTCATCTAGGCAAAGTGTGGTGAATCTGTGGAATTCATTGCAACGATGGCTGAGGAGGCCAAGTCAATGGGTATATTTAAAGCAGAAGATGATAAAATTTTGATTAGTAGGGATGTCATATGTGACGGGAAGAAGGTAAGATACTGGGGTTGAGAGGGATAATAAATCAGCCATGATTGAATAGCAGAGCAGACTGGATGGGCTGTATGGCCCAATTCTGCTCCTGTGTCTTATGGAAATATTTCTGAGAGTATGGATCTACCTCTGATAAATGTGCATGTGGATTTGCGCTCTCATCCATCCACTCTGCTTATTTGGAGAGTAAACATACATGGTAGAAAGAAAGAAACCTAATCAAGGCAGTCCCTTGGTCTGTTGGAACTTCGCTCGGCTTAGTCAGAGTTTCAGTCAGCTCCGCTTCACTAAGCTAACATGGTGAATGGAGAAGGAAACCATGACGATTCTTTAACTCGCTGCCAAACAATGGACTGAATGTTGACACTGGCTGAGAGGAGTCCTTTTCCTTATCTGAAGATGTCGATTATATTCCGCCCACCACTCCCAACAATCAGCAGTAAGTATGTAAAAAAATTTCAAGCATTTCCCTGTTCTGAGCATATTGCACTACTTCTGCAGCATTTTCATTCAAACTGTTTGATTTTCTTTTCCCAATGGGTCACTAAGGTTATCCAAAGAGTAACCAAAACAGGACGCTTTTGAAAATTTTTAAAAAGCGCATAGAGCAAGAACTGAAAGAGGCCATTCAGCCCATCATTCCAGTGCTTTCATTAAGATCATGATTGATCCTTTACATCAATGTTAATATTCTGAACAAATCCTATTACTCTGATTTGATCAAATCCTATATATTTGGGGAAGCACAGTAGTGGTTAGCACAATCACTTTACAGCACCAGTGATCAACAATCGGGGCTCAATTCCCACCACTGTCTGTAAGGAATTTGTATACTCTCCCCTTGACTGTGTTGTGGAGAGTCATGAGTTGTGGGCATGCAATATTGGCAACACTTGTGGGTTTTCCCCAGTGCAATCCTCCCTGATTTGATTTGACACAAATGATGCATTTCACTGTATGTTTCAATATACGTGCAACAAATAAAACTAATCGCTTTATCTTTTTTTTCAAGGAACCAGAGATTTCAAATCCAGTTCTAGAATTCATGATAAACTAACAATAAGAATTCCCCCTTTGTCCTGATGAAGAGTCTTGGCCCGAAACGTTGACTGTTTACTTTTTTCCATAGATACTGCCTGGCCTGCTGAATTCCTCCAGCATTTTGTGTGTGTTGCTTTACAAGAATTCCCTCTTCCCTCTGTAATGAGCTGATGTGCACAAAATTACTAGATGCATTTCTCTTGTAGTGACATCTCAGCATTCACACATCCATCAATAGAATTAGCAGTCTAGAAGACTGCACCATAGTGACTGCAGAATTCCACTATGATCAAGATTGCTGGCTTCAGTTAGCTTTTGGCAGCCATTTGATTGTTTTCAAGTGACAAACGGTGCACATGATCTTGTTAACTTGTTCATATGGGATGAATAAGTGGCTAAATTAATGGCAAACAAGTGCAATTGGGGCAGGGCGGTAGAGCAGGGGTTAGCACAACGCTTCACAGTACAGGCAAACCGTGTTCAATTCCCGTCGTTGCCTGTAAAGAGCTTTTACATTCTCCCTGTGATCACATGGGTTTCTTCCAGGTACTCCAGTTTCCTCCCACAGTCTAAAGATGTACTGGTTGATGGTTAACACAAGGAAATCTGCAGATGCTGTAATTTCAAGCAACATACATCAAAGTTGCTGGTGAACGCAGCAGGTCAGACAGCATCTATAGGAAGAGGTACAGTCGACGGTCCTGGCCGAGAGCCTTCGTCAGGACTAACTGAAAGAAGAGATAGTAAGAGATTTGAAAGTGGGAGGGGGAGGGGGAGATCCAAAATGATAGGAGAAGACAGGAGGGGGAGGGATGGAGTCAAGAGCTGGACAGTTGATTGGCAAAAGGGATATGAGAGGATCATGGGACAGGAGGCCTAGGGAGAAAGAAAAGGGGGGGGGAACCAGAGGATGGGCAAGGGGTGTAGTGAGGGAGACAGAGGGAGAAAAAGGACAGAGAGAAAAAAAAATGTGTATATATAAATAAATAATGGATGGGGTACGAGGGGGAGGTGGGGCATTAGCAGAAGTTTGAGAAGTTAATGTTCACGCCATCAGGTTGGAGGCTACCCATACGGAAATAAGGTGTTGTTCCTCCAACCTGAGTGTGGCTTCATCTTTACAGTAGAGGAGGCTGTGGATAGACATATCAGAATGGGAATGGGACGTGGAATTAAAATGTGTGGCCACTGGAAGATCCTGCTTTCTCTGGTGGACAGAGTGTAGGTGTTCAGCGAAACGATCTCCTAGTCTGCGTCGGGTCTCACCAATATATAGAAGGCCACATCGGGAGCACCGGACGCAGTATATCACCCCAGCCGACTCACAGGCGAAGTGTCACCTCACCCAGAAGGACTGTCTGGGGCCCTGAATGGTAGCGAGGGAGGAAGTGTAAGGGCATGTGTAGCACTTGTTCTGCTTACAAGGATAAGTGCCAGGAGGAAAATCGGTGGGGAGGGATGGGGGGGAGGGGGGGAATGGACAAGGGAGTCGCGAAGGGAGCGATCCCTTCGGAAAGCTGGGGGGGGGGGGAGGGAGATGTGCTTAGTGGTGGGATCCCGTTAGAGGTGGCGGAAGTTACGGAGAATTATATGTTGGATCCCGATAGGTTAATTGTTCATTGTAAATTGTCCCTTGATTAGGCTAGAATTATATCAGGGGATTGCTGGGCACATGGTTCAAAGGGTCAGAAGGGCCTATTCTGCATTGCTCTCAATAAATAAAAATAAAAATATTGAGGCGCCTAGCTTAATTAATAACAGCAAAGAAAGTTCAATGACTATCAGTTGGTAGAACAGAAATTCTGATTGTGCCAAATTCTTAACAGTTTCCAATTACTTTAATTTGATATTGATAATTAAAGTAAATGGGATCTTCTAAGAGCTTGGTCCAGGCAACATTTGGATTATCTGCTTCAGAGGAAATTTTGTTCAAGAGGTTTTCACAGAATGGTCAACATAGTGGGCCGTAGGCCTGTATTGTTCTGGAATGTTCATTGTTCTATGATCAGGAACAACAAACCGCAGAGTAAGAAGGAAAGGAAAACAGGGCGGGAAGAAACAGCAACTGGAAGCACAACACAAGCTCTTTAACATTACAGCAGGAAAGACGGTCACCCCTTTACATCCCCATAGACTGTGGCTTTATACCAGACGACCATAACACCCAGCATCAGAATCAAGCCATTCAGCCCAGTGAGTCTGCCCTGCCATCCCATCATGACTGATTTATACTCAGTGACCACTTCATTAGGTTCCTCCTGTACTTAATAAAATGGCCACTGAGTGTATACTCATGGTCTTCTGCTGCTGTAGCCCATCCACTTCAAGATTCGACATGTTGTGCATTCAGAGATGATCGTCTGCACACCACTGTTGTAACGCCTACTATCACCTTCCGGTCAGTTTGAACCAGTCTGGACATTCTCCTCTGACCTCCCTCACTAACAAGGCATTTTCACCCACTGAACTGCCACTCACTATGTTTTATTGTTTTTCCACACCATTCTCTGTAAACTCGAGAGACTGTTGTATGTGAAGATCCCAGGAGATCAGCAGTGTCTGAGATACTCAAACCACCCTGTCTGGAACCAACAATCATTCTATGGTCAAAGTCACTTAGCTCACATTTCTTCCTCATGTTGATGTTTGGTCTGAACATCTTGACCATGTCTGCATGCTTTTATACACTGTGTTGCAGCCACATGATTGGCTGATTAGATATTTTCATTAACAAGCAGGTGTACAGATGTACCTAATAAGGTGGACATTGAGTGTATTATTCCTTTCAGCCTCACTCACCGGTCTCCCCCCCGTAACCTTTAACACCTTTACTAATCAGAAACTTATCAACCTCCACTTTAAATATACCCAATAACTTGGCCTCCACAACTGACTGTGACAGGGAACTCCACAGATACACCAACTTCTAGCCTAAAGAAATTCCTCCTCATCTCTGTTCTGAAGGGACCTTCTTTCTGAGGCTGTCCCTCTGGTCCTCGACTCCACCATTAAAAGAAACATCCTGTCCACATTCACTCTCTATCTAAGCCTCTCCATATTCAGTCCTCATCCTTCTAAACTCCAGCAAGTCCAGGCCCAGAACCAGCAAATGCTCCTCGCATGTTTGCTTTCTCATAAGGCAAGATTGTTTAATTTCAAGGAAAACAGACTGAGAAGCGTCTCATCTTTTCATAACCAGCAACAAACAGGTGCTCAGGAATTTGACTAAAAGGACAAGTTGCCTTTAGAGATATGACTCATCAAAACAGCACCCTCACATTTACTTAAAAAAGACAAAGCTGTTCTTCATTACTGTTTCTTGTTGCGTAATACTGAATCTACTTTAACCAGGATGCTGCCTGGATTAGAGAGCATGTTTTAAGAGGATAGGTTGAGCGAGCTAGGGGCTCTCCTCTTTGAAACAAAGGAGGATGAGGGGTGACATGATAGAGGTGTAGCCGTTGATAAGAGGCATTGATAGAGTGGACATCCAGCACCTTTTTCCTATGGCTGAAATAGCTAATACAAGGCGTCATAATTTTAAAGGTTAAAGGGTCAGCATAATATCATGGGCTGAAGGGCCTATACTGTGCTATTTCCTATGTTCTATGCCCTATGATAAATGTCCAGCCATCAATAAATCCATCTTACCGTGTGTGTCTCCAACATAACAGTACACATCGTATGTCTCGTTGGGATCTCGTAGACCATATGTTCTCACACCTGGTTGTCCTTTCTTATCTGCATAACACCCAGGTCTGGGTTTGGTAATTGGATACCTAGGAAATTATAAAAAGACAGATTGTCTTTCATCCATTGTGTGCATCGGATAGGGCATAAATGATGAATTATCTTCATTGAAAGATCACGAAGGATGCCAACGTGTTTCAATGTAAACTTGTGTTTTCTGAATGTGAATGGCAGTGCTTTACATTATTGCCCTACTCAAGTAAGCCTGAGAAAGAGGGCAAAGATTTGCTAAATTAGCATTATATGGATGAACTTATACAATTGTGCAACACTTTTGATAGTGTTTCAAACACGTTGACTGTTTTGCTAATTTTCAAAACAACAATTTGTATTCAATATTCCCTCTAATTTTTTTAAATGGCTGTGCAGACCAACCATTGTTCTGAGCAGGAAATTAATTTTAAACAGCTTGTAAACTGTGCGGCATGTGAAACGTTTTCATTTGTTCAAAGAATTTTTTAATTTATTAGATTATGACTTTTTTTTGAAAGATCTCTTATCATAAGTCAAAATATAGAATTTTTCACATCAAACAAACACAAACCACAACTCACCAACACAAGTAAACGATGTCAGGCTGTCAAAGCAACTGAGAGGCACAATGCAAATTTTGACTAGGCAGTGCCGATGTTCAGTGAGACAGCGGTTTTTATTAACAATGAGCTACTGACTTCCATTCTGTGTTTATTGTTAAAATTGGTAACAGTGTTGTGACTTGAAAAACTGACTATGTAAATACATTGAAGCTCTAAAACATTTCAAAGGTTGTGGTACATTTAATATTTAGAAAATTTCTGGATTATATTCATGAATATATTTAATTACGATATTTTACTATTATATTAACATAGATTTCAAAATTATATCAGAATTTCAAAATTATATTATTATAAAAGAAAATTCCAGCTGCGCAGCAACAAAGGCTATGTGCATAGGGGCATTTCAGTTACTTCATGGCCACACACCCCTGCAGCTTAGAGGGAATGGTGCTAGTAATGGTGAGGTGTAGACCAATAGTGAGGCTGCTTTAGCTTCTTCACTGTTGCTGTGTAACATCAGCAGACTGATGCATTTTCCTCAAAATATTCAGTTCTATTGACCTCTGGTTGTTGCGTTGTGGCATCTAGATTGAACTGTGTTGATTAAATACTATATATAGTGGATTCTGGTTAGTTGGACCATCAGTTAATCGGAACACCCGCTCATCTGGGACAACTTTTAAAGAACAAAATCTAATCAAGAAAATAGCCAGGATTCCCTTCCCTCATTTGAGACACAATACCACTTAACTGGAGCAGAAGACTGTTGCCGAACAGTTTCTAACCTGCATCAGACACATTGCACTTGCATGAACAAAACATGGTGATTTGAGCGAACACTTTTTAAATAACCTCAGTTGCGTGTTCAAAAAGCAGCTTTTCTCACTGGTAGTTTGCGAGAAATAAACAGCAAGACAATTCAGAGCTGTTTTGCTTACTATGGTTTTAAGCATTCAGGCTTGGAGATGCCAGAAGTGGCTGGGAATGAAAATGAAACAACTTCACCTCTGCAACTACAGAGAATTTTGAGGTATCGACAATCATCTTAAATGTTACAATGAAAAGTAAGATTTGGAGGTTGCTATCATCAACAGCACTGTATGAAGCATTGATGAAGGGTCTCAGCCCAAAACATTGAGTGATTATTCCACTCCATTGATACTTGCATTTTGTATGTGTTGCCATAATTTGGTAGGCATTTAGATTTTCTGGTGAAATATTGGCATAATATGGTCAATCTGACATCAGAACGTCAATGCCATCATAAAGCCTATACCATTAATAAAGCCATTGGAATTGAAGGAGAACCACAATTGCATAATGCACACATACAAGGATCACTACATATGTTCTCAGGACACATTTTTGTGGAAGTAAATGACTCCCCAGCAGGACACATCTCAAACCACATATTGTGGCTTAAATCATTCAGATGTAGTCACTCTGAAAGAAGTATTGGCAGAGATATCAAGGCATCAACAAACATTGGTTTTCAACAATTCTCACACTGAAAAAAGGCCAACTGTTTCAATAAGTTTAGAAACACACTACTATGTCAATGACCATAAAGGAAATGAGGTTGGTTTAAACTTTAAGATAGCAATAACAAATGAGCTGACTCCAGTCCCAGGCAGATGGTTAGTAACACCTAATTGGGCATTATGGAGGTGTAGCAGTTAGTGCGATATCACAGGTCAGAGCGTCCAATTTCAGAGTTCAAACCCGGCGTCCTCTGTAAGAAATCTCTGTATGTGCTACCTATGGAAAGTGTGAGCTTTCTCCAGGTCCTCTGGTTTCCTTTCATAGTCCAAAGATGTAACGGGTAGGTTAATTAATTATTGTAAACTGTACCGTGATTAGTTTCGGGTTAAAGCACGTTTGCTGGGGGTTGCTGGGCAACGCAGCTCAAAGGACCAAAAGGACCTATGTTTCTAAATAAAATTAATTTGGGTTACAGAAGCACAGTGTCCATGGGGGTTGATCATATCTAAACAGTAGCTTTGTCATCTCTAAAAAGGAAATATTAAATGCCTGAATTACGATTTTAAAAATTGCACAAAATTGATTTTGTGTTCACAGCTTACCTGACACTTTGATCAGAAAGCCAGCCGGCATCACATTGATCAAACCCATCTTCGTAAGCTGACTGAATCTGTTCAGGAGTTGCAATGGTGGCACTGTTGTCCTGGCATGCTCTCTTAGCCATTTCAAAGTTCAGAGAGTACCTGCTCAGGGCTGCCCGGTAGTGGAAGACAACACCTATGGGTGAAAGGACAGTAGTGAATAAATGCACCAAAGGAAGGGCACACTTGTTTATTTTATTCTCTTTGGAAGGTGAAGACTCATGCTAGGGTATAGAACATAGACATAAGACATAGGGACAGAATTAGGCCATTGAACCCATCGTGTCTGTTCTGCCACTTGGTCATGGCTGATTTCAATCCAATATCAATTAGCCAATCAGATTCACTCAAGAGATATTGGTTTCTTGGGCAAAATTCAGTGGAGACCCATTGTTCTGCATGTGGACGATCATTACATTTGAATACCTCTGCCTGTGGGCAAAAGCTGCTCGAAAATATCAGAAAGCCACATTTGTATTTTAGAGGTCCAAACGATCAATGCCAGAATGGAGGATGCTGTACTCGTTCCCTGCAAATTAGAAGCAGCTTGCTTTCATCATTAGAAAAGCAAGCTGTCAGCATATCATGGAAATCATGGACTTCGTCTAAACTTTTTGCTGCCTCATTAAAGCAGCCAGCAGAATCAAAGAACCCACACATTCCAGACATTCTCTCTTCCTCCCCTTCCCATTGGGCACAAGATGCAAAAGTCTGGATGCATAAACCACCAAAGGCAGCATTGATCCCACTGTTATAAGATAATTGAACAGTCCCCTAGTATAGGATAGACTCTTGACCTCACAATCTACCTTGTTATGAGCTTACATCTTATTGTCTACTTGAACAGCACTTACTGTAACACTTTACTCTGCACTTTGGAAAAACAACAGATTCTGTGGATGCTCAAAATTTTGAGTAACACACAAAATATAGTTCAACGGGTCAGGCAGCATCTATGGAGGGAAATGAATAGTCAACGTTTCAGGCCACAATAAATCTGATCTGATGAAAGGTCTTGGTGCAAAACATCAATTGTTCATTTCCCTCCATAGATGCTGTTTGACCTGCTGAGATCCTCCAGCATTTTGTGTGTGTTGCTTATTCTGCATTCTGTTATTTGTTTTTACCTTGTGCTAACTCAATGCATTGTTGTAATAAATGTATCTGTATGAAATGTATGCAAGACAAGTTTTTCACTGTACCTCATCATCATGTGCCGTGTCATATGACGTGGGCAATCATAGTGTTTGACCATGATTGTTTTTGACAATTTTTTCTATAGAAGTGGTTTGCCATTGCCTTCTTCTAGGCAGTGTCTTTACAAGACAGGTGACCCCAGCCATTATCAAATGCTTCAGGAACTCTCTGCCTGGCGTCAGTGGTCACATAACCAGGACTTATGATATGCACCAGCTGCTCATGCGACCATTCACCACCTGCTCCATGGCTTCACATGACCCTGACTGGGGGGTTAAGCAGGTGCTACACCTTGCCCACGGGCCCTGCCACCCAAGTACCTCAGTACATGTGACAATAATATCAACAGAGCTGGCAGCTACATATCTGACTTTCTGGCTTCTGCCCCCTTCCTTTCCAATCTTGAAAAAGGGTTCAGACTGAAGCATTGATTGTTCACTCCTCCCCACCCCCCACCATAGATGCAACCTGACTTGCAGAGTTCCTCCAGTAAGTATTTTGTTTGTGTTACTCAAGATTTCCAGCATCTGTGGTATCTCCAGAGGGTTGCCATATTGTTCTTGGATGAAGGATTACAATAGTCTGTAGCAGGTTATAAAGACAAAAACAATTGCCTGTTGCAGGACCAGAGTCAAGGAGACTCTGCCCACTGGGTGTGGTGAGATGGTTGATTTCAGCTTGTGCTGGAGTTTGGGAATTATAAATATCCTCAACACTGCTAGACCACAGAGCGTTGTGGACACAGCTCAGCACATCATGGAAAACAGCCTCCTTTCCATGGACTCTGTCTAAACTTCTCACTGCCTCAGTAAAGCAGCCAACAAAATCCACGTCCCCACTCTGCAAGACATTTCCTCACCCATCAGGCAAAAGAAATAAAAGCCTGAAACCACATTCCACCAGACTCAACAGGGTGGCGGGCTGATGATACATCTCTACCAAAGGAGGTGTAAGGCACTCTTTCCCTCTGCTAGCCTTTAGGTCACCCTTGGGCAAGGTGTAGCACCTGCTTAGTCCCCCGATCAGGGTCACACGAAGCCATGGGAACAGGTGGTAGATAGTAATACAAGCAGCTGGAATATCACAAGATCTGGAATGAATAGTCAATGTTTTGGGCCAAGACCCTTCAATAGATCGAGTCTTGGCCTGAAACATGACTGCTTATTCGTCTTCATAGATGCTGCCTGACCTCGAGTTCCTCCAGCATTTTGTGTGCATAGCTTATTCTGCTCAGTTATTGCTTTATCACTTACTATCTCAATAAACTGTTGAAATGAACTTATCTGTATGAACGGTATTCAAGGCATGTGACAATAATAAACCAACTTAACAATTTATCTTGAGCCATCAAAAAGTATCAATAGAGCTGACAGCCATTCCCAATGAAGGGTCTCGGCCCAAAACATCAACTGCTTATTCCCTTCCATATATACTGCCTGACCTGCTGAGTACCTATAACATGTTGTGTGTGTTAGCCATAAGCTGCCTGCTGAGGGGTCAGGGGCAGCTGCCTGTTGTATATGGTAAGATGGTTGGTTTTAGCTTTGTTCTGGAGCTTGGGAATTAAAATTAGTCTCAAAACTGCTGGACCCCAGAGAGGAAACTCCAGAGTGTCTCTCCAAGTCTCCAGCTGGAAAGTGCTGGTATGGCAACAAAAATGATTCTTACCACATTGTTGATGTCTGTTCAAGGACCCTACTGGCCTTCACCACCCTACGTTTTTAAAAAAGGAGTTTGGATGGGCGGGTGTAATGGGTGGTAACACTATGAAAGGGCAAGCACAGGGGTGGTAGAATTTGAGCACAAGATGCACAGATCATCTGACATTTACCATATGGAAACAAGCTAATGTGAATGAGTGGAAACACAGTAATAACTGTGAAGTACTGTTATGTTACCAGGCATTAAATCACTGTCAAACAGTGGATTTCGTAATGCACTCTGATTATTGCAAAGTATTCGGGATAACTGTGTAGAGTAAGGGCTGCTACAAAGGTTTTCTTTAGAACCAAGGGTTGTTTCAAACATATTTGAACAGTCTTATATATTGCATACCTCCTACTGTCACTATGTACATCTCAAAATCAACTGTTTGAATGAGATTTAATCCCTAGTAACACAACATTTCTTTTGAGAAAAAAAATGCTCTGTTGGCAGATTTTGGCAGCAATAGCCTCAAGTCGATGAAGACAGCTTGACATTCTTCTATCAGGTTCCTTCTCCGTCAGCCCTCTATCTTTTCCACCTATCGCCTCCCTGTTTCTCATTTTATTCCCCCTCCCACCTCCCAGCTTCTCAAGGAGTGAGGCAGACGTGAGTCTGAAGAAAAATTGATGTGTGTGTGTAATAAGAATGGCTTCACCCACCCATCACCTCCCTCTGGTTCCCACCTCCTTCCTTTCCTTCCATGGTTCACTATCTACTCCCATCAGAGTCCTTCTTCATCCCTTTCACCTATCCCCTCTCAGCTTTTCACTTCATCCTCCCTCCCCATCCACCCATCTTCCCCCTCACCTGGTATCACCTATCACCTGCCAGCTTGTACCCTTTCCACTCCCCCCACCTACTTATTCTGGCTTCTCTCCTTTCTTTTCCAGTTCCAATGAAGGACCTCAGCCAGAAACTTTGACTTTTTACTCCTCTCCATAGATGCCGTCCGACCTGCTGAGTTCCTCCAGCATTTTGTGTGTGTTGCTCTGGAATTCCAGTACTTGCAGAATCTCTTGGGTAAATGTTTAACATTCTGTTTATTTTCCGGCTCAGAAGGCAGTCTTGCACTGAGTAGAAGTTCATTACTAATTACTGAATACCAAGAAGGACTCTTTGCCACACAATTTACCTCGTTATGATCTTGCATTTTACCATTTATCTGCACTGCGCTGTATTGGTAGCATTTGTACTTATTCTGCATTGTTATAGTTTTACCTTAGTCAAACTCAAAGCACTGTGTAACGACTTGATCTGTACGAACAGAATGCAAGACACTGTATCTTGCTACATGTGACAATAACGAATTAACTCCGATGATGAACCAATTCCAAAACTGAAGCTGGTGACTGAAATATCCATAAACAGCACCCAATATAGCCTTGCAGATTCAGCATGGATTTAAACACGTCGAGCACATCTGCACCATCTGCCACAAGCAGGACTTCCCAGTGGTCAAACATGTTGATTCCAATTCCCATTTGATGTGTTGGTGCCAAGATGACACCATCCTCAGGGTGGAGGAGAAACGCCTTATATTCTGCTTGGGTTGCCTCCAACCTGATGGCATGAATATCGATTTCTCCTTCCAGTAAACAAATTCCAACTCCAACCCACCTCTTGCTCTGTACCCCCTCTCTGACTTTTTAATCTCTTCTCAACTACCTATTACTTCCGAGTCCCCTCATCCTTCCCTTTTTCGCATGGTCCTTTTCCACCAACCTCGCTTCACCTACCGCCTTCCAGCCAGCCTCCTTTTCTCTCCCCACCTTTTTATTCTGCATCTTCCCCCTTTCTTTGCAGTCCTGAGGAAGGATCTTGGCCCAAAACATCAACTATTCATTGATGTTGTCTGACCTGCTGAGTTCCCCCAGTATTTTGTGTGTGTTGCCCTGGATTTCCAGCATCTGCAGACTTTCTCATGTTTATGGATTTAAAGAGCTGGGTTTCATTCTAGATTTAAGACAATTCTCTGATGAATTGGGGTCTTGTGACAAAAGTTTGATATATTTTATAACAGAAGTTAAAGATAATGATGCAGTTACACACTCTCCACTATCATGCAGCTACCACCACAGGAAGTTATGTACAGTTTATGATGAGGTACCTGGTGTAGCGGGTCCCTGCCGCGGTGAATGAAATTAAAGCAAGCTGTAGATTCCAATAATTGTCAGAGGCAGCATTTTCACCAGTTTGTGCGGTCCATTGTTCTAACTCTTGAGGAATGAAGGACGTATCTTCGACAATATCTAGTGTAGTGGTTGGCATAACGCTATTGCAGCACCAATGACCTGGGTTCTACTCCCGCTGCTGTCTGTAAGGAGATTTTACATTCTCCCCGTAACTGCGTGGTTGCTTCCAGGTGCTCCAGCCGCTTCCCATGTTCCAAAGACTTACGGGTTAGTAGGTTAATTGGCCACATGGGTACGATTGGGTGTACGGGCTTGCAACTGTGCTGCATCTCTAAATAAGTAGTTAAATCTATTTACCGTGTCCAAACGCAGTGAAAAGTCCACATCCAGAAGCATATGCACTGCCTACTGTGTGCCTGAACAAGTTATGGAAGCACCACCTGAGCCAGTGACAAAGGACTCAAACAGGGGATTTCACCAGACTCTCCTCAGGAACTCGCCCAGAGGACCACAATCTTCTCATAGTTTGAGGCTTGCGTGCCTCAATGACCTAGAGAGCTATGTTGGTATCAGGGCTTTATGCTTTGGCTCTCGGTCCAAACTCAATCTTATTGTATGAGAGAATCATTTAACAGTCTGTATCAGTGGGATAGAAGCTGGTGCTACGTGCTTTCGGGTTTTTGTATCTTCTGCCCGATGGGAGAACGGAGAACAGAGAAGGTCCAGGGTGGGGTGGGATCTTTGGCTATGCTGGCTGCTTTGCTGAAGCAATGAAAAGTGTAGATGGAGTCTGGTGAGGTGACACTGGTGATGAGCTCAGCTACGTCCCCTCTCTCTGCAGTCGCTAACACCACAGTACTGCACCAAAGTGTCACCTCCATTTACAGGCTTACAATTTGGATTAAGCAGATGTGAGGTAACACTGGGACAAGTATTATCTTCTCCATCTAATTAAGGCCCAAAATTCTAAGTCTAAACTAGAGCAGCATTTAGGTCCATGTTGTACATTATTCTATGTGTATCATAATAGAGGTAACAGAAGAACTCCAATAAGGGTGATGCTGTTGGGCCACTCACTGGCCTTTAGAGTCTTGAAACACTACAGCACAGAAGCCCTTCAGCTCACCTCATCTATGCCGTACTATTATTCTGCTTAGTCCCATCGACCTGCAACAGGACCACAAACCCCTCCCATCCAAAATTTCTCCTAAATTTTGAAATTGAGCCCACATTGACCACTTCTGCTAGCAGCTCGTTCCACACTATCACATAGTCATAGTCATACTTTATTGATCCCGGGGGAAATTGGTTTTCGTTACAGTTGCACCATAAATAATTAAATAGTAATAAAACTATAAATAGTTAAATAGTAATATGTAAATTATGCCAGGAAATAAGTCCGGGACCAGCCTATTGGCTCAGGGTGTCTGATCCTCCAAGGGAGGAGTTGTAAAGTTTGATGGCCACAGGCAGGAATGACTTCCTGTGACGCTCTGTGTTGCATCTCGGTGGAATGAGTCTGGCTGAATGTACTCCTGTGCCCACCCAGTACATTATGTAGTGGATGGAAGACATTGTCCAAGATGGTATGCAACTTGGACAGCATCCTCTTTTCAGACACCACCGTCAGAGAGTCCACTTCCATCCCCACAACATCACTGGCCTTACGAATGAGTTTGTTGATGCTTTTGGTGTCTGCTACCCTCAGCCTTCTGCCCCAGCACACAACAGCAAACATGATCGCACTGGCCACCACAGACTCGTAGAACATCCTCAGCATCATCCGGCAAATGTTAAAGGACCTCAGTCTCCTCAGGAAATAGAGACAACTCTGACCCTCAGAGTGATGAAATTCCTCATGTTCCCCTTAAACATTTCACCTTTCACCCTTAATCCATTACCTCTAGTTCTAGTCTCACCCAACCTCAGCAGAAAAAGCCTGCTATATTTACCCTATCTATACCCCTCATAATTCTGTATACCTCTCTCAAATTTTCACTCATTCTCCTACGCTCCAGGGAATAAAAATCCAAATCTATTCAACCTTTCCCTATAAGTCAGGTCCTCAAGTCCCAGCAACATCCTTGTAAATTCTCTCCGCACTCCTTCAATCTTATTGATATCTTTCCTGTAGGTTTCAATATTACTCAACCAGTAACTTACCAATGACATCTAACGAGACAGTGTCCTGCTCATCCTCAATGCCGATCATCACCTCACAGCGGTAAAGCCCTCTGTCGCTGGCCCGTAGACGACAGATGGTCAACGTGGCATCACTCAGAACCGCAGGGTACTTGGGCACGGCCACCCGTCCGTCATAGTCAGCAGCAATTTTTATCACATCGTTATGCGCCACTAAAATTAAAGTTTCTTTCTTGATTTTACCATCTTTGCCCTCCTCTATTTTCGTCCACTTGATGCGTGGAGATTCCTGGAAGGAGTGGTTAGAGGGCGGGAATGTGGCCAGCATTGAATATTGGCAAGGAAGGGACACGAAACTGGCCAGGTTGCCTTTCACGTGGGAGCTCCTCTTAATCTTCATCTTCATCATCTTCTCGCTGTCATGTGCTGAGGACAAAGAAAGAGGCACGATCAAAACTTTCATACCAAGTTGACTTTCTAAGACCATAAACACTAGGAGATTCTGCAGTTGCTGGAAATCTGGAGCAACACACACAAAATGCAAAGTAAGGTAGTATCTAGAGAGGGGAACAAACAGTTAACTCTACAGGCCAAGACCCTTCACCAGGACTGGAAAGGACAACATAAGCAAGAATAAGATGGTAGGGAGGGAAGGGAATAGTACAAACTGGCAGGTGGCAGGTGACAGGTGAGGCCAGCTGAGCAAGAAAGTAAGTGGGTGGGGGAGGGGGGATACAGTGAGAAGCTGGGTGGAAAAGGTAAAGGGCTGAAGAAGGAATCTGACAGGAGAGGAGAGTGGACCATGGGAGAACGGCAAAGAGGAGGTGCTCTCCAGGTGAGGAGAAAGGGTGGAAGGGGAACCAGAGTGGTGAATTGAAAAAGAGAGAAGAGAAAATACTGGATGCTCATGTCATCAAGTTGAAGGCTACCCAGACAAGCCACCTGCCAGCACAGAAGCTAGGCTCATGCAAACAGCAAACAAAAAAACAACTGAGATGCAATTTTGCACTAATGTGTCTTGTGATGTTAAAATCTGAGTAAAGGTGTAAGTTTTAAAGTTAACATTTCATTATTTATTTTCTAATTCCTCTAAAGCTTGCTCCTCCTTACTTCTGTTATCCCCTCCAAACCTACAACCTTTTGACCAAACAGCATTTCACCAATTTAGGAGGCAAATTAGGCCATTCAGCCCATCATGGCTGATTTATTATCTCTCACAACTTCATGCCTTCTCCCTGTAACCTTTGTAGATATTACCAATGACTTGAATCCCATAGATTCACTACCCTCTGGCTAAAGAAACTCCCACCTCATCTCTGATCTGAATGAACGTTCTTCTATTCTGAGGCTGTGCCTTCTAGTCCTATACTCCTCCACCACCACCACCCTCCCCTCACAAAATAGAGAACATTGTCTCCATGTCCACTTTATCTGGGCTTTTCAATATTCAACAGGTTTCAATGAGATCCCCCCTCCCCCATTGTTCTAAACTGTAATGATTACAGGCCCAGAGCCATAAAACACTCCTCACACCTCCTTTTCATTCCTCCTTTGGCACCTCATCAGTACCAAAGCCCATTTGTGGAAACATTCCCAATTATAATAATTTTTAGTCCTCTGCTAATGATGGGACTAATAATTGGAGGAATTTGAGAACTTGGCCAGTTCTTTCAATCATTTCCATGGCTGCACTCATCTCAGTCAACCTCCCCACCCCTAGACTCTCCTCCAATCCCAGAAATTTTCCCAGTACAAAACGGCAACGTTTTAAAATTTTACCCAGGATGTACACAACTGGCAAAGTACGTTCACCTTGCCCTGGTTGCCTGAAAATACACAACAAGCTCTACTTCTAATCACAAATTAAATATCTCCACTCCAGCCCCAAGCCTTAAACTATTATAATTGCTATGCATCTAATGTGACCAAATAACCTGTTGGTAGATATTATTGAAATGTTATCATGATTTTATTTAAAGCCACCCAAGGAGGGTTTAATGAGGCCCGGATTTATAGACTTAATCAGCTCCATACTTTTTTCAATTTGCATGGGCTATTGGTCCACAGAGATTTGTTCATTTTTGTTTTAATACAGACCTCGTTCTGTTGTTCAATTGTTCTGTGTATTATGGACACATTTCTGAAGGATATTTTTGATTTTATTTCACTGTATTTTCCATGAGTAATATTGAGTAGGTCTGATAGAACATAGAACAGTACAGCACAGGAACAGGCCCTTTGGCCTACAAAGTTGTGCTGAACCAGCTAAAAACTAAATCAAAAAAACCTCAAAAATGAATCCCTCCTACCTACACAATTTCCTTATCCCTCTATCTTCCTCATATTCATGTACCTATCTAAACATCTCTTAAAGGTCCCTACACCAGACCGTGCAAGCCAGGCATCCACCACTCTGAGTCAAAAATCTTACCCCTCATATCGCTTTGAAACCCTCAACATCAATGCATTCCTTCTGCTATAAGATATTTCTACCCTGGAAACAGATACTCCCTGTCTATGCTCTGCCACTTATAATCGTGTAACCCTCTCATGTCTTATTTGTTTCTCACCC
Source organism: Mobula birostris (assembly GCF_030028105.1). NCBI lineage: Eukaryota > Metazoa > Chordata > Chondrichthyes > Myliobatiformes > Myliobatidae > Mobula > Mobula birostris. The sequence continues at coordinate 11,964,829 of NC_092386.1, forward strand.
TCTGCATGCCACCTTGGCTGAACAGAGGAGTACTTCTAGTAATAAACTAAGACAACTGTGCTCCTCCAAAGAGTGCTATATGAGGTCATTCTTACCGTTAGACATTAGGCTCTATAATGAATCAGCCTATAGCTAGGGAAGTGATGACCCCAGACATCCCACCTCTCCCGGAAGTTCCGGGAGTCTCCCGCATATTAATAGTGGCTCCCTGATGCCCGCAAATTATATACAATGTCCCGGAAATTAATTTTTTTGAGAGTGAACGTGAGAGAACGCGCGAGAAAAAGCGAGAGAGCGAGCGCAAGAGCAAGAAAGCAAGCGCGAGTGAGAGCGACCACGAGAGAGAGCGAGAGCAACAGCGAGAAAGCGAGAAACCAAGTGCGAGAAAGCAAGCGCTGGTGGTTGTTCCACATTCCAGCATCTGCCATCTCTGCATCACCAGGATTCTAACTACTGATGGTCTGGTGGTAAAGTTATCATTAAAGGGGCAAATAATAAGTCTGAAGCAATAAGGAGGTGAAAAAGACAGAAACTAAAAAATGCTGGAGTATCGCACATCTTATTTGTCCATAAAGATGACAATGACCAGTGTGCGATTCTGCTCCATGTAGTCTTCAATATCAACCTGAAGAAATTCAACATCACATCTAAAAACTGGTGCAAGTTTCAAAATTATTTAATGTCATTTCCAGTACACAAGTGTAAAGGAGAACAAAATAATTGTGCCTCCAGATCTGATGCTGCACAAAAAAAAGAGAACACAATAATAATAATAACACATTGAATCTAAAAACATAAGATAGCTTAAATACAAACAACAGGAATTCTGCAGATGCTGGAAATTCAAGCAACACACATCAAAGTTGCTGGTGAACGCAGCAGGCCAGGCAGCATCTGTAGGAAGAGGTGCAGTCGACGTCTCAGGTCAAGACCCTTCGTCAGGACTAACTGAAGGAAGAGTGAGTAAGGGATTTGAAAGTTGGAGGGGGAGGGGGAGATCCAAAATGATAGGAGAAGACAGGAGGGGGAGGGATAGAGCCAAGAGCTGGACAGGTGATAGGCAAAAAGGGATACGAGAGGATCATGGGACAGGAGGTCCGGGAAGAAAGACGGTGGGGGGGGGGGACCCAGAGGATGGGCAAGATAGCTTATATACATAGTTTTCAAGTGTCTTTTTTGGGTTAACACATATAGCAAATAACTTCAGCCACCAATCTTCAGATCTGAATATGGACTGTAGATTAAATCTAAACTGCAGTTCTGAACAATGGGTTCCTAAGAACCGTGAACCACAGCTAATTGGAAGACCAGACAATGCTGATTTAAATTCGATATTTGGGTGTCTGTAGAGTGGGTGTAAAGAGAGAAGTTTGAAGTTTGTGTGTAGTTCAAAGAAAGCATTGTAAAAATGGAATTGTCCTGAATTGTCCTTTGATCTTTAGCATATAAAATGTCATGTGGAGCTGGGTCAAGCAGACCTCATCCTCTAAAAGGGTGTCAATATGATGCCTAATGTGTCTCATTTTGTCAAATAAAGATACAGCTTCATATCTACCTGCACTTCTCTCTGGTGACTTCTTTCACATGACCACACATAAAACTCCACCTAGCATCCAAAAGTGACGCTAGGCACTGGAGCACTCAATAGATGCACCTGAGGAAATCTGTTCAAGAGGGAGCCGTGCTACATGAGAGAAACTTCTGCTGTGCCACTGAAAACAGTGGTAGCTGTGAAAGGAGAGACCGAACAACCAAAAGAGCCAAACCACTCACCACAGCCAGCACTTACTCTTGCCCACACTGTGCCAGAGTATGTAGATCCTGGATTGGCCTCTACGGTCACCAGAGGACCCAACGATTGACAACCCTTTAGGAAAGTACCATAGAATCTGTCCCAAATTGTCCCAAAGAATCAGCAACCTAAAGTTCCAAATCACGTGCATTCATATTGAGGGGGTAAATTTAAAGAAGATGTGCAGGGAAAGTTTTTTTTGAAAAGGTACAGGAAGTGGTAGATGCCTGAAAGAGGTTGCCAGGGAGGAATCATGGATGGAGATAATATTCGTTTGTTCTGTGCCATGTTGTATGGCATGGGTGATCATGGTCTTTCCATGACCATGATTGTTCTTGGCAAATTTTCCTATGCAGTGGTTTGCCATTGCTGCCTTCTGGACAATGTCTTTACAAGACGGGTGACCACAGCCATCATCAATACCCTTCGGAGGTTGGCTGCCTGGTGTCAGTGGTCGCATAACCTGGACTTGAGACACGCACCAGTTGCGCATACGACCATGGCTTCTTGTGACTTTGACTGGGGCCCTAAGCAGATGCGGAGGAAAGATGCACCTTTGGTACAGATGCAAGTCCACCCTGCCACCCAAAGGAGATAACACAGTGACAATGAGTCTAATAGAAAGGCACCTGAATACGCAGGCAGGGGAAGGACACAGAATAGATGTAGTTTCATTCGGCCAGTAGAGGCACTGTGGGCTGAAGGGCCTTCACTGCGCTTACTGCTCTGTGCTCTAATGTAGACTTACCTGAGTGTACCAATGATGCGAGCATCAACGTGGAGCATAGCCACGGGATATGTATTAAATGTAATATCATCTTGACCTAAAGAGAAAGAAGAAGAGATTGTCCATCAGAATACAACAGAGTCTCCTGTAAAGTACAGCCAAAGCAACAGAAAAGTGTTGATAATTATTTGATTTTAAAGATCATGCAAATGAATGTATTACTCGTTTACTAGGATGAAAGAGCTGTGGGGAGTGAGAACTCGTTAACTATGGTAAGCTTGATACTAATATATCACCGAAGGCATGCAGCTGAACTGTAATACGGAAGATAAATTAGCATCTTATAGAAATAAGAAACAGCTGAATGCACTTAAATTGCATTTTACTAAAATTAACAATAATCAGTTCTTTCTCTTGTGTGGGCCAACGCAGGAGGTATAGTCCTGCTGCCCACTAACCTCGTCTATTGGCTTGTACGCGTAAGTTAATTGGCCTAAAGGCAGTTCCTGTCTGTCAACGAAACACAAAATTGAGCAACACTAATGTCAGAATTGAGATAAAAATATAAAGGGCACCAACAGTAGATTATTTTAATTTGCAAATATTTATTCAATCACTTAAAGAATCTTGAAGAATAATTGCATTAAAATATGCTTCATTGTTCAGCAACATGTGCATATTCCAAATGAAATAAAAATTGGTTGGGTTGAGTTGTTCTTCAACCTTAATGATTCACACGCAAACGTTTTGTCACCATATGAGAAGACATCATCAGTGTGCTGTCCGAATGCTTGGCTTTTATATATTTATCAATCAGTTGATTGGTCATCATTACAAGATTTCCTCCCTACATCATGATTAAGTTTCCGAAATGATGGTAGGTATATACCATCAGAGGACACAGCACAATTAACAGCAAACTCATGATGTCTCCTCGTATGATGACGAAACATTTGCAAGTAAAATTACCAAGATCAGAGAACAACTCAACCATCAGCCTCCCAAGCTACACGTTTTCCAAATGCTTTTCCGAAGTAAGAATTGTAGAAGGTGACTGAACACTTCAGTGTCAGGCTCACCAGTCATACAGTTCCCAACACATCTGTCACATACAAAACCTCTAATATAAATATTCCTTGTATTTTGTACAAATACCTCCACTTTTCATTTCCAGTCTCAAGCAGTATAACTAGAGAATGCGCCCGGAGTTCTACCAACTAAAATTTTCCTTGACTGAAGTGCATAGAAAACCTAAGAGTTTAAAGTCATAGAACACTACTGCACAGAAACAGGCCCTTCAGCCCATCTAGTGCGTGAACTGTAATTCTACCTCATCCCAATGACACACACCGGAACTAGGACTCTCCATCTCCCTCCTATCCATGTACTTATGCTTCCTTCTCTTAAATTGAACCTGTGTCCACCACTCCCACCACCCTCTGAGTGAAAAAGTTCCCCTTCTGATTCCCCTTAATTTTTTTTTATATTTTGAGATACAGCCCTTCCAAACCATCGAGCCCTGTCATCCAACAACCTTTGATTTACCCTTGCCTAATCGTGGGACAATTTACAATGACCAATTATCCTACCACCCAGTAGGTCTTTGGACCGCTGGAGGACACCAGAGCACCCAGAGGAGACCCATACGGTCACAGGACAAACGTACAAACTCCTTACAGGCAGCGGTGGGAATTGAACTCAGGTCACTGGCACTGTAAAGCGTTGTGCTAACTACTACGCTACTGTGACACCTTTCCCCATTAACCAGTTAGAAAATATTATCTGCAGCTCTATAAACCACAGGACATCTAGAGGATTGGGTGGATTTTGGAAATAACTACAGCATACACTGTGAATGATAGGAGTAACTTTTTGATGGAAATCAAACATGCGTCCCAGCGAATATCCTGGTATCTACTGCATCGTGTATCTGCTGTACTGTAGAAACGATTCTGTCTGGCTGCATCACCATCTGGCATAGGGGGGCGGGGGGGGGGAACTACTGCACAAAACTGAAATAACTTCCAGAAACTTGTAAAATTAGTCAGCTCCGTTATGGGTACCAGTCTCCGTAGTATCCAAGACATCTTCAAGAAGTGGTGCCTTAGGAAGATAATGCCCGTCATGAAGGATCCCTACCACCCTCTCTTCACACTGTTACCATTGGAATGGATGTACAGAAGCCTGAAGGCACACATTCAGAGGTTCAGGAACCGCTTTGCCCTCAGTCAGCAGATATCTAAATGGGCATTGATCTATTTGATAGACATATACATACTTAACGTAACAGTTTTTTCCTCTAAATTTAATTATCATGTATTTCATTGTACTATTGCTGTAAAGTTAACAAATTTCATGACATGTGCAAGTGATATCAAACCTGATTCCGATTTAAGATATCAAAGGAGTCCAAATGTGGGAACGTGAAATCTAACTTAGCAAATCTTTTATTGAATAGTTGAACTGTATGGGAAGATCTCAATTTCTGCTTCAGGTTTACATTCAGCTGAATTCACAAGTGCAATTTGCCCACAAATTAGGGAATTTGATTAGGTGATGATAGAATTCCCAGGAATTGTTTACACTCTCCAAACAGTGGCTGGTAACACCTCATAATGCCAGCACAGTAACGTGAAAGGTGGCACAGGAGCAGAAGGGCGACACAGTAGCGTTAACACTTTACGGTGCCAGAGATCATGGATCAGTTTCCACCACTGCCTGTAAGGAGCTTCTATGTTCTCCCCGTGACTGTGTGGGTTTCCTCTGGGTGTTCCGGTTTCGCCCCGCAGTCAAAGACAGACTGGATAGAGTTAGTAAGCTGTGGGCTGGCCATGTTGGCACTTGCCGGCTGCCCTCAGCACATCTTCTGTGTTGGTTGTTGATGCAAATGACGCCTTTCTCTGTAGGTTTTGATGATTCAATAATGTACAACACATGTGACAAATATATCTAATCTTGTCTATTGAAGGCTCTCAACTCAAAATGACAACTGTTTATTCCTCTCCATAGATGCAGTCTGATCTGCAGAGTTCCTCCAGCATTTTGTGTCTGCTGCTCAAGATCCGGCCTCTGCAGAATCTCTTGCATTTGTAATGTTATCTAATGTTAAAACGTACAAATGTGTAACCTGATCAGATATGATAGTGAGGCATTCAGGGAGATAGAAGGATTACTGACTGCTTCCCTTCCTAGAAGTGACATTCCAATTTCTTATTATTTTGATTTTATTATCAATCAGAATCAACTGCTACTCAGGTGCACTGTGTATCAGTGCACAAGGACAATGAGTTCCCCATTCCCTAGTCTATACAAAACTCAATTTAATCCAATACCCAGTCTGCAAAAAATGTCTTGGAATTCTCCATAAGGCAAGAAATAAAGTTACTGGTGACATTTGATGGTACATTATACCTAGTTCTATAGTTTTCTCTGGGTCTAGAGGCAGAGCCAGTAGATACTCTTGAGCATGGGCCAAGATTACAGGTCACCTCATTACAGGAAGGATGTGGATACTATAGAGAGAGTGCTGAGGAGATTTCCAAGGATGTTGCCTCGATTGGGGAGCATGCCTTATGATAATAGGTTGAGTGAACTTGGCCTTTTCTCCTTGGAACGACGGAGGACCTTGACCTGACAGAGGTGTATAAGATGAGAAGCATTGATCTTGTGGATAGCCACTGACTTTTTCCCCAGGGCTGAAATGACTAACGCGAAGGGGCATAGTGCTTGGAAGTAGGTACAAGGGGTTGTCAGAGGTAAGTTTTTCACACAAAAGAGTGGTGGGTGTGTGGAATGCAATGCCAGTGAAGGTGGTAGAGGTGGATGCAATAGGGTAATTTAAGAGACTCTTAGATGGGTACACAGCACTTGAAAAATAGAGGGCTATATGATAGGGAAATTCTAGGCAGCTTCTAGAGTAGGTTGCCTGGTCGGCACAACATTGTGGACCGAAGGTCCTGTAATGTGCTGTAGATTTTCTATGTTTCTATATTTCTAAGATGGCTGAAGCTTTTTAGTCTACAGGAGCCATCAGGAAGCAGCTAGGGCAGCACGACAGCGCAGCAGTTAGCACAACACCAGTGACCAAAGTCATCAGTCAGGGTTTACTTCCCACCCCTGTCTGCGAGATCATCCGTTCTCCCCGTGACTGTGTGGGATTCCTCCGGATGCTCCAGCTCCCTCTCAAATTCCAAAGAGTTGGTGAGTTGTGAGGATACTACATTGGTGGAGAAAGCATGGTGACACTTGCGGGCTGCCCCCAGCACAATTCCTGGACTGTGTTGGTCATTGACGCAAGGAAAGCATTTCTCTGGACATTTTGACACATTGATGTATATGTGATAGATAAAACTAATCTAACCCAAGTCAAATCTAAACACAAACTCAAGCGGCATAGACAACCTCAAAATCTATTCAAAGTTTTGATTTCATTGTTTGCATTGTGAAGCATCTTGAACCATATACAGGGATGGAGATTGGAGGCCCATTGTCTGAGAGTCAGAATATCCATGACCAGGGACCGGAGATTGGAGGCCCGGTGGCCACCTGTCCTGGGTTGTAGGCCAGTCTCTGTATGTGAGTGGGTGGACTGGGAGGGAAGGAGGGTTATGACCAAAGAAGAAAAAAATCTGGAGTTGCTTAGCACTTTAGCGCAAGCGTATTTATTAGGTGCATCAAAATCAAACTTACAAAAATTAACGAAGGTAGTGAAAAGGAACTGCCAATATTTACAACAAGGTATCTACCAAAAAACACAATAACAGCTCCATACTTGTCCAGTGTGAACTTTTGGCTGTTCTGATCTCTCTCTCTCTCCCTCTCTGAGGGCAGATAGGCACCAGGATAGACCATCTTTAATTACCCATGAAGTTAACAAGACTACACATGAATTACAATATAAGGCACCCCACAATATAGTTGCATTCATATTACAAGATAAAAAGAATCTACTTTAAATACAGTATACAAAATATACACATTGGCACATCCCCTTTACTAAAGAAATGGAATATTCTGTCGTGTATGGCGGGAAAGACACCATAAAGCCTACCTGAGAGCATCAGCTCGATTTAAAACCCATTCTAAGAATATACTGGGGAAGTGTATGCACTCAACACCGCAACAGCAGAATGACAATTGTGCATGTGCATAGGGAGTGTGTTTACTGAGTGCTCCCCATCACAGAGGGAAAGGGGCTTCTTTTGCTCTTGTCGTTGCTTATGTTATTCTGCTAAGCTTAGCATTGGGTGTATGCTGTGTTGGCATGACAACACTTACAGGCCATGAGCACCCCCCCCAAAAAAACTGTTTCAACATGCAGGTGCTACATGAATCTGAATCTATGCTGCAAGTCACGGGAACATTTTCTTGATCCTCATTTTCATCATGAAATATGGGTTCAACATCCTATCCTGACAACTTGTAATCACCTTTATTTTATTCATTGATTGATTGAGATAGAGCATGGAATAGGCACTCTCGGGCCTTCAAGCTGTGCCACCCAGATTTAATCCTTGCCTAATCACAAGACACTTTGCAATGACCAATTAACCAACCCACCGATAGGTTCTTGGACCGTGGGAGGAGTAAACCCACACGTTCACAGGGAGAACGTACGAAATCCTTACAGGCAGTGGCACAGATTGAACCCGCATCTTACAACAGGCACTGCAATAGTATTATGCTAACCACTGTCCACAACCCTGTTCCATTTCTCATCTCCTTTCCTCTGACCTACCTCCCACAATACCAACTCCATACCCACTGACCCAGGCAGTAGCCACCTAATAGCACACATCCTTAGACCACAACCCTCCAAAGGCGACATGGCTCTGTAATTCTCTCCCCCTCCCCAACACCCCTAGGGCTCACTCCCCACAGAGCTTCACGCTCTACTGAGTCACTGCCTACCCTCAACCTCCGAGTCACTTTACAACCATTAGGCTCCTGAACGGGCGAGGTTAACTTCACTTCCCACAACTTTGAACTGATCTCATGACATACAGACTCAGTTTCAAGACCTCTATAATTCATGTTCTCAGTATTTTTTTTCTCATTTGCACAATTTGTCTTCTTCTGCACATTGGTCGTTTGTCAGTCTTAGTCCAGTACATAGAACAACACAGCACAGGAACCGCCTAAAAAATAAATTTAAAAAAATCCAAAAACTAATCCCTCCTATCTACACAATGTCCATATCCCTCCATCTTCCTCATATTTAGGTGCCCATCTGAACGTCTCTTAAAAGCCTGTAACGTATTTGTCTCTATTGCCACACCAGACAGAGCATTCTAGGCATCCACCACTCTCTGAGTAAAAATCTTACCCCTCTCACCCCCTTTGAAACTATCCCCTCTCACCTTCAATGCATGCCCTCTTGGTATTAGACATTTCTACAATGGGGAAAGGATACTGCTTCTCAATCTTATAAATCTCTAATAGATCTCCCCTTAGCCTTCACCACTCCAAAGTCTATGTATAGTTTTTCATAAATTCCACTGCTTTTTTATTTTCCTGTAAACACCTCAAGGTAATATATGGTAACTTGTGTATTTTGATAATAAATTTTACTTTGACTCTTAGACCTAGAGTGAACCTCTCAATCATGACCCCCTCTTACTCAAAATCTTCCATGTCGAACCTCAGTACTGCAGTCCTCAGTACAGTTGTAGACTCTGCAGTGTTTGCAATGGGGCAGTGGCCAAAGTTGTCATAGGTTCATTGTAGAGTCATTGTACAGGATAGAAGGCTATTTCTTAGCCAAACAATTTTAATTTTATAGAAATGTTTTCTCTTCTCATGTAAATATACTAATAACATAACCAGTTAGCTATTAAATAAAATAATGAACACATTCATCTAAATCTAACAGTGAATTGATGGACTGGGCTGTAAGTAATGGATACGGACTAGTCTATCACAAGAAAATCCCTCCTCAGCATTGAACACATCCACACAAAAACGCTGTCACAGGAAAGCAGCTTCCATCATCAGGGACCCCCGCCACCCAGGCCATGCTCTTTTCTCACTGCTGCCATCAGGAAAAAGGTACAGGAGCTTCAGGACTCACACCACCAGGCTCAGGAATCGTTACCCCTCAACCAGCAAGCTCTTGAACCAAAGGGGATAACTTCACTCAATTTCACTTGCCACATCATTGAGATGTTCCCACATCCTATCGACTCACTTTCAAGAGTTCTCTATCTCACGTTCCCGATATTTATTGCTTATTTATTATTTCTTTATTTTTGTATTTGAACAGTTTATTGTATTTTGAACACTGGTTGAATGCCCAAGTTGATGCAGTCTTTCATTGATTCTATAATGGTTATTTTTCTATTATGGATTTATTGAGTATGCCAGCAAGAAGATAAAACTCAGAGTTGTAATGTCCACATCACACCATTTGTACCAGCAGGCCAACCTCCAGAGCACCATATAACATCAAAAGATGGAAGCATTCTGCAGGTTGCTCGGGATTGGAAAATGGATGTGGACTTGGAAAAAATGCTTGTGTTTCCCCCAGACGTTACAGCTACAACACTCTGGCCAGACATGGTCCTGTGGTCTACAACAGCCAAGCTGGCATATGTTGTGGAATTGACAGTACCATGGAAAGATGGAGTCAAAGAAGCTTATGAGAGGAAAAAGACCAAGTACTCTGAACTGGCAACTGAAGCTGCCCAGAATGGCTGGAAGACCAAGATTTTCCCTGTAGAAGTGGGATGCAGGGGATTCCTTGCTACATCTACGACCAGTCTATTGAAGAAGATGGGGGTGAGGGGTCATTCCCTCCAACAAGCAAATTGTCAAATGCAGCAGAAGAAAGCAGCAATTGGATTTGGATTAAAAGGAAAGACAACAACTGGGCTGCAAGATGAAGACAGGAGGGTATGGAACTGAGGGGGGTGTACCTGGGACGCCAGGTAGCACCGTTGAGCCCTCTGGAGACATCATGGGCTTATCAACGAAACATCAAAGGAGGAGGGTGCCCACCTGATGACCCCGATAACGTACCTACCCTCCCTCCTTGTCACCACTCCAAGCCCACTGCCAACATCGAGAGTGCCGACTTACCATAGGGATTGAAACATCAAGTCCAGTAGCTCTACTGTACTTTGATAACAAATTTTACTTTGAACTTTGAAAAAGATAACTGTGACATTTGCTGTGGGCTTTCTATAAACCACACAGTCCTCCTTGTTTTCCATTCACGTGCCTCTCAAAGAGTCTCTTAAGTGTCCCTAAAGTATCTGCCTTTGCCTCCACCCATCACGCCATGTTCCACACATCCATCAGTTTCTGTGTAAAAAAAACTCCCTCTAACATCCCCCTATACATTCTTCCATCACCAAACGCTCTAAAAGTGAAAAGAACAGCTGTGATATAGCCTGCGGGCTTTCTATAAACCTCAGAAACCACATCCTATAGGTCAGACACACCAGATTACTGGACTATTTCACTTCTGATTATTAAACCAAGCTTCTGACACTAACAATTTGAATTTGTTATTGCCTTTGATGTGGCAAAAGTTCTCAATGTTCTTGAGAATCTCGGATTAAATATTAGCTTTATTTGTCACATGTACATTGAAGCATTGAAAAATGCAGTCAAATACATCGTTTGCGTCAAAGACCAAGGATGTGCTGGGGGCAGTCCATAAGTGACACCATGCTTCCAGCGCCAAAATGGCACGTCCACAGCTTACTAAACCTAACCCCCTACATCTTTAGAACATGGATGGAAACCAGAGCAGCCAAAGAAAACCCACTCAGGGAGAACGTACAAACTCCTTACAGGCAGCGGCGGGAATTGAACTGGCATCGCTGCCCCTGTAAAGTATTATGCTAACCACTATGCTGCTGTGCCTTCCTCTAATTATTAGGCCCAGCTGAAGGAGAGATGTTGGGTCAGGCAGATCACAGCAAAGTATTCTGAGCTCTCCATCACCGCGTACAAATACAGGGCCCCAAACATGGAAGTCCAGGCAGCAAGCCAGCACACTGGTAGGGCAGTGCTCTCTAGACGGGGGTGCCATACTTCACAACAAAACCTGCCTCCTCTGACTGATTCAAAGCCGAGCAGGGAACTTATCCCAACAACCACTGCCCAAAGTTTATCTCTCAAACATCACCAAAACAAATATTCTGCTCAGGATCACTTTGCGCTGTGTCAGAATCTCATTACATTACCACATTCACTGCATTTAGAACATAGAACTGTACAGCACAGTACAGGCCTGACAAAGTTGTGCCAGTCTTTGAACCTACTCCAAGATCAATCTAACCCTTCCCACTCACATAGTCCTCCATTTTCCTGTTATTCCTGAGCCTAAGGATCTCTTACATGCCTCTATCACCGCCTCTGGCAGGGCGTACCACGCACTTACTTCAGGGCTTTTTGGGGTTAGAACATTCAGCAAATAACTTCATCAAGTAACTTCAGCCACCAATCTGCAAAGCTGTAAATGGACCGTAGATTAAATTCAAAATGCAGTTCTGAACAATGGGTTCCCAAGAGCCATGAACCACGGTTAATTGGAACACCAGAAAGTGCTGATTTATATTCATTTGGTTGTCTGTTGTGGGTGCAAAGAGGGAGATGTGAAGTTTGTGTGTAGTTCAAAGGAAACATTGTGGATGCATTGTAAATACAGAATTGTCCTGATCTGTCCTTTAATCTTTAGCATATAAAATGTCATGTAGAGTTGGGTCAAGCAGGCATCTTCCTCTGTAAGGGTCTCAATATGTCTGCTGTGTCTCACTTTGTCAAATAAAGAGACTACTTAATACATACCAGCTACTTCTCTCTGGTGACTTTGTTCATGCAACAACACTTATCACTCCCTGTGTTCAAAAAAATTACCTCTGACATCCCCCTATACTTTCCTCTAATCACTACCTTAAAGTTCTGTCCTCCCATATCAGCCATTTCCGCCCCAAGAATGAAAGTCTCTGGCTATCTACTTGATTTATTCCTCTTATCATCTTGTACACCTCTATCAAGTCACCTCTCATCTTCCTTCATTCATAGAACATAGAAACCTACAGCTCATTACAGGCTCTTCGGCCCACAATGTTGTGCCAGCCAGGTATCCTACTCCAGAAATTCCTAGAATTACCCAAAGAGAAAATCCCTAGCTCGCTCATTTTGTCCTCATAAGACAGACTCTCAAATCCAGTCAGCATCCTAGTAAATCTATCAAGTCACCTCTCATCCACCTTCACTCCAAGGTGAAAAGCCTATTCTCATAAAACATGCTCTCTAATCCAGGCAGCATCTAGGTAATTCTCTTTCAAGTCAGCTCTCATCCTCCTTTGCCTCACTTCAACTCGAACTTCACTGCTTAGTGGCATAAGGAGGTCAGGGCTCTAACAAGGGCAAAAGGTGACAGGGAAAGGAGACTTGATAAGAGTCAATCATTCCACTGGAATAAAGGAAAAGTGCTGATTGGAATGAAAGAAACAAAAGATTTCCAGCTCCTGGGATGGTGATTAAAAGAAACGAGAGTGGCAAAATTCCCTCAATAATAAATAGTCCATCTTCCTACAAGATGATGGCATGCTCGGATGTAGCAGCCTCTCCGGGTCTAACCAAAGGTGCATTATCTTTTTTTTTAAAAAAACATCTTTTTTATGATCTCCGGACACTTCTGGATATTATGAACTTCAAGTACAGCGGAGGAGTTGGAGGAGATGACTTGGTGCAGACCAGGTTGCTGTCTGCTACGGAAAGGCGTCTGAGTTGGTGCATAATGGCAGTGTGCAGTCTAAAGGCAAGTGATTGTCTTGGATGCCTTCTTTATGATCTCAAGACCCTGTTAGACATTGGGAACGTAGAATACTGTAGAAGTCTGGTTTGCTGGTTTACTGGAGTGACCGACGGCAGAGAAGTTGCGTGGCCTTGGTTGTAGCAGGGATTAGGCCATGTGCTGTGGGGTCAGCTGCCCAGGCGAGGAGATGAGATGCCAGAGACAGTATGGTGCAGCATCCATGCTGGGTTGGGGGGCAAGCCCCTCATGTCAGTGCTGCTTTCCAGTGTTTGCTCAGTGGAAGGCAAGCCGGATTATGTTCTTCTGCAGACTGTGGCAGCCTTTCTCTTGTTGACGATATCCATGTACCATCAATCTACAGCACATGACATTCAGGGACTTAGGCTATATTATACTTTTTTGTGTGGCTGTATGTTGACTGCTATCTTACACGTACTACGAGTGCCTTGTGCCGTTAACAATTGTTGGTACTGTGTTTAGCACCTTGGTCCCAGTGAAACACGGTTTCATTTGGCTGTATCCATTGGTATTCACATATGAAAGAAGGACAACTAAACTTGAACTTGAAGATATTGGAAATTCTGAACAAACCTTCTATAGGACATTAGCATTTCTATTGGGAACAAGCCACTGACTAGTACAGGTTTCAAAACAAATAGAATTAGATGGTTTATTATTGTAATATACAGTCAGGTACATTGAAAAACTTGCCTTGCATGCAATGTGTTGGGGTGTGATGGATATATGCTTCCTGACCCAGGGGGCTTCTTGTTTTTTTGCCAAGCTTAGCTTTCTAAACACAGCAGCTGGCGCTTGTAAAAGTCAAACAGTTGTAAGTTAAACTTCTAATTAATATTCTTTGTTTAACTTCTGGTCATAAACAGGAATCAGTTTTCAGTTTGTAATGCAATTGAAAAGCAGTAATCAACTTGAAGTAGAAAAAAAGTTTTGCAAACAAACACTGCTTATAGCACAGGATGCCGGCCATAGCACCTGCTTTATTGCTGAAGAGGTGCAGTATAAGACAATGGATTATTTAAATGAACTGTTTCAGAATAATTTAAGGATCTATTAATACATGATCTATTAATAAGCTGAAAGGTTTATGTACTTAGGGAAGTTATCTTCATTGCATTAATTGTGGGTACCTGGGTATCTCCAAGAAGGTTTTAGACTATTTATAATAAAAGGTGCCTGAAATAATATCATATGTGTGAGGTCACCCAAGTAGCAAAGAAACAGTATAAATGTAGAGAGTTCAGGCTTTTTAGGAATGGGGTAAACAACATCAAGTAGTGTGAAAGAAACACAGGGTGAACTAGAATCCATTTTTCTGCCTTTGATTTCTGCACTGGATGACTGGTTTACTTGCATTGTTGGTATGTCATTTTAGCTTATAGGAACAGTACCTGTGTTTTGGAAATCCTTTGTTTTAGGAATGGTTTGTAATTTGTAAATCTTTTTTGAGACAAAATCCTCTGAATTTTAAATGTTTTAAGAATATTGTTTGGATTTAAATGTGTATCATTTAAAATAATGAACTCTGTTTTAAACTATTTTGTTAGCTGTAAGTATCTTCCCCGGGGGGGGGGGGGGGGGGGGGGGGAAGAGATCCCACCACTCAAGCAGTGGGTAGTAGAAGCTAAACCTTCCTGTGGAGAATAAATAGGGATGTGAATTAGTCTTTGAAGATTGGATAGTTAGAGTCTTCCTTTACAGAGGGTACCATAGCTACTTATATTGGGTAGGACTTTTAAGGTCTTCATCTGAGTTTCAAACTTAGTAGTCAGCAAACCCAATTCCGTCACAGAGGTAGTACAAGCTAGAAGAATAACAGAATGCAGAATGAAGTGTAAAAGCTGTGGAGAATGTGAAGAAGAAAAACAATAAGTTGCCAGATCATAACAAGGTAGACAGTCCATCTCATCATACCAGGGAACTATGTTATAGTCTTACAAGAGCAGAGTAGATGCTCTCCATGGCAACACGCACAAAATGCTGGAGGAACTCAGCAAGTCTGGCAGCATCTACGGAAAAGGGTAAAAAGTCAACGTTTCAGGTCGAGATCCTTCATCAGGATAGGAAAGGAAGGGGGGAAGGGGAGGAAGTACAAGGTGGCAGATTCTCTTCTTACCTGCCCATCCCCTCCCTCTGATGCTCAATTCCCCTTCTCTTTCTTCCATTGTCCTCTGTCCTCTCCTGCCAGATTCCCCCTTCTCTAGCCCTTCATGTCTTTCACCAATCAACTTCCCAGCTCTTTACTTCACCCCCCCCCCCACCTGGTTTCACCCATCACCTACCACTTTATTCTGTAGATGATCATTTCCCTGAAGAAAACATGGTGATCATTGCAATAAAGTACTGGAAATTAGTTTTTAATGCAACTGATAATCTTTTAATTACTTACATTATTTGTGTTCGGCATGCTTTTCTTAATGTGACCTTATATTAAATAGAATATTCTAATTATCATGCATATTACAAAGATATTTTGGTTAAAAAAACAACCATTTAAAGATTAAATGATTTTATTTATATTTTAATTTATTATTTATTTGTTATTATTGGAAAACAGCATGGAATAGCCCCTTCTGTCCCTTCGAGTTGCATCACCTAACCATCACCTGATTTAACCTTAGCCTAATCGTAGGATAACTTAGTGATCAACTGATATGTCTTTAGAATATAGGAAATATATATATCCCTGAGTATTTTGCACATTACCATATGACATTAATGAACAATAACTGCAAGATGTGCAGCCAGCTACCTCTTGTAGTTTTAATGGTACTTTACTAGCTGTTGATACACAGGGCTTCAAAGGTTTAAAGCTTGGAGCCCAGCAGGGTGCTATGGTAGCATGTGGAGCTGTCCTTACAGTTGTCTGGCACACACCACTTGACAAGTCTCCAGCTGTCATTTCAGTTAGGAAAGAGAAAAATCACTGAGACTGGAAATGGAAAAAATATGGGAACACATTGAATAGCCAAAGCCAAGACTCATTTTACTTCTCTGGAAAGTTTAAACACTTTTCCATTGCGTAAAATATACAATAATATAGAAGTATCTAGTGACTGATGAAGCTGATGGATATGGGATCATAGGGTTCACAAAAGTCTAGTGTACAAAGTACTTTGAGTTGATTTGTCAATAAGATCAAGCATAAAATAAATGTTCTCTTTATCTTTCTGTACCTATATTTTATATCTAAAATCTCCACGTGGCAAGTTGCAGCTGTCAACTGAACTGTTCAAGAAATAATCACAGGACCATTGTACCATCATGCCATTCATTGAAAGAGACTATTCTGCCTATCAGTTCCACACAGATTGTTCATATGGCATTCCAGTCCATCCTGGGCCCCCCTCCCACATTTTTCTATACGACCCTGTAAAGTGTACAAAACATAATGGATACCACCCAGTCCATCACAGGCAAAACCCTCCCCACCACTTACACAGAGCGCTGCCACAAGAAAGCAGCATCCATCATCAAAGATGCCCACCATCCAGGCCAGCCACCATCACTGCTGTCTTTGGGAAGGGGGAAAATGGAGCCTTAGGTCCCAAGCAACCAGATTCAGAAACAGTCAGGCTCCTGAGCCAGTGTGGATAACTCATTCACCTCAACACTGAACTGATCTCACTGCTTACAGAACCACTTTCATTGACACTACCAACTCATGCTCTCATTTATTATTTAGGCAATTTGTCTTATTTTGCATATTAGTTGTTTGTCAGTCTTTATCTATGCATAATTTTTCATAAATTCTAGCACAATCATTGCTGATTTGTTTGACACAAGCAACACATTTCACTGTTTCAATGTACATGTGACAACTAAGGTTAATCCAGAGGCAAGATCTTAACTGAAATGGCAACTGAGCAATTTGAGTTGATTAAGTTTAAAGTTCCATGATCAAAGTAAATTTATCATCAAAATACATACAAGTCACCATATATTACCCTGAGATGTATTTTCTTCCAGGCATTCACAGTAAATACAAAAGAGACACAATAGAATCAATGAAAAACCACGCAAGATGATGGACAAAAAAAATGTTCAAAGGACAACAAACTGTGCAAGTACTGAAGGTATTACAAATACTAACATATTAAAAGTCTGCAATAAAAGCTAGCTACAATACTTCACAAACCTTCCAAACTTTTATAGAAGAACTACTTGGTCCACTAATTTTCTTATACCAACTTCACCAAATCTGCTCCAAAACCATGGGAAGAGAGCTTATCCTTAATTGCCTTTTAAGATGGTCTGAAAGCCCATTGGGTTGTACTAAGCCATTATAGACACATCAGCAACGTGGGATGGGATACCCTCATCTTAAAAAAATATATTAATCTCATGGATAATTCAATTCCTTTAGTATATTCAAAAGGGTAGATCCAGATTAAATCAGTCTTTGGACAGAAAAATAATGTTTCCTGATTCAACCAATGTGACCTGTCTCTAATTTCAGTAGCTTCTCACTAAAGAAGATACTTGATCATATATTAATCAATAAAAATCAATTAAGTTCCTTCAGGTTTGTAAACACTTCAGCTGGATCAAACTGGATTAGTCCTCATTGTCCTGAAGACAAGTTAATTGTATCAAGTTAAGGCAATCTTTCCTTGCAACTTTAACTCTTTAAGCCTCGGTATCATTCTGAACTTCTGCTCACCTGACATTTGAAAGCCATATAACTATCTCAGGTCACATTGTCTGAATATAATTGAATGAATATCAAAATTGAGTGAATTAAGTGTTCTGCAGTTATTTGTTCCAAACCAAGTATGAGATGGTACAGTTGCATACCAGTCAGAGTATCACTTTTCAGCACCAGGTGATCGCCAATCGGGGTTCAATTCCCACTTCTGCCTGTAAGGAGTTTGTAACATTCTCCTTGTGGCTGCGTGGATTTCCTCCATGTGGTCCAGTTTCCTCCCACATTCCAGAGATGTACAGGTTCTGGTTGGTTAGTTGTGGCATGCTACGTTGACGCTGGAAGTGAGCCAACACTTGTGGGCCACCTAGCACAATCGCCACTGATTTGATCTGCCGCAAGCAGCGCATTTCACTCTGTTTTGATGTCTCTATTTTGCACTACCCATCATGCCACTGGCGTTTAGGGTAGCAATGGAGGTTCTCCATCTCTGGTGGTGCTCTGAATCTAAATTAGCCTAACAGCAGAAGAAAATAAAATCTTGGCTTATAGTGTATGAGTAATTGGAACCTTGGAATAGAAGTTTGGCACATTGAAAGGAATATTCCACAATTTCATCATGTGTAGATTTGTGACAGAAGCTTACGAATGATTCCGATAGCAAATTTACATTCTCACATCATTAATCTCTTCGGATTTTGTATCTCCCTTCCTCTCCAGAACTGTTGGTATGTGCTTGCAGCGTAAGTGTCCTTAACAGCTTTCATCGATTACAGTACAATTCCACCAAATTAAATGTTTGAAGTTCAAAATTAAATTTATTATCAAAGTACATATGTTGCCATATACAATCATGAGAGGTTCCTTAAGGTTGTTATAGCCAGGTGTGGTAGTGGGGAATAAGCTCTCACTACCTATTACAGTAAATGCTCCCAAAGGCGTGCACCTCAAATAACCTCTGACAACCAAGTCCAGCTCCTGGCCCAACAGAACCGTTTCTACTGACAAGAGAAGGGGCAAAGGTGGATTACTGATGCCTTAAAACCAGTCGCTTCAGGCAGATGGGGCTCGCCAGCCGTGGTTGGCAGCTCATCCAGGACAGGGAAAACTCCGATCTCAAACTCCACTGCCTTGCGGCTTTCCCACACACGGGAAAGGCTTCAGGAGTAGACCCCAAGGGAAAAATCCGGAGCTGGAGTCCTACACTGTGCTCAATGTTGACTGGCAACTCCTGAAATACTGCTGCTACCAAACTGTGTCGGTCTCTGCCATTCCTTTGGGTTCTTCAGATGCATGGAGAAGGGGAGCTTGCCACATGGGCAACAGCTTGCTCCCCATATCGTACCACCCAGGGTTGTGTATCTAGACAGCTAGGACACAGTATCTGTGGTCAACTCTGACAGACGGAGGCTTCACTCACTCACTCACATACAATCCTGAGATTAATGTACTTGTGGGCATACTCAATAAATCCATAATAGAGTAACTCTATTGTAATTAATGAAGTGTTGGCACGTTGCCAAGTGGTTAAGGCGTTCATCTACTGATTTGAAGATCGCTAGTTCGAGCCTCAGCTGAGGCAGCGTGTTGTGTCCTTGAGCAAGGCACTTAACCACACAGTGCTCTGCAACGACACTGGTGCCAAGCTGTATGGGTCCTAATACCCTTCCCTTGGCTAACATCGGTGGTGTGGAGAGGGGAGACTTGCAGCATGGGTAACTGCTGGTCCTCCATACAATCTTGCCCAGGCCTGCGCTCTGGAAACCTTCCAAGGCACAAATCCATGGTCTCATGAGACTAATGGATGCCTATTAATCAATGAAAGATTGCACAAACTTGATTGTTCAACCAGTGTACAAAAGACAACAAACTGTGCAAATACAGAAAGAAATAATAATAATAATAATAATAATAATAAATAAATGAGTAATAAATATCGGGAACATGAGATAAAGAGTCTTTGAAAGTGAGTCCATAGGTTGTGAGAATATTTCAATGATGGGTGAAGTTATCCCCTCTGGTTCAGGAGCCTGATGGTTGAGGGGAGTTGTTACACTTTACCCTATACTCTGTTACTGTTTTCCCTTGTATGACCTCCATGCACTGAGTAATGATTATTTCAGAATCAGAATCAGGTTTATTATCAGTAACATATGTTGTGAAACTTATTGTTTTACAGCAGCAGTACAGTGCAATACAGAAATTATAATAAATATATATATTAAAAAAATGTAGAGCAAAAGGGAGTAAAAATAGTGAGGTGGTGTTCATGCATTCACTGGCCATTCAGAAATCTGATGGCAGATGGGAAGAGGCTGTTCCTGAAATGTTGAGTGTGTGTCTTTCGGTTCCTTCACCTCCTCCCTGATGGTAGCGATGTAAACGGGGTGTGTTCTGGGTGTATTTAGAGATATAGCACAGTTAACAGGCCTTTCCAGCCCAACGAGCCCACACCACCCAATTACACCCACGTGACCAATTCACCTACTAACTCTTTAGAACGTGGGTGGAACCGGAGGAAACCCACGCGATCACGAGGAGGACGTATAAGCCCCTTACAGACAGCAATAAGAACCAAGCCCAGTTCACTGACACTGTCCGTAATGTTGCACTAACCACTACACCACCATGCTGCCTTTTGATCTGTATGAACAGTGCACAAGATAAATTTTTCACTGTACTTCTGTACATATGATAATAATAAACCAATTCCAGCTTTATGACTCTGAGACATCATCACAAGAGTAAAATTTCCATGAACCAGTTAGTAACCTGCAAACCATAATTACTAACACCCAAGTGACTAACCATAACCCATACATCTTTGGAATGCAGGAGGAAACCAGAGCACCCAAAGGGTCTCAACAGTCCTGGGGAGGATGTTCAACTCCTTACAGACAGTGGTGGGAATTGAAGTTCAATCCCTGGCACTGCAGCTGTTATACAACCAGGTGTACAGGTTTAACTAATAAATATACAGTATGTATACTGTAAACCTGTACACCTGCTCATTAATGCAAATATCTAATCAGCCAATCATGTGGCAGCAACTCAATGCATAAGAGCATGCAGACAGGGTCAAGAGGCTCAGTTGTTGTTCAGACTGAACATCAGAATGGGGAAGAAACGTGATCTCAGTGACTTTGACCGTGGAGTGATTATTGGTTTGAGTATCTCAGAAACTGCCGATCTCCTGAAATTCTCATGCACAGCAACCTCTAGAGTTTACAAAAAGTGGTGTGAAAATCAAAAAAACGTCCAATGAGCGGTAGTTCTGTGGGTGAAACAGCCTTGTTAAGAGAAAGGTTAGAGGAGAATGATCAGAATGGTTCAAGCTGACAGGAAGGTGACAGTAACTCAAATAACCACACCTTACAACAGTGGTGTGCAGAAGAGCATCTCTGAATGCACAACATGCAGATCGTTGAAGTGGATGGGCTACAACAGCACTCCTGTAGCTGCTTTATTATGTATAATCTCAATAAAGGCATGTGGAGATATATATATATATATACACGTGTGTGTGTGTCTGTGTGTGTATATATACATGTGTGTCTATGTGAGATGCCAGACAAAAACAAGTCACTTCCCAAAGTCAAAGCTGTTCACAATCAAAGTTGATTTTATTGTCATCTGCACAAGAAGCACGTATGTGCAAAGGAGCAATGAAAAACTTACATGCAGCAGCATTCCCAAGAAAAATATAAATCATACACACACAGAAGAAAGAACACTGATAAATATTTACTCTTCCCCAACAGAACTCTACAAACATGTGTCAAGTTAAAAGTGAATGAAACTAAAAAGAGATAAAAGTAAATCATAAGAATGTGACTCGTACCACAGAGCTGATGATTCTATTGGCCTCAAGCCCATCAGGTTTTGGTTAAACAATTATATGTGCACCGGCATTAAATAACTAAAGTTACAGAAGATCAATTCTGTTAAACTGAATCATGGGCTGGATTCAGCACAACCAGGAAGAGGTGAAGACAGCAGGTTCTTGTTATCTTTGTGCCTCCTTTATCATGATAGAAGGAGCTACTAATTATAGATGATCATGGAAACTTTTGGACGCACACCAATAAATCTGCGTGTAATCACAGACACAAAGGAAACCGCAGGTGCTGGGAATCTGGAGCAACACACACAGAATGCTGGAGGAACTCAGTCGGTCAGGCAGCATCTATGGATGGAAATGGACAGTCGATATTTCAGGCTGAGATCCTTCATCAGGACTGGAAAGAAAATAATGGAGATGGGCAATGTAAAAAGGTTGGGTGAGGTGAGGTGCAAGAGCTGGCAGGTGAGAGGAGGATCCAGGTGAGGGGTTGATAGGCAGGTGGGGTGAGTGGGAATGTTGTAAGAAGCTGGGAGGTGACAGGTACAAGAGGAAGGTGGAGCCTGATCAGGTAGGACAGTGAACCATGGAATAAAGAGGAGGTGAGGAGGGAAACCAGAAGGAGAAAGGTGTTGGTGACGGGCTGATGGGAGTCATTGGGTTAAGGGAAAACAAGGAGAGGGGGAGATGGAGACAGAGAAGTGTGGTTATCAGAAGCTGGAGAAACTGACGTTGATGCTGGCAGGCAAGAAAAGTTCAAAGTTCAAAATAAATGTTATTATCAGAGTACAATTGCAATTATGTGTTGGGCCTGAAGTGAAATATGAGGTGTTTTTTCTCAGATCTGCTGCGAACCTCAACTTGGCCATGCAGGACAGGTTATCATCACTCTTTATACCCTTTTAAAAATTGTCAAATGAATTAGCAGGAAGCTCTAAATGTGTTTGGCAACATTATGGCAATTAATAGGACATTCATTAGATTGCCACAAAATCCCCTGTGAATGAACATGACACACCCATTCCCCGGTGTGGTACTACCATCCAACACTGGTTCACGTTCAGCATTGACTACTCCTTCCACGAGATGCACTGCTGTAGAGTTCTCAGAGGACTGTCGCCTTGATCTGGTGGAAAGGCTGGTGAGCTCCTGAGATCCCAAGAATGATGCCATCTAGAGCATAGCTATCTGGTAGGGTCACACCTGGCAGGAAGATCAAGGAGGAGGTTCCAGACGAGGAGTGATCCATCCAAGACCTCAACGGCAAAGCTGGCGGGAGTTGACGACACATCACAACAGCAATGAATGTGGAGGAAGGCTGCAGCAGTGAGGGGTCCCCGGTCATTTTGCCCTCAGTGCCACTGGACCCTGACACCGATCTGTCAAGGACCATGTGTCTGAGCATCAGCCTCTGTACAATAAACAAAGTCACTCACATGCATTCTCCACTTACATGGCTCCCAGAGTGGCCTCTATAAGCACCTGAAGACCTACCAATAGACAACCTCTTAGAATATCATTCTCAACTCGAGTGATCACACTAATACTGCCCCTACAGAAATCCATAGTCTAGCACCTCCTATCTTGCACAGCAACTGTTCAACCGATCCATCTCAAAATAGACAAGGAGATAAACCATGAACACAAGAGATTCCGCAGATGCTGGAATTCCAGAGCAACACACGCAAAATGCTGGAGGAACTCGGCAGGTCAGACTGCATTTATGGAGAGGAATAAACCAACAGCCAGTCACAGTATTCATGCACAACGGCTGATCTCTAGCAATTAGCCATTAGGTTATTTGGAAGTAATCAACAACTTAATAAGACCATAAGACACAGATGCTGAGTTTGGCCATTCGGCCCATTGAGTCTGTTCTGCCATTCTATCAAGGCTGAATTATTATGCCTGATCCCCATACTCCTGTTTTCTCCCTCTAACCTTTGCTGCCCTGTCTAATCAAGAACCTTTCAATCTCCACTTTAAATACACTCAGTGACTTGGCCTCCACAGCAGTTGGTAAAATGAACTGCACAGATACATCACTGAAGAAATTGCTCCTCATCTCTGTTCTAAATGGGATGTCCATTAGATGGAAAATGCTGATAATTGAAGCGTTGTGCCTACGCGTTCAATGTTACTGGATATCAGGGCAAACGCACACAAAAAAGCTGGAGGAACTCAGCAGGTCAGGCAGCATCTGTGGAGGGGAAAACAGTCGACGTTTCTGGCTGACACTCTTCATCAGGATTGCTCCCAAGAACAGGAAAGCTTTTGGGTCGAAGACTTGACCATGAATGTTCAATAAAATGCAGTAATACTAACGGAACAAAGCGAGAGTGCGTTAAAATAAACCCGACCTTCACTACAGATGGAATGACGCTCGTGGTTTGTTTTAAGCAGCAGAGTGTTAATGGCAAGTGGAATCCCCAAGTGACCGCACACTCCTGTGTTACATACAGTTTTAAATATTCCTCAGCTCTTTCGCTTTAGGTGTACAATTACAATGGGTGTCCCCACTCAGATCTTTGCATTAAACGGTTCAGGCTGTGTCTATTTCACAGCTACATTTGTTATGTTCTGTCTGCAATGATTTACCTGAAAACAGATTCGGGACCGATTTTGGGATTTCTTCTTTGGTCACCGCCTACAGGGCGATTGCACGCCGGCTTCGAGCCGACTCTTTGCAGGGTGATCCTCTGGTTCCGCCAGTAGTTTTCTTCAAACGCTTAGCGTAGCCAACCGGATTAGCAAAACTGACTGAAAGAGACACAATTGATTGAAACGTTATCGATTAAGACCCACGGTGATGCGGAGTATTGTCAATCGTTCTCATTCATGGACGAAAGTAGCGTGTGTGTGTGTGTGTGTGTGTGTGTGTGTGTGTCTGTATGTGTGTGTGTGTCTGTATGTGTGTGTGTGTGTCTGTGCGTGTCTATGTGTGTCTATTTGTGTGTGTGTCTCTGTGTCTATGTGTGTGTGTGTGTGTGTGTGTGTGTGTGTTGGGGAAGAGGGCGGATGTTTCAATTCCCGCGGTTCGTTAACATCAAAGACTTTGCGGTAGCCGCTCAATTACATTTGATTCACCCCCTTCCCCCATATAACCAAACAGCAGGGCATTCTCCCCACGGTGCCAACGGCAATAGACACATCAGCTCAGTGCAGAGAATCCACCAACTCTCAGCTTTCCTTACCCTCACAACTTTTTTGCGTCACTTTTTCAGTAGAGTAAAATAATTGTATCTACCATTAAAGCATGCGCTAAACAGCAGCTGGTTAAGTCTGGTCTTTTGCGAACAGGCGCCAGGATATATATTTTTTTTAAGATGCAGTGATTCGGTATGAAAAAAGGTAGAAATGAGACTTCGGTTATTTCAGTGTCTAAGCCATTTGTTTTAATTTACAGACTGGGAGGGCACCACTCAATGTAGCGATCGTTGTTTGCAGATTGTCCACGAGAGGGCATCACAAGCCACCATAAACCCGCCCACCACAGTCCCTGGACTCGATCACACCGACTTATTAAAAGGCAGACACAGTCCTGACACACAGTACTCGTAGGGTCCAGCCCGGTTTAGACTCAGTGAATAGCACCGGGAGGGAAAACTTTTAGAAGGAATCCTGTGAGACTTCCAGTAACGAAGTTTGCACAAAGAAAATTAATGAGCCTCGCATATGCCGTGTTTCTTATTAAAAGTCCTGTCCATTGCTGCCTACAAGACGCTGTTGTGTGCTCTTTTAACGTTGATTTGCATTCTAATGGGAATTTTACCCGCTTTCGCTGATCACTCACCCCCAGTGCTGTCTAAGTGTCAGAAAGACATTGTTGCACAGAATGAGAGGCAGTGGAAGAGACTGGACACGCTTCTGATTATTATCACATTCCTCAGATATTAATACGCGCTGGGTTTCATCAGACGCACCGACACCCTATCCGGGAACAAGTGAACATCAGTACATATGCTGCAGGAGTAATGACGCTTTTCTCATCCTAACTGCAGTAACTTCCACCGCCAAACGCTGGCATTCATGGGTGATAAGCTTTCAATTGATTCTAACTCTTGCGACTGAATCACGTTTTCCTTTTTTCCCAACCTCCGGGTTTTGCTAATTATGCGTGGGCTCTTGTCTGGAAAAGTTTCCCGAGATAATGCTAAAGAACGTTTCATTGTATAACTTGATACCGTGCCCAGTATCCAGTTGTAATGGCACATTTAATGAGCCTTGGTAAAACTACATTGGATTCAAATTTAAGGGGTGGAGAGGGGGGGGGTCAAATAAATCCGCCCGGCGGTCTTTTGTTCACTGAACCGTTCTCCAATTTGAACTAAATTGATTTATTCCAAACGGATTTCACTTCCACATAATTTATTCTGGTTCTAATTTCCGTTGCCACCAGGAACCGCGTGTGCGCCAACAGAGATAGCTCTTTACCGAGATGAATTTAATACGGGTGCTTTATTCTCCAGTGCCTGTGAATCGGAGGCGTTTGGCCAAAGTTAAACAATGCAGTTGTAATGAAAGGGGGCATTTTGTCCGACCGCCAGAGTAGTTTGCTGGTTACTGTGAGGGTCTGTTCGACATCTCGGAAAACTTCTACCAAAGAGGGTTCTCTCCCCTGATTCGACATCCCCGCATCCATCACTGGCGTATTTGCATTTTCCTTCCCCTTCCCCAAGTGACTCGAACAGACCCGATGCTGTCTAGGAACTGTCCTCGCCTCTGCGTCTACCAGACCGCACAAGAAATGGATACACGCTGGAGCGCTGAACAATAGTTACCATCCATCTGGATTCATTCTAAGCTAATATTTTACTAACGGTGTATTAGCTTAGAAGGACTGTCCGTTGCACTGCCAGCAATTATTTCGTCCTCCAGTCGATTCCAGCACACTTGTGCACTGGAAATGACATTAAATAATCGTGAATCCTGAACAATAAATAACTAGGGCACTCGTTAAAGCCCCTGTGCATCCGCCCGCCTAAATCGCGCACACCACATACATACATGCAAACTTGTCCACCTATGCGCGAGTCTAATCATGCATCCACTCGCACACTCACCTCGTGTACTCGTACGTATTCGCACCGCATACATCAAATGCAGTTCCCCTCACACCCCATAAATCTATTCTTGCACATCGCCCTGCGCTTTGGAACGGAACACACTCAAAAGCGCGCGCGCGCACACACGGCCCACCTCCTCGCACACACACACACGCCCTCACACTCGGGTCCCCGCCGCACTCTGCACAATACACGCGCTCCTCACTTCCCCTCGTCCATGCTCACCGATTCCTTCTTTACCTTCGCAGCCCGACTCTTTCCTCCTGCCGTCCCTCTACCTACTCCCCCTTCCAATCCTTATCTCCAACACTCCCAGGCTTATCTTGTCATGCGCCTATTGTCAAACGCCCATTCAATTCCCATTATCAATTATACCGATTAATTTTCGATCGTACTAGATCACCAGCTAAAATTATCTTAACAGAAAATTCTGTTATACCGATATTCTGTTATAATGGGGTATTCTAACAGAGAATCGACCTTACCTCACAGATGTCGAGTACACGAGGCAGTCCTTATTAAACGTGATTTATAATCCCACAGCCAATATTGCGGTTGTTCCCGTAGAAACCAGTCGTTGGGAAGTCAGGGTCGAACTGAGTCCGGGCTCTTTCCCTGCGGCTCCTCGCCTTACCAGTGCTTAACCGTGGGCAGCCGCGTCTGCCCTCGGCCGGAGTACAGAAAAGAAGCGAAAATCTAAATTGCTGCAAGTTCAAATGCGGGATTTGACACCTATCATTATTCCGTCAGCATTACAGAGGAGGAGCCCTCACGACTTCGGGGCTGGGTTGCCGGAAAAAAAGGACATTTGAATCTCAGATGAATTACAAAGAGCCAATTGACGAAAAGACTCCCACTACCATATTTAACCCTTAAAAGGACATTGTCTGCGAGATAAAGTCTGTTGTTTCTTAAACCGCTGAGCCACTAGAGATCTCTTTGATATATCCGATCTCTAATGAACTGCATCTGGCCGGTCGCTTCCTCAGAGATGTGCTTTAAATGAATGGGGTAGAGAAGGCACCGTTTGTAGCCATTGGTGGTATGTGACAAGGGTGACTGCCCGCAAATAGCTGAGAGTACAGGTAACACAGGATTCAGTTCCTATTTCTTGGCTTCACTCAGCGCCCTGTGTGGGTTAATGAACAGCCTCTCACAGCCCCCGCCTCTGACTCTCATCTCGTTCAAAGGAACCGGTGGTTCCCTGCAGGTACCCAGAGGGCAGAAGGGGACTTGTCGGGTCACTGTCAAACAGTTGGCTTGGCGTGTCCGAACTAACCAGTCCCACTTTAATACTGAGCGGTAGAGAAGCTGTCGATATAAAATTGAGATTTATGAGATCGAAAACGCACTATACCTAATGGGAATAATTAGTTAGCCTTTAAAAGCGTTTCCTAAAAGTGACTTTCCAACGGTTCTTCTGATATTCCAACTTCCAAGAGCTTGGTTCAAACAATGAGAATGATTTTATAAAGCAGTGAAATGGAGAAATCGATCAACAACTAGATTATTGTGCATGCTCTCTTCTCGCTGTTGCCATCAGGATGAAGGTACAGGGGACTCAAGTCCCACATTCCCAGGTTCAGGAACAGCCATTGGGCTCCCGAAACAGCGTGGATAACTTCACTCACCTCAACGCTGGACTGATTCCACGATCTATGGACTCGTGTTCAAGAACTCCGCAACTCATGTTCTCGATATTATTTATTGTTTCGTTATTTATCGTTATTTTGGGTTTTTTTCTGTATTTGCACCATTGGTCGCATTCTGCTCATTGGTTGTCGGTCTTTGTTCGTGTGTAGTTTTTCACTGAGTCCACTGTGTTTCTTTTTATCTACTGTAAATGGCCTGCAGGAAAATGAATCTCAAGATAGCATGTTGTGACATATATGGACCTCGATAATAAATTTACTTTGAAATTTGAACTTTGGTTAGCTTTATTCCGGACCCGCGGGGGTGGGGGAGGGGGGGGGGCAATAAGCAGATCTTGCATCCCTTTGCCGAATGGGTTTCAGACCAAATCTCTCAAACATCATTCTCGTCCTCGTAATCAGTATTAAAACCCTCTTCTGCCACAAAAATGTAAACGTTTAATGGGTTAGATGAACAAACCCCTCCCTAAGAACTTGGCTCATTGTATTAACCAGTACTGCGAACCAGCTGCAGTATACACACCTCCCACATTCGGCTGCGCTCCAAACTGGAGTCCGCCAGGGCGGAGATGTAACGCTGAGATTTTGCCAAGAGTATTAATGCTCCATAACATATCGTAAAATCGATCCATGACAACTGAATTAAAGCAATTTCAATGCAATACCATTAACACGGCCATCGCTGTGAACGTTAAAGGGTTTTGGTACAATCAGTATAGGTTACAAGCTGCATCAAAACCAGACAATCGGTTCTGAAAGCAATTTAATTGTACTACCAGTAACTCGCTTCAGGAAGAATACATTAAACCATTCATAAAGACAATCGGTATCAGAGGTCCAATTAAATTAGAAATCGTTTTGGGAAGTCTATATCGTAAATCTAAGTACCGTAGATTGCCAGAATGCTATCACTATTGTACACACATGCAGTCATCGGTAACATTTCGGTATTACAGTTTGAATGGGGTTGGCGAATGCCGTGGTTTATCAGGAAATATAGTATGATTCTATGCTTGGAGTTTATCCAAGATGGCAACTTCTCGTTAGGATTATCGTCAAAATAAGTGCCAAAACGATGCAAACTGGAGGAATGGGTATCATGTTGGTTTTATCGATTGACCTACACGGGAATGATCTGAGTTGGCGTTAAGGTGTTGACGACATACAGGGTAATCGCGATGCAGGGTTGAGTGAATTGGTATATGGTTTCTGTTTCTGAATTGGTGTTGAGCGGGGGTGGGGGGGGGTGGTGAATGATCGTTTACGGCTGGAATAGCCAGCGAAATCGTCCTAATTTAGGATCTGAGTGAAAGGAGAAAAGTCGCTTATTGGCTGATAGGAGACCGATTTCTCGGTTCACATTGGTCCTGGCTTAGAATGGAGCCGAAGTGATTTTGCTCAGGGATTGGGAAAGGGACATCGGGCAGTGGTCCAGCCACCGTGACACATCGTAATCCCTACCCCCTCCGCTGGGGTGTGTGTGTGTGTGTGTGTTTGGGGTGGGGGTCCATGCTCTTCCTGTGATTTTTGCTCTTTTACGTCAAAGATCTGCTAGCTGGTAGGTCATGTGGCTCTTGTGTGTGGGTGACGAGAGAATCGGGAGGATGGTTACCGGACATCTGAGAGGGAACTGGGTGGGAAATGGATTTGCTGAGATTCCTTTGGGAGCCGGCATATACCCCTGTTGCCCGAATGATATTGTCTTATCGTCCATGGAGAGAAATAAAGAGTTGAGGTTTCGCCTTTCATCAGGACATAATCTCCAAAGATGCTGCCCGACCTGCCGAGTTCCTCCGGCATTTTGTGTGTGCGTGTGTTACTCAAAATCTGTTGCATTTAGGAATATCGGCTTATGTTGTACAGTAGAAAAGAAAGGAACTGATCTTTGGTTAGGGGTTGAATGGCTAAACTGATCTTGGTTAGGTTTGGGGTGAAAGGTGGAATGATTTCGATTTACGATCGGGATCAACAACGGGGTGGTCGCGATAAAGATGCGCGTTTTTCCTAGGGCGGCAATGGCCAATACCAGAGCACAACCGTTTAAGGTGAGTAGAGGAAAGTGCGGGGGGAGGGGGGAGGAAAGTCTGAGATAGGTTACTTAGAGAGCGGGTGGTGTGTGGAACGCACTGCCAGGGGTGTTGGTAGAGGCCAATGCAATAGACACCCGAAAGGCTCTTAGATAGGCACGCGGATGGAAACATTGAGGTTTCGGCTGTGTAGGGGGAAAGGGTTCGATTGATTGTTGAGTAATATAAGGTGGATCGAAGGGTAGTACTGTAGCTGTAGTTCAATGTTGTAAGGTGCGCTTTTAGCCTGGATACATTCCTCTGCACCCGTTCTGTCTTTATTTGTCTTTATCGCTGGAGTCCTGACGATGACTTTCAGCTTTCCGCGAACTTCCCATATCCTGCATTTGCACTGAAGGATGGGCGTGCCCCAGGTAAAGGATAAACCGGGTGTTTGCGGCGCAGGTGAGCAATTCCGCGCCGTGACTGGGGAGAGAGCGGGCGGGGCCGGCCGGTGGTACAGCGCCCTCCCTCGCTGCCCGGCGAAGCTCCCCTTTCGATCAAGAGCCTTAGTTATTCATCCAGTCTCCCGCGGAGGCTTCTCACCGCCGGTTTGCCTGCGGCAAAATAATTAACCCCAGGGAAATTGGCTCATTATTGTCACATGTACCGAGGCGTGGTGAAAAAGTTGTCTCACGTATTGTTGCATTACAGATCAATTTACTCCACAGTACAGTGCCGCGACCAGACCTGCGCTGTGCTAACTGTATGTGTATGTGTGTGTGTGTGTGTTGCTCCAGATTACGGAGTCCGCAGTACAGTACTGTATCTCCGCTGTACCGGCTGACACAGCGGTGAGGGTGCTGCGCACTTTGTACGCAATGCGCTCGACACCGGAGCCCTGCACAAACTTATCTTTCCATCGCAACTGAGTTGAACTCAGGCCAAAACTAACTATCCCCCCCCCTTCCCATTTTCACCTAAATCCAGTTTCTGAAGAGAAAAAACGATTGTTTTAAGCTTCTCTGGGTCCCGGTTAAATGCGGCAGAAGTATTCCCGTGCTCTTTCCATGTGCATTTTCCAACGACTTCTCTCCACGCACACGCACTTTCAAAAGTACGCACCAAAAAAAGCTTTAAAATCGGGCAAACGGCGCAGAGCTGTCGGCTAAATCCCAGAATTTCTCATTCCCGTAACCGTCAAGATTTAATACTTCGATGCACATATTGCGGTCCTGAGCAGATTTTTTTCAAAACTGCTAACACCTTGCACAGTCCTTGTCGCTGAAGCATAATTTTGATCTTCAAGTATCCGTGCAAGTGTTTGCTAATTTCCTGAAGATTTTGCCCGAACCAGCCTGAGACGGGACTTCCACCACGTTCCCGACACCGCTCTAAATGTCGGTGCGTTTGATCTCCGCTGAAACATCATCTTTCACTCCTGTTACCGGTTTATCGGGCGGGGGGGGGGTGGGGTGGGAGGATTGCTGTACTTTTGTTTCAATTCTGTCAATATTTCCTTTCTTCAGCGATGCTGAACTAGATCTCCTCCGATTCTTGGGCTTGTGGTTGCAAGTTACGTTCGCTTCCTGAACGGTTCCCGGCATTTCTTCACGGTTTGAGAGGAAAGATTAATGTGTAACCCACTTTGATTAAAATGAACCGATGGCAGTATGTGTGAGCGCGCGCGCGCGCGTGAGTTAGTGTGTGCGTGTGAGTGTGTGTGTGTTAGTGTGCGTGTGAATGTGTGTGTTAGTGTGCGTGTGAGTGTGTGTGTTAGTGTGTGCGTGTGAGTGTGTGTGTTAGTGTGCGTGTGAGTGTGTGCGTTTGACTGTGTGTGTGTGTGTGAGCGATTGTGTGCGCTTGTATTTGTGTCTGTTGGAACGAGCCCATTCTCAAGCCTCGGGAGGTCTGGACAGCAGTCGATCCCCGTCTCCAGTCAGTTGGGCTTTAATCAAGCCACAAGGTTCTGCCGCACTTACCGCGTGCAACCAGAAGTTAGTGAAGATTGGGGGTGGGAGACTTGCGGTGGGATCACCGAGCATGGGAGAGAGGGACAACGAACCGCTTTGAGGGAAGAAAGCCCAGAGGCAAGAGAGCAAGCTGGGAGGCAGAGGAAAAGCCAGAGAGAGAATAAAGGAAAAAGCAAACTGAAACAAAAAGAAGATGAAGAAGGTGGAAAGTGGAACATTGAACTGAATTTACAATTCCAAATTTTCAAACTAGCTCTGCCGTGGACTGTCCCAAGCCTGGACATGAAAGCTGGAGGGTTGGGCATGAGACTAGCAAGCCCATCCAGTAAAACCCCAGAACTACAGAAAGGCCAACAGAAGCTTCAAAGACCTCAACCCTGGGAAACGAAGGATCTTCGCTTAGAAGACGTATGAAGCCGTGTGGAGAACGCAGAAGCCGTAGGGCTGATCAATTTTCTACCGACCCAGGACAGAGGGCCCTGGTGAGCTGCTGTTGCTGCCTATGCTTCAGTAAGGGTGATGGGCTTAAGATGAAGAAGGTTTGCAATGTGCTTTCTCCTTCCTGAGACTATGCTTGTGCTTAGTACCAGTGATCCATGCCTATCAGTCCCAGAGGTGTTAACTGTCTACCTTCATCTAGACCACCAAGAGACAAGGCTATAGACAATCAATGGCAGGAGTAACAATCACAACCACCCCTGACCTGAACTAGTAGATAACAGAATCAGGTCACAGGTACAGCAACAATCTCAGCAAGTTGTCTGAATCGGGATCCACTTCATTAGGAGTTTGAGGAGAATTGGTACATCGCTAAATTTCTACAGATGTAGCACAGAGAGCATTCTGACTGGGTGCATCAATGTCTGCTCTGGAGGCTCCAACGCACAGGATCACCAGAGGGTGTGGACTCTACTGGCTCCTTCACAGGCACAATCCTCCCCACCAGCGAGGGCATCTTCGAGAGGTAATGCCTCAACAAGGCAGTATCCATCACCAAGGACTCTCATCATTGGGAACATGCTGTTTGCACACTGCTACCTTCAGGGAGGAGGTACAGGAGCCTAACGATGCAAACTCAACAAGTCAGGGACATCTTATTCCGCTCTGCCATCAGATTTCTGAGCGATCCATAAACCTATGAACACTACCTCGTAGTTCCTTCATTTTTACAACTTTTTTGTAATTTACATTAAATTTTGTCTTTGCACTGTACTGCTGACACCAAACAACAAATTTCACATCATAGTTTCAGGCCAAGCCCTTTCATCAGAAACCAAAACATGTACTCTTATTCTACTTAGATTAGATTAGATTCAACTTTATTGTCATTGTGCCGAGTACAGATACAAAGCCAATGAAATGCATTTAGCATCTGACCAGAAATTTAAAGAATAGTGTTATTTACAAAATAACTGCAAATTTTAAAAAGTGCTACAGCGCACAAGTATAAAAGTACTGAGACAGTACAATACGGATGCAATACTGCTTAGCGCTGTGATGAGAGGTTCAGCAGTGTCACAGCCTCAGAGAAGAAGCTCTTCCTGTGCCTGCTGGTGCAGGAGCGGAGGCTCCTGTAGTGCCTACTGGATGGGAGGAGAGTTCCCATCTGGTAGGCGCTACAGTAGACCTGCTGAGTTAGTCCAACAAGTGTGTGTTGCTCTGGATTTCCAGTATCTGCAGAATCTCTTGTGTTTAAGATTTCATGTGATATAACCCTAATTTTGATGGCTGCTATGTCTCACTAATTGTGAAATGGAGGCTCATACCAGTCACAAAATGTTCAGAGCTATCTCTGTATGAGCTTACTTCAGACAGATATTAAAAATAAACATTTATCCTGATAGAAATAAACTTCTGTGGCCCCAGAACATACTGGTGCAGTTCTACTCTACCATCATAGAGAGCATCCCCACATCAACCATTCCTGTCTGGTTTGGTGCAACATCCTCCCACAATAAACAGAAACTACAGTGAACTAGGTCAGCAGAAAAGTTAATGTCTGCAGTCTTCCATCACTGCAGGATTTGTCTGTGTCCAGGACAAAGAAGCGGGCAGGAAAACTCATTATGGACACTACCCCCCCTGCAAAGCACCTTTTCCAAAAGCTCTCCTCTGCAAAGCACTATAAGGCTATTAAAACAGAAACTTCATGTCATCTTAAAAGTTTCTCTCCCCACGTAGTTAATCTGATCAATCATTCCAGTTAGCGTCCTCCACTCCGCTCCCTCTATTACCCCTGTCACTGCACTGTAAACACTTTGAACCACTTTCTAATTGATATTAGAAATACATGCTGGAATTTATTCCACATATGTTCTTTAACTTTATTTTTATATACACGTGAAAGTCTGTAGATGCTGAAATCCAAAGCAACACACACAAAACGCTGGAGGAACTCAGCAGGTAAGGCAGCATCTATGGAAATGAATAAACAGTCGGCGTTTTGGGCTGAGACCCTTCAGGACCGGAAAGGAAGGGGGAAGACACCAGAATAAAAAAATGGAGGGTGGGGAAGGAGGATGGCTGGAAGGTGATAGGTGAAGCCAGGTGGGTGGAAAAGGTAAAGGGCTGGAGATGAAGGAATCTGGTAGGAGAAGCGAGTGGACTATAGGAGAAGAGGAAGGAAGAGGGGACCCAGGGAGACATGGTAGACAGGTGAGAAGAGGTAGGGAGCCAGTATGGGGAACAGAAGAGGAGAAGAAGGAGGGAACTTTTTTTTACCAGAAGGAGAAATCGATATCCATGCCAACAGACTCAGTATAAGTTGTTGCTCCTCCACCCTGAGGGTGGCCTCATCTTGGCACAAGAGGATGCATGGAGCAACGTTTCAGAATGGGAATGGGAATTAGAATTAAAACGTTTGGTCACTGGGAAGTTCCATTTTGGCAGATAGAGCAGAGGTGCTCAACAAAGTGGTCCCTCAATTTACCACGAGTCTCACCAATGCAGAAGAGGTCACATCAGGTGCACCAGACACAAAGGATGACCCCAGCATATTTGCAGGTGAAGTGTTGCCTCACCTGGAAGGACTGTTTTGGGCCCTGAATGGAGATGAGGGAGGAGATGAATAGGCAGGTGTAGCACTATGGCCACTTACCATAGCGCGGATGTTCAGGAAATGGAGTAGATGGGGCTGAGGACAGTATCAATGAGGAGGAAGGGAAATCCTGTTCTTTGAAGAAAGAAGGCACCTCTAATGTTCTAGAAAGGAAAGGCACATCCAAGGAACAGATGCGGTAGAGATGAAATAACTGAGAAAAAGCAATAGCACTTTTAGAGGAGACAGGGTGAGAAGAGGTACAGTTAAGTTAACAGTAGGAATAAATTATTTACTCTTTATAATTGTCACACGTTGTTGATTGATGCATGTTGTAGCCTGACCTACACACCACAGCAATTTCCTAATACATGTAAATATATATGGCAGTGCAAAGTTGATCCATGATGCTAAGGTAAATTCTATACACTCCTTGGAGTTAAATTTAGATGCTCACCTAATTATTTGCTTAACTCTGGTTACTGGGAATTGTGATTTCCAGGGACAACTAAGCACCACTACTTGTCAGAATTTTGGATCTTTTAAACTTTAGAAAGGATAAATGTAAGGTAATTGCTGGTACAAAATCCAAAATGTTTTGCAGCTGTAGTTACTTCCACATCTCATTTAGCGAACATTACACATCCCAGAGCATTGTTCCAGTGCGTACGTTTTTAATTGGAGAGAAAGACCCATTAGTTTCTTCATACTGGTGGCTGTTGTGATTTACGGACTCATTACCTGACAGAAAAATATATTATGCTGTGGGTGAGTTTATTCAATTGCTTAAATTTCCATTTTTGGTCTGAGAATAAATTTCCATTTTACTCTTAGAATAAATTTCCATTTTTGCACCTTGCTTGAAGACGTTAATTTTGCAAAGTCTGATTGCTTAGAATTTAAGAGAAAGGGAGAAAAGAAAATAGAAGATAGCACTTAGAACATTACAGCACAATGCCGGCAGGCCCTTCGGCTCATTATGTTGCGCTGACTTTTTAGTGTATTCTAAGA
Source organism: Mobula birostris (assembly GCF_030028105.1). Classification (NCBI taxonomy): domain Eukaryota; kingdom Metazoa; phylum Chordata; class Chondrichthyes; order Myliobatiformes; family Myliobatidae; genus Mobula; species Mobula birostris. The sequence goes on from NC_092386.1 coordinate 12,001,368, forward strand.
TCAACTTACCCCTTCCTCCCCGTAGCCCTGGATTTTACTATCATCCATGTGCCTAGTTAAGAATTTTTTAAATGTCCCTAATGTATCTGTCTCTACCACAAGTGATTACCACTAAATTGGAAATCAAAGCATTAAACAAAGTGATGGATCATTAGCCACTCCTCACTTTGCAGGAACTGATATTATATATCACTGAGTTGGAGAGGCTGTGGATAGATCTCATTATTGTTTCAAGCTCAATTGTTTGCATTATATTAAGAGAGTAACATTAATATTTTCTAATCTTGCAGTCAAGAATCTTCAGTATGTACATTTAAACTGATATTTACAATCATTCTTTTCATTTCCCACAAACCCCAGGCTTCTGAACCAGTGTGGATAACTTCACTTAACACAACTCCGGTTCCACAACTTACAGACTCACTTTCAAGACTCTACAGCTCATATTCTCGGTGTTATATTCATTCATTCATTATGTGCCATATCATATGACATGGGTGATCATGGTCTTGACCATAATTGTTCTTGGCAAGCTTTTCCAGAGAAGTGGTTTGCCATTGTCTTCTTCTGGGCCGTGTCTTTACAAGACGGGTGACCCCAGCCATTGTCAATACTCTTCAGAGATGGTCTGCCTGGCGTCAGTGGCCACATAACCAGGACTTGTGATATGCACCGGCTATTCCTACATCCACTCACCACCTGCTCCCATGTTTTCACATGACCCTGATCATCGAGGAGAGGGGGCATGGGGGGGGGGGCGGGGTTAAACAGATGCTACACCTTGCCCAAGGTGACCTGCAGGCTAGTGGAGGGATGGAATAGATAATTCTTTGCACAATTTGTCTTCTGCTAAGGAGTCCTAGACTCCTGTTTATTATTCCTTCTAAACAGCGTGGATGTGTGGCCGTGCAGTAACTGAAATGCTCCCACGCACATAGCCTTTGTTGCTGCACAGCGGGAATTCTCTTCTTTATAATGTTGATGGAATTTTGAAATTATGCTAATGTAACTTCGAAACCTATGTTGATATAATCATGAAATACCCTGTAATTAATTTTGTGTTAATGAACATAATCCATAAATTGTCTGAATAATAAACACACCACCAGCTTTACTTCACCAACATTTTAGAGCTTCAATGAATTTACATGGTCAGTGTTTCAAATTAAAATACTGTTGCAGATTGTGACAATAAACACAGAATGGAAGTCCGTAGCTCATTGTTAATAAACTGTTGGCCTGCTGAAGACTAATGCTATCTAAGTTTAAAAGTTTATTAAACATAAAAGTTTTTCTTTGTTGTACTGTATTTCATTATACCCTTCAATTAATAAATACAATGAAAAGTATGTGATTTTTCACTTTTCATTCCAAATATTCACAGTAGGGATACTACAAAAAAAGTACCGTGCAGTTTTCAGGCCATATAAAAATTTCCTGCTCAGAGCAATGGTTGCTCCTGATGTCCTTTGTATCATGTCCACAGCGTTGGCTTTCAAGCTGATCAGCAAATGGCTGGGTAGATACAATGGATAGTTGAAAATGTGAAATTAAGGTTACAATCAGATTTTATTAACAGGCAGAGATGGTTTGAGAGATGGAAAATGGTTTGACAAATGGGGAATGGTTTGATAGATGGGAAATGGTTTGATAGATTGTTTGATATATGGGGAATAGTTTGATGGATTGTTTAATAGATGGGGAATAGTTTGATAGATTGTTTTATAGATGGGGAATGGTTTGGTAGATGGGGAATGGTTTGATAGATAGGAAAATGGTTTAATAGATGGGGAATGATTTGATAGATTGTTTGATAAATGGGGAATGGTTTGATAGATCGGATGATAAATGCAAAGTTTAGGTTGGAATCAGATTCTATTAGCAGGCAGAGATGTTTGTTTGAGAGGCTAAACAATCTTCTCCTACTTCTGTATGTTTGTATTTTCATATATTTTGAAGATCCCCATTCAGGTTTTCTGATGTCAGCAGAGTGCCCCTTTAAATAGCATGATAACCAGGAAACCAGAACAATGTGCATCTGCAGTTCTGGAAATGCCACAGTGGAGATTTATGAGGATGATGTACGGACTAGAGGTCCTGAGACATAGGGTGAGATTGGTCACGCTGGATCTTCATTCCTTGGAGCGCACAACAATGAGAGGTTTATAAAGTCTATAAACTCAGGAGTGTATGGATAAGGTGGAGGGTCATAGTCTTTTCCTCAGGGTTGGGGGGTCCAAAACGAGAGGGCACAGATAAGAGAGAAGAGGTTTAGAAGAGAGCTGAGAGTTAGCACAGCCTGGTCCATCAAAGGAAAGGCCTCCACCATTGTGTATATTTATTTATTTATTGAGATATAGTGTGGAATAGGCACTATAGCCACACCACCCAGCAACCCCCGGTTTAAGCCTGGCCTAATCACAAAATCATTCACAATGACCAATTAACCTGCTAACTGGTATGTCATTGAGCTGTGAGGTGAAACTGAAACACCCGGAGGAAACCCACGCATTCCATGGGGAGGGCATACAAACTCCTTACAGAGTACGCCGGGACTGAACTTCAAACTCTGACACCCCGAGCTGCAACAGTTTCGCGCTATCTGCTCCGTTACCGTGGCAACTGGTCCTTGCTGTTCGATGTTCTATCTAAAAAAAGTGTGTGCTTAAACCAGCTTGACTCCTTGTCCAATGAGTTAAAGATTTGTTTCAAACAATTTTGCTTTTTCGTTTATCCAATTCTTCTTAATCTTGAATATTATAAGGTCTTTTCTGAGACAATTTTTCCATATGTAAATATTCCCAGCTTTTTTTAACCATATTTTAAAAGAATAGTGTTTTAAGTATAAGCCCATAAGACATAGGAGCAGAATTAGGCCATTCAGCCTATCGAGTCTGCTCTGACATCCCATCATGGTTGATCCCGGATCCCACTCAACCCCACACACCTGCCTTTTCACCATATCCTTTGATGCCCTGACCAATCAAGAAATGATCAACTTCTGTCTTAAATACACCCATGGAATTGGCCTCCACCACAGTCTGTGGCAGAGCATTCCACAGATCCACTACTCTCAGGCTAAAAAATTTCCTCCTCACCTCCATTCTAAAAGATCATACCTCAATTTTGAGGCTGTGCCCTCTTGTTCTGGATACCCCCACCATAGGAAACATCCTCTCCACATCCTTTCAACATTCAGTAGATTTCAATTAGATCCCTCCGCATTCTTCTAAATTCCAGTGAGAACAGGCTGAAAGCAGCTTAACGCTCTTCATATGTTAAACCATTCTCTCCCTGATTCATCCTTGTGAACCTCTTCTGGACTCTCTCCAATAACAGCACATCCTTTCTGCGATATGGAGCCCAAAACTGTTGACAATACTCCATGTGGACAGATTAATGTCTTATAAATGCTCAGCATTATCTATTTGCTTTTATATTCGACTCCCATTGAAATAAATGCCAGCATTACGTTTGTCTTCTTTACCATAGACTCAGCCTGTGAATTAACCTTCTGGGAGTCTTGCATGAAGACTCCTAAGTCCCTCTGCACCTCTGATGTTTGAACCTTCTCCCCACTTATATAATAGTCCGTATTATTGTTCCTTTTCCCTAAGTGCATTAAGATACGTATCCCAACACTGGGTTCCATCTGCCGCTTTGGTGCCCGTTCTTCAAATTTTTTCAAGTCCTGCTGCAATCACATTGCTTCCTCAGCACTACCTACCCCTCCACTTATCTTTGTATCATCTGCAAACTTTGTCACAAAGCCATCAACTCCATTATCCAAATCATGGTCAAACAATGTGAAAAGTAACGGTCCCAATACTGACCCCTGCGGAACACCACTAGTCACCGGCAGCCAACCAGAAAAGCCCCCCTTTATTCCCACTTGCTGCTTCCTGCCTGTCAGCCATTCCTCTATCCATGACAGTATATTCCCTGTAACACCATAGGATTTTATCTTGTTAAGCAGCCTCATGTGTGGCACCTTATCAAATGCCTTCTGAAAATCCAGGTAAATGATATCCACTGCCTCTCCTTTGTCCACCCTGCTTGTTACTTCTTCAAAGAACTCTAACAGATTTGGATGGCAAAATTTCACCTTACAGAAACCATACTGACTTAGACTTATTTTATAATTAGTCTTCAATTACCCCAAAGCCTCATCCTTAATAATATACTCTAACATTTTCCCAACCACTGAAGTTGGGCTAATTAGCCTATAATTTCCTTTCTTTTGCCTTCCTTCCTTCTTAAAGAGTGGAGTGACACTTGCAATCTTCCATTCTACTGGGACCATACCAGAATGGCATGATTCATGAAAGATCATGACCAATGCATCCGTTATCTCTTCAGCAGCCTCTCTCAGGACTCTGGGATGTAGTGTTTCTGGTCCAGGTGACATATCCACCTTAAGACCTTTGAGTTTGCCTAGCACTTTTTCCTTTGTAATAGCAATGGCACTCACTCCTGCTCCCTGACACTCACAGACCGCTGGCGCACTGCTGGTGTCTTCCGCAGTGAAGACTGATGCAAAGTACTCATTAAGTTCATCTGACATTTCTTTGTCCCCGATTACTACCTCACCAGCATCATTTTCCAGTGTTCCAATATCAGCTCTCACTTCTCATTCACTCTTTGTAAAACTGGAAAAAAAATTGCTATCCTGCTTTAAATTATTAGCTAGTTTGCCCTCATATTTCATCTTTTCCCTTCTTATAGCTTTTTTAGTTGCCTTTTGTTGGATTCTAAAAAATTCCGAATCATCCAATTGTCCATTCACTTTTGCTACCTTATATGCCCTTTCCTTAGCTTTTATGCGTTCCTTAACTTCCCTTGTCAGCCATGGTTGCCTGCCCCTGCCACTTGAGAACTTCTTCTTCTGTCGGATTTATCTATCCTGCACCTTACGAACTATTCCCAGAAACCTCAGCCATTCTGCTGTGCCGCCGTCTCTGCCATCATCCTCCTCTAATCCACCTACACAAGTTCCTCTCTCATGCCTCTGTAATTCCCTTTACTCTATTGCAATACTGATATGTGTGACTTATGCTTCTCCCTCTCAGACTGCAGTGTGAATTCAGTTATATTATGGTCACTGCCTCCTAAGGGTTCCTTTACATTAAGCTCCCTAATAAGCTCTGGTATGTGGATGTTCGTACCCACAGCGCATCATGGAATGCTAAGCCTAATTGTGTTAATGAATGTTAAAGTCTTACTGCCCATGTATGTTCTCCACTTGGATATGGATAAAGGCAACTCTACTAATCAAGGGTCTCAGCCCAAAATGTCAATTCTTTATTCCTCTCCATAGATGCTGTTGCTCCAGCACTTTGTGTGTGCTGTTCATTTGCCAGCAGATGCAGATTCTCCTGTGTTTCTGCCTAATCTAGTATTACTACCCAGCTGCACTTTTTAACAGATAATACAAAGGTCAGCAATGTACAGCAATGTGAATGGAATCTCAGAATATCTGGGATAATCAATAGAATATTGTGACTTTGCTCACACCTGCATCCACAGTCCTAAAGCTAAGTCCATGAAGGTATTCTAAGGAAATAGAAATAAATGTTTCAAAACCAAACCTGCCGTTGCTTTGCCACAAGGATGCGGATTGGCCACGTGGGTGTAAATGAGTAACGCGGTCTCGTTGGACCAGAAGGGTCAGTTACTATGCCGTATCACTAAATAAATTTAAAAGTATGCACTTTGTAGGTTTCTTATGTCTTTAAAAAATGTTGCTGTCACATAGCCTACTTGTTTTGATCCCATAGAAAAAGAAGGCACGACAACGGCTATATTTCATTAGGAGCTTGAGGAGAATTGGTACATCACCAAGGACACTTGCAAATTTCTACAGGTGTACCATAAAGAGCATTTTAGCTGGTTGCATCGCTGTCTGGTATGAAAGGGTCACTGCGCAGGATCAGAAAAAGCTGCAGAAAACTGTAAACACTGTTCCCTCGAAGCTGTGTGGGTACGCAGCCGTGCAGTATCCGAAATCTCCCGCGCACATAGCCTTTGTTGCTGCGCAGTTGGAATAAAGACGGATGAGAAACCTTTTACAAAACATGAAAGATTTTCTTTGTTGTACTGTACTTCATTATACACCTCAAGTAATAAATAAATAAAATCAGAAGTATGTGATTTTTCATTCTAAATATTCATAGTACGCATATTAAATGCCATGCAGTTTTCAGGTCATGTAAAAATTTCCTGCTCAGAGCAATGGTTGGTCCACACAGCTGAAATAAAAAATTAGATGGAATATTGATTGTAAACTCAGCCTGCTCCATCAAAGGCACGAGCATCGTCAACATCCTGGACACCTTCAAAAGTCGATGTCTCAAATTGGTGGCATCATTAAGGACCCCCATCACCCAGGACATGCCCTCTTCTCATTGCTGCCATCAAGGAGGAGGTACAAGAGCCTGAAGCAACACACTTGATTTTTTTATGTACACTTCTTACAGTAATTTATAGCTTTTATTATTATGTATTGCAATGTACTGCTGCTACAAAGCAGCAAATTTCACTACACATGCCTGTGACATTAAAGCTGGTTCTGACAATGTCATTTCTTTTGTTCTATCCCAGATGAACATGTCAGCACTTTGAGAAAACATAAATAGGACTTGTGCTCAAATTGCTGAAACAACCTGCTTGCTGTAGGTTTCTTCAGAACAACAGACAGCAGGAGGGAATAATTATGCCCATCGAGAGGTCCAGAGAGTTCCACAAGTGGTGTTTTCTCTAATGCTGAACCTGCTCCATTTAGGATGCTGGTCTAGCCATCAATATCCCAAAGAAAGGAATGCAGTGACATTATAAGAAGTCTTATACAGATATCGTGATAAGCTGTTAGAACTTTAGAGACCCGCAATGGCGTATGTTACAGACTTTATAAAGACAGTCATAGGCGGTGTGCCCCCTCAAAATCATTCATTCTTCCCCTACAGAAGCCCCGGATGAGCCTAGAGATCTGCGGTCTGCTGAGGGTCAGATCTGGCGACCAAGTAAAATACAAGAGGTTCAGGATGGACCTCTGGAAAGCCTGTGCACGTACAAAGTGGCAACTCCAAACCAAACGTGAATCACAGGAGGATGCTGGACAATTGTGGCAGGGCTTGAATGTGATCACCTCCTTCAAAGTGAAACCAAGTGACACACATGCCAACAAGGTTTCGCACTCAGATTAGCTGAATGCCTTTTATGCTAATTCTGACTGATGAAACACGAGCTTCAAGAGCCCCCTGCAGCCGCCAGCACTGTGATTTCAGTCCCTGAGGCCAACATGAGAGCAACCTTTAGGAGGGTGAACACACAAAAGCATCTTGCCCAGATGGGATACGTGGCCAAGTACTGACTACCCGTGTTATTCAGCTAGCTGGAGTGTTCACATATCTTTAACCTCTCACTTCGGCCTTCTGAGGTACCCACCTGCTTCAATTATACTGGTGCCCAAGAAGAACGTAACCTGTGTCAATAACTATCATCCGGTAGCTTTTACATTCACTGCGATGAAGTGCTCTGAGAGGTTGGTGATGAAGCATATCAATGGCTGCCTGAGGAGCAACTTGGATCTGCTCCAGTTTGCCTACCATCACAACGGGTCAACAGCCTGTGCAAATGTTGTGTTTACCAATTTAATAAATAATTAATATAAAAAATGGAGCATTATCTAACTGGGCTTTGAGTTTCTGGTTTAACTCTACATATAATCGCTTTTATCCTGACTGATAACCAGTTATCTGAAGAGGCCCTGTGTTTCCCTGAGCCTTGAGGATAAGCTAGACTCTAACTTATGTAATTTAAGTTCCAAGTAAATTAATTCTGAAACAACTTTATTGATTTTCACATTGCTAATCATTTTGACTACAAATTGAACCATTTTACTTTAGTTAAAATGCAGCCATTTCATGAAATGATTTCAGCACCAGCAAAACATTGAACAGTACAGCACAGGATAGGCCATTCAGCCCATAATGATATGCTGATCTTATGTCAATTTATATTAAATGTCCTCCTCCAGTATATCCTCCACTCCCTTTTTATATCATTAGCACAATGCTATTACAGCTCAGGGCTTTGGAGTTTGGAGTTCAGTCCCCGCATTCTCTGTAAGGAATCTGCACCCTGTGGAATGCATGGAATTTCTCTGGGTGCTCTGTTACCTCCCACAGTGCAGAGTTGTCCTGGTTAGTAGGTTAATTGGTCATTGTAAATTGTCCCGTGGTTAGTTTTGTTGTGTTTTGTAACTCCAAAACATTAAATTAATTGCAAGAAAAAGATGGGACCCCAAGAGAACGAGTCTTAGTTTTGTTTTTGCGCATAAGATGAGGTGGCGTGATGACATATGCCATGCCCATACTTTCACATATAACCTATAATCAATTATTTAAACAACAAAGAACGTTTAACAAGATTACTCAAATATTACTGAAATATTAAATACACAACACTCCTCCCTGCTTAGTCATAAGCTCTAGCTGAATTTAGAGTGCATCTCATTTGTATTGCTATATTTATGCTCTATTCTTGGTTGATGCGGCTATAACAAAACCCAATTTCCCTCGGGATCAATAAAGTATATCTATCTATCTATCTATCTATCTAACTATATAATAAAGCTACTATATGGAGATCCACAGCATAGTAAAATTTTAAGTTGTCCCATTCAGGCCTAAAGATTTAATTACTGTAAAGGATTTTTACTTTAGTGGGATGATGGCTTTCCTGACTGAGATGAGGAGGTCACTCTGTTTGGCAGGTGAAACTTGTGGCTGTGGAAGAATGTCAGGTTCTGGTGGCTATAGTTGACCCTGGGACTGCAGGAAGTGGTTCTGACAGCTCTGGACACGTTCTTTCTCTAACAATTGACTCTGCCTCCTCAATTGATCAATGTGTTGTCTCCAGATGATATCAGATGCAATCTCTACTGTGGAGGAGAGTGGCCCAATTCTGCTCCTAAACTTTCTGAGTACCCACTTTTGATCACCTCTGTAGTCTCTCGCCAGGACTGCTAATTCAGGAGAGAAACGTTGAACACACTTGTCTGAGGAGCCTCTAATTTGTTTCAGCTGTTTGTCCTGCATACTCCTTCTGAGTTTGGGCTTGGGGAATGCAAGGACAACCCAAGCGTGAATACAAGGGACGACCCAGGAACAGCATAGCTGGTGAGTTGTGGTTGTGGAGTGTGCTGCACTGCAATATGCAAGGAGGACATTTATGAACTTCTGATTCAGTGTTAGTGTAGCATGTTCTGCTGATATTGATTGCGGTCCTTTCTTTAGATTCTGGACAAACTTTTCTGCCAAGCCATTTATAGCTGGGTGGTACGGCTCAGACGTAATATGTCTTATTCCATTCATTTTCAGGAATGACTGAAACAAATTATGGTCTATTATCACTAAGTCCTTGAGGAGAGGCTTCTCAACACATCAACAGTGTGTGAGGCTGCAGTGGAGGCTATTGGGAACCCTCCTGGCCACTTTGTAGCTGCACCCACTACTACCAAGAAATTTGTGTCCATGAATGGTCCAGCAAAATCAACATGAATCCTCTGCCAAGGCAATGCAGGCTGTTACCTAGATGCAGAGGCGCTGATTTTGGCATCTTGTGGACGTGTTGGCATCCCAAGCAGTGCATGGTAAGTTGATCTATTCCAGGCCACCAGTCAAAACTTCGAGCCAGTGCTTTCATTTTGACCATGCCTAGATGACCAACATGCCGCTCCTCCAACAATTTAGCTCTCCCTTTGGATGGTGCAACTCACAATCCCCATATAAGGCAACCTCCGTCAAGGGCGAATTCATCCTGCCATGGTAAAAATGGGAGAACTGGGATTTCTGCTGGCCATTGTGGGTGGCCATGTAGACCTGAGGCAGTGTGGGGACTTTTCTAGTTTCCCTTTAGATCATCTCTGCCATAATAGGGAGACTTTCAATTTGTGTTAGGGAGAATATGTTGAGAGGACAGTCATCTTTAGTGCATTTTTCAGATATCTCCTTTTCCAAGGGTAAATGAAACAATCCATCAGCATTTCCATAATTAGGTGTCCTCTAGTATCTCTGCCCTCGTGTTACTGTGGTCTCTGGAGCACCCTTCTGTGGATTGAATCAGAATCGGAATCAGGTTTATTATCACTGGCATGTGTTGTGAAATTTGTTAACTTAGCAGCAGCAGTTCAATGCAATACATGATATAGAAGAAGAGAAAAAAATCAATCAATCAATTACAGTATACCTATAATGAATAGATTATAAATCATGCAAAACCAGAAATAATATATATTAAAAAAGTGAGGTAGTGTTCAAGGATTCAATGTCCACTTAGGAATCAGATGGCAGAGGGGAAGAAGCTGTTCCTGAATCGCTGAGTGTGTGCCTTCAGGCTTCTGTACCTCCTACCTGATGGTAACAGTGAGAAAAGGGCATGTCCTGGGTGCTGGGGGTCCTTAATATGGACACTGCCTTTCTGAGACACCGCTCCCTAAAGATGTCCTGGGTACATCGTAGACTAGTACTCAAGATCGAGCCGACTAAATTTACGACTCTCTGCAGCTACTTTCAGTCCTGTGCAGAAGCCCCTCTGATACCAGACAGTGATGCCGCCTGTCAGAATGCTCTCCACTGGACATCTATAGAAATTTTTGGGTGTTCTTGTTGACATACCAAATCTCTTCAAATTAATATGAAGAATAGTCGCAGTCTTGCCTTCCTTATAACTGCATTGATATGTTGGAACCAGGTTAGATCCTCAGAGATCTTGACACCCAGGATCTTGAAACTTCTTACTCTCTCCACTTCTGATCCCTCTATAAGGATTGGCATGTGTTCCTTCGTCTTACCCTTTCTAAAGTCTACAATCAACTATTTTGTCTTACTGACGTTGAGTGCAAGGTTGTTGCTGCGGCACCACTCCATTAGTTGGCATATCTCGCTTCTGTACGCCCTCTCGTCTCCATTTTTGTATCGTCAGTAAATTTGTAGATGGTATTTGAGCTACGCCTAGAAAATGGGCACTAGTGATTGAGGATGAGTAATGAGGGTAAACTCTCTCCCATACAAATACTGGATGAAACATTTTATTCCCCAAATGAGACTCTAGGCCTCTCTGTCAATATGGCATAATATTTATCTGCAGCAGTAAGGAAGCATGATGCAAGAAGGCTATGAAGTATTCACTTCCATCACTCATAACATGTGACATGACGGCACCTGTACCATAAGGCGAGGCGTCACAGGCAAGCTTCACTGGATGAGTACAGTGTCTGATGTTCTCATTTCTTTTATCGTTTTTGAAAGCCACCTCACACTGCTTTGTCCATTGCAATTTCTTCCTGATCTGTAGTTTTGAGTTCAAGGGATAGAGCACATTCTCCAAGTTTGGCAGGAACCTGTCAGAGTAATTGACAAATCCTAAAAAGGACTGCAAATGTGATGTGTCCTTTGGCGTTGGGGCATCCACCACTACTTGAATTTTCTCAGCAGACTTCTGCAATCCTTGGGGAACCACAGGATATGGTGTAACGGTGTAACCACAGTAAGTGATGCCTGGTTTAAAGAATTCACACTTGCTGTGTTGTACTCTTAGCCCATATTCTCCTAATCTTTTCAAAACTGTCTTAAGATTTTGTAGATTTTCCTTGCCATCCTAACTGGTACAATGATGTCATCCAGGTAAGGCTGAGTATCTGTGCAGCCTTGGAGCACCTAGTCCACAACTTTCTACCAAAATGTAAGTACAGATGCTACTCCAAAATTAAGCTTATTATAGTGATAAAGCCCTTTGTGAGTGTTTATGGTGAGAAACACTTTGGACTCTTCTTCCATCTCCATCTATAAGAAGGCTTCAGCTAAGTTCACCTTGCTGAAGTGTTCTCTTCCAGAAAGGTCTGCAAAGATATCCTTTAATCGGGCTGACGGCATTGATCTACTTTCAGTACTAGTTTGGTCACGACCTTAAAATCACCGCAGATCCTGATAAACCCATTCTTCTTGGCCACTGGTCCCACTGACATTGCCCATGGGCTCCACTCAACCTTGGTAAGAATTCCTTCAGCCTCCATGCGATCTAGCTCACTGGTTATTTCACAATGATTTCAGGAACCAGGTGAGCTTTGTAAAACTTGGGTGTGGCATTTTCAATTAACATTACGCTTGATATGTTTGAGTTTTCCAATGCCACCCTTGAACACTGTTGTGGCATCATCCAGTAGCTCTCTTAATTCACTTTCAGTTGACTCTCTTGCAGTGGAAAGTGGCATGCAAATGATGGACAGATCTCCAATCAAATTGTAGTTGTCTCAGCCAATCATATTCCCACAATGCTAGCCCTCCTCCTTTTAGCACATACATACAAGCCCAATGTGGCTTGTTGATTGTTGTATTTCACTGTTATGAGTATCATTCTCACAGGAGTTGTCTCTTCTCCAGTATAAGTTCTCGGTTGGACACCTACAGGCTTCAGCTCAGTATCTTTGAAATGCCTTTCAAGCTCATTTTGTGTGATAACTGAAACATCCGAGCCACTGTCCAATTCCATTTTAGTTAATTTGACATTTACTTCTGGAGTAACCCATATTACTTGTCTATTATTAGTTTTCACATTGTAAATCTCAAGGTTATGTAGTCCTGTGTCACTCTCATCAGAGTCATATTTTCTAACAATGACATGCAGATTAGTGCTCATCTTGAAACTGCAACTTGACTTTTTATCTTTTTCTCTTCCCCATGCAGCCGATTTATTTTTGTCTGCATGACAAGCTCTTTCTATATGTCCTGTTTTGTTGCACCTTCTGCAAGTTGCCCATTTAAATTAATGTTAACATTAGGATGGATAAGTCCCCGGGGCCTGACAGAATATTCCCCAGGCTGCTCCACGAGGGAAGAGACTGCTGAGCCTCTGGCTAGGATCTTTATGTCCTCGTTGTCCACGGGAATGGTACCGGAGGATTGGAGGGAGGCGAATGTTGTCCCCTTGTTCAAAAAAGGTAGTGGGGATAGTCCGGGTAACTATAGACCAGTGAGCCTTATGTCTGTGGTGGGAAAGCTGTTGGAAAAGATTCTTAGAGATAGGATCTATGGGCATTCAGAGAATCATGGTCTGATCAGGGACAGTCAGCATGGCTTTGTGAAGGGCAGATCGTATCTAACAAGCCTGATAGAGTTCTTTGAGGAGGTGACAGGCATATAGATGAGGGTAGTGCAGTGGATGTGATCTACATGGATTTTAGTAAGGCATTTGACAAGGTTCCACATGGTAGGCTTATTCAGAAAGTCAGAAGGCATGGGATCCAGAGAAGTTTGGCCAGGTGGATTCAGAATTGGCTTGCCTGCAGAAGGCAGAGGGTCATGGTGGAAGGAGTACATTCGGATTGGAGGGTTGTGACTAGTGGTGTCCCACAAAGATCGGTTCTGGGACCTCTAACTTTTTGTGATTTTTATTAACGATCTGGATGTGGGGGTAGGGGTAGAAGGGTGGGTTGGCAAGTTTGCAGACGACACAAAGTTTGGTGGTGTTTTAGATAGTGTAGAAGATTGTCAAAGATTGCAGAAAGACATTGATAGGATGCAGAAGTGGGCTGAGAAGTGGCAGATGGAGTTCAACCCGGAGAAGTGTGAGATGGTACACTTTGGAAGGGCAAACTCCAAGGCAGAGTACAAAGTAAATGGTAGGATACTTGGTAGTGTGGAGGAGCAGAGGGATCTGGGGGTACATGCCCACAGATCCCTGAAAGTTGCCTCACAGGTAGATAGGGTAGTTAAGAAAGCTTATGGGGTGTTAGCTTTCATAAGTCAAGGGATAGAGTTTCGGGGTTGCGAGGTAATGATGCAGCTCTATAAAACTCTGGTTAGGCCACACTTGGAGTACTGTGTCCAGTTCTGGTTGCCTCACTATAGGAAGGATGTGGAAGCATTGGAAAGAGTACAGAGGAGATTTACCAGGATGCTGCCTGGTTCAGAGAGCATGGATTATGATCAGAGATTAAGGGAGCTAGAGCTTTACTCTTTGGAGAGAAGGAGGATGAGAGGAGACATGATAGAGGTGTACAAGATATTAAGAGGAATAGGTAGAGTGGACAGCCAGCGCCTCTTCCCCAGGGCACCACTGCTCAATACAAGAGGACATGGCTAAGGGGTGGGAAGTTCAAGGGGGATATTAGAGGAAGGTTTTTTACTCGGAGAGTGGTTGGTGCGTGGAACGCACTGCCTGAGTCAGTGATGGAGGCAGATACACTGGTGAAGTTTAAGAGACTACTAGACAGGTATATGGAGGAATTTAAGGTGGGGGGTTATATTGAATTGAATTGAATGATCTTTATTGTCATTATACATAGGTACAATGAAACTCTGTTTGACTTCCTCTCAGGCAATTAAATAAAGCGGTAGATAAAAACAAGACAGTAATAGAAAAACAGTATTAAATAGATAAGTAGCAGAAAATAATTTGCAGCAGCACCAGAATATCACAGTAATGCACAAAGTGCCATTAGTGCAAGTATTTGAGTCCTTGCGTGTGCATGTGTGCATGGGAGGCAGGGTTTGAGGATCGGCACAACATTTTGGGCCGAAGGGCCTGTACTATTCCGTACTATTGTGCATTCAATATAAATCTGCATTGGTCTGGTGTATGTGAGCCCCTACCACAATGGTAACATGATTTGTTCGGCCAGGCAGGTTTCTGTTTAGACGTTGCAATTTTGTTCATGCTCGCTTTCATTCCTGCCTGCAACTCAATTACATATCTGACTGCTGTTTACATTGATACAGCTATTTCAACTGCCCTTTTAAATGTAAGTTGTGCTTCAGTTAGGAGTCATTTTTGAATGCTTTCTTGTAAGATTCCACGCACTAAACAACCTCTCAGTGCATCATTAAGCCAATGACTGAACTGACAATGTTCAGACAACTTCTTCAATTCAGCCACGCATTCTGAAATGGACTCCATTTCCTTTTGATGTCATTTATGAAAGCTAGTGTTCTGCAATCAACAATGGCTTAGTTCTAAACATTCCTGCATTACTTTCACAAGATCAGCAAAGCTCATTTTAGCTGATTTCTTTGGAGCAATTAAACTTCTAAGTAAATTGTATGCATTAAATCCAATACACTCAGCAGAACTGGCACTTGTTTTTCATTGGCTATTCAACTTGCTTTAAAATACTGCTCAATCCTTCAGTATACATATTCCAGTTATCTTTTGTGTAATCTAACACAGCAATCTTTCTGATGTACTGCAGCTAGCCATTTCTGCTCGCTTTCTTTATGACTATTTGTTCTTCTGTTTTCTGCTTTTTTTCTTGCTCAATCATTTTTAGCTGCAGTTTTTTTAAACTCGAACACCTCACTACACTTCATCAGGTAGGTTGTCATCTCGGCTTTGTTTAAATCGTGCTTGTTGCTACTGTTATGTTTTGCAACTTCAAAATATTAAACTAAAAAGATGGGAGCACAAGAAAACAGGTCTTAGTTTCATTTTTTTTTACCTTAAGTGCGGTGTGTGTGCATGATGTGGTGGCGTGATGACGTATGCCATTCACGTACTTTTACATAGAACCAGTAATGAATTATGTAAGCAACAAAGAATTCTTAATCAAACAATATATAGAAGGTCAAGTCACTTTTTATTGTCATTTCGACCATAACTGCTGGTACAGTACACAGTAAAAATGAGACAACGTTTTTCAGGACAATGGTGCTACACGAAACAATACAAAAACTACACTGAACTACGTAAAACAACACAAAATCTACACTAGACTACAAACCTATCCAAGACTGCATACAGTGCACAAAACAGTGCAGGCATTACAATGAATAATAAACAAGACAATAGGCACAGTAGAGGGCAGTACGTTGGTGTCAGTCCAGGCTCTGGGTATTGAGGAGCCTGATGGCTTGGGGGAAGAAACTGTTACATAGTCTGGTCGTGAGAACCCGAGTACTTTGGTGCC
Organism: Mobula birostris; assembly: GCF_030028105.1. Classification (NCBI taxonomy): domain Eukaryota; kingdom Metazoa; phylum Chordata; class Chondrichthyes; order Myliobatiformes; family Myliobatidae; genus Mobula; species Mobula birostris. Next base: position 12,017,329 of record NC_092386.1, read on the forward strand.
TTTTGCCAGATGGCAGGAGGGAGAAGAGTTTATATGAGGGGTGTGTGGGGGTCTTTCATAATGCTGTTTGCTTTACAGATGCAGTGTGTGGTGTAAATGTCAGTAATGGCGAGAAGAGAGACCCCGATGATCTTCTCAGCTGACCTCACTATCCGCTGCAGGGTCTTGCGATCCGAGATGGTGCAATTTCCAAACCAGGCAGTGATGCAGCTGCTCAGGATGCTCTCAATACAGCCTCTGTAGAATGTGGTGAGGATGGGGGGTGGGAGATGGACTTTTCTCAGCCTTCACAGAAAGTAGAGATGCTGCTGGGCTTTCTTTGCTATGGAGCTGGTGCTGAGGGACCAGGTGAGATTCTCCGCCAGGTGAACACCAAGAAATTTGGTGCTCTTAACGATCTCTATGGAGGAGTCGTCGATGCTCAGCGGAGAGTGGTTGCTCCGTGAAAAGAAAATGAATCTTAGTATCGTATGTGATAGAGGCGTCGCTCCTAGAAGATGACCTGGATACTATGGAGGCTACTGCCTATGACGTAGCTGGCTCAGCATACAACTTTCTGCAGCTTATTTCCATCCTGTACAGTGTGCACTGTGCAATTTTCATGATATGTGTCAGTGACAATAAACCTGATTCTGACTCCACTATTAAGGACGTTCAGTTTCCAGGACATTCCTTCTTCTTATCACTAACATCAGGGAGGAAGTACAGGTGTTTGAGGAGACCTGGCATGTTGTTAAAGATACTCACAAATTTCTACAGATGTACTGTGGAGAGCATTTTAACTGGTCGCATCAGCATCAGGTATGGCGGGGGGGGGGGCGGTGGGCCACTGCACAGGATCAGAAAAAACTGCAGGAGGTTGTAAACTCAGCCAGCTCCATCATGCCTCCCCACATCGAGAACATCTTCAAAAGGCGATGCCTCAAAAAGGTGGCATCCATCATTCAGGACCGGCAACACCCAGAACATGCCCTCTTCTTATTGCTACCATCAGGGAGAACGTACAGGAGCCTGAAGTTACACACTCTACATTTTAGAAACAGCTTCTTTCCCTCTGCCATCAGATTTCTGAATGGTCCATGAATCCATGAACATTACCTCGGGTTTTCGCACAATTTATTTGTTTAGATTGCAGCTTATAGTATTTTTATACTGTACTGCTGCCACAAAACTACAAATTTTAAGATGTGTTTTGAACCAGTGGGGATAACTTCACTTGCCACATCACTGAACTGCTCCCACAATCGCTCGACTCTCTCTCAAGGACCCTTCATCTCATATTCTCACTCAGCGATTCAGGAACAGCTTCTTCCCCTCTGCCATACGATTCCCAAATGGACATTGAAGCTTTGGACACCACTTCACTTTTTAATATACAGTATTTCTGTTTTCGCACATTAAAAAAAATCTATTCAAAATATGTAATTGATTTACTTGTTTATTTATTATTTTATATGTTATTATTATTTTTTTCTCTCTCTGCTAGATTATGTATTGCATTGAACTGTTGCTGCTAAGTTAACAAATTTCACGTCACATGCTGGTGATAATAAACCTGATTCTGATTCTGATTGCTATTAATATATATTTTTTTCTTTTATCTTTCTTCTTGTATTTTCACCTTTTGTCGTCTTTTGCTTACTAGATGTCTGCCCTGCTGGTACAGTCGTTCATTGATTCTATTATGGTTATTGGATATATTGAGCATGCCTGCAAGAAAATGAATCTTAAGGTCGTATATGGTGACATATAGGCACTTTGATAATAAATTTATTTTGAACTTTGAACCTTGAAACAATGCAACAGAGACCCTAAAATTCGAGCCACTGTTTCTGTCAGCAAACGCATCTTTAATAAACCCTTATCTATTTTGGCCTCCAAATTGTGCTGATAGGCCCTCAATTTCCCAGATAAAGGGTAATGTGGGCCTTGTTTGTAAAATAGAAATAATGAGCTGTTACTCATTGACTTCAGTGTTGTTATCATTGGTCTGTTTAATTTACATAAACATTACAAGAGTGACTAGATAATATGGTTATTCAAAGTTCTTGTTTGCCTTTAGGTGCAATAAGGTTTAAAAAGTAACCTTGGTAAACCAAAAGATTATTGACCAGTTCCATTATGCTTAAACGTAAGTGAGCATTGCTTGTTAAAATTAAAAGGAGCAGAGTTTCACGTTCTCCGGACGAGATATGAAGGAAAAGCAAAGAGCAGGAAGCACTTGAATGAAGTACTTCCTGCAATTGAGATGATCTAAATCCTTTGAAGTTCCCTTTGGATTCTATTTGATCTTACAAGGATTCCCATGTGCCTTCATATGAAGGCAAGTAAACTTTGTTTAGTAAAACAAATGAAGTGTGGTGTGAGCTAATAAATGTGCTCCCAGTTTAATGATGCTAAGAACTTTGAGACTTAAAAAGACCAAACAGAAAATATTTTTCTAAACAGCAACCAAGCCCATCACCTTCCCCATCCCCCGTCTGCCTATTATCTAGCTTTCATCTGGTTCCGCCTATCATGTACCGGCTTTTCTCACCCCTCCCTTTCATCTCCCTTCCACACTCTCAATTCTGACCTGAAACATCAACCATGCCTCTGCCTCCACAGATGCTGCTTGACCTGCTGAGTTCTACCACAAACAAGAAAAAATCAGCAGGTGCTGGAAATCCAAGCAACACACAAAAAATGCTGGAGGAACTCAGCAGGCCAGGCATCATCTATGGAAAAGAGTAAATAGTCGATGTTTTCATCAGGACTGAAGAAAAAAGATGAGAAGTCAGAGAAAGAAGGTGGGGGAAGGGGAGGAAGAAATTACAGGGTGATAGGTGAAACTGAGAGAGGGGGAGGAATGAAGTAAATGCTGGGAAGTCGATTCGTGAAAGAGATAAAGGGCTGGAGAAGGGACAATCTGATAGGAGAGGACAGAAGGCCATGGAAGAAGGGGAAGGGGGAGGAACCGCAGAGGGAGGTGGTAGGTAGGTAAGGAGATAAGGTGAGAGAGGGAAATGGGAATGGGGAATGGTGAAGGAGAGGGAGGAGCCATTACCAGAAGTTTGAGAAATCCATGTTCATGCCATCAGGTTGGAGGCTGCCCAGACAAAATATAAGGTGTTGCTCCTCCAGCCTGAGGTGGGCCTCATTGCTGTAGTCGAGGAGGCCATGAACTGACATGTTGGAATAGGACTGGGAAGTAAAATCAACATGGGAGATCCCGCTCTCACAAGTTCCTATTATCCGCAATGTACACCAAATTACTCTTTGTCCTGTTCTTCCCCCAACACATAAATGCAACCACAAGAAATGTACACCAGCATCTTTACTTCCTCTGGAAGTTAAGGAGGTTTGGCTTGTTATCAAACACTGAGACTTCTACCCTGGGTCCTCTCCTCCTTCTTTTTCTCCTATGGTCCACTCTCTGTTCCTATCAGACTCTTTTCTCTCCAGCCCTTGACCTTTCCCACCCTCTTGGCTTCACTTTTCACTTTTCAGCTAGCCTCTTTCCCCTCCCTCCACCTCTTTATTCTGGCATCTTCCCCCCCTCCTCCTCACTCCCGAAGAAATGTCTCAGCCCAAACCGTCAACTGTTCAATCTTTCCCAAAGATGCAGCCCGACCTGCTGAGTTCCTCCTGCGTTTTGTGTGTGCTGCTCTGGATTTCCGCTATCTGTGGACTTTCTCATGTTTGTAATAGACATCTGCAGATGAATACAGTTGAAAGTATCTGACTGGTTGCATCACAGTCTGGTATGCTCAGGAACGTTAGAAGCTGCAGAGAGTTGTGGACTCTTCCCAATACATCAACGGAACATCCCTCTCCTCCATTGGTGGTTTCTACAGGAAGAACTGTCTCAAGGCAGCAACATCCATCATCAAAGATCATGAAGATCCATCTTCAAGCAGCTACCGTTGGGCAGAAGATGAAGGTACAGAAGCATGAAGTCCCACCTCACCAGAACTGCGACTGTATGTTTCAATGTATGCGTGATAAATAAACTTGAATCTTTAATCCTCTGCCCGCCCTCTCCTCCGTGGTGTCATGAACATTTTGCCTTGTCCTCAGCGCCCTGACTGAATCTCACTCCCGAGTAAAGACTTAGCTGGAATTGATCCTCGTGACGTCATCAGAGCTGATGTCTCTACTCGGAACATCTGTATTCCAACTGTGCATGAAGAATTGCTCTAAACTATAGCCTCAACAGGAGAACGAGACCAGTCAGAGCACATCGTTTAATGTGCAGATAATATGCTCTCCAGGGAGCCAACACTTAATGACAATTCCATATACAGCACAGAAGGAGACCATATTGATCCATCGAGATTATGCCAGCTCACTGAAAAATCTTTCTTCATTAACTTTTTCCTTTAACCTATTCTTCCTCACATTCCCACCCCAACAACTGACTCTAATCACTCACCTACAAACGAGGGGCAATTAACATTCCAACTGCGAAGCAGAAGTGCCACTGCATGTATCAGTGATAATAAACCTGATTCTGATTCTGAATTACACTTGTCTTTGGGATATGAAAGGAAGGTGAAGTAGCTCGTCCTGGGCGGGAGGTCCAACTATGCAAGTGGGAGGATGGGGAGGAGGGAGGGAGCAACGGGGTTCGTTTTGCTGTCATTTGTTGCTCTTGTCCTGTTGTTGTTGCTAGTGTTCTGTGCTGTTCTGCTGAATATGCTGGACATGCTATGTTGGTGCTGGAATGTGGGGTGACACTTGCCGGCTGCCCCCAGCACATCCTTAGGTTGTGTTGGTTGTTAACAGTAGTGATGCATTTTGGAATTAGAATCAGGATTAGGTTTAATATCATTGGTATATGTTGTGAAATTTATCAACTTTGCATCAGCAGTACAATACAATACATAATAATAGAGAGAAAAAACTGAATTACAGTAAGTATATATATATATATAAAATAGTTAATTTAAATGCAATGCAAAAATAGGAAATAAAAGAATAGTGAGTTTGTGTTCATGGGTTCAATGGCCATTCATAGATCTGATGACAGAGGGGAAGCAGCTGTTCCTCAGGCTTTGAGTGTGTGCCTTCAGGCTCCTGTACCTCCATCCTGATGGTAGCAGTGAGAAGAGGGCGTGTCCAGGGTGATGGGAGTCCTTAATGATGGACACTGCCCTTTTTGAGGCATCACTTCTTGAACGTGTCCTGGATGCTATGAAGGTTAGTGCTCTTGATGGAGCTGATTAATTTTACAAATCTCTGCAGTTTACTTCAGTTCTGTGCAGTAGCACCCCCTCCCCCACCCCCGCCATACCAGACGGTGATGCAGCCAGTTACAATGCTTTCCATGATACATCTGTAGAAATTTGCGAGTGTTTTTGGGGAAATACCAAATTTCCTCAGATTCCTAATAAAATGTGGCTGTTGTCTTGCCTTCTTTATAGCTGCATTGATAAATTGGGTCCAGGTTGGATCCTCAGAAATCTTGACACCCAGGAACCTGAAATTGTTCACTCTCTCCTGTTCTGATCCTCTTTGAGGATTGGTGTGTGTTCCCTCTTCTTACCCTTTCTGAAATCCACCATCAGTGGAGAAATTAATCTGAATTTCGAGTAATCAAATTGAAGACCCATACACTTTCTCAAGTTGAAGTAAAAGATCCCAGGGATGATTTCAAAGGGATCTCAAGTATCTTGGTCAATATTTGACTATCAATTAACAATTCTATTGATTATTGTGCCAATCCATGTGTGAACTTACCATTAAAAATGCTGCATTGGTAGTATGTTTCCAAAGTGGCTCCCTGCCTATAAGGTGGTCTTACCCATGGTCAAAAATGAGAAAGGTGTTATATTAATGTTTTTGTAATCCCTTGCAACATCATGGAGTCAGCAGAGTGCTGGAGCAAAGGAACGGGCCCTTCGGCCCATCTAGTCTGTGCTGAACTGCTAATCTGCCTAGTCCCAATGACCCACACCTGGACAGTAGCACTCCCATCCATGTACTTATCCAAACTTCTTTTAAATGTTGAAATCAAATCTGCATTTATTACTTCCATTGGAAACTCATTCCACACTCTCCACCCTCTGATTGAAGAAGTTCTGTCTCAGGTTTCCATAACAGTTACACCATTCACCCTTAAACTATGACCTCCAGTTCTAGTCTCACCCAATATCAGCTGAACAAACCTGCTTGCATTTACCCTATCTATACCCATCATGATTTTATATACAATACTATGCAAAAAACTTAGGCACATATACTGAATATAGCTAGGGTGCCTTTGACTTTTGTCAATGTGGAGAGGAGAGCAAGTTTGTAAACCTGGTGGGAGCAAAGGAAGTTGGGAATAGTGAGGGTGGAGCGCTGTGAGAGGGGTGTGGGACAGATGTCAGAGAAGGAGTGCCAGGGACCAGACAAACACAGCTGCAGACACACTCAGCCTTGAGACACCAGACGAGGGTATTGGAGACCAAAGAATTGGTTTATTGATCATGACAGAATGTCTCACTGGTGCTTCCCACTCCCTCCCCTCTCCCTTCCCCTTTTCCCAACCATGATTCCCCTCTCCCTGCCTGCTTCCCACTCTCAGTCCACAATAGAGACCCAAATCAGAGTCAGATTTACCATCCCTCACATATATCCGTACAGCAGTACAGTGTAATATATAAAATTACTACAGTACTGTTAAAAAGTCTTAGGCACCCTAGCTATGTGAATATATGCCTAAGACTTGCACAGTACTGTACCTCAATCAAACCTTCACTTAATCTCTTATACTCCAGGGATTAAAGTCCTGACCTATTCAACCTTTCCCTATACCTCTAGTTCTCAAGTCCCGGTAATATCCTTGTAAATTTTCTCTGCACTCCTTCGATTTCATTGACATCTTTCCTATGTATGTGACCAGAATTACTATTGACTTTTCTGTTTAAACGTCAATACATCTATTCAAAACTAATTAAATGAAAGTTACATTGAATTTAATTTTCTTTCCTCCAGAATGTAATATCAGGCAGAAAATTAAATTTTATCAAGGTTTTGTGCATCGACTGCCTGATAATAATTTACGTTAAATAGGTCCCATGGTCTAATTGCTAACGTGTTAGAAAGGTTTGGAAATGTATGCCTATTTTATCTGCTACTCAAGTAAACAGGTGTTTAACATTTACAGCGGGTGACACCAGAATGTTTGCTCTGTTAATTCTTGACAGTTGTTTTAGACGCAAGTGTTCCCATGTGGCCATTTACAATCCTTTTGCCCAGAGGTATTCTAAAAGAACACTAAGCAATGAAAGGGCTTTTATCGGTCCCTGTTATCCAAATGCAGAGATAATAACAACATTTATAATGTTGTAAGCAGATCTGATCTTTACTTTCAATTGGAAAAGAAGTTATAACTAGTTAGGAAACAGAGAACCAGGGACAAATTCAGGGTAGGAACACAATCTGTGAATTTACATTAGTATTCAGCACAGAAAGAATCTACTGATCTATGTGCCAATTATTTGTTTTGATTGTGATACAGTGCTGAATAGGCTCTTCCTGCCCTTCAAACTGTGCTGCCCAACAATCCCCTGATTTAATCCTAGCCTAATCAGTACATCTTTGGACTGTGGGAGGAAACCGGAGTACCCAGAGGAAACCTATGCTGTCACAGAGAGAAAGTATAAACTCCTCATAGGCAGTGGCGGGAAATGAACCCACGTCACTGGTACTGTAAAGTGCTGTGCTAACCACTATGTCACTGTGCCTTGCCTGATACAACCCATCTGCTTAATCTCAGGCTAACGAACAAAAGGTTCATTGGACTGGTTGCATCTCGGCATGGTATGGAAACACCAATGCCCAGAAATGGAAAAGCCTACCAAAAATAGAGGATGCAGCCCAGTCTACCATGGGAAAAGCGCTCTCCACCGCCATCGACAAAGAGCACTGCCAATATAAAGCAGCATTCATTATCAAGAACCCCCATCACCCAGGCCATGCTCTCTTCTCACTACGACCATTAGGCAGAAGGTACAGGAGCCTAAGGTCCCACATCAGCAGGTTCAGGAACAGTTATTACCCTTCAACCATCAGGCTCCTGAACCAGTGTGGATAACCTCACTCACCTTAATACTGAACTGAATCCACAAGCTACAGAGTCACTTCCAAGGATTCTTTACAACACATATTCTCAATATTATTTTTTATTTGAACCATTTGTCTTCTTTTGCACATTTGTTCTTCATCAGTCTTTTTTACAGAGGTTTTCATAAATTCTATTGTATTTCTTTATTTCCCCATAAATGTCTGAAAAAAATCTCAGCTAGTATATGGTGATGCAAACGTACTTGATTATGACTTGCCTTTGAACTTTGAATTTTACATCAATCAAAGTGGTAATGAATGCCAAAAAATAAAGCTGGGGAAGCTGTGCTCCTGTTTTGAACTTTGAACTTTGGCAAAAGTAAATTCTGTTCATTTATTTTAAGACAGTTGTTTCCCTGCCCTCTTATTTTCCCCCATACATCAGAATTAATAACAAAATTTCATAACAAATAATGATTACTCCTTCAATGACTCACTGAGATACACTTTGGTATGTGTATCTATTGTTCTGTAAAGTTTATATATGTAAGAATTCAAGCAAGATTACAAACACAAAGTAAATTTATTATCAAAGCATATACATGTTCAAAAATTCAAAGTTCAACATTTAAAATTAAATTTATTATCAAGGTATGTACATGTCGTTATATGCTACCTCGTAATTCACTTTTTTGCAAGCATCCACAGTAGAACAAAGAAGTACTATAGAGTCAATGAAAAGCTACACGCAAAGACTGACAAACAACCAATGTGCAAAATAAGACAAATTGTGCAAATGAAAAGAAATACTGAGAACATGGGTTGTAGAGTCCTGGAAAGTGAGTCCACAGGTTGTGGAATCAGTTCCGTGTTGAGGTGAGTGAGGTTATCCACGCCGGTTCAGGAGCCTGATGGGTGAAGGGTAATAGCTGTTCCTGAACCTGGTGGTGTGGGACCTGAGGCCGAATGGTGGTAGTGAGAAGAGAGCATGGTCTACATGGTGGGGGTTGTCAATGATGGATGCCGCTTTCCTGTGGCAGCACTCCATGTAAACGTGCTCAATGGTGGGGAGGGCTTTGCCTGCGATGGACTAGGCTGCATCCACACAATATCCGTATTGTAAAGTAACACAAAAAAAATGCTGAACCTAGGTCGCACGGCAAAATAGTAGTGTTTGACAACCCATTGTGTAGAGGTAAAGAGCACCAGTTTACAAGGAAATAAAACACTACATATAAACCAATGGTATACATTTTTTTTTGTTTTGATCCTTTTAGGTCAACAATGAAACCTATTCAAAGCAATTGTTGTCCTAAACTCCCCTCCCCTCCATTATTTTTAACGTTGAAGGATCCACTTACTCAATAATTTACAACTTCATTATTTCCCTTTGATTTAAGCAGCAGCGAAAACTTCGACTTGTTTTATTATTTACCAAGTATGCGCATACCACATTGTGGGAAGAGATTACCAGATAAACCAGAGGAAAAGATTCATGGATTTTCTTTAGGCTTCCACACAGACGCCTGGGAACATCCAACCCAAAAATACACAGGGTAAAAGAGGAACATTTGGAATTTCTTCAGAGACATAAAACAATAACAAGCCGTTCCATCTCAGAATCAGAATCAGGTTTAATATCATTGGCATATCTTATAAAATCTGTTGTTTTGCAGCAGCAGTACATTGCAATACATAATCATTTTAAAGAACTATAAATTACAATAAGAACTATATATGAAAATTTTAAATTACGTAAGTAGCGCAAAAAGAGAACATAAAGAGTGAGGTAATGTTTATGGGTTCATTGGCCTTAATAGGTACAGGAGATGTTATGTTGAAGTTGCATAAAATATTGGTGAGGCCTAATTTGGAGTATTGTGTGCAGTTTGGTCACTTTTTTATAGGAAAGATGTAAACAAGGTTGACAGAGTACAGAGAAAATTTATAAGATTGTTGCTGAGTCTAGAGTACTCGAGTTATATGGAAAGATTGAATGGGCTAGAACTTTATTGCTTGGAACGTAGAAGATTGAGAGGAGACTTGATAGAAGTATACAAAATTATGAGGGGTATAGATAGGGTAAATGCAAACAGGCTTTTTCCATTGAGGTGGTGGGACTACAATTAGATGTCATAGGTTAAGGGTGAAAGGTGAAAAGTTTAAGGGAAATATGAGGGGAATCTTCTTCAGTCTGACGAACATGAGAGTGTGGAATGAGCTGCCAGCACAAGTGGTGCCTGTGAGCTTGATTTCAACGTTTAAAAGAAGTTTGAATAGGTATATTCTTGGTAGGGTTATGGAGGGCGATGGTCCTGGTGCAGGTCAATGGGAGTAGGCAATTTAAATGGTTCAGCATTGACCAGATGGGCTGAAGGGCCTGTTTCTGTGCTGTACTTTCTTATGACTCTGTGACTCTATTGCCATTCAGAAAAGTGATGGCAGAAGGAGAAAAAGTTGTTCATGAAATGTTGAGTGTGTGTCTTCAGGCTCCTGTACCTCCTCCTTAATGGTTTGAAGAGAGCATGTCCTGGGTAATGGGGTCCTTAATGATGGATGCCTCCTTCTTGAGGCAACAAGCCCACGCCACCCAATTACACCTATGTGACAAATTAACCTCCTAACCTGTATGTCTTTGAAATGTGTAAGGAAACTAAAATACCCAGAGTAACCCCATGTCGTCACAGGGAGAATGTGCAAACTCTTTACTGACAGTTTAAGGAACTGAACCCCCAATTAGTGCTCACTGGTGCCATAAAGTGCTGCGCTAACTGTTACTGTCAGGAAGCCTGTAATGGTTTTGAAAAACTCAAATTGACGCATTGGCAGCACACTGTGTAACTGACAGGTGGAAAACATCCACTCATCCGCTGCGGCAGGTACCTCCAGTTCCTCTTGTGGAAGGATCCACTGCTTCTGTATTGACCTCAAAACCCAGATTCAGATTTATTTATCACGTACTGTATACATGGAAGCATAGTGAAATACGTTTGTTTGCATTAACAACCAACTTACATAGAAACATAGAAAATAGGTGCAGGAGTAGGCCATTTGGCCCTTCAAGCCTGCACCGCCATTTATTATGATCATGGCTGATCATCCAACTCAGAACCCTGCACCAGCCTTCCCTCCATACCCCCTGATCCCCGTAGCCACAAGGGCCATATCTAACTTTATAAACCACCTAAGAATGCCAATCTATGCGAGGATTCAACAAAAAGGAAACTTGTTCTGGGTACTAATATGCTGAGTCAGAGAGCATTGGTGTATGAATATTTTATTTCAGAGATACAGCAGGGTAACAGGCTCTTCTGGCCTAACGAGCCCATACCACCCAATTACACCATGTGACCAACTAACCTACTAATCCATTTGTCTTTGGGTTGTGGCAGGAAACTGGAGCTTCCAGAGGAAATCCACATGGGTCACGGGGAGAACGTACAAACTCCTTACAGACAGCGGCAGGAATTGAACCTGGGTTGTTAGCATCATATTAGCATTATGATGACCACTAGTCTACCATTTACGGGATCTAAGCAAAATTTTCTTTGCTCAAATTAACTCTATGAAATACTTTGACTTTTTTATGCCCTCGCTATTTTTCTTTTGAACTATTATTTCAATTTTTATTGTAAATTTTAGTGATCTTTTTATGTCTTGCATTGTATTGCTGCCACAAGACAACAAATTTCATAACACACAGAAAAGCACGGCAGCGTAGTGGTTGGCACAACGCTTTACCATACAGACAACCCAGGTTCAGTTCCCATGCTGCCTGGGAGGAGTTTATACGTTCTCCCTGTGACCTCATGGGTTTCCTCCGGGTGCTCTGGTTTCCTCCCACAGTCCAAAGGCGTACCTGTTGGTAGGTTAATTGTTCATTGTAAATTGTCCCGTGATTAGGCTAGGGTTAAATCAGGGGATGGCTGGGAGGGAGAGGCCTACTCCATGCTCTATCTCAATCAATCAATAAATAAACAAACAAACAAACAAACAAATAAATAAATAAATGTCAGAAGAACTCAGCAGGTCAGACAGCATCTTTGGAAAGGTTTAAAGAGTCAACCCTTCTTCAGTACTAGACAGGAAGGGAAAGAAGGCAGAATAAAAAGGTGGGGAATGGGGAAATTTCATAATTTCAGTGATAATAAAGCTTATTCTGATTACTTTAAATGGTTAAGCAATTGCTTACATCAAAAAGTGTTTCTGTTGGAACTCGGGATACATGTTACGTTTAATAGTATAACAGCGAACTGTAAGCCATAAGAAAGAGGAGATGTAAAGAGTTTGAAATTCTCTTGGTGCTCTGCGACATTTACATTATGGAACAAGTAGAGAGCCCACTGTGTTTCAACAGCCATGACCAATTCCAGTCTTTGAAATTCCACACACAAGCGCCAGGTGAAAAGGTTTCCTGCAAGGTGTGAAGGCTCCACATTGTTCAAAGCTGCTTCTGATTTTGGTGTTAATGCAGGGGTGAGAGGGAGGAATCAATGATGGATTTGTGGTGTTTTGGTAACATTTGTCCTTCTCACATTGCAAGTCATTATAGTCCCAAAAATCACACCCTCAGTTATTTGTATCCACACTCCCCTCCCCCACTGTGTGAGCAAGCACTGAATCCCTGGGGAAGCATTTTTCCCACAATGGCTTGAGGACTTGTTCAAAGTAAAAGTGATTGCCTAGTAATTCCAACACGTAGCAATGCATTTTCATCACTGCCCCGGTGTGTCACTTGTGACCATTTATCAGCGTGGCATGTTATTCTGGAGAAAAACACACCACCCGATACACTGCGCTGTAGATCAGACCTGTGGTTGGAGCAATATGGGTGGTCTGTGCACAGTGTGTGAGAGGGTTGGCATCAAGTTTTCATTTCAGACACTGTCCTGTGACCAATATGTAAGTGACATTACAAAGAAGACACGGCAGTGCCTCTACTTTCTTAGAAGTTTGTGCAGGTTTGGCAAGTCATCTAAAACTTTGACAAACTTCCATAAGTGCATGGTGGGGAATATCCTGACTGGTGGTTTCACTGCCTTGTATGGAAAGACCAATGTCCACGAATGGAAAAACTGACAAAAAGTAGAGGATACAGCCCAGCCCATCACAGTCAAAGCCCTCCCCACCTCTGAAAATATCTACAAGGAACACTACCACAAGAAGGCGGCATCCTTCATCAAGAACCCCAACCAACCAGGCCATGTTCTCTTCTCACTGCTACAATGAGGAAGGAAGTTAAAGAATCTTAGTCAAATCAGGTCAATGTACATTAATGTTAAATATTGTAAGGTACATTACAGGTTAACTGGTGACCAGATGAGCTCAAAGCCTTCTATGCTCGCTTTGACCACCAGAACTGGGAGGAACCATCATGTACCTCCATGTCTCCCGATGATCTGCTGGGTGACTTCAAGAGAGGGAATCCAAAGAAGGCACTTGGTCTGGGCGGAGTACCTGGCTTAGTACTGGAGACCTGTGCCAACCAAGTGCTGGGTGTTTTCATAGATATCTTCAACCTCTCGCTCCAGCAGTTTGTGTTACCCACATACTTCAAGCAGGCTTCAATCCTACTGGTGCCCAAGAAGAGCATTGTCACCTGGCTAAACGACTGTTGCCCAATGGCACTTACATTTACAGTAATGAAGTGTTTTGAGAGGCTGGTGTTGAAGCATATCAGCTCCTGTCTGAATGGTGACTTGGGTCCGCTCCAATTCGCCTACTGAAGCAACAGGTCTACAGCAGATGCTTTCTCACTGGCTCTTCACACAACTCTGGAACATCTGGACAGCAAACATCATGATGCTCTTTATTGATTACATCTTGACATTTAACACCATCATCCCCTCAAAAATAACCAGTAAACTCCAAGACCTGGGCCTCAATACCCCCCTGTGCAATTGGATCCTGGATTTCCTCACTTGTAGACCCCAGTCAGTTCAGACTGGCAAAGACATCTCCTCCACAATCTCCACCAGCACAGGTACCCAAGGCTCTACTCGCTTTACACCTATGACTGTGTGGCTCCAACATCATATACAGTACAAGTTTGCTGATGACACCACTGTTGTGGGCTGTATCAAAGATGGTGATGAATCAGCATACAGGAGGGAGATTGAAAATTTGGCTGGTTGGTGTAGTAACAACAACCTCTCACTCAATGTCAATAAGACCAAGGACCTGATTGTAGACTTCAGGAGAGGGAAACCAGAGGTCCAAAAGCAAGTAACCATCGGAGGATCAGAGGTGGAGAGGGTCAGTAATTTTAAATTCCTGGGTGTCACTATCTCAGAGGACCTGTCCCGGACCCATCATATAAATATAATTGCGAAGAAAGCACAACAGCTCCTCTACTTCCTCAGGAGTCTGCGGAGGTTTGGCATGTCACTGAAAACCTTGGCGAAGCTCTATAGCCACGTGGTGGGAAGGGTGCTGGCTGGCTGCTTTCCAGCCTGGTATGGGAACATCATAACCTCTGAGCTCTTTTCTTGCTGCTATCATCAAGTAGAAGCTAAAAGAGCCTCGGGATTTCCCGGTGGCCAACCATTTCAATTCCAGGTCAATCCATGACCTCCTCTTTTGCCACGGTGTGGTTGTTCTCAGGTTGGAGGAACAACACCTCATATTCCATCTAGGTAGTTTTCAACCTGTTAGCAGGAACATCAATTTCTCCAACTTACAGTAATTGTTCCCCGCTCCCCCTTACCTCTTCTCCTCACCTACCTACCACCTCCCCTTGGTGCCCTTCCCCCTTCCCTTTCTCCCATGGTCCACTCCCTTATCCAGCCCTTTACCTTTTCCACCTTGCCAGCATCTTATCTCATCCCCCCTCCCACATCCACTGGGCTTCACCTGTCACCTTCCAGCTAGTACTCCTCCCCTCCCTCCCCCACCTTCTTATTCTGGTATCTTTCCCCCTCCTTTCCAGCCTGAATGAAGGGTCTTGGCCTGAAACGTTGACTGGTTATTCATTTCCATAAATGCTGCCTCCAGCCTCTTGTGTGTTGCTTTGTTGCTCGTTGTGTTCTGTGTGGTTCTGCTGAACGTTGTGGGCCTGCTGTGTTGGTGTCAGAATGTGTGGTGACACTTGTGGGCTGCCCCCAGCACATCCTTCAGTTGTGTTGGTTGTTAACACAGAAGACTCATTTCACTGTATGTTTCACTGTACACGTGATAAATAAATGACCCTGAATCTGGGAAGTGTTGTTCCTGAGCGTTGGTTTTTATTGTCAAAGAGATCGCTTACCTATGTTAGCTTCCAGGCACTTTAACCCACCTTACACCATCTGCTGCTCTCGAGGATTCTTCACAGGGAGCCCAGCACATTGTCCCTGAGACATGTGAGGGACAGGTTGTTAGGACGTGGAACACAGAGTATAAAATGCTACAGCACAGTGCAGGCCACTTGGCCCACGTTATTCCCTGTAGGACGAACGAGTAGTGCTGGTAGTGCTCTCTTCTCGCTGCTGCCATCAGGTAGAAGGTATGAGAGCCTCAGGACTCGCTCCACCAGGTTCGAGAACAGCTACTACCCCTCAACCATCAGGCTCTTGAACAGTGCTCTTTTAGCCAGGCATTTGACACTTCCTCATCAACATCTAGTCTATTCAGATCATAGCTTAGGTCTTCCATGGAGGGTCATGCTGTTCCATTGGTTAACTTTTTCTTCTATAGTAATAATTTCTTCATTTTTCTGGTTCTTTCATTTAGATTCTTCTTATCAAAATTGTATATGCTTGTGTGGTGTGCTGAATCCTGTTTTCATTGCTGAAAATATATCCTTAGAAGTTTTATCCGACTGTTATGTAAGTCTTTTCATGTCTGTTATTCCTCTTCCTCCTTCTGTCCTAGGTAATATTAACCTAAGTGCATTTGAGCGTTCTTGGAGTTTTCTGAAGTTTGTATTTTTCTTTGTAAATTCTCCAGAACAATCTTGGACCAACGTATTATGCAAGAAGAATATGATGATATTTGTATATCAACTGCGTTATATTTTTACTATTGAGCTCTGTTTAGCAGATCTTTTTAAGCCTTGAAGTAAATTCTGTTGGAAGTTTTCCCTTTATCACATTATGATCTATTTTCTTTCCTTGTTGATATCCCAGATACTGAAATGATTCATATTTATCCATCGGTTGTATTGTATCCTGCTGCTCTGTTTTGTATTCTATGAGCTCTATTGCTCCGTCCTTTATGTTTAATGTTCTGCATTTATCCAGTCCAAAATCCATGTTTATATCTGTTGAAAATTTTTCTACTATTTAAATTAATTGCTTTAGCTTTACTGATGAAGGAGGGTATAATTTGAAATTGTCCACATATCGTGTGTCCAAGGTATAATTCGTTTACTTGTCTCTGATTTGATACCTAACTTTTGTCCAATTCAGTAAATTAGACAGCAGGTTTAAAGCCAGACAAAACCACATTGGGCTTAAAGAGTCACCCTGAAAAATGCCCCGGTTTATTTTGATAACGGTGGTTGTTCTTTTTTGGTTGTTAATAGGTAGGTTATTACAGCACGCCGATGCCTCATCAGGTGACATAGGAATTTCACAAGTATTGGGTGTAGTTTATATCTATTAAGAACTTCTATTAACCATGCGGGTGGGGGAACAGATTCAAATGGTTTTTGGTAGTCAATGTAACAAGATGAGAGATTTCTGCTTTTCTGCCGGGCTTGATTTAGAATTACAGAATCTATTATCAGTTGTTCTTTACATCCTTTCATACCCTTATGGCATTCTTTCTGCTCTTCTATAAGTACATTGTGGTTAGCTAAGTGAGTGGTGATTAGCTGTGAGATACATGGTGTTACAATTTTATACATAGTTTGTGAACAAGTAATAGGATGATATTTTGATGAATCATTTGTGATTCCTCCTTTAGGCAAGAAGGGTCTCAGCCTGAAATGTCAACAGTTTACTCATTTCCATAGATGCTGTTGAGTTCCTCCAGCATTTTGTGTGTGTTGCAAGAGATATGTTTTACCTTCTCTCAAAAATTCAGGCACTTTTCCATGATTTTTAAGAAAATTGTTGATATTTATTAATTGATACAGATGAAGGCAAGTAAATGTTTTATACCAATAATTATGAATATTATAGGCATCCATTAGTCTCATGAGACCACGGATTTGTGCCTTGGAAGGTTTCCAGGGCGCAGGCCTGGGCAAGGTTATATGGAAGACCGGCAGTTGCCCATGCTGCAAGTCTCCCCTCTCCACGCCACCGATGCTGTCCAAGGGAAGGGCATTAGGACCCATACAGCTTGGCACCGGTGTCGTCGCAGAGCAATGTGTGGTTAAGTGCCTTGCTCAAAGACACAACATGCTGCCTCAGCTGAGGCTCGAACTAGCGACCTTCAGATTATCAGATCGACGCCTTAACCACTTGGCCACACGCCAACACTAATGAATATTATCACTGACGATACTTTCCAGTTGTGGGTATTTTTTATAAACTCTTTCAGCGTATCCTTTGCGTTCTCAGGTATCTGTATTCTGTTATGATTATTATTGTTTTCTTTGTATTTTTACAGTTTGTCTTCTTTTGCACATTAGTTGTTTTCCGTCTTTGTGTGCAGTTTTTCATTGATTCCCTTTATTTCTTCGTTCTACTGTGAATGCCTACAAGAAAATGAATTTCAGGGTAGTATATGGTGACATGTATGTACTTAGAAAATAAATTTATTTTGAACTTTGAAAGATTTTAGGTGAGGGAGTTTAAAGCCAAAGAAATGGTAACATTGAGGGAGAGGTAATCAGAGAACATTTCCCTCTGTGTCCTGTGGAGGGCATGGCTTATTTCAGTTGAAAACCACTTCCATTGTGCTGATTGGTTCATTTAAAGTCATCAATGCTCTTTTCCCATTGGTTGGCTTATGCGCCACGGCACCTACTTCCTGTTCCAGGCATTCTGGGGGTATAAAAGGTAGTACATGCACAGTGTTCACCCTTTTCCTTTTCTTTCCTTTCATCCATGAGCCCACTTCAGGCTGTGAGACGTGACCAGCACTGAAGGACCATTGAGAAAGAGCATTTCAGACATAGAAGGCCCCCTCCCCAACATTTGTTTAGTTAAGTATCTTCTCATAGCATGCTTACTACTTTGGTTCTCTAAGCCGGGGAGATTTAGCAGAGTATCCAATCAGTTAAAGGGTAACGGAATGTACAGCGTAGTGGTTTTGGATAGCTTAAATGAATGCTTGTTTAGCTAGAAGTCTGGTTTAGTGTTTCATTGTTCATTTTTAAATAAATACCTCACACATCCATCTTAAAATCTGTTTCTCCTGTTTCCCTCAGTGGATCCTCGAATCTGTCTCCCACATTACACACTGAAGAAGGAGGGCAATCTGCAGTCAGGACCACTAATTAGATTAGTTTTGTTTGTCACATATACGTTAAACATATAGTGAAATGTATCGTTTGTGTCAATGACCACAGTTCAGGGATGTGCTGGGGGCAGCCCACAAGTATCACCCTGCTTCCAGTGCCAACGTAGCATGCCCACATCTCACTAACCCTAACCCCTATGTCTTTGGAATGTGGAAATAAACTAGAGCATCACGGGGAGAACATACAAACTCCTTACAGTGGCGAGATTTGAACCAATGTCACTGGCGCTGTGAAGCATTATGGTAGTCGCTACACTACCATGTCGCTGAAATTTCTTTCTCAGGAGCATGCGGGGCTAGGGGGATGGGCTAATTAAATTGGATGATCAGATTAACTGGCTGGGGTAAGAAACTTTTAAGATGGCGTGAAGCTTCTGTTTTAATGGCCCTATAGTGTTTTTCAGAAGGGAACTTTTGGAAAAGGCAGATTACTGGGTGGGTCGTGACCACAATGGTTTTTCCTGCCTGCTTCTTTGTCCTGACACAGAGAGTCCTGCAGATGGTAGACTGCAGACAATGACCTTCTCTGCTGGCCTGAAACTTCGCTGTAATTCCTGTATATTGTGAGAGGATGCTGCACCGAACCAGACAGTAATGGCTGATGTGAGAATGAATTAAATTGACTCTATTACTTACATCCTTCACATACATGAGTAAAAATCTTTAAGTTACGTCTCTGTCTAAATATGCAATGTGCAATTTATAGTAATTTGTAATAAATATCATGTACAACAGGACAGTCAATATAACATAGTAATACAATTGTATCAGTGTGAATTAATCAGGCTGATGCCCTGGTGGAAGAAACTGTCCCGGAGTCTGTTGGTCCTTGGCTTTCATGCTGCAATACCGTTTTCCGGATCGTAGCAGTTGGAACTGTTTGTGATTGGGGTGACTTGGGTCCCCAATGATCCTTCGGGCCCTTTTTACACACCTGTCTTTGTAAATGTCCTGAATCATGGGAAGTTCACATCTACAGATGTGCTGGGCTGTCCACACCACTCTCTGCAGAGTCCTGCAGTTGAGGGAGGTACAGTTCCCAAGCAGTGATGCAGCCAGTCAGGATGCTCTCAATTGTGCCCCTGTAGAAAGTCCTTAGGATTTGGGGACCCATACCAAACTTCTTCAATAGTCTGAGGTGAAAGAGGTGCTGTTGTGCTTTTTTCACCACACAGCTGGTATGTACAGACCACGTGAGATCCTCTGTGATGTGTATGCTCAAGAACTTAAAGCTGTTCACCCTCTCAACCCCAGACCCGTTGATGCCGACAGGGGATGCTGTCTATGATGGCAGTGCAGAATTGAACCAGTATGTTCTGGGGCAGATGAAATTTTACCAACTGCTGCAGGAAGTACATCCTCTGTCAAGCTTTTTTGTTAATGAAGATGTCGTTCTCCCACATGAAGTGCTGCAAAATAATGATGGCCAGGAACATCTATGTTGAAATGGTGCTAACTGTAAGAGTTGTGGATGATGAGGGGTGGAGAGGAGACACATTTCACCTGAAGTCGATATGCATCTCCACAGTTTTGAGGGCATTCAGCTCCAAGTTGCTGTAAGTGCACCAGGACACTAACTTACTTACTTTCTGAGGGAACTTGGATTTGTCGTCATTAGCGTTTAGTCCAATGATGGTGGTGTTGTCTGCAATCTTTATCAATTTAACTGATGGATCACTGGTGTAGAGAGACAATAGGAGAGGGGAGAGACACAGGCCTGTGGAACACCAGTGCTGAGTAAGTGGGATGTGGAGTTGTGCTTGCCTAGTCTCACGTACTACCCACTGTCAGAGAGGAAGTTTGTGATCTACCTGCAGATGAGATGTGGTACATTAAACTTGGAGAATTTCTCTTGCAGAAGCTCAGGGATGATGGTATTGAAGGCTGAACTGAAATCAACTGGAATCCTCCCAAGGAGCTGAGGTGCTGTATTATGAAGTCCAGACCGATGTTAACTGCATAACCTACGGATCTGGTAGATCTGCAGACGAGCTGCAGCAGATCGAGAAAATTGAGTTAGGGATTTGAGAAGTGACACAACTATCCTTTCAAGTCATTATATCATTATGACTAATATTTTTACTTACTTATTTTTTTATTTATTGAGATGCAGCACAGAATAAGCCCTTCCAGTTCTTCAAGCCACGTTGCCCACCAATCCCCTGATTTAATCCTAGCCGAATCACGGGACATTTTACAAAGACCAATTAACCTACCAATCAGTATGCCTTTGGACTGTGGGAGGAAACCAGAACTCCTGGAGCTGATATGAATGCAACTGGCCTGAGGTCAAAATCTGTGATTTTGTGAGGACTGGAATAATAACAGATTCTTGGAGCATGCTGTGTCAGTGCATAATTTAGGAAACTGACTGAAAATGTCTGTGAAGATTGTGGAGAGGTGGTTAGCACAGTTTAAAGATGACAGAGGATACCAAGACAGGTTAAAATTCAAGGTAAAAATGAAGTTCATGAAAATGATTCCAGGATTGAATAGCTTATCATATGAAGAGCGTTTGACGGCTCTGGGCCTGTATTCGCTGGAATTCAAAAGAATGAGGGGCGACCTCATTGAGTCCTATCAAATGGTGAAAGGCCTTGATAGAGTGGATGTGGAGAGGATGTTTCCTTTGGTGGGAGAGTCTAGGACCAGAGGACACCGCCTCAGAATAGTGGGGCATCCTTCTAGAATGGAGATGAGGACGAATTTCTTTAGCCAGAGGGTGGTGAATCTGTGGAATTCTTTGCCACAGGTAGCTGTGGAGGCCAAGTCTTTATGCAGCTTTAAGGCAAAGATTGATATTGTCAGGGAATGAAGGGCTATGTGGAGAAGGCAGGAGATTGGGGCTGAGAGGAAAAATCAATCAGCCATGGTGAAATGGGTGAGCAGACCCGATGGACCATATGGCCTAATTCTGTTCCTATGATGGTCTTATGGGCTTCCGAGACACTATTGCAGCATGGGATGTTGGAGGTCAGAGTTCGATCCCGCCATCCTCGTTCTTCTTCTCAGGGGGCTGAGGACAGGTCCTCTGAGATACCACTGAGGAATTTAAAGTTGCTGACCCTCTCCATCTCTGATCCCCCGATGAGGACTGGCTCGTGAACCTCTGGTTTCCTCCTCCTGAAGTCAATAATCAACTCCTTGGTCTTGCTGACATTGAGTAAGAGGTTGTTATGGCACCACTTGGCCAGTTTCTCAATCTCCGTCATACGTGTTGATTCACACCGCCTTTGATTCAGCCTACAACGGTGGTGTTGTCAGCAAGCTTAAACGTGGGCACTGGAGCTGTGCTTAGCCACACAGTCATGAGTGTAAAATGAGTAGAGCAGGGACTATGCACACAGGCTTGTGGTGCACCTGTGCTGATGGAGATCATGGAGGAGATGTTCTGCAAGTGAGGTGAGTGAAGTTACCATGCTGTTTCAGGAGCCCGATGGTTGAAGACTTTCCACTCCTTCTTGTTTAGTTTTTTCTCTCTACTTTTGACCTATGACCTTTTGTTATGTTAAAGACACTGAATAGGTGCAAGTTTCTGTGGATATCCTGGGGCCAGATTTCCTCAGGTGTCTAAAGGGTAATGGCTGCAAAATGCTAATGTGCTAATGGCTCTTCAGTTTCTTGGGCCAGTTTATTTGGTTAATTGCTCACAGCAGGAAAACAGAAAATTTCTCTTACTTAGAATTTAGAGGCAACTGAGACAAGTAAAGTGGATTGTCACTGGGAGATAAAAATAATCCATACAACGAAAGGTTCAACACATTCCAACACATTTCCAGTCTTTGTCAGGAACAGAAACGCAGAGCATTAAGAAGTGACAGACAAAATTAAAGGGATGAAATACACATGTGCTGGCCTGAGGAAGATGATGATGTTACTGACTGTGCCCATCTTTTGGAGCACATATCAGAATCAGTCTTGTTATCACTGACATACTGCATATCATGAAATATGTTGTTTTGTGGCAGCAGTACAATCTTAAAGTCACAGTCAAAGAACAGAACTAGGCCTTTCGGCCCATCTAGTTCATGCCAAAGATGTACGGGTTAGGGTTAGTGAATTCTGGTGTCTGAAGCATACATGGCAGCATTTGAGGTCTGTCCCCGGCACATCCTTGGACTGTGTTGGTCATTAATGTAAATAACCTTCTGATGCATGCGTGATTGAATTAGGCTTACCTTTAAAATCTTCAAGTGTATCATTCTAACTTGCAAATATGTCATTAATTCTTCCATGCAGCGTATCAAGATTCTGGAAGACCTCACCCATCGTAAGGACTAATTACTATATCTTCATGAAGAAGTTCCCACACCATGATAATCTGGCCATTAGTTTGTTCACAGCATGTTTCCATTAGCAAACTCGTGATAAGGATAGAATAATCTGCCTTTAATTATGATGCTGATTTGAGGGATATATATACATTAGAAAACATATCTGACTAATTTCCTCAGTGTCTTTTAAAATAATGCCAAGGAATTTTTTTGCATCCACTTTAGAGGACAGTATGCCAATTTTGGGAGGCAGGGTGGAGATATGTCTCTACCAGAGGAGATGTAAGCTGCTTCTTCCCTCCACTAGCCTACAGGTCACCCTTGGGCAAGGTGTAGCACCTGCTTAGCACCCCGATTAGGGTGACATAAAGCTATGGGAGCAGGTGGTGGATGGTCGTATGAGGAGCTGGTGCATACCAGAAGTCCTGGTTATGTGACCACTGATGCCAGGCAGACAATCTCTGAAGAGTATTTATAATCACCTGTAAAGACACCGCCAAGACAAAGGCAGTGGTAAACCACTTCCGTAGAGCAATTTGCCAAGAACGATCATGGTCATGGAAAGACCGCAATCACTCACATCGTAAGACATGGCATACAATCAATGAATGACACCAACACAGCTATGCGTGTGGAGAAAGATGCCAGCTTCATCCAGAGCAGTGGAGTGACAGAAGACTCTCTGATCTACGGGCTGCTCCCAGTGACACACACGGAAACAGAAATCAAGTGCTGCTGGAAGACCATCAGCTTGGTGAATGGTCTGCTGGAAACTTGTTGGTGGGCCAGCACGGTGAGATGCCCACAGAAGAATGCTACCGACCGGCACATCCCAGGCTGCAGGAGTACGTGCTGAGGGATGCACTGAAACCTGGTGCGGTCACCACAGTGGCTTGGTGCGGAAGAACCACAGTATAGGGTTTCTCCGCTACTGGGGAGGGAGGGACCAGGTCGGGTGAGGAAGCCCTTCAATTATTCTAGTAGTGTACCACCCCAGGGGGCCACATGAGTGCAACAGTCCTGACGAAGGGTCTCGGCCCGAAACGTCGACTCTACCTCTTCCTAGAGATGCTGCCTGGCCTGCTGCGTTCACCAGCAACTTTGATGTGTGTTGCTTGAATTTCCAGCATCTGCAGATTTCCTCGTGTTTGCAACAGTCCTGCTGGTTTTAATACTATAAGACCATCAGATATAGGAGCAGAATTAGGCCACTTGGCTCGTCGTGTCTGCTCTGCCATTTCATCAAGGCTGATCCATTTTTCTTCTCAGCCCCAGTCTCCTCCCTTCTCCCTGTATCCCTTCATCCCCTGATCAATCAAGAATCTATCATCCACTGCCTTAAATATATGTAAAAACTTGGCAACGAATTCCACAGATTCATCACTCTCCGGCTATAGAAATTCCTCCTCATCTCAGTTCTAAAAGTTCATCCTTCTATTCTGAGGTTGTGTTCTCTGGTCTTAGACTCTCCCACTGTAGAAAACATCCTCTCCACATCAACTCTATCGAGGCCTTTCAACGTTTGATAGATTTCAATGCGGTCACTCCATTCTTCTAAACTCCAACAAATACAGGCCCAGAGCCATCAAATGCTCTTCACATGACAAGTTGTTCAATCCTGGAATCATTTTCATGGAGCTCCTTTGAACCTTCTCTAGTGTCTCCACATCCTTTCTAAAAAAGGGTCCCAAAACTGCTCACAATACTGCAAGTGAGGCCTCACGAGTGCTTTATAAAGCCTCAATATTACATCCTTGCCTTTATGTTCTAGTCCTTTTGAAATGAATGACTACATTGCATTTTCTTTCATCACCACTAACTCAACTTGCATATTCACCTTTAGGGAATACCGTGCAAGTGCCTTTGTGTCTCAAATTTTTGAATTTTCTCTCCATTTAGAAAATAGTTAACTCTTTTATTTCAAGCAACACACATCAAAGTTGCTGGTGAAGCAACTTTGATGCGTGTTGCTTGAATTTCCAGCATCTGCAGAATTCCTCGTGTTAACCCTTTTATTTCTTCTACCAAAGTGCATAACCATACTCTTCCATACTGTATTTCATCTGCCACTTCTTTGCCCATTCTCCTAATCTGTCTAAATCTGGTTCAGACTCTCACCTGGAGTCTCACTACACACTGCCTCTGTTTGTAAACCAACTACCTCATCCTCTTTATATTTTGAAGTAAAGTAAAGGCATCCATTAGTCTTGCGAGACTATAGATCTGCGCCTGGAAAGCCTTCACTCTCCAGGGCGCAGGCCTGGGCAAGGTTGTATGGAAGACCAGCAGTTGCCATGCTGCAAGTCTCCCCTCTCCATGACACCAATGTTGTCCAAGGGAAGGGCATTAGGACCCATACAGCTTGGCACCAGTGTTGTCGCAGAGCAATGTGTGATTAAGTGCCTTGCTCAAGGACACAACACGCTGCCTCGGCTGGGGCTCGAACTCACGACCTTCAGGTCGCTAGTCCAATGCCTTAACCACTTGGCCACGTGCCCACTTTATACTTTAAGTAATATAATAAAACACTACTTGACACATTAGCTGTAAATGTAAGAATAAAAAGACATTGCATAGTTTATTCCTGTAAATAATATCTTCATTATGTATGGTTTATTTTGATATATTAAAAAACAGAAAAACAATACCTTCATCAGCGTCGGTTACCTCCGCATTGCGATGAGGCATCAGGTCACATCCTGGTGTGAGATTTTACCCCACCAACCCACTTACTCAGAGTGATGAATGCAATCCACTGCAGCTCAGCTGTTGATGTCTTGGCTAAAGTTATAAAACTCTATTACTGAGGGATGGTGAAGGAGCTGGGACTCTGTTCCGATCTCTTTGCTTATGGTTGGATTCCTGCCTCAGTGTGTTCTGGGTTGCTCCTGATAATACCATAATCCTGTCATTATGTCAAACCCAAGAGATTATCAGAGAAGTTCTTTGTGAACTTTTGACAATTGCAGAGCTCAGCAGATGGGGACCACAGAGGGCAGCGTCTCTCCAATGGAAGAAGAGATTGGAAGAGAAGGGGAGACAGAATAAGTTGGTCATGGTTACAATGAACTCTTGCCTGAGCAAGGCCTTGGACCCACTGCCATTTGCCTAATGCTACAATAGATCTACAGTGGATGCAAGCTCACCGGCTCTCCACTCAGCCTTGGACTGTAAGAACATTCAGATACAGCCCAAGTGCAAGGAGAGAGACAGCGAGAGAGACTCTAATGAGATTTAATCATTATGAGATTCATTGACTTTAATGAGAACTGTTGTAGAATTTAAAAGAAAAACAATAAACACTAGGCCCACAGAGAAGTTAACTAAAACTCTCAAACTGAAAGTTAAGTGCCAACACTACAGCTGGAAACCAATAGTTGAATGCTAGATGAATACAGCTGCTTTCCAGCATCAGTAGAAGTGGTACTGGACAAAGACAAGGGTAAGCAGTGAGTGTAAGATGCTGCGCTTTCAGTCAAGCTCGACAAGAGTCCAAGGAAAAGACAGGAGTTAAATACCACCCTAATGAAAGAGTAGTTAGCTGGAATATGCATACTCATGAGCACAATTAGCAAATCTGTTGCACAGACGTCTGTGGGGGTGCGTGGGCCCCGCAGAAGAGTCTGCGTTTATAGACATGGACCACCTGGACAACAGCAATAACTACGTCAGGCTGCTGTTTATTGATTACAGCTCAGCATTCAACATCTTTGTTCCCTCACTACTAATCAACAAGCTTCAAATCATGGGCCTGTGTACCTCCCTCTGCAACTGGAACATTGACTTGGAAGAGCACAGTTAGTCCAGATCAGGGATAAAAGCTCCTCACTGATCATCAACACTGTTGCACCTCAATGATGCATGCTAAGCCTGCTGCTCCACTCTCTCTACACCCATGACTGTGTGGCTAGGCACAGCTCAAACGCTATCTATAAATTTACCAGTGAGACAACTGTTGTTGGCAGAATTTCAGATGGTGACAAAGAGGCGTATAGAAACGAGATTGATCGGCTGTTTCAGTAATGTTATAACAAAAACCTTGCACTTAATATCAGCGAGGAATTGATTGTGGACTTCAAGAAGGGGAAGTTGGAAGCACACACACCAGTCCACATCGAGGGGTCAGCGGTGGAAAGGGTGAGCTGAAGGCAGTGTGGACAGGGCCAATGAACTTAACCTGTTCTTTAACAGATTTGACATCGTGGCCCCTGCCCATCCCCCACATGAGCCATCTGTTGTCGGCCCCCAACCAACACATATTCCACTCTCCCCTCCTACCCCTCCTCGCAGTCCCCCACCCTGCTCTCATGACTATACCCCTTCCCCACACGAAACCACCACGGTGGGCTTCACAGCTGAACAGGTGAGAAGACAGTTGAAATGTCTCAACCCAAGCAAGGCTGCAGGACCGGATGGTGTCAGTACCAGAGTGCTCAAAGCCTGTGCCCCTCAGCTATGTGGAATACTTCGCCATGTATTCAACATGAGCCTGAGGCTATGAAGGGTTCCCGTGCTGTGGAAGACATCCTGCCTCGTCCCTGTGCTGAAGACGCCGCGCCCCAGCGGCCTCAATGACTACAGACCGGTGGCATTGATCTCCCACATCATGAAGACCCTGGAGAGACTTGTTCTGGACCTGTTCCGGCCTATGGTCAGGCCACACTTAGATCCCCTCCAGTTCACCTACCAGCCCCGACTAGGAGTTGAGGATGCCATCGTCTACCTGCTGAACCGTGTCTACGCCCCCCTGCACAAGCCAGCGAGCACCGTGAAGGTCATGTTTTTTGACTTCTCCAGTGCGTTCAACACCATCTGCCCTGCTCTGCTGGGGGAGAAGCTGACAGCGATGCAGGTGGATGCTTTCCTGGTGTCATGGATTCTTGATTACCTGACTGGCAGACCACAGTACGTGTGCTTGCAACACTGTGTGTCCGACAGAGTGATCAGCAGCACTGGGGCTCCACAGGGGTCTGTCTTGTCTCCCTTTCTCTTCACCATTTACACCTCGGACTTCAACTACTGCACAGAGTCTGGTCATCTTCAGAAGTTTTCGGATGACTCTGCCATAGTTGGATGCATCAGCAAGGGAGATGAGGCTGAGTACAGGGCTACGGTAGGAAACTTTGTCACATGGTGTGAGCAGAATTATCTGCAGCTTAATGTGAAAAAGACTAAGGAGCTGGTGGTAGACCTGAGGAGAGCTAAGGTACTGGTGGCCCCTGTTTCCATCCAGGGGATCAGGGTGGACATGGTGGAGGATTACAAATACCTGGGGATACGAATTGACAATAAACTGGACTGGTCAAAGAACACTGAGGCTGTCTACAAGAAGGGTCAGAGCCGTCTCTATTTCCTGAGGAGACTGAGGTCCTTTATCATCTGCCGGACGATGCTGAGGATGTTCTACGAGCCTATGGTGGCCAGTGCTATCGTGTTTGCTGTTGTGTGCTGGGGCAGCAGGCTGAGGGTAGCAGACACCAACAAAATCAACAAAATCATTCGTAGGGCCAGTGATGTTGTGGGGATGGAACTGGACGGTGGTGTCTGAAAAGAGGATGCTGTCCAAGTTGCATGCCATCTTGGACAATGTCTCCCATCCACGACACAATGTACTGGTTGGGCACAGGAGTACATTCAGCCAGAGACTCATTCCACTGAGATGCAACACAGAGCATCATAGGAAGTCATTCCTGCCTGTGGCCATCAAACATTACAACTCCTCCCTTGGAGGGTCAGACACCCTGAGCCAATAGGCTGGTCATGGACTTATTTCCTGGCATAATTTGCATATTACTGTTTAACTATTTATGGTTTTATTACTATTTATTATTTATGGTGCAACTGTAACGAAAACCAATTTCCCTCGGGATCAATAAAGTAAGACTATGACTATGAGTAACTTCAAGCTCCTGGGCATCGCTGTCTGAGAGGATCTATCGCGTGCCCAGTGCATTGATTCAGCCATGAAGAGGGCACACCTGTGGCTCTACTTCAGTAGGAGTTTGTGGAGATTAGTTATGTCACCAGAAACCTGAACAAATTTCTCCAGATGCGCTGTGGAGTTGCGTCACTGTTATGAATCGCAATCTTGTGATCCAGATGAGTTTACCCAGCCAGCTCCCTTACAGGCACAATCCTCTTCACCATTGAGGACATGTTCAGGAGGAGGCATCCAACACTAAGCACCCTCACCATGCAGGATATGACCTCTCCTCATTACTTCAATCAGGGGGGTGGCACAAGAGCATGAAGACCCACTCTCAACGTTTTAGGAACAGCTTCTTCCCCTCTGCTCTCAGATTTTTGAATGGTCCACGAACGCTACCTCAATATTCCTCGTGCACTTGTTAATTTTTGTAACATATGGTAATTTTTATGCCCTGCACTGTACTGTTGCCAGAAAGCAACAAGTTTCATAGCATATTGCAATGATAATAAACCCGATTCTGATTCACTCTGAGACTCTCTCATTTATCAATACAGTCTGATTAAAATTAGCTTCTCTTGGCCAAAGAGCAGGAAACTTGGCAGTAATAGTACTAGAAGTAAAGAATGCTGCCCTGGGGCAGCATGGTGATGTGGCAGTTGGCGCCAAGATTTACAGCACAAAGTGATCAGTGGTTGGGTTCAATTCCTGCTGCTGTATGCAAGTGTTTCTAAGTTCTCCCCATGGTCATGTATACCACGATGAACGCTGGCAATGTTGGAGCCCTAGTGCAGAGGAAAGACAGACTCCAATGTAGAGATAGTGACCAGACATTAATCATAAGAATTCCCAATGAACATTGGTGGCTCAGCTGATCAACACCGCGGGACATAATTTTTTTCCAACTTGGACCTTGCGATTAGCGTTAATCAGGCATCAGTTTAAATAATACAAGTAACGTAGAGTTCCTGAGCCTATCAAAATAAA
The DNA here is from genome assembly GCF_030028105.1 of Mobula birostris. Classification (NCBI taxonomy): domain Eukaryota; kingdom Metazoa; phylum Chordata; class Chondrichthyes; order Myliobatiformes; family Myliobatidae; genus Mobula; species Mobula birostris. The sequence continues at coordinate 12,046,942 of NC_092386.1, forward strand.
TTTAACAAACTTACTTGGAAAGCACCAGGAGACCTCAATATAAAGAGCGAGTCACTCGAGAAAAAGTCAAGGAACGATTAACGGCTCTCGTTGAACAACGATTAATCAAAGGTATTCTGGAAACCTCGGAGCCTCGCTCTCTCTGGTTCCTTGCACAGGCCCGAAGAGCTCATTACAGCCTGAGTTTCCTCCAGGTGCTCCAGTTTCCTCCCACATTCCAAGAACATATGGGTTAGGGTTCAATCACAAACGAGAGAAAATCTGCAGATGCTGGAAATCCAAGCAACACGCACAAAATGCTGGAGGAACTCAGCAGGCCGGGCAGCATCGATGTAAAAGAGTGCGGTGGACGTTTCGGGCTGAGATCCTTCGCCAGTACTGGAGAAAAAAAGTTGAGGAGTCAGAGTTAGAAGGTGGGGGGAGGGGAGGAAGAAGCACAAGGTGATAGGAGAAACTGGGAGGGGGTGAGGAATGAAGCAAAGAGTTGGGAAGTTGATTGGTGAAAGAGATACAGGGCTGGAGAAGAGGGTATCTAATAGGAGAGGACAGAAGGCCATGGAAGAATGAAAAAGGGGAAGGAGCACCAGAGCCAGGCAAAGAGATAAGGTGAGAGAGGGAAAAGGGGATGGGGAATGGTGAAGGGGGGTGGTAAAATGTTGCCTCACCCTGAAGGACTATTTGGGGCCCTGAAAGGTAGTGAGGAGCAGTTATAGCTGTTGTTCTGCTTGCAAGCATAAGTGCCAGGAGGTCACTGGGGAGGGATGAATGGTCCAGGGAATCGCATAGGAAGCAATCCCTGCAGAATGCAGAAAGTGGGCTGGAGGGAAAGATGTGCTTGGTGGTGGGATCCTGTTGGAGATGGCGGAAGTAAGTGAGCTGTGTGAATGCTCTGTTGACTTATGGACTGTTCCCAGCACAACCCTCGGACTGTGTTGGTCGTTGACGTAATATGAAGCATTTCACTGCATGAATCAATGTACAGTACATCTGACAAATAAAGCTAATCTTAAATCTTTAAACTTTTGAGCAGTGATTTGTGAATTCTGTAACACAGGGACATGTGGACTGCTGTTTCTTTGGGGATATGGATAAAATCAACTATATTTGGCAGAGTCCAGCAAAAAAAAGCAAAGTCCTCATAATGCCAAGGCTTATTATAAGAACTGGTGGGTGGAGGAGGACTAATACTGGATATTAAAAGGATTTAACTAATTTCTGAGGGTATTTACAATTGGCAAAATATACAGTGTATGCTGGGAAACAGAAACAGAATGGAAAAAATTGGAAAATAAATTTGTTGAAAACTGAAAAACAATGTGCCAGAAAATATTTGAGATGGACAATTAATTATCATCCATTTCTTGCAGGATAGAAAATTCAGACTCCAACTGTATGTCTGATGTCTTAAAGTTTCAATGTGCATTTATTGTCAATTTATGTATATAGAATACAACTCTAGAGATTCATCCTCACTCAGTCAGCTAGTGAAGTTTAAGAGACTACTAGACAGGTATATGGAGGAATTTAAGGTGGGGCTTATATGGGAGGCAGGGTTTGAGGGTCGGCACAACATTGTGGGCCGAAGGGCCTGTACTGTGCTATACTATTCTATGCTGTATGTTCTATGTTCTGTGAAACAAAGAAACACTATGAAACCCATTACAGAAAACATCAGAAACCCAACAAGCAAAAAAACTGTGCAAATAGCAAAAAGCAAGTGAACAACACATATAATGGCAAACACCAGATCAGTAGTATCCCTTCAGTCCAGCGATGCGCCACCAGCCGGCTTCCCTGAAACACCCCAGTCTGCATCGATCGCCCCGATCAAACTGCTGAAAAACAGCGAGATAAAAGAGTGACCAGAATCCAGGAACACAGGCAACATGATCTTCAAAGTCCCCCAAAACGAGTCCATAACTTTTCCGATCAATCCTACCAATGTGGATCCCAAGATTCCTGCACTTTCCTTCAACGGCAGCTCGGAAGAGGGAGAGGAAGACTGATCAAATGCAGGCAGATGGAGCCAAATACCCGCTGGTTGTCGCTCTCGTCCTCATTGACTTCAAACTCAATCAGAGAGAAGCAATGGAGTCGATCATGGGCTCACGTCCTCCACACCTCAATCGGAGAGAAGCAATGGAGTCGATCATGGGCTCGCACCCTCGACACCTCAATTGAAGAGAAGCAATGGAGCTGATCATGGGCTCATGTCCTTGACACCTCAATTGGAGAAAAGCAATGGAGTCGATCATGGGCTCGCACCCTCGACACCTCAGTCGGAGAGAAGCAATGGAGTCAATCATGAGCTTACGGACTTTCAGGCCACACACTCCACATCATACTTCACCAACCTCTGTTGATGTGACAAATGACAAATAAAGCAGTGTTTAAATAGCAAAATAGCAGATATCCTCTACAGCAGCTCTATCTCTGAAGCAAGCTGATTTGAAAGTAGGGACAACCTTTGCGCAAAAACATGGTGACTGGGTCTTCACTTGGACTAAAGTCAGCTACTGGAGGCAGGATTCTAGTTCAGTCACAACACTGTTATCCCAAGTTCCAACTGATGATGGCATTGTGGAGAGAGTAGAGACCAGTTAGTGTTTATGACATGGTGTCATACAGAAAGTCTGCTTGTGCTGTGAATCAATTATTCCACAGCTTGGACACTTCTCGCAAAGGATATGTTATCCAAATTGTTTGCTTGATTTGTTGAATGTTATAGCATTAACTTGCCTGAATATTGATGAAGAGAATCTGGAGTCAGTCCACCCCTTTCTGAGGAATTAGCTGGTTAACGGCATCCAGACATTGCATTCTTTGTGGTATCTGGCAGTACAATGACAGAAGTGAAGTTACTGGCCTTCATTCCGTATTGTAAGCATGCAGAATGGTGCTTCAGGTGAGGGTCAGAGGCAAAGATTAATGCAGATATCCACGGGTTACCAGCCACAATACTCTATTCTTCCAAAGTTCAAAGTTCGTGTCAATTTGTTATCAAAGTACATATATGTCACCATACACAACCCTGAGATTCTATTTTTGTAGGCATGCACAGTAAATCCAAGAAACACAATAGAATCAATTAAAGACCGTACCCAACAGGATGGGCAAACAACCAAAGTGCAAAAGACAACAAACTGCACAAGTACAAGACAAATAATAAATAAGCAATAAATATTGAGAACATGAGATGCAGTGTCCTTGAAAGTAAGCCCGAAGGGTATGGGAACAGTTCAGTGATGGGGTGAGTGAAGTTAACAACTATATTGAACAAATTAACGAAGCTGTATTCATTCAGAATAAACAGTGGAAATCAAGCCTTTCCTTTTTCAGACCAAGCAATCTTTGACTGATATGGTCAGCATTATCAGAATCAGGTTTATTAGCACTGGCATATATCATGAAATTTTTTGGTTTGTGGCAGCAGTACAGTGCAATACATAAAATCTATTGATCTGTCTATCTATCTATCTATATATATACCCTTTGATGCCCTGGCTAATCAAGAACCTATCTATCTCTTCTTTAAATACACCCAGTGTCTTGGCCTCCACAGCCGCTTGTGGCAACAAATTCCACAGATTTACCACCGTCTGACTAAAGAATTTCTCCGCATCTCTGTTCTAAATGGACGCCCTTCAATCCTGAAGTTGTGCCCTCTTGTCCTAGACTCCCCTACCATGGGAAATAACTTTGTTGTATCTAATCTGTTCAGGCCTTTTAACATTTGCGGTGTTTCTGTAAGATTCCCCCTCATTCTCCTGAACTCCAGGGAATACAGCCCAAGAGCTGCCAGGCATTCTATACCGCTAGAAATGAATGCCAACATTGCATTCGCCTTCTTCACCACCGACTCAACCTGGAGGTTAACCTTTCGGGTATCCTGCACAAGGACTCCCAAGTCCCTTTGCATTCCTGCATTTTGAATTCTTTCCCCATCTAAATAATAGTCTGCTCATTTATTTTTTCCACCGAAGTGCATGACCATACACTTTCCAACACTGTATTTCATTTGCCACTTCTTTGCCCATTCCCTGAAAGTATCTAAGTCTCTCTGTTTCCTCAACACCACCTGCTCCTCCACCTATCTTTGTATTATCAGCAAACTTAGCCACAAATCCATTAATCCCATAGTCCAAATCATTGACATACATTGTAAAAACAGCAGTCCCAACACCAACCCCTGTGGAACTCCACTGGTAACCGGCAGCCAGCCAGAATAGGATCCCTTTATTCCCACGTTTTCTACTGATCAGCCAATGCTCCACCCATGCTAGTAACTCCCCTGTAATCCCATGGGCTCTTATCTTGCTAAGCAGCCACATGTGTGACATCTTGTCAAAGGCGTTCTGAAAATCCAAGTACACCACATCAACTGCATCTGCTTTGTCTACCCTGCTTGTAATTTCCTCAAAAAATTGCAGTAGTTTAGTCAGGTATGATTTTCCTTTCAGGAAAACATGCTGGCTTTGGCCAATCTTGTCATGTGCCTCCAGGTATTCCGTAATCTCATCCCTAAAAATCGATTCCAACAACTTCCCAACCACTGACGTCAGGTCTATAGTTTCCTTTCTGCTGCCTCCCACCCTTCTTAAATAGCGAAATAACATTTGCAATTGTCCAGTCATCTGGTACAATGCCAGAATCTATTGATTCTTGAAAGATGATTGTTAATGCCTCCACAATCTCTCCAGCTACTTCCTTCAGAACCCAAGGGTGCATTCCATCAGGTTCAGGAGATTTATCCTCCTCAGACCATTAAGCTTCCTGAGCACCTTCTCAGTCATAATTTTCACGACACATACTTCACTTCCCTGACACTGTTGAGTGTCCAGTGTACTGCAGATGTCTTCCACTGTGAAGACTGATGCAAAATATGCGTTCAGTTCCTCTGCCATCTCTTCATTACAGTATCTCCAGCATCATTTTCTATTGGTCCTATATCTATCCTCAACTCTCTTTTACCCTTTACATACTGAAAAAAGCCTTTAGTATCTTTTTTGATGTTAGTCGCCAGCTTCCCATTGGCTTTGGCTCCCTTGTATGCCCTCTCTTTTGCTTTTACTTTGGCTCTGACTTCACTTGCCAGCCACAGTAGTGTCCTTCTTGCATTCGAAAATTTCTTCTTATTTGGTATATATCTGCCTTGCAGTTCCCTCATTTTTTGCAGAAACTCCAGCCATTGCTGTTCTGCTCTCCTTCCTGCTAGTGTCCCTTTCCAGTCAACCTTGGCCAGTTCCCCTCTCATGCCATTGTGATTTCCTTTCTTCCACCGATATACTGACACATTGGAATTTAGTTTCTCCTTCTCAAATTTCAGAGTAAACTGGATCATATTGGGTTCCTTAACCTTTCAGCTCTCTTATCACCTCCAGATCATTGCACTACATCCAGTCCAGCGCAGCTGATCCCCTAGTGGGCTCAACAACAAGCTGTTCTAAAAAGCCATCACTTAGACATTCTACAAATTCTCTCTCTTGAGGTCCAGTACTGACCTGGTTTTCCCAATCCACTTTCATGTTAACATCCCCAATGGTTATCATGACATTGCCCTTCTGATATGCCTTTTCTTTCTCCTGCTGTAATTTGTAATCCATATCCCGGCTGCTGTTTGGAGGCCTGTATACAACTGCCATTAGGGTCCTTTTACCCTTGCCATTTCTTAACTCAACCCATAGAGACTCTACACCTCCGATCCTATGTCATCCCTTTCTAATGATTTAATATTATTTCTTATACACAGGGCCACACCACTCCCTCTGCCTACTAACCTATTTTTCCAATACACGGTATATCCTTGGATATTCAACTCCCAATGACAGCCATCCTTTAGCCAAGTTTCAGAGATGGCCACGTCATACTTGCTAATCTGTAGCTGAATTTCAAGGTACAAGTGTATATACGGTACATACACTTAATGCCCACTTTGTTAGGGGCACCTTTACATCTGCTCATTAATGCAAATATCTAATCATCTCATCATGTGGCAGCAACTCAATGCATAAAAGCATACAGACATGGTCAAGAGGTTCGGTTGTTGTTCAGACCAAATATCAGAATGTGATCTAAGTGACTTTGACCATGGAATGATTATTGGCGCCAGATGAAGTGGTTTGATTATCTCTGAAACTGCTGATCTCCTGGGATTTTCACAGTCTCTAGAGTTTACAGAGAATGCTACAAAAAGCAAAAAACACCCAGTGAACAGCAGTTCTGTAGGTGAAAACGCCTTGTTAGTGAGAGCGATCAGATGAGAATGGTCAGACTGGTTTAAGCTGACAGGAAGATGAAAGTAACTCAAATATCGACTCATTACAACAGAAGAGCATCTCCGAAGGCACAACACGTCGAACCTTGAAGGGGATGGGGCTACAGCAGCAGAAGACCACAAACGTACACTCAGTGGTCACTTTATTAAGTACAGGGGGTATCTAATAAAGTGGCCGCTGAGTGAACATTTACGGTGCCTACAAAAGTATTCACCCCTTTGGAAGTTTTCATGTTTTATTGTTTTACAATATTGAATCACAGTAGAATTAATTTGGCTTTTTTGACATCGATCAACTGAAAAGACTCTCGTGTCAAAGTGAAAACAAATGTTTACAAATTGGTCTAAATTGAAAACATAATTACTCACCCCCTTCAAGTCAGTATTTAGTAGATGCACCTTTGGCAGCAATTACAGCCTTAAGTCTATGTGGATAGGTTTCTATCAACTTTGCACATCTGGGCACTGTGATTTTTCTCTATTCTTCTTTACGAACTGCTCAAGCTCTATCAGATTGCATGGGGATTGTGAGTGAAAAGCCCTTTTCAAGTCCAGCCATAAATTCTCAGTTGGGTTGTGGTCTAGACTCTGACTTGGCCACTCCAGGACATTCATTTTGTTGTTTTTAAGCCATTCCTGTGTAGCTTTGGCTTTATGCTTGGGGTCATTGTCTTGCTGGAAAACAAATCTTCTCCCAAGCACAGTTCTCTTGCAAACTGCATCAGGTTTTCCTCCAGGATTTCCCTGTATTTTACTGCATTCATTTTACCCTCTACCTTCACAAGCCTTCCTGGGCTTGCTGCCGTGAAGCATCCCCAAAACATGATGCAGGCACCACCAAGCTTCATGGTAGGGATGGTGTGTTATTAATGGGTTGTCGTGTTTGGCTTATGCCAAACATTGCGTTTAGTCTGATGGCCAAAAAGCTCGATTTTGGTTTCATCAGACCATATAATCTTCTTCCAGCTGACTTCAGAGTCTCCCACATGCCTTCTGACAAACTCAAGCCAATATTCCATGTGAGTTTTTATTTCAACAGTGGTTTTCTCTTTGCCGTTCTCCCATAAAGCTGTGATTGGTGAAGCACCCGGGCAACAGTCTCTCCCATCTCAGCTACTGAAGCCTGTAACTCCTCCAGAGTTGTCATAGGCTTCTCTCACTAGTCTTCTTACATGGTCACTCAGTTTTTGAGGACGGCTTGCTCTAGGCAGGTTTATCATGTTCCATGTTCTTTCCATTTCTTGATGATTGACAACTGTACTCCAAGGGATAATCAGTGACTTGGAAATTTTCTTGTATCCATCTCTGATTTGTGCTTTTCAATAACATTAGTGCAAAGTTGCTTGGAGTGTTCTTCATGGTGTAGTTTTTGCCAGGATACTGACTCACCAGCAGTTGGACCTTCCAGATACAGGTCCATTGGCTCCCCTCCTGTTTACCTTGTATACCTCGGACTTTAGATACAAAACTGAATCATGTCATCCGCAGAAATCCTCTGATGATTCAGCAAAAGTTGGGTGTATACAAGGAGGATGGGAGGATGAATACGGATTCCTGGTGGAGGAATTTGTCAAATGGTGCAAGCTGAATCATCTGCAGCTGAAGATCAGTAAGACAAAAGACGGACTTTAGGAAGACTAAGCCTGCACTGCTCCCTGTTACTATTGATGGTGAGGACATGGATGTGGTCAGGACATACAAGTACCTGGTGGTGCACCTGGGGGAACACCACCACAGAGATTGTGTACAAGAAGAGCCAGCGAGAGAGAGAGATAGGTATATATGTATACAGATATTCTGTATATCCCCTTTTCTCTCAATTCTTTTTCTGTCCGAACCCCATTGAATTTGGTGTGGCACAGTAGTGTAGTAACTAGTATCCCACTATTACAGCACCAGTGGCACATACTCAGTCCTGCCGCTGTCTGTAAGGAGTTTGTACATTCTTCCTGTGACACCACGGATTTCCTTTGGGTGCTCTAGTTTCCTCCCGCATTCCAAAGACACACGGTTATGGCCATACTATGCTGGCACCAGAAGCAGGTGACACTGTGGGCTGTCCCCAGCACATCCCCAATGTAAGCAACGCATTTCACTGTATGTCTTGATGTTTCGATGTATGTGTGACAAATAAAGCGATCTCTTATCTTCTCTCTAAAAGTCTGAGTTCGCAAATTGCTGCATATTATTCTCCTCACCGCTTACGTTTTACTTTTGTCTATTCCAATGTAAGAAGAAAAACTTTCTAGAGCACCTTTGAGTCTTTTTCAGACTATCCCAACATATTTTCCTCAGACTTCAGTTGTTGACATAAACACTGTATTTCACTGTTGTATATGCAACAAATAAAGTTAATCACTCTCTGAAAATCTCTTAAGCTCTTCATCTCAGGTTCTTAATATTTATTGCTTTTTATTATTATTATTTCCTTTTTTTTCTAACTTTTTATACTTGCACAGTTTTGCACACTGGTTGTCTGACCTGTTGGTCCCATTTTTCATTGATCTTATTACAATCATTGGACCTATTGAGTAAGCCCACAAGAAAATGAATCTCAGGGTTGTATATAGAAACATAGAAAATAGGTGCAGGTGTAGGCCATTCGGCCCTTCGAGCCTGCACCGCCATTCAGTATGATCATGGCTGATCATCCAACTCAGAACCCTGTACCTGCCTTCTCTCCATACCCCCGATCCCTTTAGCCACAAGGGCCATATCTAACTCCCTCTTAAATACAGCCAATGAACTGGCCTCAACTGTTTCCTGTGGCAGAAAATTCCACAGATTCACCACTCTCTGTGTGAAGAAGTTTTTCCTCATCTCGGTCCTAAAAGGCTTCCCCTTTATCCTCAAACTGTGACCCCTTGTTCTGGACTTCCCCAACATCGGGAACAATCTTCCTGCATCTAGCCTGTCCAATCCCTTTAGAATTTTATACATTTCAATCAGATCCCCCCTCAATCTTCTAAATGCCAGAGAGTATAAGCCTAGTCGATCCAGCCTTTCATCATATGAAAGTCCTGCCATCCCAGGAATCAATCTGGTGAACCTTCTTTGTACTCCCTCTATGGCAAGAATGTCTTTCCTCAGATTAGGGGACCAAAACTGCACACAATATGGTGACGTATATGTACTTTAATAATAAATTTACTTTGAAGTGCAAAAACTTGAACATCCAAGAGATTAGTCAAAATTAGGAAGAAATGGAACACCAGTCCATTGCAAATATTTAATAAAGTGATGTGTTATTTGAAGTCATACTGTAAAAGAACTCAATAAACTAATAAACTAAATTGTCCACTAACAAGAACATGAGGCGGCATAGTAGCGTAGTTGTTAGCACAATGCGACCTGGGTTCAATTCCCGCCGCAAGTTTGAACATTCTCCCCGTGACCACATGGGTCTCCTCCACAGTCTAATATGGTTGGTAGGTTAATTGGTTATTGTAAATTGTCCCCTGGCTACATTAGGGTTAAATCAGGGGATTGCTGGGCGGTGCAGCTCAGAGTGTTGGAATGGCCTACTTTGCATCGTATCTTAATAAATAAATAAAATCTGATTCCAGTCACGTCTGGAGTTTTCTTTGAAAAATGAAGTCTTCAACTGGTGTTGTAGTATTTATAAAAGCAGAAAGAGCCAAAGTGTAGGTGAACAGTCAACAATAGACAGAAAACTAACAGAGCTGAGCCAATGTTAGAGACCTCTCCAAGTCTGAACGAAAGCAGGCCAACCAGAAAAGCACTGACACTATCTATGAGAATCCGGTGATTTTTACACAGTATAAAAATAACTATTTGCATAAGTTTGGTTGCAATCCTAATATTTATAATTGCTGTGATCATCGGTACTTGCCTGTTCAGCAGCACGGTTTCAGTTTTTGGATGACAGCGAGAGAAACAATGGCTCTTTTCAAACAACTATGATCAATAGACTTGAGTTAATCATCACGACACATTCGGAGGCCCTAGGAGTAAATTAATGTCAGTGCAGATATCCAGTCTGGCTAGTGCCAAAGATCATCAGATTGTGTAGATCAAAAGGACTATAACAATTAAGAGTGTTCAAACACAATGTTGTCCATGTTTAGTTAAGGATTTACACTTAAATAGCCAGTATGATAGTCACTCATGGATATGTAGAGTATTATAAAACATCAAGGCTTCATATAGCAGGATTTTCAACCACAAAGTGACTAAAAGCCAAACGCACAAGCTGAAGAATATTAGGACATGGCTGCCAGCCACTATTCAGAAAAATAGTGGGATTAAGGGACACTCTGTGCTAAATCTTCTTTAAAAAAACATCAAATTTAAGCTGATTTCCTGTGCTATAAAATTGCACAGATGCCTATAAAGTCTGCCTACAAGTATTGTCAAGTCTGATGAAGTATGCATTTAGTGTAGATGTTTGCATTTTGTGCAATTTTGTGTGTCAAAGCAAATATGTTTGAAAATCTATCAACATGAATGCTAATAAAATAGTCATGATGATAGAGAGATCAAAGAACATCTTGAGACTTGAGGATAAGATCCTCATGGTAACTGCCATTTTCACAGTATCATTTACACATTATGTAAACTTAATTATCAAATTAATACATACACAATTAATATATATTTACAAAAAGTTATAGAGTCCATTATCAGTTGAAGAAAAAGGTAACTTATGTCCTTTTGAATTAATTAAACATAATGTCTTTGAGAGCTGTGAGCAGAGAGCAGAGGCCAGTCGGGGAACTGCTAGTCAGGGGAAGGCGGCAGAGTGCAAGTCTGCACTGTCCACCCAGTCTCCACTGTCCTCCCGGTCTCCATTCCCCTCCCAGTCTCCACTGTCCTCCAGGTCTCCATTCCCCTCCCAGTCTCCACTGTCCTCCCGGTCTCCACTGTCCTCCCAGTCTCCACTGTCCTCCCGGTCTCCATTCCCCTCCCAGTCTCCACTGTCCTCCCGGTCTCCATTCCCCTCCCAGTCTCCACTGTCCTCCCGGTCTCCATTCCCCTCCCGGTCTCCACTATCCTCCCAGTCTCCATTCCCCTCCCGGTCTCCACTGTCCTCCCAGTCTCCACTGTCCTCCCGGTCTCCATTCTCCTCCCAGTCTCCACTGTCCTCCCGGTCTCCATTCCCCTCCCAGTCTCCACTGTCCTCCCGGTCTCCATTACCTTCCCAGTCTCCACTGTCCTCCTGGTCTGCACTGTCCTCCCAGTGTCCACTGTCCTCCCAGTCTGCACTGTCCTCCTGGTCTCCACTGTCCTCCCGGTCTCTACTGTCCTCCCGGTCTCCACTGTCCTCCCAGTCTGCACTGTCCTCCCGGTCTCCACTGTCCTCCCGGTCTCTATTGTCCTCCCGGTCTCCACTGTCCTCCTAGTCTGCACTGTCCTCCCGGTCTCCACTGTCCTCCCAGTCTGCACTGTCCTCCCAGTCTCCACTGTCCTCCCGGTCTCCATTCCCCTCCCAGTCTCCACTGTCCTCCCGGTCTCCATTCCCCTCCCAGTCTCCACTGTCCTCCCGGTCTCCACTGTCCTCCCAGTCTGCACTGTCCTCCTGGTCTCCACTGTCCTCCTGGTCTCTACTGTCCTCCCAGTCTCCACTGTCCTCCCAGTCTGCACTGTCCTCCCGGTCTCCACTGTCCTCCCAGTCTCCACTGTCCTCCCGGTCTCCATTCCCCTCCCAGTCTCCACTGTCTTCCTGGTCTGCACTGTCCTCCCAGGCTGCACTGTCCTCCCGGTCTCTACTGTCCTCCCGGTCTCCACTGTTCTCCCAGTCTGCACTGACCTCCCAGTCTGCACTGTACTCCCGGTCTCCACTGTGCTCCCAGTCTCCACTGTGCTCCCGGTCTGCACTGTCCTCCCAGTCTCCACTGTCCTCTCGGTGTCCACTGTTCTCCCAGTTTGCACTGTCCTTCCAATCTGCACTGTCCTCCCGGTCTCCATTACCCTTCCGGTCTCCACTGTCCTCCTGGTCTGCACTGTCCTCCCGGTCTCCACTGTCCTCCCAGTCCCAGTCTGCACTGTCCTCCCAGTCTCCACTGTCCTCCCGGTCTCCATTCCCCTCCCGGTCTCCACTATCCTCCCAGTCTCCATTCTCCTCCCGGTCTCCACTGTCCTCCCAGTCTCCACTGTCCTCCCGGTCTCCATTCCCCTCCCAGTTTCCACTGTCCTCCTGGTCTGCACTGTCCTCCCGGTCTCCACTGTGCTCCCGGTCTGCACTGTCCTCCCAGTCTCCACTGTCCTCTCGGTGTCCACTGCTCTCCCAGTTTGCACTGTCCTCCCAATCTACACTGTCCTCCCGGTCTCCATTACCCTTCCGGTCTCCACTGTCCTCCTGGTCTCCACTGTCCTCCCAATCTACACTGTCCTCCCGGTCTCCATTACCCTTCCGGTCTCCACTGTCCTCCTAGTCTGCACTGTCCTCCCAGTCTCCATTCCCCTCCCAGTCTCCACTGTCCTCCCAGTCTGCACTGGCCTCCCAGTCTCCACTCTCCTCCCAGTCTGCACTGTCCTCCCGGTCTCCATTCCCCTTCCAGTCTCCACCGTCCTCCCAGTCTCCACCGTCCTCCCAGTCTTCACTGTCCTCCCAGTCTCCACTGTCCTCCCAGTGTCCATTACCCTCCCAGTCTCCACTGTCCTCCCGGTCTCCATTCCCCTCCCAGTCTCCACTGTCCTCCCGGTCTCTACTGTCCTCCCGGTCTCCACTGTCCTCCCAGTCTGCACTGTCCTCCTGGTCTCCACTGTCCTCCTGGTCTCTACTGTCCTCCCAGTCTCCACTGTCCTCCCAGTCTGCACTGTCCTCCCGGTCTCCACTGTCCTCCCAGTCTGCACTGTCCTCCCAGTCTCCACTGTCCTCCCGGTCTCCATTCCCCTCCCAGTCTCCACTGTCCTCCCGGTCTCCATTCCCCTCCCAGTCTCCACTGTCCTCCCGGTCTCTACTGTCCTCCCGGTCTCCACTGTCCTCCCAGTCTGCACTGTCTTCCTGGTCTCCACTGTTCTCCTGGTCTCTACTGTCCTCCCAGTCTCCACTGTCCTCCCAGTCTGCACTGTCCTCCCGGTCTCCACTGTCCTCCCAGTCTCCACTGTCCTCCCGGTCTCCATTCCCCTCCCAGTCTCCACTGTCCTCCTGGTCTGCACTGTCCTCCCAGGCTGCACTGTCCTCCCGGTCTCTACTGTCCTCCCGGTCTCCACTGTTCTCCCAGTCTGCACTGACCTCCCAGTCTGCACTGTACTCCCGGTCTCCACTGTGCTCCCAGTCTCCACTGTGCTCCCGGTCTGCACTGTCCTCCCAGTCTCCACTGTCCTCTCGGTGTCCACTGTTCTCCCAGTTTGCACTGTCCTCCCAATCTGCACTGTCCTCCCGGTCTCCATTACCCTTCCGGTCTCCACTGTCCTCCTGGTCTGCACTGTCCTCCCGGTCTCCACTGTCCTCCCAGTCCCAGTCTGCACTGTCCTCCCAGTCTGCACTGTCCTCCCGGTCTCCATTCCCCTCCCGGTCTCCACTATCCTCCCAGTCTCCATTCTCCTCCCGGTCTCCACTGTCCTCCCAGTCTCCACTGTCCTCCCGGTCTCCATTCCCCTCCCAGTCTCCACTGTCCTCCTGGTCTGCACTGTCCTCCCGGTCTCCACTGTGCTCCCGGTCTCCACTGTGCTCCCGGTCTGCACTGTCCTCCCAGTCTCCACTGTCCTCTCGGTGTCCACTGCTCTCCCAGTTTGCACTGTCCTCCCAATCTACACTGTCCTCCCGGTCTCCATTACCCTTCCGGTCTCCACTGTCCTCCTGGTCTCCACTGTCCTCCCAATCTACACTGTCCTCCCGGTCTCCATTACCCTTCCGGTCTCCACTGTCCTCCTAGTCTGCACTGTCCTCCCAGTCTCCATTCCCCTCCCAGTCTCCACTGTCCTCCCAGTCTGCACTGGCCTCCCAGTCTCCACTCTCCTCCCAGTCTGCACTGTCCTCCCGGTCTCCATTCCCCTTCCAGTCTCCACCGTCCTCCCAGTCTTCACTGTCCTCCCAGTCTCCACTGTCCTCCCAGTGTCCATTACCCTCCCAGTCTCCACTGTCCTCTCAGTCTCCACTGTCCACACGCCCTCCTCCCCCATTTTGTTTACACCAGCAGTCCATTTCAACCATTTATTCATTTAGAGATACAGCATGGAGTAGGCTATTCCAAATCAACAAGCTGCACCGTCCAGAAACCCACCTATTTAACCCTAGAGTAATCAAAGAACAATTTACAATGACCAATTAACCAACTGACTGACGCATCTTTGGATTGTGGGAGGAAAATGGAGTACCGGAGGAACTCCACTTAGTCATGGCGAGTCTGTATAAACGCCCTACAGTCAGCGGCAGAATTGTATTCCAATCTTGGATGCTCTGTGCATTAATAATCTCATGCTACTCACTACGCTACCATGGCGACCAATGTCATGTTAGTCTACGTTAGGATGCTGTTCATCGACTATAGCTCAGCATTTAATACCATCATTCCCAAAATCCTGATTGAGAAATTAAAGAACCTGGGCCTCTGGATCTCCCTCTGCAATTGGATCCTTGATTTCCTAACCAGAAGACCACAATCTGTGCAGATTGGTGATAACATATCCTCTTTGCTGGCGATCAACCCTGGCGTACCTCAGGGGTGTGTGCTTAGCCCACTGCTCTACTCTCTCTATACCCATGACTGCGTGGCTAGGCATAGCTCAAATATCATCTATAAATTTGCTGATGATACAAACATTGTTGGTAGAATCTCAGGTGATGATGAGAGGGTGTACAGGAGTGAGATATGCCAACTAGTGGAGTGGTGCCGCAGCAAAAGCCTGTCACTCAACGTCAGTAAGACGAAAAAGCTGATTGTGGACTTCAGGAAGGGTAAGATAAAGGAGCACATACCAATCCTCATAGAGGGATCAGAAGTGGAGAGAGTGAGCAGCTTCGTTCCTGGGTGTCAAGATCTCTGAGGATCTAACCTGGTGCCAACATATCAATATAGTTATAAAGAAAGCAAGACAACGGCTATACTTTATTAGGAGTTTGAAGAGACTTGGCATGTCAACAAATACACTCAAAAATTTCTATACCGTGGAAAGCATCCTGACAGGCTGCATCACCGTCTGGTATGGAGGGGCTCAGAAATCGTCAGCATCTGGGTGATACGATAGCATAGCAATAGCATAACGCTAATACAGTGCAAGCAACCTGGGTTCAATTCCCGCCATGGTCTGTAAGGAGTTTGTGTGTTCTCCTCGTGACTTTGTGGGTTTCCTCCAGGTGCTCCAGTTTCCTCCCATATTCCAAAGATGTACGGGTTAGTAAGTTAATTGGTCACATGGCTTATTGGGCTAGAAGGACCTGCTCCCATTCTGTATCTCTAAATAAATGAAGTAATCCTCCCCATTATGGACGCCTCAGAGATGGACTTGCAGTTCCCTGATTCTAATTTGTATTTCTGTGAACGTAAGAACCACTTTAGGTAACTCCTGTCTCTGAAAACATTGGAAATGTGACAAGGAACTCATAGAGTTCATTTAGTTGGGTGCAATACTGTCCCGACATAGACTTTGTCACTGGTCATTGAAGACCTTAGTATAAAATCAACAGCATATAATAACTGTTATCTCAGTCCTGGTGAAGGGTCTTGGCATGAAACATCGACCATTTATTCCTTCCCAAAGATGCTGCCTAAGCAGCCACATTCCTCCAGCATTTTGTGTGTGTTAATATAACAATGTATGCTTTCTCAAGCTCAGTAAAAAGGAGGGCAGGGGTGGTGTTGGTAGGTAGAAATCAAACATCTATCTTTGTGGTCCTACGGCTGTCAGAAGATCTCTCAACATGTCCTACACCTGCTCCCTTGTGCCATCTACCCTTGTGTGGAAGAGGTGGGAGTAGAGAGGGTGGTTCACTCTGAAGCCTGGGTATAACTGCTCACCACACAATTGTTGCATTTGCTTGGACTATCATATGGTTGTAAATTGGAAAAAGCCAATTCTAAAATCTATCCTAAAGGAAGAACTTCTTTCAGCAAGTTCAAGGGCAGCATTAAATCTTCTCTCTGAAAATAAACCCCATTCCATCAGCTTTTTCTCAAAGTGGGGATAAATTCATTTGCAAGGACTTTTCATTACATGTTCTTGATATTTATTATTTATTTATTTATTATGATTACTTTTTTCTTTCATATTTCCACAGACGGTTGTCTTTTGCATGTTGGTTGGTTGTCCATCCTGTTGGGTACGGTCTTTGACTGATTCTATTGTGTTTCTTGGATTTACTGTGTATGCCTGCAAGAAAATGGGCATCATGGTAGTGTGGTAGTTAGAACAACGCTTTACAGTATCAGAGGCCCGGGTTCTATTCACGTTGCTTTTGTGAGGAGTTTGTACATTCTCTCTGTGATCGCATGGGTTTCCTCCGGGTGCTCCAGTTTCCTCCCACAGTCTAAAGACGTAGTAGTTGGTAGGTTAATTCATCATTGCAAATTGGCCCGTGTTTAGTCTAGTGTTAAACTGGGGACTGCTGGGTGGCACAGGTCAAAGTACCAGAGGGCCTGTTCTTAATAAATAACAAACGAAACTCAGTGTTGTACACGGTGACATATATGTACTCTGATAATAAATTTACTTTGATCTTTGAAGTTTGGTATTTTCTTAGGCCACTCTTATATTGATTAATTTTCATTTAATAGTTGCAGCAAACATTGCAAATTGTACTTAAAGTATTCCAAAAGTAGTCTTATCAATGAGTTATGGCTAACCTGTTTTGAGTTGTAATTAAACAACTGTGATCTTAAGGCCGGAGTAGCTGACATTTACTGCACACAACTTCCATACAAAATCCTTTCTGCTACTCATAATTTACTTTAGACTCTCTTCATTGCTCCATTCTCTTTGTGCTGGTTATCTTGGCGGAGAGCTTGAAGTCCTCTCCAGCTTTTAATGCATCAGCAGTGACAGCTTCCAGATTAGCATTCTTCAAAGAAATGGAAAGAAAACCTGAACAGATTCCTGTGAAATTTTATGGCTGCAAATTATCATATGCACATATAACTTCTAGACCTTACATCAAATAGTTGATGTTAGAAAATATCTCTGCTACTTGCACTTCTGAATTAAATGCAACCTTATGCTGTTTAAAGTGTGAATAAGCAAGAAACTTCTCTCTAGAAATCCATAATGTTTAAAAAATATACTAAATCATAGAGACATAGAAAAATATAGCACAGAACTAGGACTTTGGCCCACCTAGTCCATGCCAAACAATTTAACCTGCCTACTCCCATCGACCTGCACTGGGACCACAGCCTCCTATACCCCTTCCATGCATGTACCTATCCAAACTTCTCTTAAACATTGACATTGAGCTCTCATGCATCACTTGCGCTGGCAGTTCGTTCCACACTTTCATGACTCTCTGAGTGAAGAAGTTTCCCTCATGTTCCACTTAAACTTTTCATTTTTACCCTTAACCATCACCTTCAGTTGTAGTCTCATTTATCCACAGTGGAAAAAGCCTGCTTACATTTACCTTGTCTATACTCCTCATAATTTTGTACACCACTATCAAATCTCCTCTCAATCTTCTATGTTCCAAGGATATCAGAAGCAGGTTTATTATGGTGTCTAATATGATGTGAAGTTTGTTGTTTTGTGGCAGCAGTACAAAGCAAAGACATAAAATCACTATATATTACACAACATATAGCACAAAAATTAATAACAAGGTCGTGTTCATGAACGATTCGTAAATCTGATGATGGAGGGGAAGAAGCTGCTCCTAAATCATTTAGTTTGAGTGTTCAGGTGCTTATACCTCCTCCCTGTTGGTAGTGATGAGGAGGGGATGTCCCAGATGGTAATGCCCTTTGGTGATTGATGTCTCCTTCTTAAGACATCACCTTCAGAGGACCTCCTCAGCGGTGGGGAAGGTTGTGCCCATGATGGAGCTGGCCGCATCTACAACCCTCTTGTGATGCTGTGCATTGGAGGCTCCATCGAATGCTCCCCACTGTACATCGCTAGTATATATAAGTACCTCTTATGCCGTACTGTACATCACTAGTATATGTAGGTACCTCCTATGCCGTACTGTACATCACCAGTATATATAAGTACCTCCTATGCTGTACTGTACATCGCCAGTATATGTAAGTATCTCCTGTGCCGTACCGTACATCGCTAGTGTATATACTTTCTATGCTGTACTGTACATCATAAGAACTGAACTCATAAAACATAAAAGCAGAATTAGGTCAATCAGCCCATCGAGTCTGCTCTGCCATAGCTGATTTACCTTCCCTCTCAGCCCCATTCTCCTGCGTTCTCCCTGTAACCTTTGCATCCTTACTAATCAAGAACCTATCAACCTCCACTTTAATTATACTCAGTGACTTGGTCTCCTCAGCTGTCTGTGGCAATGAATTCCACAGATTCACCCCCTCTAGCTAAAGAAGTTCCTTCTCATCTCTGTTCTAAAGGAACATCCTTCTATTCTGAGGCTGTGCCATCTAATCCTGAACTCTGCCACCGCAGTATTGGAAATATCCTCTCCACGTCCATTTTTCCTAGGACTTTTAATATTTGATAGTTTCAGTGAGGCTCCCCTCATTCTTCTAAGCTCCAGTGAGTACAGGTCTGGAGCTGTTAAAGGCTCCTCGTATATTAACCTTTTCATTCCTGAGATTATTCTCATGAACCTCCTCTGGATCCTCTATAATGCTGGCACATCTTTTTTCAATTAAGGGCCCAATTGCTAACCCTCCATTTGCCTCTCTTATACCGTACAAGATGATGAGAGGCATAAATTGAGTGGATGCCCAGCTCCTTTTTCCCAGGGTGGAATCGGCTAAGATGAGGGGCATAATTTTAAGGTAATTGGAGGAAAGTATAGAGGGATATTAAAGGTAAGTTTTTTTACATGGAGTGGTGAGTGCCTGTAACGTGCTGCCAGGGGAGGTGGTAGAGGCAGATTCTGATATTTTGGCTGTTCTCCTACCTACGTGCAGGCAGAAACTAAAGAGCAGAGCTCCAGAGACTAGGACAGCAAAGAGGTGGTTGAAAGATGCAGAGGAACGGCTATGGGATTACTTCAACTCGTGGACTTGACCATGTTTAAGGACTCATCTGTAGATTTGAATGAATACACCATGGTCGTCACGGATTTTATTAAAACAGTTGTAGACAAGTGTGTCCCCACAAAATCATTCAGATTCTTCCCCAACCAGAAGCTTTGGATGAACCATGAGATCTGCAATCTGCTGCAGGCCAGATCAGAGGCATTCAAGTCTAGTGGCCAAGAAGGTTACATGTGGTCCAGGTATGATCTCCGGAAATCCATCTCATGAGCGAAGTGGCAATTCTGAACAAAACTTGAATGAACGGAGGATGCTCGACAGTTGTGACTGGGCTTGAATGCTATCACCCCTTCTAAAGTAAAATCAAGTGACATAGGCGACAGCAGGGCTTCGCTTCCAGTTGAGCTCAATGCCTTCTGTGCTGGCTTTGACCATCAAGACATGGAGGAACCATCACAAACTCCCACAGCCCCGATGATCCTGTGATTTCAATCTCTGAGGCCGACGTGTAAGCAACCTTCAGGAGGGTGAACCCACGAAAAGTATCCAGCCCAGATGGATTACCTGCCCAATAAACAAAGACCTGTGCTGATCAACTGGGTGGTGTGTTCACTGATATCTTTAACCTGATGCTTCAGCAGTCTGGGTTACCCACCTGCTTCAAGCTGGCCTCAATCATACCGTGACTAAGAAGAACACGGTAACCTGCCTCAATGATTATCGTCCATTACCACTTATATCCACTGTGATGAAGTGCTTTGAGAGGTAGATGATGAAACATGACAACTACCACCCTGAGAAATGACTTCGATCTGCTCCAATTTGCCTACCAGCTCAATAGGTCTACAGCAGATGTCATTTCATTGGCTCTTCGCTCAACCCTGCAATATCTGGGCAGCAAAGATATATACATCAGGATGCCCATTATTGACTACAGCTCGACATTCAATACCATCATCCCCTCAAAACTAATCAATAAGTTTCAAGACTGTGGCCTCAATACCTCCTTGTGTAATTGGATTTTCAATTTCCTCACATGCGATCAGTTTGGATTGCAACAACATTTCTTCCACAATCTCCATCAGCACAGGTGCACGACAAAGATGTGTGCTTAGCCCCCTGCTCTACACGCTTTATAGTTCGTACTTATGACTGTGTGGCTGAGTACAGCTCCAATGCCATATTTAAGTTTGCTGATTGGTCTTTGGTCAAATCAAAGGTGGTGACGAATCGGCATCTAGGAGGGAAATCGTAAATCTGGGTGTGACAACATCCTCTCACTCAATGTCAGCAAGACTAGGAGCTGATTATTAATTTCAGGAGGAAACCAGGGGTTCAAGAGCCAGTCCTCATTGTGAGATTAAAGGTGGTGAGAGTCAGTAAATTCCTCAGTGTTATCATTTCAGAGAACTTGTCCTGGATCTAGCAAGTAAGTGCAATTATGAAGAAAGCACAGAACCACCTCCACTCCTTTGACGCTTACAAAGATTTGGCATGACATCCAGTACTTTGATAAACTTCTATAGGTGTGTGGTGGAGAGTATATTGACTGGCTGCACCAGAGCCTGGTACGGAAACACCAATGCCCTTGAACAGAAAATCCTGCAAAAAGTAGTGGATACGATCCAGTCCATCATGGGTAAGGCTCTCTCCATCACTGAGCACATTTACACGGAGCGCTGTCACAGGAAAGCATCCTCCATCATCAGGGACCCCCACCAGCCGGGACGTGCTCTCTTCTTGCTGCTACCATCATGAAGAGCCTCAGGATTCACACTACCAGGTTCAGTAACAATTATTACCCCTCAACCATCAGGCTCTTGAACCTCTGGGAATAACTTCACTCAACTTCACTTGCCTAAAACCTACGGAATCACTTCAAGTACATTTCATCTAGCGTTGTCAAAATTTATTGCTTATTTATTTATTATCATTTTTTCTCTTTCGTATTTGCACAATTTGTTGTCTTTTGCACTTTGGTTGTTTGTCCATCTTGTTGGGTGCAGTCTGTCATCAATTCTATTATGGTTCTTGGATTTACTGCGTATGCCTGCAAGAAAACATATCTCAAGAGTTATATATGGTGACTTAAATGTACTTTGAGAATAAATTTACTTTGAACTTTATCAAGTCACCTCTCATCTTTTGTTGTTCCGAACTGAAAAGCCCTTGCTCGCTCAAACTTTCTTCATAAGGCATAAGACACACAAATAAAAAAAGTTTATGTGAGTAACAAGAGACTACACTTGCCGGTTAATTAAGAGTTATGTATCCATCATTGACAAAAATATTAAGATTTTAAAAGGCTTTAAGTCTTTAGAAGAGACTTACCAGATGCTACCTATCTGCCTTCCCCTCACCTCATCTCACTTATCACCTACTACTTCCTCTCCCTCCACCTTCTTGTTCTGAATTCAGCCCCCTTGCTTTCCAGTCGACTGTTTATTCATTTCCATAGATCCTGATGCCTGACCTGCTGAGTTCCTCCAGCATTTTGTGTGCGTTACTTAACAGATGCTTCCTGGATTAGACCGTAGGAGATATAATGAAAGATTGGGCAAACTTGCGTTGTTCTCCCCAGACCATTGCAACTGACAGGAGATCTGACAGAGGCATTTACAATTATGAGAGACAAAGATAGGGTAAACAATCAGAAGCTTTCTTCAGGGTAGAAATGTCAAACACCAGAGAGCATGCTTTAACATTCGAGGGTGGAAGTTTAGAGGTGATGGTATTTGGCAAGATTTCTCTACAACAGAGAGCGGTAGGTGCCTGGAGTGGGTTTATTTGTTTACTTAGCGACACAGCACAGGATAGGCCCTTCTAGCCATTTGAGCCACGTCGTCACAGTAACCCCTGACAAACCCGATTACCCCTAAACCCACACATTTCACACAGTGGATGTACGGAGATTCCTTTCAGAATGGCGCCAGAACTGAACTCTGAACTCTGGAATGCCTCGAGCTGTGAGGGCATCGTGCTCACCGTGGCACCCACGGGTTACCAGGGGTGGTTGTGGAAGCAGGCAGTTTGGTAGAGCTTAAGAAGATAGACACATGAATATGAAATGAGTGGAGTTATATTGATGTAGTCGTAAAGTAATTGAGAACTACAGCACAAAAAAAGACCCTTCAGCCCATCTGGTCTGATACACAGGACACAGGAGGAGGACATGTAGTATAAATCAGCATCAAGAACAGCACAGCATTACAGGCTGAATAGCCTGTCTAGTGCTGTACTGTTCTAGGTTCTATGTTCTTGATGAATGTTATATTGAAAAAATATTGTAGGTCGTTGAAATTTCCCATGTTATTTTTGTGAATATTGGGTGATGTCTACTACACAACCAGCTGTACCTCTCACAAAGTCTGCATTTCAGGATAAGCAATGCATGTAGTTTATTTGGTATTCTCAGCATACATCATCCATTTACAAAAGAAAGGGGGTTTAGATATTGTCAAAAAGATTATCTGCTTCGACAGTGTTGGGCAACGTTGACAATGATTGATTGTCTTCATCCTGATTATTGCTGATTGATGAGCCAGGACTCACAGGGCATGACCTGCAACATAATCACAAAAATAAATGATAAACAACAGTAGTTCAATTGTAATGATTTTTGCTTTGGATACTAATGACTGCATCTCCTGCATGGTCAAAAAAGTACTGACGACCAGTATTTGTCATTGAAACTTCTCAATATTATAATATAAAACAGTCCCCATTAAAAGCATAGTCCCAAGAGATTCTGGAGATCTTGTCCTGTTGAAGAATCCTGGTCCAAAATGTCAGCTGTTTATTCTCCTCCACAGACGCTGCCTGACCTGTTGAGTTCCTCCAGCATTTTACTGTCTCTTGCTCCAATTAAAGGAAAGTTGAAATTTAGGAATCATTTGGAAACTAAATGTTGGAATTTCTTAAGAGCATTACAGCTCAGAAATAGGCCGTTTGGTCCATTCAATCCCTGCTGAAATGCTTTTCCATCGAGCAGCACCTGGACCATAGCTCTCCATATTCCTCCTATCCATGTACTTATCCAAACCTCTATTAAATGCTGAATCATACCAGTATCCGCCACTTACACTGGCAGCTCATTCTATATTCTCACCACCCTTTGAGTGAAGAAGTTCCCCATTAGGCTCCCCTTAAATATTCCGCCTTTCATCCTTAACCTATGAGCTCTACCCCAGTGGAAAAAGCCTGCTTGCATTTACCCTATCTATACCCCTCATAATTTTGTACATCTCTACCAAATCTCCTCTCATTGTAGATGCTTCAGGGAATAAAGTACTAAGCTATTCAACCTTTCTCTATAACCCAAGTCCTCAAGTCCAAGCAACATCCTTGTAAACTTTCTCAGCACTCTTTCAATCTCATTGACATCCTTCCTGCAGGTAGGTGACCAGAATTGCACACAATACTCCACATTTGGCTTAGTTATTCATTTAATTTTAACCCACGGAAGAAATCTGTCATGAAGTGATAAAGAAGTGATGGTGGGGGATGTGGAGGGGTGGCTAAGTGGGTGGAAGTGTTGATCAGTCTTACTTAATAACTGTAACTACTTATTAACTGTTTTTGAGTCTGGTGGTCTTGGTGAGGATGCTATGTAGCCTCCTCCCTGATGGGATAAACAGTCCATGAACAAGGTGGGTGGGATCCTTCATGATATTCCTGGCCTTATTTATTGAGATACAATGAGGAATACGCCCCTCGAGCCACACCACCCAGCAATCTCTCAATATAATCCTAGCCTAATCACGGGACAATTTACAATGACCAATTAACCACGCCCTTGGACTGTGGGAGGAAACCAGAGCACCTGACAGAAACCCACACGCTCACGGGAGAATGTACAAACTCCTTACAGACAGTGGCAGGAATTGAACCTGGGTCACTGGTACTGTAAAGTGTTGTGATAACCTGATAACCACTATGCTACTGTGCTGCCCCTTTCTGTATATATGACTTTGATAGTGGGTAGGCTGGTGACAGTAATGTGTTGGGCAGTTTTGACAACCCGTTGTAGAACCTTTGTATCCGCCACAGTGCAATTTTTGTACCATGCACACACAACGCATATTACCACAAGCAAACAGGTGAGTCTTGGTTAGCTTGGGTGCACTGGTAGAAGAAGGTTCTGGTCTTGAACACACACATGTGGCTGTGAATATCACAGTAAAAACCAGGTGAGATGGCTAGATGTGTGCTGCTGAACTAGGTGCTCGGCAGAATGTTCAGAACAATCTGACAGTTTCATCCAGCATAATCAGTTCAATGATTATCATCTCCCAGGTGTTGTGGTAAACATACAAGATTTTAAATTGGTCTTTGGTATGTCTCTGCAGTATTTCACCTAATAACGTCTGGTGAAAAATTAGAAACAGCTCTGAGAATCTAAACAGGCAAGCAGACAATGTATTGAGACAAATTCAAATGTACCTTTTGGTCATGGTTGTATTTTCAAGCAAAGATTAGCTTTATTTGTCAAGTGTACATCGAAACATACCGTGAAATGCATTGTTCTGTATTAATGACCAACACAGTCCAAGGTTGTGCTGGGGGCAGCCCACAATTGTTGCCATGCTTCTGGTACCAACATAGCATGCCTACAACTCCTTAAACCTAACCTGTACAATCAGAAATGTGGTAGGAAACTGGAGCATCCGAAACCCATGTGGTCACAGGAAGAACGCACAAACTCCTTATAGATAGTGGCAGAAATTGAATCCCAATTGGTGATTACTGGTGCTGTACAGTGTTACACTAACTGCTATGTGATTGCGTTGCCAATAGAATAGTATATTTTCAGTTATACCTCACGATCTTGGGATGTCAGGATGTTTAATATCTATTTGACATTTTACAAATAGTTATAGGAGTGCACATATTTACTATGGAAATATGAACAGTACTGAAGAGCAACATTAATATTTACAACAATTTTCCTGATTAAATTGAAATTATTAAATAATCTATGATAAACCAACATACTGAACAAATGGTTTCTGCCAGACCTTAAGCACATGTCTGCATATGACAAATTTAAAAGGTCAAAGACAATTTAGCACTACTCTAGATTACACCGTTATCCCTGCACTAGTCTAATGCTTGGCACTCGTTGTTATATCTATTATTACCATGTACAATGTGAATAAGAAATTTCAATGTACCCTGGTATACATCACCAATGAACTATTATTATCCAATCTAACAAAGTTTCCACAGTGACAAAGATGTAAGATCATAAGCTTAGTGCTAAATTGTCCTAAATCTTTAGGAGGAGAATTAGGCCATTTGGCCCATCGAGTCTGCTCCGCCATTTTGTTGTGGCTGATGCATTTTTCCTCTCAGCCCCAATCTCCTGCCTTCTTCCTGTATCCCTTCATGCCCTGACTAATCAAGAATCTATCAACCTCTGCCTTAAATATACCAAATGACTTGGTCTCTACAGCTGCCTGTGGCAACGAATTCCAGAGATTCATCACTCTCTGGCTAGAGAAATTCCTCCTCATCTTCGTTCTAAAAGGAGGCCTCTAAGTTCTGAGACAGTGTCCTCTGGAGTTAGACGGCGTCGAATATTTACGGATCAGCTGTTTGAGTGGTTTTGCAACAACTGCGGATGTGGCCAGCAGCCATCGACACAGCACTGACTCGGAGGCTGTGGACACAGCCATTGGCTCCTGGACCGCTTTCACTTGCCTTGGCGGCTCGTGGCTGTGGACTCACTTTTGGGGATTCTGCGGTTTGATGTTTAATGTTCTGTGTGTTATTTGTTCACTTTTTCTTGTTTGCATGATTTGTTGTTTTCTTTCTTATGTTTGAAGGACCTGTTGTGTGGGGTTTTTTTTAAACAGTTCTATGCTGTTTCTTTGTTTCGTGACTGCCTGCAAGAAGACGAGTCTCAAGTTTGTATACTATATACATACTTCAATAATAAATGTAATTTGAGCTTTGGATCTTACACTCAACATCAGTTAGACCAAGGAACTGATTGTGGACTTGAGGAAGGGGAAGTCAATGGAACATACACCAGCCCTTAACGAGAGTAAGAATGGAAAGGTGAGCAGTTTAATTTCTTGGGGGTCAACATCTTTGAAGATCAAAGTCCTGAGCCCAATATGTTGATGGCAATTATAAAAGAGGGCACTACTGTGGCTACATTTCACAGGAGTTTCAGGAGAATTGGACATGAGAGCATGGAGGAACATCTGGTGAAACTTCTGAAATGCCTGCTTTGCTGCTGCTGCTACTGTGTGGTCCAGAATCTCTGGAGGAGAAGGCCCCAAGTCCTTGGCTTTGCTTGTTGCTAGGCAGCCGGGGCGGGGTCAAAGCACTCGGCAGAGGATAGTGCTTGGAGAGGTTGTATCGGAGGGCTGATCAGAGGCTCGAAGTTTTCGGACAGACTCAGAGTCTGCTGCGGTCGGGTGCTTCCAATGGTGCTGCATCGGCGAGTTGTCGGCGCTTGGAGGTTCATGGCAGAGAGAGTTCCTCCCTTCTGCCGCCTGCGTGAGATGATGAGTCTATCGGGACTTTGAGACATTTTTTTTACCGTGCCCATGGTCTGCTCTTTATCAAATTATGGTATTGCTTTGCACTGTTGTAACTATATGTTATAATCATGTGGTTTTGTCACTTTTAGTCTTGGTTTGTCCTGTGTTTTCGTGATATCATTCTGGAGGAACGTTGTATCATTTTTTAACACCTGCATTTCTAAATGACAATAAACGAGGACTGAGAGTCCTCATAACCTAATCTAATCTAATCTAATGTCACCAATGACTCTCACAAATTCCAATAGATAATGGAGAGCATTCTTACCGGTTGTAACGCAATCTGGTATGGAGGGGCCGCTGCACAGGATCAGAAAAAGCTGAAGCAAGTTGTAAGCTCATCATGGGCACTAGCCTTCCCACCATCAAGGACATCTTCAAAAGGTGGTGCCTCAAGAAGGCAGCATCTATCATTAAAAGCCTCAGCAGCCAGGACATGCCCTCTTCTCAATACTACCATGAGGGAGGAGGTACAGGAGCCTGAAGACACACATGCAATGTTTTAGGAACAGCTACTTCCCCTCCACCATTAGATTCCTGAACAGTCCATGAACCCGCACTACCTTTGCTCTCTTTTTGCACTTGTATCGGGGTTTCGACTTTTATGTTACTGCAGAGGCTAATTAAAATGGTGTCTTTGTTATGTTAATGTAGGGAATGCGGCTTTGTTGTGTTAAATGCTGAGAAAGTTTGCGCTAGCAGCTTGTTTCTGCTTTAGAGTGTGATAAGAGAGTGAATTTAACCAATTGGGATAATTGTTATGGTTTTGGTGTATTTGAAGATACTGTATGTGCGGGGTTTTGGGGCGGAAGGCGGGAGAGCGAGACAGAGGATGGGCGAGGTGCTGTGAGTCCGCTAACGGGGTTGGATGCCAAGCGGGACGTTAAGCGAGGAGACGGAGACGGACTCGTGTGGAGCGTCCGGTCGACCACAGTTGTTGGTCCCAGGCGGCCGGTCGAGGTGGTCCGAGGGGGTCGCAGGGTGAAGAAGAAGGTCCTTGAGCTCCAGCGGTTTTTGTGCACGAAGAGATTGAACTTTGATAAGTGTGGCGCCTTTTATTTTCCTTTTATATTTTATTCTCTTTTAATTATATAGTTCCAGTAATATCTATAAACTGTAAATCATTTAATTGCATCTGGTGTATTGTCTGTTATTTGGGCGGGGTGGGGTACATCACACAGCATCCACACAAATGAATTACCCAATTTGCCGGGACCGAGGCTGTTTCCCTAGACGACAGCGAGCCGAGCGACCCTGAGGGTGGCCGGGGGGGGGGGGGGGGGGGGGGCGGGGCTACACACTACTTATTTTTTATTCTATAGTACGTTCCTTTTTGTAACTTACAATATATTTTTATGTATTGCACTGTACTGTAACAAATTTCAGAGACATATGTCAGCGATAATAAACCTGATTCTGATTAGATGTGTGTGTTACACACTATTTTAAAAAGTGGTTTCTGAGTTCTCTATGTTCTACTTCTGAGACTGGGAAATGGGCATCTACACCAAAATACTGAATACATTAAAAGATTGGAGTGTGGAGTCATGGAACAATACAGAAAGCTGCTTGCTATTAACGTCCTGTTTGAAATTCCCCCTTAACTAACAACAGTCCATACTACTGATCACCAGCATTGTACATATGAAGTGCTGAAAGTGAGCCTCTAGTACAAACAGTGAAAACAAAATGAAAACACTGCAAGTTAAAGAAATTGAGTTTAGTATTTAGAACAATATAACCATATATAGATTATAAATCTATAAAACAAATGGTTCCGAAACAGTTATTACCCTTCAACCATCAGGCTTCACACACCTCAACACTGAACTGATTCCGCAGCCAAAAGATTCATAGAAACATAGAAAATAGGTGCAGGAGTAGGCCATTCGGCCCTTCGAGCCTGCACCGCCATTTATTATGATCATGGCTGATCATCCAACTCAGAACACCGCCCCAGCCTTCCCTCCATACCCCCTGACCCCCGTAGCCACAAGGGCCATATCTAACTCCCCCTTAAATATAGCCAATGAACTGGCCTCAACTGTTTCCTGTGGCAGAGAATTCCACAGATTCACCACTCTCTGTGTGAAGAAGTTTTTCCTAATCTCGGTCCTAAAAGGCTTCCCCTCTATCCTCAAACTGTGGCCCCTCGTTCTGGGCTTCCCCAACATCGGGAACAATCTTCCTGCATCTAGCCTGTCCAATCCCTTTAGGATCTTATACGTTTCAATCAGATCCCCCCTCAATCTTCTAAATTCCAACGAGTACAAGCCCAGTTCATCCAGTCTTTCTTCATATGAAAGTCCTGCCATCCCAGGAATCAATCTGGTGAACCTTCTTTGTACTCCCTCTATGGCAAGGATGTCTTTCCTCAGATTAGGGGACCAAAACTGCACACAATACTCCAGGTGTGGTCTCACCAAGGCCTTGTACAACTGCAGTAGTACCTCCCTGCTCCTGTACTCGAATCCTCTCGCTATAAATGCCAGCATACCGTTCGCCTTTTTCACCGCCTGCTGTACCTGCATGCCCACTTTCAATGACTGGTGTATAATGACACCCAGGTCTCGTTGCACCTCCCCTTTTCCTAATCGGCCACCATTCAGATAATAATCTGTTTTCCTATTTTTGCCACCAAAGTGGATAACTTCACATTTATCCACATTAAATTGCATCTGCCATGAATTTGCCCACTCACCCAACCTATCCAAGTCACCCTGCATCCTCTTAGCATCCTCCTCACAGCTAACACTGCCACCCAGCTTCGTGTCATCCACAAACTTGGAGATGCTGCATTTAATTCCCTCATCCAAGTCATTAATATATATTGTAAACAACTGGGGTCCCAGCACTGAGCCTTGCGGTACCCCACTAGTCACCGCCTGCCATTCTGAAAAGGTCCTGTTTATTCCCACTCTTTGCTTCCTGTCTGCTAACCAATTCTCCACCCACACCAATACCTTACCCCCAATACCGTGTGCTTTAAGTTTGCACACTAATCTCCTGTGTGGGACCTTGTCAAAAGCCTTTTGAAAATCCAAATATACCACATCCACTGGTTCTCCCCTATCCACTCTACTAGTTACATCCTCAAAAAATTCTATGAGATTCGTCAGACATGATTTTCCTTTCACAAATCCATGCTGACTTTGTCCGATCATTTCACTGCTTTCCAAATGTGCTGTTATCACATCCTTGATAACTGACTCCAGCAGTTTCCCCACCACCGACGTTAGGCTAACCGGTCTATAATTCCCCGGTTTCTCTCTCCCTCCTTTTTTAAAAAGTGGAGTTACATTAGCCACCCTCCAATCCTCAGGAACTAGTCCAGAATCTAACGAGTTTTGAAAAATTATCACTAATGCATCCACTATCTCTTGGGCTACTTCCTTAAGCACTCTGGGATGCAGACCATCTGGCCCTGGGGATTTATCTGCCTTCAATTCCTTCAATTTACCTAACACCACTTCCCTACTAACATGTATTTCGCTCAGTTCCTCCATCTCACTGGACCCTCTGTCCCCTATTATTTCTGGAAGATTACTTATGTCCCCCTTAGTGAAGACAGAACCAAAGTAATTATTCAATTGGTCTGCCATGTCCTTGCTCCCCATAATCAATTCACCTGTTTCTGTCTGCAGGGGACCTACATTTGTCTTTACCAGTCTTTTCCTTTTTACATATCTAAAAAAGCTTTTACAGTCCGTTTTTATGTTCCCTGCCAGTTTTCTCTCATAATCTTTTTTCCCCTTCCTAATTAAGCCCTTTGTCCTCCTCTGCTGAACTCTGAATTTCTCCCAGTCCTCAGGTGAGCCACTTTCTCTGGCTAATTTGTATGCTTCTTCTTTGGAATTGATACTATCCCTAATTTCTCTTGTCAGCCACGGGTGCACTACTTTCCTTGATTTATTCTTTTGCCAAACTGGGATGAACAATTGTTGTAGTTCATCCATGCAACCTTTAAATGCTTGCCATTGCATATCCACCGTCAATCCTTTAAGTGTCATTTGCCAGTCTATCTTAGCTAATTCACGTCTCATACCTTCAAAGTTACCCCTCTTTAAGTTCAGAACCTTTGTTTCTGAATTAACTCTGTCACTCTCCATCTTAATGAAGAATTCCACCATATTATGGTCACTCTTACCCAAGGGGCCTCTCACGACAAGATTGCTAATTAACCCTTCCTCATTGCTCAAAACCCAGTCCAGAATAGCCTGCTCTCTAGTTGGTTCCTCGACATGTTGGTTCAAAAAACCATCCCGCATACATTCCAAGAAATCCTCTTCCTCAGCACCTTTACCAATTTGGTTCACCCAATCTACATGTAGATTGAAGTCACCCATTATAACTGTCAAGGACTCCACAGCTCATGTTCTCAGTATTATTTCTTCATTTTTATTTGCACAATTTGTCTTCTTTTGCACATTGGCTGTTTGTCAGTCTTTGTTTATTAATAGTTTTTCATAAATTCTATTGTATTTCAAGTTCAAGCTTCTTGTCATATATAAACTTCAACTACTGCACAGTCTTGCCATCTTCAGAAGTTTTCGGATGACTCTGCCATAGTTGGATGCATCAGCAAGGGAGATGAGGCTGAGTACAGGGCTACGGTAGGAAACTTTGTCACATGGTGTGAGCAGAATTATCTGCAGCTTAATGTGAAAAAGACTAAGGAGCTGGTGGTAGACCTGAGGAAAGCTAAGGTACCGGTGACCCCTGTTTCCATCCAGGGGGTCAGTGTGGACATGGTGGTGGATTACCAATACCTGGGGATACGAATTGACAATAAACTGGACTGGTCTAAGAACACTGAGGCTGTCTACAAGAAGGGTCAGAGCCGTCTCTATCTCCTGAGGAGACTGAGGTCCTTTAACATCTGCCGGACGATGCTGAGGATGTTCTACGAGTCTGTGGTGGCCAGTGCTATCATGTTTGCTGTTGTGTGCTGGGGTAGCAGGCTGAGAGTAGCAGACACCAACAGAATCAACAAACTCATTCGTAAGGCCAGTGATGTTGTGGGGATGGAAATGGACTCCCTCACGGTGGAGTTTGAAAAGAGGATGCTGTCTAAGTTGCATGCCATCTTGGTCAATGTCTCCCATCCACTACATAATGTACTGGGTGGGCACAGGAGTACATTCAGCCAGAGACTCATTCCACCGAGATGCAACACAGAGCGTCATAGGAAGTCATTCCTGCCTGTGGCCATCAAACTTTACAACTCCTCCCTTGGAGGGTCAGACATCCTGAGCCGATAGGCTGGTCCTGGACTTATTTCATAATTTACTGGCATAATTTACATATTACTATTTAACTATTTATGGTTCTATTACTATTTATTATTTATGGTGCAACTGTAACGAAAACCAATTTCCCCCGGGATCAATAAAGTATGACTATGACTATGACTAAATATGGACACATTGGGACCTGTACATTTTTTGCTTAATTAAGCCGCTGCCCCAATTAGCTGAAGTTTCATGGAAATAGTAAAAAGGTATAAAAAAGACTGATTATCAAATTACGTATTTAAATGAAATTCAAAATAAATTAGAGCACCATTAATACTACTACAGTACTATAAAACTATGTATTGGTTCCGAATAGTTAAAGGTAGAGGAATTCAGCATACACTGCTGCATTCTTTGGCTCAACAAAATCACTGCAGACACTTTGCTTAGATAATGGACTGCCTTCATAGAATGCTTTCAGTGACTGCAGCCTTCCAGTCTTCATTTAATTATAACATTC
The DNA here is from genome assembly GCF_030028105.1 of Mobula birostris. Taxonomy (NCBI): domain Eukaryota; kingdom Metazoa; phylum Chordata; class Chondrichthyes; order Myliobatiformes; family Myliobatidae; genus Mobula; species Mobula birostris. The sequence continues at coordinate 12,079,587 of NC_092386.1, forward strand.
AAGATAATTGTTAATATCTTTAGATCCTTCGTAGTTCCTAACTTGTTGAAGTAGTGAAATAATTGTATCTTCATTCCCGGCCATTTCTGGCATCTCCAAGCCTGAAAGCTTGAAATCGCAGTGAGCAAACCAGTTCTGAATTGTCTTAAATGTTTACTCCTCACCAACTATCAGTGACAGAAATCACTGCTTCTTGAACACAAACACACGTAACTGACACTATTTAAAAATTGTTTGCTCTAACGGCCACACAAATGCACATGTGTAATGCTAGTTAGAAACTGGCAACAGTCTCCTGCCTAGTTAAGCAACATAATGTCCCAAATCAATGAAGAGAATCCCAGCAATTTTCTTAATTAGTTTTTGTTCTTGACGAGTTGTCCCAAATAAGTGGTTACCCAGATTAACTGATGGCTTAATTAACCACAACCTGTTATATATTTTTATCTTCTTGTAAATGCTTGCAAGAAAAATGAATCTCAAGATGGTATATGGTGACATATACAGTAGTACTTTAATACTAAATTTACTTTGAACTTTGAAGACGGCAATTGTAAAAGAAATAAAGGAGATTTGGTGAAAACAAGGTGAGAACGCTAATAAGTGAAGGAAAGTTCCCTTGAAAATTAGCTTTAATTTTGCATTTTGCCTCTGACTAAAAGAAGTTATATGACTATTGGTCTTGTACAAACAAAGTCTTTTTGATTATATCTACACATTCCTCACATTTTATGTATATATATATATATAAACTCAATGGTACAATTTTTAGTTGCCTTTATTAATTCATAATTGACACTGGTCACAAGCCTAACTCGAGTAACTCTCATCAGTGAGGGTTTGCCTGAGTGAAAATCAGCAATGACAGCATCAATCACTGCTCAATTGGACTGGTAAAATGCCACTTTCATTGAAATATGAAAAGGTCAAAGTGGAAGGAGAATTATTCCTCAAGTATCTATCAGCAGAAGCAATGATGGAATTAGAATCAGGTTTATTATCACTGACACACATCGTGAAGTGTGTTGCATTTGTGGAAACAACACACCAGAGGGCATGCATTTAAAATCAGAGGGGGTAATTTTACATAGTGAATGGTGGGAGATGGAATGCGCTGCCTGAAGTGATGGTAGAGGCAGATACATTAGGGACTTTAAGCAAACATTTGTATAGGTACATGAACGCGAGGAAAAAGGAAGGATAGGGAAATTGTCAAATGGATTAGTTAGGTTGGCCATTTGATTACTAATTTAATTGGTTCAGCATAGCATTGCGTGCTGTACTGTTCTATGTTTTAGGTTTGACAGGAGTGGAATAGTGCAAGTTTTTTTTATATTTCTCATTGTAACTTATAGTAATTTTTTGTGTATAGCATTGTATTGCTGCCGCAAGACAACAAATTTTATGATACAGGCTAGTGATAATAACACTGATTCTAATCTATGCATAACTACTGCTGAATTTAAAGTTCAAAGTTCAAGACAAATTTACTATCGAAGTACATATTACCTTATACTACTTTCAGATTCATTTTGTTGCAGGCATTCCCAGTAGAAATACAATAGAATCAAAGATTCAAAGATTCAAGAGTCAAAGCACATTTATTATCAAAGAATGTATAAATTGTACACCTTGAAATGTGTCTGCTTAGAGGCAGTCACAAAGCAAGACACCCAAATAACCCAATTAAAAAGACCAAACACAACTGCGCAGAGAAAGACAGAGAAAAACACACACACACACACACACACACACACACACACACACACACACACACACACACACACACATCATGCAAATAGTAGAAACAAGCCAACAGCATCCCAAACAGACTGAATTCCAGGTCTGCTCCTGTACAATGTTCCTTCCAAGGTGTGCACATGCACACATCTTTTGCTACTAGTGCATAAAGGAATTTAAACCGCTCACAAAAGGTTGTCATCCTCTACCTCGTTGGCATGTTAATAACATCATGCACAATAACATTTCCTTTTCTGGTTTCTGATGTGGACGGTGTTGACAACATGGAGTTTGCAATGATTTGTCTGCAGATTTTAGAACTGGCTTATTTATACTGCTTTTATTGAAGAAATTATTGATTCACTATGTTGAATTCCAAAGAAGCAAAGAGTGTGAAGCGCAAAAGAACTGTTAATTCATTTAAAGCGGAATGATTTAATGAAACAGTGGAAACTGCTACACCGAAAGGTCATGAGGTCAGGAACGTGCAATTGTGAGAAATATTTATGTACAATATAGCAAGTGGGAAGAAGTGGAGTGATATTCGGAAACTTGGCTTTTTAAAGCAAGCAACTCACATATGGACGGTGTATAAAAGCTCCAGTGAGAAAATCATTCATTACCTGCTTCAGGCCTGCTACGTACAGTATGTTTTGTGAGAGGGCAGATGAACAAGAGTGAAAATGATCAAACCCAGAGGAGATCAAAATTCTTATTGACAATGTTTTCCTAGCTGTTAAAATGAATATAAAATTCTGTGCTCACATGTTGTCGTCACTGGGCAAAAAAATTGCACAGCACAAGATTTTTGCACACACTGGTCATTATAAATTAGAGGGAACATCGCTCCCAGACCAGCTGGAGTAGGCACAAGTCTCTGTTCCCAGTTCATCACACCAGCGTGGCAGAATGTACAGCAGCTGGATCAGTTCACAGCCGTGGCGTCACAGAGAAAGGAATGAATATTCACAGGAGAGCGAGCAAGATCAGCTTGACCCTTGCCTCCGTTCCCAACACTCGGGCTTCCAGTCTATCTAGGTTGATGGTTAAGTTGTCCAAGCACTGAGTAGTGTCATGTTCTAGGACCTGGATCCTGGTGCGGCGACACCCTCAGGCTACCCAGCCCGAAGCCATTCTCGATCTCACCAAATCAGCTTGCCACTTAGAGTGGTCCAATCTTCCACCTGGCTTAGGTGGACAGGCATCGCAACTCTTCCACATAACTCCTCTCCAAATCGCTCACTTCAGCTCCAACAGCGATACCAACTATGTCTGCAACCCCAGGGGATCGACTATGTTTTGCCTCGCAATGCCCAAGTACAGCTCAACCCCTGAAACAGCCTCATTTCTACCTGCCTCCTCACTATCCGCAGCGATAGTTCACCACAATTTTCTTCAGAAAAGATGTTATAAGTCATGTTTCTAATGGAATCTTTTGGCTTATGATTTACCAGTAAGCTGTTGCACATCTTTGGTAGTGCCATCTTAAACCAGCAACCATCTAAAAATGGTTTAAAAATCAATGAAAAACTACACACAAGTAAACTCTGACAAACAACCAATGTACAAAAGAAGACAAACCATGCAAATACAAAAAAAATTAATTAATAAGTAAATAAATAACACTGAGAACATGAACTGTAGAGTCTTGAAAGTTAGATACACTTTCATAAAGAACTTACCAAATTAAAAAGAAAGAGTGAACCCAACTCTTTCCATGAATCCTATTCTACAATATGTTACTGTTCTCCAGGGGAACCAGGAACAGCAATAAATTCATACCAGTGTTATCCATATCCCTGAAACAATAATTTCTATAGCACCTTAGATTCCAAAATATCGCAGAGTGCTTTGCAGAGTTGTGACTGAAGGAAAAGGTAGACAACCAAAGAAAGCTGATTAGAAGGGAAAGAAAAGGTTTTGACAAAGGCAGGTTTGCAAACAAAGAACATTATTTGGGTGTTCATGTATGAGCCAGCTAATCTAAAAAGGGTGAGGGAAAGGTAGATGGGTTTGGGAAGGGGTTTCCAGAGGATGGTGTTAGCGATTGAATGGGGTTGTCTGCTGTGGGACCAGTGATTTCTGACAGGTGGGACAAGGGTCCCACTGAGATCTGGACATGGTCAGAAACTAGAGCTGTTCAGTACAAATGACCAGAGAACAGGTGATGTAGATCAGCAAAACTGCAGTTAAGGAGATCAAACTGTCCTTATGAAAGAATTACAAGAAGATCAGCAGACATATTTTGTAGCCTGGGGAAAAGTACACACTCAGGACAACAAATACTTTTTTCCAGGTTTTAATTCCTTTATCTGTTTTAGGTGCTTAAGTGTCAGAAGAGGGTCACAAAACAAAACGAACGAATTTACAACCAGTTTCTGCCGTTACAATCTCAGTTTAACTTCCGATCCACACCCTTGTGTAGCGGCAGATTGCGTATGCAGTATAAAAATACATAAAGCAAACCGCACAAAACTAATACAGAACTAATACGGTAGTGGCAATTTTAGCTGGTGAGGAACTTTGTACAAGCCACGCTATCCAGCGTCGATGCTTTCACTCATGAAAATCTTTCCTCACCATGCCCAATATCCCTGGGAGGAGCTCGACTCCAACGTCCCACCAGCTCCTTCAGCAGAAAACAAAATGGTCTCCCCACTATCCCGCGTGTGCGTAATAACATCACTGTCTCCACTTAAAGGCACAGACAACTATTCTAGCATTACCTGGATGGACGCCTAAGTACACTTTTAGCGATACTGAATAAGGTTCGACGGTCACCCAGTTACACATATATAGAAAATGTTTATAAAGGTAAGTGGCGTATAGAACAAGGAACAGTACAGCACAGCACAGGCCCTTTGGCCCGCAATGTTGTGCTGAATTTTTCCAAGATCCATCTAACCTGAGAGCTTCTCTCCCACATAGCCTTCCATTTTCTATCTTCCATGAGCCTACCTAAGAGTCTCTGAAATGTCCATACTATATCTCTACCACCACTGCTGGCAATGCATTCCACGCACCCACCACTCTCTGTGTAAAATACTTACCTCTGACATCCCCCTTATACTTTCCTCCAATCTCCTTAAAATAAACAATAGGTAGGGCAGTTAGAAGTTTGTGCTAATGTAGAGAACACAATAGCTACTGAGGCTGATCCTCGTATGTTCAATATAAATGTAGGAATCTCTCAAAAAATATTTGTGGAGCTTTGCACAGTGTTTCTTTTGTGTGTAAAATTCCTCCTCCTACCTTTGGACCTTGTGCGTACAAGTAGAAAGTTAACCATCATTTGCTGAATCGATTTTGGCAAAGCACATAGAGGGCTATGCGAAGTTGCTTTTCACCTCCTGGAGGAACTAGCTTGTTGCTTGAATCTGATTCCACGGCGATCATTTCCCCTCCAGTATGTTTTGCAGTCATTATCTGTCTATGAATCTTCACTCTGTGTATTAGTGGATTATCTGACTAATGTAGACATTCACGTCAAGCTAGATGTAATGCACATAAACAAAGATCAAACACTTTGGCCAGTAGGGTGTGAGAGTTGGTCTACAGTTGTGTTTTTAATGTTATTTCTATGACATAGGAGCAGAATTAGGCCATTTCACCCATCGAGTCTGTTTTGCCATTTATTTTCCCTCTCAACCCCATTCTCCTGCCTTCTCCCTGCAAAGTTTAACACCTTTTCTAATCAAGAACCAATCAACTGCTTTAAATATACCCAATGACTCGACTTCCACAGCCATCTGCAACAATGAATTCCACAAATGCACCATCCTCCGGTTAAAGCAGTTCGTCGTCACCTCCATTCTGAAGGGATGTCCTTCTATTCTGTGGCTGCCCTCTGGTTCTAGACTCTCCCACTATTGGAAACATCCTTCCCACACCATTCTGTCTGGGCCTTTTAATATTCAGTAGTTTCAATGAGGTCCCCCCTCATTCTTCTAAACTTCAGGGAGTACAGGCTTGGAGCCGCCAAAGGCTCGTCATACACGAATCTTTTCATTCCTGGGATCATTCTCGTGAACCTCCTCTGAACCTTCTCTAATGTCAGCATGCCCTTTCTTAGATAAGGGGCCAAAACTGCTCACAATGCTCCAAATGTGGTCTGACACATGCCTTATAAAGCCTCAGCATTATTTCCTTGCTCTTATATTCTAGTCCTCTCGAAATGAATGCCTTCCTTACTACTGACTCAACCTGCAAGTTAACCTTTAGGGAATTCTGCATTCGGACTTCCAAGTCTTTTTGCATTAGTTCTCCATTCAGAAAATAGTCTATGTCTTTATCCCCTATCCTTACCTTAGGCTGCTGAAGCTATATATATAGCTCCATCATTGCTGTACAGCTATGATTATTGAATTCAGGACAGCAATAAATGAATCTTTAACTTCCTAATCTATATGGTCAACTACAGATGAATGGATAAACACAAGAGATTCTCCAGATGCTGGAAACCCAGAGTAACACACACAAAATGCCGAAGGAACTCAGCTGGTCAGGCTGCATCTGTGGAGAGGAATAAACAGTAGACTTTTCGGGCCATAATCCTTCATCGGGACTGGAAAGTAAAGGGGAAGGAGGCAATATAAGAAAGTGTGGGGGATTAAAAGGAGTAAGATGGCAGCCTGTGTGTGTGTGTGTGTGTGTGTGTGTGTGTGTGTGTGTGTGTGTGTGTGAGAGAGAGAGAAAGAGAGAGACAATGGGTAAACTGAAGGGGTGTTTAAAAAATCAAATGAGACCCTTTGTTTTATAAACAGATGTAAAGAAATTGGTGAAGCTGGGGCTTTATTCTATGGGGAAGAGATGGTTAAGAGGAATATTGAAAACCATGAACATTTTTTATAGAGGAGTAAATAGTTTTCCAGGGATAGAAGAACTATTAACCAGTATATAGCCTGGATATCTAAACCAAACCCAACAGGACCTGACCTTTTGTGTTGGGCTCAGGGAGGTTGTGCAGACCAATAAACTATCTGGGTGGCTTAGGCATCTCTTAACTCCAAAAGACCATAAGATAAAGGAACAGAAGTAGGCCATTCGGCCCATCGAGTCTACGCTGCCATTCCATCATGGGCTGATCTAATTCTTCCAGTCATCCCCACTCCCCTGCCTTCACCCCATACCCTTTGATGCCCTGGCTAATCAAGAACCTATCTATTTCGGCCTTAAATATACCCAGTGACTTGGCCTCCACAGCCACTTGTGGCAACAAATTTCATATTTTTACCACCCTCTGACTAAAGTAATTTCTCCGCACCTCGGTTCTAAATGGATGTTTTTCAATCCTGAAGTCATGCCCCCTTGTCCTAGAATCCCCTACCATTGGAAATAACTTTGCCATATCTAATCTGTTCAGGCCTTTTAACATTCGGAATGTTTCTATGAGATCCCCCACCCCCCATTCCCCTGAACTCCAGGGAATACAGCCCAAGAGCTGCCAGACGTTCCTCATACGGTAACCCTTTCATTCCTGGAATCATTCTCGTGAATCTTCTCTGAACCTTCTCCAATATCAGTATAAAGGAAAGGTACGTCGCATCTGGAGTTTCTCCGGTTAGCAGATGATTTCCCTCCGCGCCTCTCTGACGTAGTGGGGAACCGCGTACGAGACAAGTTACAGCAGTGGTTTGCCATTACCTTCTGCTGGGTGAGTTTCCAAAGGGATCACCAGCTCGTAACCCAGCACGGATAGAAAGTGTGCAGGGGAGCCGGCTGGACTCGAACTCGGGATCTTCCATCCCAAATTCCTTCCATTTCAGTAGCAAATAAATCTTGAAGCAATTTTATTTATTTATTTACAGTACTTTGCCATAAGGTTGTTATAGCCAGGATAATAGTGGGGATAAGCTGCAACTCCCTATAAAATACTTCCAATGGCATACATCTCAACTAGCCTCTGGCAACCAAGTCCAGCTCCTGGCCTTCACCTGTGGCTTAGCTACTAAGCCCAGTGGAACAGTTTCTATTGACAGCAGAAGGGGAAAAGGCAGGTTATTGGTGCCTTTAAACCAGTCATTTTGGGAAAATGGGGTTTATCAGCTGTATTTGGCAGCTCAACGAGGAGAAGGAGACTTTGATTTCATATCTCCATTGCTTTGCGACTATACCCACACATGGGGAAGGTTTCTGGAGTAAACCCCAAGGAAAAATCCGGAGCAGGAGTCCCTAAGACAGTCCAATGTTGAGTTCAACGCTTCCCGGCAACTCCTGTGATGCTGCTGGTGCCAAACTGTATGGGTCTCTGCTGTTCCTTTGGACACATCAGATGCATGGAGAGGGAGGGCCTGCTACACGGGCAACAGCTCGCTCTCCATATCGTACTGCCCTGGCTGGCATGTTATGTAGACAGCTGGGATGCAACATCCATAATTGGCCCCAACCAATGGAGGGTCTCAACCTTTGCTTCAAAGGTTCAATAGGAATCAGAATCAGAATCAGGTTTAATATCACTGGCATATGTCATGAAATTGGTTAACTTTGCGGCTGCAGTATAATGCAATGCATGATAATATAGAAAAAAAGTTGTGAATTACAATAAGTATACATAAGTGTGTGTGGGTATATACATATATATATGTAAAAATAAAATAAGAAGTGCAAAAATATAAATTTTAAAAAGTCACGTGGTATGGTTCATTGGTTCAATATCCATTTAGAAGTTGGATGGCAGAAGGGAAGAAGCTGTTTCTGAATCGTTAAGTATGTTCCTTCAGGCTTCTGTACCTCCTTCCTGATGGTAACAATGAGAAGAAGGCATGTCTTGGGTGGTGGGGGTCCTTAATGATGGATGCTGCCTTTCTGAGGCACCGCTCCTTGAAGATGTCTTGAATATTACAGAGAATAGTGCCCATGATGGAGATGATTAATTTTACATTTCTCTGCAGATGCAGCCAGTTAGAATGCCTGCACAGTACATCTGTAGAAATCTGTGAGTGTTTTACATGACACACCAAATATTCTCAAATTCCGAAATGAAGTATAGCTGCTGTCTCGCCTTCTTTATAGCTGCATCGATCTTTTGGGACCAGGTTAGGTCCTCAGAGATATTAACAACCAGGAACTTGAAATTGCTCACTCTTTCCACTTGTGATCCCTCTGTGAGAACTGGTGTGTGTTCCCTTATCATACCCTTTCTGAAGTCCACAATCAGCTCTTTGGTCTTACTTTTAATAAGGGAAACAAATACACTCCTCCATGAGGACCACAATCTTGTCACGGTTCGGAGCTTGCCTGCCTCAATGACTCAAAGAGCTATGTTGGCTGGAGTCAAGGCTTTAGGCTTTGGCTCTTGGTAGGGTTACCCATGCCAAACAAGTCAAAGGGTAGAGGCTAGACTAAAAGTGGTCCACTGGTCCTCATGGTTTGGGGGTTCAGCTCAGGACTAACAACCCTGACTGGCAAAACAAAATTGTTACAGAAACGTCAATGAAGGATCCTTCTACATCATCTGAGGACAGAGAGAAATGGAGAACCTTCATTGTCGCCCTAAATGCCCGCAGCGTAATGGGTAGTAAGTAAGTCAGTAAACAAATGCCACAATTATTGGAGAAAAGAAAGAAAGAAGGACACGAAAGTACTCTTAAAGAGCTGGCACAGACCAGAAGGGATAAATGGTCTTGTCTATAAAATATCACTCTATGATTTCCTAAAGGAATCGCTTGACGAAACAACTGTCCTCAATGTGAATGTTTTTTGGCTCTCTGCATCTAATTTACAGAATATCAATAAACTGTGCTCCCTCTAGGTATTCTATGAAATAATTGACAAGTACAAAACCCAGTTTTATTTATTTCAAATCGGATAGTTTTGCTATTATAGCACAGGCTTGATATGATATAAACATAATTTGGTTTCGCAATGTTTAGGCCACACACACGCACATATATTTCACTATTTTCAGATGTCACATTAATTAAGAGAGTGAAGGTTTGTTAAGATCATGCTTAAATGTACATTTATTCCCAATTTAAACCATTGATGTGAATTGCAGCTAGCTGGAAAAAAAAACAACTGCATAAGAACACAAAGGAAGGGGGCAGAGCCATACATCTGCAACAACAGTTCTTTATGAGCAAACTGCAGATGTCAATCATTGCAAGCAAACTATTGTACACATGTGAACCAGATGCTCCTTTGTAAAGTTACCCAGGGTGTTACACAGATGAATCATTGAGAAGCTAATTACCCATCAGTCTCAGCTATTAGACTGGGCACTCTTTTTTAATTCCATCTGTTGCAATCCAACCCAAACTATATGGAAACCGGAACATTACAAATGAAAACTTCACAAGCACAAAAGCTCTTTTGAGGTTGTGAATTTTTAAAGGAACAATTTTCAATTGTTCTGCTCATTTGCAGGCTTAGAATCCCAACAGTCAACAGGTTTATATTTAAATGCTATATTATTTCTCTTGTGTCTCTTTATGAAATATGCTATTAACTGCTGTCAGTCAAACCTTTACCGATTTCTACAATGACTTTTAATAAATCATATCAGCAAATATGTTCAAATCATTTTATATTTGATAGCAAATATCACATCTTGTAACATATTGTATTTGTATAAAGAAAGCTTGGGATGTTTTTGAAGTGATGCTCCACATGAAACAGGCCTGCATGTTTGACCTGATGTGCACTCTCCATTGCTAACTTGGCTTTCGATCGAGTCCTTAAATCTGGGTCCACTTAAGACTTCGGTGGGAACGGCATATGGGTAGTCATTGATACATGTAGTGTATCACCAGGCATTTAGCTATGCAACGAAACTTGCAAAGTTGGGGTTCCCCTTTGCATTTTAGCTTTTGATTGGAATTGTATCTGCTGGGGACAGCACAATAGTGGGGAGGTTAGCATAACGCTATTACAGCACCAGCGATCACCGATCAGGGCTCAATTTCTGTAAGGAGTTTGTATGTTCTCCCCATGACCGTGTGCGTCTCCTCTGGGTGCTCCGGTTTCCTCACAGATTCCAAAGGTGTATGGACTAGTAAGTTGTGGGCATGCTATGTTGGGGCTGGAAGCCTGGAAACACTTGGGCTGCCCTCAGCACATTCTTCACTGATTTGATTTGATATAAATGACATATTTCATTGTATGTTTCAATACACATGTGACAAATAAAGCTAATCTTAAGTAATAAACAAGAGAAATTCCGCAGATGCTGGGAACCCAAAATGCTGAAGGAACTCAGCAGGCCAGGCAGCATCTACAGAAATGAACAGTCAATGTTTCAGGTTGAGACTTCCTTCAGGACTGGAAAGGAAGGGGAACGATGCCAGAATAAAAAGATAGAGGGAGGGGAAGGAAGATAGGTAGGTGATAGGTGAAGCCAAGTGGGTGGAAAAGGTAAAGTGCTGGAGAGGAAGGAATCTGATAGGAGAGGAGAGTGGAGCATAAAAGAAAGGGAAGGATTAGATTAGATTAGATTAGATTATGAGGATACGCAGTCCTCTTTTATTGTCATTTAGTAATGCATGCATTAAGAAATGATACAATGTTCCTCCGGTGTGATATCGCAGAAACAAAAGACAGACCAAGACTGAAAAACAGACAAAAACCACATAATTATAAAATATAGTTACAACAGTGCAAGCAATACCGTAACTTGATGAAGAACAGGCCATGGGCATGGTAAAAAAAGTTCAAAGTCTCTCGAAAGTCCCATGATCTCACGCAGACGGGAGAAGGAAGAAAACTCTTCCTGACATGAGCCTTCCAGCGCCGCAAACTTGCCAGTGCAGCATCCTGAAAGCACCCGACCACAGTCCGACTCTGAGTCGTCCGAAAATTTCGAGCCTCCGACCAGCCCTCCGACACCAAGCACCGAGCACCATCTCTGCCGAGCGCTTCCACCCCAGCCCTGGCTGCCAGCAACAGGCAAAGCCGAGGATTTGGGGTCTACCCTCCGGAGATTCTCGATCGCACAGTAGCAGCGGCAGGGAAGTGGGCATTTCAGAAGTTTCTCCAGATGTTCCTCCGTCTGTCTCCATCAAATCAGAATTGTGCACGGCCCCTATTTAACAAATACGATATCATTTCACCAGAGAGGCCACGCCGCTATCTTCTCCTCCTTCCTCCCTCAGGCTTGGGCACCGGGTAGGAGGAGGGTACAGGTGAGAAGAATACAGGCTAGTTTGGGGAATAGTAGAAGAAGGGAAGGGGTGGGAAATTTTTTTACCGTAAGGAAAAATAGGTATTCAGGCCATCAGGTTGGAGACTGCCGAAGCCTGAGGGTGGCCTCATCCTGGCATAAGAGATGGCCATGGACTGACATGTCAGAACAGGAATGTGAATTCGAATTAAAATATCTAGTCACTGGGAAGAGGTATAGTCAACCTTAAATAATCCACTATGAGGTCTGTATCTTTAGATTTCAATTCTCTCAGAGAAGTCATTACCTAAGGTTCAAAAACAATTTAACTCACCTTCTCCACATGGACAAAACTACCCTTCAAATTTCACTTTTTCAGGTGGTCACAAAGAAAGTTCAATTTCCTTCTGCACAGCATAGCAGACCCTCCATTTTTTTGTCTTTGAATACCATGAAGGAGTATAATTTTCATTTTTAATAAGGGCTGCACGGTAGCATAACGGTTAGTGTAATGCCATGAGCGCATCAGCGATCACCAATCGGGGTTCAATTCCACTGCTGTCTGTAAGAAGTTTGTGTGCTTTCCCCCGACACCACATGGGTTTCTTCTGTGTACTCCAGTTTTCTTCCATTCCAAAGACGTACCGATTAGGGCTAGTAAGTTGCGGGTATGCTATGTTGGAGGAGGAAGTGTGGTGACACTTGCGGGCTGTCATCAGCACACCCTATATATTGTAAATTATAGCATTTTTATGCATTACATTGTTGTAAAACAACAAATTTCAAGACAAATATCTGTGGAAGTAAACCTGATTCTGATTCTTATTCTAATTCTAAAGTTCAAAGTTCAAAGTAAATTTTATTAGAGGACATACAGTGCCTATAAAAAGTATGCACCTCCCCCCCCCCAAGAAGTTTTCATGTTTTATTGTCTTACAACACAGAATCACAGTGGATATAATTTGGCTTTATTTGACACTGATCAACAGAAAAAAAAGACTCTTTTGTGTCAAAGTGAAAACAGATCTCAACAAAGTGATCTAAATTCATTACAAATATAAAACACAAAATAATTGATTGCATAAGTATTCACACCCTTCAAGTCAGTATTTAGTAGATGCACCTTTGGCAGCAATTACAACCTTGAGTCTGTATGGACAGATCTCTATCAGCTTTGCACATCTGGACACTGCAATTTTCCTTTATTCTTCTTTACAAAACTGCTCAAGATCTGTCAGATTGTATGGGGATTGTGAGTGAACAGCCCTTTTCAAGTCCAGCCACAAGTTCTCAATTGGATTGAGGTTTGGACTTTGACTTGGCCACTCCAGGACATTAACTTGGCTGTTTTTAAGCTATTCTTGTGTAGCTTTGGCTTTATGCTTGGTGTCATTGTATTGTTGAAAAACAAATCTTCTCCCAAGTCGCAGTTCTCTTGCAGATTGCATCATGTTTTCCCTCAGAATTTCCCTGTATTTTGCTACATTTATTTTTACCCTCTACCTTCACAAGCCTTCCAGGGCCTGCTGTAGTGAAGCATCCCCACAGCATGATGCAGCCATCACCATGCTTCACGATAGGGATGGTGTGTTTTTGATGATGTGCAGAATTTGGCTTATGCCAAACATAGTGTTTAGTCTGATGGCCAAAAAGTTCAGATGTTGGTTTCGTAACACCATAGAACCTTCTTCCAGCTGACTTCAGAGACTCCCACATGCCTTCTGGCAAACTCTATCCAAGATTTCAGTGAGTTTTTTTTTTCAACAGTGGCTTTCTCTTTGCCATTCTCCCAGAAAGCTGCGACTAGTGAAGCATCCAGGCGAAAGTTGTTGTGTGCGCAGTCTCACCTATATCAGCCACTGAAGCTTATAATTCCTCCAGAGTTCTCCAGGTCTCCTGGTGGCCTCCCTCACTAGTCCCCTTCTTGCACGGTCACTTAGTTTTTGAGGACAGCCTGCTCTAGGCAGATTTACAGCTGTGCCATATTCGTTCCATTTCTTGATGATTGACTTAACTCTACTCCCAGGGATATTCAGTGACTTGGAAATTTTCTTGAATCCATCTCCTGATTTGTGCTTTTCAATAATCATTTCAGGGAGTTGCTTGGAGTATTCTATTGTCTTCATGGAGTAATTTTTGCCAGGTTACTGACTCAACAGCATTTGGACCTTCCAGATACAGGTGTATTCTCACTACAATCAGTTGAATCACCTTGACTGCACACAGGTGATCTCCATTTAACTAATTATGTCACTTCTAAAACCAAATGGCTGCACCAGTGATGATTTGGTGTGTCATATTAAGGGGGATGAATACTTATGCAATCAATTATTCTGTGTTTTATATTTGTAATTAATTTAGATCACTTTGTAGAGATCTGTTTTCACTTTGATACGAAAAAGTCTTTTCTGTTGATCAGTGTCAAAAAAGCCAAATTAAATCCACTGTAACGCAATATTGTAAAACAATAAAACATGAAAACTTTTTTTTTGGAGGGGGAATACTTTTTATAGGCACTGTATATGTCACCACCTATAACCCTAAGATTCATTTTTCTGTGGGGATACTCAGCAAATCTATAGAACAGTAACTATAACAGAATCAATGAAAGATCAGCCAGAAGACAACAAACTGCAAATGCAAATATAAATAAATAACAAGAACATGAAATAACAAGAAAAAGATTCCTTAAAATCAGATCATTGGTTGTGGGATAAGTGAGTGTAGTTATTCTCTTTTGTTCAACAGCCCGATTCTGTACTTGCGTCAAGTAAAACCAATCCTTACAAGGCCTTTCCCTCTATCTCTGTTTTTTTTCCCCTTTCTATATTATCATACATATCATATATATATATATATCTCATGTATATCATCGAACTGCTGCCGCGCTAGGTTAACAAATTTCACGACACATGCCGGTGATAATAAACCGGATTCTGATACTTTGATAGCCACAGGGCATGCAACAGCAAATAGAAACTAGGACGTGAGAGCTACATGTACGTGATTCAGTCAGTCGCAGAACCCCACAAGCTGCTTTGTGCCATGCTGATACACTGCGGCAGTCTCTCACACTTATGCATCTCCCACGTTGGAGACTGATGTTCACTCCAGCATGAGTAGTAGATTCAAAATCCTGAGTGATGCTGTATTAAGGAGCTCCTAGTGACAAAGAGTGGGTTGAGATTCAAGTTCCTCTGCTTCCAGCTTACGTATGTGCTTGGGGAGGTACAGTATGTCAGCCGTAGTTTGTCAATCACAACCAGGAGACGTGACGCTGAAAAAAATAAAGCACGCGTTGCCTTTTTGGCTGAGAAACAAGATTTGTGATACAGAGGAATCAGCAGAACAGGAGTACTGGAGATGTAGCTGAATAATGTATCTGCCTTCAGATTCACTTCATATTTCCTGCCATTTATAGTGGCTCTCATTTGACAGTTTTTGTCCTGTTAATGTTTATAAATCCAAATTCCCTGATCTTCCCCCCTACTTTTAATACTCTTATTTCCTCAGAATGTTTATAATGGTAATTGTGTTTTTCATGCTGCATTGTATCCAGAGTAACAATCATCTTGTTCTCCTTTGCACTTGTGTACTGAGGAATGGTAACAACCAAACTTGAATCTTGAAAATATGATCTTGTTAGCTGAGCTCTTTCAGAATGAGAATTCAGGTTCAACTTTATTATCACCTGACTGTACATATATATATGCTCCAAGAGGACTACAACCTTGTTGTGGTTTGGAGGCTTGAGTGCCTCAGTGACTTGGAGATATGTTGGCTGGAATCAGGCGTTTATGCTTTGGCACTTGGTAGGGTCACCCATGCCAAGCAGGTCAAAGGGTAGAAGCCGGACTAAGAGTGGTCCACCAGTCTTCCAGGTTCAGGGGTTCAGCTCAGGGCTAACTACCCTGACTGGTAAAATAAAATTGTTACGGAAATAGCAATGAAGAATCCATCTGTATCTGTGAGCAATGGTATTCCTGAGTTTCCATCTCAGACTTGCATGGCTGACAGTAGCAAAAACTGAGAGGAAGCTACTGGATCACTGAACACCACCAAGATAAAGGCCAAGACCAAAATTGATCTAAAGCACTTTATTGGACTCCTGAAGGGTGGCGGGAATGTGGGAGACCAAAGACAACTTGGCACCATACTGTAGAGGCAGCAATGAACCACACTTGGTGCACAATAAATAGAATGGCCAAGGACTGACAGAGGTGAGGGCCTTCATTGTTGCCCTAAATGCCAGCAGGCATAATGGGCAGTCAGTATGTACAGTACATACAACCAAACAAAACAACATTCCTCCGGTGCACCTACAAAACATGTATCACATAAAGCACATAAAATAACATATTACCATAAAATAAGTTAATAAAGTATCATAAAAAATGCATGTAATGCGCAGTAGGGGTAAATAGTAAACAGCTCACTTTCCTAGTACTGAGACCTCAGTGGTGGCAGGGTATTCATTAGTCTCACAGCCTGATGGAAGAAAGCTGTTACCCAGTCTGACAGTCCTAGTTCTAATGCTCCTGCATCTCCTTCCTGATGATAGTGGGTCAAAAAGATTGTGGGAATTTCCTCCCACAGTCCAAACATGTACAGTTTGGTAGGTTAATTGTTCATTGTAATTTGTCCCATGATTATGCTAGGATTAAATCGGGGGATTGCTGGGTGGTGCGGCTTGAAGGGCCGGAAGGATCTATTCCGTGCTGTATCTCAATAAATAGACAAATAAAATCAGAATCAAGTTTATTGTCACTAACACATTATGAAATTTGTTGTTTTGCTGCAGCAGTACAGTGCAATGCATTAAAATATATTAAGTTAAAAATGCATTAGAAATATTTTAAAAATGCTTCATTAACAGTCTACATGAAGAAAAAATGGTCTAAATCAGAGCATTTTTGCTTGCTTTACAGGGAATACCACCATCAAAACTCTTTGTCATGTCATTAGAAACTACCTGAGAGCAATGGGTTACAGACTGAAGATGCAAGTCAGAGCGATTGAAAAAATGTTTGAAGCTGAATGCACTGAGGACGTGTGTAAGTCATTGTATCATCTGGATCATCTGTAGCAATGGAACAACAACACAATTGCCTCTATTATTCTGTCTGCAGAACAGACCAAGCTTGATGCTAAGAGAAATCCCTGACATCCTTATAGTAAGGGCTTAATGACTAATATGACAAACAGGATCTGGATGAAGACCAATTCTGTGAACAAAACCATCATTCTTCCTGCAGAAAGCTGGAGGCATTCTCACCATGTTCTTCAGATTGACAGAACACTGTTTGAAGTACCAGGACAATATTTACCCCTTTTTTGTTACTGACACATCCTACATCTTATGCTAATACTTTTAAATATCAAGCTTGATTAAGGTTGGTTTTATTTGTCACGTGTACATCAGAACATATATTGAAATGCGGCATTTGCATCAACGAGCAACACAGTCTGAGGACGTGCTGGGGGCAGGCCACAAGTGTCGCCATGCTTCCAGCGCCAACATAGCATGCCCACAACTTACTAACCCTAACCTTTGAAAAGTGTGAGGAGACTGGATTCTGTGTTACCACTTTCCCGTGTCAGATGGTTTAAGTTTCAAATCCCACGCACAAATGACTGCCATCTTACAACAATGCAGAGGAAACGTTATATAATCAAAGCTGCTGCTTTGCAGCATAAATAGTAAACTCAATGGCTGTCTACCAACTCAGCTGGACACACACTCTTCAAGACCAGAAGAATTGTAACAATATTTATTCCTTGTCAAACCACCACAATTCAGCTGGTCATTAAGGCATTGTACACTTTGTGGAACTGAGCTATTTGCAAATGAGTGGCATATTTGTAATGTGCAGCCACTGTATATATAAAGATTTTTAAAGCTTAGCTTTATTTGCCACATGTACAGTAATGTGCAAACGTCTTGTGTGCATATATGTACTGTAGCTAGGATGCCTCAATACCATAGTTGTCAACATGGAGCGGAGTGTGAGTTTGCTAATTTGGCGGGAGCAAAGGATGTTGGGAATGCTGAGGTTGAGTGCTGCAGGCGGGATGTGGGACTGGTGGCAGAGAAGGAGTGCCGGGCTGAGAGGGTGGCATGGGTGCAGACACACCAAGCCCTGAGACACCAGTCAAGGTCACTTGATTCCAAGCAATTGGTTTATTGATCATTACAGAATGTCTCTCTGGTGCTTCCCACTTCCTCCCCTCTCCCTTCCCCCTTTTCAAGAACCATGATTCCCCTCCCTTCCCACCCACAGTCCGCAATAGAGACCCGTATCAGAATCAAGTTTATCACCTCTCACATGTCATGAAATTTGTTATTTTTTGCTGCAGCAGTACAGTGCAATACAGGAAATTACTAGAGTAATTAGGCACTATATATGCACAATACTGTACATACACTGAAGAAGTAAAAATGTGTCATTTTGCATCAATAACCATCACAGTCTAAGAGTTGTGATGGAGGACAGCCAACATAGTATGCCCACAACTTACTAACCCTAACCCGCATGTCTTTGGAATGTGAGAGGGAACTGGAGCAGCTAGAAGAAACCCATGTGGTCATGAAGAGAACATACAAACTCCTTACAGACAGCGGTGGGAATTGAAACCCATTCGCTGACATTATAAAGCGTTATGCCAACTGCTACGTTACCTTGCCACCCTTGACATATTTAACAATTTGTACAACGACTCCATATTAAAAATATTTCAGTTGCCTTTAGGTTTGAAATAGTTCAAATAAATACATTTTTTTTAAATCCTCTCTCTCTCTACAGTACCTATGTAACAAAGCATTGAAAATAGTTTAATGGTTTAAATAGTTTAATAGTTTAATGCATCTGGAAACCACTCACCTTTAAATTAACAAACTGAGAAAACTTCAACTTCCTTTATGTAAGAAGGGTGGAAAGCAAATCTGTCTCCAGATGGACAGAATAAAGAACCGCACAAAATATATCCATACCCTGGAAACTATTAGAAGTTTAAAATACACTGGCAAGCAAAATCTTGAAGACATTTCAGCATTTTAGAAAGCATTTGGTTAACTAGACAGATAATTTTTTTTAGAAGGTTAAAGAGAAACTTGGCATCAAATTGCAATGGGACAATCTTGATGAAGAAGCGTTTGCCAAGCTATTTTTCTTGTAATAAGTCATGTTAGAACACACTATTGTGTGTGTACATGTGATAGGAAAAGGATATATTGCTTCTCTTCTTTCAGGTCAAAAGAAAAGATCTGCCAAATTTTTGAAAGCACTGTGAAATTCAGTTTACCTTAAAAATCGTTATGTCAAAACTATGTTAATACGGGACTCAATTTTAACCTAATCATACACTGTATTTTTGAGACGTTAAGTAGTTTCAGATGAGCATTGCATTTTCTGTAATATGGTCTCGAGTATAAATATTTTATTTAAATGAACCAGTGTGCAATGACTATAGTGGCAGTCCTGAAATAATCTACTCTTTTAGTAACCTTTCCCTTCCAAGCTTATTTGTTCTAGTATCCAAGCTGAAATACGAATTAAGAGAAAACAGCAGAGTTCTTAACTCATTCCGGCCCTGATCTTAAATGAACACAGGTTGGGGCTGGCAGGAACATTTGCAGAGAACATCTGTCTCTTTTGATGTTCAGTTAACTGACTTGAGAGTCAAAGGGTCAATGTAAATCCAACGATATATTTAGACATCTTTACCCTGAAAAGTTTACAGTTACTTTGATCTGTTTATTACTATATCATTATTTTCAGCTGTTTCAGACTGAGGAGAAGAAAGTTGCTTTCGTTAGTTGATCTGGAAACTGAAAAATATACTTTGTTACTTCAATGGGCTGCAAAGGGTTAAACTGTCAGTCAGAGGATTTGTTTTGAGAAAAGAACTCAAAGACATTGAGTCAAGCCTTTTTTTACATCAAGTGTGTGGTCTGTAGAACTGCGGAATTACATTCATGCAATAACATCTCAGTTAGGTCTATTTATTATTAATGGGCTCGATGTAAGAGTCTGGCACTTTCAGGGAAAGAGGAGTGACCGCTGATTAATTGCGCACCCGGCATTATAAACCGCAGTGATGGCTCAGCAATTCCCCTTACACATTGATCACTCTTACTCCAAGCCAAATACTTCATCTTTTCAAAGGTTATCTGAATCGGAATTAGAATCAGGTTTATTACCACTGACGTATGTTGTGATTTTGTTTGAACAATGCAATACACAATATACTATGAATTATAAATAAGAAAAGTAGAAAAAAATGAATACGATGAATTATAAAAAGAAATATAGAAAAATAAATAAATAAACAGTGTAAAAAGAGAGCAAAAATAGTGAGGTGGTGTTCATTGGTTCATGGTCTGTTCAGAATTCTGATGGTGGAGTGAAAGAGCTGTTCCTAAAATGTTGAGTGTGTGTCTTCAGGCTACTGTACCTCCTCCCTGACGGTACTAATGAGAAGAGGGCATGTACTGGGTAGTGGGGGGTCCTTAATGATGGATGTTGCCTTTTTGACTAATTTGTCATATGAACGAATTACTTCAAGACCACTAATGATGGATGAGTAGATTAGCTTTATTTGTCCGGTGTTCATCAGAACATCGAAACTTACAGTAAAATTCAAGATTTAAGATTATTTAATGTCATTTCCAGTACACAAGTGTAAAGGACAGCAAAATAATTGTTACTCCAGATCCGATGCAGCACAAATAAAACACAGTAAAATAAAGACACAATAATAATTTTAAAAAACACATTAAATATAAATACATAAGATAGCTTAGACACAATTGTGTGTCCATAAAGTGATGCTAGAGACAGGAGTGTCTGTACGTAAGGTGACTAACAGGAAATGATAGAGTAATGGTGGTGGGGGTGTGGAGTGGTGGGTTAGTGGGTGGAGGTGTTGATCAGCCTTACTGCTCGGGAGAAGTAACTATATTCAATCTAGTAGTTCTAGTATGGACGCTACATAGCCTCCTTCACCAAGTGGGACAAACTGCCCATGAGTAGGATGGATGAGATCCTTCATGATGTTATTGGCCCTTTTCCGGCACCTTTCTGTGTATGTGTCCTTGATACTTGGTAGGCTGGTGGGGGTTTTGCATTGGGCAGCTTGGACCACCTATTTCACATAGATCCCTTCTCAGGCAGCAGTCAGCAAGAGGCTGGTAGATGGTGCTGAGCACTTGCTTGCTTTTTGCACTCACCTTGATGTTTCAATCTTCCTCAATGTGCCAATCTTGCCGATTGAAGCATCGAGGTGAGATTAGAAGGTGAGCGAGTGTTCAGTGCCATAACCAGTCTCTCGCGTGTTGCTGCTGGAGGAAGGTGTCTGCCTGTGACGTTCTCTCACTTGCTGCTCCCCGAAGGAATGCCCCTGCATTCGATGGTCTCTCCCTCCCTCAATGCTGTCAGAGGATGGTACAAAGTTCGGGATCTGTGTTTTATGGATTGGACTATAGTTCACTTTCAATTTTATATTTATATATTCTGTGTTTTCGCCCATTCTTTCTTTTTGCCGTTTGCACAATTTGTTTTTTATGCACGTGAAATGTTAATGTTTTTCTTTGAATGGCTTCCAAGGTTTTCTTTGTTTCATGGCTGTCGGGAGAAGACAAACCTCAGAGTTGTATACTGCATACATGCTTTGATAATAAATGTACCTTGAGCCTTGAACTAGAGATTTCCTGTCTACTGCAGTGCAGATTCAGCGATGCAACTTGTTAGGATACTCTCTACTGCACATCAGTAGACTGTTGTGTCAACAACCAACACAGTCCGAATATGTGCTAGGGAAAGACTACAAGTGTTGCCATGCTTCCAGCACCAAAATAGCATTTCCACAACTTAATAACCCCTAACCAGTACATCTTTGGAATATGGGAGGAAAACCATATGGTCACAGGGAGAACGTATAAACTCCTTATGGGCAGAAGTAGGAAATGAACCCCAATCACTGGCACTGTAGTTAACAGCCACACTAGCCACACTACTGTGCTAGTCCTCAGTGTATGCCTATCAATGACTTCAAGCCATATGATCATATGTGGAAGACAAGAAACCTTCCTCCCACTGTTGGGATAAAGAACCATCAATTCTATAACCCTTTTTAAAGTTCAAAGTAAATTTATTATCAAGGTTCATATACCATATATGACCTTGAGATTCATTTTCTTACACACAGGAAAATAAAGAACTACAGTAGAATCCATGAAAAATCTTCCCTTCCCCTCCCTTCAGCATTTTGAATGAATAATTCCCCTACTCCAATCTCCCATCTCCCATCTCCTCTTAACTTTTCCTTTTCCATCATTCAGGGGCTTATGAAGTCCTATGGTTTACTGCTTGATGGTGTTAAGGAGGTGTACAGGAGTGAGATAGATTGGCTGGTTGAGCGGTGTGGCAATAACAGCCTTGCACTAAGTGTCAGTGAGACTAAGGAATTGATTATGGACTTCAGGAAGGGGAAGTCAGAACACACACTAGTCCTCATTGAGGGGTCAGCAGTGGAAAGGGTGTGCAGCTTCAAGTTCCTGGGCGCCAACATCTCACAGGGCCTCGCCTGGGCCCAACATATTGATACAATCACAGAGAAGGCATTCAAGTGGCGACGCTTCATTAGGAGTTTGAGGAAATTTGGTATGTAACTAAAGACTCTAGCAAATTTCTACAGATGTACTGTGGAGAGCATTCTGATGGGTTGCATCACCATCTGGTATGGAGGTTCCGAAGGAATGGAGCAAAAATGCAGCTTGGCGTTGTAGACTTGGCCAGCTGCATCATGGACACAATCCTTTTCACCATTGAGGACATCTTCAAAAGGTGATGTCTCAAGAAGGTAGCATCCGTCATTAAGGATCTTCACCATCCAGAATATGTCCTCTTCTTACTACCACCATCAGGGAGAAGGTACAGGAGCATGAAGACCCACGCTAATATTGTAAGAACAGTTTCTTCCCCTCCACCATCAGATTTATGAACAGCCTGTGAACCCATGAACTATTTTGCTCTCTTATTGGACTATTTACTTATTTTTATATATTTCTTACTGTAATTTATGATTTTTTTTATCTGTTACTCTGTACTGCTAACACAAAACAATAAATTTCATAACATACAGTATGTGAGTGATAATAAACCTGATTCTGATTCCTCACATTTCTTCCAATCGAGTGTCCTGGATTTGATGTTCTGAATGTGGTCTCTTCAACACTGGATAAACCAAATTCAGAATGGCGGAACAGTTTGAGTTCTGAAGGAGCGATCTAGAACTTTTCGTATTTCAATTCCACATCCCACACTGACCTACTTCACTCTGGCTTCCTGCACTGTTAATTATGAGTCCTTGAGGATTAATATCTTACATCTTCTTTCTGGGAAAATACTGAACTGCACAACTTCAGAGAAAGGGCTGTCTCTGTTTGCATCAGAACTGACCAGTTGTGATTCCGGTTCAGTGTTTTTCTCACAACTGGCATAGCCTGACCTACTGGGCATATCTTGAAGATCTGCTTTTTTGCAGTTTTAACTTTGTTTGTCTGAGTTCTCCTCCTCGAAATGCCTTCATTTCTTATCTTATTCCTCCATCCAGGTTCTCTCTCCCTTGCTCACTCACTGCCTCCATTAACCTAATGCGTGAATACCCTCTTTTAAAGCTTATCCCAGCAGCACCTGTGGCCTTGCGCTTTCAGGTGTTTCCTTTGGAGACACAAGAGATTCTATAGCTAGTGGAAATCTGGAGCAACAAACACAAAAATGATGTAGGAATTCAGTGGGTAAGGCAGCATCTGTGGAGGGAAATGGAGTGGTCTTTCATTGATTCCGTTATAGTTATTATTCTATAGAAATGTTGAGTATGCCTGGAATAAAATGAATCTCACGGTTGTATATGGTGACATATATGTACTTTGACAATATATTTACTTTGAACATTGAATGTTTTGAGTTGAGACTCTTCATCAGGATCTTGTCAATTTCCCTCCATAGATACGGCCTGACTAGCTGAGCTCCTCCAAGATTTTGTGTGATATTTTCTCTTGATCTGTATGCCAGGTTTAATAGCACTGACATATGTCATGAAACATGTTGTTCTGTAGCTGAAGCATAATGCAACACATAAAAATATACTGTAAATTATGATAAGAAATATATAAGGTTTTGCTCTCTACATGCTGCAATTTAAAAATCAAGGCGTTTTCCCTCTATCCAACTTCTGATGAAATGCCTTTTGTATGAATTGAGGAGTATCTTCCTTTTTCCACAGCTGATGTGCAGGATCTCTAGCCTTTCTGTTTATATTTTACATTAAATGAATCCAATTATACATTATTGTTGGTGTAGAGAATTTATTCTTGCTATTAATTTTAAATTTATTTTTCATTATTTGAAACGAATGTTCTTGATCCTAATCAGCTGTGTTATTTTAAGGAATAGTCGGGGATTATTAAATCCACTTATACCAGAAAGTTTATAAATACCAGTACATTTCTTTCTCAATAGTTTGGGAAGGTTCAGTTTCACAAACTTCTCTCAGTGCTGATCTCTTTGAACAGAGCAGATTGGCAACTTGTTTGTACACCTGTCGGATGATTGCATATATTTTTATGGCATTGTGACCAGATTTGAATACAGGACTTCAAGTATTCAGATCAGACTTTCTCCTCTGCCCTTCCCACTGTAATACTTCGCTGCTTTTTGATATCTACAGCTGTGTAAAACTGAGAAAGAACACACAGAGAAAACAAGGAAACAAAGAAACTTAAGATAATAAGAAGCAAGATTAAATGTTATTGATGAATTCTGGCCCCTTTAGAAATCTCTATGTCTGCTGTTATCACGTTTCCTGCTTCAGCTCAGAACGTCTGGGTCACAGAAATTTCCATAGCTTGAGTCAATAGGGCTTGTATATGCTCAAATAAATGGATACTTATCTACTGAATGTTCCTGTAACTAAGTTCAGTTCCCCTCAGTATCACCATTCACCTGGTTTTCTTTATGGGAAAAATGGGAATATATTTTAGAAGGAATACCCTCAACAGTGTTGATGTACTAAAGGATCGTGAGGTTTAAGTTCATAGCTCGCTGAAAATGCCTGTGCATGTTGATAGGATAGCAAACAAGGCATACAGCACTGGAACTGGAATTGGTTTGTTATTGCCACATATACAGTACTGGGATACAGTGAAAAACTTGTCTGGCATACTGTTCATACAGATCAAATCATTAGCCAGTGCACTGAGGTAGAACAAAGTAAAACAGTAACAGAATGCAGAATAAAGTGTTAGCTACAGAGAAAGTTTAGAGCAGGTAGATAATAAGGTACAAGATCATAACAAGGAAGATTGTGAGGTCAAGAGTGCACCTTATCATACTAGGAATCCTTTATCAGAATTAACAGTGGGGCAGAGGCAGTCCTTGGACCTGGTGGTATGTGCTTTCAGCCTTTTGTATCTTTGCCCAGTGGAATTTTATAAAAATCTGATTAGGCTGCATCTAGAGTATTGCATTCAATTCTGATTGCCCTGTAATAGGAAGGATGTGGAGGATTTGGAAAGTATATTCAAGAGGTTTACCAGGATGCTGCCTGGATCAAAAATCAGATGCTATAAAGAGAGGCTGGGCAAACTTGCGTTGTTTTCTTTGGAGCGTAGAGGGTTTATAAGATTACGAGAGGCATAGATCGGGAAAAAGCCAATATTTATTTTTCCAGGATCAAAACTGAGGGCATGCATTTAAAGTGAGAGCAGGTAAGTTCAAAGGAAATGTGCGGTCAAGTTTCATTACACAGTGGTGGGTGCCTGGGATGCACTGCCGTGGTGCAAGCAATATGACAGACGTGTTTAAAAGGCTCTCTGATAAGTACATGAATGGAAAGATATGGACATTCTGCAGGCAGAAGGGATCATTTTAGTTAGGCATTTAATTACTAGCTTAACTTGTGAGGAACAAGATTGTGGGCTGTCCCTGTGCTCCACTTTTGAGCATCGGAAAAAGCTGCAGAGGGTTATAGACTTCATCCTAAACACCAGCCTCCCCTTCATCAAGATGATGCTTCAAAGAGGCGGCATCCATGACTAAGGACCCCCCATCACTTTGTAGAGATCTGTTTGTAGAGATCTGCCAAATTAACAGTGATTCAATTCTGCAAAGTCATCAGGTTTTCCTCCAGGATTACCCAGTATTTTGCTGCATTCATTTTATCCTCTACCTTCACAAGCCTTCCAGAGCCTGCTGCTGCAGTGAAGCATCCCCACAGCATGATTGAACATTTCCAAGGGAGGTGGGGGGGGCCGTGAATACTTTTATAGGCATATACGTTTGTGTACATATATATATATATATGTATGTATGTAGAGAGAGACAGAGGGAGAGAGTGTTTTGCACAGTACTGTAGTAATCTTATGCAATATACTGCACTGCTGCTGCAAAGAAAAAACAAATTTCATGACACATGAGTGATAATAAACATGATTCTGGCATGGATCTCTATTGTGGACCGAGAGTGGGAATGGAGCAGGGAGAGGGGAATCATGGTTGGGAAAAGGGGAAGGGAGAGGGGAGGGAGCAGGAAGCACCAGGAAGTCATTCTGTGATGATTAATAAACAAATTGTTTGAGATCAGATACCTTACCAGGGCTCAGGGCTGGGGTGTCTGCACCAGCACCATCCCCCCCTCGCCCCGGCACTCCTTCTCTGCCATCTGTCCCACACCCCTCTCGCGGTGCTCCATCCTCGTCATTCCCAACATGCTTTGCTCCCTCCGGATTTCCAAACTCGCTCTCCACTCCACAAGAGGCTTAGGCACTCCAGTTTTACACACACACACACACACACACACACACACACACACACACACACACACATATATATATATATATATATATATATACACATACACACGCATATACACACACACACACACATATATATATATATATATATATATATATATATATACACACACACACACATATACAGATATATATGTCTAAGACCTTTCCACAGTACTGTATCATACTGTAATTTATAGTCTATGTATTGTGCTGTCCTACTGCCACAAAACAACACATTTCGTGACAAGAGTCAGTGATAATAAACCTGATTCTGACTCTGTTCTCTTATTTGTAATTCCATACCCTCACCTTTCTTTGGGGGAATTCCCCCCCATCTCTCTAATTGTTCTACAAACTAACATGAATCCATGTCCTTCTGCTATTGTCCTCTCTACCAAAGGAAATAGTTGCTTCCTGTCTAGGCTCCTGAGAATTTGGTACAACACAATTATGCTTCACTTAATTCTCTGCTCCAAAGAAAACAACCCCAGTCTGAACCCTTGCTGCTCTCCCTCTGTTGACAATATATCCTTTCTCAGGTGGGGGAGTAGGACGTGTACAGAATAATTCAGTGCCATCAGAGGGCCTGTCTCCACTCTCAGATGGATTCAATGACACCAGGAAACCAGATAAAAAGAGCAGATCAGCCCTTCCCTGTGTACTGGCCAATACTTATCCAAAAATCACATTTCCATCAGCTGAACATTTGATCGTTTTCGCGATGCTATTGGTAACTACTTGATAGGCACAAATCAGTTTTCTATTTCCCATATTTGAACACTTCTTACACCTTGAAAGGTTCTTCACTAAATGTGAAGCATTTTGAGAGTTTCCAAAAGTTGCTGAAGTGCAAAATCCCTTCTTCATTCTTTTTGTCTTGCACACAATTTGTGGAGCCTCAGGACCCACACTACTAGGTTCAGGAACAGTTATTAGTCCTCAACTATCAGGCTTCTGAACCGGAGGGTTAACTTCACTTAACTTCACTTGCCCCAACACTGAAATGTTCCCACAGCCTATGAACTTTCAAAGACTCTTCATCTCATGTTCTCGATATTTATTGTTTATTTATTTATTGTTATGATTTTGTTTTTTTTATGTGAATGCTCAAAAGAAAATTAATTTCAGGCTAGTATATGGTAACATATATGTATATTGATAATAAATTTACTTTGAACTTTGGATTTGTTTTTGTTCAAGAGATGTTTTGCTTTAAATTTCAAGGACAGAGGAGCTGAGGTTTCGGTTGGATTACCACACACAGTAGCGGCATGTTGCTAATGCAGAGCAGCAATCAGCAATCAGCAATCAGGATTCAATGCCTGCTGCTGTCTGCAAGGAGTCTGTAATTCTCTCCATGACCATCTGGGTTTTGACCGGGTGCTACAGTATCCTCCCATGTTCCAAAGACGTATGGTTAGGGTCAGTAAGCGTGGGCGTGCTATGTTGGCATCGGGAGTTGGCTGCCCTCAGCACGTCCTTGGACTGTGTTGTTCATTGCTACAAATGTTGCATTTCACTGCATGTTTCGATGTACATATGACAAATAAAACTAAACCTAAGCTCGATTTCAACATTTAAGAAAAGTTTGAATAGGTAAATGGATGGGAGGGGTATAGAGGATTATGGTCAAAACGGACTAGGAAGTTTAAATGGTTCAGCACAGACTAAATGGGCCAAATGGCCTGTTTCTGTGCTGTACTTTTCTATGACTCCAAGCTAATCGAAATACATTGAAACTGCTTAATTTAATCATGTTCTCAGGATTATATTTTTCATCTTATTTGCATAATTTGACTTCTTTCTTACATTGTTTGTGGGTTAGACTGTATGTATAGTTTTTCATAAATTCTATTGTATTTATTTAGTTTCCTGTAAATACCTGCAAGAAAATGAACCTCCAGGCAGTATCTAGTGACATACAGTATACATAATAGATCCTGCAGATGCTAGAAATCTAAAGTTAGACACACAAAGTATTGGAGGAACACGAGGAATTCTGCAAATCTCCCCCATTTCATGCACATCTGCTCTCATTCCATCCTCCTGACACCCCACTAGGAATAGGGTTCCCCTTGTCCTCACCTACCACCCCACCAGCCTCCGGGTCCAACATATTATTCTCCGTAACTTCTGCCACCTCCAACAGGATTCCACCACTAAGCACATCTTTTCCTCCCTCACCTCTCTGCTTTCCGCAGGGATCGCTCCCTACGCGACTCCCTGGTCCATTTGTCCCCCCCTTCCCTCCCTACCAGTCTCTCTCCTGGCACTTATCCTTGTAAGCGGAACAAGTGCTACACATGCCCTTACACTTCCTCCCTTACCACCATTCAAGGCCCCAGACAGTCCTTCCAGGTGAGGCGACACTTCACCTGTGAGTCCGCTGGGGTGATATACTGCGTCCAGTGCTCCCGATGTGGCCTTCTATATATTGGCAAGACCCGACGCAAACTGGGAGATCGTTTCGCTGAACACCTATGCTCTGTGTGCCAGAGAAAGCAGGATCTCCCAGTGGCCACACATTTTAATTCTACGTCCCATTCCCATTCTGATATGTCTATCCACGGCCTCCTCTACTGTAAAGATGAAGTCACACTCAGGTTGGAAGAACAACACCTTATATTCCACCTGGGTAGCCTCCAACCTGATGGCATGAACATTGACTTCTCAAATTTCCGCTAATGCCCCACCTTCCCCTCGTACTCCATCCATTATTTATTTATATACACACATTCTTTCTCTCTCTCTCCTTTTACTCCCTCTGTCCCTCTCACTATACCCCTTGCCCATCTTCTGGGTTTTTCCCTCCCCTCCCCCTTTTCTTTCTCCCTGGGCCTCCTATTCCATGATCCTCTCATATCCCTTTTGCCAATCACCTGTCCAGCTCTTGGCTCCGTCCCTCCCCCTCCTGTCTTCTCCTATCGTTTTGGATCTCCCCCTCCCACTTTCAAATCTCTTACTAGCTCTTCTTTCAGTTAGTCCTGACGAAGGGTCTTGGCCTGAAACGTCGACTGTACCTCTTCCTAGAGATGCTGCCTGGCCTGCTGCGTTCACCAGCAACTTTGATGTGTTTTGCAAGTATTGGAGGAACTCAGCAGGTCAGGCAGCATCTATGGAGAGAACCAAAGAGTTGACATTTCAGGCCGAGACCCTTCATCAGGACTGAGAGAGGTTTCGGCCTGAAGTGTCGATTCTTCATTGCTCTCCATAGATTCTGCCTGATCTGCTGAGCTCCTCCAGCATTTTGTGTGTGTCATATGGTGACATATGTTCTTTGATTTACTTTGACTTTGGCTTTAAATTTGCGCAAAAAAATGGAATAATTGCATCCAACAGGCTTTGGATCAACATGAAAGTCAGCTCTGTGACATTTAATATATTATCTTACAGACATATAAGCATGAAACTGGGTGTAGCCTGATTGGGCAGTAACAATTGAGCTCCCCATTAGGCTCAGAATTAGTCATTATTGGCAAGAATGAAAAGAAACTATTTCACCGACTGCTGAGGATTCATTTGAGAGACTGTACCCTTGGAATACATATTGGTCATCATAAGAACATTTTTAAAATGAATTTTAAATATTTCTGGCAGCAACCGATATCAGCAGAACTCTGCAGATGAAACAAGTTAGTTTAGCATCAGGCTGACATAATTAATTACAAATTTGGTTGGAATCCTCAGCATATCCATTTAGCACATGGTTCAGCTGAACTGACTTTGATCATAAGATGTTGTTGAAAGATTCTGCAGTGAAGCTATACATGATATTGGCATAATAAAATAACTCGATACAAAATAACAAAACTATGAGGGTTATAGAAGGGTAAATGCAAACAGGTTTATTGCATGGAGGTTGGGTGAGATTGAGAAAGAGATCAAGGGTTAAGGGCAAAAGGTGAAATGTTTAAAGGGAACATGAGGAGAAACTTCTTCACTCAGAGGGTGGTGAGAGTGTGGAATGAGCTGTTAGAGGAAGTGATGGATGTGGGTTCAATTTCAACATTTAAGTGAAATTTGGATAAGTACATGGATGGGAGGGGTAGGAAGGGCTATGGTCAATAGCGTGTTGTATGACTCAATAGGTCAGTGAGGTGCATTGGTATGCTTGTTTCGTACTTCTTTGATTAAAGGAGACACACGCATACCGGTACTCAACATAGAAACATAGAAAACCTACAGCACAATGCTGGGCCGAACATGTACTTATTTTAGAAATTACCTAAGGTTACCCATAGCCCTCTATTTTTCTGAGCTCCATGTACCTATCCAGGGGTCTCTTAAAAGACCCTGTTGTATCCGCCTCCACCACTGTTGCCAGCAGCACATTCCACGCACTCACCACTCTCTGCGTAAAAAGCTTACCCGACATCTCCTCTGTACCTACTCCCCAGCACCTTAAAACTGTGCCCTCTCGTGTTAGCCATTTCAACACTGGGAAAAAGCCTCTGACTACCCACGTGATCAATGTTTTATGAACAGCTTTATCTCCTCTGCCATAAGACTTTTAAACAATCCATGAACACCTAAACACCTCCTCACTATTCCTCTTTTTCTTTTTTTTATAACATACAGTACTGCACCAAAGTCTTAGGCACCACTGTTTTATATGGTTTCAGATGGTATGGCCTCCATAGAGCCCTGATCTCAACATCATCGAGGCTGCCTGGGAATACCCAGACAGACAGAAGCAAGCAAGATAGCCAGAATCTGCAGAATAACTGTGACAAATTCTCCAAGATGCTTGGAACAACCTACCAGCCGATTTTCTTATAAACCTGCACAACAGAGAATTGACGCAGTTTTAAAGGCCAACGGTGGTCACACCAAATATTGATCTGATTCAGTTTTTTAATGTTGACTTCTCTTTATAGTAATTATTTTGATATTTAGAAACTTTTCATTTTATTATTTTTGAAAAGAATCTTCGCTTTACAGAATTTTTTTACATGTGCTTAAGACTTTTGCACAGTTCTGCAGTAATTTTTAATTTGCTTCTGGCAAGATGCAGCACACTTGATCAATGCAGCCTCTCCAGGTCCAACCAAAGGCTTTATTATCTTTTTTTTTGCAATCACAAGACATTGCCAGACATTAAAAACTTCAGGTACTGCTGGTCCACACCATCAGTGAGATACTCGATAGCGAAGGAGCTGCAGAAGACAGACTTGGGGTTGATGGTGCTGCTGCCTGCTACAGGGAGGCAATGGAGGCGGTGTGCAAAGGTGATGAGCACTCTAACAGCGAGTGATTGCCTTGGACGTTTTTCTTGTGATCGCAAGACCCTGCTGGACATTGCCAGTGCAGCATACTGCAAGTCTGGTTCACTGATTTATTAGCCAGACTGATGGTGGGGGAGCTGCGTGGCCTCATTTACAGTGCAGAGTAGGCCTCATGCGGTGGCCAGGAGAGAAGGTGCTGTGGCGCGGCGTCCACAGTGGATTGAGGTCAGGCCCCTCCCACCAGTGTTGCTCTCCAATGTCCACTCGGCAGAAGAAGTGGATTATTTGCATGTGTGCATTTGCCTGCAGACTGCTGAAGACTTGTTCTTGCCAACAAACACCCACGCAGCATCAGTCTGCAGGACATGTCAGAATCAGAGTCAGAATCCTTTACTATCGCCAAGTATGTGGACACATACAGGGAATTTGATGCCGGTTTCCCTGAGCTCTGGCTGTACAGAATCAAAAAGCAAACAAAACAATAGTGCAAATAATCGTGAACTATATACAATGAGGTATACCTGTGTATGTACAGGTGGACTTGATTTATAATAGACTAAAATTCAAGTGTTCATAAGACTGATGGCATACGGAAAGAAACTGTTCTTGTACCTATTTGTCCTGGCATACAGTGATCTAAAGCACCTACCAGAAGGAAGGAGTTGGAACAGGTGATGTCCAGGGTGTGATGGGTCTACAATGATGCTGCTTGCTCGCTTCCTGACTCTAGATGCATATAAGTCCTGGATCGAGGGCAGCTTCACACCGATAATCCTTTCCACAGCCCTGATAGTTCTTTGGAGTCACTCATTCAAGTCACTCAGAGACTTGTGCTGTATTATACTTCCATATGTGACTGCATCTTTACTGCTATCTTATATGCGTGATACGTGCCTTCTGCTGTGTATGACTGTTAGTTTTCCACCTTGGCCCAGTAAAACGCTGTTTCGTTTGGTTGTATTCATCGATATTCATGTATGGATGAATTATAGTTAAACTTGAACTTCAATTTTATGTCTTACACTGTACTGCTGTTGGAAAGCAACAAATTTCATGACATATGCCAGTGATAATAAAGCTTACTCTGAATCTAAGTGATGATGGGCTTTAAAATGTAGTCCTGGAGTCAGAGTCATACAGTTCGGAAACAGTCCACTTGGCCCAATTCCTCTATGCTGACCAAGATGAATATCCACAATAGTCACATTTGCTTCCATTTGGCCAATAACTCTCTAAACATTCTTTTTATCCATGATCCTGTTCAAATATCTTTTAAATATTGTAATTGCACCCACCTTCTTAGCTTCCTCTGGCAGCATGTCCCATACACCAACTATCCTCTGTTTCCCCTCAGGTCCCTGTTAAATCTCCTGAAAGTCCTAGACTCCTCTACACTGGGAAAAAGACCGTGATCATCCACATTGTCTGTGCTCCCCGCGATCTTAAAGTCACCTATCAGCCTTCAACGTTGGGAGGAAAAAAAGTCCCAGCTTATCCAGCTTCTCCTTGCAACTCAAGCTCTCCAGTCCTAGTAATATAGACACATTGATAACAGTATAGCACAGCAACAGGCCTTCAGTCCACAACACTGTGCCAAAATAATTAAATTAGTAATCAAATGGCCATTAACTAATCCCTTCTGCCACATGATGTCCATATCCCTTGTTTCCTGCACATTCAAGTACCTAAGTCACTCTTGATACTTGCCTCCTCCACCACCCAGACTCAAAAACAGTTATGTTCCCCAAGCAGTAAGGCTGATCAACACCTCCACCCACTAACTCCACCACTACTTTATTATTTCCTGTCAGTCACCTTATGTACAGCCTAGTATGTCTTTATGTACATACAATCAATGTATATAAGCTATCTTAAGCATTTATATTTATTGTGTTTTTATTACTATAGTTTCCTTTATTCTTTGTGGGGTTTTTGTGCTGCATTGGATTCAGAGTAACAATTATTCATTCTCCTTACACTTGTGTCCAGGAACTTCATTAAACAGTCTTGGATCTTGAATCTACAGTACAAGCCATAGGAAAGCAGCATAAATCCTCAAGGAATCCCACTATAGAAGCCATGCTCGTTTCTTACAGCGGGGAGTCAAAATTGCCCAACGCATCACCAGCACCTTGCCATCAGGGACCCACTGTAGACACAGAAAGGTGTCGGAAAAACATGAAGGATCCCACACACCCTGCTCATGGACTGTTTATCCATCAGAGAGGAGGCTACCTAGCATCCTCGCCAGCACCACCAGACTCAAAAGCATTTACTTTCCCCAAGCAGTAAGGCTGATCAACACCTCCACCCACTAACTCCACCACTACTTTATTATTTCCTGTCAGTCACCTTATGGACAGCCTAGTATCACTTTATGTACATACAATCAATCTGTGTATATAAGCAACATTATGTATTTGTATTTATTGTGCTTTTATTATTATTGTGTTCGATATCTTTTGTGGGTGTTTGTGCTGCATTGGATCTAGAGCAACAATTATTTTGTTCTCCTTTACATGTGTACAGGAAATGATATTAAATAATCTTGAATCTTGAATGCAACACATTCCAGACACCTTCACTTTCTGTGTAAAAAATTTGCCCCACATATCTCGTTTGAACTTACCCCTCCCACCTTAAATGCATGCCCTCTAATATTAGACATTTCAACTCTGAGAAACTGTACCAGCTGCCTACTCTATCTATGTCACTTATAATCTTACAAACCTCTATCCAACCTACCTCAATTTTACTTTTCTTTCTCACTGTTTATTTTGTAATTTATAGTAATTTTTATGTCCTGAACTCTACTGCCACTGCAAAATAACAAACTTCATGACATATGTCAGTGGTAATAAACCTGATTCTGATTCTGTTGGTGAGACCACACTTGGAGTATTGTGTGCGGTTCTGATCATCCAGCTACAGGAAGGATGTCATTAAGCTGGAAAGGGTGCTGAAAAAAAATCACAAGGATGTTATAACAACAGGTTGGACAAATTTGGGTTGCTTTCTCTGGAGTGGGGAAGGCTGAGGGGAGACCTGCTAGAGGTTTAGAAGATTATGACTGGTTTGCAGATGCAACACGATGTGAGAGTAACTACTCAGAAGAATGAAAAGCAGCAAGACTACAAAATGTGACTGCATGCAAACATTGTGTCAGTTAGAAAGTATGGTATTACAGTGTAGTGGTTAGAGTAATGCTTTACACCACCAGCAAACCGGATTCAATTCATTCCACTGTCTGTAAGAAGTTTGTACGTTCTCTCTCAGACAGTATGGGTTTCCTCTGGATGCTCCAGTTTCCTCCCACATTCCAAGGACTTAAAAGTTAGTAGGTTTTGGCTGTGCTATGTTGGCGCCAGCAGTGTGGTGACACTTGCTGACTGCAAGTGTTGATTATTGATGCAAATGACGCATTTTACTGTATGTTTTGATGCACATGTGACAAATAAAACTAATACAGGGATATGGGGAGAAGGCAGAAGAGTGGGGCTGAGAGGGAAAATGGATCAGCTATGATGAAATGGCAGAGCAGACTCGATGGGCCAAATGGCCTAATTCTGCTCCTGTACCTTATGGTCTTATAAGGAATCTGGGGGTCCTGCTCTTTAAAACACAAGGGCTTGGAGTACAGGTACAACAAGTTTATCATTGATTCTATTGCATTGCTTTGTATCTACTGTGAATGCCTGCAAGAAAATGAATCTCAGGGTTGTATATGGTGATATATACATACTTCAATAATAAATTTACCTTCAACTTTGAACATAGCACAGAGCAGCACTGCGGTGAACTTCCCCAGATTTCGATACAAATATTTTATATTTAGGTAAAGTTATATTTATACAATATAACTTTAAAATTGGTTCTGATCGTGGATGTGAAAATCTATTAAAACCACAGATCTGTGTACAAAAGCTTTCCGTTTTACTTTATATATCATTCAGTACTATTTATGAGGGCAGTGAAATCTTTATGTACAGAGCTCTATCAACTCAATTAAAATTAAGTTTCGATTACTTTTCTCATGATGGAAGTTTTTCAGTTATAAAATTGTTCTTAACTTTAAAGGGTGTTGCAGGTCACCACACTGACAAACAAAAAAAGTTCTCTCTCTCATTTTCCTTTGAGCGCATCAAGTGTCCAGTTGACCTGCTGTGACCTCAGCAGGATAAAGACTGTCAAATCAAAGGCTTTTCAAGAAAGACTCCGATGCAGGTAACAAAGGTTAAAGTGAAAAGAAAATTAAAGGTGGCTTAAGTTAAATTCAAAAGGACAAGATAAATGATATCTAGTCTGCCCATCTTATGATACATATTTTTCAAGTGTATGTATGAGTTAAGATACTGGCTTATTTTCAAAACTGTTTTAACTTTTATTGTGTACATATGGTTACTAAGAGTCAACATGATCTGTCCAGTGGCTTTATTGCCTCCTGCCAAAGGTGATCACATCACCTTAATCACTTGGATGAGAGTACTCAGAGAGATACATACTAGGAGTTGGGACATGTCTCAAGATTGGATTTCTTACAAAAATGTTCAATTCCTGAATAATGTCACCGAAAACTTTGACAAACTTCCATAGCTGCACAGTGGAGGGGGTGCTCATTTGTTGCATCATGGCCTGATATGGGAACACCAATATCAAGGAATGGAAAAGACAACAGAAAATGGTGGGTACAGCCTAGTCCATCACAGGCAAAGCCTTCCCTATCATTGAGGACATTTCTATGGGGCACTGCCACAAGAAAACAGCATCCATCATCAAGGCACCCAACATACAGATCATGTTGTCTTCTCACCACATCTGTTAGGCAGCAGGTACAGAACCCTTAGTTCTCACACCACCAGGTTCAGGAGCAGTTCCCGAACTGGCATGGATAACTTCATCATGCTGCAGGAAAATGAATCTCGGGGTTGTTTGTCGTGACATATATGTACTCTGATAATAAAACCTACTTTGAACTTTGAAACTCAACACTGAACTGATTGCACAACCTACAGACTCACTTTCAAGGACTCCACAACTCAGTATTACTGTTCTCATTTTTTTTATTTGCACACACAATTCGTCACTTTTTGCACATTGGTTATTTGCCAGTCTTTGTTTATGTATATTTTTTCATAAATTATATTGTATTTCTTTATTTACCTGTAAGTGCCTGCAGGAAATTTAATTTCCAATAGTATATGGTAACTTTCAATGCATGTACTTTGATATTAAATTTACTTTGACTTTGACTTGAAATGTTCAGTACAATCTAGACAAGGAATGCTTTGTAATCAACTCACTTGGCTGCTTTAGCTAATCTGAGCCAGTATTGCAATTGGGAAATTACAATTGACCTCAGTATCCCTTTGGCTTGATGGAAAATGATGATCGGATTGATCTTATGACTATCATGTCACCTACAGTCCAGGGTCACATTAGTGCCAATCGTGGACAAGGTGTCAGATGATAGCTCTCAGCCAATGATATGATCCTTCACTGTCCGATTTGCAGAGCAAAGAAATTGGAGAAATATCTCTTTGGACCTAATATCCAGAAACAATGAACAACCAGTGTTTCTAAAATCACATGAAGAGAGACAACTCAGATAATTAATGGCATTAAAAGTATTTGTCATTCGGGCTGTATGCACACTTGGTAGAGCAGAGTCTGGGTGTTCAGGCTGTGGTGTCGTAGAGCTATAGAGTGTTCTTAATACAGTAAGAATATAAAACTTTCGGGCCAAACACTCCATTCTGACCATTTTCTCCACCCAGCTAGTTCCAATTTCCTGCATTCAGTCCATATCTCATCAGGACCCTTCTATGAAAAGGAATGAACAGCCAACGTTTAGGGTCTAGACTCTTCATCAGGACCTGATGAAGGGTCTCAGCCGGAAACGTTAGCTCTTCGTTCCTTTCCATATTTGCTGTCTGATCTGCTGAGTTCCTTCAGCATTTTGTATGTGTTATTCTGAATCTCCAGCGTCTGCAGAACCTCTTGTGTTCAGGACCCTTTCATGTTCAGTACTGTGCAAATGTCTAACGCACATATAATTAGCTAGGGAGCCTAGGATTTTTGCACAGTACTGTAGAAATTTTATGTACTGCTGCCGCAAAAAAAAAACAAATTTTATAACATGAGTGAGTGATGATAACTTTGATTCTAATATGGGTGGGAATGGGCCAGGGAGAGGGGAACCATAGTTGGGAAAAAGGGAAGGGGAGAGGGGAGGGAGCAGGAAGCACCAGAAAGACATTCTGTAATGATCAATAAACCAATTGTGTGGAATCAAATAACCTTGCCTGGTGTCTCAAGACTGGGTATGTCTGCACCCATGTCACCTCATGCCCCCAGGCATCTCTTATCTGCCACCCATCCCACACCTTTCTTGTGGCACTTCACCCTCACCATTCCCAATATTCTTTGCTCTTGCCAGATTTACAAGCTTACTCTCTGCTCCACGTTGACAAATACAGTACTGTGCACAAGTCCTATATATATAAGACTTTAACACATTACTATACCTATCCAAATATTTCTTAAATGATACTATTGTATCTGACGGAATCTCTTCCTCTGGGAGCTCATTTCTTATACTCACCATCCTCTGCATGGAAAACTTGCTCCTCAGGTCCCTTTAATCCCTCTCCCATAGACATATTCAGAATGCAGGTGAAATAAACTGCTCTAAGGAAAGGAACTACTAATGAATGACTTTTACAGAATCCTGCCATGCGTGAAATTACCCACAAAAAAAGTTTTGCTAACTTTAAGTGGATCAACACCATCAATGGTAAAACTTGCTACCAATCATGCATTGTAACTAGTGGTTTGATGTATATGTAATAACAGTGAATTGTTCTCTCAAACACTGCAGAATACCATACTATAAACCATGCTGGATTTTTCTTGTGGATATTCAAGTCTGTAGATGTAAATGGACAATCCATAGTTCCAGGTAGCTAGCGGGGTGTGACTAGAAGACAAAATGTGGAAGACTATGAATAAATGAATGTGGGTGAGCAGCAAGTGGAAAATTATATGTGCGAGAGAGAGGGAGAGAGAGGGAGAGAGAGAGAGAAGGGAGAAAGAGAGAGAGCAATGGGAGAAAGTGAGAAAGATGCACAAAATGCTGGAGGACTCAGCAGGTCAAGCAGCATCTATGCAAATTAATAAACAGATCATTACAAAATGTCTTGGACTGAGACCCCACTTCAGGACTGGAAAGGGGGAAGATACCAGAATAAAAATGTGGGGTAAGGGGAAGGAGGATAGCTAACCATCAGGTAGGAGGTACAGAAGCCTGAAGGCACACACTCAGTGATTCAGGAACAGCTTCTTCTTCTCTGCCATCCGATTCCTGAATGGACATTGAAGCTTTGGACACTACCTCACTCTTTTTAATATACAGTATTTCTGTTTTTGCACATTTTTAAAAATCTATTCAATATATGTAATTGATTTACATGTTTATTTATTATGTTTTATTTTATTTATTATTACTATTTTTTTCTCTCTCTGCGATTATGTATTGCATTGAACTGCTGCTGCTAAGTTAACAAATTTCACGTCACATGCCGGTGATAATAAACCTGATTTTGACTCTGATTCTGACAGAAGCTGATAGGTGAAGCCAGGTAGGTGGGAAAGGTAAAGAGCTGGAGAAGAAGGAATCTGATAGCGAGGAGAATGGACTATGGGACTATGGGAGTGGGTTGTAAGGAGAAATTGATACTCAAGTTGGAGGCTACCCAGATGGAATATAAGGTGTTTCTCCTCCACCATGAGGGTGGCCTCATTGTGGCACAAGAGGAAACCATGGTCCGGCATGTCAAAACAGGAATGGGAATGGGAATTAAAATATTCGGCCATTGGGAAGAGAGTTGTCAAATAGAAAATAATAACTATGGTGTATAAGAGTGAAAGCAGGACTGTAAATGGAACTGAGAAATTGTGTGTGTGTGTGTGTGTGTGTGTGTGTGTGTGTGTGTGTGTGTGAGAGAGAGAGAGAGAGAGAGAGAGAGAGAGAGAGAGAGAGAGAGAGAGAGAGAGAGATAGAGATATATTTGCATTGAAGTTCTCCCTGAATCTACGCAGTGAGTGATCACTGTGAGTGAGAAGGTGTAGGTCTCTCACTCTGGACAGCTATTGAAGAGCTTGAGTTCAGAGTATATATCTTAAACTTTTATGAAATCTGCTTACATTCAAAGTGCCTCAAACTTGGGAAAAAATACAATATTGCCGCAAAGCTTCTTTTGAAAATAAGTTGCATTTTGAGATGCAGTGCTTTCTTTGGGATCAAAGCACAGGCATCTGTTTTAATATGCATCTATCGCCTGAGGAAAATGAAGTCCCATGATAGAGGTACACTTTCATTTGAGTTACGTTATTTAAATAAGTATAAGACCATAAGATGTAGGGGCAGAATTAGGCCATTTGGTCCATTGATTCTGCTCTGACATCCCATCAAGGCTGATTTATTATCCCCCTCAAACCCATTTTCCTGTCTTCTTTCTATAACCCTTGAGTCCTGTACTAATTATGAATCCATCAGCCGCCGCTTTAAATACACCCAATGACTTGGCCTCCACAACTGTCTGTGACAATGAATTCCACAGATTCTCCACCTTCTGGATCATAAAAGTATCTTCCCATCTCTGTTCTAAATGAACTCAATGTACTATAGGAAACAACCTCCCCACATGCACTCTATCCAGGCCTTTCAATATTCAATTAGTTGCAATAAAATCCCCCTCATTCTTCATAAGTCCAGTGAGCACAGGCACAGACCATCAGATGCTCCTCATATAGTAACCCTTTCACTCCCGGGATCATTTTCCTCAGCCTCCTCTGGAGCCTTTCTAATGCCAATATTTCTTTTCTTAGATAAAGAGCCCAAAATTGCTCACGATTCTCCAAGAGGGGTCTAACCAATGCCCTATAAAGCCTTAGCATTACATCCTTGCTTTTGTATTCTAGTCCTCTCGAAATGAATGCTAACATTGCATTTGCCTTCCTTACCACTGACTCCACCTGCAAGTTAACCTTGGGGAATCCTGCAAGAGTACTCCCAAGTCCCTTTGCAACTCTGATTTTTGAATTTTCACCTGGAGGCAAATATGAGGCAGATTTATGCTGCAAACATCTGCTAAAAGATTTAATTTCTTGCAATTTTTAGATACTGCACAATTAAGTGACCATGGGGTCTGTGTAACCTTCTCATTTTACAAATAGTTCAATTTTACAATACCTAAAACAGGCAGAAAGCAAGTTCCAATGGGGCTCATTTAACAGAAGCAGTCTGGCTGAAAGGGATTAACTGACCATTTGGAAAGTCAGGTTAACTATTTAGGTTCTGATATTATTCTGAAGTGATACTGAACTGATTCATTAATAGTATGTATTAAAATAAAACACAAATTCACTGATGGTATTGACACAAACTCATAGGCTGTTTACCCATGAACTATATTTATTTCTAACAAATAGTTGTGCTGAACCATTTAAACTGCCTACTCCCATCGACCTGCACTGGGACAATCGCCCTCCATATCCTTAGCATCTGTGTACCTATCCAAGCTTCTCTTGAACATTGAAATTGAGCTCACATGCACCACTTACACTGGCAGCTCTTTCCACACTCTCATAACCCTCTGAGTGAAGAAGTTTCCCCTTACGTTCCCCTTAAACTTTTCACTTTTCCCCCTTAACCCATGACATCCAGTTGTAGCCCCACCCAACCACCATGGAAAAAGTCTGCTTGCATTTAGCCCTCATAATTTTGCATACCTCTATCAAATCTCCTCTCAATCTTCT
Source organism: Mobula birostris (assembly GCF_030028105.1). Taxonomy (NCBI): domain Eukaryota; kingdom Metazoa; phylum Chordata; class Chondrichthyes; order Myliobatiformes; family Myliobatidae; genus Mobula; species Mobula birostris. Next base: position 12,121,318 of record NC_092386.1, read on the forward strand.
GCACTCCAAGGAGCGTTTGTCATCAATGTCTGAAGAACACTAATTATAGATAGGGATAACAGAAGTGTGGCAAGAGCCCTGGAATCTGTGTAAGGTTAAAGGCTAACCCCTGCAGGCTGGCTCTCCCACCGAGTGGGTGGTCAGAGACTTTTTTCCAGGACAGAAATGGCTAATCCAAGAGGGCATAATTTTAAGGTGACTGGAAGAAAATTTAGGGAAGTTATCAGAGGTAGGTTTTTTTTAACAAAGAGGGTGGTACGGTAGATGTGTGAAATGCACTGCTAGGAGTGGTGGTGGTAGAGGGAGATACATCAGGGACTTTTAAGAGACTCTTAAATAGGCACATGGATGAAAGAAAAATGGAGGGACATGTAGGAGGGAAGTGTTAGATTGATCTTGGAATAAGTTAAAAGGTCAGCATAACATCATGGGCCAAAGGGCCTGAGCTTATGCTGTACTGTTGTAATTCTTCATGTGAATTTGCACATTCTCCCTGTGTCTTCTGGTTACCTCAGTTTTCTCACACATTCCAAAAGTGCACAAGTAGATAGTTTAATTGGCCACTATAAATTGCCCCTATTGTGCAGGTGACTGGTTGATTCTGGGCAGTATTGATTGGATTTAGAGAGGCAGGGGACACTGCAGCTGCTGGAAATTGTAAGCAACACAAAGTGCTGGAGGAACTCAGCAGGTCAATGTTCAAAGTAAATCTATTGTCAAATTTATACCCCGAGATTCATTTTCTTGCAGACATTCATAGTAGAACAAAGAAACACAATAGAATCAACGAAAAACTACAGACAACCAATGTGCAATAAAAGACAAACTGTGTAAATACGTAAACTAATAGTAATAATAAATAAGTAAATAAATAATCATGTGAACATTAGTTGTAGAGTCCTTGAAAGGCAGCATTTATGGCGGGAAATATACAGTTGATGTTTTGGATCAAGACCCTTTGTTAGAACTGGAAAGGAAGAAGGTAGATAGGATTTACATAAATGTGTGCTTGATGGTTAACAGAAACATGGTGGACAGAAGGGCCTCCTTCTGTGCTGTATGATACCATATCTCTGAGCTTTACTGCACTGATTCCTTCAGGTTGTTTCTGTTTTAACTGAAGTGTTGTACAGCTACTCTCAAATAAATTAGAGCAGCTTTGATTTAAAAGTCTGTCTTCATCAGGATAGCTTAAGAAATCGTACGTAAAACATCGAGTTTGCTTTATAGGAGACCACTTGTCCATTCAGCTGCCAATTAGGTAACAGGAAATTACTCATTTTGACTACTCTGTCATCTGGAGTAAAGGTATGACAAGGCGATGAAATGTACAAGACAATGTCTGGAAGACCAAGCTGATTTACAGATGTGCAATGCTTGAACATCTTTCATCACCTGGTCTATCCAGCAGACCCATCATTTTACCTTGAGTACAAGAGTACACACAAAAAAAAACATTTTTATTATTTTTTGATTTTGTTTGCTAATTTGCAAAAGCTAAAAAAAATTAACATTTTAACTGAGACTGCAGCAAAATGTCTGGAAAGGATTGAAATCAGATGGATGCATAAAGGAATGCACAATGGCCAATGATTTACAACTTTCACAGAAATAGTCAGAATTTATTTTTTCTATTTATTAAGACACAGTGTGGAGCAGGCCCTTCTGACCCGTCGAGCCTTGCTACCCAGCAATCCCCCAATTTAACCCTAGCCTGATCACGAGACAATTTACAATGACCAATTAACCTACAAACCGGTACATCTTTGGACAGTGGAAGGAAATCGGAGCACCCGGAGGAAATACATGCAGTCATGGAGAGAATGTACAAGCTCCTTCCAGACAGTGACAGTCACCTGTAGAGTAAAGCGTTGTGCTAATCACTACACTTCCATGTAGCCCAAAATTTTGAAAGTGAACTGTCAAAGCACCAGTAAAATTCCAGTAATGTCACTGGGAAAAAAATGGCTTACCATAAATCATTGGCCCGTAAGGATTCTTCAACATGGCACACACATTGTCTGATTTATGTGCAGCACTTGAAATACTTAAACAATCTTATTTTTGCAGATATACAAGGATTTCAGGATAGAGATACCACACTGATTGCGTGAATAGAAAGCCAAGTAGGAAGTAATTCTCTTTCTGGACTTGAGCTAAGTGTATTGTGGATGTGACATTTCACATAGAGGTTTGACAAATTCCTTTGAACAAAATCCATAATGACAGCCTGACTAATCAATTCCATTTTAATTGCTCATAATACCCTATTTTCTGCTTTAAAGTAATTCACAAGAGCCTTTACTTACAAACCTTCACACAATTAAGCAGTTTTACCGCTCACTGAATAGAAGTTTCTCAGACAGAATCCCGACTTAGAAATTCATCGTGTTAATAACAGAACTGCCTCCTCTCCCACCATGATGAAGCCACTCTTCTGGTTGGAGGAGCAACACGTCTGATTCTGCCTGGGTAACCTCCAACCTGATGGCATGAACATTGGTTTCTCTAACTTCTGATAACTTTACCCCCTTGCCACTTCTCTATTTCTCCAATCCTCTCTTACCCCTTCTCTTCTTCTCATCTGTCCATCACCTCCCTCTGGTGCTCCCTCCTCTTTCCCTTCTCCACTCTCCCCTCCAATCAGATTCCTTCTTCTTCAGCTCTTTACCACTTCCAACTATCCCCTCCCAGCTTCTCATTTCATCCCCCTTTCCCACCCACCCGCCTTCCCCTCACCTGGTCTCACCTGTCACCTGCCAGTTTGTACTCCTTCCTCTCCCTCCAGCTTCTGTCTTGGCTTATGTCCCCTTTCTTTCCAGTCCTGATGAAGGGTCTTGGCCCAAAATGTTGACTGTTTATTCCCCTCCATAGATGCTGCCTGACCTGCTGAGTTCCTCCAGCGTAAGGGTGTGTTGTTCAGGATTTCCAACTTCTGCAGAATCTCTTGTTTTTAGATTTTTACCCTTGATTGTTTCCTATTATAATCTTAAAATGAATTATTCTGATGAATGCTTGTTCTGAATTCGACCTTTAAAATTATTATTCAGTTGCCATTGATCATTTCAAGGTTTAGCAATGATTGTAGAACCGAGGGATCTAAGAGGTACATGGTTCTTGGAAGGTGATGTCACAGGATGACAGGGTGGGGGACAATGGTGTTTTCATGCTGGCCTTCAGCAGTCAGGGCATTGAGTAGAAGTTGGGATATTATGTTGTAGTTGTACAAGGTGTTCGTGAGGTTGCATTTGGAATACTGTGTTCAGTTTTATTCATCCTGCTAAGTGGGAAGGACTGCCGAGGAGGTTTACAAGGATGTTGCCAGGGCCTGGGGGACTGCATTATAAAGAGACGTTGAGCAGGTTGTAAACTTATTCACTGGAGCACGGGAGAGTGAGAGGTGATCTTATAGAGGTATATAAAATCACAAGGGGCGTACAGTCTTTTTCAGGGCTAGAAATCAAGAACTAAGAGACATATGTTGGGAGGGACAGATTTAATAGGAACCCGAGGGGCAACTTTCTAACCCAGACGGCAGTCAGTATATGGAATGAGCTGCCAGAGGAAAGTGCTGAGGCTGCTAAAATAATAATATTTAAAAGACACTTGAGCAGGCACGTGGATAGGAAATGTTTCGAGGGATAGGGGCCAAAAGCAGAGAAATCAGAATCAAGTTTAATACACTGGCATATGTTGTGAAATCTGTTGTTATGAGGTAGCAGTAAATTGCAATACACAATAATAGAACTGTAAATGACTAAACTGTAAATTTAAATATGTTAAATTAAGTAAATAGTGCACAAATAGAAAAATAAAGTAGTGAGGTAGTGTTCATGGCTTCAATGTCCCAATGACCATTCAGAAATGAGGAGGAGAAGAAGCTGTTGCTGAATCGTAGAGTGTGTGCATTCAGGCCCCTGTACCTCCTCTCTGATGATAGCAATGAGAAGAGTTAATGTTCTAGGTGATGGGGGTCCTTAATGACAGGTGCTGCCTTTTTGAGGCATTGCTCCTTGAAGGTATACTGGATCAACGCACACAAAATGTTGGAGGAACTCAGCAGGCCAGGCAGCATCTATGGAAAAAAATGTACAGTCGACGTTCGGGCAGAAACCCTTCAGCAGGACTGGAGAAGAATAGATGAGGAGTAAATTTAAAATGTTGGGGAGAGGAGAGAGAAAAACACAAGGTGATAAGTGAAACCGGGAGAGGAAGGGATGAAGTAAAGAGTTGGGAAGTTGACTGGTGAAAGAGATACAGGGCTGGAGAAGGGAAGTCCAATCGGAGATAGGAGAGAACAGAAGGCCATGGAAGAAAGAAAAGGTGGAAGGAACACCAGAGGGAAGCAATGGGCAGGCAAGGAGATAAGGTGAGAGAGGGAAAAGGGTATGGGGAATGGTGAAGGAGGTGGAGGGCCATTACCGGGAGTTTGAGAAATCAATGTCAGGTCGGAGGCTACCAGACTTGTCTTTCTTCCCGGACCTCCTGTCCCATGATCCTCTCGTATCCCCTTTTGCCTATCACCTGTCCAGCTCTTGGCTCTATCCCTCCCCCTCCTGTCTTCTCCTATCATTTTGGATCTACCCCTCCCCCTCCAACTTTCAAATCCCTTACTCACTCTTCCTTCAGTTAGTCCTGACGAAGGGTCTCGGCCTGAAACGTTGACTGCACCTCTTCCTACAGATGCTGCCTGGCCTGCTGCGTTCACCAGCAACTTTGATGTGTGTTCCCAGACAGAATATATGGCGTTGTTCCTCCAACCTGAATGTGACCTCATTGTGACGGTACAGAAGGCCATACCAGAATGAGAATAGGATGGAGCCGACTGAGTTCACAACTTTCTGCAGCTACAACCCCCCCCCCCCACCCCATACCAGACGGTGATGCACCCAATGAGAATGCTCTCCACGGTATATCTGTAGAAATCTGTGAGTGTCTAATGCAGGGGTTCCCAACCTGTTTTATGCCATGGACCAACACCACTAAGCAAGGGGTCTGTGGACCCCAAGATGGGAACCCCTGGTCTATTGGGATGAGTTTAGATGGGAACCTTGGTCAGCATGTACCAGTTGGGACAAAGGGCCTGTTTCTGTATTCTATGAGTCTATAAGAAACTTAGATCAAGAAGGGAAAATATACAATATTAAATATTTTTCAACAAGATAGATTACAACATTGACTACTACATATATGTTGTTTGCAAGTTCCTCAGTTTCAGCCAATATATCCGAGTTACAGGAGTTGTGTCAAATGGTTGGGAAAGCAGCATTTGGCTCCAGTGCTCAGATTTTCAGGCTTTTCCCAACTGTGCCATAGCCAAGAAATATTTTGGAATTTTATACTAATTCCATTTGTTTCTTATTTTAATAGGAATGTTTTTTAAAATTTCACACAGTGCCCAACTTTTGCTGTTTCAGATTCTGATATACTACATTCCCTCTAAATCTTACCCAGATGATCATTAGTGGTTAGTGCCAGTGATTACTGATTGGGGTTCGATTCCCACCACTGTCTGTAAGGAGTTTGTACATTCTCCCCATGACCGCGTGGGTTTCCTCTGGGTGCTCAGGTTTCCTCCCATATTCCAAAGACGTATGGGTTAGGGTTAGTAAGTTGTGGGCATGCTATGTTGGTGCTGGAGGTGTGGCGACACTTGTGGGCTGCTCTAGCACATCCTCGGACTGTGTTGCTCATTGATGCAAGTTTCAATGTTTCGATGTACATGTGACAAATAATGCTAATCTTTAAACACAAGAGGTTCTGCAGATGCTGGAAATCCAGAGTAACACACACAAAATGCTGAAGGAACTCAGCAGGTCAGGCAGCATCTATGGAGGGGAATAAACAATTGACATTTTGTGCTGAGATCCTTCATCAGGACTGGAAAAGAAGGGGGAAGAAGCTGGAATAAGAAGCTGGGGGAGAGAAGGGAGTAAAAACTGGCAGGTGATTGGTGGGGGGAAGTAATCTTTAATCTTTTTAGTGTGACCTAAAATAATGAAAGGGTTCAGGTTACTTAGCCTTTGGGATCTTGCAATATAATCTCTGTGCAAGGCCCAGCCGTTGTCACTGGAGAACTGAGTAAGCAGGGCTCATTTCCCTCCATCCTCCGCAGGGGTCTTGCTGCCAAAAGCAAGTTGCTGCAGCATGGATGAGCTGAACTAGAAACGTGTTGCTCATTACAACCGAGCCATCAGGGCTGCCCTCCAACTTTCATTGTACACTTGAGGGGCTGTGCTTCGTTGCAGGTCTAAGCTTGCAGTTTGCAGTGAAGTTTGACCCTTATCTGATTAGGGTTTAATCAAAAACTCATTTCCAAAAAAAATGCATATTTGATGCAGTTACCTGTTGTGTACATCTTCACTGTGTACAGACAACAAATTACAAACCAATGACTCGCTGTAAGCCAATGAGAACCTTGCTCACCAAGAGCACTTGAAATGCTTTATATGAAGCTAAAATATAGTCAGTAATTAAAGCGTTAATAGCAGAGATAAATGAAAGCTTTCAGTTCACAGGTAGGTACTTGGTATTGTGTATAAAATAGACAATTACTTTCAGAAGCCTCCTTTCTAGTTTTACTGTTATTGTATCAGTTGTGGCTCCAAGTAGATGTTTGCACCCGATACACCATTCCAACAGGTGGGCTAATCTAGCTGTGGGTAGCCAGTGGGCCTCATAAATTAGTAAGAAAGTCATAGTCATAGTCATACTTTATTAATCCTGGGGGAAATTGGTTTTCGTTACAGTTGCTCCATAAATAATAAATAGTAATAGAACGATAAATAGTTAAATAGTAATATGTAAATTATGCCAGTAAATTATGAAATAAATCCAGGACCAGCCTATTGGCTCAGGGTGTCTGACCCTCCAAGGGAGGAGTTGTAAAGTTTGATGGCCACAGGCAGGAATGACTTCCTATGACGCTCTGTGTTGCATCTCGGTGGAATGAGTCTCTGGCTGAATGTACTCCTGTGCCCACCCAGTACATTATGTAGTGGATGGGAGGCATTGACCAAGATGGCATGCAACTTAGACAGCATCCTCTTTTCAGACACCACCGTGAGAGAGCCCAGTTCCATCCCCACAACATCACTGGCCTTACAAATGAGTTTGTTGATTCTGTTGGTGTCTGCTACCCTCAGCCTGCTGCCCCAGCACACAACAGCAAACATGATAGCACTGGCCACCACAGACTCGTAGAACATCCTCAGCATCGTCCAGCAGATGTTGAAGGACCTCAGTCTCCTCAGGAAATAGAGACGGCTCTGACCCTTCTTGTAGATAGCCTCAGTGTTCTTAGACCAGTCCAGTTTATTGTCAATTCGTATCCCCAGGTATTTGTAATCCTCCACCATGTCCACACTGACCCCCTGGATGGAAACAGGGGTCACCGGTTCCTTAGCTCTCCTCAGGTCTACCACCAGCTCCTTAGACTTTTTTACATTAAGCTGCAGATAATTCTGCTCACACCATGTGACAAAGTTTCCTACCGTAGCCCTGTACTCAGCCTCATCTCCCTTGCTGATGCATCCAACTATGGCAGAGTCATCCAAAAACTTCTGAAGATGACAAGACTCTGTGCAGTAGTTGAAGTCCGAGGTGTAAAAGGGACATCAACTGTAAAGTCTGTTGGGCCATCTACTATATCCGGTGTTCCCAGTGTGGCCTCCTGTATATTGGTGAGACCCAACATAGATTGGGAGACTGCTTTGCCGAGCATCTATGTTCTGTCTGTCAGAAAAAGTGGGATCTCCCAGTGACCACCCATTTTAACTCCACTTTCCAATCCCATTCTGACATGTCAGTCCATGGCTTCCTCTACTGTCGCAAAGAGGCCATACTCTGGTTGGAGGAGCAACACCTTATATGCCACCTGGGTAGCCTCCAACCTGATGGCATGGGCATCAAGTTCTTTAATTTCCAGTAATCCCTCCCCACTCACCTTTCTCCATTCCCATTTCTCTCTCACACCTTATCTCCTTACCTGCCTATGGCCTCCCTTTGGTGCTCCTCCCCCTTTTTTTTCTTCCATGGCCTGTTATCTTCTCCCATACGATTCCCCCTTCTCCTTCTACATCTTTTTCACCAATCAACTTCCTAGCTCTTTGTTTCACCTCTCCCCACCCCCGCTCCTGGTTTCAGCTATCACTTTGTGGTTCTTCCTCGACTCCCTCTACTTTCTTACTCTGACTCCTCATCTATTTTTCCAGTCCTGATGAAGGGTCACAGCCTGAAACATCGACTGTGAAATATTTATGAAACATCCATAGATGCTGCCTGGCCTGCTGAGTTCCTCCAGCATTTTGTGTGTGCTGCTTGGATTTCTAGCATCTGTAGATTTTCGCTTGTTTAAGAAAGGGACGTGCTTGTCCTCCATGAGAAGTCAGCTCCAGCAGAATGGGCAGATGAGATCAACAGTGAGATCCAATGGCTAGGAAGGCAGTTCTGCAATGCTTCATGGAAAGCAAAGAGCATGACAAAACACAGAAGTCTTAGTTGCCCACTGCATCCAAGAAAGAGCCCAGTAGTGAGGACTACTCTTTTACTCTTACTATTGGTCACTAATTTCTGAGGTCAGAAGAGTGGAAATGCTCCAGTGCAATGGCTTTTTCACCTTAAGAACCGTCCCGCACAGGTTTCTGAATCAACCAATCAATCTGTCATTGTGGGATACGATGGACAATCAATCAATCATTGTGAAAGTTACTTCATGCACAATATAGTTTCTGCACAGACGTGGGTAATTAAGTCCTCCTCAAGGCCTTTTTTCACCTTCAGATTATATTTGCAATGTCCACACCTGCATCACATATAAATTCAAAGTTTGTTATTACTTTGCTGTTCACATCTCAGTAAGGTCTAAATACTGCTCACTTCTGACTTCTCCAGGTCAACGCATTCTTATCCTCTTTAGTTTCATCATAAATTGAGTGACGGAGGATGAGAGGTGACCTGATAGAAGTGTATAAGATGATGAGAGGCAATGATCATGTGGATAGTCAGAGGCTTTTTCCCAGGGCTGAAATGGCTAGCACGAGAGGGCACAGTTTTAAGGTACTTGGAAGTAGGTACAGAAGAGATATCAGGGATAAGTTTTTTTACACTGAGAGTGGTGAGTGCGTGGAATGGGCTGCTGGCAATGGTGGTGGAGGCGGATACGATAGGGTCTTTCAAGAGACTCCTGGACAGGTATATGGAGCTCAGAAAAATAGAGGGCTATGGGTAACCCTAAGTAATTTCTCATGTAAGGACATGTTTGGCACAGCTTTGTGGGCCGAAGGGCCGGTATTGTGCTGTAGGTTTTCTATGTTTCTATGTTTCTAAATTAAATGTCCTTCCTTGTTGTACATCTCAATTTGCATCTTTCCAATTGAAAGTGCTTCCCCTCACTTCTCTCCACTGGAAGTGAAGACTTTAAGCATTTAACTATTTTATATTGAGAGATACAGAGTGGAACAGACCCTTCCAGCCCAATGAGCTGCACCACCCAGCAACCCACCTACTTCACCCTAACCTAATCACAGGACCACTTACAATGACCAATTAAGCTACCAACCGGTAAATCTTTGGACTGTGGGAAGAAACCAGAGAATCCGGAGGAAACCCATGCACTCATGAGAATGATGTAAAAGTTCTTACAGACAGCTACGGAATTGAACTCTGAATTCCGACACTCCGAGTTGTAATAGCATTGCGCTAACTTCTACACTGCTGTTCTCTGACATCTCTCTTTTTAATACATTTATCCACTTTATGCTACAACATCTGTGACACACTAGCTTGGACCATCGAAGTAAAACAACTGTTGAGAATATTAGTCTATTTTACATGCTAAGCTTCATGGCAACTTTTGACACCAAACACCAACGTCTCCTGGGACTTGTAAAATGCTGTACTCAATACAAAGGAAATATATAGAGCTAGAGCAGAGCCATTGGACGAAATGGCCTCTTTGCATTGTGTGATTCAGTGTTGTCTCAATGATGTTTACTGAGAGCATTGAATCATTTGAGGTACACCAGCTGGTTGAATTGCGTCACACCAACAATCTTGCACTCAATGTCTGTAAGACAAAGTGCATGGTGGACTTCAGGAAGGGGAGGTCAGGAGACCTCAACACCACCTCTTTGATCAGGAAAGCACAGCAACATCTTACTTCCTGAGGAGATTGAGGAGAGGGGCTTCCCCTACCCCCGTTTTAACCAATTTTTACAGAAACACCATTGAGAGTGTCCTGACAAGCTGCATCACCATCTGGTATGGGAATTGCAAGGCATCTGACCACAAGTCCCTACAAAGAATTGCGAGACCTGCTGAGAGGATCGTCAGGTTTATCTTCCACCCATCAACACTTTTATCCTGACTGCTGCGTATACAGGGCCTTAAGCACTATCAATGATCCTTCTCATCCGTCCATCAACCATGGCATTTGGACAAGAACTGATAGGATGGGAAACAGCTTCTTCCCCCTGGCTATGAGACTACTGAAGTCCTTGCCACCACCCAGGTCTCATTGCATCTGAAGCACCAGACGGCTGCATCACTGTCTGGTATAGGGGGGCTACTGCACAGGACCAAAAGAAGCTGCAGAGGGGAAGCCTTCTTGGGTACTAACCTATGAAGTACACAGGACATTTTCAAGGAGCGATGTCTCGGAAGGCAATGTCCATTATTAAGGACGTCCAGCACCCATAGCATGCCCATCAGGTAGGAGGTACAGAGCCTGACGGCACACACTCAGTGATTCAGGAACAGCTTCTTCCCCTCTGTCTTCCGATTCCTAAATGAACATTGAACCCTTGAAGACTACCTCACTTTTTAAATATATCTTATTTCTGTTTTTGCACGATTTTAATCTATTCAATATATGTATACTGTAATTGATTTACTTATTTATTATTATTTTTTCTTCTATATTATGTATTGCTTTGAACTACTGCTGCTAAATTAACAAATTTCATAACACATGCTGGTGATAATAAACCTGAATCTGATTCTGATTCTGATTACACATAAAAGTTGCTGGTGAACACAGCAGGCCAGGCAGCATCTCTAGGAAGTGGCCTGCTGCGTTCACCAGCAACTTTTATGTGTGTTGCTTGAATTTCCAGCATCTGCAGAATTCCTGTTGCTTTCTGATTCTGATTATACTGTTTAATTTTTAACTTGTGTCATAAATGCACCTTATTGTTTGTTAATTTATTTGTGGTAATATTACTTTGTGCTTGTGTGTGTGTGTGAGTGTGTGTGTGTGTGTGTGTGTGTGTGTGTGTGTGTGCGCGTGCGCGTGTGCGTACGTGTGTGTGAATTATATGTACTGTGTTGTACACTCAGGTCTGGAGGAACATTGTTTCATTTGGTGGTATACATGTGTATGCTTGAATGACAATAAACTGAACTTGAACTTCAGAACACATACCAGCCGACATCAAAGGGTCAGTAGTGGAAAAGGAGAGTAGTTTTAAATTTCTTGGTGTCAGCATCTCAGAAGATCTATCCTGGGCCCAATATATATGATACAATTACAAAGAAAGCACGCGAGTGTCTATATATCATTTGCAGTTTGAGGCGATTCATTATGCCACCAAAGACTCGAGAGCAGATTTTTACAAAGATACCACGGAGAGAACTCCAACTGGCTGCATCACTGTCTGCTACGGAGGTGCCAATTCACAGGATTGGAAAACACTACACAAGGTTGTACACTCGGCTGGCTTCATCATGGGCACTAGTCCATCCACTTTTGAGGACATATTTAAAAGACAATACCTCAAGAAAGTGTCACCCGTCGTTAAAGACCCTCACCATTCAAGTCATGCCCTCTTCTCATTGTTACCGTCAGGGAGGAAGTACAGAAGCCTGAAGACACACACTCAACGATCTTGGAACAGGTTCTTCCCTTCAGTCATCAGATTTCTGAATGGATCATGAACCCATGAACTCTGCTTCATTATTTTATTTATTTTTTTAATATTTCTTATTACAACTTTATTTCTCATTGCAACTTACAGTAATGTTTAATGTATTGCATGGTACTGCTACCACAAGGCAACAAATTTCGTGATATATGAGTTTGTTGAAAAAACTAGGTAATGATAGAGATCTAGAAGATTATAAGGCTAGCAGAAAGGAGCTTAAGAATGAAATTAGGAGAGCCAGAAGGGGCCATGAGAAGGCCTTGCCGGGCATGATTAAAGAAAATCCCAAGCATTCTACAAGTATGTGAAGAGCAAGAGGATAAAAACTGAGAGAATAGGGCCAATCAAGTGTGACAGTGGAAAAGTGTGTATGGAACTGGAGGAGATAGTAGAGGTACTTAATGGATACCTTGCTTCAGTATTCACTTCGGAAAAGGATGTTGGCCATTGTAGGGATGACTTACAGTGGATTGAAAAGCTTAAGCATATAGACGTTAAGAAAGAGGATGTGCTGGAACTTTTGGAAAGCATCAAGTTGGATAAGTGTCTGGGACCGGACGAGATGTACCCCAGGCTACTGTGGGGGGCGAGAGAGGAGATTGCTGAGCCTCTGGCAATGGTCTTTGCATCATCAATGGGGACAGGGGAGGTTCTGGAGGATTGGAGGGCTGTGGATTTTGTTCCCTTATTCAAGAAAGGGAGTAGAGATAGCCCAGGAAATTATAGATCTGTGCATCTTACTTCAGTGGTTGGTAAGTTGATGGAGAAGATCCTGAGAGGCAGGATTTCTGAACATTTGGAGAGGCATAATATGATTAGGAATAGTCAGCATGGCTATTTCAAAGGCAGGTCGTGCCTTACAAGCCTGATTAAAATTTTTGAGGATGTGACTAAACACACTGATGAAGGTTGAGCAGTAGAGTAAATTGTGTTAGTAAAATTTGCTGATGACACAAAGATTGGGGTTGTCATGGATAGTGTGGAGGGCTGTCAGAGGTTACAGCAGGAGATCATAGGAGGCAAAACTGTGTTGAGAAGTGGCAGATGGAGTTCAACCCAGATAACTGTGAGGTGGTTCATTCTGGTAGGTCAAATATGATGGCGGAATATAGTATTAATGGTAAGACACTTGGCAATGTGGAGGATCAGAGGGATCTTGGGGTCCATGTCCATAGGACACTCAAAGCTGCTGCGCAGGTTGACTCTGTAGTTAAGAAGGCATATGGTGCATTGGCCTTCATCAACCGTGGGATCGAGTTTAAGAACCGAGAGGTAATGTTACAGCTATATAGGACCCTGGTCAGACCCCATTTGGAGTACTGTGCTCAGATCTGGTCACCTCACTACAGGAAGGATATGGAAACTATAGAAAGGGTGCAGAGGAGATTTACAAGGATGTTGCCTGGATTGGGGAGCATCCTTACAAGAATAGGTTGAGTGAACTTGGCCTTTTCTCCTTGGTGCGACAAAGAATGAGAGGTGACCTGATAGGGGTGTATAAGATGATGAGAGGTATCGATCATGTGGATAGTCAGAAGCTTTTTCTCAGGGCTGAAATGGCTATCATGAGGGGGCACAGTTTTAAGGTGCTTGGAAGTTGGTATAGGGGAGATGTCAGGGGTATATTCTTTACGCAGAGAGCGGTGGGTGCGTGGAATGGGCTGCCGGCGACGGTGGTGGAGGCGGATACAATAGGGACTTTTAAGAGACTCCTGGATAGGTATATAGACCTCAAAAAAATAGAGAGCTATGGGTAAGCCTAGGTAGTTCTAAGGTAAGGACAGCATTGCGGGCTGAAGGGCCTGTATTGTGCTGTACGTTTTTCTATATTTCTATGAAACCTGATTCTGATGTTTGTAGCAAATTCTACAGAAGAGTGCAAATCATCGTAATCATCAGTCCTCCAGCTGAGCTGTTGAAAAATATCACTGCACAATACAATTACAGCAAATTAGCAATAAAAAGCTTTCTTTAAAGAAAAACCTACAAATTTATGGCATTTTATACGAGGGGTCATTGATAAGTTCGTGGCCTAAGATAGAAGCAGTCAATTTTAGAAAACCTAGCACATTTATTTTTCAACATAGTCCCCTCCTACATTTACACACCTAATCCAGCTGTCGTGGAACGTATGGATCTTGGACCTCCGGAAAGTGTCCACAGTAGGGGTGATTGATAAGTTTGTGGCTTAAGGTAGAAGGAGATGAGTTATTAACTTCAAACTTTCTATATAATCACTCAGAGTTGAACTGCACGTGCATGTAACGAGAGCTGTGTAACTCACCTCCTTCTACCTTAGGCCACGAACGTATCAATCACCCCTGCTGTGGGCACTTTCTGGAGGTCCAAGATCCATATGCTCCACGACTGCTGGACTAAGTGTGTAAATGTAGGAGGGGACTATGTTGAAAGATAAATGTGCTAGGTTTTCTAAAATTGACTCCTTCTACCTTAGGCCACGAACTTATCAATCACCCCTTGTACTTCAGATGGCTTTTAAATTGTTCTTTTTAACCATGAGGACAGTATTTTTGCAGATGATATTAATTTTATTCACTTGGGACACAATGATTGGCATGAGTGATTGTTTCTCTTGCATCGCACGGAGGTTGAACAGCAGAAAGGATATGACAAAGATAAGAACAAGGTTAGAATTTTAGAACGGATGAGTGCATGGTAGAAGAGATTCAATACAGCAAAGTGCAAACAATTTCTCACAAGAGATTCTGCAGATGCTGGAAATCTGGAGTTACACACACACTAAATGCTGGAGGAAACCAGTAAGTCAAGCAGCATCCATGGAGGGAAATGAGTAAGTTGATGTTTTGGGTTGAGATTCTTCATTAGGACTGGAAAGAAAGGAGGGAGATGAAGATGAAGCAAGATCCGGTGGGTGATAGGTGGATCTTGGTGAGGGGGTGATAGGCAGGTGAGACAAGGGAGAGTGGGAATGAAACAAGAAGCTTGGAAGTGACAGGTTGATAGGTTCTATTTTTTTCATGTTCTTGCCTATTCTCATTGCCAATTGGTGGGCTGGGGTAGGGGTTTGATGGTCTTGCTGTTCTTCTCCATCTGGGTGATATGTTACTTTTTGTGTGAGGGAGAAGTTGGGGGAGGGTTAGGGGTTTTCAAGCATTTATTTCTTTTCCTATTCATGTGGGGGGGTTTACAGCTGGAGGGTGGGGAGAATTGATGTCTTTCTTTCAACTACTTCTATAGTTTTCTGTATTTTATGGCTATCAGAAGAAGACAAATTTCAGAGTTATACTCTGCATACGTACTTTGATAATAAAATGAACCTTTGAACCCTTGAAGCAACAAAGGGATGAAGAAGATGGAAACACGAGGAAATCTGCAGATGCTGGAATTTCAAGCACCACACATAAAAGTTGCTGGTGAACGCAGCAGGCCAGGCAGCAACTCTAGGAAGAGGTACAGTCGACGTTTCAGGCTGAGACCCTTCGTCAGGAAGGGTCATTCTTCAGATGGAATCTGACTGGGGAGGTTAGTGGACCAGGGAATAAGATAAACTGGGTGCCACGGTAGTGTCATGGTTAACACGACCCTATCACAGCTCAGGGTGTTGGGGTTCAGAGTCCAATCCTGACGCTGTCTATAAGGAGTTTGTAGGTCCTCCCCATGATGGGTTTCCTCTGGGTGCTCTGGTTTCCTCCCACATTCCTAAGAAGTACCAGTTCGTAGGTTAACTGGTTATTGTAAATTGTCCTGTGATTAGGCTAGAGTTAAATAGGTGGGAACCAGGGGGTCGTGTGGTTCTATGCTGTATCCCTAAATAAATAAGTAAAGGGAAGGAAGTGAGGAGTGGAACCAAATTGAGGAATGTATGGGTGATGGGCAGATCGAGGGGCTGGTGGGATAAGGGAAAACAACGGAAGAGACAGAAGAGAGTAGTTACTGATGTTAGGGAAATTGATGTTCAAGCCAAACATTTATTATTGTTGATAAGCTATATAGGAAGATTGAGAGGACTAACATAAACTAAATAGAACAATCTTAGATGCACATGAATGGAATAACCTGGAAATATTAGTATTGGAGTCTTTGAAGGCAGAAAGATGGCTCAGGCTGCTGGTGTAAGGGAATTTGTAAGACCTGAATTTCAAAATAGAGGTCCAGAATGGGGGAATGGCGGGGAGGGGGGGTCGTTTTAGCGAACCCTTCAAAGGCACTAACTCAGATCCAAGCTGAAGGGTGGCATGGTAGCATAATGCCTTTCAGGACCAGCAACTCGAGTTCAATTCCGAAGCTGACTGGAAGGAGTTCATACGTTCTCCCCGTGATTGTGTGGGTTTCCTCCCACATTCTAAAGACATATGGGTTAGGGTTGGTAAGTTGAGCTATGCTATGTTGGCACTGGAAGCCTGGCAACACCTGCAGGCTGCCCCAGCACATCCTTGGACTGTTGGTCATTATCGCAAAATGTACATTTCACTGTAGGTTTCGATGTACGTGTATCAAATAAGGCTAATTTGTAAAAAAACAAAATGTAATTTGGTCCAGGGAGTAGGGAGAATGGGTTAAAGCAGAAGTCTGGAAATAGAACAGGCATGACTGAGTGCAGTGGGAACTATAGTGGGGGGCAATCCACAGTTCAGGAAAAAAGAAGTCATTATTGTGGAAAGTTTTATCATCAGAACAGATGCTGTGGAAATGAAGCAGCTGGGAAAGTGGAATTGAGCCCGTATTAAATGAGCAACATACACAAAATGCTGGAGGAACCCAGCAGGTCAAGCAGCATCAATGGAGAGGAATAAATTGTTAATGTTTTGGGCTGAGATCCTTCATCAGGACTGGAAGAAAGGGAGAAGAATCCAGAATAAGAAGGAGGGAGGAGAGGAAGGAGTACAAGATGGTAGGTGATAGCTGAGATCAGGAGAAGAGGATGTCTGAGTAGATAGGAGAGGGAGGATGAAGTAAGAAGCTGGGAGGTGATAGGTAGAAAAGGTAAAGGGCTGAAGAAGAAGGAACCTAATAGGAGAGGAGAATTGATCATGGGAGAAAGGGAAGGAAGAGGGGGACCAAAGGGAGGTGATGAGCAGGTGACGAAAAGAGAAGGAGTGAGAGAGGAACCAAAATGGGTAATAGAAAAAGAGAGAGGGAGAAGGGGAGAAGAAATTACCAGAGATTAGGGAAATCAATATAGGGGAAGAAGTACATTCAACATTTTGTGGAAATCAGTGGTCCGGAGGAGCACACATCACTCACCTCTACTCAGAAACAAAGGTAAATAAGTCTCAGAGAAGAAAGGGTGTGTTGGAATGGGTAATGAGTGGGTAAAAGCTGGCAGGAAATGTGATTAAATTTCCTCATTCGGGGGACCGCAGAGACCAACATTAATGCAATCATCGATGTACCAGAAAAAGCAGTGAAGGAGGGGACCTGAGAGGAACTGAAAGAAATGTTCCACAAATCCCAGAGCAACAGTTTTTTTTATTGGAACCTTTATAATGAGGTTCCTTACGGTTGTCATAGCCAGGGAGGTAGAGGGATATGTTCCAACTGCCTATTTAATGCTCCAAATGGCGTGTGCCTCAGATAGCCTCTGGCAACTGAGTCCACCTCGTGTGGTTTAGCTACTAAGCATGGCAGAAATGTTTCTACTGACAGGAGAAAGGGGAAAGGCAGGTTACTGGTGCCTTAAAATCAGTCGTTTTGGGCAGAGAGTGATCGTCAGCTGTGGTTCGCAGCTCATCTAGGAGAAGGAAACCCTTGATCTGAGACCTTTGCTGCCTTGCGGCTATACCCACTAAGGGGAAGGCTTTGGGAGTAAAACCCGAATCTGGAGCTGGACTCCCTAAGGCAGTCCTAAGATGAGTTCAATACTGACTGGCAACTCTGATGCCACTGGTACCAAACTATATCGGTCTCTGTCGTTCAGTTGGGTTCATTAGTTACATGGCGAGGAGGAGCCTGCTGCACGGGGAACAGCCTGCTCTGCATATTGTACTACCCTGGCTTGTGTATTGGCTGACAGAGCTGCACCGACAACATAGACAGCTAGGATCTCTCTTTGCCCTTAGGATGAGAGGATCAACTTCCAGCAAAATGTCATTTTATTTTCAATGCTGTCTTGAATCAGAAATCAGAATCAGGTTTATTATCACTGACATATATTGTGAAATTTGAATGTTTTCGGCCACAATGTCAACTTTGTCTTCCTCTCCATAGATGCTGCTTGACCTGCTGATTTCCTCCAGCATTTTGTGGGTTCTCTAGATTTTCAGCAGCTGCAGAATCTCGTGTTGTAAAGCTTGTTTTGCGGCAGCTGTACAGTGCAATGCATAAAAAAAAACCATAAGTTATAAAAATATACAAAAATAAATGCAAAAAAAGAGCAAATAGAGAGGTAGTATTCATGGGTTCGTGGTCTCCATTCATAAATCTGATGGTGGAGGGGAAGAAGCTGTTCCTGAAACAGTGAGTGTTGGTCTTCGGGCTCCTGTGCCTCCTCGTGGATGGTAGTAATGAGAAGAAGGTATATCCTTAATGCTGGATTGCGACTTCTTGAGGAATTGCTTAATGAAGATGTCATTGATGGTGGCAGGGCTAGAGTCCAGGATGGAGTAGTTTGTACTCTAAAAGGAAATTTTGAGTTTGCCATCTGATTATAATATTTACAGAAACAATTGAAATACAGGGGACTCATGTGCATATCAGAATCCTGCTTTTTTTACAGCAGAAAATCGTTATTACGAAGCGTGTTCCAATAAATGTTTCCTTTGTTGTTTCAGAAATCTCAGATGAAAGCAATGTTCACATTCATTTTGAGAGGAACTACAATATAAAAACAAGGATGTCATGCTGAGGCTTTATAAAGCACTGGCAAGGCCTTACATGGAGTATTGTGAGCAGTTTTGGACCTCTGACCTAAGAAAGGATATGTGGACACTGGCAAGGTCCAGAGGAGGTTCACGAGAAGGGTTTCAGAAATGAAAAGGTGAATGTATGAGAAGTGCTTGATGGCTCTAGGCATGATTCACTGGACTTTAGAAGAATGAGTGGGGATCTCATTGAAACCTCTCGAATGTTGAAAGGAATATTGAATGGATGTGGAGAGGATGCTTCCTATAGTGGGGAAGTCTAGGACCAGAGGGCACAGCCTTGGAATAGAAGGATTTCCATTTAGAACAGAGATGAGGAGGTATTCCTTTTTCCAGAGGGTAACGAATCTGTGGAATGTATTGCCATAGACAGCTATGGAGGCTAAGTCATTGGGTATATTCAAAGCAGACATTGACAGGTTCTTGATTACTAAGGATGTTAAAAGTTACAGAAAGAAGGCAGGAGAGACTGAGAGGAATACTGTAATAAATCATCCATGATAGAATACCAGAGTAGATTCAATGGGCTGACTGTCCTAATTCTGCTCCTATCTCTTATCGTCTTATTTCAATGAGACACTTCCCCCGACAAGGCAAACATGAAATGGCCACCCATTCTTAGCTGCATCTTGTCAGGACTGTCTCGACTGACTGAACAGAGCTATCACAAGTCATGTTTTGACACTGTTTTTAATAAGTACTTTCAGTTGCATAGTAATAAATTGTTTTGCTTTTCATTTCTGGCAAAGAGAGTTCTCCGTTTCACCATCCTGCCATGATCCTGGGAGCAGCGGGTACTCCAGGGATCAAAAATGTCCCTTTCCACAGCTCAGCCAATAGAGCTCAGGGATTTATGTTATGACAACAAATAAACACTTCCATAGAGAACACCAAGAAAGCCAAGAAAGAGAGACGAACGAAATGTTTTTGGCATGGTAGTCGTGGGTGAGTGTGCTACTGGACAGCTCAAAGATAAATCGTTTATAAAGTCCTGAGATGTGAGCCAAAAGCAGCTTTGCCATGGGACGGTGTTGCGTCATCTCTGTGAGATACTGGAAAATACTTGGCTATCTGAGGGAGCAACAAGGGCACTTTATGCAATGAAGCTTACAGTGACAGAATGCATCCTCACCATGGCTTTATTTCACGCCAGGCAGGACTGTTCAACTCGATACTGCAGGAAACACTTGTAGCTGTGTGCAGCCGATTGAATGCCTAGAGCAGAAACATATCACAGTAATCCGGCGCCAAGGAGGACTGCGTCACTCGCCAGTAACTTTTTCCATCTACCTCACTGCAGAGCTGAACCACACCTTCGACAGCCTTCTAGCTCGATGGAGCTAGTCTATAAGACCCATGGTAAAGGGCTTAACCCACACAGCCTCTGTTCCAAAGTCAAGGTCATGTCAGGTCTACACAGGCAGGAACCTCCCAGTCTCCACCCAATTGCCACTCATTTCCAAATCATTACCTGCAGCCTATTTAAACCTAGCTCTCATCCAGTAGTAGTAGTAGTCATAATTTATTGATCCCAGGGGGAAATTGGTTTTCGTTACAGTTGCACCATAAATAATAAATAGTCATAGAACCATAAATAGTTAAATAGCAATATGTAAATTATGCCAGTAAATTATGAAATAAGTCCAGGACCAGCCTATCGGCACAGGGTGTCTGACCCTCCAAGGGAGGAGTTGTAAAGTTTGATGGCCACAGGCAGGAATGACTTCCTATGACGCTCTGTGTTGCATCTTGAAGGAATGAGTCTCTGGCTGAATGTACTCCTGTGCCCACCCAGTACATTATGTAGTGGATGGGAGACATTGTCCAAGATGGCATGCAACTTGGACAGCATCCTCTTTTCAGACACCGCCGTGACAGCATCCAGTTCCATCCCCACAACATCACTGGCCTTTCGAATAAGTTTGTTGATTCTGTTGGTGTCTGCCACCCTCAGCCTGCTGCCCCGGCACACAACAGCAAACATGATAGCACTGGCCACAACAAACTCGTAGAACATCCTCAGCATCGTCCACAATCCTTATTCAATCAATGAACCAGCCAGCCTCAGCCAATTGTTCCTAGCTTTCAGTGACCTTGTTGCCTTGTCAAGTATCTGTTCTCTCTTGTTTTGTGGCCCCTTGTAGCTTGTCATTTTTCAGTAAAATATCATTGACTGCTAAATCTTCTCCACTGCTCTGCTTTTGGATCAAGCCTCCTCTACATTTCCTGACAGGATGAGCGAACCAACAATTGACCCAACACAACATGCTTGCCTAAAGGAAACTGTCCATTGATAGAAGCTCAAAATCCTGAAGCAGCCGTTTTTTCTCTCTTGGCTGTGCGAGCTCTGATCTCAAACACGAAGAAATCTGCAGATGCCGGAATTTCAAGCAACACACATAAAAGTTGCTGGTGAACACAGCAGGACAGGCAGCATCTTCAGGAAGAGGTAGAGTCGACGTTTCGGGCCGAGACCATTCGTCAGGACTAACTGAAAGAAGACATAGTAAGAGATTTGAAAGTGGGAGGGGGAGGGGGAGGGGGAGATCCAAAATGATAGAAGACAGGAGGGGGAGGGATGGAGCCAAGAGCTGGATAGGCGATTGGCAAAAGGGATATGAGAGGATCATGGGACAGGAGGCCTAGGGAGAAAGAAAAGGGGGGGGGACCCAGAGGATGGGCAAGGGGTATAGTGAGAGGGACAGAGGGAGAAAAGGAGAGAGAGAGAAAGAATGTGTGTATAAAAATAAATAACAGATGGGGTACGAGGGGGAGGTGGGGCATTAGCGGAAGTTTGAGATATCAAGGTTCATGCCATCAGGTTGGAGGATATCTAGACGGAATATAAGGTGTTGTTTCTCCAACCCGAGTGTGGCTTCATCTTTACAGTAGAGGAGGCCGTGGATAGATATATCAGAATGGGAATGGGGCGTGGAATTAAAATGTGTGGCCACTGGGAGATCCTGCTTTCTCTGGCGGACAGAGTGTAGGTGTTCAGCGAAACGATCTCCCAGTTTGAGTCGGGTCTCGCCAATATATAGAAGGCCACATCAGGAGCACTGGACGCAGTATATCACCCCAGCCGACTCACAGGTGAAGTGTCGGCTCACCTGGAAGGACTGTCTGGGGCCCTGAATGGTAGTGAGGGAGGAAGTGTAAGGGAAGGGTATCACTTGTTCCGCTTACAAGGGTAAGTGCCAGGAGGGAGATTGGTGGGGAGGGATGGGGGGGACTAATGGACAAGGGAGTCGCATAGGGAGTGATCCCTGCAGAAAGCAAGGGGGGGGAGGGAAAGATGTGCTTAGTGGTGGGATCCCGTTGGAGGTGGCGGAAGTTACGGAGAATTATATGTTGGACCCGGAGGCTGGTGGGGTGGTAGGTGAGGACAAGGGGAACCCTATTCCTAGTGGGGTTGCGGGAGGATGGAGTGAGAGCAGATGTCTCACCAGGACAGGCTTGTGGATCTTGGGTAGGAGGTAGAAACGGGAAGTGCGGAGTGTGGCAACTATAAGGTTGGTCTTGGGTAGGAGGTAGACCTATTGTCTCAGCTTGCTCCTGGCCCACCGAACTCATTTCTGCATACCTCGACACTGTTTTATCCCCCCTTGTTCTATCCCTTCCTCTATTCCTTCCTACCTATGTTCGTGACACTTCTCATGCTCTGAAACTTTTCGATTTTAAGTTCCCTGGCCCCCACCACTTTATTTTCACCATGGATGTCCAGTCGCTATATACTTCCATCCCCCATCAAGAAGGTCTCAAAGCTCTCCACTTCTTTTTGGATTCCAGACCTAACCAGTTCCCCTCTACCACCACTCTGCTCCGTCTAGCGGAATTAGTCCTTACTCTTAATAACTTCTTTGGCTCCTCCCACTTCCTCCAAACTAAAGGTGTAGCTATGGGCACCCGTATGGGTCCTAGCTATGGCTGCCTTTTTGTTGGCTTTGTGGAACAATCTATGTTCCAAACCTATTCTGGTATCTCTCCCCCACTTTTCCTTTGTTACATCGACGACTGCACTGGCGCTTCTTCCTGCGCTCATGCTGAACTTGTTGACTTCATTAACTTTGCCTCCAACTTTCACCCTGCCCTCAAGTTTACCTGGTCCACTTCCGACACCTCCTTCCCCTTTCTAGATCTTTCTGTCTCTATCTCTGGAGACAGCTTATCTACTGATGTCTGCTATAAGCCTACTGACTCTCACAGCTATCTGGACTATTCCTCTTTTCACCCTGTCTCTTGCAAAAATGCCATCCCCTTCTCGCAATTCCTCCGTCTCTGCCACATCTGCTCTCAGGATGAGGCTTTTCATTCCAGGACGAAGGAGATGTCCTCCTTTTTTAAAAAAAGGGGCTTCCCTTCCTCCACCATCAACTCTGCTCTCAAACACACCTCCCCCATTTCATGCACATCTGCTCTCACTCCATCCTCCCGCCACCCCACTAGGAATAGGGTTCCCCTGGTTCTCACCTACCACCCCACCAGCCTCCGGGTCCAACATATAATTCTCTGTATCTTCCGCCACCTCCAACGGGATCTCACCACTAAGCACATCTTTCCCTCCCCTCCCCCCGGCTTTCCGCAGGGATTGCTCCCTGGCACTTATCCTTGTAAGCGGAACAAGTGCTACACATGCCCTTACACTTCCTCCCTCACTACCATTCAGGTCCCCAGACCCTCCTTCCAGGTGAGGCGACACTTCACCTGTGAGTCGGTTGGGGTGATATACTGTGTCTGGTGCTCCCGATGTGGCCTTCTATATATTGGCGAGACCCGACACACACTAGGAGATCATTTCGCTGAACATCTATGCTCTGTCCACCAGAGAAAGCAGGATCTCTCAGTAGCCACACATTTTAATTCTACATCCCAGTCCCATTCTGATATGTCTATCCACGGCCTCCTCTACTGTAAAGATGAAGCCACACTCGGGTTGGAGGAACAACACCTTATATTCTGTCTGGGTATCCTCCAACCTGCTGGCATGAACATTGACTTCTCAAACTTCCGCTAATGCCCCACCTCCCCCTCGTACCCCATCTGTTCTTTATTTATATACACATTCTTTTTCTCTCTCTCCTTTTTCTCCCTCTGTCCCTCTCACTATACCCCTTGCCCATCCTCTGGGTTTCCCCCCTCCCCTTTTTCTTTCTCCCTAGGCCTCCTGTCCCATGATCCTCTCATATCCCTTTTGCCAATCACCTGTCCAGCTCTTGGCTCCATCCCTCCCCCTCCTGCCTTCTCCTATCATTTTGGATCTCCCCCTCCCCCTCCCACTTTTAAATCTCTTACTAGCTCTTCTTTCAGTTAGTCCTGACGAGGGGTCTCGGCCTGAAACATCGACTGTACCTCTTCCTAGAGATGCTGCCTGGCCTGCTGCGTTCACCAGCAACTTTGATGTGTGTTATATGCTTAATAATTCTGAATCTGAATAAATGTTGTAGTCAAATTTTCTCCCTAAAGGTCCTCCAAGTAAATTTTAAACAAAGAATTGGGGGGACTTGATAGAGGTATTTAAAATTATGAGGGGGATAGATAGAGTTGACGTGGATAGGCTTTTTCCATTCAGAGTGGGGGAGATTCAAACAAGAGGACATGGGTTGAGAGTTAAAGGGCAAAAGTTTAGGCGTAACATGAGGGGGAACTTCTTTACTCAGAGAGTGATAGCTGTGTGGAACGAGCTTCCAGCAGAAGTGGTTGAGGCAGGTTCGGTGTTGTCATTTAAAGTTAAATTGGATAGATATATGGACAGGAAAGGAATGGAGGGTTATGGACTGAGTGCAGGTCGATGGGACTAGGTGAGAGTAAGAGTTCGGCACGGACTAGAAGGGCCGAGGTGGCCTGTTTCCGTGTTGTAATTGTTATATGGTTATATAAAGTAATGAGCAATCCATACAATAAAAGAGTAATTTAAAAAAAATCCAATGTAGCATTACAGCAGCTAAAATGGAGAAGCAGAATAAACAGTCATCTTTCAACGGTGACTTTGAAAGATGAAAAGATGACATTTTCAGGGTATGGAGGAAGACTGGCTGAGGACTAAACTGCATTGCATTTTATGAGAGGAGACACAAGTCTGATCAGTCTAAGCTCCTGTATCATGAAATTCATTTTTTTTTGTAGCATAGTACTTTGCAATACATAATAAAAATATATAAATTTCAACAATAAATATTTATTTTTAAAAAAATAAATCAAATAACAAGTGCAAAATGAGAGCAAAAAATTACTGAGGCAGTGTAAATGGGTTCGTTGTCCATTCAGAAATCTGCTGGCAGATGGGAAGAGCTGTTCCTCAGTTTGAGACTGTAGGAGAAGCTGTTCATAAAACATTGAGTGTAGAGAGATTCAATGATAATTCTTTCAAGAGAGAGGAGCTCAAGAATGTTTCAAATAAATGTTGGGACCACAAGGTGGCCTCAGATTAAATTGCCAGTCTGTATTATATTAGTTGATCTCAACTGGTGAGAGATATTACAAATATCCTTCATGCAGTCGGCCAGGGTTTCTGCCACATGACCTCTGCAGTTAAATAGCTTCATTGATACTCAATGTGAAGTCAGGAACTGTATGCCACCTGGCACCATTGGATATGTTTTCCAGCAAGTTTTCAGGAAAAGAGGTCAAAGCTGAGAAAAAAAGCAAATTCAGTGGCCACTTTATTAGGTACAGGAGGTACCTGATGTTTGTGGTCTTCAGCAGCTGTCGCTCATCTAATTCATGGTTCGACGTGTTGTGCACTCAGGGTTGCCTTTCTGCACACCACTGTTGTACATGTGGTTATCTGAGTTACTGTCACCTTGCTGTCAGCTTGAATGAGTCTGGCTATTCTCCCTTGACCTCTGTCATTTATGAGGAGATTTTGCCCAGAGAACTGCAGTTCACTGGATGTTTTTTAGTTAATCACACCATTTTCTGTAAACTGTAGAGACTGTTGTGCGTGAAAATCCCAAGAGATCTGCAGTTCCTGAGGTACTCAAACCACCCCGTCTGGCACCAACAATCATTTCAAGGTCAAAGTCACTTGGATCATATTTAGAAACATAGAAAACCTAAAGGACAATACAGGCCCTTCGGCCCACAAAGTTGTGCTGAACATGTTCCTACCTTAGAATTTACTAGACTTCCCCATACCCCTCTATTTTTCTAAGCTCCATGTACCCATCTAAAAGTCTCTTAAAAGACTCTATCATATCCGCCACCACCATCGTTACCAGCAGCCGATTGCACACACTCACCACTCTGAGTAAAAAAATTACCCTGACATCTCCTCTGTACCTACTCCCCAGCACCTTAAACCTGTGTCCTCTTGTGGCAACCATTTCAGCCCTGGGAAAAAGCCTCTGACTATGCCTCTCATCATCTTATACACCTCTATCAGGTCACCTCTCATCCTCTGTCGCTCCAAGGAGAAAAGGCCCAGTTAACTCAACCTGTTTTCATAAGGCATGCTCCCCAATCCAGGCAACATCCTTGTAAATCTCCTCTGCACCCTTTCAATGGCTTCCACATCCTTCCTGTAGTGAGGCGACCAGAACTGAGCACAGTACTCCAAGTGGGGTCTGACCAGGGTCCTATCTAGCTGCAACATTACCTCTCGGCTCCTAAATTCAATTCCACAGTTAATGAAGGCCAGTACACCGTATGCCTTCTTAACCACAGCGTCAACCTGCGCAGCTGCTTTGAGCGTCCTATTGACTCAGACCCAAGATCCCTCTGATCCTCCACACTGCCAAGATTCTTACCATTAATACTATATCCTGCCATCATTTTTGACCTACCAAAGTGAACCACTTCATACTTATCTGGGTTGAACTCCGTCTACCACTTCTCAGCCCACTTTTGCATCCTATCAATGTACCACTTCTCAGCCCACTTTTGCATCCTATCAATGTCCCGCTGTAACCTCTGACAGCCCTCCACACGATCCACAACATCTCCACCCTTTGTGTCATCAGCAAACTTACTAACCCATCCCTCCACTTCCTCATCCAGGTCATTTATAAAAATCACGAAGCGTAAGGGTCCCAGAACAGATCCCTGAAGCACACCACTCGTCACCGACCTCCATGTAGAATATGACCCATCTACAACCACTCTTTGCCTTCTGTGGGCAAGCTAGTTCTGGATCCACAAGGCAATGTCCCCTTGGATCCTATGCCTCCTTACTTTCTCAATAAGCCTTGCATGGGGTACCTTATCAAATGCTTTGCTGTCATCCATATACACTACATCTACTGCTCTTCCTTCATCAATGTGTTTAGTCACATCCTCACAAAATTCAATCAGGCTTGTAAGGCACGACCTGCCCTTGACAAAGCCATGCTGACTATTCCTAATCATATTATACCTCTCCAAATGTTCATAAATCCTGCTTCTCAGGATCTTCTCCATCAATTTACCAACCACTGAAGTAAGAAATTAGGCTCTCCTAATTTCCTTTTTAAGCTCCTTCCTGTTAGACTTATAATCTTCTAGATCCCTGACATTACCTAACTCCCTGAACCTTTTGTAAGCTTTTCTTTTCTTCTTGACTAGATTTATTAAAGCCTTTGTACACCACGGTTCCTGTACTCTACCATAAGTTCCCTGTCTCATTGGAACATACCTATGCAGAACTCCACACAAACATCCCCTGAACACTTGCCACATTTCTTCCGTACTTTTCCCTGAGAACATCTGTTCCCAATCTAAGCTTCCAATTTCCAGCCTGATAGCCTCAGAATTCCCCTTACTCCAATTAAACACTTTTCTGACTTGTCTGTTCCTACCTCTCTCCAACGCTATTGTAAAGGAGATAGAATTATGATCACTATCTCCAAAATGTTCTCCCACTGAGAGATCTGACACCTGACCAGGTTCATTTCCCAATACCAAATCAAGTACAGTCTCTCCTCTTGTAGGCTTATCTGCATATTGTGGCAAGAAACCTTCCTGAACACACCTAACAAACTCCACTCCATCTAAACCCCTTGCTCTAGGGAGATGCCAATCGATATTTGGGAAATTAAAATCTCCCATCACGACAACTCTGTTACTATTACACCTTTCCAGGATCTGTTTCCCTATCTGCTTCTTGATATCCCTGTTACTATTGGGCGGCATATCAAAAAAACACCCAGTAAAGTTATTGACCCCTTCCTGTTCTTAACCTTCACCCACAGAGACTCTGTAGACAATCCCTCCATGATGTCCAGCTTTTCTGCAGCCGTGACACTATCTCTGATCAACAGTGCTACGCCCCCACCTCTTTTGCCTCCCTCCTTGTCCTTTCCAAAACATCTAAAACCCGTTTCTTCCCCATTCTGATGTTTGGTCTGAAAAACAACTGAATCACTTGACCATGTCTGCATGCTTTTATGCATTGAGCTATTGCTGCATGAATGGCTGATTAGATATTTAAATAAATGAGGTGTACCTAATAAAGTGGCCATTGAGTGGATATTACTACATTGCTGGGAGTGAGAGCTGTATCATTTTGTGCAGAAACATGAAGACAAATTTAGTTGTAGGCACCATATGAAATGTGTATGCCTGTTAACAGAAATTACATTTTTAAATCTGTTCCTGTAACTAGTTGATATAAAAGTTTTCCTTCTACCCTACAACTATCAGCTTCCTGAACTTGCCTGGATAACTTCACTGAATACAACTGTGAAATGATTCCACAACCTACAAATTCATTTTCAAGGACTCTGCAACTCATGTTCTCAGTATTATCTATTTATCTTCATCTATCTATCTATCTATTCTCCTGTCTATCTTTGCACAGTCTTCTTTTGCACATTGGTTGTTCCTCAGCCTTTGTTTAGGTGTAGTTTTAATGAATTTTATTTATTTATTTCCCTATAAATACCTGAAAGAAAGTCAATTTCAAGTAGTATATTGTAACGTATATGTCCTTTGATAATAAACTTACTTTGTCTTCAAGGTTCAAAGTAGATTTACTATCAAAGTACGTATAATCACCAAATACTGCCCTGAGATTCACAGAACAAAAAGTACAATAGAACCCATGAAAAACTACACACAAAGACTGACAAGTTGTGCAAATACGAAGTACATTTATTATCCAAGTATATATGCAGTATACAAGAACACCCCCCGTGTGAAAAATAAACATTGCACAAACAGTAAAAAGAACCTCAAACCCTCTCCTCACATAAAAAAACAAATCACCAAACTGCAACAAGAAAGAACTAGCAAAAACACAGAATATCAAAAATATAAAACTGAAAAAGTCCAATTTCAACTACAGAAAGAAACTAATAATTATAATAATAATAAATAAGCAAATAATTAATACTGAAAACATAAGTTGTAGTGTCCTTGAAAGTGAATCCATAGGTTGTGTTCAGTGCTGTGGTCCACACTATTTCAGGAGCCTAATACAAGAAGGATAATAACAGTTTCTGAATCTGGCGGTGTGGGACCACTTTGGTTAGATTTTATAATTGTGATTCGATGTCAACTTGTTAGTAACTTCAAATGGCCATTGCTGAGGAAAAGGGAATTATGTGCATCTCAAATAACTCTGATGAGGCCACTGTGGCACCAGCAGACTCTGCCATAGGTGGGCAGGAGATGCTTGACAGAAATTGGGTAGATATTTTGGAGTTTGTGCTGTCAATGGTGGGCATACAAAGCTTTCCTCACCATTGAGCACACCTCCATGGAGACCCGCACACAGAAAAACAGCATCCATCATCAAGCAGGCCCACCATCCAGGCCATGCACTCTTCTCGCTATTGCCATTGGGAAGGAGCCTTTGGACCCTCACCACCAAGTTCAGGAACGGTTGTTACTCTACAACAATCAGGCTCTTGAACCAGAGTGTATAGTCTATAACTCTGAAATAATTCTACAAGTATTAAGTAAATTGTTATATTTTATATCACCATATATTAAAGGAAAACTAATTGATATTGGTAGTTTTCCCAGCTTCAAAATAAAAGAATGTTTCTGAGTGTAGACATGGTTAAAAAAAATTATAGGCCGGCCATTTTGTATTGCACAGAAAATCACAAAGAACAATGTTAATTGATGCAAAGCAATCAGTTTTAGTCCTGTGCATGACAAGTACGGGTAACCAAAAGCTTTGTAGGCTCACATGAATAACGTCCTTGGAGCATTTGCATTCAAAGCATCCCAGTACCATGCCTCACCCGCAAGACAACATCTCCATGAATATAGTACTCCTTCAAACGTCAGGCTGAATTTTGTGCTCTGCAAGGAGTGCTGTCACAAGAAAGCACCATCCAGGCCATGCTCGCTTCTCACTACAACTATCAGGAAGGAGAGACAGAAGCCTCAGGCCCCACGCCATCAGGTTCAGGAACAGTTATTACCCTTCAACCATCAGGCTCATGAAACAGCACGGATACATTCACCCACCTCATCTCTGAACTGACTCTACAACCTACAAATTCACTTTCAAGGAGTCCACAATTCATGTTCTCAGCATTATTTATTTATTTGCACAATTGTCTTCTTTTGTACACTGGTTGTTTGTCAGTCTTCGTCTGTAGTTTTTCAATGCTTCTATTGCATTCTTTGTTTTTCTGTGAATGCCTACAAGAAAATGAATCTCAAGGTAGGATATGTTCTTTGATAATAAATTTACTTTGAACTTTGAACACTCTGTGTATTGATTCTTGAATCAATGAGCTGAGGTGGGATTACAGACAAAACCAAGGAAAACATCTAAACTGTAGATTTATTCTCATCTTTTCTCATCCTGAAGATCTTGTATTTTGGAGACACAGAGATTTTGTAGATGTTGGATATCTCAAGTAACACACACAAATGCTGGAGGGAGGAGATACCCTCAAAGAGGAGGTAAAGGACTCTGAAGACTGCACATTCAACATTTTAGGAAGAGATTTTTTCTGCTTTGCCATCAGATTTCTGAAAGATCCATGAACCCGTGAACACCACCTCACTAATTTGTTCTCTTTTTGCACTAATTATTTATTCTTTTACTTTGATCCATGGTTATTTTTTCTGTATTCCACAGTACCACTCACACAAAACAACAAATTTCATGAGATATATCAATAATAATGAACCTCATTCCGAATCTGAGAACTTGAAATCTCACTTGTTCTTCCTTAATGAGGAGGGTACACTGTGTCACAATGGGCGCTGGCAACGGCTGAACCCAATGTGGAGGAACGGCAGAGTCCCATATAGAGACAGAAACATGAGGTTATACATAGGAATTCCAACAGCATTGGCGCTCGACCGAGTGACACCGCAAGACAAATCATACTCAACACTGCGATGAGCACTAAATGTGAGTTTGCATTAACTAATCATAGAAGGCGGAAAACCCATGCCAATCACAATTAACTTGAGAAAATTAAACAGAAAGCACAAGGGCTTACTGACTCTTGATAAGACAACAATTATTAAATACAGGTGCCTGAGAAACCTAGAACTCCAACGGTCTACAGCAAGTCGCAGAGGCCTGCAAGGCTCAAGACACACTGGCTTTTGGGTAGACCATGAAACTTTTATTCCAGACAGATCAGTAAGAATTTTACATTTTTACAGCTCATCTTAGGTCAGGATTAAATATAAATTAAAAAGTTCAGTCCAGTGTGCTTTTATCATGGAGAATTCAGGGATATTCTTTGGGATCCAGGTGACATTTTATGGTCTCTAATCTGGGTATCTCTAATGTGCATTTACTAGGATTCTCACTAAAATAATAGAGTGAGTCACTATTAAATACCATGAGTTTCTCAAAATGTCCTACAAGTATAGAAAGTATGCAGAAAACTCCATCTGCGACATGCCCTCCTCTCATCACTGGCATCAGACAGAAGATACAGAAGCCTGAAGACTCACACTAAATGTTTCAGGAACAGCTTCTTTTCTTCCACCATCAGATTTCTGAACGGTCCATGAGCTCATGAACACCATGTTGCTATTC
Source organism: Mobula birostris (assembly GCF_030028105.1). Classification (NCBI taxonomy): domain Eukaryota; kingdom Metazoa; phylum Chordata; class Chondrichthyes; order Myliobatiformes; family Myliobatidae; genus Mobula; species Mobula birostris. The sequence goes on from NC_092386.1 coordinate 12,153,018, forward strand.
CTCTTTTTGCACAGTTTGGTTATTTTTTAAATTATAAATTATAGTAATTTGTTATGCCTACACTGTACTGCTGCTACAAAACAACAAATTGCATGACTAAATCTGATACTGGTTATTAGAAAATGTCAAGATCATACAGTAATCTTTCTTTCAGTTGGCAAAGATCTGTGCACAAAAGATTAATCTATATCAACTCCAAAAGCAGGCCTAATGTCTTCATTTCTATCATACGGATTATCACTCATATATTGTACGGCTCCAGGTGCGTGTCTTTTAGATTGATGAATGATGTAGTTGAGACAATGACAAGCATCTTTTAATAATCTTGTAGGCTTCAGTGCCAAATACATGTGAAGAATAATAATTTAGGTGATGGGACCGACACGTAAAATTCTGCCCTGAGTATGTGATGAAGTTAGTCCAAGTGAAAAACAAGTAATGTATATTCCCAGAATTTAAAAAACGGGAAGTTTGAAAATAATTTGGGAGTGTTAGCATTTAGCAACCTGGTACAAAAAGTAATGCATGGTTGGTTAGAATTTGTATTGTGAATTCCAACACAAACCACTGGGAACATAACAGAGAGAGGCACATGGACTTCTTTACAGTGAGGCTAGTTGATGGCATCTATAATGCAGGAAAATTAATCTGCATTTTGTATCTGGGCCCACTGCCTTTTCCTCTCTCAAAGGCTGATGTCTTAATGATAACCTTGGAGACAGAGCTATTCCAGCAGAACTGGATTCTGCCACAGATAGCATTTATTGGAATGGTTTAAAGAATGTGATTTTCTGTTCAAAAGTGAGTAGAAAACCTGTAATTTGCACATCTTGTTGATATTTTCAACAAAAGAGGTAGCACGTGATTTCACTTATTTTTAATGATTATGTCCAACTGCAGAACACGAGGTCTGTGGATCTGTGATGTTGTCTTTCTACAGCTAGATTTGGAATTTTATCTGGATATACATTCCATCTCAGAGTAAGACACACAAAATGCTGGAGGAACTCAGCAGGTCAAGCAGCATCAATGGAAATGAATAAAGTGTGTGTTTCTTGTCAAGGACTCTGATTTTAATGAAGGGGATTTGGCCCAAAACATTGGCATGTTGGCTCTTTATTTGTCTCCATAGATGCTGCCTCACCCGCTGAGTTCCTCCAGCATTTTGTGTGTTACTACTAATTCCTGGGTGGTGGGTTGGAGATATATCACTACCAAAGGAGGTGTAATGTGCTCCTTTCCTGCACTAGCCTGCACATCACTCTTGGGCAAGATGTAGCACTTGCCTAGACCCCCAATCAGGGTCACATGAAGCCACGGGAGCAGGTGGTGGATGGTCATATAAGCAGCTGGTGCATATCACAAGCCCCGGTTAAGTGACCACTGATACCAGGCAGACAATCACTGAGGAGTATTGATAATGGCTGGGGTCACCCATCTTGTATAGACATTGCCCAGGGCTGGGAACCGAGGACATGGGCACCATATTATGTTTCCAACAAGATAATGCAACTTGTACCTCTTAGCCAGGAGAGTGCAGAAAAGATTAAAATATTAAAGATTACTTTTATTTGTCACAGGTACATCAAAATATTGAAACATAGAGTGAAATGTGTCATTTGTGTCAATGACCGACACAGTCTGAGGATGTGCTCGGAGCAACCTACAACATAAATGTCAACAACTTAATAACCCTAACTAATATGTCTTTGGAATGTGGGAGGAAGCAGAAGCACCCAGAGGAAACCCACATGGCCATGGGGAGAATGTACAAACTCCTTACAGACAGTGGTGGGAATTGAAACCCAGTCTTACAGCTGGCACTATAAAGCATTATGTTAACCACTACGCTACCGTGCCACCCTGAATATACAGCCCTGCTTATTTCAGCTACTTATTTTAACAGTAGGTAATGCGAGGTTTGCACTGAGCAGCTGCAGCCCATGCTGAGCTTGTCAATTTAATCAAATATGCCTCCATCTGTCCTTAACTTCACTTGGTTCATTTATGACACCTCTCTCCCCCTTCCCAATCTCTGTCTTCACTTCTCGGGATAAATTGTTGACTGACATCTTTTATAAATCTACTGATTCCCATGGTTATCTTGACTGCACCTCTTCCCACCCTATCTCCTGTAAAATTGCTATCCTTTTCTCTCAGTTGCTTCTTGTCTGCCACATCTGTTCCACGCACATGGCTTTCCTTTCCAGGGCATTAGAGATGTCTTCCTTCTTCAAAGAACGGGGTTTCCCTTCCTCCACTATTGTCGCTACTCTCACCCGCATCTCCTCTATTTCCCGAACATCCGCACTCAACCCATCTTCCCGCCGCCTTAACAGTGATAGAGATCCTTTTGTCCTCATCTACCACCCCAGGAGCCTCCACATGCAACATATTATTCTCCACAAATTACGCCTTCTCCAAAGGGATCCCACCACTAAACATTATCTTTACTTCCCACCCTTACTCTGTTTTCCACAGGGATTGCTTCCTTCATGATTCCCTTGTCCATTCATCTCTCCCCACTAATCTCTCTCCCAGTAAATTAGGTCAAGCACCTCCGTTCCATCTGCCAAAAGTGGAGCTTCTTGGTGGCCATTCATTTTAACACCCATTCCCATTCCTATTCCTGTTCCGACATGTAAGTCCATGGTCTCCTCTTGTGCCATGACGAGGCAACTCTCAGGGTGGAGGAGCAACACCTTACATTCCATCTGGGTAGTCCCCAACCTGATGGCATGTATATTGATTTCTCCTTCTGGTTAAACAATATTCCCTCCATTTTCCCACCTTCTATTCCCCACTCTGGTCTCTTACCTCTTCTTTCCTGCCTATCACTTCCCCTGAGCCTTCCCCTCCATCCCTTTCTCCCATGGTTCACTCTTCTCTCCTGTCAGATTCCTTCTTCTTTAGTCCTTTATCTTTTTTACCCATCTGGCTTCGCCTATCACCTTCTAGCTTTCCCCCTCCCCCCCCCCCCCCCCCACTTTTTATTCAGGCATCTTCTCTTTTCCTTACCGATCCTGAAGAAGGGTCTCAGCCCTAAATGTCGGCTATTTACTTAATTCTGTAGCTGCTGCCTGAACTGCTGAGTTTCTCCAACATTCTGTGTGTGTTGCTTTGCAGTTACACTTCTTTATTGAAATGGATGTGAGGGCCTCTTCGGCCAATTCACCCAGCATTTTCTTTGTCATTGCAGCCACTGCTCAATGGGAACAGCGTCTAAGAAGATCTCTTCCACTGTGACTGTTTGGCTGATGTTGCTTTAATTGGCTTCTCTGCAGGATGCCTTCAATTAGCACCTCATTATAATACAGACATTTACACTTAAGCATAATCAGTCTCGGAGGATGACATCATAAAGGACTAGAAGGCAGAAATTTTGAAGCAATTGCCATCCTGTGAATGGGATTCAGGATTTGGTGCAGACAGTAAACATGATGGTATCTGCAGACTGACAAACTTCTTTTTCTGTGGATAACATTCTGGCGTTGCTATAACCCCATGTTTATTTTAGTTAATGTAAATATTACACAAATTGGTTGCATTAATTCATTGTGTAATTGCTCTTGTAAGTAATCATCTTACTTGTGCACAACATAATTTATGATTTGTTTTAATTTGTTTTAAGAATGTGTGTTAGATTGAAAGAACCACTCTGTGACAGATACTATGTTTGTCATTTGCCTGGCTCTGACATAACTGGAAAACAAGGACACTTAAATCAGAACGCTGCCTTTGGATTTCAGTTCAGCATTCAGCACTGTTGTCCCAAAGACCTTGGTGAACAAAATTCTAATCTGCAGTCTGAATTCACCACTGTGCAGCTGGATATTGGACTTCTTAACCAACTGACCTCACATAGTCAGAATGCACAACCGCTCCTCCCTCAGCATACAGTCCTGGTGCCCCCCCCACCCCACCCTAGGGCTGTGTGCTGAGCTCATTGCAGTACACTCACATCCAAATGCCCAGCCAAAAACCTGAGTAATCACATCATCAAGTTCTCCAATGACACGGCAGTGGTAACAATTATTTTCTCTTAATGACAAATGACAATAAACAATCTTGAATCTTCAGGAGTAACATATGTACTTTTAACTGTCCTTAAGCACCTTCATATCCTCAGCTATTAATAGATAACATTGATACAGTATCTGAAACCATAAAAACAGAGAAACCTATCTCCTTAATTCTGATGCAGGGTGCCAATCCAAATCAGTAATAATTCTTTCCCTCTGACAGATGCTGCTTGAACTGCTGAGTTCCTTTATATGTCAGCAACAGCGTCAGAATCAGATTAATTATCATTAACTTTATAACGTGACATATATTGTTTTGGGGCAGCAGTGGAGTGTCACCATCATCATTATGTGCCATGTCTTGTGACGTGGGCAGTCATGGTCTTTCCATGACCATGATTGTTCTTGGCAAGTTTTTCTACAGAAGTGGTTTGCTATTGCCTTCTTCTGGGCAGTGTCTTCACAAGACGGGCGACCCCAGCCATTATCAATACTCTTCAGAGATTGTCTGCCTGGCATCAGCGGTCGTATAAGCAGGACGTAATATGCATCAGCAACTCATACGACCAACCACCAGCTGCTCCCATGGCTAAACGTGATTCTGACTGGGGGGGCTAAGTAGGTGCTACCCCTTGCCCAAGGGTGACCTGCAGGCTAGTGGAGGGAAGGAGTGCCTTATACCCCGCTTGGTAGAGACATATCTCCACCCCATCGCTCAAGTACAAGGTAAAGATATAAAATTACTAGAAATTGCAAAATAAATAAATAACCACAAAAAAGGAATAAAAAGGTAGTGTTCATGGCTCCATGGATCTTTCAGAAACCTAATGGGGGAGAGAAGAAGCCATTTCTGGAAGGCTGAGTGTGGGTTTTCAGGATCCTGTACCACCTCCCTGATGGTAGCAATGGGAAGACAACATGCCCCAAATCATGTGAGTTTGTCTCAAATGATGTGGGTCAGTGATGAATACCGTCTTCTTGAGGCATCACCGCTAGAACATGTCCTCAGTGGTGGAAGGTTGTTCCTGTGATGAAGCTGGCTGAGTATACAAGATTCTGCAGCCTCTATGCATTGCAGCCCTCACACCAGACTGTGACTCAACCAGTCAGAAATCTGTAAAATTTAGAAAAACCTCCTCAAACTCCTCATGAAGGATCACACACAAAATGCTGGAGGAACTCAGCAGCTCAAGCAGCATCTACACAAAAGAGTACGGTTGATGTTTCCGGCTGAGACCCTTCAGCAGGACTGCTGAGTTCCTCCAACATTTTGTGTGTGTTGTCTGGATTTCCAGCATCTACAGATTTTCTTATGTTCCTAATGAAGTATACTTGCTTGGGGTGGCTTCTTCATCATTGTCTCAATATGTTGGGGCCAGAATTGATCCTCTGAGATGTTGATGCCAAGGAACTTGAAGCTGCTGACTTTATCCACCGTTGACTCCTTGATGAGGACTGGTGTGTGTTCCATTGACTTTCCCTTCCTGAAGTCCATAATTAATTCCTTGGTAATACTGAAGTTCAGTATTGACACACCTCTCAGCCACGCAATCTATCTCACTTCTATATGTCTCCTCATCTCCATCTGAGATTCTGTCAACAACAGTGGTGTCATTGGCAAACTTATAGATGATGTTTTAGCTGTGTTGAGCCATATAGTCATTAGTGTAGAGAAAGTAGAGCAGTGGGCTAAGCATACATCTCTGGGGTGCATCTGTGTTGACTGTTAGCGAAGAGATCAGTACTGACTGACAATCCATCACAGGCAAAGCCCTCCCCAACATTGTGCACATTTATAAGGAGTGCTGCCACAAGAAAGCAGCATCCATCATCAAGGGTCACCAGTATCAAGACCATGCTCTCCTCTCGTTTGAATTCAAATTCAAGCTTATTGTCATCCGACTGTACATATATGTAACCAAACAAAAAAAATGTTCCTTGCTATATGATATTGGAGCAGAATTAGGTCACATAGTCCATGAAGTCTGCTCTGCCATTCCATCAAAGCTGACTTATTATTCTTCTCAATCCCATTCTCCTGCCTTCTTCTCATAATCTTTGATGTCTTGACTAACCACGAATTTATCAACCTCTGCTTTGAATATGCTCGATGACTTGGCCTTTACAGCCACGCATGGCAATGAATTCCACAGATTCACCACTCTTTGACTAAAGAAATTCCTTCTCATCTCTGTTCTAAATGTACGACCCTCTATTCTAAGGCTGTGGACTCTGGTCCTGAATTTACACCCTCTCCACATCCACTTTCGCCTAGGCCTTTCAATATTCAATAGGTTTCAATAAGCTCCCCCATCATTCTTCTAAACTCTACCAAGTACTGGCCCAATGCCATCAAATGCTCCTCATATGTTAAACTGCTCATTCACGGAATCATTCTTGTGAACCTCCTCTGGACCTTCTCCAATGCTAGCACATGTTTTCTTAGATAAGAGGCCCAAAACTACGGACAATACTCCAAATGTGGTCTGACCAATGCCTTATAAAGCTTCAGCATTACATCCTTGCTCTTCTATTCTAGTCCTCTTGGAATAAATGCTGTTATTCAACTTGCCTTCCTTACTACTGACTTATCCTGCAAGTTAACCTTTAGTGAATCCTTCACAAGGACTCCCAAGTCCCCTTGCACCTCTGGTTTATAAATTTTTTACTCGTTTAGAAAATAGTCTATGCTTTTATTCCTTTTACCAAAGTTCATGACCCATACATTTCCCTACACTATACTCCATCTGTCATTTCTTTAACCATTCTCTTTGCCTGCTTCCTCAGTGCCCCTTGCCCCTCCACCTAGCTTCATATCATTTGCAAACTTGGCCACAAAGCCGTCAATTCCATCATCAAAATTGTTCACATATAATGTGCAAATAAGCAGACCCGATACATACTCCTGCAGAATACCACTTGTCACCAGCAGCCAATCAGAATAGGTTCCCTTTATTCCGATCCTTCCTCTCCTGCCAGGATCCACTGATTCGCCTTTGTCTATCCTGCTTGTAATTTCTTCAAAGAATTGCAACAGATTTGCCAGGCAAGATTTTCCCTTCAGGAACCATACTGACTACGGCCTATTTTATCAAGTGGCTCCAAGAGCCCCGAAACCACATCCTTAACAATGATTCCAACAACTTCCCATCCTCTTAAACCAAGCTAACTGGCCTATAATTTCCTCTCTTCTGCCTCTTTCCCTTCTTAATGAGTGGAGTGATGTTAGCAATTTTCCAGTCCTAGAGAACCATTCCAGAATCTAGTGATTTTTGAAAGGTCATTACTAATAACTCCTCAATCTCTTCAGCTACCTCTCTCAGAACTGTAAGATGTAGTCCAACTGGACCAAGTAACTTTTCTACTTTCAAACATTTCGGCTTCTGAACACCTTCTCAGTATACTGTACTTTTGGTATACTGTTAGTGTCTTCCTCAGTGAAGACTGAAGCAAACTACTTATTAAGTTTGTCCACCATTTCTTCGTCCCTCATTATTACCTCTCCAGCATGATTTTCCAGAGATCCAAAATCCACTCTTGTCTTATTTTTACCGCTTATATATTTGATAAAACTTTTGGTATCATGTTTGATATTATTAGCTAGCTTATCTTCATATTATATCTTTTCTCTCCTTATGTTTTTTTTCAGGTGCCTGCTGTTGGTTTTTAAAGCTTCTCAACCCTCTAACTTTTCACTAAGATTTGCCATATTATATGCCCTCTCTTTTACTTTTATTCTGTCTTTGATGTCCCTGGCCATGGTTGTCTGGTCCTCTCTTTAGATTATCTCTTCATCTTTGGGGCATACCTATCCTGTGCCCTCCAAATTTCCCCCAGAAACTCCAGCCATTGCCATTCCACTAATGTCTCCTTCCAATTTACACTGGCCAACTCCTCTCTCATGCCTCTGCAATTTTCTTGACTCCACTGTAATACTGATACATCTGACTTTATCTCCTACTTTTCAAACTGCAGGGTGAATTCTATCGTATTATGATCACTGTTTCCCAAGGATTCCTTTACCTTCAGCTCCCTAATCAAATCTGTATGTAACTCACATCAGGGTCTTTTTACCCCTCCAGTTTCTTAACTCTACCCACAAGAATCACGAACTTCTAAATCATGGTGCACCCACAAAACATATATAATACAGTGTATGAAACAAAATACTACCACAAATAAGTTAATAAAATGTAATTCAAAGTGCATGTAGTCTACAGCTCAGGTAAACAGTAAACAGCTCACTGTCCCAGTGACAAGACCTTGGTGGTGGCAGGGTATTCATAAGTCTTACACCCTGGGGATGAAGCTGTTATCCAGTCTGGCAGTCCTAGTTCTGATGCTCTTGTACCTCCTCTTGACGGTAGTGGGCCAGAGAGATTGTGGGATGGGTGGTAGGGATCCTCAACAATACTTGGGGCCTCTTGTGTGTCACAAATAGAGAATAGGGAGATCCCGGTAATCCTTTCTGTGGATTTTACTATTCTCTGTAGGGTCTTTGGTCCGATGATTTGCAGCTTCCATATCACACAATGATGCAGCCAGGCAAGATATTCTTGATGGCGCTCCTGTAGAAAGATGTTAGAATGGGGGTAGCGAGCCATGCATGCCTCATTCTTAAAAGGTAACAATGCTGCTGTGCCTTCTTGACTAATGAGGAAGAGTCGTGGGTCTCAGGTCTTACTACCACCACTGGGCAGGAGGTGCCGAAGCCAGCACTAGATTCAGGAAAGTGACACTAGGTGATGTGTATGTAGTGATGGTCGAAGGTGGTGGGCTGGGTTAATGGCTGGAAGTGTTGATCATTCTGACAGCTTGAATGAAGTAACATTCATATCAAATTACGTCTTGCAGCAGCACCTTTCATAATTTTGTAAATGATTAGTTTATGGAATTCAAAGGATTAATTGCTACTCTGCATCTGTCCGCATAACTAAATAAATGTGTTTTAAATAAAATTTTGAAAATACAACTCAGTGTGGGTAAGCAGTGACATTTCAACATTGATTTTGGCAGTCGTCGCTGCTCTCTGGCCAGTTAAAACAGAGGGTGAAGACTAAGTCAACATCATGGCATTATTGCAAGCAGTGGAACATGTTGTCATAGCAAACATGACAGCAGGCACATAGTCTGGGCAGTCAAGTGACTCAAGCTTGCAGAGCACAACCACCATTCTGGGGCAAACCTCAAAGCCAGCAACACCAAAATCACGATCTAGTTAATCAAAACTTATTTCAAATTATCAGGATCAAAAGAGCTTGGAAAAGAATCAGAAAAAGATTGGGGAGATTCTCATACATATGAAATATAGTGCAAATGTACTTTCAATATGAAGTCTACTATTTCAATGCATTTATTGTATTGTCCACCAGAAAGCTTTTAAATTAGTACAATACTGGTTAAACAGAAGAGCTTGTTTCTAGATCTCTCCCATCTTATTCAAGTGTATGCCAAATGGGCAGACTTGGTGAGAAGAAAATAAAGAAAGCATTGTTTTCCAACACTGACATCTGGTAAACAAAGTCCTTTTGTACTATACCAAAAACGAGTGCTCACATTTTAAACCTGATGTAACTACCTATGTATCCCCTTGGTCCAATCCTACCTTGGGACAGGCTAACACACTGATTTCCTCCTATTTTGACACTTGCTTCTCGACAACAATGGCAAGCTCTCTTCCTCTCTCACCCTTGAGATGTCATCTTTATATAAACAAACATAGCTACATTCAGAAGGGCTTGGTATGGATAACTGAACCTCATTAATCACGTTCAAGACTTGGCAAACCAGCTTGCTTGGATTGAATTGAATGGTGAAAGTTGCAGAGGTTCAGAATTGGGTAGAAATTCTCTTGGCTCAAATTTAAAAATTACATTTTGGAAATCAAATAATGACAAACCCAAAACATGATTTTTATTGAAGCTTTTTTCATACTGCATATATGAGTATATTACTGCAGGAGTACGTAAGATGTGAGAATTTCTGAAGACAACAGTGTTCAGTGTGGCACACAAATACGTTCTTTAGATTGGAAATGGGGGGGGGTGGAGATGAACTTGGAGGAAATTGCAGGCAAATTCCAATCACCAGGGAAGTGTTACTGTGAAGTGTTGAAAAGTTTCCAGGTCCTGATGGACTTTATAAACACAAGAGATTCTGCAGATGCTGGAAATCCAGAGCAACACACACAAAATGCTGGAGAAGTTCAGCATATCAGGCAGCATCAATGAAAAGGAATAAGCAGTCAACGTTTCGGGCCCAGGCCCTTCATCAGTACTGGAAAGGAAGGGGGAGAAAGCTCAGAATAAGAAGGTGGGTGGAGGGGGTTGATACATTGCTTTTACTTTTCAAAATTCATTAGATTCAAATTTGCATTGTTTCCATTAACAACCAACAAATGTCATCACACATTCCAACTAAAGCTCCTTTTACTTTAGAGACTCCAGAGATTTCTCTATTACAAGCTAACTTCTTTGCTCAAAAAGAGGTGACGAGAAGCTGGAAAGTACAGGTCAGTTAATTTAATATTTATAATATGGAAATTATTATCAGTACTTTCCTGCAGAGGATAGTGAAAACTGCTAAGAGGATCACCGAGGTCTCCCTCCCCACTATTTTTTGACATTTACCAGAAGCATAACAGCCAAAGGGCCTGAGGCATTGTTGAGGATCCCTACCAACTATCCCACAATCTCTTTGACCCACTACCATCAGGAAGGAGGTACAGAAGCATCAGGACTAGGACTGCCAGACTGGGTAACAGCTTCTTCCCTCAGGCTGTGAGACTAATGAATACCCAGCCACCACCGAGGTCTCGTCACTAGGACAGTGAGCTGTTTATTGTTTACCTGTGCTATGCACAACATGCACTTTGAATTACATTTTATTAACCTATTTATGGTAATCCTTCGGTTTATGTGCTGAGTGTAATTTATGCTTTGTGAATGCACCATGGTCCGGAGGAACGTTGTTTCCTTTGGTTTTGATTTGAGTATGGACAGTCAGGAGACAATAAACTTGAACTTGAAAATGTAAGAGGAGTACATTACTGCAGGACACTTGGAAAAATTCTCCAGTCATCATGGTTTTCTGAAAGGAAACATCCTAACAAATCTCTACAGATGTATTGTGGAAAGTATCCTGACTGTTTGCATCATGGTCTGGTTGGGCAATTCAAATGCACAGGAATGTAAGAAGCTGCAGAGCTGTGCAATACATTCTGAGCATACCTCTCCCCACCATCGGTATGTACAGTAGGTGCAGCCTCAGAACGGCAACATCTATCATCAATTGCATGGATGATGGCACTGAAGAAACCAGTGCTGAATTTAACTCACAGATAAGAAAATAAATTTAAATATGATATTAGGAATATAGATAGGTTAAGTGAAGAGACAACATCAGGCAAAACCTGAGGTATCACCATTGAGCAGACAGGAAAATGGACCAGCCATATAAATATTCTGTCTACAAGAGCAGATCGGGCACTGGGTATCACCAGTCGAGTGACACTCCTCCTGACATCTCAAATACCAGCCACCATTTACAAGGTGCATCTCTGTAGTTTGATATATCCCTATTTGCCTGGATCTCAAGAAGTTTGACAGGACAAGGCACTTCAGTAAATTAGCACACCATCTATCACTCTAAACATTACTCCTCCACTCTCAAGGTGGAGGAGCAACACCTCACATTCTGTCTAGGTAGCCTCCAACCTGATGGCACAAACATCAAATTCTCCTTCTGGTAATTTTTCCCACCACCTTCCCTCTTCCACTATTCCCCACTCTTTCCTCATCTCCTCACTTGCTTATCACCACCCCTTGGTGTGCCTCCTCCTTCCCTTTCTCCTATGGTCCACTTTTCTAAACTATCAGATTCCTTCTTCTCCAGCCCTTTACATTTCCAACAGACCTGGCTTTACTTCCTTACCTTCTAGTTATCCTCCCTTTCCTCCCCCCACCTTTTTATTCTGGCATCTTCCCCCTCCCTTTCTTGTCCTGAAGGCCTTGGCCTGAAACTTTTATTCATTTTTCACAGTTGTCTTGCATAGTGTTCATACAGATCAAATCATTATGTAGTGTACTGAGTTAGAATAAGATAAAACAGTAACAATGTGGAATAACAAACAACAGGAATTCAGCAGATACTGGAAATTCAAGCAACACACATCAAAGTTGCTAGTGAACGCAGCAGGCCAGGCAGCATCTCTAGGAAGAGGTACAGTCGATGTTTCAGGCTGAGACCCTTTGTCAGGTCCTCCCCCTCCCACTTTCAAATCTCTTACTAACTCTTCCTTCAGTTAGTCCTGACAAAGGGTCTTGGCCTGAAACGTCGACTATACCTCTTCCTAGGAACAATGTGGAATAATTCAGATTCACGTAAACATGAGAAAATCTGCAGATGCTGGAAATTCAAGCAACAGACACAAAATGCAGGTGGAATGCAGCAGGCCAGGCAGCATCTAGAGGAAGAAGTACAGTCAACGTTTCAGGTCGAGACCCTTCGTCCTGATGAAGGATCTCAACCCGAAACATTGACTGTACTCACGCAACACACATCAAAGTAGCTGGTGAACGCAGCAGGCCAGGCAGCATCTCTAGGAAGAGGTACAGTCGACGTTTCAGGCCGAGACCCTTCGTCAGGACTAACTGAAGGAAGAGTTAGTAAGATCCTTCAGTTAGTCCTGACGAAAGGTCTTGGCCTGAAACGTCGACTGTACCTCTTCCTAGAGATGCTGCCTGGCCTGCTGCGTTCACCAGCTACTTTGATGTGTGTTGCTTGAATTTCCAGCATCTGCAGAATTCCTGTTGTTTGCATTGACTGTACTTCTTCCTATAGATGCTGCCTGGCCTGCTTAATTCAGATTCATTTAGTTATCACCTGTACATCAAAACATATGGTAAAATGCACAGTTTGCACAAATAATGTGATAGGGATAGCCAGTGTAAAATAAAGTATTTAAAATAAGATGTAATAAAGGTTTAATAAAAATAAAATAATTAATAAATTAAGTTTAATACCATAACACTGGATAACAAAGAATAGACTTCTTGAATACTTTTGGGTGTATCTTACGGATTTTGGGCTGCTGATCATGAAAACCACCGTGAAATTTCCCTATCACACGCCATTAAAAAAAATTGCCTCAGTTCAATTCATAATTCAAGTCAAAATAATCGATGCCAAGATTAAGGAAGACACTTTTGTTGATCCACAAATCAAACAGGTAATCAATCACAGGTGATTCGAAGAACTTCTAGTGGGACCAGAGAAAATTGCATGGAAGGCAGTCAAGGATGTTGAAAATTTTCTTGGCAACTACAGGGCACCAAACTATGTGCAGCTGATTGACAGCATGCTTTAAGCAGCCAAACCTCGAATTCCAACATGTCACTCAAAATTCCTTTTCTGCATTCCTGCTGAGGTGACTTCCCTGCAAATCCTGGCGTTGTCAGTGACGAGCATGGTGAAAGGATTCACCAGCACATTGCGGTAATAGAGAAATGGTATCGGAGCAACTGGAATACATCAATGCTTGCTGACTATTGTTGGATATTTAAGGGAGAAGCCTCAGACACAAATGAAAACCATCAACAAAACATTTTTAACTTAATTTAACTATTGCAAAGTGTCAACACTGTTAGAACATAGAACATAGAAATCTACAGCACATTACAGGCCCTTCGGCCCACAATGTTGTGCTGACCATGTAACCTACTCTAGAAGCTGCCTAGAATTTCCCTAGTGCATAGCCCTGTATTTTTCTAAGCTCCATGTACCTATCTAAGAGGGTCTTTAAAGACCCTATTGTATCCAGTTCCACCACTGCCTCTGGCAGTGCATTCCACGCACCCACCACTCTCCATGTGAAAAATATACCTCTGACATCCCCTCAGTACCTATTTCCAAGCTACTTAAAACTCGTGTTAGCCATTTCAGGCCTGGGATAGAAACCTCTGGCTATCCACATGATCAATGCCCCTCATCATCTTATACACCTAAAAAAGGCTCTAAACACAAACAAGGAAATTGTACATTGCTTTGAGGATTTGTTAGTATACAAAATTAGGAGGGTACAGATAGGGCAGTTAAACACATTATATTCAATAAAAGTTAATTTCTTGTTTCTCCAAATTCCGATGTAATACAAGTAGTCTGAAATTATATTTGTGTTCAGCTTCACGCAGTCTATCATCACCAAAAAAAAATTCTGAGGAAGCAACACATTCAAAAAAATATTTTGTCCACTGCAATTAAAATAAAGTCTGAATAAAGTATATAAGATACTGAAAAAGTGCAGTACAAGTAAACAATAAAGTGCAAAATCACAGGGTAGATGGTGAGGCCAAGAGTCCATCTTTTGCTTATGGTTACTCATGTGGCTTAATTCATTTGGACCCTAACTTTCAAAAGGAATGTAGCCGTATTAGCAAAAAAAAAGCAGGGTTTGATAAATGAACAACTGGAACCCAATTAGGTTATTTTTTGCATTATCTCTGCATCGTTTAAAATCATATTGGAAATTAGACATTTGAGAGTAGATTATACAAGAGCGGTCCTTCAGACTATAATTAGTAGCTAAGTAGCAATCTTCAAGGACAATGCCTCCACACAGCTGCCTTACGGAAAGGAACGAGCTTCTCCTTTGTTCTGCTACTTAATTAAATGTGCTTTTTGTCTTGCAATCAAATAGCACATTATAATCAAGGCAACGTATTAAACACAAATTATCTTAATTTTGGTGACTCCACAGCTTTACTTAACGGAGTAGGAGCCCAATTTATCAAAAGGGCATAAGTGTGTTCTGGCCCAGAGTACATGCTTCATTTACATCGAAGCTAATTACTCTTGTTCTCATCCCGGCTGGTCATCAAACTCCATGAACAACATTCACTTTTGTAGAGCTGCAATACACTGTTCTTTGTCAAAATCAAATTTAAAAACTTGGACTTATAGAGTTAAATTGTCCTGTCCACCAAGAGCACCGGCTGAACTGCACAAATTAATAGGAAATCTATCAACATATTTACGTTGTTAGTTATCCATACTACCGCTAGGCACTGTGCTGAGATATGAATTTTATGCCTCTAATTTAACTTCTGTAATAAATCAGTAAATAACAACCCTTACTGTTGAATATAGATTTTGAAAACAAGGAAATAAAAGCTGAATTATACAAACAAATCATTATACAAAGACAGTAAACCAAATTACTACTCACGAGAACCAGAATCAGAATATATATAAATAAATAAGTAGTATGAAAAGAGAACAAAGGCTTCTGCAATCTTTTTGGTTTTCCCTTTTTCCTCTTTTGGATTTGTTTTTGCTTTTTTTTGCAATGCTTTACACAGCCTGTCTTCAAAATTCTTTCAGACAAATGTATGTGTGATAGGCTGTGATATGTTGTGACTATAGGTGCAGCGAATTAAGACACCCAACTCCAAACTAAGACACAGCATGTGCTGTCAGGTCTTTTACAAACAACTGAACGGGTTAAGAGCAGAAAGCAGTGCACTCTCTTGACCATGCTGTGCTATTCAATAATCTAATTTTCATCTCTGTGACTGTGCATTGTTGCTTGCCCCAGTAACCTTTAAACCATCCATCTATGAGGCAGCAGGGTAGCATAGTGACTAGCACAATGCTTTACAGTACCGGCCACCAAGTTCAATACCTGCCGCTGCCTATAAGGAGTTTGCATGTTCTCCCTGTGACCGCATGGGTTTCCTCTGGCTCCTCCGGTTTCCTCCCGCAGTCTAAAGAGGTACCCGTTGGTAGGTTAATTGATCAATGTAAACAGTCCTGTGATTAGGCTAGGATTAAATTGGGGGATTGCTGGGTACTGTGGCTCAAAAGGCCAGAAGGGCCTATTATGCGGATTAAATCGGGGGTTGCTGGGTAGTGTGGCTTGAAGGGCCAGAAAGGCCTATTCCGTGCCGTAGCTCAATAAAATAAAATAAATAAAAATTGATCTGTCCATTTTGAGGCAGAGAATTCCAAAGGCTCATAGATGCCTAAGAGAAAAAAGTTTCAGCTTATTCAAATGTAAATGGCAGCCTGTTATCTTAAAATAGTGAACCCTAGTTCTAAACTATTCCCAAAAGGAATTATCCACTCCATATCAACCCTATCCATTGATCTCTCACTCTTTTAAACATCAGAGGGTACAGACCGAGCCTGTCTTCATGTCAACCCATCAATTCCAGGTATTAGTAGTCTAGTAAACCTAACTGGGCCATTTTTAATTCATTTATATCTATCATGAATACAGAGATCAATATTGTTCACGAGACGCCAGGCGTGGTCTCATCACTGCCCTTTGTAACCATAAACCATGAGACACAGGAGCTGAATTAAGCTATTCAGCCCATTGAGACTGCTCGGTATTCAATCATGACTGATATATTTTCCCTCTCAATCCCATTCTCTTACCTTCTCCTTGTAACCTTCAACACCCTTACTAATCAAGAATCTATCGACCTCCACTTTAAATGTACCCAATGACTTGACGTCCACAGCCAAATGTGGCAATGAATTCCACAGATTCACCACCTTCCTGGGTAAAGAAATTTCGTCTCATCTCTGTTCTGAAGACACATCCTGATATTTCGATGGTGTGCTCTCTAGTCCTAGATTCTCCCTCTGTTGGAAACACCCTCTCCATGTCCACTCTACCTTGGCTTTTCAATCCTCTGTAGGTTTCAATGAAATCTCCCTCATTCCAGGTAAGAGCCATCAAACACTTCTCATATGTTAACCCTTTCATTCCTATGGTAAAGTCATTCTTGTAAACCTCCTCTGGACCATCTCTGGAGTGTTTGATGGCTCTGGGCCTGTATTTGCTGGAGTTTAGAAGAGGGATCTCATTCAAACCTGTTAGATACTGAAAGCTCTGGATAGAGTGGATGTAGGGAGGATGTTTCCTATTGTGAGTGAGTCCAAGGCCAGAGGGCACAGTTTCAGACTAGTGGGGCGTCCATTTCGAGCAGAGATGAAGGGAAGTTTCTTTATCCAGAGGGTAGTGAATCTGTGGAAATCACTGCCTTGGAAAGCTGTGGAGATCAAGTCATTGAGTCTATTTAAAGCAGAGGTTGATAGGTTCTTGATTAGTCAAGATGTCAAAGGTAATGGGGAGAAGGCAGGAGAATGGGATTGAGAGAGATGAAAGATCAGCCATGATGGAATGGTGGAGCAGACTCAATGGGCCGAATGGCCTAATTCTGCCTTTCCAATGCCAGCGCATCTTTTCATAGATGTGAGGCCCAAAGCATAGCTTCCCTAATTTTGCACTTAATTCCCTTTACATTTAATAAGTGATAATGTTAATTTCCCAGATTATTTGCTGCCATTGTAGAGTCTGTTGTGACTCAATCACTATGACATCCAGATTTCTCTGTAACTCAGTGCTCTCCAGTCTCTTTCCATGTGGATAATGCACTTTCCATATCTTTTCAACTATATGGACACTTTTGCATTATCCCATATGATACTGTTTTCCCACTCACGGGGAGAAGGCAGGAACTGGGTACTGATTGTAGATGATCAGCCATGATCACAGTGAATGGCGGTGCTGGCTCGAAGGGCCGAATAGCCTACTCCTGCACCTATTGTCTATTGTCTATTGTCTGTTAACCTAGCATCATCAGAGACACACACCATCATGGCCGTGCTCTCTTCTCGCTGCAGCCATCAGGAAGGCGGTACAGGAGCCAAAGAATCCATACCACCAGGTTCAGGACAGATATTACCCCTCAACCATCAGGCTCCTGAACCAGAGGGAATAACTTCACTCACACCAACACTGAGCTGTTCCCACACTCTCAAGGACTCTTCATCTCATGTTCTTGATATTTATTGTTTATTTATTTATTTATTATTATTATTATTTTGCCTTCTTATTGTTTCTTTGTACTGTGAAAATGAATTTCAGGGTAGTATATGGTGTCATATTTGTACTCTCATAATAAATTTACTTTGAACTTTGACCTTTTGAACTATCTATATCCATTTGTAGTATCTTTATTATAATTCACTTCCCTACCTAACTTTTCTTCACCAGCAAATTTAACAACCATACTTCTGTGCTTTTGTTTACTTCATTTATATAAACTGTAAAAACTTGAGTCCTTCAACACCAACCTCCGTAGAACACTGCTCATGACACCCTGCCAACCAGAAAAAGAACCTTTTCCTACCCATTCTCTCTTAGCCAACTAATCCTTTACTCCTGCGAATAAGGAACCTCACAAACTTTGGGCTTTCATTTTTCATAATATATTCCAATCTGGCAACTTGACAAACGCTTTCTGGAAATCTGACCACATTCATCAGTTCACATTTATTAACAGCACATGTCATTTCTTCAAAGCACCTCAAAGAAAGGTCAAATATAACTCTCAAGAAACTCTAGAAATATTCTAGAAATCAATCGAAATATTAACTGTTTTCTGCCCAGAGATGAATTAAAATATAGAAACACATTGATCCTCAAAGTTCACAGTAATTTTTATATTTAAAGTACATGTATGTCACCATATACAACTCTGAGATTCATTTTCCTGTGGGCAAACTCAGCAAATCTATAGGATAGTAACTATAACAGATTCAGTGAAAGCTCAACCAGAGTACAGAAGACAACAAACTGTGCAAATGCAAATATAAGTAAATAGCAGTAAATCATGAAAATGTGAGATACTGAGATAAAGAGTCCTTAAAGTGAGATCATTGGTGTGGAAACATCTCAATGGATGGGCAAGAAACTGTAGTTATCTCCTTTTATTCAAGGGCCTGATGGTATTAACTGTTCTTGAACCTGGTGGTGTGGGTCCTAAGGCTCCTGTACCTTCTAACTGAGAAGAGAGAAGCAGTGAGAAGAGAGTATGGCCTGGGTGCTGGGGATCTCTGATGATGGATGCTGCTTTCCTATGACAGTGTTTCATGTAGATATGCTCAATGGTTGGGAAGGTTTCACCTGTGACTGACTGGGCTGAATTTACTTCCTTTTGTAGGATTTTCTGTTCAGAGGCATTGGTGTTTCCATACCAGGCCATAATGCAGTCAGTCAATCCACTCTCCACTCTCAATTAGAGAAGTTTATTAAAGTTTTAGATGTCATGCCATTGTGTTTCTTGTATTTATTGAGTATGTCCACAAAAAATGAATCCTAGGGTTGTATTTGGTGACAAGTATGTACTTTGATAATATATTTACTTTGAACTTTGTGTACAGCACATGATCATGCCCTTTAGTCCAACATGTTTTTGAACAAATTGTCGAAATAAACAAATCCCATCTGCCTGCACATGGTTCATACCTTTCATCCTCTGCCTGCTCAAATGACTTTCTAAATGCTATTATATCAGCTCCCTGGCTATGGGCTCCAAGCACCGCAGAAAGCATCCTATCTGTATGCATCACTCCTAGGTATAGCAACTGCTCTGCATGTAGCTGCAGGATACTGTAAAGAGTTGTAGATGCAGCTTAGCATATCACGGAAACCAGCCTCCCCGCCATGGACTCTATCTATACCTCTTGCTGCCTCAGTAAAGGAGCCAGCATAATCAAAGACCCCATCCAGCCCAGACATTTTTTCCCCTCTTCCTTCTGCAGAAGGTACAAAAGCCAGATAGCCCATATTACCAGTCTCAAGGACAACTTCTATCCCACTGTTATAAGACTATTAATTTGTTCCCTCACACAATAATATGGAGTCTTGACCTCACAATCTACTTCACTGTGACCTTGTATCTTACTGTCTACCTGCAGGGCACTTTCTTTTATCCATAACTCTCTATTCTGCAGTGGTATTGTTTTACCTTATTCTACCTCAGTGCACTGTGTAATGAATTGATCTTTTATTTATTTATTTTATTGATTGAGAAACAGTGCAGAAAAGACCCTTCGGCCCTTCAAGCTGCATGGCCCAGCAACCCCCGATTTAATCCTAGCCTAATCTTGGGACAATTTACAATGACCAGTTAACCTATCACCCAGTACATCTTTGGACTACGGGAGGAGACTGGATCAACCAGAGGAAACCCACACAGTCATAGGGAGAACGCATAAACTCCTTACAGACAGTCGCAGGAAATGAAGCCAGGTCGCTGATACTATAAAGCACTGTGCTAACTATTGCGCTACTATGCTGTCCCATCTGAACAGAATGCAAGGCAAGCTTTTCACTGTCTCTCGGTAGATGCGGTTATATTAAACTAATTCCAATTCCAACAACCACTCTCTGTGTAAAAGAATCTTGGCCTGAGCAGATCCCATCACCTTAAACCTTTGCTTTCTAGTATTGACATTTCCAGCCTGGGAAAGGTGCCAAGACTATGCTAGAGGGGTAGTAGTGGCATCTGCTCAAGATCCATGGCATTCTCCTTGGCGACTACCAATGCAAAGTCCTCAGTAAGGACCTTGCCCAGTTCCTTAGGTTCCACGTGTACGTATATTATAAATACAAGAGATTTTCCACGCGTAAGTTCCTCCTGTCGTCCTTCAGTGGACCTACTCTTTCCCAAGCTACCATCTGGATCCTAATATACATAAAAAGTTCATTGGGATTCTCTTGAATCCTATTGACTATCCCTTTTAGAGCTCTTAGTTCCTTGCTTCAGTCCTAAATCCTTTATATTCCTCAAGGGCCTTGTCCAATTTCAGTATCCTGAGCTGTTACTTTTTGACTAAATTTACAATATCTCTCATCATCCAAGGTCCCCAAACCTTGCCATCCTTATTTTCCAACCTTACAGGAACATGCTGGTCTTAAACTCTAACTTTAAGGTGTTTGCAAGAAAATATTGGACTGATGTCAGAGGTACAGGTAGGTTTTTACACAGAGAGTGATGGGTGTGTGGAAGGTGCTGCCAGGAGTGTTGGTAGAGGCAGATTAGTGACATTTAAGAAATTCTTAGATAGGCACTTGCCTGGTAGAAAAATGAAGAGCTATGTAAGAGGGAAGGGTTAGATTGATCTTAGAGTAGATTAAAAGATCAGCACAACATCTTGGGCTGAAGGGCCTGTACTGTGCTGTCATGTTTTATGTTCTATGTTCTGACCAGCTTTCCTTAAAAGACTCCCACATGTCAGATGAGGATCTATCCCTGAATAGCCACTCCCAATCTACTTCTCTTTGTTCCTGACTAAGTAACTCCTAATAGTTATCTTTTATTTCAAAATTCCAGCACTGTCATTATTTTATTTATGTATGCCAGATGATAAACTGTTTTGCTGAATAATGCTCATCCACACCCCCCCCCAACCCTCCACCCGACTGCCTGTTATGGCTATTATCTCAAATCAACACCATGTCATCTTGTAAGTTAAAACTTTATAGCTCCTTTCTTCTTCAGAGGCGCCAGGGTGGCCACACCTCTTTGCAATACTTCTCCAGGAATGCTTGCTTCCCGTTCACAGTAGGAAACATTCCCACTTGATTCTCAAATTCAGGATGCTTCAGCTCGAATGGTATGAACATCAACCATTCTTTGTGATCAGCTTTCAAGCATTCTCTACAGAGCAGAACCAACCACCCACCACCTAGAACATGCCCCCTTCTCATCAGGGAGGAGATGCAGGAGCCTGAAGATGCACTGTTAATGTTCCTTCCCTTCTGCCATCAAATTTCTGAATGGACAATGAATCCATGAACACTACCTCCTATTTTTGCTCTCTTTTTGCACTACTTCTTTGTTTTATTATTAGATTAGATTAGATTCAACTTTATTATCATTGTGCCGAGTACAGATACAAAGCCAGTGAAATGCATTTAGCATCTGACCAGAAATGCAAAGAATAGTGTTATTTACAAAATAACTGTGAATAAAAGAAGTGCTACAGCACACAAATATAAAAGTACCGAGACAGTACAATATGGATTACTACTTAGTGCTGTGATGAGAGGTTCAGCAGTGTCACAGCCTCAGGGAAGAAGCTCTTCCTCTGCCTGCTGGTGCAGGAGCAGAGGCTCCTGTAGTGCCTACCGGATGGGAGGAGAGTAAAAAGTCCATGGCTAGGGTGAGATGCATCCCTGATAATGCTTTTCACCCTGCCCAGGCAGCACATTTGTCATTGTATTTTATGGTATATTTTATGTACTACACTGTAATGCCACTGCGAGCGGATGTAGCCCAGTCCATCAAAGCAAAATCCCTCCTACCATTGAACATATCTATCAGTGCTGCCCCAAGAAGACAGCATCCATCACAATACAGGCTATGCTCTCTTTTCGCTGCTACCATCAGGCAGGAGGTACAGAAGCCTTAGGTCTAGCACCACCAGGTTCAGGAACAGTTATTACCCTTCAACCATCAGGCTCCTGAACCGGCGTGGATAACCTCACTCACCTCAACTCTGACAGATTCCATAATGTATAGACTCACTTTCTGAGTATTATTTATTTACCATTTATTTATTAGTATAGTATTATTATATTTTTTCATATTTGCACAGTTTGCCTTCTTTTGAACATAGGTTGTTTGTCAACCTTTGTATAGAGTTTTTCATTGAATTGATTGTATCTCTTTGTTCTACAGTAAATGTCTGCAAGGGCGTGACGACCCTGCCTTACACAAGTCCCGGGCTCAGCTGGCTCCGGCTGACAGTACCCGGTATGGGCCCCTATCCAGGGTTACGGATCCCACTGCCTTGTGGGCATCTTCGGGAGAAGAGAAGGCTAGGGAGTAAACCCTACACAAATCCGGAGTGGAGGCCCTAAGGCGGTTGGATGACGTATCACGTCACCTCCCGGCAGCTCCTAGAGCCAAGATGATGCCAAATGTACTGCTTCGCATTCCTTTGGACTACATCCGCGAGGCCAAGAGGGGGATCTTGATGTCTGGGCAGACCAGGATCTCCATATTCATCGCCCAGGTCTGCGCCCTGGAACGGGCGCATCCATTGTCTACTTAGACAGACGGAGCCATTAATTAATTAATTATATGGTTACATATACTATATGTACATTGATAATAAATTTACTTTGATGACTTTGAAGACATTCATGACATATGTCAGAGATAATAAAGTTAATTCTGATTCTGATTCAGAATGCGCAATTTGCCACTGTCTTCCAGCCATTATCAGCTGGAGAGAAGTTGCATTCAAAGAAAAAGAAAACCAGTAAAACTACTGACGCTTCAATGATGAACAGATCAGCCCAAATTACCTCGTTCCATTACCTTCCCACTCTGGCTGCTTACAACTCTTATAATCCTGAAATTATAATCTACTTGAATGTTGCAAAATTTCTCTCAACAAATCCTTCAGTTTTAAACCCCACATGCCAAACTAATTTCCTTTCCTTCCCTGAGTAACGTTCATGGCCACAGCTCAACGAATCTCAGGTTTCTTTTATTAACCATCTCAGCTAAACTATGCTGCACAGTAATCATTCCTTTTACATTCATTTCATCATAGGATTCAAAGAAAAATCACACTGTACCATATACACTTGGTTAAGTAGATGGATGGGAAGGGAATGGAAGGCTATGGTTCAGGTGCGGGTTAATAGGACTAGACAAAGTAATAGTTTGACACAGAGAATACGGGCTGAAGGACCTGACTGGATGATGCTATGCAGTCATATCTATGTATTTCAAAAATGTAACATCAACCTTCCTTACTTTGTACTAATTTATACAACACACGCAGGAGTTTTTTTTTAAGCTTTTACTACTTGACTTCTGTCTTCAGTGACTTGTATATACAACAGCAGTATGATTCTTCTAGTAACTGAAATGCTCAAGAAGGTAACATCCATCATCAAAGACCTCCACCATCAAGACCATGCCATCTTCCTGCAGCTACCATCAGGCAGGAGGTACAGGACCGTTAAGTCCCACACCACCAGGTTCAGGAACAGTTATACCCTTCAATCATTCAGTTCCTGAACAGGCATGGATAACTTCACTCACTGCAACTCTAACCACAACACTGGTTCAGGCTCTTGAACCAATGAGGTTAACTTCAGTCACCTTCACTTGCCCCACCACTGATCTATCCCCTCAACCTATGGACTCACTTTCAAGAACTCTTCATCACATGTTCTCAATATTTTTGCTTATTTATTTATTTATTATTATTATTATTATTTCTTTTTTCTTTTGTATTTGCACAGCTTGTTGTAATTTGCACATTGGTTGTTTGTCCATCGTGTTGGGGCAGTCTTTCATTGATTCTATTATGGTTCTTGGATTTACTGTGTATGCCCACAAGAAAATGAATCTCAGGATTGTATATGGTGGCATATATGAATTTTGATATTTGAACTGATTGCAGAACCTAGAGACTCACTTTCAAGGACTCTTTACAATTCATGTTCTCAATATTATTTTTTAAATTACAAAATGTAGCTTTGCATACTGGTTTTAATCAGTCTTTATTTATGTAGAGTTTTTCATTGCACCTGTGGATACATATATTTGTGCATGTGATAATAAACTTAACTTGGCTTTACTATTAGTTATGCAGTTTGTCTCCTCATATTTTTTTTCTAAAATCCCTGACAATTTTCTGCACTGAATTGAGGGCTCACTAAACCCTGTCCTCTCCATTTTACTTTTCATCAACAGGTTAATTCAGAAATCTGCCATGTGAGCTCCCTCATATCCAGCATTCTGCTCATCTCCAAGAACCACTGACTCATTCCGTTCCTAAGGAATGCAGACAGTACCCAGTTGTAAGGTAACTTTATCTCATTTTCCAGTCCTGGATTTCAAATTCTTTCATGGTCTTGCTTCACTTTATTTGAGTGTTCAGATAATAGAGTCTGTAAAGCGCTGGATCACAAGAGGCTGCATAGGGTTATAGTGTAGCTAGCTCCATCAAGGGAACAACCCTCCTCACCACTGAGACCATCTTCAAGAGGAGATGGCCTCAGTAAAGTGGCACCAATAACGAAGGACTCCTCATTCCAGGACAGACCCTATTCTCATTACTACCATCAAGGAGGAGGTCCCACCTCCCCTCTCACCTGGTTTCACCTATCAGCTGCCAGCTTGTACTCCTTCCCCTGCCCCACTTTCTTATTCTGGTTTATGCCACCTTCCTTTCCTGTCCTGATAAAGGGTCTCAGCCCGAAACGTCAACCACTTAAATCTCCTCCATCTCTGCTTGACTTACTGAGTCCTTCTAGCATTCTATGGGAGGAGTTACAGGAGCCTAAAGACCCACGCTCAACAATTCAGAAGCAGCTTCTTCCCCTCCCCTATCAGATTTCTGACCAACCCGTAACTACTACCTCATTATTTTAGTTTTTACTTTTTATTTTGTAATTTCCAGTAAATTTATGTCTGTGCACTGTTTTGCTGACATTAAACAACAAATTTCATGTCATGTAAGACCGTGATAATAAATCTGAATGTGAAAGTAATTACAGTAACACATTAAAGATAAAAATTAACAATAAAGACAAAAAGATCTTTATCTTTTAGGCAGGTAATAAATAAAATAAAGATTACAGATAAAGATAAATATAAAGATTAGCTTTATTTGTCACATGTACATCAAAACATACAGTGAAATGCATCATTTGCATCAAATCAAATCAAACCAGCTGGGATTGTGCTGGCCAGCCCCCTTTCCCTCTTTTTCCATTCTCCATCATGGCTTCCCTGTCACCCCTTCTCTTTTCCATAAGACCCAAAGATATAGGAGCAGCATTAGGCCATTTGGCCCATGAGTCTGCTCCACCATTTCATCATGACTGATCCATTTCACTTCTCAGCCTAATCTCCTGCCTTCTCCCCATATCCCTCCATGCCCTGACCAGTCAAAAATCTATCACCTGCCCATCACCTCCTGCTTGTGCCCCTCCTCCTATCCTTTCTCCTACGGTCCACTTTCCTCTCCTATCACATTCCTTCTTCTTCAGCCCCTTATCTCTTCTACCCATCACTGACGAGGTGTGATTGATAAGTTCGTGGCCTAAGGTAGAAGGAGATGAATTATACTGCTCTCGTTACATGTACATGCAGGTCAACTCTTTTAGTCATTATGCAGAAAGTTTGAAGTTAATAACTCAACAGGGGTGATTGGTAAGTTTGTGGCCTAAGGTAGAAGGTGATGAGTTATTAACCAAACTTTTTGCATAATCACTGAACGAGTTGACCTACATGTGCATGTAACGAGAGCTGTATAACTTCTCCTTCTACCTTAGACCACAAACTTATCAATCACCCCTGCTGTGGACACTTTCTGGAGGTCCAAAATCCGTATGCTCCACGACCACTGGACTAAGTATGTAAAGGTAGGAGGGGAGTATGTTGAAAAATAAATGTGCTAGGTTTTCTAAAATTGACTCCTTCTACCCGAGGCCACGAACTTATCAATCACCCCTCGTATGTATCACATCCCAGTTTCTCACTTCATCACCCCCTCCACAGCCACCCACCTTTCCTCTCACCTGGTCTTACCTATCGCCTGAAAGCTTGTACTCCTTCCCATTCCCCCTACCTTCATATTGTGGCTGCTTCCCTCTTCCTTTCCAGTCGTGAGGAAGGGTTTTGGCCTGAAACGTCAACCGTTCATTCCGTCCATAGATGCTACCTGTGCAGCTGAGTTCCTCCAGCATTTTGTGTGTATTGCTCTGGATTTCCAGCATCTGCAGAATCTCTTGGATTCTCTGCCTTTCCAAGTTCTGGAAAAAGGTTGTCAACCCAAAGTATTAACATTTCTACATGTGCTGGCTGAGGACTTGGCCGTTGCAATGTGAGGACAATGCACAGCTCATCCGGCAACCTGTGGTGCAGAAGAAACACTCGGAACTGTAAAGCACCGCATATTGCCAGTATTTGTTAGCTTTGTAAAAAGCCTTTACATCCTTAACAGTTTACATACGTTGCTGGGTTTGAACATTAACTGCCCATTAAACTCAGCAAAGAAGTTTGTCTGCTGATTAATGGGGCAAGTACTCCACTAATAATGCCATTATTGTTAAAGATAGCAATCAACCACTGTTGCTTAGGAAGTGAAAAATTAAAGACCTAGTTTGATGCAGGAGATATCAAAAATGTCAGATTCTAAGTTTCTTTCCCCTTTTGGCTTTGTTTATTTATTCTAAACTTTCTGACTTTTTAATGATGCAGGGAACAAGAACACGGAAAAAAGAACATGCATTAAGATAACCATTTCCAGCATGCTAAAGACTATAATGTTTTCAGTTTATCAGTTCACCGGTACTACAGAGGACAATTGCTCTCCAGTTTGTCAGTTTGCCTTCACTATTTGTCAGGCACAGGAGAGGATCTGGTTCCTGCAAACAGACAGACAGATTCTATAGGGCTGACAATCTAAATAAGCACTACATAGCAAAGGATTAACTTGAATATTGCTTACTACATTTCATACTACATTCAAAATAAATTTTAAAAATATATATGTCACCATATTTCCGCCAATTTCCCCCGGGATCAATAAAGTATGACTACGACTATGACTATATATGACCATGAAATTCATTTTCTTGCAGGCATACTCAACAGATCCATAATAGAATAATAACTATAATAACATCAATGAAACACTGCACCAACTTGGGTGTTCAACCAGTGTGCAAAAGACAACAAACTGTCCAAATACAAAAAGAAAGAAATAATAATAATAAATAAATAAATAAGCAATAAATATCGAGAACATGAGAAGAAGAATCCTTGAAAGCCAGTCTATAGGCTGTGCAAACATTTCAATGATAGGGCAAGTGAAGTTGAGTAATAAATAATTTAAATAAATAAGTAATACTGAGAATCATTCCAGAGTCTAGTGATTCTTTAATGATCTATAACATAGAACAGAGAATAGTACGGTGCAGGATTTTGGCTCACAATATTGTGCCGAATCAGAATAGCAATCAAAAGCCCTTCTGTCTGCACAATGTTCACCTCCTTCCATTTCCTGCACATTCATGTGCCTATTGGAAGAGTCTCTTGAACGTCCCCATTCCATTTGTCTCCACCACTTCTCTAGGCAGTGCATTGAATTTACCCCCCTCTCACCCTAAATGCAAGCCATCTGGTATTAGATTTTCCACAAGACTGTAAATATTTTTGCAGTTTCTTTTTCCAATGGAATGAATTCATAAAGATATATTTGGAAGAATGTACCTATCTGGAAGCAAAGTTCTTTTGATGTAGATGAATGTGAAATAATCAGTTATATTTACTTTTGATCGATTTCAATAGCACCAAAGAGATCATTTCAATTGGAGAGGGAAAGCAGTGGCAGACCCTGTCTGTACTTTAAAACAACTTATTATTTCTTACTGACATCTATAATTATCATTCCAAGCATTCAAAGATTAGTTATCCAAAACCTTAAAGGGTCCACAGTGTTAAAAATTGCTAAGTACTGTGCAAAGTTAAGGAAAGTCAAACCAAAGCACTTAATGGCTCCAGGCCTGT
The DNA here is from genome assembly GCF_030028105.1 of Mobula birostris. NCBI lineage: Eukaryota > Metazoa > Chordata > Chondrichthyes > Myliobatiformes > Myliobatidae > Mobula > Mobula birostris. The sequence continues at coordinate 12,181,441 of NC_092386.1, forward strand.
ATTTGCTGGAGATTAGAAGAATAAAGGGTGATCTCATTGAAATCTTTCAAGTATTGAAAGGCCTAGCTAGAGAGGATGTTTCTTATAGTGGGTAATCTAGGACCAGAGGGCACTGCCTCAGAACAGAAGGATGTCCCTTTAGAACAGAGATGATGAGGAATTTCTTTGGACAGACAGTGGTGAATCTGTTGAATTCATTGCCACAGAGCTGTGGAGGCCAAGTCATTGGGTTTATATGTAACCAGGTGACTGTTGAATATCATTTTTTATTGTTAAAGTGCACTTACACATTCACCCTTTGAATGTGAAAATAGCTGCCCACGGCTTTAAGAGAAAACGGTGATGTCATTATGCACGTGTAGAGTAGAAAGAAGAGTTACAAGGTTCTAGAAGGACGTTGAGTGCTAGTTGTATGGTGAGGAAGGGTGAATAATATTTGATAATATCCATGTAAATTTATTTATACTTGTTTGTAAATTTAGGTATTGGTAATTGGACATGTTTTACATGTGGATGCTTTAGATTTTCGTGAGTAAGGTATCGGCGCTGTATAATGTAGTTGTGCGAGGTTCCTTATTAGCCTAGTAGGTTAGACTTTCTAGTCATTTAAACTACAAGGCAATATATTGTAAAAGTTTATTTTTGTCTTACTTTATTGTTTCATAACCGAAAGTGAATATGTTCATCTCTGTTCATGTAACGTGAGTGAGGAGAACTCGTTTAAGGGTCTATCTTTTATGTATTTGGAAGATAAGCATGTGTGTGTCAAAGTGAGTATATCTCTTAGTTAAGATGGCATGTATTTATTCATATTTTTTGCGTTCCATATAAGGTACAAGGTTGGTGCGATTTTAATGTTGTTTGTATTGGGTTTTTCTAGAATTGCTACTACCGCATTGGTTTTGTATGTTTTGGTTTTATTTATTTTACACTTGTGTACATAATTAGTTGATACACAAGTGTGTGGACCAAAATTAATCTGAGATTGTAACAGCAGGAACTATGTTTTAAATTCATTTTGTTGTTTTTATTGTGATACCCTCTTTCTGCATTAAAACATCAAAAACAGATCAAGGAATAAAAGACCTGAAGAAGTATTTGTTGTCCTGTGTGTGTATTTTTCCCCAGGCTACATATATCTAAAACGGAGGTTGATATGTTCTTGATCAGTCTGGGTGTCAAAGGATTTGGGAAGAAGGCAGGAAAATGAGATTAATATGGATATTAATTCAGCCATGATGAAATGGCAGAACAGACTTGATAGGCTGAATGACCTAATTCTGTTCCTCTGTCCTATGGTCTTTATTCTGAAATGAATTGCAAGTTAAGTTGGCACTATACCAATAAGATTTGGTCTATGTACAGTTAACTCTGGTACAATGACTTTGTTAGCATTCATGCTACAAGTGATTTAATGATGTAATGCAACGTGCTTGCAAGGCAAATAACCATATTAGCTTATTAATTCTGCTTCCAAGTCTGATTAAAAGGAAAATGCCAAACTGTGTGGATGTGTAATATAAATCAAAAAGGAAATTCAATTGTAAAAACAGGCCGTCCATTGGTTGGAGTTGACTATGGATGTTGCATCCTAGCTGCTATGTGCAAGCCAGGACAGTACGATATGGAGATCAAGCTGTTACCCATGCAACAGGCTCCCCCTCACTACGCAGCTGAAGAATCCAAAGGAACAGCAGTGACTGATACAATTTGGCACCAGCAGTGTCGCAAGTGTTGCCAGTCGACATTGAGCTCAACGTAGGACTGCCTTAGGGACTCCAGCTCTGGATTTTCCCTCAGGGTTTACTCCTGAAGCCTTCCCCTTGAGTGGGTAAAATTGCATGGCAGTAGAAGTTTGAGATCAAAAGTCTTCCTTCTAGATGAGCTGTCAAACATGGCTGACGACTGGTGGTTAAGGCGCTAATAGCCCGCCTTTGCCCTTTCTGCTGCAGGACAAGCAGCATGAGGGCATCACAGTAGCGTAATGGTTAGCACAACGCTTTACAGTACAGGGAAAAGGTTCAATTCCCACCGCTGCCTGTAAGGAGTTTATGTGTTCTCCCTGTGACCACGAGGGTTTCCTCCTGGTGCTCCGGTTTCTTTCTACAGTCCAAAGACGTACCAGTTGGTAGGTTAATTGGTCATTGTAAATTGTCTCGTGATTAGGCTAGGGTTAAATCAGGGGTTACTAGGTGATGTGGCTCAAAAGGTTGGAAGGGTCTGTTCTGCACTGTATTTCAATAAATAAAATAAATTTATGGAAATGAATAACCAATCAATGTTTCGGGCTGAGACCCTTCTTCAGGACTGGAAAGGGAAGATGAAGAAGGCTGAGTTCCTCCAATATTTTGTGTGCATTACTCTGGATTTCCAGCATCTGCAGAACTTCTTGTGTTCAATTACAAAGATATTTTATCTGCTGACTGGTGTGATGATGAACTCAATGACACACAGCTCTAATGGTGAATCAGAATCGAAAACAGGCTTTCTATCGCAGACATATGTCCCTAAATTTGTTGTTTTGCAGCAGTACAATACATTAAAAAATACCGTATATTACAAAATATACAAAAATAAATCAGTAGAGGGCAAAAAACATAGATACTATAAATTACAATAAGAAACATATATAAAATTTAATAAGCAGTAGAAATAGCAAGCAAAAATAGTGAAGTAGTGTTCATAGGTTCATGGACTGCAAAGAAATCTGATGGCAGAGGGGTTAGATGCTGTTCCTAAAACATTGAGTGTGTGTCTTAAGTCTCCTGTTTGTGGAAATTTGTTCTGTATCAAAGTTCAAAGTTCAAAGGTTTAAAGTACATTTATCATCAAGTAAGGTATAAATTATAGACCTTGAGATTTGTTTGCTTACAGGTAGCCACAAAGCAAGAACCCTGAAGAGCCCAATTGAAAAAACAGAAAGACCAAAGCCACTGCGTAGGGAAAGAAAAAAAAACACAATCATGCAACCAATTGAAGCAAGTGACAGCATTCCAAACCAGATTGAGTCCTTAGGTCCCACCCCGGAGTAACCTGAGTAATCCAAGCCTCGGTCTCAGTCGCACAGCAGCTGGAGCAGTTCACTGCTGAGAGAATGAAAATTGCAGGAGAACAAGCGAAATTAGCCTGACTCTCGTCTCCAGTACCGACACTCGAGCTTTCCAGTCTAACTGGACCAGCGTTTAAATTGTCCAAGCACCGGGTAGTGCTTCGCTCCAGGACCCAGACCGGGCCTAGCAACATGCCTGGGCGGCCCAGCCTGAAGCCATTCTCGACCTCGCCAGATCGGCTCAGCGTTTGGAGCGATTCAACCTTGCACCCGGGTTAGGTGGACGAGCATCGCAACTCTTCCGCATCGACTACTCTCCAAATCACTCACTGCAGCTCCAACAGCAATACCAACTACGTCTGCCACCCCGTACATTGCGCTCCAGTTTTGCGATGCACCCGCACGGCCCATCCTTCGAATCAGCTTCACTTCCGCAGGCTTCTTCATTGTCTGCAGTGTTAGTTGACCACAATTCTCTTCAGAAAAGGTGTTATTAGTAATGTTTTAGTCGGATTTCTTGTCTTTTGAATTAGCAGTGAGCTATCGCACGTGTTCGGTAGCACCATCCTAAACCTTTCAAAGTAAATTTATGATCAAAGTACGTTTATGCCACCATATACTACCCTGAGATTCTTTTTCTTGCAGGCATTCCCAGTAGAACAAAGAAATACAATAAAATCAAAGACTGACAAGCAACTAATGTGCAAAAGAAGTCAAACTGTGTAAATAAAAAAAACAAATAATAAATATATAACTAAATAAATAATACTATAATAAATAGATCAAATGGTTGTCATAGTTCCTAGAATACAAGAATACAATTCTGAATTAAGTACACAATAGTACTTTCATTCACATGGTGCTGAGCATGATAAGCTACAAATGTGTGTAAATGGTACCCACACTGTAAGAGAAGTATGCACTTTGAAATTGAATTTTACTGCTCAAAGCCTTGACTGGACTCCAATGACATACATTAACATTAAATCTTCACAGGATAGACAGAATTTCAATTTGTTACTCTGAAATACTGAGAATAACAGGAATAAAAATAAAGTGAACATATGCTAGATAGAGGGAAACTGCAGCTCCCCAGGATGGCCATGATAAACTCGTTATATTTCACAAGTTAAATCCAAATACATGTCAGAAAATGAACATAGTGAATATCAGAAAGTTGGTGATACTTTCTGCGGGAGATCTGAAAAGAACAATCACTTTCCAGGGAATTAGATTAAACAAGTATAATTTAAATCAAGTACACTGACAATGCTTAACAGCAAGGAAATTAATTATTAATTCATCCAACTCACCTGTGAAATACGTTTATACACTGAAAGAATTGTGCAATATTTTGCTTCAAAACTGATGTGATATTTGCTTACAGATGCTTAACCAGAATGAAATGCCTGCTCACGTCCCTAAAGAAGCTGTTACATGACTTTCAGTTCATGGCATTATTTCAAAGTCTCAGTTCATGAAACAATAAACAGTGAGTTGGAAAATTCATCCTTGGCCACATAGGTTAAATTTATAATGGTATCTGCATGCTGCACTGAGCCTGGAATAATTTCCACTGAGGCTCAGTCAATATAGGGGTGGTTAAAACGCGTATAGTGTGTTGGGCTTCATTAGTCAATGATTGAGTTCAAGGGCTGTGACGTAATGTAGCAGCTCTATAAAGCTCTGGTCAGACCACATTTGGAATATTGTGTTCAGTTCTAGTCACCTCTTACAGGAAAGACGTGGAAGCTTTAGAGAGGGTGAGGAGGAGATTTAGCAGGATACTGTCTGGATTGGAGAGCATGCCTTATGAGGAGAGGCTGAGTGAGCTAGAGTACTTTCTTTGGAGCAAAAGAGGATGAGGGGCAACCCGACAGAGGTGTACAAGGTGATACGAGGCATAGATCAAGTGGATAGCCTGATACCTTTTCCCAAGGCGAAATGGCCAATACAATGGGCCATATTTTTAAGGTGATGGAACAAAATATAGGGCGGGGGGGGGGAATATCAGAGTTAAATTTTTTACAGAGTATGGTGGGGGTGTGGAAAGCCCTGCCAGGGGCAGTAGAGGCAGATACAGTAAGTATATTTAAGAAAATTTTGGAAAGGCACATGGATGATAGAAAAATGGACGTCTATGTAGGAGAGAAGGGTTAGATTGACTTTAGAGTAGGTTAAAAGCTCGGCACAATATTGTGGGTCATAGGGCCTGTACTGTGCTGTAGTGCTCTATGTTCTATGTTTAACTGAATTTCAGAAAAGGAGTACAATGCATCTATATCACTACAAATGACCAAAGATGACTCTCTTCCCCATTATAACCCTTAACATGTCTCACCTCTTTTCCTGTAAATCTTCTGGGGGTTCTGCCTCTTCAGTCTTCTGCTGTGGATGGCGATACCGTCGCTTTCGAGTTGGTGTTATGTCAACCCTGTCAGGCAGACTGACGTCATTGGACTCACCTTGGGATGACAGAGAAGAATGGGAGACAAATGTGTTAAATCTCTGCATTTTTCACATCTACACATCAGACAGTTTGAAAATCTGATCTCAATCAAATTTAACATAGCACTGTGTTGAATTACAGCAAGGGGATGAGCCATTTCTGGAACTTTCCTTGTTAGCTTCAATGTAGAAGGAGGCAAAGAGAATTAAAAATACTTTCCCATAAACTTAAAACTGTCTCCTCTTGGTCAATCACAAACTGAAACCAAACTGTGGAGTGATCAGTTTGTTGAACAGGTGATCAGGAAAATATAAAGATTTTCTCCAAACTTCTCCTTTCGGTTTCCATTTACTACATTTCAAAATGTTTAATCATCCATTTCTTGTTGGTTTTATTCTTTTTCTGTAACTTCCATCATACCAGTTGGATATAGCGTATCACCATGGCAACCCTGGCTCACCTTGTGGGAGGTATTACCTCTATGTCATCCATCCTTGGGCCACCCTTGATGCATCTCATAACTAACAAATTTCATCTCTTTTCCACTTCTGATGAAACATTAAATCTGTTGTCGCCTAACCTCCTGAGTATTTCTGATACTTACTGTTTTTATTTCAGTGTTTGTCTCGTTCTCCCTCAGCACTGGTAGTTTATAAATTCAGTGGTGGAATGTTTATCTGTTTGGTTCAGTGATGGATGTTCACTATCCAGGCCCAGGATACTTATTGCTAACCTCAGGTTTTTAGGACAGCAGCAAGAAACTACACTCAAAATGCTTAACATCAACTAGCAAACTTATACTGTCCATGTTGATCCAACTTTAAACCACTCATTTACAAGGCTGTTTACATTGTAAACACATGCTGGATTTATGTACTTATGCACATTTTATTCCATATTTGTACTGTAGCCTCCAACTTATTTTTATATCATTCTTTATAATTACTGATTGTGCTTTTTTGTTGCATGTCACACCAACACACCCCAGCAAATTCCTAATATGTGTAGATGCATTTGGCAAATAAAGTTGATCCCTGATCCTTGAACTAAAACAGTAACCTAATCTTGGACCTTCATTATATTAGCGGGCACAGAGCACAGCAGCCAGGGCAGTCTTCATAGCCTCAGCACCATGGAGACGACCATCACAGAAAATGAGCAAAATCGGCTCTCGTCCTGACAGACACCCTGTCTTTTCAGTCTGTCTGGGCCGGTGTTTAATTTGACCAAACAACGGAACAGCGAAAGGCTCCGGCGTCCTGGAGAGAGAACTGAGCGAAATTGGCACCTCCCTCCAATCTGGACCGGTGTTTAAATTCTCTAAACAGTGTAAAGTACCCCACACTGGGACTCGGGCCCACTGCTGCAAAGGGACCCGGATCTACACCACACTGCCCAGCAACTCGCTCTGGGCCTAGATTTTGTCACCCAACCCAAAGCCGCTCTCAAGCCCTTCAAATCAGCTCAGCACCCAGAGCGATCCAACCTTGTACCCAGGACAGTTGTACAAACATCGAAATCGAACCTACTCTGCCTGGGCCCCAATTTTTCCTTATGGCTTCCAGAGTGATCCAACCTTGTACACAGGCCAGGTGTACGAGCATTGAAATTGAATCTACTCTTCCTGGGCCCGATTATTCCTTACAGCATCCAGAGCAATCCAACATCATACCCAGGCCAGTTGTACGAGCAATGAAATCGAATCTCCTCTGCCTGGGCCCCAATTTTTCCTTATGGCAGACAGAGAGATCCAACCTCGCTCCTGGGCCAGCTGTACGGGCATCGGAACTCCATCTGCAATGATTCATCGATGGTGTCAGAAGCATGGCAACACTTGCGGGCTGCTCCCAGCACATCCTTGGTCTTTGATGCAACGGATGCATTTCACTGTATGTTTCAATGTTTTGATATCCATGTGACAAATAAAGGCAATCTACTCTTTAAATCTCTATAACCGATAAGACATAAGGTCTTGATCAACACATCGACCTATTAACCCACCCCACCACAACATACACATCATCTAGTGTGACTTTCTGTATGTACAATTCTTCTACAGTTATTTGTACAGTGCGGTTTATAGAATTTTATACTTCATACTTTATTGTCGCCAAACAGTTGATACTAGAACGTACAATCATCATAGCGATATTTGATTCTGCGCTTCCCGCTCCCTTGATTACAAATCGATAGTAAATATTAAAAATTTAAATTATAAATCATAAATAGAAAAATGGAAAGTAAGGTAGTACAAAAAAACCGAGAGGCAGGTCCGGATATTTGAAGGGTACGGCCAAGATCCGGGTCAGGATCCGTTCAGCAGTCTTATCATAGTTAGAAAGAAGCTGTTCCCAAATCTGGCCATATGAGTCTTCAAACTCCTGAGCCTTCTCCCGGAGGGAAGAGGGACGAAAAGTGTGTTGGCTGGGTGGGTTGTGTCCTTGATTATCCTGGCAGCACTGCTCCGACAGTGTGCGGTGTAAAGTGAGTCCAAGGATGGAAGATTGGGTTGTGTGATGTGCTGCGCCATGTTCACGATCTTCTGCAGCTTCTACCAGTATGGGACAGGACAACTTCCATGCCAGGTTGTGATGCACCCTAGAAGAATGCTTTCTACGGTGCATCTATAAAAATTAGTGAGGGTTTTAGGGGACGGGCCAAATATCTTTAGTTTTCTCAGGAAGTAAAGGTGCTGGTGGGCCTTCTTGGCAGTGGACTCTGCTTGGCTGCCCCAAGCCAGGTCATTTGTGATATTGACCCCGAGGAACTTTAAGCTTTTGACCTGTTCCACTTGCACACCACCGAGGTAACTTGGGTCGTGTGGTCCACTAAAATTGGTTTTCTATTCATAATTACTGTGGATTTTTAAAAATTCTAGTTTATGCTTATTGCATTTTTTTGTGCTACACTGGATCCAGAATAACAGTCATTTCATTCTCCTTTACACGCAATAAACAATCTTGAATCTTGATTTAAGCTTAGAACTGTCGAACACGTACACTCAATATCAACACAGTCCCATTCTTAGTATTATCACAGTTCAGCTTTCGCAATACCAATTTTACTCTGCTATTTCCAGATAACTTTGTGTTTCTTTTTGTGATGGCACTTTGCCAACTCTGAGTATATCTGTCATTTTCTTCTATTATTATTCACTTCCTTGAGCTATTTGCCTTCATGTTTTAAATGGAAACATGACTAAGACTCAAGTCAGAATAATAAATACATTCAATTGTCCTTCATAAGTGTGATAGCAGTCGCAGTACAATCACTCCAGTTGATATGATGTACTCTGAAGGGGTTGTCTATTGGTGGGTACTGTAGAAGAAAATCTGAGATCCACATATCCTGGTGCAGTATGGACAAGAGTAAGTGGTGGCTGTGGTTAGCGGTTGGATCTTTTGGTTGTTCAGTCTCCCCTTTCTCAGCAGCCGCTTGTTCTCTGCGACAGGGCGGAGGTAGTTCTCTTGCAGTGTAGCTCCATCTTGAACAGATTTTCTCCAGGTGTACCTATCAAGTTCAGAAGTGGACTGCACCCTGGAAGACTTAAATGTGTATGCATTTCTCAAGTACATAATTTTTAACTATTAACAGAATGTTACCTGAAACTGATATTAAATGAACTTTTTTTAGAACATAGAACATAGAAAACCTACAGCACAATACAGGCCCTTCGGCCCTCAAAGTTGTGCCAAACATGTCCCTACCTTAGAAATTACTCAGCTTACACATAGCCCTCTATTTTTCTAAGCTCCATGTACCTATCCAAAAGTCTTTTAAGAGACCCTATCGTATCCACCTCCACCACCATTGCCGGCAGCCTATTCCACACACTCACCACTCTCTGAGTAAAAAACTTACCCCTGACATCTCCTCTGTACCTACTCCCCAGCACCTTAAACCTGTGTCCTCTTTTGGCAACCATTTCAGCCCTGGGAAAAAGCCTCTGACTATCCACACGATCAATGCCTCTCATCATCTTATACACCTCTATCAGGTCACCTCTCATCCTCTGTCGCTCCAAGGAGAACAGGCTGAGTTCACTCAACCTGTTTTCATAAAGCATGCTCCCCAATCCAGGCAACATCCTTGTAAATCTCCTCTGCACCCTTTCTATGGCTTCCACATCCTTTCCGTAGTGAGGTGACTAGAACTGAGCACAGTATTCCAAGTGGGGTCTGACCAGGGTCCTATATAGCTGCAACATTACCTCTCGGCTCCTAAATTCAATTCCACGATTAATGAAGGTCAATACACCGTATGCCTTCTTAACCATGGAGTCAACCTGCGCAGCTGCTTTGAGCATCCTATGGACTAGTACCCCAAGATCCCTCTGATCCTCCACACTGCCAAGAGTCTTATCATTAATACTATACTCTGCCATCATATTTGACCTACCAAAATGAACCACTTCGTGCTTATCTGGGTTGAACTCCATCTGCCACTTCTCAGCCCACTTTTGCATCCTATCAATGTCCCACTGTAACCTCTGACAGCCCTCCGCACTATACACAGCACCTCCAACCTTTTTGTCATCAGCAAACTTACTAACTGATCCCTCCACTTCCTCATCCAGGGCATTTATAAAAATCACGAAGAGTAAGGGTCCCAGAACAGATCCCTGAGGTACACCACTGGTCACCAACCTCCATGCAGAATATGATTCGTCTACAACCACTCTTTGCCTTCTGTGGGCAAGCCAGTTCTGGATCCACAAAGCAATGTCCCTTTGGATCCCATGCCTCCTTACTTTCTCAATAAGCCTTGCATGGGGTACCTTATCAAATGCCTTGCTGAAATCCATATACACTACATCTACTGCTCTTCCTTCATCAACGTGTTTCGTCACATCCTCAAAAAATTCAATCAGGCTCGTGAGGCACGACCTGCCCTTGACAAGGCCATGCTGACTACTCCTAACCATATTATACCACTCCAAATGTTCATAAATCCTGCCTCTCAGGATCTTCTCCATCAACTTACCAACCACTGAAGTAAGACTCACTGGTCTATAATTTTCTGGGCTATCTCTGCTCCCTTTCTTGAATAAAGGAACAACATCCACAACCCTCCAATCTTCCGGAACCTCTCCCGTCCCCATGGAGGATTCAAAGATCATCACCAGAGGCTCAGCAGTCTCCTCCCTCGCCTCCCACAGTAGCCTGGGGTACATCTCATCCAGTCCCAGCGACTTATCCAACTTAATGCTTTCTAAAAGCTCCAGTACATCCTCTTTCTTAATATCTACATGCTCAAGTTTTTCAGTCTGCTACAAGTCAGCACTACAATCACCAAGATCCTTTTCCATAGTGAATACTGAAGCAAAGTATTCATTAAGTACCATTAAGTACCTCTACTATTTCCTCCGGTTCCATACACACTTTCCCACTGTCACATTTGATAGGTCCTATTCTTTCATGTCTTATCCTCTTGCTCTCCACATACTTGTAGAATGCCTTGGGGTTTTCCTTAATCCTGCCTGCCAAGGCCTTCTCATGGCCCCTTCTGGGTCTCCTAATTTCCTTTTTATTTCAGATTTCTACTAGTTATAATTTAAAAAGATTAAAATTGTCATAGCCACAACTCTTTCCTAAGCAAATACTTAAGATTTCCAGAATCTTTTGTCCTTTTTGTTTACTTTTAAAATATATGAGCCGTGGAACATGTCATTTCCTTAAATGACGGCAGTGGACGGCTTAAAGAGGACCAGCAGAATTTTGAAGATTATAAATCATGGCAGAAAATGAAATATATTATTTCATCAACTCAGTCTCAGATGCATACAGTTTTGAGGAAAAATTCTTGTACAGAAAGAGATAAAATGTCCTTGAATCATATTTTAAATCTAAATGGTTCTTTGTAATTCTAGACAGCTCTGAAGTACCTGGCAAAAATCTCCAAAAATCAAAATCAGAAGCCGGTTTATTATCACTGACATTATGTTGTGACATTTGTTGTTTTGCAGCAGCAATACTGTGCAATATAAACATGCTATAAGTTACAGTAAGAAATATAAAAAATAAATAAGTAGTGATAAAAAGAGCAAAAATAGTCTAACAACGATCATGCGTTCATTGGCCGTTCAGAATTCTGATGACAGAGGGGAAGAAGCTGTTCCTAAAATGTTGAGTGTGTGTCTTCAGGCTCCTGTACCTCCTCCCTGATGGGGGTAATGAGAAGAAGACATTTTCTAGATGGTGAGTGTCGTTATTGATGAATGACACCTTCTTGAGGCATTCCGGTTTAACGTTGTCCTTGATGGTGGGGAAGGTTGTACCCATGAAGGAGATGTCTGAGTCTATAACCCTCTGCAGTTTCTTCTTAACTGACTTTCACTCTTACAACTTTTTGGTTTTTACAATGGATACAAGGAGCAGATTTTGCCATATAAAAGGACAGTATTTCTAATTGAAACACATACTGTACTCCTTTGTTAAATTTGGATATTAACTTTCTCTATATTTTAAGATTCCTCCCTTTTAGTAGCAGCAGATAACTAGAAGAATAAAATATTTTAGCAGGTCAGGCGGCACATAAGGAGAGGAATATGTAGTAGAGAGCATATTGATTGGCAGCATCGCAACTTGGTAAGGAAACATCAATACCTTTGAACAGAAAATCCTACAAGGAGTAGTGGACATAGCCTAGTCCTTCATGGGCAAAGCCCTCACCACCATTGAGCACATCTACATGAAAAACTATCACAAGAAACTGGCATCCATCATCAGGGACCTCCACCACCCAGCACATGCTCTCTTTTTGCTGCTGCCATCAGGAAGAAGATACAGGAGCTTCTGGACTCTCACCACCAGCTTTAGGAAGAGTTATTACCCATCAGCCATCAGCCTTTTGAACCAGTGGAGATAACTTCACTCAACATCACTTGCTCCATCATGGAAATGTTTTCACCACCAATGTATTCACTTTCAAGGACTCTTCATCCCATTTTCTCAATCGTTACTGCTTATTTATTTATTTATTTATTATTATTATTTCTTTCTTTTTGTAGTTGCATAGTTTGTTGTCTTCTGCACTCTGGTTGAATGTCCAGCAACACACATCAAAGTTGCTGGTGAACGCAGCAGGCCAGGCAGCATCTCTAGGAAGAGGTACAGTCGACGTTTCAGGCCGAGACCCTTCGTCAGGACTAACTGAAGGAAGAGTTAGTAAGAGATTTGAAAGTGGGAGGGGGAGGGGGAGATACAAAATGACAGGAGAAGACAGGAGGGGGAGGGATGGAGCCAAGAGCTGGACAGGTGATTGGCAAAGTGGATATGAGAGGATCATGGGACAGGAGGCCCAGGGAGAAAGACAAGGGGGGGGGACCCAGAGGATGGGCAAGGGGTATAGTCAGAGGGGCAGAGGGAGAAAAAGGAGAGTGAGAGAAAGAATGTGTGTATAAAAATAAATAACGGATGGGGTACGAGGGGGAGGTGGGCATTAGCGGAAGTTAGAGAAGTCAATGTTCATGCCATGTTGAATGTCCAGTTGGGCAGTCTTTCATTGATTCTCTTACAGTTATCATTCTATAGATGTATTGAGTAAGCCCAGAAGAAATGAATCCCAGGGTTGTCTATGGTGGCTTCAATGTACTTAGATAGTAAATTTACTTTGAACTTTGAATGAACGTCACATTGGGAGTTTCTCCGGTTAGCGGACGATTTCCCTCCACGCCTCTCTGATGTAGTGGGGAACCATGTACGAGGCAAGTTACAGCAGTGGTTTGCCATTGCCTTCTGCCGGGTGAGTTTCCAAAGAGATCACCAGCTCGTAACCCAGCACAGATGGAAAGCATGCAGGGGAGCCGGCTGGATTCGAACTCGGGAATAAACAGTCAATTTTTCGGACTGAGACCCTTCTGTTGACTGTTTATTCCTCTGATAGATGCTGCCTGACCTGCTGAGTTCCTTCAGCATTTTGTATGTGCAGCTTTGGATTTCCAGAAATGGCAGAATCTCCTGTTTATAAAATATTTTAAATGATTTTCTTTGATTACGTAAGAACACAATAAGTTTTCAGATCTAACCTTTTGAGAATGGTACCATTCCAAACAGGTTGGTTGACAAACAGTTCAACTTCTGAATAGTCTAACAGTAACTTGTGGTAATCTCTAAGTCTTACACTGCACTTCTGTGACAAAACAACAAATTTCACCCCATCTATCAGTGATAATAAACCTGAATCTGACTCATCCTGAATCTCTCTCACTGCGTTTACGTCAGACACCATTCCTGCCTGCCAAGCAACATCTCGTTTCACCAACACAGCATTCCCACTGGGGTCTTGTTGCATATATAATTCCTTATGACACAGGAGGAGGCCACTTGGTCCATCAAGTCAATGCCAGTGCTTGAAGCAATTGTATTTCTCCTCTTATCTCTCCTTACCTCACATGTCTATCAACACACCCACACTGGACATAATTTACAGTGGTCGTCTAACCTAACAGTCAACACACCGAGCAAGGTACCTGTTACAATAATATCAATTTAGAATCTTCCATTTCTAAATTTTTTATGTTAGAAGTGGAAGATCTGCTTTAGTGAGCTGTGTCACACAGACTTTCATGCAGGCTTGAGCTGCTAAGACCGAAATATACCTCAGAATAATAAATTTAACATCCCTGAGCAATGAACTAGGGATTTGCTTCAATTGGAAAGGCTGAACTACACACACAAAATGCTGGAGGAGCTCAGCAGGTTAGGTAACATCTATGGAGGGGAATAAATAGTTGATGTTTTGAGCCAAGACTCTTCATCAGGATTGGAAAGGAAGGAGGCAGAAGTAAGAACAGGAAGGTGGGGGAGGGGAAGGAGTACAAGCTGGCAGGTGAAACCAGGTGAGAGGGAAGATTTGTGGGTGGAGAGCCTGGGGAATGAAGTGAGATGCTGGGAGGGGATAGGTGGAAGAGCTGAAAAAGTGATAGGTGGAAGTGGGAAAAAGAGTGGTGGTTCTGATGAAAGTGTTAAACCCATCAGTTTACTTTACCGCCTGGAGTTCATTGGGGAAGGATTGGCCTTGCTGGGTTTCCCCACCATTACAAGGGTGAATTGCTGCTTGTCTCTCACACCAGGTCAGATATGGTGTAGAATCTGACACTCTACCGACTGTGGGTTAAGGAATGATGAGATTTTCCTTTTAATTCCTTATCTTAATCCTTCAAAATCAGAATCAGAATCACATTCAGAATCAGAATCAGGTTTAATACCACTGGCACCTGTTGTTTTGCCAGCTCCGATGCGCTGAGCTGTAACAGCATTGTGCCAACCACTACGCTACTATGGCACCAACACTTTTCTACATTTATTTTATCATAAATGTATGACAGTAATAGACAAAGTACAACCAGGGTCACTTTCAGACTATTTACTTTGCATTTTCCTTTTTGTATTCTTATTTTGTGTTGAAATATTCTGGAACTATTGCAGATGGGGGGACAAAACAGAGTTATGTAGCTTGTAATAACTTCAGATTTAAGTTTGGATTCAGATTCAGATTCATTTATTACATATACATCAGAACATATAGTGAAAAGCATCGTTGGTGTGACCAACTAGCACAACCTCAGGATGTGCTAGGGGCAGCCCACAAATGTTGCCTCAAATTCCGTAGTCAACGTAGCATGCTGTATGCCCACGGTGCTTGTCAGAACAATACAGAACACAATAAGCAACAAAAGAACAACAGTAAAACAAAGTGCCATTCCTCACTCTCTCCCAAACACCCACACAGACAATGTGGACATACCTAACAGCTACATAATATCCAGGTTGTAAAGCATGTCACAGAAAAGCAAGTATGTTATCTCTTGCATTTTACTATTTATTTTTGATCATTTCCATTATTTTGCTTTTGCCTTTGTTTTTTTTTTCTGTTGCAATATGTAGTCTTGCAAGTGACTTGTGATGGATTACCGTTCAGAGTTCCCTCTCTGGACAGGTGAAGTGATATCTGTTCTTGCCAGATATCGCAGCTGAAAATGAGGAAGTGTTTGAAATCTCTTGGGAGCCCTCTCCGCTGCTACTACAGGTACATTCAGAAACATGCCGAATGAAAATCGTGTCCAATGAATCTTCTTTCTATTCACTCCTTGCAATATAAAACTAAAATGAACACACAATTGAACAGCAGTCGACCACTCCTTGAATGTAAACCTGCTCAGCATCTTAATAAGATTGAAGATTCAGTTTGTTTATTGCCATTCTATAGTACACAAGTGTAAAGGAGAACAAAATGAGTGTCACTCCAGATATAATGCAGCATAAAAAAACACAATCATAAGGGACTCAAGGAAAAAACACATAAGATTTGCGTATCTTTGTAGACTGTTTGCATAAGGTGATGCTGAGTGCAGGAGTACCTGTTCATAAGGTGACTGACAGGAAATGATAAAGTAGTGGTGATCAGGTTGTGGTGGGGTGGATCAGTGGATGGAAGTGTTGATCAGTCTGACAGCTTGGGGGAAGTAACTGTTTTTGAGTCTGGTGGTCCTATTAGATCATGGCATTGCTCTCTGCCAACTGTAACCTTTCATTACTTTACTCATTAAGCATCTGCCTGAAAAATACTCCGATGCAACCACCCTTAAGGAAGCAAGTTCCCCGAATTCACTAAAGCTTGTGGGCGTGGGGAAATCAAAAGAGCGCAAGCGCATTTCTCCATTTGTTAAAGTTTCAAAAACTGGCAATTCCTCAGTGATGAGCTGATCAGAATCAGAATCAGAATCAGAATCAGGTTTATTATTACCAGCAAATACTGTGAAATTTGCTAACTTAGCAGCAGCAGTTCAATGCCATACATAATATAGAAGAAGAAAAAAAAAGTAAATCAATTACACTATATGTATATTGAATAGATGAAAAATTGTGCAAAAAACAGAACATATATTAAAAAAGTGAGGAAGGGTTCATGGGTTCAATATCCATTTAGGAATCCGACAGCAGAGGGGAAGAAGCCGTTCCTGAATTGCTGAGTGTGTGCCTTCAGGCTTCTGTACCTCCTACCTGATGGTAACAGTGAGAAAAGGGCATGCCCTGGGTGCTGGAGGTCCTTAATAATGGACATTGCCTTTCTGAGACACCACTCCCTAAAGATTTCCTGGGTACTCTGAAGGCTTGTACCCAAGATGGAGCCGACTAAATTTACAACTCTCTACAGCTTCTTTTGGTCCATAACAGACAGTGATGCAGCCTGTCAGAATGCTCTCCATGGTAAATCTATAGAAGTTTCTGAGTGTACTGGTTGACATACCAAATCTCTTCAAACTCCTAATGAAGTATATTCGCTGTCTTGCCTTCTTTATAACTTCATGGATATGTCGGGACCAGGTTAGGTATTCAGAGATCTTGACACCCAGGAGCTTGAAAGTGCTCATTCTTGCTACTTCTGATCCCTCCATGAGGATTGGTATGTGTTTCTTCGTCTTATCCTTCCTGAAGTCCTCAATCAGTTCTTTTGACTTACTGATACATAGATAATGGGGAGAAAGGGAAGGTTTTTTTTTACCCTAATACAGCAGTTCCCAACCTGGGGTCCATGGTATAAAAAAGGTTGGGAACTCTTGCTCTAATACAACACTACAATATGATACTTCTACTTCTTCTTCTTCTTCTTGCGCCATTAACTCCCGGTGGAGTCGTCGGGGCGCTGTCATGACAAGCTTTGCACCAGTTTGGTGTGCTCATCATGCGGCGTGTCTTGGGCATCTGAAACCTGGCGGAGCCCATCCCTCTCCAGGTTGACCACAGCTAATTTCCTCCAACTAGGTGGCTCACCTTGGTTGTGAACACGTGGCCGTTATAGTTCATCTGAGAACATTTCAGCCCTGGCCAGTGACTTCATCATGGAAGCCATTCGCCGAGTGGTGCTGTGTTTACACCACCCCCTCATGTGGTTTAGCCCGCCAGCTGAAGCGGTTTACCGGGGTATGGCACTTGGAGCCAACACGTGAGAGATTTAGGAGATGGATGAGGACCAGTGATGCCCGTCCACCCTGTCTGGTAGGGAGACATCAAAGGTACTACCTCTAACCATAGTAGTAGTCATAGTCATACTTTATTGATCCCAGGGGAAATTGGTTAATTTCCAGAGCCCCATATACTTAATAACACTTTAAAACTGACCAAGTAATTTTCAGTTTGGTAAGTCTATTTTAACAGAGAGAGTAATAGATGCCTGGAATGGGTTACCAGGGGTAGTTGTGGAATCAGGCAGTTTGGTGGAGTTTAAGAGGCTTTTAGAGAGACACACGAATATGAAGGGAATGGAGGGATATCGATGAAGCACAGGGGAAGGGCCTGATGGTTGAAGGAAAGTTATTACCTTACAATCATCAGGCTCCAGAACCAGTGTGGATAACTTCACTCACTGAACACTGAGCTCATCACTAGACACAACTTAAGGCCTCACTTTCAAAGACATTACAACTCATGTTCTCAGTATTATTTTTTCTGGATTTACTCAGTTTGTCTTCTTTGGCGCATTGGCTGCTTGTCACTTCTTGTTTGTGTGTAGCTTTTCATTAGTTCCATTGTATTTCGTAGTTCTAACCGTGAATGCCTGCAAGAAAATGAATGTCAGGGTAGTATTTGGTTCCACACAGTGCCTATAAAATGCATTCATCCCACTTGGAAGTTTTCATGTTTTATTGTTTTACAACTTTGAACCACAGTGAATTTAATTTGGCTTTTTTGACACTGATCAACAGAATAGGTCTCTATCAGCTTCGCACACCTGGACACTGCAACTTTTCCCCATTCTTATTAAAAACTGCTCAAGCTCTGCCAGATTGCATTGGGATCATGAGTAAACAGCCCTTTTCAAGTCCAGCCAGAAATTCTCAATTGTTTTGAGGTCTGGACTCTGACCTGGCTGCTCCAAGACATTAACTTTGTTGTTTTAAAGCCATTGCTGTGTAGCTTTGGCTTTATGCTTGGGGTCATTGTCTTGCTGGAAATTACATCTTCCTCCAAGTCTCAGTTCTCTTGCAGACTTTATCAGGCTTTCCTCCAGGATTTCCCTGTATTTTGCTGCATTCATTTTACCTTCTACCTTCACAAGCTTTCTAGGGCCTGCTGCAGCGAAGCATCCCCACAGCATGATGCAGCCACCACCGTGCTGCACAATACGGATGGTGTGTTTTTGATGATGTGTGGTGTTTGGCATCATGGCCAAGATTTCATAGGAGTTTTTTTTCAACAGTGGCTTTCTCTTTGCCACTCTTCCATAAAGCTGCGACTGGTGAAGCACTCGGGCAACAATTGTTGTATGCACACTCTCTCCCATCTCAGCCACTGAAGCTTGTAACTCCTCCAGAGTTGTCATGGGTCTCTTGGTGGCCTCCCTCACTAGTCCCCTTCTTGCATGGTCACTCAGTTTTTGAGGACGGCCTGGTCTAGGCAGGTTTACAGCTGTGCCATATTCGTTCCATTTCTTGATGATTGACTTAACTGTACTCCAAGAGATATTCAGTAAGTTGGAAATATTCTTGTATCCATCTCCTGACTTGTGTTTTTCAATAACCTTTTTGTGGATTTACTTGGAGTGTTCTTTTTCCTTCATGGTGTAGTTTTTGCCAGGATACTGACTCACCAGCAGTTGGACCTTCCAAATACAAGTGTACTTTTACTACAATCAATTGAAACACTTTAACTGCACACAGATCTCCATTTCACTGATTATATGACTTCTAAAAACAATTGGCTGCAGTAGTGATGATTTGGTGTGTCATATTAAAGGGGCGGGGGGTGAATACTTATGCAATCAATTATTTTTTTTGTTTTATATTTGTAAGTAATTTAGATCACTTTGTAGAGATCTGTTTTCACTTTTACATAGAAGAGTTGTTCTCTGTTGATCAGTGTTCAAAAAAAGCCAAATTAAATCCATTGTGATTCAATGTTGTAAAACAATAAAACATGAAAACGTCCGGGGGGGGGGGGGGGGTGAATACTTTTATAGGCACTGTATATGTACAAAGTTCAAAGTTCTGTACATGTGTGAAATAGATTAGATTTTATAATAAATTTGCTTCGAACTTTGAACTTTAGTATAAATTGGCATTAATATCGACTCAACATTATAGGCCAAATGGCCTGTCCAGAGCTGTATTATTCTATCTTCTATGTTTGATTTTTAAAATGAATTTAATTTTGAAGTAAAATTAAAGAGAATCCTGAGCAGACCTTTTAAAAACAAAAATCTTGCTTAATCTACTTTTTGGAAAGAATCAAGTAAACTTAATCTGTACCTTTGAGTGGTTTAAAACTAACACAGAGCTGGGACTAGACAAATTGCTTCTCAAGGCAGCCTGTATATAGACCCAGTTCCTTCGTGAACACTCTTATTGTAACCTTAAAGACATCAACATTGCCTTGTTATGCTGGGTCTGATTTCAGGATCAAACAATGAGATTTATGGAACCGTGTTAACTTCAATGGATGACAAGGTTTGTAAAGCAATAAAAAGAAGATATTAGGGGAGCAAAAGGAAAGAGATTACAGACTAGAAAAGAAAATGCCACCCTGAATTGCACTGTGACCAGGGGAAAATCTAAAGATCCTTTGTTAAAGGCATCCTTTCCTAAATTAGCTAGTGGCAGTTATCTTGTAAGAGATTACATTCTAACTGAGCTCCTTTCAAACGCAAGATGCCACAGTGTCAAAACTAACTTCTCTATACCATCCGGAGACCTAATGTCTATTATCCACTTGAGGGATAGGTACAAAAATAGATTCAGCACCACAGCTCAGGAGATTCATGGCCTCTCTGTCAAGGATTGCAGTGACCCACAAGATATCACGGGTCACACGGGAGCTGTAATCTGACTTTTGCTTGGCCACCAGGGCATTTCCTTTTGAAAGGACCCAAACGGCTCTCAAGTTAGTTATCCAAAAGCATGAATTACCTCTGATCTTTACACTGGTAGAGAAATCCATTATTTTTTTAAAAAAACTCTGTCTGGGAGAAAGATCTAAAGATTTAAGATTGATTCAAAATTCAGGATTGTTTATTGTCACTCCAGTACACAAGTAGAAAGGAGAACAAAATGATTATTACTCCCAATCTACTGCAGCATAATAAACAATAAGCATAAATAATAAATATAAATATAAAATCAACCCTATAAACACAATGTATGAGCAACTGTTTGAGTGTGGCCTATATACATTAAGTTAGGTTTTAAAAATGCAAACACGAAGGGATCTGCAGATGCTGGAATTTCAAGCAACACACATAAAAGTTGCTGGTGAACGCAGCAGGCCAGGCAGCATCTATTTATATATGTATATATTTATAGACAGATTGTACAGATTGTATGCACATAAAGTGACGCAGTGATGCAGCAGCATCTGTAAATAAGGTGACATGGTGACTCTGACAGGAAATTATAAAGTGGTGGTAGTTGGAGATGTTGATCAGCTTGATGGCTTTGGGTAAGTACCTGTGTTTGAGTCTGCTGGTCCTATGATTCTTCCTTTTATTTCTAAGGAGAAATAACAATAGGGCAGACAGTCTCAGTGTACCACGGCATAGAAACACACCCTTCAGCCCATCTAGTCTATGCCAAACTCTTATTCTGTCTAGCCCCATTGACCTGCACCTGGACCATAGCTCCCTAAACCCCACTCATCCACAAACCTGTTAAATGTGACAATTGAACGCACATCCACTACACTCAGGGGTCCCCAACCTTTTTTCGCACCGCGGACCGATTTAATATTGGCAATATTCTTGTGGACCAGCCGACGAGGTGGGGGGGGTGTGTTTGAGTTCAACAGTGCGTGACAGGGAATGAGGAAAGGTCCAGCTGACTCATATTGTTTCCTCGCGGCCCGGTAGCACATGCTTTGCGGCCCGGTGGTTGGGAACCACTGCACTACATCCACTGGCAGCTTGTTCTACACTCTCACTACCTTCTGAGTGAAGACATTCCCCCTCATTCCCATTAAATATTTCTCCTTTCAGCCTTCACCTATGACCTCTTGTTCTAGTCTCACCCAACATCAATGTAAAAAGCCTGCTTGCATTTACCATCCTCACAGTAAAATAGCTTTACAGGCCACAAGGGATGTACAAATATTTACATATTTGTACCTGGAACTCTGATCAATATTTAATTAATTTAATCATTCTCCTGAATAATGAACAAACAATGTCAGATTTTATCAGTAAATTCAAAAGGTATTCTTTGCAGACAGAATAAATTTTTTAAATGGCCCAGTCTAATTTTCACATCTTTTACTTATTATGGATTCTTGCACACTGCTGGTTCTGTCCAGGGATATGTGAGATGAACATAGTGATTGGTCTTTTTTTTAGCAGTGAGTCAGTAACTCTAGGGTCTGCTCTGAAGCACTGGTTTGCTACATTTATTTTGGCAAGTGAATGCACAAACCTGACAGACTACTTTTCTTTATGAAGTCTATAGGAATCAGATGCTGCTATTCCTATCAGTTTCACATTCTAGATTCCAGCCATTTGATCTCCTATTCCTTTTCCAAGCTTTACAACCACCATCTTGGCAGAGCACAACATGCCAGCATAGTGGTTAGCACAATGCTTTACAGTGCCAACGATCAGGGTTCAATTCCAACTGCTGTCCACGTGGATTTTGTACGTTCTCTCCGTGACTGTATAGGTTTCCTCTCACATTCTAGAGATTTATGGGTTAGTAAAAGCTAGTAACCTGTGGGCATGATTTGTTAGTGCCAGAAGCATGACGACACTTCTGGGCTGCTCCCAGCACACCGTCAAGACTGTGTCTTCATTGCTGGAAATTCAAGCAAAACACACACAAAATGCTGGAGGAACTCAGCAGGTCAGGCAGTATCTATGGAAAAAAGTATAGTCGACATTTCAGGTCCTGCTGAACGGTTTCGGCCCGAAACGTCGACTGTACTTTTTTCCATAGATGCTGCCTAGTCTGCTGAGTTCCTCCGGCATTTTGTGTGTGTTCCGGGCAGAAGAGATTTGGTGCCTGTACAACTGGCCCGGGTGCGAGGTTGGATTGCTCTGGTCACCAAAAGGAGAAGTCAGGTCCTGGGCAGAGGAGATTAGGTGCCCGAACAGCTGGCCCAGGAGCGAGATTGGATTGCTCTGGGCACCGAAAGGAGAAGTTGGGGCCCGGGCAGAGGAGATTCGGTGCCTGTACAACTGGCCCGGGTGCGAGGTTGGATTTAAATAGCTTGATTGGCTGCCGAGCTGATTTAAATAGCTTGAGAGTAGTATTGGGCTGGGCAACAAAATCTGGGAATGGAGTGAGTTGCCAGGCAGCGCGGTCTAAGCCCAGAGCCATTTTGCAGCAGCGGTGCTTTGGTCCTAGTGCAAGGCTATTTAGACAATTTAAACTCCAGCTCAGATCAGCGGCGAGAGTCAACTTCACTCACTCCCCACAGTGGTCACTCCTCTCTCCAAGGCGCCAGAGCCTTTTGCTGTTCCATTGTTTGGTCAAATTAAATGCCAGCCCAGATAGACTAAAGAGACAGGGTGTTGGTCGGGACGAGAGCAGATTTTGCTCGTTCTTCGCGATGGTCATCTCCATGGTGCCAACTATGAAGACGGTCCCGGCTGCTGTGCTCTGTGTCCGCTAATATGATTAACTGATAAGTGAGACTTTGGACCTTCACCGGGCTGCTCCAGGGTTCGGATCTGAGGAGTTAGTTTTGGCTCGGAATGTTGTTGCTCGCTTCAATTGTCTGTACTATTTATACGTTTTTCTTTCTCTTGCACATCAAGTGTTGGTCTTCTATTTTTATTCTTTTTCTTTAATTGGGTTATCTCGCTTTGGGTTTCTTGCTTTGTGGCTACCTCTGTGCAAGCAAATCCCAAGGTTGTATAATTTATACATTCTTTGATATTAAATGTACATGAATCTTGAATCTATTTTTGTATTGGCACAGTTTGTTTTCTTTTGTAGGTTGGTTGTTTGGCTGTCTTTGTGTGTAGTTTTTATTTGATTCTATTGTATTTCTTTGTCCTACTATGATTATCTAAAAGAAAACGAATCTCAGTGTAGTGTATGGGGACATAAATGTACTTTGATAAATTTACTTGTGTAAAGGAGTGGTCCCAATATTGACCCCTGAAGAACACCACTAGTCACTGGCAGCCAACCAGAAAAAAACCCATTTATTCCTACTTGCTGCATCCTGCCTGTCAGCCATTCCTCTGTCCATACCAGTATCTTTCCTGTAAAGCCTTAGGATTTTATCTTGTTAAGTAGCCTCATGTGAGGCACCTTATCAAACACCTTCTGAAAATCTAAGTAAACTGCATACACTGCCTCTCCTTTGTCCACCCTATTTGTTACTTCCTCGAAGTACTCTAACAGATTTGCCAGGCAAGATTTCCCTTTACAGAACCCATGCTGACTTTGACTTAATTTATCATTAGTCTCCAAGTACCCCAAAAACTCATTCTTAATAATAGACTCCAACACTTTCCCAACCATAGAGTTTCGGCTAACAGGCCCATAATTTCCCCTCTTTGGTCTTCCTCCCTCCTTAAAGACCAGAGTGCTATTTGCAATCTTCCAGTCCTCTGGGACCATGCCAGAATCAAGTGATTCTTGAAAGATCCTGATCAAAGCATCCATTACCTCTTCAGCGACCTTTCTCAGGACACTGGGATGTAGTCCATCTGGACAGGTGCCTTATCCAGCTTGGGACCTTTATCAGCAGTTGATGCATTAATGTTGCAACATAGAAAAGTACAGCACAGAAACAGGCCCTTCAGCCCATCTAGTCTGTGCCAAACGATTTAGCATGTGAAATGCTCTCAGTAACATAAGTATTGACAGCACTGTACAAGAAAGTAGAGTGTCAGTCATTTCATAAAATCCTTTCACTCCCCCTTTAAGTGCTGATGAATAATTATGCTGCCAGAAGAGTTGAAACACGCCAGTCCCACCTCCTTTCCTTTGTCCAGTATGTTAAATGCTTGGGCAGCATTTTGTAAACACACCAACCTATATATTATACTGAAATTCTGAAATATATCACGGGAACATGATTTAAAACAAAAATATTAGCCTGACTACCTCAATGTCCACTGAAAAAAAAAACAACAGGTCATTGACTTTGGGGAGAGGGATGTGGGCTTAGCTCGTGGTTAGCGTAATGCTTTGCAGCGTAAGCAATCGTGGTTCAATTCCCACATTCCAAACACATATGGATTAGGGTTAGTGAGTTGTGAGCACATTATTATTATTATAATAATATATACAATAATAATATATGAGATACAACATGGAATAGGCCCTTCCGGCCCTTCAAGCCACACCGCCCAGCAATCCCCTGATTTAATCCGAGCCTAATCACAGGACTATTTACAACGACCAATTAACCTACCAACTGGTACGTCTTTGTGCTGTAGGGGGAAACCCGAGTACCCGGGGGAAACCCTCACAGTCACAGGGGAAAAGGCACAAGCTCCTTACAGGCAGCATGGAAATGGAACTGGTGTCACTGGTACTTTCAAGTGTCGTGCTAACTAACCACTATGCTATTGAGCCACCCTAAATATTATATTGGCATCGGAAGCATGGCGACACTTTCAGGCTGCCCCCAGCACATCTGCCGACTGTGCTGGTTATGGATGCTAAATGATGCATTTCATGATATGCTTCACAATCCACACTTGCCAGATGGTTTCAGCTGCCATTAAAATTGGCCTTTCTCCAATTGAGAATCTCAACCCGACGGCCAGACCTATCCTTTTTCATAATCATCTTGAAACTGATGAAAGAATGAAACATTAACACTACGATTATGTAGACATCTTTCTTTTTCCAGTCCCCATTTTGGTTCCTCCCTCATCCTTTTCATTCCCCTCACCTGTGTTATGTTTTGTAACTTCAAAACATAAAACTAATTGAAAGAAAAACACAGAGCAAGGAAGAATGTGTCTACCCTTAGTTTCGTTTTACTTCAGTGAGGCGTGCACTTATGATATGGTGGCGTAATGACGTATGTCATTCAATTACTTTTACATATTACCCGTAATGAATTGTGTAAACAAAGAATGCTTTATCAAACAATATATTTACCATATTACTCAAATATTGCCTAGTTCTACAATTACTATCAAAGTATGTACATTATATGTCACCATATACTACCTTGAGATTCAATTTCTTGCAGGCATTTATAGGAAAAAAATACAATAGAAATTTATGAAAAATAATACATGAACAAAGACTATGAAACAATCAATATGCAAAATAAGACATACTGTGCAAATAAAAATAAATACTGAGATTATGAGTTGTAAAGGAAGTGACTCTGTATGTTGTGGAATCAGTTCAGAATACTGGTGAGTGAAATTATCCGTGCAGGTTCAGGAGCCTAATGGCCATAGGGTAATAACTGTTCCTGAACCTGGTGGTGTGGGATCTCACATTTCTGTACCTCCTGCTCAATTGTAGTAGCGATAATAGGGCATGGCATGGATCTAGAACAGTAGTATATTGATAAATTTTTGTCGGTACACATCGCACACCATTACTGAGTGATTGGACTCAAGAGCTTCTGCAGAGGCTGGAAATCGAGAGCAGCACAAACTGAATGAAGGGTCTTCTTTTGCACACTGGTTGTTTGTCAGTCTTTGTTTATGCATAATTTTTCATGAATTCAACTGCATTTCTTTATTTTCCTATAAGTGTCTGCAACATGCCACGGTAGCAGAGCAGTTAGTGTGACGCTCTTATAGCTTGAGGTGTCAGAGTTTGGACTTCAGTCCTGGAATCCCCTGTAAGGAGTCTGTTTGTCCTCCCCATAGAATGAGTGGGTCTTATCCAGATTGTCCAGTTTCCTCCCACAGTTCAAAGACCTACTGGTTAGTAGGTCAATTGGTAAATTGTCCCATGATTAGGTTAAGGTTATATCAGGGGTTGTCTGGCTGCAGGCCGGCGTAGCTCGGAGGGCTGGAAAGGCCTATTCTGTGCTATCTCTAAATAAATAAATAACAAATCTCAAGTTAGCATATGGTGTCATTTACATGCTTTGGTAATAAATTACTTTGACTTTTTGCTTGGTTTTTAATTGGTTTTATCGCAAGAAGCATCCTTGGATGCTCTTTGTCAGTTTAACTGGCTGTGGGATTCTAATAAATCCATGAGGATATTACAATTTTTGCAGGGCGGCTTCGAGGATATAGTGGGAAATGCTGGCAGCGACAGTGCTCAGTGTTTTTTGGACACTTTTGTTGTGAGGCAGAATATGTCCTGTCATGAGTATAATTAGAAGCTTGTTGCTGGGACATGGTTGTCCTGAGACAGGATACTGATGTTGGTTTATGGGCATGGATCTGGAAGATTTTGCAGAGACAGCAAGAATGATAAATTATCTGTGCTTTGAGATGCCTGCTGTAAGTTATCCACATCTTCAGCTCAAACAGCTGAGCAGAAGTCATTGTTACGTGACAGGCTATTAGCTTAGTGTCAGATCCAAGTTCTCCGTCTTCTATTACAATTGTCCTCAAGTGGTTGAAAGCTCTACCAGTAAACTGGAGCTAGTGACGGATGTTGTTATTATTGAAGAGGAGGTTTCCATCATATAAAAAGTAATAACTGTTGGCCCAAGGCTTGGTTGTCAGAAACAGAATCAGAATTGGGTTTATTAGCACTGACATATGTCATGAAATTTAATATTTTGTGGCATCAGTACAGTGCAATGGATAAAATTTACAATGAGTTATAATAAGGGATATAAAAAATAAGTAAGTACAAAAAGAGATAAAAATAGTGAGGTAGTGTTCATCGGTTCATAGACTGTTCAGAAATCCAATGACAGGGGAAGAAGCAGTCCCTACAATGTTGAGTGCGGGTCTTCATGCTCCTATACCTCTTCCCCGACGGTGGCGATGAGATGAGGGCATGTCCTGTATTGTGAGGTCTTAATGATGGATGCTGTCTTTTTGAGGCATCACCTTTTCAAAATGTTCTTGCTGGTTGGGAGGCTAGTGTCCATGGTAGAGCTGGCAAAGTCAACATCCCTCTGCAGCGTCTTTTGATTCTGCATATTGGAGCCTCCTATACCAGACAATAATGCAATCCATCAGCATGCTTTCCACCACACATCTGAGTGCTTAGTGGCATATCAAAGCTCCTCAAACTCCTAATGAATTATAGCTGTTATTGTGCCTTCTTTGTGATTACTCCAATGTGTTGGGTCCAGGAGATGCTGACACCCAGGAACTTGAAGTTTTTCTCCACTCTTTCCACCACTGACCCCTCTGGTGTGTATTCTTCTGACTTCCCCTTCCTGAATCCACAATCGGTTCCTTGGTCTTGCTGATGTTGTTGTTACAGTGCATCAATGTAAGAAAATTGTGATGTGTGCGCATAGGGCAGTGGTGGGGTAAATTCCCACAGAGTCTAGAGGAAGAATGGGATCACGTGGATGGATGTTTGGTGATTGGTACTCTAATTGATCAGATCAATAAGTGACACAAAACAAGCAAATGTTCATTTGATGCCAACCCAAAGATGGTACATGTTTGAGAGTGGCAGATGGCTAGTAGTTTTATATGAAACAGAAAAAATATTGTAACTATACAATCAAAAGAGATGTGGGGACATGTGTTATACACATTGCGGTGGGTACCTGGAATGCACTACCTTGGTTGGTAATGGGGGCAGATATCATAGGGGCATTAAAGAGGCTCTTAGACAGGTACATGATTCGGCAGGAAATGGAGAGATATGGATATGGTGTAGGCAGAAGGGGTGAGTTAAATTGGGCATTTGATTACTAATTTAATTTACTTGGCACAACATAATGGGCTGAAGGGCCTGTTCTTTGTGTTTCACTGTTCTATGTTTCATCATATTTCAAAATAGAAGCTATTCTATCGGGGGAGTATGGAAGATTAGCAGTTAGCGCATTGCCTTACAGCTCCAACGTACAAATCAGAATCAGAATCAGGTTTATTATCACCGGCATGTGACGTGAAATTTGTCAACTTAGCAGCAGCAGTTCAATGCAATACATAATCTAGCAGAGAGAGAAAAAAATTAAAAAATAATAATAATAGATAAACAAGTAAATCAATTACATATATTGAATAGATTAAAAATTGTGCAAAAAAAAAATACTGTATATTTTAAAAAAGTGAGGTAGTGTCCAAAGATTCAATGTCCATTTAGGAATCAGATGGCAGAGAGGAAGAAGCTGTTCCTGAATTGCTGAGTGTGTGCCCTCAGGCTTCTGTACCTCCTACCTGATGGTAACAGTGAGAAAAGGGCATGCCCTGGGTGCTGGAAGTCCTTAATAACGGACACTGCCGAAAGGGGTTTGGTTCCTGCTGTTGTCTGTAAGGAGTTTGTACGTTCTCCCCGTGACTGCATGGGTTTCCACCAATCAAGAACCTATCTACTGTTGGTTAACTATACACAATGATTTTGCCTGAACAGCTGTCTGTGGCAATGAGTTCCACTGATTTGCTACCCTCTGTCTAAATAAATTCCTCCTCATCTCTGTCCTATTCTGAGTCTCTGCCTCTGGTCCCAGACTCACTCCCTCACTATAGGAAACATCCTCTTCATGTCCACTCTAGGCACAGCATTCAATATTTGGTAGCTTTCAATGAGATCCCCTTCATTCTTCTAAACTACAGCAAGTACAGGTCCAAAGCCATTGAACACTCCTCACATGTTAACCCTTTCATTCTTGGGGATCATTCTCATGAACTGCCTCTGGACCCTCTCCAGTGCCAGTACATTCTTTCTTATGGGATCCAAAACTGCTCACAATATTCTAAACGTTATCTGACCATTGCCTTATAAAGCCTTAGCATTACATCATTGCACTTACATTGACATCGTGCTTTCAAAATGAATGCTAACATTGCATTTGCCTTCCTTACTATACAGAAAGTAAAATTCCTACTACTGTATTACAAGGGATCTTGAATTTTCAAAATATTTTCTCTGAGGGTTCATTAGTAACCAATTGTTTATTAGAACTGCTGATTTGAAAGTGCAGACAGTGCAGGTTATTCAGCTGTTGCTGCCTGAGAACAAGAGCTCTTACATGGTCTGCAGGTGCACATATTTTAACAAAGAAGCTCCAATATTAAATCTGGGCCACAGGTCCATCAAAAGTACCATTTGAGTGAAAGTTTGTCCAAGAATATCAAGAATCCTCAGATGGTAAATATGATAATAAGCTTTCTGTCAAATCCAAATCCAACTCAGTCAAGCCCAAATCTTCCAATTTGATTCTCCATTGTTTCATTATAAATTACTGTTTCCTTCCTTTCATTTTTAATTTCCATCTTATTATCTTTGCATCTATAGGCAAGGACACAAGAGAATCCAAAAAATAAAGAATGAAGTTGGCATGTTAATTAACCTTTTATCGATCGACCAATTATTTGCCAACAATTCCCTTTTATATTCATTTCAAATAGTTCCACAGTTTCTCCTGTTTTACATTTTTGGGTAGATGGTGGTGACAAAACAGCAATTGTCTACCTGCAGAATTATACTTGCATGGCTGCTCACAACTCAAGCTTATTACATCTCTGTAATGAGCCAGGAGAGGTGGACACAATGGCATATTCATGTCGTGCTCCTGTGTTATCCCACTTAGGTCTTATATCCTGCCGCCTTGGAAGGAGTAGAAGCTAGCCACTCTCAGCCACGAGGGTGTGCCAGTGAGGGAAGTGGCTCCACAAGTTCACATAGAACATAGAACACTACAGACTTCAGCCCATGATGTGCCAACCTTATAAACTACTCCAAGATCAATCTATCTTTTCCACCTTACACTCTGCCATTTTTCTTTTATTTCTGTGCCTACCTAAGAGTCTCCTAAATATCCTTAATGTATCTGCCTCTATCACCAGCCCTGGTGGAGCATTCCAGGCATCCACCACTCGCTGTGTAAAAAAAATCTACCTCTGACATCCCCACTATACTTTTCTCCAACACTTTAAAATTATGTCCCCTTGTATTAGCCAATTGCATCCTGGCGAAAGGCCACTGGCTGTGCCTCTTATCACCTTGTACACCTCTGTCAAGTCACCTCTCACCCTCCTTCGCTCCAAAGAGAAAAGCCTGAGCTAACTCAACCTATCCTTATAAGACATGCACTCTAATCCAGGCAGCATTCTGGTAAATTTCTTCTGCACCCTTTTCTGCAACTGGTGCAATTTATGGTGCAACTGTAACGAAAACCAATTTCCCCCGGGATCAATAAAGTATGACTATAACTATGACTAAAGCTTCCACATCCTTCCTATATTGAGGCAACCAGAACTGAACACAATACTCCAAGGGTAGTCTAACCAGAGTTTCATAGAGCTGCAACATTACCTTGTGACTTTTGAACTCAATCCCCTGACTAATGAAGGCCAACACACCATACAACTTCTGAGCAACTCTATCAGCTTGCGTGGCAACTTTGAGGGATCTATGGACGTGGACCCCAAGGTCCTTCTGTTCCTTCACGCTGCTAAGAATCCTGCCATTAACCCTGTATTCTGCCTTCAAAACTGATCTTCCAAGGTGAATCACATTGCACTTTTTTGGGTTAAAGTCCATCTGCCATATCTCAGTCCAGCTCTGCAAACTGTCAACATCCAGTTGCAACCTATGGTAGCCCTCTACATTATTGACAACTGTACTAACCATTGTGCCATCTGTAGACTTACTAAACCACCCTTCCACTTCCTCATTCAATTTATTTATGAAATCTAAAAACAGCAGGGGGTCCCAGAACAGATCGCTGCGGAACACAGCCGGTCACCAAACTCCAGGCAGGATATACTCCATCTACCACCACCCTCTGCCTTTTGTAGGCAAGCCAGTTCTGTATCAACACAGACAACTTTTCTCAGATCCCATGCCTCCTGACTTTCTGAATGAGTCTTGTCAAATATCTTACGATCATTAAATCCTACATGACCCAAAACTGTAATCCAATCCAACTCCCCCAACCCCTGTCCCTAAGCTCGAACCAAACCCCAAAATACCCCACACTCTTATCCCTAAATCCTAACCAAACCCCTAACTCTGCCACATCCCTGTTTCTAAACCGTAATCTGACCCAACTCCCCCCCCAACCCCTGTCCCTAAACCCTAACCAAACTCCTAAGTCCCATCTCTTTCCCCAGAACAATCACTACAAACCAAGTCTGAGCCAAAACCTGAACAGGTTGTAGCTTGGCGCCATCTAGACTAGAAGATTTTCTGATTTTATTTCAGAATTCTAAGATGTGTTCATTTATTTTTTACTTCCATAGCTTTATTCTTGCTTACAGTTACCTTTTCATTCTTTGGGTTTGATTTGCTCCCCTACTGAATGTCATGTTTATTGCTGTTTAACAACATCACAAGTCATGTGAACGGATCAATAAATAAGACTAGCAATACCTTTAATTGTACACTTTGTGGTGTAATTTCAAGTGGGAATGGTTTCAGTTTTGGATTTAATTGTGCCCAAAATCCAATTTCCATCTTAAATGACATTTCTCCTTCATTTCCCCTCTTGAAGTTCTCAATCTCGATTGCACAGAGACAAACAGAAATAGTGGCTGTGAGCCAGTATAATCCAACAGAGTTTCAAGTCATAAATTTCCTTTTAAACTTTTGCTAAACAAATCCTTTATATATTTATAAGTATTAAAGTATAATTGCACAGCAAAATAAATGAGTTTAACGCAAAATTAAACGGTCCCAGAACCATTAAATTGCGAGTAACTGTTATGATGTAAACAACTGAAAATGCATTTTAAGATGTACAAAACTATTTCTATTTATATCGAGGTACAAAATCAAACCTGTTTTTTTTTTTGCAATTGTACCCTAACCTACCACCATCCCCTCTTCTTGTTACTACCATCAGGGAGGAGGTAAAGGAAAGACCCACATTAATGATTTAGGAACAGCTTTTTCTCCACCATCAGATTTCTGAATGGTCCATGAACCAATGAACACTATCCTGTTATTCCTGTATATTATATCTATTCATTCATCTGTCAAAATATGTATCTGTGGAATATTGCTATCAAAGTTCAAAGATGGTCAGATGGCAGCAGCAATCAACGGTGACATTTTATAGACAGCTTATTGGTTAAGATGGCGCCTGCATTCATTCAATGCTCCCATGGTTGACATCTCTGGCTACTCCACAAACTATTGATTTCACTCCTTTAATGTCTTTTACCTCTGTGTTTCATATTGAATGTGTTTCTGGAACTGTTGGAGTCCGTGATCTGCAGTCTGGAGCTTGTTTGGGTGATCCAGTGCTTTGGGAGGCAGTGAGCGTGAGGTTTATGGCGATTTTCAACTCCATTTTGCCAATTAAAGTGACAAGGGAGATCGAAACATCAAGGATAATGTGGAAGGTGAGCACTGGCTGTCTGCCTTTTTGATTGCTGGTGGGATTGCTCTGCTATTGGAGAGGGGAGCCTGTGTGGCCCACCACTGTGGTGGAGAATGATACCAATGTTTTCTGCAATTTTGAATATGGATATGGATTTGGACTATGGACCTTTTTTCTCGTCTTATAGTTTTTTTATATTCTTTTTTTTTGCCTGATCTTTCCCGTTTCTTTTGTGCCGGGAGAGGAGGATTTGGGGGAGTCAATGTTCCTGTTCCATTTTTGTTCATTTTTTTGTGCAGTGGAGAGGGGATTTGGTGGTTGACGAATATGTTGCCATTCTTTTCTTTCTTGGTTTCGTGGCTATCTGGAGAAGAACAATTTTAGAGTTGTATACTTTGATAATAAATGAACTTTTGAACTTTTGAGGCACTCTTGTAGAAGATCATTGCAATCTGCAGCCTAAGTAATATGGTGCTTTTCTGATCTCTTATGTGATTCAGCGAACTAGATTCTCGAAAATGCAGGTACAGCCAGGGCAGCCATCGCTGGGGGTGGATGCCGTGTTGAAGCCTGACAGAGGAAGATGAACCCATGGTTGGCTCCATGTGCTGATTAAAACCTGAGACAAGATTAAAATAGTCAAGGATAAGAGCAGAAAATGAACAGGCATTCAGCACCATCTGCCTGCATTTGACTGCTGTCCCTCTCTTCTTGATAATACCATCGGTGCAAGGTGCAGGAGTCTTGGGTCTCACATTGCCAGGTTTGGGAGCAGTTGTTGCTTTACAGCTGTCGGGCTCCTGGACAGACTTCACTCACCTCAGCACTGAATGGGCTTTGCAGCTCTGGACTCACTTTCAGGACTCTGCAGTTAATGCTTCGTGTGTTATTTATCTACTTTTTTATTGTTTGCACAATTTGTTCTTTTTTAATCATACATTGGGTGTGATTTTTGTTGTGTGGGGTTTTTTAATGGGTTATTTTGTGTTTCTTTGTTTTGTGCCTACCTGCAAGAAGACGAACCTCAAGGGTGTATATAGTATACATACTTCGATAATAAATATACTTTGAACTTTGATTTAAACTTCAAAATAAATTTCAAGTAAATTTATTATCAAAGTATGTACATGTTATGATTTATTACTCTGACATTTATTTTCTTGCAGACATTTACAGTTCAGAGTAGTTTTGAGTGAAGTGATCCATGCGGGTTCAGAAGCCTGATGGTTGCAAAGTAATACATGCCCCTGAACCTGTGGGTATGGCAGCTAAGGCTTCTGTATCTCTTGCCTAATGGTAGTAGTAGGAAGAGAGCACCCCCTGCCTTCCTTGTACATGTGTTCAGTGGTGGGAGGGCTTGCCTGTGATGGACTGGGCTGTATCTACCATTTACTTTAGTCTTTTCTGTTACTGGGCATCATTTCTGCTTCTGCCTCCTCCCTTGCCACCTACCACTCTCACAAATCTCTTTTCAACTTTCTCCCAGATCTTTCCCTTCATTCATGTCAATAACAGCTAAAAGCTAGTTGATCTCCTGCAGAGATCCTGGGAGATGTTGTCCAATCACAAACAAGAGAAAATCCGCAGATGCTGTAAGTCCAAGCAACACACACAAAATGCTGATGGAACTCAGCAGGCCAGGGAGCATCTATGGCAATGAATAAGCAGTGGATGTTTTGGGCTGAGACATCAATAGATGCAGCCTGGTCTGCTGAGTGCCTCCAGCAACTTGTGTGTGTTGCTGGGAGATGTGTTGTGTTGCATTCTACTACTCAGGAAACCTTTGTCACTTATTTCCTAACCATTTCTTCTGTAATTCTTTAAGAATAAGTAGAGGCATTCCAGAATATTCATCTGGATTGATTAGAAAGAAATAAGAACAGCTTAGTGATATTTTCTGTCCATTCTATTTAGAAATAAATTCTATTTTGATGACTTGTTTCACTGTGATCATATTGTGCCATTTATTTGTAGGATTGAATGGCACTGACAACAGTCCATTTCATGTCAGGCTGCTTAAAATATTTGAACTTATTTATATTAAGAAATGTTGTTACTATACATCACAAATTAGTGACTTATGGACATATTTT
The DNA here is from genome assembly GCF_030028105.1 of Mobula birostris. Classification (NCBI taxonomy): domain Eukaryota; kingdom Metazoa; phylum Chordata; class Chondrichthyes; order Myliobatiformes; family Myliobatidae; genus Mobula; species Mobula birostris. The sequence continues at coordinate 12,216,361 of NC_092386.1, forward strand.
CTTCCAACTTCATTATGTTAAAACTGGGTAAATCTGCTGGAGTTTAGGATTGTTGATTATTTCCAGTATCTGGGCATTTCATGATGAGGCAATTGCAAATTTGTAAAGTGCATTACTGTACGTGTGTGTCATTTCCTGGATCTCTTGTACCTTGTGATATGGAAGCCTAAAATTCTGATGTATAACTTGTTTGCGCCTCATCAGAAACGGGCCTCACATCTGTTTTACCTTCAAGTGGGACTAGGAGAGATTAATTATTTGGAGTAATCAATCAGTCTCTCAGTGAAATGACTTCAGATATTTGGGCTGTCTTCACAATTAAGTCTTGCATTGGCTCACAACTTGCTTTGAACAATATCTAATTATTCTGATGAATGGTAAGATAGGTGTTTTTGTGGTACTGGTTAGTACAATGGTCATAGCATTTGGAATCATTTTCATTTAAAACTTTTTCAGAACTGGTAGATTTAAGCTGTTTATTGTCCCTCTACTTATATCCAGCGTATTTCATACAATTTTCTGCTTAGGAGGCTCTTTGAAGAAAAAGGCATAACAGACGTAATCAGCAAAGAGTAATCCAATGTGCACTTTGGCTAACAGTAGACACAAAAAAACTTTCATTTTCCTCTTCCAATTTTTACTCTCTTTTCATTTGTCTTCTACCTCTGTCCTCTGTCCTCAGCTTCCTTCACTTCACCTTCTCCGGTGTACAAATCGACTGTAACGGCTCCAGCACCAGTACATAATTTTAGTTGCCAAGATTCTAAAACATGGAAATTCTCTCCTGATAGCCCTCCACCTTTGTTGCCTCTCTTTCCACCTTTAAGATACTTCCTAAATCAACTTCCTTGACTAAATCTTGAGTTTTTCTTTCGAGATACAGCACGGTAGCAAGCTCTTCCGGCCCAACAAGCCTGCACCACCCGTTGCACCCAATGACCAATTAACCTACCAATCCCATACTCTTTGGAATGTGGGAGGAAACTGGAGCACCCGGAGGCAACTCACACGGTCATGGGGAGAATGTACAAACTCCCTATAGATAGCATCAGAGTCGATGGCTGCTCAGCTACTGTGCCACCAAATTAGGCGAGTTAGCTACCCTAATGTTTTCTTATGCCCTCTTGTTTTTAACACTCCTACATAGCAAAAGGTTTCTGAGCCTACGCTATCCATGCCTCTCATAATCTTTTATACCTCCATCAAATCACCTTTCCCTTCAGGAAAAACAAGCCTAGCCTATTCAGCCACACCTGATCACTAAAGTCCTCCAGTCCAGGCAACATCTGGTGAAACAGAGCACATGGAGAAAACCCAGGTGGTAATGGGAAGAACATACAAACTCCTTCCAGACAGCAGCAGGAACTGAACGCCAATCTGCTGCTCACTGGTGTGCTGTAAAGCGTGACATGAACCACTACGCGACATTGCTGTCTACCTGCACCATGGGCTTTGGTTACATTGACGAATCAACTACAGTCATTAATTAATTGTTATTAACCATCAACAAAGTATGCTTGGCATGGTACTCTTGTGACGGTATTGGGTTTGCTGACCACAAAGTTCTATGCTCAAGCAAAGAGCTTAAGGCTTATCTGATATAGATAGCTATCCTCTCTAAAGGAAGGTTAGACTGTAGCCACCCACTCTTCAAAGGCTAGCTCATTTCCTTGTTTATCTTCGATGGCAAGTTTACCTACCAATATCCACTGTTTGAGTGGTGAGTCCCCCCATTCCTACCAAGGAGGGGATACTTGCAGCTAACAAAGCAGTTTAAACACAGCTTATTTATTTCAGTGATACACATTTAAATCCAGACAAAAGTTCTTTAACCCCATTTAAAACGCACAGAGGATTTCTATCTTATAAAAGATTTCCAAATTACAAACAGTTCCCTTACTAAAAAACATCAACGAGTTGCAAAACGAGCAAATTGTCAATCACAGAAATCAAAGGCAGAGGAGTGGATTCTAGTCACCCTGTCTTTCCATCATTCCTCTTGCTGTTCCATGACTACTCCTAACAAACTGGACTGACCTCTTACATTTATACTATTTTTCTGCCACTTGAGTGACTTCACACAGGAGATATTTTTTCAGATACATTTGGCACAAATGGTCTAAAACCTTCTGGGGACAGAGTTCACAGATACCTACAATTAATGCTGTGAGAGGTAACCCTCTGAGCACAAAAGTCCTCCAACTATTAACAGATCAGTTATTTGATGTGCTCAGTAATAGTATCAAACTGATCTGCAAGCTTCCTTGAACCAAGTAACTTAGCCAGTGTTGTTGGATTTGAAACAGGCCAGTTAACATAACCCTACTGTCTTACACTGCATCTCCTGAGAAAAAAGCCCAGGTGCCGTGAGTTAGCATCCTATGTGTTAGTTTGCAATGATATCCTTTTAACCTCAGACTGATTATTGCTTGCCTTTTACATTAGGAACAGAAGACTGGCTCCCATTTACGACAAGAAGCTGAACAAAAAATACTGATTGGAAGTTTAACTTACTCAGAAACAATTCTTTGCTCTCTAGAAGTTTCAGCTGTTATGTTAGAAAGCTGAGCTTTGCAAAAAAAAACAAAAGTCCTGTGGCCCTGGACAGTGATTGTATATCAGTCACTCAGTACTGCTTGCTTTACTTAGAGAAGAACACAGAGAAGAATATACAGCTGTTATACTGTGAACTAGTTTTGGAATACACTGCTGAGGACCAAGTGCAACGGAAACAAAGCTGGGTTCTCTAATCATCATAGTATGACAGGTGGAAGCCATGGCCAATACATTAGTGAGCTATAGATGAGGAATGATTGCAGCAATGTTTCCCGAACGTGGAAGAGGTGGAGACATTTCTGACAGAAAGATCCCAGAAGAGAACACAGAACAGAGGCTACACTGCAATAAGTGCAAAGAGCAGGAGAACATGAGAAATGAAGGGGAGGTTGAGGTCTCCCCTGTCTGCTCCATCATTCAATAAGGTCATGGCTGATCTTTCACCTCAGTGACACTTTCCAGCAACAGCTTCACATATCCTGGGTCCCCAAGGAGAATGGCTACTTCCAGAAGAACCACAGATGCAGAAAACTCGAGTAAGTTTATTTGCACTGTGGAGAATGGATGAGGTTCCCCGTGAGAACTTGTGGAGATTTCGTATGGGTCATTTTAATCTGACATTGTTGAGATTTCACAAGTTGTATACTTGATGTGTTGTCAGTCTAAAAGCTGCACCTTCCACACTTTAGCTTGGTTCATGCTCCTGTGCATGAGTGAAATGTTTTATTTGCAGCAGCATCACAGGCACTATATAAGCAGCACTCACAAGAAAAACATAAATTATAGACAATTACAAGAAAGAACACAATGAGAACAAAAATGTCCATTTCAGTGCAAACTAGTCAAAGTAGTCACAGTGTTGCTTAACAGTACTCATTAGTGTTGTACAGGTTAGTTCAACAACAGAATGGTTAAAGAGAAGCAACTTGTTACAAATGAACATTTACAACTGCACTGGTGAAGATGGGTGACAGCTTACTGGTGGTTCATAAAGCAAGAAATACAACCAAATACTTTATTAATAACACATTTCTGTGGAAAATTGTGGTAAACTATTACTGCATACAATAAAGAGGCGAAGCTGACCCCAGGGTTCAAGGGTTAGGGTGTGCAGGTGCGACACAAAGTCACAACGAGGTCAAGACATGGTTGAGAGGAAGTGGTCAGAGCGAGGTTGAGGCACATTTGAGAAGGAGTTGGTGTCTGATTTAGAGTTGGAGTAAAGAAGTGTCGGAGTGGAGGACTTTTGCAGCCCATCTACCTAAACCGGGAGTGAGGTTGGATCGATCTAAGCACTGGGCCAATTTGGAAAGGTCAGGTATGGGCCAGAACATGGTGGTGGAGTCCAGACCCTTAGCGGGCCCCAGGTCCTAGTGCAGAGGTGATCTGTTGTTTGGACACTTTAAATGCCGGGCTAGGTGGACTGAAAAGGCAGGGTGTTGGGACCAGAGACAAGGATAAGGTCAGTTCTACTTGCTGCTCCATGACATTTATTCCACTCTCCTCAGCGCTGAGGCTGTGGGCTACTCCGTGCTTCATGTCTGCAAGTTCCGCGATGATTTGCCCCATTGTGTGATGAACTGAGGATGAGACTATGGGTCTACTCTGCTGCTCTGGGCTTCGTGTCAATGGACCCACTTTCACTCTGAATGTTATCGCTTGTTTTTATTGTTTACATGATTTGTTTTTTTCTCTCTCTGCGTCGGTCTTTTCATTTGGGTACTTTCGGGTTTGTGGCAGCCTGTACACAGATGAATCTCAAGGTTGCATAACTTATACGTACTTTGATAATAAATGTACTTTGAACTTCAAGGGTATGGCACGGGTTATTTACAGATGGTATGAGTATCTGCGAAATTTAGAATCAGCATCGGGTTTATTATCACTGATATTATGTGGTGAAATTTGTTGTTTTGCAGCAGCAGTACAGTGCAATGCATAAAAGATACTATAAATTAGAATAAATACAAAGAAAAGAAATTAGTAGTGCAAAGAGTAAGCAACATGTTGAGGTAGTGTTTCTGGGATCATTGTCTGTTTAAAAATCTGATGGTCGACGGGAAGAAGTTGTTCCTAAAATGTTAAATATGTATTTTCAGGTTCCTGTACCACCTCCCTGATGGTAGTAGATTGCTAAGTTCATAATGTTACATTGTACTTGATAACTGGAAAAAGATTCAGTTTATATTTAGCTAAATAAATGTTTAAGGGGTATAAGGGGGGAAAGTTATTCACTCAGAGCACTGTGAGGTTTAGGAACGGGCTACCAGAGGAAGTGATGGATGTGGGTTCAATTTCACCATTTAAGAGAAATTTGGATAGGTACATGGAAGGGAGGGGTATGGTCCGGGTGCAGGTCAATGGGATAATTTGGCACAGTCTAGATGGGCCAAAAGACATGTTTCTGTGTTGCAGTGTTCTATGACTCTAAATGTATAATTTTTAAGCTGCATTTATATGTTCAGCAAGTAATTAATTATTTCCATATTCATATACCACATTAATTAATTCTGTTGTGGTATATAAACTTCGGACATTGTCACAGTTGAGAATGTCTTCAAAATGTTGTAGGTAATCTGTCTGTTCCTGCTAAATTCCCAGAGATTCTGATCAGTAAGGACACTGAGTACAGGAGTTGGGACTTTATGCTGCAGTTGTACAAGTCGTTGTGAACTACTCTGCAAAGTTCTGGTCACCATGATATTGGAAAGAGCGCAGAAAGGATTTATGAGGATGTTGCCAGGAATAGAGGACACGAGTTACAAGAGAGGGAAAGGTTGGCCAGGTTAGATCTCAATTCCAAGGAACATTGGAGAATGAGGGATAACATTATGAAATGTTGCAAATTAGGAGAGGCATAGTTAAGGAGAATGGTTTCACACTTTTCCCCAGAGTGGGGGCCAAAAATGAGGGGTCATAGGTATAGGGGGAGATTTATAAGGGATCCAAGGGGCTACTTTATCACACAGAGGGTGGTAATTGCAACGAGCTGCCAGAGGAAGTGGTTGAGGCAGGTTACCCTTCATCAGTTTAACTTTAGGGAACCACCAGTCAGTAATTTTCAGATTTAAATTCACAGTACAAGGAGAAGGCCATTAGCCCTATGAATCTGTTCAGCGTTTCAATGATACAAAAGCTGATCTATGCCCTAATTCCATACATTTACTCTAGTTTCAATATTACAGAACAGACTTTGCTGAAACTACTCCACTGATCCTAGTTTTAAGATTACTCACTGAACTATTATTGACTGCTCTGTGTGTGAGAACACCCCTCATTTTTGCAAATTTTCAAAGTTCAAAGTACATTTATTATCAAAGTATTTATACTCTATACAACCTTGAGTTTTGCCTCCTTATAGGCAGCCACAAAACAAAGAAATCCAATAGAACCGATTAAAAATAGAAGACGGTCAAAAACCCAATGTGCAGAAAAAAATTTGAGATTGTTTACCAGAAAAAGTGTGGTTAATAAAATACTTAGTAGTTTTGTTTGCTAACAACAAGAAGTCACTGCTTCACCAGTGCCATCTTAAACCGGAATTTTATGCAAAGAAGCATTTTGTAACATTTTTCCTTAGTGTCCATCTGTCCTTTATTTTCAGATTTGTCCTGGATTCCTCCATGAAGAAAAAAAAGTAAGAAGTGAACCCAAAAAAGAGAAATGTTGGAAACATTGTCAGGCAACACCTGCATTTACTGAAATTAAATCATTTTTCTCTTTGACAAGGATCTTGTCCTGAAACATTGACTGTTATATCACCCTCAATGATGCTTCCTGACTTGCTGAATTCCTCCAGCATTTTGCGTGTGTGTTGCTCAAGAATTCCAGCATCTGTAGAATGTCGTGTCTGTTCTGTTCAGACCTAATTACGTCCAGATGAAGGGTCTCAGCCCGAAACATCAACTGTTTATTCCTCCCCATTAATGCCGCCTGACTTACTGAATTTCCTCCAGAATTTTGTATGCGTTGACCTCAAGATTTCCAGTATCCGCAGAACCTCTTGCGTTTATGTTTTACTCTCTCGCCCAGTTTTGGTGAAGAGCCCAAAGCAGAAATGTCAGCTGTTTCTCTCTCCACTGATCCTGTCCAGACCTGGTCAGTGTTTTTAGTATTTTCTGTTTGTATTTCAGACTTCTAGCAACTTGATTTTGGAGAAGAAAGAAGTATCTCTTTAACAAACGTCTCACCAGTCATGCTGAATGCATTTGAAATTCTCTATTTTTTCCCAAATGCTCCAACGTTTTAATTGGTTATTGTCCATAGATTCCACTAGTCAGTGCAGATGTTAAACATTAAAATATCCCTGAATAGTTTTCTCTGTGCAACTGGTGATCTCTTGCTATGAACAAGCCTAGTAATGAGTTTGGTTATAAGAACCCAAGAAATAGACACAGGGATAAGCCAAGCATTGGATGACTGATTGCCATCCAATAAATTACCATTTCATATTCAGATTTATTTATCACATGTACATCAAGCACATAGTGAAATGCATTGTTTGAGTTATCAAATAACACAAACTAAGGATGTGTTGGCTGCTAAGTGTTTCCCACCCGCTCACACACATACACACGGGCAGGCCTGCAAACCCTGATCTTCAGGCTTCAACTTCCACACTTGTTGAATTTGGTCTCTGAATCCTGGACTTTGCTAACCTCTGGTTGTCGACTCCAGGACTCACCAATCATGGGACTTTGATGTCCGGGCTTCAAACTCCAGACTCACGTCAACCTCCAACCCCACGATTCGCTGACGTGGGGGGGCGCTGGGATTATCTAGGTTCTTGACCACAGGAGTTGTTGGTTTGTTAACTAATTCCCTCACCATTGTCAACATATCACACCCAACCCTGTGCATTTCCTTCTGCAGAAACCTTTCATGTTGTACCTTATAAATATTTTCTACAAATACAAGTCCACCAGCCTACTGGCGCCTTTTTATCTCCCACGTTAATACATCTACAAAGACGTTAGTGCATTTGTGAAGTATGTTTTTCCTTCCAGAAAACTATATCTACTCTATTTGAATGCTTTATGTATTTTTTATGTCCTTCAATAACCTTCTGAACAATGGATTCCAGCACTTTCCCAGTGAGTAACTGGCCTATAGATTTCTGTTTCCTGACTTTCTCATTTCTTGAATAATGGGATCATTTTTGTAGTCTTCAAGTTTTCAACCCCTCCAATGTTGTGCACGCAGACAACATTCTGGCAAATTTTCAGCAATAACACCTGCATCTTTTAACTCCTTGGGGTGAAAAACATCAGGTCATGCAGATTTATAAGTGTTTAATAGCAACATCATTGTTAAAATCCCCTTCTCATTCACTTTGACTTGAGTCCTGATCCATTATTGCTTTCCTGGATAAGATATATTACTCACTTCCTCTGTGAGAAGACAGACACAACAGCTTTGTCAATTCCTTATTTTCCTTTGCAATACTGAAGGTGATCATTAGCTTTTCTGTAACATTATTATTAAAAATAATATTAAATTATTACTTTGTTTCTCTTTGTCTTCAAATTTCTATTTTCACTCCTGTTTCTTACAGCGCTTCTATCTTGTAAAGTACCGTTCAGCGTTTACACTCACCAGTCTAGGAACAGCTTCTGAGAAATTTCTACAGACGTAGTCTGGAGAGCATTCTGAATGGTTGCATCACCGTCTGGTATGAAGGCTCCAGGATCAGACAGAGCTGCAGAGGGTTGTGAACTCAGCCAGCTCCATCATGGGCACAAGCCTCCCCACCATCAAGGACATCTTCAAAAGCCGATGTCTGAAGGAGGCAGCATTGCCCATTAAAGACTCTCACCATCCATCATCTTAGAAACAACTTCTTCCCCTCCACCATCAGATTTTTGAATGGTCTACAAACAGTACATTCTCCCCTGCCTTTTCCCTGTAACCTTTGACACCCTTATTAATCAAGAACCTATCAACCTTCACTTTAAATATACCAAATCGCTTGTCTCCATAGCTGTCTGTGGAAATGAATTTTACAGATTCACTGGTTCTCTGGCTAAAAGATAATTCTTCTCATCTCTGTTCTAAATGGATGTCTCTATTCTGAGGCTCAGAAGTGAAATTATTGCACTTTTTAAAACTTTCATAAGTTCAAGTTTGTTTATTGTCATTTCCAGTACACAAGTATAAACGAGAATGAAATAATTGTTACTCCGGATCTGATTCAGCATAAAAAAAACTCAATTAGATAAAGAACATAAGAAATTTAAATTAAATACATAAGATAGCTTATATACGTAGAGTGATTGAATGTCCATAAAGTGGCACAAGGCACAGGATTATCTGTATATAAGGTGACTTACTGGAAATGATAAAGTAGTGGTGGTAGTGGGCGGAGGTGCGATCCGTCTTACTACTTGGGAACAGTAACTGTTCTTGAGTCTGATGGTCCTGGTGTGGGTGCTACGTAGCCTCTCCCCTTATGGGAGTGGGACAAACAGTCCATGAGCAGGGTAGGTTGGATCCATCATGATGTTGCTGGCCCTTTTCCAGCACAGCAACGTACGGAAGTGGAAGCAGCTGGTTCAGAGAGTGAGAAACGACTCGCTGGTTGGCCAGTTTAAGCACCGGGCCAGATCGATAAGGTCAGGATGTCAAGGCCAGAGGAGTGACAGGCCGGTGTTCAGCTCATTGCTCACAAGATTTACTCATCTTTACACTGAACTGAGACTGTGAACTGGAATTAATGGGCTCCTGGATCGGCTGTGACTGGCTTTGTGGCTGTGGACTCACTTTCGTGAGCTTCAGTTTTGAATGTTATTTGCTTACTTTTACTGTTAGCACAATTTGTTTTCTCCCCTGTGCAGTGGTGTTTGATGGTCTTTTTTTATATTAGGTTTCTTTGTTTTGTGGCTGCCTGTAAGGAGACAAATCTCAAGGTTGTATATAGTATACATACTTTGATAATAAATGTACTTTGAACTTTGAACCTTACTATTTGGCTAGTTTGATGATAGAGTTTTCACACTGTTGGTATACACAGCTGTCAGCTATTTTTATAAACAGGAACTGGTATAAGACTTTGGGCCTGATTCTGATTCCCTGCGTCTTAAACTCAAGACAAAATGCTTTCTTAGGAAAACAAGACGCCTCCATTTATTTATTTGAACAAGAGAAGAACACCTGTCAATGCCAGAAATACATTTTCATTTATAACAGAAATGTGCTTGTTCTGTTAATTGAGAAAACACAAAGAAAACATCACCAGCAACAAAAGTCCATCTTTCACTAGTTTGTTGCTACATAAGTCAGTTTGCTTTGAGTCTGCAGATCATATGGTGAGAGTTAAGGCAATCTGCCCACAAATAGCCTGAGATATATAAATCAAGAGTATTTACAAGAAATTACCAGGTTACATGGAATAGCAGTTGATCTTTCAAGACTTTTGTTTGTTGCTGCAAAGGTTAAGATTTTATGGATCACCTCATACTTAATATATCAGTTTTGCTATCATTCAGTGTCGTGTTCTGGCAATCTGCGCTCAGTGCTGACTGATTTGAAACAAGACTCTGTTAAATCATCAAAGCAATCCAACATCATGCCTCATGCACTGATAGTCACTGACTTCTGCTACCACTTTACTTTGCTTACCAGATCGCTGACAGAAAACACAAAAAACTCAGTTATCACTAAATCCAATATCACTAAAATCACTCACAAAAATATATAACTAGGAAAAATCTAATTTCACATTACTAAAGGGAATTTGAAGGAGAAGATTAGCTTTCTTTGTCACATGTACATCAAAATATACAGTGAAATGCATCGAGTAGGTCACAAATCAACATAGTCTGAGGATGTTCTGGGGGCAGTCTCCAATTGTCACCATACTTCCAGCGACAACACAACATGTCTGTAACTTACTAATCCTAACCTCGATGCTGCCATCGGGAAGGAGGAACAGGACCCACACCACCAGGTTCAGGAACCGTTATTATCCATTAACCATTCAGTTCTTGAACCAAAGGGGATAACTTCACTCATCTTCATTTGCCCCATCATTAAAATGTTCCCAAAATCTATGGACTCACTTTCAAGGACTCTTTGTCTCATGTTCTTGATATTTACTTATTATTATGTCTTTCCTTCTGTATTTCCACAGTCTTCTGTCTTCTGCACACTGGTTGATTGCCCAAGTTGGTGCAGTCTTTCATTGATTCTGTTATGGTTATTATTCTATAGATTTATTGACCATGCCTGCAAAACAATGAATCTCAGGGTTGAACATGATGACATATATGTACTTCGATAATAAATTTACTTCACCTTACTTTGGACTGTGGGAGGAAACCCGAGCACCCAGAGAAACCCAGGTGGTCACAGGGAGAACAGACAGCAGTGGGAATCGAATCCTGGTCACTAGCACTCTAAAGCATTGTGCCAACTATCACACTTACACCACTGTGCCAGCCTTTACACTACCTGCCACCCTTAAGAGGTAGACTGTGTAAACTTTTGTTGAACCTGTTACGGGAAAGATGTGGTGAAACTGGAAACAGTGCGGAAAAAGATGTTGCCAGGACTAGAGTTACAGGGAGAGTTTTGTCAGGCTAGGTCTTTATTTGTTGGAATGTAGGAGAATGAGAGACTCCCTGATAGAAATGTTTAAAATCATGAGAGACAAAGATAAATTGGATGCTAACAGTCTTTTCCCCAAGGTGGGGGAAGACCAAATCCGGGGGCATAGATTTAGGGTGAGAGGGGAAAGATTCAAAGGGGACTTAAGAGGCAACTTTTTCACACAGGGTGGTGGGTATATGGATCACGTTGCCGGAGGAAGAAGTTGAGTATCACTGAAGAAGCACTCGGAGAGGTACATGGAGGGTTTGAGGCTTGGAGGGACTTGGGCCAAATGCTGAAAATTGGGACTAACTGGATGGACTGTGTTGTCAATATGGACTGTTTGGGCCAAAGGGCCTGTATCAATACTGTATTGTTCAATGATTCATTGATTTAGTCTCAACAGTGAAGTGGTTTGTTGTAGCACATAAACACAAGAGATTCTGCAGATGCTGAAAATCTTATCCAAAGCACACAAAATGTTGCAGGAACTCAGCAAATCAGGTGGCATCTAGGGAGGGGAATAAATAGCCATCAGGAAGTACATATTTTGATCGCAATCTTGAAAATTACTGCATTTCAAATCTTGTTTAAACACTTACAGTATATAACAGTTTAGGTTTTGAAAACGAGTTCTGCACAACTTTTTTTTATAAGGTAGTATTACAGTACTGTATAGAATAATATATATCATCGAATATAGAACACAGAACATTACAGCACAGGGCAGTACAGGCCCTTCAGCCCACAATGTTGTGGCAACCTTTTAACATACTCCAATGCTTCCCTCTCACACAGTCCACCCTTTTTCTTTCATCCATGTGCCTATCTAAGAATCTCTTAAATATCTCCAATGTACTTGCCCCAGCACTTCTGGTAGCATGTTCCACACACTTACCATTCTCTGTAAAAAACTTACTTCTGACATCCCTCCTACACTTTCCTCCAACCAATTTAAAATTATGCTCCCTCACATTAGCCATTTCTACCCTGTGAAAAAGGTGCTGGCTGTCTATTCGATTAATGCCTCAGATAATGTTATACACCACTATCAAGTCACCTCTCCTCCCCCTACAAACCAAAGGGAAAAGCCCAATTCCAGACATCATCATAGTCATAGTCATAGTCAGAGTCATACTTTACTGATCCCGGGGGGAAATTGGTTTTCGTTACAGTTGCACCATAAATAATAAATAGTAATAAAACCATAAATAGTTTAATAGTAATATGTAAATTATGCCAGGAAATAAGTCCAGGACCAGCCTATTGGCTCAGGGTGTCTGACCCTCCAAGGGAGGAGTTGTAAAGTTTGACGGTCACAGGCAGGAATAACTTCCTATGACGCTCAGTGCTGCATCTCGGTGGAATGAGTCTCTGGCTGAATGTACTCCTGTGCCCACCCAGTACATTATGTAGTGGATGGGAGACATTGTCCAAGATGGTATGCAACTTGGACAGCATCCTCTTTTCAGACACCACCATGAGAGAGTCCAGTTCCATCCCCACAACATCACTGGCCTTACGAATGAGCTTGTTGATTCTGTTGGTGTCTGCTACCCTCAGGCTGCTGCCCCAGCACACAACAGCAAACATGATAGCACTGGCCACCACAGACTCATAGAACATCCTCAGCATCGTCCGGCAGATGTTAAAGGACCTCAGTCTCCTCAGGAAATAGAGACGGCTCTGACCCTTCTTGTAGATGGCCTCAGTGTTCTTTGACCAGTCCAGTTTATTGTCAATTCGTATCCCCAGGTATTTGTAATCCTCCACCATGTCCACACTGACCCCCTGGATGGAAACAGGGGTCACCGGTACCTTAGCTCTCCTCAGGTCTACCACCAGCTCCTTAGTCTTTTTCACATTAACCTGCAGATAATTCTTTTTCACATTAAGCTGCAGCTGCAGATAAGCTTCAGATAAAAAGCAAGCAAGCAGCACAGAGAATGTCCAACATCAAACCAGGAGTCCAGTAGTATTCGGTTTAGTTCAACCCAGTGCCGTGCTGCTGGCCCGCTGCAGGCAGGAGGGCCGTTCTTCACCAAAGCGCCCATGTCCACATCGATCGCCTCAATCAAACTGTTCAGAAACAGCAAAAAAAAAGAACCCAGAAACACATGCAACATGAGGCACAAAGTGCCCCAAAATGAGTCCATAACCTCGCAACTTGAATCCCAAGACTCCTGCACTTCCCTCTGATAGCAGCTAGCGAGACGGAGCAAGACCGGTCAAATGCAGACAGATGGTGCCGAACAGCTGCCCATCCTCCAGTCTCATCCTTGTTGACTTCAACCTTGTTTGACTCCTCAATCAGAGAGAAGCAATAAGGCCGACCATAGGCTCGCGCCCCATCACTGGGCTTCCAGGTATTCAGGCTGCACAGTCTGCTCCAAACCTTATCAAACTCCCTTGGAGACAACAAAGTGCCAGATTGTTCAAGTGACCCAAAAACCCACCATCAAAATGTAAATCACAGGTTCCAATCTCGCGCAGCTTAGTAGTAGAATCATATTTGAAAGAGGAAGTAAGAGAAGTAGTTTCATGAACTGGCTACAGGACACCACCATTGGTTGAGTTATTCACTGGTGCCATCTTGATGTTGAATAAATATGTGTTAGGACAATACAAAATTAAGTATTTCCTTTAAAATTGTGCAACAACTGAAAGACATTACAGCATATTTACAAGATTTTTAATTTATCAATCAAGCTCTCTTGCTTCTTATGCTATTTTTATTCTGAAAAAAACTTTCATTTTCAAAATTTTAGACTTGCTCTTCATTCCAGAAATGACATTCTTTGATTCAGTTTTCCTCTGTTTTACGGACATTCAGTTTGACAGCCAATAAAAGCCAAATAAGACCCAAAGAAGTAAACCGGTATTCCCCGTTTGTCACAAACAAGACCCGACGTAGATTGGGAGACCGTTTCGCTAAGCATCTACACTCTGTCTACAAGAACAAGCAGGATCTCCCAGGGGACAACCATTTTAATTCCACCTCCCATTCCCATTCCGATATGTCCATCCATGGCCTCCTACACCGTCGTGATAAGGCCACACCTAGGCTGGAGGGAACAACACCTTATGTTCCATTTGGGTAGCCTCCAACCTGATGGCCTGAACATTGCTTTCTCTAACTTGCAGTCATACCTCCCTCCGCTTCACCATTCCCCGTCCCCTTTTCCCTCTTTCATGTTATCTGCTTGCCCACCCATCACCTCCCTATTGTGCTCCTCCCCCTCCCCTTTTTTTCTTTCTTTAATGGCCTTCTGTCCCTCTCACCAATCAGCTTCCTAGCTCTTTGCTTCATCCCTCCCCTCCAAGTTTCACTTATCACTTGGTGTTTCTCAACCCCCCTACCCCATCTTTCAAATCTACTCCTCAGCCTTTTTTTCTCCAGTCCTGCCTAAGGATTTTGATCCAAAACATTAACTGTTTTTTTCCATAGATGCTGCCTGGTCTGCTGAGTTCCTCCAGCATTTTGTGTGTATTCCCTGTTTGTTTTATAGAATAATGGTTGAGGAATAGAATCATAGAGTACTACACCACAGAGTCAGGCCCTTTGGCCCATCTAGTCTGTGCCAAAGCATTAACCTGCGTAGTCCCATCGACCTGTACCTAGAGCATAGCCATACTCCTCCCATCCATGTAACATCAAAATTTCTTTTAAATGTTGAAATCGAACCTGCATCCACCACTTTGCTGGCAACTTGTTCACATGACCTGACTGAAGAAATTCCCCCTCATTTTCTCCTTAAGTTGTTTCAGTGTCCACCCTTAACCCATGACCTTTAGTGGATTGCATTTACTTATCTATACCTCTTATAAGTTTGCATACCTCTATCAAATCTCCCCCTTTTCCACCACACTCTTGGGAATAAAGTCCTAACTATTCAGCTTTTCCCTATAATTCATGTCCTCAAGTCCTGGCAACATTCATGTAAATTTCCTTTACAATCTTTCATATTGGCATTTAATCAGTTAAAAACAGAGCAAGAATGTGTAGTAATTAGCAAGCAGTATAGGGAGCAAATCATGGTGGCAGCCATCTGTAGTTCAGTCATTTGGGACCTAACAAGAGATATGAAGGACTGAATCTGTCATTTCACTTACTCTAGTGGGGATTCCAAGATGGCAATTTAGGAGGAAAAAGGAAAGGGACTTATTTTAATGAGTTTGCATAATTATAATGTACATAATTATTTGTAAGTGCTTTATGCATTTAAAATATATTGTCATTAACTTCAATTTTAATCTTTTTCAAACTGTCCCTGAATTTCAGACTTCTAAGAACTTGAAGTTAGTCACACCTTTCACTGAACACAAGGTGTTGTCCTGACCTATGCCTTCCTTCAAAAGCCAAGGCCTGGTCATTGTGCAAAGGGATTTAAGGTCACGGAGATCAGGCCCTCCACATCCAGCCTGGTCAGTGCAAGTGTGTGCTAATGGTCAGTGCGATTCCAGGGAAGGGGCCCAGCCCAGCACAATCTCACAAACATGACACTAGAATTAGAAGTCATAGGTTAAGGTTGAAAGGTGAAGTAGTGAAGGGGAACAGAGGATGTCGAACTGCCAGAGGAAGTGCTGGCTATGGGTTCAATTTCACTATTTAAGAGATGTTTGAATAGACAGATACTTTATTGATCCCAAAAAAATTACAGCATCACAATAGCATTACAAATTCACAGATACACAAATATTAGAAGGGAAGCAAGAAAGAATAAAAAATAAGCTAACTCAAACAGACTAACATTTCCCCAGCTATAGGTTGATTCATTATAGACCCTAATGGCCAAGGATAAGAATGACGTCATATAGCACTCTTTGGAGCAGTGCAGTTGTCTTAGTCCATTACTAAAAGTGTTCCTTCGTTCAGCCAAGGTGGCATGCAGAGGGTTAGAAACATTATGTAGAATTGCCAGGATTTTGTTCTACCACAGTTCTCAGTGTCTCCAGTTTGACTCCTATAACAGAGCCAGCTTTTCTAATCAGTTTATTGAGCCTGTTGGTATCACCCATGTTGATGCCATTGCCCCAGCACACCACTGCACAGAAGACTGTACTGGCGACAACAGACTGGTAGAACATGTGAAGGAGAGCCCTGCATACTCCAATGGACCTCAGTCTCCTCAGGAAGTAGAGGCAACTCTGGCCCTTCTTGTACACAGCCTCTGTTAGTGCTCCACTCAAGTCTATCATCCAGGTGCATCCTCGCTACTTGTAAATCCTCTCCACATCCATGTCCTCACCATCAACAGTAACAGGGAGTAGTGCAGGCTTTGTCTTCTTGAAGTTCATCATCTTCTCCTTTATCTTACTGATGTTGAGCTACAGATGATTCAGCTTGCAGCATTTGACAAAGTCCTCCACCAGGGTCATATTTTCATCCATAAGTACATGGATGGGAGGGGTGTGGAGGGCTATGGACCAGGTGAAAGTCACGGGACGAAGCAGAACAATAGTTCAGTACAGATTAGATGGAGCAAAGGGTTTGTTTCTGTGCTGTAATGCTCTATGACTCTAATCTTTGGTATCTCAACCACTTTGCTCAATAGGCATTTCCTAAGCATTCAGCTCCACTTTATAGTCACTGCATGGTGAACGAATATTTTCTGATCAGAAAGAATGTAATTATAAAAGAATAACACACAAAACGCTGGAGGAGTTCAGCAACTCAGACACTATCTATAGAGGGAAATGGACAGTTGACTTTTGTGGCTGAAACCATTTATCTGGACTGGAATGAAAGAATAAAGGTAAACTTTACTTGTTACATGCACATTGAAACATACAGTGAAATGTGCCATTTGCATCAACAACCAACACAGCCTAAACATATGCTGGAGGCAGCCTGCAAGTGTCGCCATGCTTCCGGTGCCAACATAGCATGTCCACAACTTAATAACCCTAACCCATAAACAAAAGAAATTCTGCAGATGCTGGAAGTCCAAGCAGCACACACAAAATGCTGGAAGAATACAGCAGGCCAGGTAGTACTTATGGAAAAGAGTAAACAGTCAAAGTTTGGGCTGAGACCCTTCATCAGTCCTGTGTATGTGTTACCCTAATCCATAAGTCTTTGGAATGTGGGAGGAAACTGAGAGCCCAGAGGAACCCCGTGTTGTCAAGGGGAGGACGCTCAAACTCCTTACAGCCAGCAGCACGTCGCTGATGCTGTAAAGCATATGCCAGCCGCTACAAAAGGGTGGGGATAGGGATGGAGTACGAGCTGGTAGGTGATAGTTAGATCTGTGTAAGGAGTGTGATAGGGAGATGGGGGAGGATGAAGAATTGGAATGATGTAAGAAGCTGGGAGGTGGTAAGTGGGAGTGACAACAGACTAAGAAGATGGAATCTGATAGGATGGTGGACCTGAAAGCTGCCTGTGATGTCCCTTCTAAATCTCTCACCTCTAATGTTGAACCTATGGTTTCTTGTCTTTAGCACACCCTCCCAACAATAAAAGACTATGTATAGTGCCCCTCATGATCTTATGTACTTCTATTCGGTCATCCTTCAGTCTCCTGTGTTCCAGGGAATAAAATTCTCATCTACTTTGTCCTGATGATTTAAATCATCTCAGTCTCAGAGTAAATCACAACCCCAATTTTCATTCATGACCTGTCATAATTTTAGATTCTGTTGCTGGCTTATATCAATGAGCTATTGATGTGTTTGCATGAAACCTGCCATGAATCAATAGCAAGAAAAATGGTCCATTATCTCAGTGAATAATGGTGCCTATGGCAATGAAACATATCAAAGAAAAGGAACTGACACAACTCCCTCTATATAAATACTCACATCTTTGAAATGAATTCTACCACTGAATATCTGCCTCATTCTCCAACTGTAATACTGCTTGAAAATGAATAGACATATTTTCCTGTTTAATATTCATATTGTCACCTCAATTTACATTTGAAAATTGGAAAATATCAGCAGCCTTGTTTGCAGATTTTGAAGCAGTCAAATCTGCAATAAATCCACTATAACCAACACATTTAAAGGTTCAGCTTAGCTCATTTTCAAGCTGGGAACTCATGAAGTGGAGTTGTTTCACTAGACTGCAGATTTTTTTCCCCTGTGAGTCCTTCAACACACACAGGAATTGCTACCTTTTCAAATTTCCCCGAGTTCAGCTTAACCTTCAAACCAGCATCAGAAAAATCACACCCTGTTTCGTTAATAGTATGTGTTTCCATAATTTGTACATGTTGTTCTTCTTTTGTAAGAAAATATTTCCTTTGTTTTAGAAAAGTCTTTATAAAGAAGCAGCTATACAGATGGTAATAACTGATCATATCCTATATGTAAATTGCTGGTACACATGTTAGTATGGGTGGTTAAGAACAGTATGTTGTGTGCGTGGTGGAGAAATGTCTTTACCAAAAGAAGTGTAAGGCGCTCCTTCCCTCCACTAGCCTACAGGTCACCCTTGGGCAAGGTGTAGCACCTGCTTAGCCTCCACCGATTGCGGTCACTTGAAGCCATGGGAGCAGGTGGTGGATGGTCATGTGAGCAGCCGGTGCATATCACAACTCCTAGTTATGCGAACACTGATACCAGGCAGACAATCTCTGAAGAGTATTGATAATAGCTGGGGTCACCCATCTTGGACAGACACTGCCCAGAAGAAGGAAATGGCAAGCCACTTCTGTCAAAAAATTTGCCAAGAACAATCATGGTCTTGGGACCATGATTGTCTACGTCAATACAACATGGCACATAATGATGATGATGTGTTGACCCTCATTAGTCGGGGGATTGAACTCTGGTTAGATGACACTTGGAATATTACATTCAGTTCTGGTCGCCTCATTATAGGAAGGATGTGGAAGCTTTGGAGAAGGTGCAGTCAATACTGGCCAGAGTGCTACGAGGATTAGAGATCATGTTTTTTTTTTGGGAAGACTGAAAGACCCATAGCTTTTCTCTTTGGTACGAAGGAGGATGAAAGGTGACTTGATGGAGGTGTACAAAGGGCATTGATAGAGTGGACAGTTAGCATGTTTTTTGCGGGGTGAAAATGGCTAATACGAGGGGGCATAATTTTAAGGCGATTAGAGGATAATATAAGGATATGTCAGAGGTAGTTTTTTTCACACCGAATAGTGGGTGCATGGAACGCACTGCCTGGGGTGATGGTAGAGGAAGAAACATTAGGGACTTCTTTGGATATGTACATGGATGAAAGAAAAAATGATTGCTCTACGGAAGGACAGTAGAGATGCCAGGCAGGAAAGTTGAATGTTCCTCTTGCGGGATGTGGGAAGGCAGGGACCCTTGGCCCCTGACGACTACAACTGTGAGAAGTGCATCCAGCTGCAGTTTCACACGATCCACGTTAAGGAGTTGGAGTTGGAATTGGATGAACTCTGGGTCATTCGTGAGGCTGAGAGGATGATGTACAGGACATATAGAGAGGTAATTACACCCAAGATACAGGACACAGGAGACTAGGTGAAAATCAGGAAGGGGAAATGAGTTAAGGAGCCAGTGCAAGTCCCCCTGTGGCCGTCCCCCTCAACAACAGGTATATCACTGGATACTGTTGGGGTGGGGTTGACCTAACAGGGTAAAGTCACAGTGGTCGGTCTGGCACTGAGTCTGCCTCTGTGACTCAGAAGGGAAAGGGGGACAAGATGCACACTGTGGCTGTAGGGGATTCATTAGGGGAATGGATAGGAGCTTCTGGGCATGAGAACGAGATTCCTAGGTGGCACGTTGCCTCCTGGATGCCAGGATCCGGGATATCTCAGATCGAGTCCTCAGCATTCTAAGTGGAAGCAATGCAGAAGGCACAGGATATACTTACTCCAAAGAGGAAGAAGTATTCTAAAGGCAAGATGACACAACTTTGTCTAGCATGAGAAGTCAAAGCCAACATAAAAGTCAAAGAGCAAAAAATAGTGGGAAGTTAGAGGATTGGGAAACTTTTAAAAGCCAACAGAAAGCAATTAAAAAGTCATTAAGAAGGTAAAGACGGAATAGGAAAGTAAGCAAGCCAGTAATATTAAAGAGAATACCAAAAGTTTCTTCAGATACATAAAGTGTAAAAGAAAGGTGAGAGTTGATATTAAATGACTGGAAAACAATGTTGGAGAGGTAGTAATGGGGGACAAGAAAATGGTGGATGAACTAAAAAAGTATTTTGCATCAGTATTCACTGTGTAAGACACTAGCAGTGTGGTAGAAGTTCCAGGAGTCCGGGGTCATGAAGTGTGTGAAGTTACCATTACTAGAGAGAAGGTTCTTGGGAAATTGAAAAGTTTAAAGTCACCTGAATAGTGACCAGATGGTGTACAGCCTAAGGTTCTGAAAGAGGTGGGTGAAGAGATTGTGGAGGTATTAGTAATGATCTTTCAAGAATCACTAGATTCTGGAATGCTTCCAGACTAGAAAATTACAGATGTCACTTAACTCCTCAAGAAGGGAGAGAGGCAGAAGAAAGGAAACTATATGGCAGTTAGTCTGCCCTCAGTGGCTGCGAAGATGTTGGAGTCAATTATTAAGGATGAGGTCTCAGGATACTTGGAGGCACATGATAAAATATGCCAAAGTCAGCATGGTTTCCTGAAGAGAAAATCTTGCCTGACAAATCTGTTGGAATTTCTTGAAGAAAGAACAAGCAGCACAGACAAAAGAGAATTGGTTGATGTTGTGTACTGTACTTGGATTTTCAGAAGGCGTTTGACAAGGTGCCAGCATGAGACTGTTAACAAGCTATGAGCCCATAGTATTACAGGAAAGATTCTAGCATGGATAAAGCAGTGGCTGATTGGCAGAAGGCAATATGTGGAAAAAAGTGAGTCTTTTTCTGGTTGGCTGCCAGTGACTAGTGGTGTTCCACTGTAGTCTGTGTTGGGACTAATTCATTTTACTTTATAGGTCAATGATTTGGATGATTGAATTGATGGCTTTGTTGTAAAGTTTACAAATGATATGAAGATAGGTGGAGGGGCAGGTAGTTTTGAGGCAGTAAA
This sequence comes from Mobula birostris, assembly GCF_030028105.1. Taxonomy (NCBI): domain Eukaryota; kingdom Metazoa; phylum Chordata; class Chondrichthyes; order Myliobatiformes; family Myliobatidae; genus Mobula; species Mobula birostris. The sequence goes on from NC_092386.1 coordinate 12,237,489, forward strand.
GAGGCTACAGAAAGACTAGACAGATAAGGAGAATAGGCAAAGATATGACAGATGGAATACAGTATTGGGAAGTGTATGGTCATGCATTTTGTTAGAAGAAATGAAAGGGTTGACTATCTTCTAAATGGAGAGAAAATACACAAAACTGAGGCGCAAAGGGACTTGGGAGTCCTTGTGCAGGATTTCCTAAAGGTTAATTTGCAGATTGAATCTGTGGTGAGGAAGTTAATACGATGTTAGCATTCATTTCAAGAGGACTAGAATATAAAAGCAAGGATATAATGTTGAAACTTTATAAAGCACTGGTGAGGCCTCACTTGGAGTATCGTAAACAGTTTTGAGTCCCTTATCTTTGAAAGGATGTGCTGAAACTGGAGAGGGTTCAAAGGAGGTTTACGAAAATGATTCCAGGATTGAATGGCTTGGCATATGAAGAGCGTTTGATGGCTCTGGGGCTGTATTCACTGGAATCCAGAAGAATGAAGGGTGACCTCATTGAAACCTATCGAATAGTAAAAAGCCTTGATAGTGTGGATGTGAAGAGGATGTTTCCTATGATGGTAGAGTTTAAGACCAAAGCACACAGCCTCAGAATAGAGGGGTGTCCTTTTAGAATGGAGATATTGAGGAATTTCTTTAGCCAGAGAGTGGCAATCTGTCGAATTCTTTGCCACAGGCAGCTGAGGAGGCTAAGTCTTCATGTGTATATTTATGGCAGAGGTGATAGTTTTTTGGTTGGTCAGGGCATGAAGGGATATGGGGAGAAGGCAGGAGATTGGGTCTGAGAAGAACATTAGAACAGCCGTGATGAAATGGTGGAGCAGACTTTATGGGCCAAATGACCTAATTCTGCTCCTATATCTTATGGTCTTATTAGATTGATCTTTGCGTAGGTTGAAGGATCAGTAGAAAATTGTGGGCAGAATAGCCTGTACTATGCTGTACTGTTCTATGTTCTAACTGATGGCACCATAACAGTATCTGTATAAGGTTGCTGGTTAGCACAGGTTTATTTGAATGCAGTGTAGTAGATGAGAATGCAAACAGATAACAAAAATGCACGACTTTTGATGTACTGTTGTATGACTTCTATTTTAAGACAATAGGAGCAAAATTAGGTCCTTCAGCGCATCGAGTCTGCTCCACCATTTAATCATGGCTGACTTACATTCCCTCTCAACCCCATTCTCCTGCCTTCGCCTTATAACCTTTGACACCCTTAATAAAACTAACACTTGACCTGAGCCCATCCCCAACCTGTGTCTACTCCTCCAGGTCAGGAACCGAGGATGTTAGAGAACAACCATTTTATTGCCTTCAATAGATGATGCTTTGATGGCTATTTCATTGCTGTCATTATGTGTTGAATAGCAGCACAAAAGGATAGACATACAAAAAAAATTCGAGTGTTTCACACATATAAAACACATTCAAAATCCTCATATGCTGCTTGGCACAAAGTTATAATTATATTTTTCAGACTGAAATGTGAGAAGGTGATGCTTGCATCTCTGAAGCTGAGCAGTGCTGAGCTGTGAAGCATAGCTACAGTGTTTTGGAGCGGGAGAACACAAAGAAACAGAAAAGTAGGTCAAACATGACAGTGCCATCTATAACATTATCTCAGTGTTCAAATACCGCACCACCAGGTTCAGGAACAGTTATTACCCTTCAACCATCAGGCTCTTGAACCAGTGGGGATAACTTCACTCGCCCCATCATTAAAATGTTCCCACAACCAATGGATTCACTTCATCTCATCTCATGTTCTTGATATTATTGCTCATCTATTTATTATTATTTTTATCTTCTTTTGTATTTGCAGTTTGCTGTTTTTCCCATCCTATTGGGTGCAGTCTTCCATTGATTCTATTATGGTTCTTGGACTTCCTGAGTATGCCCATAAGAAAATGAATCTCATAGTTGTATAGAGTGACATATATGTACTTTGATAATAAATTTACTATGAACTTTGAAATATAGAAGAAACCAAAATATTGCTGCTGAAATATATACAGTCATTCTCAACCTACTTTGAAATATTGCCCAACCAGACAATAGTTTATTTAAAATATTCTGAAAATGTCCCTCTGCTGACTCTAAAATGACATTATTTGCAGAGCCCGCAGCATAGTAAGGACCCCTCCCAACTGTTCACAATCTTTTTGACCTCCAACCATCAGACAGAAGATACTGCAGTATAAGATCAGGACTGTTAGACTGGGTAACAGCTTCTTCTCCCAGGCTGTGAGACTTCTGAATACCCTGCTACCACCCAGTACACATTATTTATGACAGCACCAGGAATATTATATTGTTGTATATTTATATCAATTTGTACCATGCATGTACAGAATATTTTTGTTACCTGTTGATACTATTATTTTATGTAATCTATGTATTGTGTTTTGCATCTTAGTCCCCGAGGACTGCTATTCATTTAGCTGTATACATTTGTATAGTTGAATGACAATAAACTTGAACTGCAACAACAGCATTCAGTTCGAGGGCAATTAGGGTGGGCAATGAATGCCAGTCTTCCCAGTAAATCCCAGATTCCGGACAATGAATTTATAAAAACCATTTAAAAGGATATTGAAAGAAAATAAGCAATAAAGTCTAGTTAAGTTAGTATGAATCAATTCAATATTCACAATTTCCTGTTATATATTGGTATTGGTTCATTATTGTCACACGTACCACGATACTGTGAAAAGCTTGTTTAAAGTTCTAAGCTCAAAGCAAACATTATCAAAGGACAGATATGTCACCATATACAACCCTGAGATTCATTTTCTTGCAAGCATATTCACTAAATCCAAGAAACGTATAGAATCAATGAATGACCGCACCCAAAAGGATGGACAAACAATCAATGTTAAAATAAATAAATAAATAAATAAATAAGCAATAAGTATCAAAAACATGAGATGAAGAGTTCTTGAAAGTGAGTCCACAAGTTGTGGGAACAGCTCAGTGAATATACAGATCAAATTATTACTCAGTTCATTGAGTTAGAATAAGGTAAAACAATAAACAATGCTCAATAAAATGTAAAAGCCAATGAAAAGTGCAATGCATGTAAATGATAAAGCACAAGATCATAATAAGGTAAATTGTTAAGGCAAGAATCCATCTTATCCTTTTGAGGAACTGTTCAATAGCTTTATAATAACAAGTAGAGGCTGTTCCTGAGTCTGACGGTACATGCTTTCTGATTTTGTGTCTTTTTTCCGATGGGAGAGAAGTGAGAATGTGGTGAAGTCTTTATGTTGGTTGCAGTGAGAAGTGCAGACAAAGTCCATGGAGGGAAGACTGGTTCCTGTGATATGCTGAGATGGTTCCAGTCCTGGTAAAGGGTCTCAACTCGAAACATCAACTGCTTATTCCCCTCCATAGATGCTGCCTGTGCTGCCGAGTTCCTCCAGCAATTTGTGTGTGTTGCTCAAGATTTCCAGCATCTGCAGAATCTGTTTACGATTTCTGCCATTCTGATTCTTTCTGTCATCTTCCTTCTCTTCCTTTAAATCTTGGTTTTACTCTTCTGACAAATGGTCTCTGAAGAACTGTTTGCAACTCATAAAGTAGCAAAGTCAAGGTAAGAGTTTAGAGGGTACTTCAACCATCAACACTCCAAAACCCCTTCCATCAACCCCCTTCCCAAGTATTACAGATGCAATAATTCAAGTTGGGGAAAGGCCAATCAAATTTCCAGAGACTCAGAACATGTCCCGCATTTCATGCCAGGAAAATTTAATTATAGTTTCTGTAGGGCTGAAAAATACCATAACTGGTTAGGCTCTCCAAACAGACCACATTCTATGAGCAGAAAATGAGTAAGAAGGGTAAAAATATTTCCAATGAGAATGTGACCAGAACGAAAGTTTAATTGTGAGGAATTATTATGTTTTGCAGTTTTTCTTACCGCCACCCCTCCTATCACAACCAGATAAAATGGGTTTTGGATTTAGTTTCTGAAGAACAATTTATTTGTTGGTAATGATAAGTCTCTAACTGGATTAATTAACATCTGCATCTGGATTCTATGCTAACTTTTAGTCAAGGACACATGAGCAATGAAAATAGTGAAGAGAACAATGTACTTAAATCAAAACTTCATTAAAGGAAAAATAATTGAACTTTATTCTTGCCTTAAACAAAGGAACTGAAATTTACATCAAAGTTAAAAGTAAATTTATAATCAAACTATACACTATATACAACCTTGAACTCGTCTCCTTACAGGCAGCCAAAAAAAACAAAGAAACACAATAGAACTCTTTAAAAAAGACTGTCAAATACTCAATGTGCAACAAAAGATTAAATCATACAAACAATAAAAAATAAGCAAATAACATTCAGAACTACAGCATAAAAAGTAGTAAGGTAGTGTTCATGGGTTCAATGTCCATTCAGAAATCTGATGGCAGGGGGAAGAAGCTGTTCCTGAATCACTGAATGTATGCCTTCTGGTTTCTGAAACCCCTTCCTGATGGTAGCAACGAGAACGAGGCATGAACTGGGTGATGGAGGTCTTTAATGATAGATTCCGCCTTTTTGAGGCATTGCTCCTTGAAGATGTCGTGGATGCAGGGAGGCTCCTGCTATTGATAGAGCTAAGTTTACAACTTTCTGCAGCTTACTCCGACCCTATTCAGTAGCACCCTCCTCCACCATACCAGACGGTGATGCAGCCAGTTAGAATGCTCTCCACGGTACATCTATAGAAATTTGCAAGTGCCTTTGGTGACATGCAAATCTCCTCAAATTCCTAATGAAGTATAGCCACTGTCCTGCCTTTTTTGTAATTGCATCGATGTGTTGGGTGCAGTTTAAATCCTCAGAGATATATTCTTCAATCAGTCTCCATTATTAATTCTGTTATTGTCACTTCAGATTTTCATTTTGCACCACTTGAGAATGCACTACAATCTTTGCTGCATTCTATTGTCTTGTACTCATTGCTGTATGTATTGTTGTATTTAGATGGTAGCAGAGCACAGCCATTAGCACAACGCTTTACAGCTGTAAGATTGAGGTTTGATTCCCGCCACTGTCTGTAAGGAGTTTGCCTGGTCTTCCACGACCACGTGTGTTTCCTCTGGACGACTGGGTATCCTCCCACATTCCAAAACTATACAATTAGGGTTAGTAGGTTCTGGGTATGCTACGTTGGCACTGGAAGTGTGGCAACACTTACCCAGCACAATCCTCGCTGATCTGATTTGACGCAAATGATGCATTTCATTGTATGCTTCAATGTACCTGTGACAAATAAAGCTAATCTCCCTCTTTACCGTGCACATCATTTATTTTATGAATTTCACCAAAGCAAGGAATGTAATTGCACGCTGGTGTATATGACAACAGATAAATCCTAATCTGAACATTAGAGGAATCAACTTTATTCCCCAAATAGATATACATGTATTAGGAGTTTGCTGTGGTCTTTTCCTAATGCATGTTAATATATACAGCGAATAAAGTTGATCCTTGATTCCTCTAATGCTCAGATTCAGATTTGTTTATTGTCACATGCACTTAATCACCACTTTTTTTACATACCTCCTGTACCTAATAAAGTGGCCACTGGATGCATGTTTGTAATTTACTGCTGCTGTAGCCCATCCACTTCAAGGTTCAATGTGTTGTGCATTCAGAGATGCTCATTACACACCATATTGTAACGTGTGATCATGAGTTACTATTGCCTTCCAGTCAGCTTGAACCACTCTGGCCACTCTTCTCTGAGCTCTCTCGCTAACAAGGCATTTTTGCCCACAGAATTGCCACTCACTGGACGTTTTATTGTTTTTCGCACCATTCTCTAAACTCTAGAGACTGTAGTGTGTGAAAATCCCCAGGTGACCAGCAGTTTCTGAGACAGTCAAACCAACCCCTCTGGCATCAACAACCGTTCCATAGTTAAAGTCACTTAACCACATTTCTTCTCCTTTCTGATGTTTGGTCTGAAGAACAACTGAACCTCTTGACCAAGTCTGCATGTATTAAGTTGCTGCCACATGATTGGCTGATTAGATACTTGCATTAACAAGCAGGTGTACTAGTGTACCTAATAAAGGGGCCTCTGAATATACATCAGGGTGAAACCTGGTGGAAAAAAAGTCCATTTGTAAATACAATTTCAAAGGTTAAGAATATGAGGGAAGTTGAAGACAAATCAATTTCAAGAAGGAAGACAGTTTACCTCAGGAACTGTTTCAGAAGATGGCTATGCAAGGTCTAACACAATTAAGAAAGAGGTGACAACAACTAAATGCCAAGGGGAGCAAAAGGAGACACACCAGGAACAGCCACAGCAAGTTACCACCATGCTTGGAAAAATAGATTCTAAAGAGGGTGGACCATGAAGTGACAGCCAAAAAGAAGGGATGACTAAGGTTGGGAGGAGAGCATTAGCAATTCAGTCAGGAATGCAGCAGTAATAATAGACTTGATAATTTGAGGGTGAACATATCGATATTTAAAAAGATTGGATTTTAGGTTTATTTGTCACATATACATCGAGACATCAAAATATATAGTGAAATGCGCCATTCGTGTCAAGTCAAATAAGGGAGGATTATGCATGTGTCACCATGATTCTGACACCTCACAGTCGAAGTTTCAGTCCTGATGAAAGGTCTTGGCCTGAAACATTGACCGTTCATTTTCTTCCATAGATGCTGTCTGACCTGCTGGGGCCCTCTAGTAATTTGTGTGTGTTACTCGGGATTTCCAACATCTGCAGAATTGCTTGTGGTTGCGTTGTGGATTTCACCACATCTCTGTTTTAAATAGATGCCTCTCTATCCTGAGGCTGTGTCCTCTTGTCCTGGATACCCAGCCATGGGAAATATCCTTTCCACATCTACTCTGTCTAGGACTGTCAACATGCAAAAGGTTTCAATGAGATCCCCCCTCATCCTTCTGAATTCCAAAGAGTACAGACCCGGAGTCATCAAGCATTCTTCGTATGATAACCCTTTCATTCCCAGAATCATCCTTGTGAATGTTCACTGAACTCTCTCCAACGCCAGCACATCTTTTTTTAGATGAGGAGCCCAAAACTGTTTATAGTACTCAAGGTGAGGCCTCACCAGTGCTTTATAGAGCCTCATCATCACAACCCTGCTCTTATATTCTAGGCTTGAGAAATGAATGCTAACATTACATTTGCCTTCCTCACCACCGACTCTACCTGCAAGTTAACCTTTAGGGTGTTCTGCACAAGGACTCCCAAGTCCCTTTGCATCTCAGATTTTGGATTTTCTCCCCATTTAGAAAATAGTCTGCACATCTATTTCTTCTGTCAAAGCACACAACCATGCATTTTCCAACAATGCATTTCATTTGCCACTTTCTTGCCCATTCCCCTAATTTGTCTAAGTCCTTCTGCAGCTTTCCTGTTTCCTCAATACTACCTGCCCCTGCACCAATCTTCGTATCATCAGCAAACTGGGCAACAAAGCCATCTATTCCATCATTTAAATCATTGATATGCAGCATAAAAAGAAAAGGTCCCGACACCAACGCCTGTGAAATACCTGGCATCCAACTAGAAAAGGATCCTTTTATCCACACTTGCTGCCGCCCACCAGCCAATGCTCTAACCATGCCAGTAACTTTCCTGCAATACCATGGGCTCTTTAATTGGTAAGCAGCCTCATGTCAGGCTAACTGACTTATAATTTCCATTCTACTGCTTTCCTCTTTTCTGAAAGAGTGGAATGGCATTTGGAACTTTCCAGTTCTCTGGAACTGCGACAGGGTCCAATGATTCTTGAAAGATCATTACTAATGCCTCCACAATCTCTACTGCTACCTCTTTCAGGACCCTAGGGTGCAGTTCATTTGGTCTGAGTGACTTATAGCACCTTTAGGTCTTTTTCAATTTTTGAACACCTTCTCCCTTGTAATAGTAATTGCAGTCAATTCTCTTCCCTCACACCCTTCAACACCTGACACAACGCTAGTGTCTTCCACAGTGGAAGCTGATGCAAAGTACTCATTTAGTTCAAATAAGTAGGGCAAATAAAAATATTGATGCAGTGTGCATAGGTTAATTGACCATTCAGAAATCTGACAGTGGAGGGGAAGAAACTGTTCCTAACGTGTTGAGTGTTTGTTCTCAGGCTCCAATGCCTCCTCCTTGATGGTTGCAATGAGAAGAGCACATGCCCTGAGTGATGACATTAATGATGGATTGATGATGGATAAATGATGGATGGCATCTTTTTGAGACATCACCTTTTGAAGATGTCCTGGATGCTGGGGTGGTAGTGCCCATGATAGATCTGGCTGAGTTTGCAACTTTCTGCAGCTTTTACCAATCCCTTGCAGTTGCCCCTCTATACCAGACTGTAATGCAACCAGTTAAAATGCTCTCCTCCATACATCTGTAGAAATTTGCAAGTCTCTGGTGACATACCAAGTCTCCTCAAACTCCTAAAGAAATACAGCTATTCTTTTACCTTCTTTGTAATTGCATCAATATGTTGGACTCAGGACGGATCTTCAGAGATGTTGACACACAGGAACATGAAACTGCTCACCCTTTCTACTGCTGATCCCTCGATGAGGACTGGTGTGCATACCCTCGACTTCCTCTCCCTGGTCCACAATCAATTCCTTTACAGACACTGATCAATAAAGCTAGGTTATCTACTTCACTCCTGTATGCCTCCTTGTCATCATCTAAAATTCTGCCTACAATAGCTGTGTCATTGGCAAATTTATAGATGGCGCTTGAGCTGTGCCCAACTGCACAGTCATAGGTTAATAGAGACCAGAGCAGTGGGCTAAGCACACATCCTTGAGATGTGCCAGTGTTGATTGTCAGTGAGGAGAAGATGTCATTTCTGATCTGCAGTGACTGTGGTCTCCTGGGGAGGAAGTCAAGGATCCAGTTACAGAAGTAGGCCCATAGGCCCATGTTTTGTAGCTTGTTGATTAGAACTGAGGGTATGATTGTGTTGAACTCTGAGCTGTAATCAATAAACAGCAGCCTGACATAGCTATTCCTATTTTTCAGGTGATGCAAGGCCAAGTGGAGAGTCAGTGAGATTATATCCACTGTAGACCGATTGTGGTGATAGGCAAATTGCAGCAGGTCCACGTCCTTACTTAGGCAGGAGTTGATTCTGGTCACGACCAACCTCACAAAGCACTTCGTCATAGTAGATTTGAGAGTGTCACTGAAGCAACTTACCCTGCTCTTCTTAGCCACTTGTATGATAGTCATCCTTTTGAAGAAGGTGGGAACCTCTGACTGCAGCAGTGAGAGATTGAAGATGTCCTTGAACAGTCCTGCCAGTTGGTTGGCACAGGTTTTCAGTGCCCTACCGGGTACACCAGCAGAGCCTGATGCTTTGCAAAGGTTCTCCCTCTCGAAAGATATCTGACGTCGGCCTCCAAGACAAGAGTTCACAGGGTAACTAGATGCTACAGCGATATTCAATGTAGTTTTATTCTCACTTTCAAAGTGTGCGTAAAAGGCGTTAAGCTCATCTGGGAGAGAAGCAACACAGCCATTCATGATATTAGGTTTTGCCCTATAGAAAATAATGGAATGCAAAACCTGCCACAGCTGACATGCATCCGATTGTGTTCCTAACTTCTATTGAAATTGCTTTTTTCGCTCTTAGAATAGCCTTCTGTAGGTCTACCTGGACTTCTTGCATAGTTCTGGGTCACTGGTTTTGAATGCCTCAGATCGAGTCATCAGCAGGTTATGAATCTTCTCGTTCATCCATGGCTTCTGGTTTGTGTATGTCTGGTATGGCCTCAAAGGCACGCATCCATCCACACAAGCCTTGATGAAGCCAGCGTAGTAGTTAAAAATGCAATTAAAACAGGTCAGTACTTTGATAGCCCATTTGATTTGAAAGTGCACAGTCTGAAGCACGAAGTTTTATAGCAGAAATACTTTTGAATGGTAGTTCTGAATGAGAAAGTGTTGGGTTTCTTCAGCAGTTTTCAGATCTTTGAACAACCTGCTTTATGCACTCAGAAGCCTTCGACACTTCTAGAACTACTTAACAGGAGAGATAATACAATGCCCTCCAGCTTAAATGCAGTCTAACAGTAAGTCTTTTATTTTTAGCCGCTTATAATCCTTACGCAGCATGTTTGTTCGGCTAGAAGTTTTCCCACTTCGTGTGGTGCTCCTGTGTTGACCTTTCTTGGCATTCTTTCCTTCCTGCCACCTTCTATTCTGGTAACCTGATGACTTCAGAAACAGTCACTTATTTCAGACCAGAGAATTGGTAGCATGGTGAACGCAGCAGCATCTCTAGGAAGAGGTACAGTCAACGTTTCAGGCCGGGACCCTTCGTCAGGACTAACTGAAAGAAGAGATAGTCTTCTTTCAGTTAGTCCTGACGAAGGGTCCCGGCCCGAAATGTCGACTGTACTTCTTCCTATAGATGCTGCCTGCCCTGCTGCATTCACCAGCATTTTTTGTGTATGTTTCTGGAATTTCCAACATCTGCAGATTTCCTCATGTCTGCATTTTTAAATTGGTAGCATGATTGCTCATCTAGTCAAAGTTCAAAGTAAATTTACCATATGCAGCCTGGAGATTCATTTTCTTGCATGATTTTCCAGGAAAATTAAGAAATAAAATAGAATTTAAGAGAAACCATACATACTGTAAACAAAGACTGACAACCGTCCAATATGCAAAAGACAAGCTGTGCAAATACAACAAAAAATGCTGAGGACATTAAGTTGTAAAAAAGCCCTTGAAAGTGAGACTGTCGGTTGTGGAAACAGTTCAGCATTGAGGTGAATGAAGTTTTCTGCATTGGTTCAGGAGCCTGATAGTTGGAGGATAATAACTGTTCCTGAACCTGATGGTGAGCGACCTTAGGTTCATGTAAAGGTCCTGCCTGATGGCGGGAGAGAGAAGAAGGCATGGGTTGGATGGTGGGGGTCCTTGATGATGGAAGCTGCTTTCTTCTGGCAGTGCTCCTTGTAAATGTGCTCAATGGCTGGATGAGCTTTGCCTGTGATAGACTGGCCTATATCCATCACCTTCTGTAGTCTTTTCTATACTTGGGCATTGGTGTTCCCTTACCAGGCCGTGATCCAACCAGTCAGGATACTCTCCACAAACATTACCTCTATTTTTTTTATATAGCTGTGCATAACAACCATTGCACTGAGCAGGAAATTTTTACATTGCCTGGCATTCTAAACTTTTTTGTAATATGCATACTATGAATATTTAGAATGAAAATTGAAAAATCACATACTATGGATTTCATTTATTAACTGAAGGACATAATGAAATACAGTACAACAAAGAAAATCTTTCATACTTTGTGAGCTTTTTCTAGTTGCGTCCAATTCCAGCTGTGCGGCAACAAAAGCTATGTGCGTGGGAGCATTTCAGTTACTGTGTGGCCGCACACCAGCGCAGGTTAGAGGAAACAGTGCCTCCACTGTGCATCCACAGAAGTTCATAGACATAGTCATACTTTATTAATCCGGGGGAAATTGGCTTTCGTTACAGTTGCACCATAAATAATAAATAGTAATAGAATCATAAATAGTTAAATAGTAATATGTAAATTATGCCAGGAAATTATGAAATAAATCCAGGACCAGCCTATCAGCTCAGTGTGTCTGACCCTCCAAGGGAGGAGTTGTAAAGTTTGATGGCCACAGGCAGGAATGACTTCCTATGACGCTCTGTGCTGCATCTCGGAGGAATGAGTCTCTGGCTGAATGTACTCCTGTGCCCACCCAGTACATTATGTAGTGGATGGGAGACATTGTCCAAGATGGTATGCAACTTAGACAGCATCCTCTTTTCAGACACCACCGTGAGAGTCCAGTTCCATCCCCACAACATCACTGGCCTTACGAATGAGTTTGTTGATTCTGTTAGTGTCTGCTACCCTCAGCCTGCTGCCCCAGCACACAACAGCAAACATGATAGCACTGGCCGCCACAGACTCGTAGAACATCCTCAGCATTGTCCGGCAGATGTTAAAGGACCTCAGTCTCCTTAGGAAATAGAGACAGCTCTGACCCTTCTTGTAGACAGCCTCAGTGTTCTTTGACCAGTCCAGTTTATTGTCAATTCGTATCCCCAGGTATTTGTAATCCTCCACCATGTCCACACTGACCCCCTGGATGGAAACAGGGGTCACCGGTACCTTAGCTCTCCTCAGGTCTACCACCAACTCCGTAGTCTTTTTCACATTAAGCTGCAGATAATTCTGCTCACACCATGTAACAAAGTTTCCTACCGTAGCCCTGTACTCAGCGTCATCTCCTTTGCTGATGCATCCAACTATGGCAGAGTCATCAGAAAACTTCTGAAGATGACAAGACTCTGTGCAGTAGTTGAAGTCCGAGGTGTAAACGGTGAAGAGAAAGGGAGACAAGACAGTCCCCTGTGGAGCCCCAGTGCTGCTGATCACTTTGTCAGACACACAGTGTTGCAAGCACACATACTGTGGTCTGCCAGTCAGGTAATCAAGAATCCATGATACCAGGGAAGCATTCACCTGCATCACTGTCAGCTTCTCCCCCAGCAGAGCAGGGCGGATGGTGTTGAACGCACTGGAGAAGTCAAAAAACATGACCCTCACAGTGTTCGCTGGCTTGTCCAGGTGGGCGTAGACATGGTTCAGCAGGTAGACGATGGCATCCTCAACTCCTAGTCGGGGCTGGTAGGCGAACTGGAGGGGATCGAAGTGTGGCCTGACCATAGGCCGGAGCAGCTCCAGAACTAGTCTCTCCAGGGTCTTCATGATGTGGGAGGTCAATGCCACCGGTCTGTAGTCATTGAGGCTGCTGGGGCGCGGCGTCTTCGGCACAGGGACGAGGCAGGACGTCTTCCACAGTACAGGAACCCTCCAGAGCCTCAGGCTCATGTTGAATACATGGCGAAGTGCTCCACATAGCTGAGGGGCACAGGCTTTGAGCACCCTGGTACTGACACCATCCGGTCCTGCAGCCTTGCTTGGGTTGAGACACTTCAGCTGTCTTCTCACCTGTTCAGCCGTGAAGCTCACCGTGGTGGTTTCGTGTGGGGGAGGGGTATAGTCATGAGAGCAGGGTGGGGGACTGTGAGGAGGGGTAGGAGGGGTAGGAGGGGAGAGTGGAAAACGTGTTGGTTGGGGGTCGACAACAGTTGGCTCATGTGGGGGATGGGCAGGGGTCACAATGTCAAATCTGTCAAAGAACATGTTAAGTTCATTGGCCCTGTCCACACTGCCTTCAGCTCCTCTGTTGCTAGTTTGCCGAAACCCAGTGATGGTCCTCATCCCCTCGAGACCTCTCTCATGTTGTTCTGCTGGAGTTTCCACTCAAGCTTCCTCCTGTACCTGTCTTTAGCCTCCCTGATCCTGGCTTTCAGATCCCTCTGTATTGCCCTCAGCTCTTCCCTATTTCCATCTCTAAACGCCCTCTTTTTAGCGTTCAGGATATCCTTTGTCACCCGTGGCTTGTTATTTGAATAACAAAGGACCATTCTTGTCGGAACAGTGAAGTCCATACAGAAGTTAATGTCATCAGTGATGCATTCTGTGAGCCCATCAATATCCTCTCCATGTGGCTCACAGAGTGCCTGCCAGTCTGTCACCTCAAAACAACCCTGGAGCGCCTCATAAGCCTCCTCCAACCATTTTCTCACTGTCCTCGAGGTTGCAGGTTTACTCTTCACCAGAGGCACGTAGCAGGGTTTTAGACGCACCAGATTGTGATCTGACCTTCCCAGTGGGGGGAGGGGAGAGGAGCCATATGCATCCTTAACGTTAGCGTACATCAAATCCAGAGTCCTCTCCCCTCTGGTTGTACAGCTCACATACTGCGTGAAGTTGGGCAGTGTTCTAGCCATGGTAACCTGGTTGAAGTCACCCAAGATGGTAATGAGGGCACTCGGGTGTTGGGTTTGTAATTTGGCTATGACAGTGTAAATGATGTTACATGCCGACGTCGGGTTGGCAGAGGGAGGGATGTACACAACAACCACAATTGCATGCGAGATTTCCCTTGGCAAATAATATGGCTGGAGTCCAACAGCAAAAAGTTCAATATCCGGGCTACAGACACGTTCCTTGATCGTAATATGCCCAGGATTGCACCATCTGTTATTTACCAGAACTGCCAGACCCCCTCCTTTGCACTTACCGCTCTCAGTGCAATTCCGGTCAGCTCGAACGGTCTGGAAGCCAACTATGGAAACGCTTTGATCGGGTATGTCCTCGTGCAACCACGTCTCAGTGAAGCACATGACACTGCTCTCCCGAAATGTTCTCTGACTCCATCAAAGTTTTTGCTGACAATGTAATGGCCCAGATTTCATTCTGGTAATGATAATTGAAGTATCAGCAGTCGTAAACATTTTTCCATTAAACTGACCTTAATTTCCTCAATGCCCAATCTACAGGTCTTGATGGTGTTGCCACTCAACACATGTGAAGATCCCAAGCTCATACCTCACCACTCAACATCATCCCTAAATGTTTCCTCTTCTGTAAAGCTGTTCCTTTTCCTCTCAGCTGTTCTTTCAAGCTTTTTAATATCATTCTACATGAATGAATTGTCTGAAAATTCCTGTGCGTAGCACAATGGAATTCAATTATTCTCCACAGGGTGGCCATTACTGGACATAATGATGCTGTTCAGTTAAAAGTCACCAGCTCAAGGGAAAGAGCTCAGAGCTACACTGAAAAGTTCAGGGAAGTGTTAAAAGAACTGAGAAAGAAAAGTGCAAAGTTCAAAGTAAATTCGTTATCAAAGTACACGTATGTCCCCGTATGCTACTCTGAGATTCATTTTCTTGCAGATATTCTCAGTCGAACAAAGAAAAAACAATTGAATCAATGGAAGACAACACACTGACAAAGACAGACAAACAACCAATGTGCAAAAGGAGGCAACGCAAGCAAGCAAATAAATAAACAAATAAATAAAACCGAGGACGGATTATAGAGTCCTCTCTGCATCCAATCCCCGAATGCGGACTAGCTCACGGACCTCTGGTTTCCTCCTCCTATAGTCAATAGTCTACTCTTCGGTTTTGCTGACGTTGAGTGAGAGATTGCTCTTGTGGCATCATTCAACCCGATTTTTAATCTCTCTCCTCCAGTATATACTGATTTGTCACCACCTTTGATTTGGCCAACAATGGTGATGTTGTCACAGGTATAAAGTGAGTAGAGCAGGCAGTTAAGCACATGGCTATGTGTTGCCAATCTATACAAGTTGGAATGGAGACTGATGGTAACTCACACAGAACTGGAACAGGCCACTGTGCTGGCATGAAACAGGGAGGAGGATGAATTGATGACAGTGAAATTGTGGTAGTGGCAGAGAACAATAAATTGGTTTATTATTGTCACATGTACAAAGGAACAAAGTGATAAGCTAGTATTCATGCTGTTCATACAGATCAATTCATTACAACGGTGCATTGAGGAGAACAAGGTACATATGGAGTGCAGAATAAAGTATAACAGCTACAGGGAAAGTGCAGTGCATGTAGACAATAAGGTGCAAGGTTATAGTGAGGTAAATTGTGAAGTTAAGAGTCCAACTTATCATTCTGGGGACCATTTAAATGGGAAAGAAGCTGCGCTTGAGCTTGGCAGTACATGGCTTTTGCATCTTCTGCCTGATGGGAGGGAGAGAAGAGAAATGTCCAGGATGGGTAGGGTCTTAGATTTGGTGGCTGCTTGACTAACCCAGCAAGAAGCACAGGCAGAGTCTGTGGAGGGGAGGGTGATTGCTGAGCTCTTTCCATAACTCTCTGTAGTTCCTTGTAGTCACAGGCAGAGCTGTTGCCATACCAATCTGTAATGCATATGGATATGATTATGCATTGATAAAAATTCATGCAGGTCAAAGGAGTTTTGCCAAATTTCTTTAGACTGCTGAGGAAGTAGAGACACTGGTGAAGTTTCTTGGCCATACCATCAACATGGTTGGACGAGGACAAGGTATCAGTTGAAGGAAGACATAGGAGCAGAATAAAGTCACTTGGCCATTGAGTCTACTGTCATCCAGTTATAGCTGATTTATTTTCTCTCTTAACCCCATTCTCCTGCCTTTTCCCCACAACCTTTAACACTCTTACAAAACAAGAACATATCAATCTCCGCTTTAAATATACTTAATGTTCAGCTTCCACAGCCATCTGTGGCAATAGATTCCATAGATCCATTACCTTCTGGCTAAAGAAATTCCTTCTCATCCCTGTTGTAAAGGGATGTCCTGCTATGCTGGGGTTGTGCCCTCTGGTCCTAAACTCTCCCACTATTGGAAACATTCTTCTCACGTCCACTCTATGAAAGTCCTTCAGTAATTGGTATGTTTCAATGAGATTCTCCCTCATTCTTCTAAACCATAAACAGTGAGTCCTGGGTCAATACCGAAGATTGATGGCCGGAGCCCCAAGACAACGAATCTCTGCAAGTCCGCTGGGGAAGTCAAAGGCCCAGTGTCTGCGAATCCATGAGTCCATTAGAGACTGGTAGGTGAAGAAGGCCTGTCTTGTGGTTAGAGGCCTATGTATGTCCACTTATTTTGAACAGGGCTTATTTTGCTGTTGTTGCTTTGCCACTTGGTATTTTGGGCTTTGTACTGTTCTGTGTTGTTCTACCAAGTATGATGGGCATGCTAGGTTGGCGCTGGAATGTGTGGTGATTTTTGTGGCCCATCACACATACCATCTCTGCCACATTATCATCTCCTATCAGAGACAATTTATGTGGAGATACTCCTGTACCCAGCTGCACTTTATATACATATAATCTAACTATGTATATAAGCTAACTTATGTCTTTATATTTATTATCTTTATTTTGATATTCCTTATCCTGTGTTTTCTGGTGCTCTATTGGATCTGGAGCAACTCCTTTACACTTGTGTGCCAGAAATGAAATGAAACAATCTTGAATCCCTGGGTGTGTTGGTTGTTAATGCAAACAATAAAGTTCACTGTATACTTTGATGTACATGTGCTATATAAATCAGAGTCTGATTCTGAATCTTATGGGCTTATGGTTCACACAAAATGATATCAACAAACACAATTTAAAAATCAAAAATCAAATACAAAGAACAGTTTTTAAAATGACTGAAATTCTAACAGCTGCAGTGCATGTACCGTTGCTTAACTTTGAGTGCTCCCAAAGAAAGAATCTCTTGCATTTCGTGTGAGCACAAGTTTGCCTTATTCCAAATATGATTAATCTTAAGACAAACATTGAATGTTGTTAGGGAGATCTACTCTGCCTCACAAGGTCATAGAGGCGCAGGCAGAGGGAATTCTGATTCACGTTTACTGCTGTTAATCAATTCCAACAGGAAACTTCCTTTGCCGTGAGCAATCACTCTGTTGGACAAACTAATGGAACGCCTTGACAAACTGTGTCCAAAGAGCACCATTATCCACTATTTAAAGGTTAGTTTCCTTCACAGGAAAACACCTGAAAGGAAGAATCATCTTGAAAAAGAACCTGAAGCAAAGTGGCACAATAACTCAGCAAATGATTCTGCCTGTTATGTTTAGACTCTAGATACTAAATTGATTTTAATTAATGGACAGATAATTATGGACAGGTGTCTCAACTATCCTATAATCTCCAGATATGAAAATTATGGAACATAGATGTTGTGTCGTACTCTTAACCTAGTCCACAATCAGTCTAATGCTTCTCTCCTTAATAACCCTCCTTTTTTCTTATCCATGTGCCTATCCAAATATGAAAATGAGTACAGCATAGTATAGAACAGGAGTTCTGCCGATGCTGGAAATTCAAGCAACACACATCAAAGTTGCTGGTGAACGCAGCAGGCCAGGCAGCATCTCTAGGAAGAGGTACAGTCGACGTTTCAGACCAAGACCCTTCGTCAGGACTAACTGAAGGAAGAGTTAGTAAGAGATTTGAAAGTGGGAGGGGGAGGGGGAGATCCAAAATGATAGGAGAAGACAGAAAGCAGGATCTCCTAGTGGCCACACATTTTAATTCCACGTCCCATTCCCATTCTGACATGTCTATCCACAGCCTCCTCTACTGTAAAGATGAAGCCACACTCAGGTTGGAGGAACAACACCTTATATTCCATCTGGGTAGCCTCCAACCTGATGGCATGAACATTGACTTCTCTAACTTCCGCTAATGCCCCAACTCCCCCTCGTACCCCATCCATTATTTATTTTTATACACACATTCTTTCTCTCACTCTCCTTTTTCTCCGTCTGTCCCTCTGACTATACCCCTTGCCCATCCTCTGGTTCCCCGCCCCCCCTTGTCTTTCTCCCCGGACCTCCTGTCCCATGATCCTCTCATATCCCCTTTGCCAATCACTTGTCCAGCTCTTGGCTCCATCCCTCCCCCTCCTGTCTTCTCCTATCATTTTGGATCTCCCCCTCCCCCTCCCACTTTCAAATCTCTTACTAACTCTTCCTTCAGTTAGTCCTGACGAAGGGTCTTGCCGTGAAACATCGATTGTACCTCTTCCTAGAGATGCTGCCTGGCCTGCTGCGTTCACCAGCAACTTTGATGTGTGTTGCACAGCATAGTATAGGTCCTTCAACCCAAAATGTTGTGCTCACCTTTTAAAAGATAAATACTAACTTAAAGATCAACCTAACACTTCAACCATTGCCATAGCACTCCATTTTTTATTTCATCCATGTGCTTATCTAAGAATCTCTAAAATGTCTCTAATGTATCTGTCACATTCCACGGACTCACCAATCACTATGTATAAAACCTACTTTTGACATCCCGCTGTACTTTCTTCTAATCACTTTAAAATGATGTCCCCTTTGTATCAGCCATTTCCACTCCTGGAAAAAGTCTCTCGCTGTTCTCTCGATCTGTGCCTCTTATCATCTTGTACAAATCTATCCTGTCACTTCTCCTTCACTCCTAGCTTACTCAACGTTTCCTCATAAGACATGCTCTCTAAACCAGGCAGCAATCTAGTAAATCTCCTCTGCACCCTCTCTAAAGCTTACACATTCTTCCTATAATGAGGCTGAGTACAGGGCTACGGTAGGAAACTTTGTTACATGGTGTGAGCAGAATTATCTGCAGCTTAATGTGAAAAAGACTAAGGAGCTGGTGGTAGACCTGAGGAGAGCTAAGGTACCGGTGACCCCTGTTTCTATCCAGGGGGTCAGTGTGGTCATGGTGGAGCATTACAAATACCTGGGGATACGAATTGACAATAAACTGACTGGTCAAAAAGAACACTGAGGCTGTCTACAAGAAGGGTCAGAGCTGTCTCTATTTCCTGAGGAGATGAGGTCCTTTAACATCTGTCGGACGATGCTGAGGATGTTCTACAAGTCCGTGGTGGCCAGTGCTATTATGTTTGCTGTTGTGTGCTGGGGCAGCAGGCTGAGGGTATCAGACACCAACAGAATTAACAAACTCTTTCGTAAGGCCAGTGATGTTGTGGGGATGGAACTGGACTCTCTCACGGTGGTGTCTGAAAAGAGGATGCTGTCTAAGTTGCATGCCATCTTGGTCAATGTCTCCCATCCATTACATAATGTACTGGGTGGGCACAGGAGTACATTCAGCCAGAGACTCATTCCACCGAGATGCAGCACAGATTGTCATAGGAAGTCATTCCTGCCTGTGGCCATCAAACTTTACAACTCCTCCCTTGGAGGGTCAGACACCCTGAACCAATAGGCTGGTCCTGGACTTATTTCATAATTTCCTGGCATAATTTACATATTACTATTTAACTATTTATGGTTCTATTACTATTTATTATTTATGGTGCAACTGTAACGAAAACCAATTTCCCCCAGGATCAATAAAGTATGACTATGACTATGACTATAATGAGGTAACCGGAACTGAACACAATATTCCAAGTGTGGTCTAACCAAAGTTTTATAGAGCTATAACATTACCTTACAGTTCTTGTACTCAGTCCCGAGTAATAAAGGACATCACACCGTATGCCTTCTTAACAACCCTATCAACTTCCATGGCAACTTTGCGGGATCTATGAACTGGAACTTAAAGGCACTTTAAAATTATGCACTCTAGTATTCGCGATTTCCACCCTGCAATACAGTCTCTGGCTATCCACCCTGTCAATGCCATCTATCATTGCGAGAGGATGAGAATATAAAAGCAAGAATGTAATGTTGACACTTTATAAGGCACTGGTGAGGCCTCACTTGGAGTATTGTGAGCAGATTTGAGCCCATTATCTTAGGAGGGACGTGCTGACATAGGAGAGGGTTCAGAAGAGGTTCACAAGATTGATTCTGAGAATGAAAAGGTTACCATATGAGGAGCATTTGACGGCTCTGAGCCTGTACTGACTGGAATTCAGAAGAATGAGGGGGGATCTCATCGAATGTTGAAAGGCCACAATAGAATGGAGGTGAAGAGAATGTTTCCTATGGTGGGGGAGACTAGGAGCAGACAGCACAGCCTTAGAAAGGATGAGGAGGAATTTCTTTAGCCAGAGAGTGGTGAATCTATGGAATTCGCTGCCACAGGTGGCTGTGGAGGTCAAGTCACCGTATATATTTAATGCAGAGGTTTACAGATTCTTGATCAGTCAGGGCATACCATTTTTGAACTATTTTCAAAACCTTTGATTTGCTGTTAAAGTACAGATGTTGGCTAACAACATATTTCACTATATGATAAGTTTTTTTTTCCTTTTTTCTTTCTTTACCAAACAGCTTCGATCTTGGTAGTGGGCTTAGATTCTTTTTTTTTGTATAATAAATGATCATATTTCAATATTACGATTTAATTTAATTTACTTGAATATAGAGTAATGAGATCGCAAGTGTGATTTAAATATAATGTATTTGGTATTATTTTATCTTTTTTTTAACTTATATATCTTCTGTATTCTATGTAGAAATTAATAAAAAACATTGAAAAAGAAAAGAAACTCAGGGCATGAAGGGTTATGAGGAAAAGGCAGGAGACTGGGGTTGAGAGGGAAATGGATCAGCCATGGTGAAATGGTGGAGCAAATTTGATGATCCAAATGGCTTAATTTTACTCCTATATCTTATGGTCTTAAACCTCTGTGAAGTCACCTCTCATCCTCCTTCACTCCAAAGAGAAAAACAGGCGCTCACTCAAACTTTCCTCATAAGCCAATATATCACATCATGTTATAACAGAAAGATTTACTCCTGCAAACACACACCATTTGTAATAAAATAAAGAAAGATAATGTGCAGAAGGAATCAAAGTGATAAACGAGAACCTTGTGACCCTTTAAAGTTCCAAATTTTCATATGAAAAATACAAAAACAACATATTAACAAAACAAAGGAAGTAAATCCAAAGTAATTGCACTTTATTGCTGCCAAACCAATTGCACAGCTAGACAAAGTGATGAACATACCAACTATCAACAGACATTAAAAAATAGACAGATAGAAAAAGGCCAGCTGGTCTATCAAGTTTGTCCCATTCAAAGTGTTGTAAAAACAAACATGATATTCAATGTTTCCCATCCACAATTAGCCAAATAATTTCATGAAAGGCATACACCCAAACAACATGCACTTAAGAGGTTGTTAGATAGACTCTTGAACATGCAACGAATGGATGGATTTGGGTCATGTACACACAGAAGTGAATGACTTTCATTTGACATTGGATTTGGTGCAGATATTGTGGGCTGAAGGACCTGATCTTGTGCTGCACTGTTCTGTTTTATGTAAAATCTATCATTCTAAGCAAGAAAAAGAGAACTTATGAAAGTTCCGATTCATAATGTGCTTAGAAACAAATTTCAGGAGAAAACAATGACCATCATCTAGATTACATTTTATCTATCTCTGAATGCAATCTCTTCCAACTTTTCCTCTCTATCTTAGTCTGTGGAAGTAAAGGCAAATTTTGGACCTAGTCAGGAAATTTCTAAATGGCAAAATGAAAACCAAACGTTTCAGGAATGAAGTCAGGAATACATTTACATGGGTGGCAGGGTAGTGTAATGCTTTATAGCATTTATACAGGTTAGCATTAGTAAGTTTTGGGCATGGTATGTTGGTACTTGAAACATGGTGATACTAGTGGGCTGCCCTGAGAACAATCTCACCGTGTAGGTCGTTGACATAAATGACGCATTTCACTGTATGCTTCAATGTTCCAATGTACCATACTATACAAAAGTCTTAGCAACATATACAGTGCTGATAAAAAGTATTCACCCTACCCCCCAAAAGTTTTCATGTTTTACTGTTTCACATTGAATCACAGTGGATTTAATTTAGCTTTTTTGGGCCAATGATCGACAGAAGAATTCTTCCTTGTTAAAGTGAAAACAGATCTCTACAAAGTGATCTAATTTAATTACAAATATAAAACACAAAATAATTGATTCACAAGTATTCAAATCAGTATTTCGTCAATGCACCTTTGGCAGCAATTATAGCCTTGAGTCTGTGTGGATAGGTCTCTATCAGCTTTGCACATCTGGTCACTACAATTTTTCCCCATTCTTCTTTACCAATACTGCTCAAGCTCTGTCAGATTGCATGGGATCATGAGTGAACAGCCCTTTGCAAGTCCAGCCACAAATTCTCAATTGGATTGAGGTCTGGACTCTGACTTGACCATTTCAGGATATTAACCTGGCTGTTTTTAAGCCATTCCTGTGTAGCTTTGGCTTTATGCTTGGAAAACAAGTCTCCTCTGAAGTTGCAGTTCTCTTGTAGACTGCATCAAGTTTTCCTCCAGGATTTCCCTATATTTTGCGTATTCATTTCACCTTCTACCTTCACAAGCCTTCCAAGCCTATTGCAGTGAACCACTTATGTTTTTGATGATGTGCGGTGTTTGGTTTATGCCAAACATAGCATTTAATCTGATGGCCAAAAAGCTTAATTTTGGTTTCATCAGATCTTCCAGCTGATTTCAGAATCTTCCACATGCCTGCTTGCAAACTCTAGCTGAGATTTCATCTGAGTTTTTTTTCCAACAGTGGCTTTCTCTTTGTCACTGGTGAAGCGCCCGGGCAACAGTTGTATACACGGTCTCTCCCATCTCAGCAACTGAAACTTGTAACTCCTTCAGAGTTGTCATAGGTCTCTTGGTGGCCTTCTTCACTAGTCCCCTTCTTGGACAGTCACTCAGTTTTCAAGGATGACCTGTTCAAGGCAGATTTACAGCTGTGCCATATTCTTTCCATTTCTTGATAATTAACTTAACTGTACTCCAAGGGATTTTCAGTGACTTGGAAATTTTCTTGTGTCTATCTCCTGACTTGTGCTTTTCAATAGCCTTTTTGTGGAGTTGCTTGGAGTGTTCTTTTGTCTTCATGGTGTAGATTTTGTCCAGCAGTTGGACTTTCCTGACACAGGTGTAGATTTACTATAATCAACTGAAACACCTTGACTGCACACGTCTCCAAAACTGATCTCCTTTTCACCAATTACATGACTTCTAAAACAAATTGGTTGCAGGAGTGATGATTTATTGTGTCATTTTAAAGGAGCAGGGGTGAACACGTATACAATCAATTATTGGTGCCCACATTTCCAAGGATCTCATCTGGTCCGTGAACTCTTCCATCCTGATCAAAAAGGTGCAACAGCGCCCTTATTTCCTGCGGAGTATCAAGAAAGCTCACCTCTATCCCAGGATACTGATGGACTTTTACCGCTGTACCGTTGAGAGCATTCTCACCAACTGCATCTCAGTGTGGTATGGCAATTGTCCTGAATCAGACCGCAAAGCACTCCAGCATGTGGTGAAAACTGTCCAGCGGATTATCGGCACCCAATTACCCACCATTGAGAACATCTACTATAAAGCTGCCTGGGGAGGGCGAAAAGCATTATCACCCTCACCATGGACTTTTTACTCTCCTCCCATCTGGTAGGCGCTACAGGAGCCTCCGCTCACGCACCAATATGTACCAAGACTTCTGGCTGCTCACCCTCCCCCCTGAGAATGCAATGGACATGATTCGAGACATCTCTGCTCCTGGCACCAGGGAGGCATCATACCATCTGGGTGTCTCTATCACTCCCAGAGAACCTCGTCTCTGTTTGTCAGACTAAAGAATCTCCTTTCAACACTGCAGTCCTCTACACCTCGCTGCTCTTCTGAGCCACAGCACCATACTCAGTGCCAGAGACCCAGTCACTGTAGCTGACCCCGGTAGATCGTCTGCCTCAACAGTATCTAAAGTTATATACTTATTATTGAGGGGAACGGCTCCAGGTGTACTCTGCACTGGCTGTGCATTTCCCCTTTGCCTCCTGCAACCTAGGGGTGGCTACCTGCCTGTAGCTCCCATCTATCACTTCCTTAATCTCCTGTATGAGCCATAGGTCACAGAGTTACAGCTCCAATTCCTTAATACATTCTCTCAGGATCTGTAGCTTGGTACACTTGGTGCAGACATATTTATCCCACATGCAGTACAAAATACTGCCCCTGGAGCCTTTATCACTATACTACGCACTTATAGATGTGGAATGAACAAGTAAGAACACAGAGAGCGTAACTTACAAGACAATCTACCTCACCCAAGCCTGATGAGCCAAAGCTAGTCTAACCATTGCACACTCCAAATGGATGGCCACTCCAAGAACGGCCGCTCCGTTTGCATAAGCGTTACTTGGATTCGCCCTTTCTAATGAATCCTGCTTGCTGATTGGTCTCTCCTCATACCAGAAAAAAATGGCTGCAAAACTCTGCTTTTGAAATCTTGATCGTCACCGTGATTAAAAAGTAGCTATTTTCATGCTCACCTGGTGTAGATCGTCCAACTCAGAGAAAACTGGCTTGAAGTTCTGCTTTTTAAATCTTAAATGCAGATCTGACTGCAATATAGCTCTTTTTATGCAATGCCGCTTGCCCATTGGTCGCTCATCAAATCAGAAAAACTTCCGCAAAACTCTGCTTTTAAAATCTCGATTGCTGTCCTGACTTTTTAGCTCTTTTCACAGAATCCTGGTGTGGATCATCCAATTCAAAATATTACTGTAGACTTGGAGAAATGCAAGGACATGGAACTAGTTTACTGCTCAGGTTTGTTCTTACAGAATAACGGAATAAATTTGAGAAATTAAATGGTGACTCCCGTGTTCACACACTCACAAGTGCTTAAATAAGCTGCAAGTTCCCAAATGTATGTTCATCTTACCTCAACTTGCTTGCATTTCCCTGATACAGTTTAATGCCGTCATTATGAAGAAACGATTCTGGATAAAGTCACTGACAAAGTAATTTCTTGATCCTGTCCGCAGCTTTTAACACTTGATTATAGAAGTAGAACACTACAGTCTCTTTGGCCCACAATGTTGTGCCAAGCTTTTAGTTTGGTGCAATACATAGAAATTACTATAAATTACAATGAGAATATATATAAAAATTAGTGCAAAAAGAGAACAAAATACTGAGGTAATGGTGGTGGGTTCATGGACTGTTCAGAAATCTGATGGCAGAGGTGTTAGAAGCTGTTCCTAAAATGTTGGGTGTGCGTTATCAGACTCTTGTACCTGCTTCTTGATGATAGCAACAGGAAGAGGACTTGTAGGGTCCTTAAACAATGATGGATACAGTTTTCTTGAGACACTGTTTATCGAAGATACCTTTGGCAGTGGGGAGGCTAGTGCCCATGACGGAACTGGCTGCATTTACAACCCTCTACTACTGAAATCCTCATCCACTCCTCTTTTAGTGCCACAGAAACAGGCCTTTCAACCCATCTCGTCAAGGCGGAAGACATGGAGACATGTAAACAGGTAATTTTAATGTTCTTCTGCTTGGTCATGCACATCCACTCATTGTAAGATCAAGGTGATCCAAAATTAGTGTCTGCATCATATCTCACATTCAGATCCAATCACTCTTCGCTTCTTAATTACTGACTTATGTGAGCTTCTAGTCAAACAAACCACTGATTTTAAAATAGTGCAAGGGGGTTTTGTCTTTTATGTTACTGTGTAGGCTAACTAAAATGGCTTCTTTGTTATGTTATACTTAGGAATGCTTCTTTGTTATGTTAAATGCTGAGAAAGTCCTTCCCGCGAGCAGTTTGTTTTGTATTATCTATTGATATGAGGACGAATGAACCAATTGGGATAGTTGTTAAAGGTTTTGGTGTATTTGAAGATATTGTACGTGCGAGGTTTTGGGGCAGAAGGGGGGAGAGAAAGACAGAGGATGGACCAGGTACTGTGAATCCACCAACGGGGTCAGACCCCGAGGAGGGCGCTCGGCGAGGAGAGGAGACGGAGACGGACTCGTGTGGAGCATCTGGTCGACCACCATTGTTGGTCCCAGGCAGCCGGTCGAGGTGGTCCGAAGGGTCGCAGGGTGAGGAAGGAGGGTCCTGAGCTCCAACTGTTTGTGCACGAAGAGATTGAACTTTGATAAGTGTGGCACCTTTTATTTTCCTTTTATATTTTATTCTCTATTAATTATATACTTCCAGTAATATCTATAAACTGTTAATCATTTAATTGTATCTGGTGTATTGTCTGTTATTTGGGCGGGGTGGGGTACATCACACAGCATCCACACAAACTAATTACCCAGTTTGGCGGGGCCGAGGGCTGTTTCCCTAGACGACAGCGAGCCGAGCGACCCTGAGGGTGGCCAGGGGGGCTACAATAGTTAATTGTGTTGAAATCTATCCACGCTGTCATGCTTTTGTACTGTGAGTAAAACCTTCCAAGATATTTGCACTTCACTAACTGTGGTCTGTTGTCATTCCTGAACCCAATGGCTCCACTCATAGCAGTATAAACAGCAAAATACCTATGTTCTAGCCTTTCCTTGCTAAACACCTGCCTCAGAACTTCTGCATTCCTGCCTAAATGCAGTTCATTGACCAAGCTTTGACCACACCACCAGGTTCAGTTATAGTTATTACCCTACAACCATCAAACTCCTGAACTAGCGTGGATAACGTTACTTAACTCAACACTGAACTGATTCCACAACCTACAGACTCACTTTCAGGAACTCTTTACAACTCGTTCTCAGTATTATTTATTATTTATTTGCATTTTTTGTTTTCTTTTGCACATTGGTTGTTTGTCAGTCTGTTGTATTTCTTTATTTTCCAGGAAATACTGACAGGAAAATGAATCTCAAGGTGGTAACGTGCAGTGCCTTGTAAACGTATTCAGCCCCCAACCCTTTGCTCACATAAATGAGTATTGCAACCAGGAACTTTGATCAATTTAACTGAGAATTTTTATTTGTAAATTGAATGCTCCTTTTTTTCCCCCATAGTAGAGCCCAAAAAAAACAGTGAAAATCGTAAAGCATGAAAAATTCAAAATTCAAAAACTGGAATGTCAGCAGTTCAAAAGCATTCATCTCCCTATGCACAGTACTTTGTTGAATAACCTCTCGCAGCTATTAAGCAGTCTTTTTGAATGTGTCTATTAGCTTTGCACAATGTGATGGAGCAAGATTTGTTCATTCCTCTTTGTAAAATTGCTCAAGCTGTGTCAGGTTAAATGGGGAGTGGCAGTGGACAGAAATCTTGAAGTTTTGCCAGAGATGTTCAATTGGGTTAAGGTCTGGGTTCTGACTGGGTCACTCAAGGACATCAATGTTCTTCATCTGAAGCCAGTCCATGGTTGCTCTGGCAGTGTGCTTTGCGCTGTTCTCCTGTTAAAAGATAACTTCCTCTCCAGTTTAAACTTGTTAGCAGCTTTTTTATTCAGGATCTCTTTGTATTTAGCAGCATTCATCTTCCCATCAATCCTGACCAGATTTCCAGTCCCTGCTGCTGAAAAGCACCCCCATAGCATGATGCTTCCTCCTCCCTACTTTACAGTGGGGATGGTGTTACCTGGCAGATGCGCAGTATTAAATGTAGTGTCAAGACCAGAAACTTCCACTTAAGTCTCATCTGACCACAAAACCTTCTTCCATAGCTTCACAGTATCTCCTAAGTAACGCTTTGCAATGGCTTTATGGGCGAGGATATGTTTTTTTTTCAGGCAGGGCTTCTTCCTTGCCACCCTTTTTGAGCAAGGCCCTAGAAATTGTGGAGCCATTAACTTCATCTCCAGTTGCAACCACTGGCTTCTGCAGTTCACTCAGAGTAACTGTTGGTGCCACAGTAGCCTCTCTTACAGGTGTAACTAAGTTTAGAGAGGGTGGCCTGACTTAGGCACCATGGCTATGGTTTCATATTTTTTCCACTTTTCACAATGGACTGCATTGAGCTCTAAGGTATGTTCAGTGCCTTTGAGATGATCTTATACCCTTCCCCAGATTTGTGCTTCTCTATTATCATTTCCCTGACTTGTCTTGAATGCTCTCTTGTCTTTTTTTTGGTTTGGTCTGTTGAAAATCTACCATACTGTTGGGCCTTGCAGAGGGAGGGAGTATTTATTCTTATGAATTCATTGAAAATAGGTGATTGTGCAATTTTACACATCAACAAATTATGTGAATGGTAAGGTAGTATATTGTACCTGAGGAAAGGTAGCATCATAATTACAAAGGGAATGAATACTTTTTCGGCTTCACAATTTTGGTTTTTAATTTTTAGTAAGTTATTCACATGTTTTGGAATTTATCTTTTGATTTGACATGATGTACAATGTTAAACATAGAAACATAGAAAATCTACAGCACAACACAGGCCCTCCGGCCCACAATGTTGTGCCGACCATGTAACCTACTCTTGCTGCCTAGAATTTCCCTATGGTGTAGCCCTCTATTTTTCTAAGCATATACCTACCTGAGTCTCTTAAAAGACCCTATTGTATCCGCCACTAACAACTTTGCTGGCAGTGCATTCCGCACACCCACCACTCTCTGAAAAACTTACTTTTGATATCCCCCTTGTACCTACTTCCAAACACCTTAAAACTATGCCCCCTTGTGTTAGCCATTTCAGCCCTGGGAAAAAGCCTCTGGGTATCCACATAATCAATGTCTCTGATCGTCTTACACATCCTTATCAGACCACCTCTCATCCTCGGTCGCTCCAAGGAGAAAAGGCCAAGTTCACTCAACCTTTTCTCATAAGGCATGCTCTCTAATCCAGGCAACATCCTTGTAAATCTCCTCTGCACACTCTCTATAGTATCCACACCCTTCCTGCAGAGAGGTGGCCAAAATGAACACGGTATTCCAAGTGGGGTCTAACTTAGGTGTGATATAGCTGTAACATTACCTTACAGTTCTTAATCTCAGTCCCACCGTTGATGAAGGCCAACACACCATACACCTTCTGAACAATACTGTCGACCTGCACAGCAACTTTGAGTGTCCTATGGACACGGAACTCAAGACCTCGTTGATCCTCCACACTGCCAAGAGTCTTAGCATTAATTTTATATTCTGTCTTCAAATTTGACCTACCGAAATGAACCACCATGCTTATCTGGGTTGAACTTCATCTACCACTTCTCAGCCCAGTTCTGCATCCTATTGATATCCCACTGTAACCTCTGACAACCCTCTAGACTATCCACAGAACCCCCAACTTTTGTGGTATCAGCAAACTTATTAACCCACCCTTCTATTTCCTCATCGAGGTAATTTATAAAAATCACAAAGGGGTCGCGGAATAGATACCTGCGGAACTCCACTGGAAACTGTCCTCCATGCAGAATAATAACCATCTATAACCATCCTTTGCCTTCTGTAGTCAAACCAATTCTGGATCCACAAAGCAAGGTCTCCTTGGATCCCATGCCTCATTACTTTCTGAATGATCCTCGCATGGGGAACCTTATCAACTGCTTTACTGAAATCCATATACAGTACACTACATCCACAGCTCTACCTTCATCAATGTGTTTTGTTACTTCCTCAAAGAATTCAATCAGGTTCGTAAGGCATGACCTGCCCTTGACAAAGCCATGCTGTCTATCCCTAATCAGATTATGTCTCTCCAAATGCTCATAAATCCTGCCTCTCAAGATCTTCTCCAACAACTTGCCCACCACTGAAGTAAGACTCACTGTTTTGTAGATTAACTCAAAATATCCAACTTCAATATATTTTTAATTTAGAAAACGAGACAGTGAAATGTGAAAATTGTTGTTGGGTCTGAATACTTTTTCAAGGCACTGTATATGTACTTAGACAAGTAATTTATGTTGACTTTGGCTTTTTTTAAGTTTCAGGCCTCCTTCTCTTGATGTGGACAACACAAATTTTTGTTTGATGATTATCACAAAAGACACATTTCTGTGGAAGCAGAGGTTGGTTATACCAACTTCACTTCTGAACCCTGTCAAGCATTGATTGAGGCAATATATTGTTCTAAGGGTCAAATGTCCTCTAGGATAAATACATCTAACATCTTATACGGACTAAATTTGTTTGAATGTTACTCATTCTTCCTGATTTATAAATTTCAAATAATTCAGCAATACGTGCACTGGAATCTTTTCATCCTTTTAAATATTTCATTTCTCTGCAGTAGAGACCAAGCTCCCAAAATTTGTAAGCACAAGAGATTGTTCAGAAGCTGGAAATCTTGAGCAATGTATACAAATTGCTGGAGGAACTCAGAAAGTCAGGACTGGAAAGGAAGGGGATGGAAGCCAGAGTAAGATGCTGGGAAGAGAGGAAGGAGTACAAGCTGGCCAGTGACAGCAGAACACAGGTGAGGGAGAAGGTGGCTACCTTTCCAGTTTTGACGAAAGGTCTTTGCCTGAAACATTGACTGTTTATCCCCCTCCATAGATGCTGCTTGACCTGCTGAGTTTCTCCAGCTTGTTGTGTTTGGTGATATTTACACCTAGGAATTTGAAGCTCATAACCACCTCCACCTCAGCATTTTCAGTTTACAACCCTGGTTGTGGAACATTTCATGCACCTTCATATTCAGGATGCCATTGAATTCAACAGTTTTAATTATGATCCTGGCATGGTATAAGCCTCCTAATACTGCCCGGTCTCACACAGTTAAATATACGCCTTACCCCTGAACATCCAGATCATATTATAATTTACTCTCTGAAATCCTCAGGCTATCATCAAATTTATGGATAGTTTTTACACCTTCTAAGTCACTAATATATACCACAAAATATAAAATCCCATACCAATTCCAGGGAGAAACCCACAGTAAGTGTCGCCATCTAGAACCATTATGTCTATGTATTCTCCAGAATTTTTGTTATTACTTCACGATTTTTTTTCCTTTTAATGTATGATTAAAAGGCACGCAGAAAGCCCTGGAATGCTCCCAATATCAATTAAAATGAGCCTTTCCTTATTTCTTTTCCCTACAGTCTTTGTATTGTGAATAGCTAGAAGGAAATGTCAACACAGTACATAATTTGGCAAACTCAAAGTTGATAAATTACCTTCTTTCGTATTCAAATTATTGCATTTTAAATTTTAAACAGTCTTAAGTATTTCAATTTGTTAGACTTCAGTGATGGAGGTAGTGAGTGGGAAGGTGGAAAGAGGGAGCAGGGAAGTGTAATCGAGGAAGGGAATAGTGGTGTGCTGATTATATCTCCAGATGAATTAATGCAAATTATTTCCTCTTCGTTATATTTGGACAAAATGAACTGCAGAAAAAAAAAATGACTGATGGAATCTTATGTAAGTGTAACATTGACAGTAATTGTTTGATTTTGCGTGTTTGAGAGCCAGGAATAATATTGTTAAATTCTAATGAGGAACACCAGTAAACCAGTGACTGTGAATAAGGTTCAGGACACATGTTGTATTTGTAAAGCATCAGCAGTGTTCTCAAGCTGCTTACATTTTATGGATAATCGTAAAATGTTAATACAGTAACAATTATAGAATGTGATTTAACTCAAATCTTTCTTTATCTTGTGAAAGTGGTGAATTACAGTAGCAGAATGAGAATAAGGTTTATTATCACTTACATACATTCAGTGACCACTTTATTTGATATATTCTGTACCTAAAGTCAGGTAATAGGGAGTACTCCGGTGGCTGTGCCCCTTAACAACAGGTACTCCTGTTTGAGTACTGTTGGGGGGGACAGCTTACCCGGGGGAAGCGACAGTGGCCGTGCCTCCGGCACAGAGTCTGGCCCTGTAGCTCAGAAGGGTAGGGCAAGGAAGAGGAGGGCAGTTGTGATAGGGGACTCGATAGTAAGGGGGTCAGATAGGCAATTCTGTGGACGCAGTCCAGAGACCCGGATGGTAGTTTGCCTCCCTGGTGCCAGGGTCCAGGATATTTCTGATCATGTCCAAGATATC
Organism: Mobula birostris; assembly: GCF_030028105.1. Lineage (NCBI taxonomy): Eukaryota > Metazoa > Chordata > Chondrichthyes > Myliobatiformes > Myliobatidae > Mobula > Mobula birostris. Next base: position 12,269,650 of record NC_092386.1, read on the forward strand.
CTGAAGTGGGAGGGTGAGGAGCCAGAGGTCGTGGTACATATAGGTACCAATGACATAGGTAGGAAAAGGGATGAGGTCCTGAAAGGAGAATATACAGAGCTAGGAAGGGAGTTGAGAAAAAGGACCGCAAAGGTAGTAATCTCGGGATTACTGCCTGTGCCACGTGACAGTGAGAGTAGGAATGCGATGAGGTGGAGGATAAATGCGTGGCTGAGGGATTGGAGCAGGGGGCAGGGATTCAAGTTTTTGGATCATTGGGACCTCTTTTGGCGCAGGCGTGACCTGTACAAAAAGGACGGGTTGCACTTGAATCCTAGGGGGACCAATATCCTGGCAGGGAGATTAGCGGGGGCTACTGGAGTGACTTTAAACTAGAATGGTTGGGGGGTGGAAATCAAATTAAAGAGGCTAGGCGTGAGGAGGTTAGTTCACAACAGGGGGATGGGAACCAATGCAGAGAGACAGAGCGGTGTAAAGTGAGGGTAGAAGCAAAAAGTACTATGGAGAAAAGTAAAAGTGGCAGGCCGACAAATCCAGGGCAAGCATTAAAAAGGGCCACTTTTCAGCATAATTGTATAAGGGCTAAGAGAGTTGTAAAAGAGCGCCTGAAGGCTTTGTGTGTCAATGCAAGGAGCATTCGTAATAAGGTGGATGAATTGAAAGTGCAGATTGTTATTAATGATTACGATATAGTTGGGATCACAGAGACATGGCTCCAGGGTGACCAGGGATGAGAGCTCAACGTTCAGGGATATTCAATATTCAGGAGGGATAGACATGAAGGAAGGGGAGGTGGGGTGGCGTTGCTGGTTAAAGAAGAGATTAACGCAATAGAAAGGAAGGACATAAGCCGGGAAGATGTAGAATCGATATGGGTAGAGCTGCGTAACACTAAGGGGCAGAAGACGCTGGTGGGAGTTGTGTACAGGCCACCTAACAGTAGTAGTGAGGTCGGAGATGGTATTAAACAGGAAATTAGAAATGTGTGCAATAAAGGAACAGCAGTTATAATGGGTGACTTCAATCTACATGTAGATTGGGTGAACCAAATTGGTAAAGGTGCTGAGGAAGAGGATTTCTTGGAATGTATGCGGGATGGTTTTTTGAACCAACATGTCGAGGAACCAACTAGAGAGCAGGCTATTCTGGACTGGGTTTTGAGCAATGAGGAAGGGTTAATTAGCAAACTTGTCGTGAGAGGCCCCTTGGGAAAGAGTGACCATAATATGGTGGAATTCTTCATTAAGGTGGAGAGTGACAGAGTTAATTCAGAAACAAAGGTTCTGAACTTAAAGAGGGGTAACTTTGAAGGTATGAGACGTGAATTAGCTAAGATAGACTGGCAAATAACACTTAAAGGATTGACGGTGGATATGCAATGGCAAGCATTTAAAGGTTGCATGGATGAACTACAACAACTGTTCATCCCAGTTTGGCAAAAGAATAAATCAAGGAAGGTAGTGCACCCGTGGCTGACAAGAGAAATTAGGGATAGTATCAATTCCAAAGAAGAAGCATACAAATTAGCCAGAGAAAGTGGCTCACCTGAGGACTGGGAGAAATTCAGAGTTCAGCAGAGGAGGACAAAGGGCTTAATTAGGAAGGGGAAAAAAGATTATGAGAGAAAACTGGCAGGGAACATAAAAATGGACTGTAAACGCTTTTATAGATATGTAAAAAGGAAAAGACTGGTAAAGACAAATGTAGGTCCCCTGCAGAGAGAAACAGGTGAATTGATTATGGGGAGCAAGGACATGGCAGATCAATTGAATAATTACTTTGGTTCTGTCTTCACTAAGGAGGACATAAATAATCTTCCAGAAATAGTAGGGGACAGAGGGTCCAGTGAGATGGAGGAACTGAGCGAAATACATGTTAGTAGGGAAGTGGTGTTAGGTAAATTGAAGGGATTGAAGGCAGATAAATCCCCAGGGCCAGATGGTCTGCATCCCAGAGTGCTTAAGGAAGTAGCCCAAGAAATAGTGGATGCATTAGTGATAATTTTTCAAAACTCGTTAGATTCTGGACTAGTTCCTGAGGATTGGAGGGTGGCTAATGTAACTCCACTTTTTAAAAAAGGAGGGAGAGAGAAACCGGGGAATTATAGATCAGTTAGCCTAACGTCGGTGGTGGGGAAACTGCTGGAGTCAGTTATCCAGGATGTGATAACAGCACATTTGGAAAGCGGTGAAATGATCGGACAAAGTCATCATGGATTTGTGAAAGGAAAATCATGTCTGACGAATCTCATAGAATTTTTTGAGGATGTAACTAGTAGAGTGGATAGGGGAGAACCAGTGGATGTGGTATATTTGGATTTTCAGAAGGCTTTTGACAAGGTCCCACACAGGAGATTAGTGTGCAAACTTAAAGCACACGGTATTGGGGGTAAGGTATTGGTGTGGGTGGAGAGTTGGTTAGCAGACAGGAAGCAAAGAGTGGGAATAAACGGGACCTTTTCAGAATGGCAGGCGGTGACTAGTGGGGTACCGCAAGGCTCAGTGCTGGGACCCCAGTTGTTTACAATATATATTAATGACTTGGATGAGGGAATTAAATGCAGCATCTCCAAGTTTGCGGATGACACGAAGCTGGGTGGCAGTGTTAGCTGTGAGGAGGATGCTAAGAGGATGCAGGATGACTTGGATAGGTTGGGTGAGTGGGCAAATTCATGGCAGATGCAATTTAATGTGGATAAATGTGAAGTTATCCACTTTGGTGGCAAAAATAGGAAAACAGATTATTATCTGAATGGTGGCCGATTAGGAAAAGGGGAGGTGCAACGAGACCTGGGTGTCATTATACACCAGTCATTGAAAGTGGGCATGCAGGTACAGCAGTCGGTGAAAAAGGTGAATGGTATGCTGGCATTTATAGCGAGAAGATTCGACTACAGGAGCAGGGAGGTACTACTGCAGTTGTACAAGGCCTTGGTGAGACCACACCTGGAGTATTGTGTGCAGTTTTGGTCCCCTAATCTGAGGAAAGACATCCTTGCCATAGAGGGAGTACAAAGAAGGTTCATCAGATTGATTCCTGGGATGGCAGGACTTTCATATGAAGAAAGACTGGATGAACTGGGCTTGTACTCGTTGGAATTTAGAAGATTGAGGGGGGATCTGATTGAAACGTATAAGATCCTAAAGGGATTGGACAGGCTAGATGCAGGAAGATTGTTCCCGATGTTGGGGAAGTCCAGAACGAGGGGCCACAGTTTGAGGATAGAGGTGAAGCCTTTTAGGACCGAGATTAGGAAAAACTTCTTCACACAGAGAGTGGTGAATCTGTGGAATTCTCTGCCACAGGAAACAGTTGAGGCCAGTTCATTGGCTATATCTAAGAGGGAGTTAGATATGGCCCTTGTGGCTACGGGGGTCAGGGGGTATGGAGGGAAGGCTGGGGCGGGGTTCTGAGTTGGATGATCAGCCATGATCATAATAAATGGCGGTGCAGGCTCGAAGGGCCGAATGGCCTACTCCTGCACCTATTTTCTATGTTTCTATGTTTCTAATAAAAGGCCACAGAGTGCATGTTCAAGGATTTCTGCTGCTGTAACACGTCCACTTAAAGATTCCATGTGTTGTGCGTTCAGAGATGTTCTTCTCATACAACTGTTGTAATGCATGGCTATTTGTGTTTGCGTCATCTTCCTGACAGCTTGAACCAGTCTGGCTATTCTCCTCTCATCTCTCTCATTAAAAAACAAGAGAAAATCTAAAGATGCTGGAAATCAAAGCAGCACATGCAAAATGCTGGAGGAACTCAGCAGACCAGACAGCAGCTATGGAAAAGAGTAAACAGTCGAATTTTCTGGCTGAGACCCTTCATCACGACCAGAGAAAAAAGATGAGAAGTCAGAGTAATAAGGTAGAGGGAGGGGAGGATGAAATTCAAGGTGATAGGTGAAACTGGGACGGGGGAAGGCTGAAGTAAAGAGCTGGGAAGTCGATTGATGAAAAAGATGAAGGACTGGATAGGAAAGGACAGAAGGCCACAGAAGAAAGAAAAGGAGGTGGAACACCAGGGGGAGGTGACGGACAGGTAAGGAGATAGGGAAATAGGAATGGGTAGCCTCCAACCTGATGGTATAAACATTTGATTTCTCAAACTTCCAGTAATGGCACCCCTGACTTCACCATTCCCCATTCCCATTTCCCTCTGGTGCTCCTCCTCCTTCCCTTCCTTCCATGGCCATCCACTACGCCATTCTTCATCCTTGAGTTTATTCCATCACATTCTTGCTTTAATAGAGTCAGCGTGTCATAAAGCATTACAGCATAGAAAAGGGCCCTACAGCCTGTCTAGTCTGTGCCGTGCCCATCTAGTCTGAAACATATTATAAATAACATATTTCTTATGTTGCTGTCTACAAGACTGAAGTTCATGAAGTTCAAGACTGGATCAGGGGCTGGATCATACTGGCACAGAGCGCTGACTGCAAGTGCCACACACTGCATCTGGATGCAGAAAGCCAAGCCCACAGAGGCATGAACTGAACTCACTCAGGGCCTCATACAATCAATGGAGAATCGTTTATCAGTCTTAACAATATTAATCAGTTGAAGACTGAAACATACCCTTAAATAAAGTAAAAGGGAAGGAGAGTACAAGAGAGATTACTGAACTCTATATAATAAACATAAAGTAACAAGTTTAGAAGGGGCTAAGAAGTTTTGTTGGGTAGTGCAAGTCGTTAGGCCAGGAGTGTCTGTTCTGGGCTGTACCTCTAAATCAGGGGTTCCCAACCCTTTTTATGCCATGGACCCCTATCCTTGCTTTAAATAAATAAATGAAATTTAAGTTCAGGCAAGACAAAATTGAAAGGAGGGTGGTCAATAAAGTACTGAAGGTGTCATATTTGAATGCATGCAGAATACAAAATAAGATAAATGGCCTTATGATCATTTATATTTCAAAATAGCAAGACTAGTTTATGAAATATCTCCATGTAAACTGGAGCCCTGCCTTTCTCCTCCCTCTCTCATTCCAGCAGTTCTCTGCATCGGGGATTTGCCACCACTCCAGTTCTGTGGGTTCTGAGGTAACATTGAATGAGCTAGAGAAGCAGCTACAGTGGGGAAAGCAGATGTGCTAAAGCAACACTCACAGCACGCTGTGAAGAAGGTCTTCTTCCATTGATGCAGCCCGACCTGCTGAGTTCCTCCAGTGTGCTGTGAGTGTTGCTTTGATCCCAGCATCTGCAGATTATTTTGTGTTTAAGATGTGCTAAAGGTTGGGTGAATGGGTATATTGGGAGGGTGGATACTCCTTCTGCCATTTAGGTTAGGGACTTTAATAAGGATTTTGAGTTGCTGAAGTTCCCATACTGATCGCTGTAGCACACTACAGCTTACTGATGGCCAAACGTAGAATGGTTCATTGATCCTGACTCTCTGTTTTCTGTTAGATACCCATTTCCAAATTCTGCCAATATATTATCCCAACCTCATGTATCTTACTAAGATTAGCTTTATTTGTCACATGTACATTGAAACATACAGCAAAATATGTCGTTTTGCATCAAATCAAATCGGCAAGGACTGTGCTAGGGGGCAGCCCACAAGTTCCGGTGCCAACATAGTATGCCCACAACTTACTAACTCTAACCATATGCCATTGGACTGTGGGAGGAAAGTGGAGCACCTGGAGGAATCCGACGTGGTCAAGGGGAGAATGTACAAACTCCTTACAGATAGCACGGGAATCAAAACCCAACAAGTGATCATTGGTGCTGTAAAGTGATTGCACCAACAACTATGCTACCTTGCCACACTTCATTTTATTGTTTTCAGAAACCTTTCATCTTGCATCTTCTTAAATACCTTCTTCAAATTCAAATATACTACATCTATTGATGACCCTTTATCAACCCTGTTTATGACATCCTATAAGAACTGTAACAAATCTATCAAACATACATTATTTTCCAAAACTTTTGTGTACTCTACTTGATTGCATTTTAACTTTCTAAATGCCCTGTGATTACTTCCTTAATAATGGATTCTGGCATTTTCCTCCGGCAGAAAAAACTGCAAACAGTTGTAAACTCAGCCATCATGGGTACTAAACTCCCCGCCATTGAAGACATTTTCAATAGGTGATACCTCAAGAAGGAGATGCCCATCATGAAGGATCCCCAACATCCAGGATACGCCCACTTAGGACCATCAATAATAAGGTACAGGAGCCTAAAGTCACACACTCGATGTTTTAGAAACAGCTTCTTACCCCCTGCCATCAGATTTCTGAGCAGTCCATGAACCCATGAACAATACCTCACTATTTGTGCTCTCTTTTCAATACTGTGCAAAAGTCTTAAGCACACATATATAGCCAGGGTGCCTAAGACTTTTGCACAGTACTGTATTTGTCAACATGGAGCAAATCTGGCAGAAGCAAAGGATGTTGGGAATGGTGAGGGCAGTGCGCCGCAGGAGGGATGTGGAACAGGTGATGGAGAAGGAGTGCCAAATCAGGTGGGGAGTGGCACGGATGCAGACACATCCAGTTTTGAGACACTAGGCAAGGTCATTTGAATCCAAACGATTGGTTTATTCATCATTACAGAATATCTCTCTGGTGCTTCCTGCTTCCTCCCCCCCACTTCCCGTTTTCCCAACCGTGATTCCCCTCTCCCTGCTTCCTTCCCACTCTCAGTCCACAACAGAGATCCATATCAGAATCAGGTTTATCATCACTCACATATTGTATGTCAAGAATTTTTTTGTGGCAGCAGTACAGTGCAATATATAACATTCCTACAGTACTGTGCAAAAATCTTAGGCACCCCAGCTATATATGTGCTCAAGACATTTGCACAGTACTGTATATAATATATATATTTCTTATTGTAACTTACAGTAAATTTTATGTGTTTCACTGTACTACTGCTGCTGCAAGACAACAAAATTCAAGACACATGTCAGTGATAATAAACCTGACCTGACCCCCAACAAAAATGGTCAGTCGCTTCTTGGTTCTTGTCTTTCTCCTTTCTGGAATACCCTCTCTTCATCTTCTTCCCCCCAGTCCTATTACCCACAATGAAATCAGTGTGGCACAGATCCAGCTAAAGCTTTAAACTGGCACAGGATTTCAGATTTAACTCTCCAATGGAAATGCTGAGGAATCTCAGCAAACCAAGCCTGAACACTCAATGAGTTGGAATCTTGTACAAACACAGATTATCCTGGATTTGCAGCTTTTAAACTAAAAGAGCGGTTCGGAACTGCCAATAAATACTGTATTCTCCCCTTTTTCTCCAATTAAGTTCCCTTTGTTTTGTCATGAAAATTCCGGAATAGCTTTAGAGATATAGCACAGTAAACAACAACGATCCTGCACCACCCAGATTACACCCATATGACCAATTATTAACCCATACGTCTTCAGAATCTGGGAGAAAACTGCAGTACCCGCAGAAAACACACATGGAAACAGGGAGCGGTGGAATTGGACCGGATATAAGGTGCTGTAATAGCATTACGCTAACCGCAATGCAACTGCGTCACTCTGGATTATTTTATAACAAAACACAGAATGTGCTGGAGGAACTCATACAGTCAGGCAGCATCTGTGGATGGAGATACACAGTCGATGTTTCAAGCTGAGACCCTTCATCAGGACTGGAGAGGAAGGGGGAAGAAGTCAGAATAAAAAGGTGAGGGGAGGGGAGGAAGAAATGCAAGGTGGCAGGTGATGGGTGAGCTACGAGAAAAGGTCTCTCTGAACTCCCATCAAAGAGAAGATTTAAACTTCTTCAGTGTAGGCTTTGCAGTGGAGCAGTAAATCATAGACACAAGAGGTACTGCAGCTGCTGGAAATCTAGAGCAATACACATAATGTGCTGGAGGAGCTCAGGAGATCACACAGCATCTATGGATTTTATAATTATCTCTTATATGTGACTTTTGATAGCTCATTCAATTTATCATTTTACAGATAATGACAAATGTCAATAAATGTTTCATTTGTGATAACCATTATGCTTAAATGCACAGCTACAATAGTTCAGAATCAGACTTAATATCATTGACATGTGAAGTGAAATTTGTTGCTTTGTGGCAACACATAAAATACATAAATAACTACAGTAGTGCAAAAAAGGAATAATGAGGCAGTGTTCATAGACTATTCATAAATCTGATGGAGAAGGGGAAGAAGCTGTTCCTGAATCATTGAGTGTGGGTGATCAGGCTCCTGTACCTCCTGCCTGATGGTAGCAACAAGAAGAGGGTATGTCTTTGGTGGGGTTCTGGAAAGCAATCAGGAATGATATTATCTCTTCAACTTGCAACATGTAGATCATCAAGGTTTGGTTTGCACATGACAAGGGAATCACAACACTTCAATCTTATTCAGTCACAAAAACTGACCTAAAATTTGGCAGAGTCTATAAAACACTCAACGACTTAAGTGCAATTTTAAAAGGTCTCTGTAGCCAGTTGATCATACATACAACTGGGTAATTCCTTGCTAGTGAAGCCTGGTGATCACAACGTTACTAGTAATTAAGTTTCACAATACATATTTTATATATACATTCACTTCATTCATTGTATTTTTCTGAAGAGACTATGCTGTACCTAGAACACAGCACTGGTAATAAAGGTTGTTTATCAAATTTAAGACAGAAGTTTATAACATAAAGCAGTGTTGCAGAACTTAAAAAAGTAATAATCACTCAAATACCTTCAACTTCTTTCAACAGATTCTTTCTGTCTTTAAAAATAGTCTAGAATTTGCCAATATCTTAAAAGTTCCTCAGTAAACCTAAAGTGAATTACAACAAAAGATTGCATTTTAAAAGCAGCTACTCTCGTAACATATTTAAACATAGCAGTCCATTTGGATATACCCCAGCAAATGGCTGATGAGTTCATCTGTGTTGATATCCATATTTCAGGGAGGCATGTTTACCAGAACTTCCCTGCATGCAAAAATATTGAAGTATGCATGCATTACTAAATGACAATAAAAGAGGACCGTGTGTCCTCATAATCTATTATCTACGTCCACTTGCATTTGATGTACAGTCATAGACATGAGATTTCACCTTTGACAATGAAGCACTGCATTAAATTGTCAGCTTAATTAAATAGGAATTCTTAAACTTAGAGGGGTGAGGGTTACCATCAGAACTATTATGCAAATCCTACTTAAATATGTTGTAACCTTGACATGGAGTACGATCTGTTTGGGAATATCACTTGAGGATGATCTGAAAGGTCTGCTAGAAGATTCTGCAGATGCTGGAAATCCAGAATAATCCACAAAATGCCATAGGAACTCATAGGTTCGCCAGCATCTATAGATGGGGATAAACTGGCTTGAGGAGAAAAGATGGTCGAGGAGAATGGTTGAGTGTTTCATATCCAGCAAACCATCTGGAAAATGAATTTCGTTCTTCAGAATTTCTGTTGTTCATATACCTCAAACAGGGTGGGAAAGGTAAAGGGCTGGAGAGGAAGGAATCTGATAGGAGAGCAGAGTGGACCATGGGAGAAAGAAAGGAGGAGGGGACCCCGAGGAAGACGATAGGGAGGTGAGAAGAGGCAAGAGGCCAGAGCGAGGAATACAAGAGGGGAGGGGAAGGATTTTTTTTACCAGAAGGAGAAATTGATATTCATGCCATCACATTGGATTTCAGGCAGAATACAAGGTGTTGCTCCTCCACCATGAGGGTGGACTCATCTTGGCAAAAGAGAAGGCCATGGATCGTCATCTTGGAATGGAAATGGGAATCAGAATTAAAATGTTTGGCCACCAGGAACTCCTGGACTTGGCATAGAAATGTCTACTGCACTAATAGTGTGAGTGAGTATGGTCAGTGAGTGATTATTGGTGGCATCTAGTAGTTCGGCACAGCAGTGGTAGAGTTTAGGAAGCAAATACAATCCATTGATACAGGAGGAACTGCAGCTAAAAATCTAGAGCAATACACACAATGTGCTGGAGTAACTCAGCAGGTCAGGCAGCATCTATGGATGGGAATAAACAGTCAACATTTCAGGCTGAGATCCCTCATCAGGACTTGATAAGGCAAAGAAGTCTGAATAAGAAGGTAGGGGCAGGGGAGGAAAAAGACAAGGTGGCAGGTGATAGGTGAAATGAGGAGAGGGTGAGGGGATGAAGAAAAGAGCAGGGAAGATGATTGGTGGAAGGGATAAAGGGCTGGAGAAGGGGGAATCTGATAGGAGAGGACAGAAGACCATAGGAGAAAGAGAAGTGGGGGAGCACCAGTGGGAGGTGATTGGTAGGTAAGAAGAAAAGGTGTGAGAGGGAAACAAGAATGGGGAATGGTGACCCGGGGGGGGGGGGGAGGGGAGGAGGAGGAGGCAACTACCAGAAGTTTGAGAAATAGATATTCATGTCATTAGGTTGGAGACTACCCAGATGGAATATATGGTGTTGCTCCTCCAACCTGAGTGTGGCCTCATAATGGCAATAGAGGAGGCCATGGACTGACATGTTACAATGGGAATGGGAAGTAGAATTGAAGGGAATCGAATCCAAGGGATTCCGCTTTTTCTGGCAGACAGAGCAAAGGTGCTCAACAACGCGGTCTCCCAATCTATTTCCGGTCTCACTGATACACTGGAGGCCACACTGGGAGCACTGGATACAGTAGGTGGCTCAAAAGAGTCGCAGGTGAAGTGTTGTGTCACATGGAAGGACTGTTTGGGGCCATGAATGGCACAGAGGGAGGAGGTGTGGCACTTGTTCAATTTGCAAAGTGCCAGGAGGGGATCAGTGGGGAGGGATAAATGGACAAAGGAGTCGTGAAGGGAGGGATCCCTGTGGAAAGTGGGAAGTGGAGGGAGAGGGAAAGATGTGGGTGGTGGGATCCCGTTGGAGATGGCGGAATTTATGAAGAATTATGCACAGGACTCGGAGGCTATTGGGGGTGGTAGGTGAGGACAAGGGGAACGGAGCGGGAGGACAGACTGAGAGCAGATAAGCACAAAATGGAAGAGATGTGGGTGAGAGCAGCATTGATGGTAGAGGAAAGGAAGCCCCTTTCTTTGAAGAAGGAGGACATCTCAGTTGTTCTGGATTGAAAAGCCTCATCTTGAGAACAGATGCAGTGGAAAAGGAGGAATTGAGAAAAGAGAATAGCATTTTACAAGTGACAGGGTGGGAGGAGGTATAGTCACAATACAATCCACTCCCTTTGGTTGACCATACAAACATGAAGTGAAAGGAATAAGTGACTGGGAGTACAACATTTGGAAGAATAGGAAACAATTGTTTGCATTTTCATTGATGTTTGTTTTCTCTAACTTCCAAAATATTTCTTGTTCCTCCTCCTACTTGTCTTCTGTAGCTATCCTTACATAAAGTGTGAAATTTTGCCTGTTGTAGGATAAAGGAGTCATATTTTGTTCCATCATTTTCCTCTTGTGAAATAATTCTTTCTGGAATAAGGAACCTATACCCACGCCTGTAAAAGGCAAGGCTTGCATTTGCACTACGCGAATTTGAAACCACATCATATCTCAAGTTACTACAGTCAATTAGGTACTTTTCAAGCATTTCCTGTTTTAATGTAGACACAAGAAATGTTGCACTGCTAAAGGCTATGGTGATAGTGGAAAACTAGCAGCAAGGAATGGCAAATAAGTGGAATAAACAGAGAACACGGCCAAGTTAAAGACAACGGTGAATTTTATGTCACATGTACATCGAAACGTACAGTGAATTACATCATTTTACATCAATGACCAACAGGGTCTAATGATGTGCTGGGGGCAGCCCACAAACGTCGCCATGCTTCTGGTGCTAACAGAGTATGCCCACAACTCACTAACCCTTATTATCTCATAAATCTTTGGAATGTTGGGAGAAAACCTTAGCACCTCCAGGAAACCCACATGTTCACAGGGAAAACGTACAAACTCCTTAGAGATAGTGGTGGGAACTTCTCCTGGGTTGCTGGTGCTACAAAGTGTTATGCTAACCACTTAATTTACCAAGTGGTACTTTGGCACTTGGAAAATTAGATTATTATTTATTATTGTGACATGTAGTGTGCAGTGGAAAAACTTGTCCTGCATACTGTGCCTACAGATCAATTCTTTACAACAGCAGGTCAGGCAGCATCTGTGGAAAGGAAAAGTCGACATTTTTGGCTGAGACACTTCATCAGGACGTAGTGGTCTGAGAAGCCTCTTTGTGTGTGGGACAACTCCATAACATGCTTACAGCAACTAGGTTAATAATAATCAGGAAATTATTATTAAAATATTATTGTTTATTGTTGTCAGATGTACCAAGGTACAGTGAAAAGTTTGTCTTTCATGCTGTTAATAAAGATCAACTTATTACAACAGTGCATTGAGATCATACAAGAGAAAACAGTAACAGAATGCAGAATAAAGTATTACAGTACAGAAAAAGTGCAGTACAGGCAGATGGGATTAGTTAGATTGGCCTAATGGTCATCACAGTCATCATGGACCGAAGGTCTTCTTCATGTGCTGTACAATTCTATGTGTTTACTTTAAAAGTACTTCATCGACTGTCACACTTCGGGATATTATGTGGCTTCAGATGGTGCTGCATAAATGAGATATATTGTGAGATTAGTCCTTGAGCCTGTCATCATGCTTTCAGTCACCTGTATCTATTGCTCCATCTTCCAAACTTATCTCAACCCTTGGGAAAATACCCGCTATATTTTGTCAATATGTGAAAATTAGGCCTATGAAATATATTAATTCCTGATTTATTTGGACAATTCAGAATCAGCATCAGGTTTATTATTCCTGAGATATATCATTAAGTTTGTTGTTTTATGGCAGCAGTACAGTCCAATATCTAAAATACATTGCAAATCACAATAAGAAATATACAATATATATAAATTAAATAAATAGTGCAAAAAGAGAGCAAAAATAGTGAGGTAGTGTTCATGTGTTCATGGACCATTCAGAAATCTGATGGCAGAGGGGAAGAAGCTGTTTCTAAAATGTTGGGTGTGTGTCTTCAGGCTCCTGTACCTCCTCCCTGAAGGTAGCAATGAGAAGAGGGCACGTCCTGGGTGACGAGGGTCCTCAATGATGGACGCCATTTTCTTGAGGCACTGCCTTTTGAAGGTGCCCTTGATGGCAGGGAATGTTGGTGCCGATGGAGCTGGCTGATTATACAACCCTCTTCAGCTTTTTCCGATCCTGTGCAGGGGCCCCTCCATACCAGACGGTGATGCAACCAGTTAAAATGATACATCTGTAGATATATGCTGGAAATATTTGCAGAAATTTCCAGTTATTCTTCTATTTCTTTCTGACTTGCCCGCTACTGATTCACTGTCCACCTTTGTAGTTACAGTCCTTGTGAGTCAAATGAGCAATTTGACTCACAGCTCATCTGGCTGTACTTTATGTTCAGTACTGAATCACACGTATATGGTCTGGGGTGGGATAGGACGGGACCAAATGGTGAATTGAGAACAGATGGCTCTGAAATAAGGATTTGCATATGGCCTTTAAGGAAGCAGTCTGGTTCAATCCCAGAGGGGTTACTGAACATAAGCCTTACTGTATAGTAATCCCTAGCTCACTTTCAGTTCTATGACATAAAGGATCTTAAATCATACCATGGAAAATGAGCACGAGGTAAGCCATTGGACAAAATGCTTGTAATTACGATCAAAGGCTTATGAAAAGAAGAAAGAATAAACTGCAATAATTTTGAATCTTGACTGAGGACTGAAAGAACTAATGTTGGCCTGGGTTGTGCAGTCGGTTCACTGCGCTTGCAAGTGGAGTGTTGAGGCACTGAATTGGAAGGGAGTGCAGTATTTCTGCATGTGCGCCATGATGGACCCCTTATCTAAGAAAGGATGTGCTGACATTGGAGAGGGTTCAAAGGAGGTTCATGAGAATGATCCTGAGGATGAAAGGGTTAATGTATGAGAAGTGTTTGATGGCTCTGAGCCTGTGCACACTAGAGTTTAGAAGAATGGAGGGGGGGGCGGGAAGAGAAGGGGATCTCATTAAAACCTACCAGATATTGAAAGGCCTTGATAGAGTGGATGTGGAGAGGATGTTTCCTATGATGGGGTCTCCAGGAACAGAAGGCACAGCCTCAGAATCAAAGGATGCCCCTTTAGAACTGAGGTGAGCAGGAATTTCTGAGACCAGAGGGTGGTGAATCTGTGGAATTCCTTGTCAAAGATGGCTATGGAGGCCAAGTCACTAGATATACTTAAAGTGGAGGCTGATAGGTTCTTAACGGCATTGAAGATTACAGGTTGAAGGCAAGAGAATAGGGTTGATAAATCAGCCCTTATGGAACGGTGGAGCAGACTCGATGGGCTAAATGGCCAATGCCTTAACGAACGTGCTGTGGACAGAGGAATCCATGCTGCTGGGCGTTCCCAGCACTACCCTCAGGAACTGCATCTGACAATTAGTGGGGATCCAAGACCCTATCACCTTCAATGGAGATCTTTGGATGACACAACAGGAGGCAAATTATATTTAAATATTAAAGATTAGTTTAATTTGTAATATGTACCTTGTGTCAACAACTAACAGTCCAAGAGAATGTGCTGAGGAGTGACTGCCAGTGTCATCGTGCTTCCGGTGCCAACATAGTATGCCCATTACTTATCATCCCTAATCCATACGCCTTTGGAATGTGGAAGGAAACCAAAGCAACCAGAGAAAACCCACATGGTCGCAGAGAGAACGGCCAAACTTCTTACATGCCGTGGTGGGAATTGAACCCCAGTCTTATAGCTGTCACTGTAAAGTGTTCTGCTAACAATTACACTACCGTAGCATCATGCATGCAGAAAAGTAAAATGTACATTTTTGTTGGTGGTATCTGGTGAAGCTGCAGCAATTGCTGGAAAGCAGGGGGACACTGTAGCAGCTCTACAGGCAATTTGCAATACGGTTATACTTGTTTTATACCATTCAGTATCATAAATTCCTCTCTCCATACATGGTCAGTAGATGACAAAGTTAGTTACAGAGACATACTGTATAGTCAGTGTGAAGGGTGGCCTGGTAGTGTAGCGACGAGCGTAACACTATTACAGCACCAGCGATCGGTGTTCAATTCCTGCCACTGTCCGTAAAGAATATGTACACTCTCCCCATGATCAAGTGGGTTTCTTCCCACATTTCAAAGACATACAGGTTAGTAAGGGCATGGTACCTTGGCGCCAGCAGCATGCTGACACTTTCAGGCTGACCCCACACATCCTCGGACTGCGTTGGTCATTGACACAAATGATACATTTCACTCATGTTTCAATATTTTGATGCATATGTGATAAATACTGCTGATTTTATAATGACATACAGCATAGACACAAAGCCCTTCAATCAAATGTGTTCATCCCAGTTTACATATTTACCCTAATCTCCCTTTAATTCACCTCACATCCCCATAATCCTATGAGAATGAACAACTAATAAATTATTAATAAGCAAATAAAACACGCACTGAAAATGCAAGTAATCAAATAAATTTAGAATTCTAGGATAAAACAGTTATTTTAATAAAGCAGAAAATAGCCTACTATCAACGGTCATTAAGTGGTAGTTATAACAAAAATACTGGCAGAACACCGAGATTTTTCAATGCAATCCTGTGACTTGGCTGTTCTTCAAAAACTAGTTCATTTTTCTCAGAATTATTCAAGGTCTTCTCACTCAGTTACCCCAGAGAATGTCCAGGCTCCATGATCTGTTGCAAAAGCTGTTGTAGAGTCATAGTCACAGCGTACCCTTAGCCTTCTGAGGAAGTAGAGGCGCTACTGTGCTTTCTTGATCATGGTACCTATATGGTCAGACAGGACAAGCTATTGGCCATATTTACACCTAGGAACTTGAAGCTCTCCACCATTTTCACTTCAGCAATATTGTTTCAAACAGAAGCACTTCAGTTCTAGAAGAGAAATTGTACATCCACCTACCAAAATGCACCATCCCCTAACCTACCACCACCCCATCCTTACCCCTTCCCACATACTCTACCTCATAACTTGACTTCGACAGGCCCCTGAACAGCTGAAAAATAAGTGAAATAATGTTCACGGATTAGTCATTGTCCATTCGGAAATCTGATAGCTGTTCCTAAAATATTGAGTGTGTGTCTTCAGGTTCCTGTACCTCCTCTCGGATGGCAGCTATGAGAAGAGGGCATGTCCTGGTGATTAAGGCCTTTAATGATGGATGTCACCTGTTTAATGCTGGGGAGGCTAATGCCCATAATGGAGCTGGCTGAGTTTGTGACCCTCTACAGCTTCTTCTTATCCTGTTCAATGGCCCACCACATCAGATGGTGGTGCAACCAATTGGAATGCCCTCCATGATAACACTGTAGAAATTTCACTCCTGTATGCCTCCTTCGCCAAGTAATTTGGATTTGACCTCAAGTCACATACCATGCTAGCAAGCAACCTTTAGATAGATATTGCTAGTGTGGTGCAGAGCTAAGTCCATCTTCTCACTGGCCTTTCTGCAGACTGGCTATCTCTTGTGATGCTATCCTGCTTGGTTAGTGTCATGTCAGATGTTCCCTGCATTGGCATTGGAATCAGAGAAAGAACTGGAATTTGTGTTCTTCAGCCACGCAGCTCAAGTTGGAAGTTTTATTTAAAAAATATGGAAACAACTAAAATCAAAGAGAGAAACAGAGTCTTTTTTTTAAGAATGGAAATCAAAGAAAAAAAATTGGAGGATGAAAGGTTATTTGTTTAATACAATGTTTAATAATCCTACAGTCGATACGTGGAAGGAGATAAGCAGAGACCACAAGACCATAATTATTCAGAAAAACTGGGATGAGCATTTATGTCCTTTGCAGAACCTTCCTATTAACTACTTTTAAAATTAAATATGTGAGCAGCCACATCGGTTTCTCATTGAATTCAATGGATTCAGTTTGACTTTCAAACACTGCCCATGAGCACCTCACTAAGTGCTTCATAGCTTTATTTACTGCCAGATACATTTATATGTCAGAATTTAAAAGCCAAGTTCTAAATGACAGCACCTAAAATTGCTTCACATCTTTTCTTCATACAGTAGGACTCCAAATCCAAATCATCTTATCAAAGACTCCTGAACTTTAACATATGCTGCATAGCACTTCAGGATAATAGGGCTGTTTTCCACTAACAATTTTGGTGTAGCCTTATAAAATAATATTCAATGCTTATGGAAAAAATGTTTATGGGGAGAAGGCAGGAGGATGAGGTTGAGAGAGCTAATAAATTAGCCATGACGGAATAGGGGAAGAGACTTGATGGGCCAAATGGCCTAATTCTGCTCCAGTGTCTGGTGGTCTTACGGTCTTATCCACTTTAAACTATCAAAGAAAAAGGTTTAATATTTCAGCAATATGAAACAGAGTCCATCTGGCGCTCTCATGCCCAACAGTGAAAAAAAAATCACACACATCCTTCGCCCATCAGGTCAAAAGGTGATAACAGAACACCAATTGGGTTGGTTGTTAACTCCCTGCTCAGTTCTGGAGCAATTCAGGATGAAAAATAATGCCAAATTTGTCTGTAATAACCATACGCTGTTAATGAATAAACTTGTAAAGGACAACAGGATGTCTTTCTTTGTACAGCCCTCCTAGATATCTGCACTTCTCCAGTCTCTGCCTTCTCCACATGCCAACATTTAACTCATTCACTATGCGTAGCCAAAGCCATAGTTTTTTGAAAACTTCACCCTAACCCTAAACCTATGTTCCTTATTCATCCTTTCGGTATTCCACAGCAAATGTTTTTGCTGAACTCCTCTGAAGAGTTCAGATATTCAGAGCCCATCACATGAAAATAACCTTTAGATGAAGGGTCTTGTCCTGAAACATCAACACTGTATTTCCCTCCGTAGATGCCGCCTGATTGCTGAGTTCCTCCAGCATTTTGTGTGTTACTTTCGATGAAGTATTAGACTAATTTATTGTCAGAGCGTGAAATGTTTTGCTGCTGACCTAAATTTAACATTTCTACAAACTGTAATTGAGTTTGTGGTTTATTAATATAGTTACAGTAATTAATGTTTAAAAGCCCATCAATGTTAGCATTCATTTCCGGAGAACCAGAATTTTAAAGCAAGCATGTAATGTTGAGACTTTTTAAGGAATTGGCCAGACCTCATTTGGGGAATTATGAGCAGTTTTAGGCCCCATATCTCAGGATGGACTGTCACTGGAGAGGGTTCAGAGGAGGTTTATGAGAACGATTGAAATGGTTAATGCATGAGGTTTGAGCTCATAGGACGAGATGTTTCACTCCCTTTGATATGCAGATCCTAACGGGTCAAAACATAGAGATGCTGAGGTGGGGCTTGGTGGGTGGCAGATGCCCGGGTCATAAGGTGGGCACCCCCTTTCTTAGATGTTTCGTCAAGTTAAGCCCACTAAATCTCCGGAGGGCTCAACAGTGCGACCCAGTGTCCCAGGTGCACCCCCTTCTCATCTGGCCACCCATGCGTCATTTCAGGGCCCAGCTGCCGTCACGCCTCTTCATCCATAACCAGTGGCTGTTTCGCTCAGCTACCTCCGAGAGTTCTTTTACAGCTTGCCACTGGCCCTGGCCTCGGACTCCCAGTCCCTTCAGCAATCTGACCATGGAAGAAGCCACAAATCCTCTGCAGCCAACCTCTACTGAGAAAACCTGCACCTTCTATCCATGCTGCTTAGCATCTGTGACCAACTCAGTGCACCTTAGATGTTTCCACTCATACGCCTCACAGACTGCATCGTCCCAGGGCACTGTCAGGTCTGAGATTACTACAAGTTTCCCCCGCCATCCGAAGGTAGAGCGTTCCTATGAAATGGTTCATATGCCGGAATATCGTAAAGCGAAGAAGCAATTACCATTTATTTATATTGGAAAAATTTGTGAGCGTTCGCAGACCCAAAAATAACATACCAAATCATGCCAAATAACACATAAAACCTAAAATAACAGTAACATATAGTAAAAGCAGGAATGATATGATAAATACACAGCCTATATAAAGTAGAAATACTTCTCTACAATGATTGCCTGCACTGCTCTCCGTAGCGAAAATCTCACGCAAGCGCTCTTGGCAGAAACACGGCGCAAGTGCTCTCCAGTAACCTTTAAGCTGCCACATCATACCAAATAACACGTAAACACACAGCCGATATAAAGTAGAAATAATGTATGTACAGTGTAATATCACTTACAGGAATCGGGAAGACACCGTCGAGCACACTGATGATGGTGTGTTAGGCTGAGTCATCGGAGGTTGGGGTGGAGCAGTGGCCCCCACCCTCCGGGCAGCGAACTGATACCGATCCGCGAAGAATGCAGTGGTCCCACGGTGGTTGGGACGCACCCAGCACATCTTTAAGAAAAAAGCCGAAATAAACAAGCTAACTAATTAGGTGCCACCTGGCACGTAAATGTTAGCCCAGATCAGAGGCGATTGCCGATTGCCGATTGCATCGCCTCTGATCTGGGCCGACATTTACGTGCCGGGCGGCACCTAATTAATTAGCTTGTTTATTTCGGCTTTTTCCTTAAAGATGTGCTGGATGCCTCCCGGCTACCGCGAATCGGTATCCGTCCGCGGCCCGGGGGTTGGGACCATTGGGGTGGTGGGACACGGGGGTGTCATCTCATCGTCGATCAGGGCAGACAGGTCATCTTCTTCTATGTCTGCCTGCCTTGATGTCGAAGGTCGAGGTTCGTCGTCTGCTGTGGCTGATGTGGAAGGCTTGCTTGACTGCTTAGCCTCGTGCATTTTTCTATCATACAGTTCTTTGTAAGCGCTCAAACCATCCTGCAAATATGCCCTAAACCGATGTACCCTTTCAAAATTAAAGTCGTACTTTATCATTGCAGCGAAAATCTCACGCAGTTGCTTCACGTTCAGTTCCTGGACGACTTCACTTTCACTACTGCATTCGGTTTTGTTATCTTTTCCTCTTCCAATTGCATCAGCTCTTCATCTATCAGTTCTTGGTCATGGGATGCCAAAAACTCTTCAACATCATCTTCGTCAGCTTCCACAAGCCAAACTCACTTCGTCCTTACTTTGTTCACCACGATCGAAACACTTAATTATGTCTAGTTTTACACTAACTGCAACACCCTTACGAGTTCTTTTTGCTTTTCCAATACCTTAGAACTCAACTTGTTAATGGCTGCTCACAGGCACGTGTTTAAGCAATGCCGGCGAGAATGCAATTCCAAATCCGGGGGAGAGCCGCTGCTCGGGGCGCGCACTGCTTTTTCCGCGCGCTGCCTTTTTTTGTAACAGTGAAAGCACCTTCTGGTAGCGAAAACAAATAACTAATGTAGGTCTTTCGTAACAGCAAGGTTTCGTAAAGCGAACGTTCGAAAAGCGGGGACACCTGTATAGCCTTCAGAGCAATGGACCATAAGGCCAAATATAGTCTGAGGGTGGTAGTGACTATCTCTGGGGGAAACATCAGCCTTTTGTCAAGGTCAACAGCCATGTTCCAGTCACAAGCAGGGTCCCAAATGCTTTACACCAACCGTGTCACTGAGACATCGTGGATGGTGCTTCCTCCAGTCATATTGGACTTAGTGTTGTACAGCCCTTGCTTCTCCACAATAGATACCAAACATCTGAGGACCTAGTTGTGCCTCCATGTGTATCTTCCTTGAGTGAGGCTTTCTTTGCAAGATAAGAGACTGTTCCTGAGGTTTGCTGCTCTTCTACAGAGTGGACAAGCTGGGTCTTCACCGAACCACTGGTTCAGCTCTTAGAAGGAAGCTAATCCTTTTCCCATAAGTCTTTCGGGCTGAATTTTCTTTTCTCAATGTTTTCCCACCTTTTCCACCGTCCCCGTTTTGCCTGAGACACTGCTCTTGCATACCTCATCTGCTCCTCCTTCCACCACCATAGCTCACCGTTGCTTTGGTTTGTTGCCTTTTGCCAAATGGACCTATTGAGCCTGTGCCAAGGCCCCCTCTTCCAGCTTGCACCTGGCCCACCACGTCTGCAAACCTGAGCGCTGCTTTTGCCTGTCTTACTGACTTTGCTGGACACCACTTTCTCCCTGTGAAGGTCCTGGGTGCAGTATCCTGGACAACACAGTCACATTATTCTCAGAGAGTAATCTCAAGCCTCACGTTGGTACACTGGAACTCTTCAGTCAGTCCCATGACAAGCAACTCCAGAGCTCCTTTGCCATACAAGTAGATGCTACTTAGTGATCTTGGTAGGCCCATCCACTTCTCTTTTCTTTTTTTTTCTTTTTTAAATTAAAATACAACCGCCACTGCCCCACCACCTCACTGTATGCTCACACCTCTCATCCTCCCACGTCGACAAGCCACCGTCGTGACACGAGTACCTATCCACTTCTTAATGAAGGAACTACCTGTCCTCTCCAACTTTTCAACAAGAGTGATGGGGACTTCATACAGAGTCAGTGGCCACAACACCTGAGGGAGCAATCCAAACTGAAGGCACCAGAGCTTGAAGTTTCATGGCAGCAAGGCCTTACTGATCACTTTAAGCCCTTTGATAATTTCTTCTCTCAACAGATTCAATTGATTTGTATCACGGAGGTTTACATTGTGCCAATGCCCCAAGCTTTTAACTGGCATTTCTGACACAGTAGGAATTATTTTCCAATCTGCATGGAACTGACAGTTGACCAACGTTCCTTTGACTGTAGAAATGCTCCTAGACTTCTTTGTTTTAATCGTCATTCAGGCCCATTTGATGTTTGAATGGAGCTTCTCAAGCAACCGTTTGATACATGAGATGGTAGTTGTTAAATCATCCATAAATGCCCGGATTGGTGGTGGTCGTAGTCCTGACTTCAGTCGCCGTCCTCCTACTACCCACTTAGAAGTTCTAATGATTACTTCCATTGCCATGGGAAAGGCCAGCGGAGAGATGGTGCAACCTGCCATTATGACTACCTCCACAGGCTGCCAGGCTATGTTGTACTCTGCGGTTATCAATGAGAACTGGAGATCTTAAAAGTAGGCTTGGCCAGGGTTGTAACACATTCTGGTACACAGAAGAATTTAAATGAAGACCACAGGAGGTTATGTGAGACCAACCCAAAGGCATTGGCTAGGGCCAAGAACAAGACATGGAGGTCTCTTCTTTCCCTTTTAGCAGTTTGTAACTGATGCCAAATTACACTTGTGTGTTCCAAGCAGCCAGGGAAACCCAGCATCCCTGCCTTTTGCACATGAGCGTTGATGAAATTGTTTTTTTCAAAGTAAGTAGACAATCTTTGTGCTATGACACTGAAAAGCATTTTCCCTTCAATGTTTAATAGATTTATTTGCTGAAACTGTCCGGTTTCTGAGGAATCTTTTTCTTTAGGAATTATGCTTTATACTTTATTGTCACCAAACAATTGATACTAGAACATACAATCATCACAGCAATATTTGATTCTGCGCTTCCCGCTCCCTGGATTACCAATATTAAATATTAAAAATAGTAAAAATTAGTAAATATTAAAAATTTAAATTATAAATCATAAATAGAAAATAGAAAAATGGAAAGTAAGGTAGTGCAAAAAAACCGAGAGGCAGTTCCGGATATTTGGAGGGTACAGCCAGATCCGGGTCAGGATCCGTTCAGCAGTCTTATCACAGTTGGAAAGAAGCTGTTCCCAAATCTGGCCATATGAGTTTTCAAGCTCCTGAGCCTTCTCCCGGAGGGAAGAGGGATGAAAAGTGTGTTGGCTGGGTGGGTCGTGTCCTTGATTATCCTGGCAGCACTGCTCCGACAGCGTGCGGTGTAAAGTGAGTCTAAGGATGGAAGATTGGTTTGTGCGATGTGCTGCGCCGTGTTCACGATCTTCTGCAGCTTCTTTCAGTCTTGGACAGAACAACTTCCATACCAGATTGTGATGCACCCCAGAAGAATGCTTTCTACGGTGCATCTATAAAAATTAGTGAGGGTTTTAGGGGACAGGCCAAATTTTTTTAGTTTTCTCAGGAAGTAAAGGCACTGGTGGGCCTTTTTGGCAGTGAACTCTGCTTGGTTGGACCAAGTCAGGTCATTTGTGATATCGACCCCGAGGAACTTAAAGCTTTTGACCTGTTCTACTTGCGCACCACCGATGTAAATTGGGTCGTGCGGTCCGCTACTCCTTCTGAAGTCAACGACCAATTCCTTCGTCTAGGGATAGGTTATTGTCTTTGCACCATGCCACCAGGTTCTTAATTTCCTGTCTGTACTCAAACTCATCGTTAGCCGAGATACGGCCTACAATTATTGTGTCATCAGCAAACTTATATATTGAGTTTGATGGAAACTGGCTACACAATCACGCGTGTACAGTGAGTACAGCAGGGGGCTGAGCACACAGCCTTGTGGGGCACTGGTGCTCAGCGTGATTGTAGAGGAGAGCTTGTCCCCTATTTTTTACAGCCTGGGTCCTGTCTGTGAAGAAGTTGAAGATCCGGCTGCAGATCTGAGCGCTAAGGCCCAGGTTCCGGAGCTTAGGAATAAGTTTATTTGGAATGATAGTATTAAAGGCAGAGCTGTAGTCAATGAAAAGGAGCCTTATGTATGCGTCTTTATTCTCCAGGTGTTCTAAGGAGGAATGTAGGGCCAGAGAGATGGCATCTGCCATTGACCTGTTGTTCCGGTATGCGAATTGCAAAGTGTCGAGGTTGACTGGTAGGCTGTGGTTGATGTGTGCCATAACCAATCTCTTGAAGCACTTCATAGCAATTGATGTCAGAGCCACAGGTCGATAGTCATTCAGGCATGCCACCTTGCTCTTCTTCGGCACTGGGATTATCGTTGCCTTCTTAAAACATGAAGGGATCTTAGACTGAAGTAAAGAGCAGTTGAAGTAGAATTCCTCCTGCCCGCTGCCATGCTTCAGGAATCAGTTTATTCTTCTGGGCCACCTTCATCTGTTTCCATAAGAAGTTCAGGACTCTTGGTGCATTTTTGTAGTTTGTATGGAACTCCATTTGGCCCTGGCACTGAAGCAGCCCTCGCCCGCTTTACTACTTTTATTATCTCACTATATCTGGGGGGAACTGATGTCAAATTGCTGATGTGGAGGGTGGATGGGTGGCATATCTGAAGGTATTGAGATGTGTTCAGCTCCAGCTGTCTGAGTATCTCAGCTTCAGATTATCTTCCACTCTTCCTTTGACACCTTAGGAGTTCCATTCTTCTGCTTTGTGAAAATGCTGTTCACAAACTTGCAGAGGTCCTTATGGACATTTGATGGATCTGTGACTGTTATCTAATTAAAACCTAATTGAATATTGAAAGGCCTAGACAGCGCAGTTTTAGGGAAGATGTTTCCAATACTGGGAGAGTCAAAGATCAGTGGGCATGGCCTCAGAATAGAAGAATGTCCCTCTAGAACAGTGATGAGGAGGGATTCCTGTGCAAAAGGATGGTGAGTCTGTGGAATTCATTGTCACAGGTGAATTGTATCCAAGTATATTTAAAGCAGAGGTTGATATTTACTAACGGTGTCAAAGGTTATGGAGAAAAGGCAGGTGAATCGTATTACGGGGCAAAATAAATCAGTTGTGAAGGAATGGTGGAGCAGAATCAATGGTCCAAATGATTTAATTCTACTCCTATGTCTTATGGTCTTAACTTCAGAACGTTTTCATTTCTAGGGCTGGGCTGGGGTTTGACATGACTATTTATTCAGTTCAGATTTCTGCAGAAAATTTACTCAGTGGGAATAAAGACTGAGATAATCCCTGATTTTTTTTTCAAACCACATTAAAGATTTTCACAGCTAAATGGAAGTTGTCATTTTGAAGGAAGTGGGGGAGCCCAATGCCGCTGCTTCTTCCCTAAGGGAATTCAACAGATGATCTGTTGTTACCACAAAATATAATGCACCCCCACTCCTGTTGGTGTGAATGGTGAGGAGGACAGAAATTGCACTGCAATCCAGCTCTTTCCCCTCTAGCTCCTAGCATGCAATGTGAAAGAACGGCAAATAAACTAATTTTGGCAGTGGCAAAGTGGGGAGGTACCACAGGCCATCTTTTCCAATTATCCTACAGCCTGTCCATTTGAATTTCAACTAAGTAATGAAGGAAAATCCAGTTCTAAGATTGGAGTTCCAGATTCCTTGATCCTGATGAATATGAATCTTTAAACAATGCTGTTCAGTCGTTCCATATGTCCAGCAGTGTGGCTCTATTGAAATTGGTAAATTGGTTTATTATTGTCACATGTACAGTGAAAGACTTTGTTTAGTATGACATTCCTATTGATTTTATTACATTAGTGCATTGAGGTACAACGTAAGACAATAACAGAATGCAGAATAATGTGTTACAGTGCAGAGAAAGTGCAGTGCACACAGACAATGGAGTACAAGTTTATAATTCTGAAGGAACTCAGCAGGTCAGGCAGCATCTCTGGAAATGAATAAACAGCCGACATGTTGGGCCGTGACCCTGGTTCAGGACTGGAAAGGAAGGGGAAGTTGCCAGAATAAAAAGGTGGGGAGAGGGGATGGAGGATAGCTAGAAGGTGATAGGTGAAGCCAGGTGGGTGGGAAAGATACGAGGACTGGAGAGGAAGGAATCTGATAAGATAGGAGAGTGGACCAGAGGAGAAAGAGAAGAAGGAGGGGACCTGGGGGAGGTGGTAGGCAGGTGCGAAGAGGTAAGAGGTCAGAGTGGGAAATAGAAAAAGGGAGGGGGAGTGAACTATTTTTACCGGAAAGAGAAATCGATATTCAGGGTACCCAGGTGTAATGTAAGATGTTGCTCCTTCACCCTGATTGAAGTATGGAGGTGTGCTACTCTTTTCTCCTGAATTTAGTTGAGTTCAATATAATCAAAAATTTGAGACAAAGTACGGCAAGACAAGACAAGGTATCTTGTGCCAAGATGAGGCCATGGACAAGGTAGATTACGACATCAAGAGTCCATCTTATTATACTGGGAAACCATTCAATAACAGCAGGGTAGGAACTGCCCTACAGCCTGGTGGTACGTGCTTTCAGGTTTTTGTATTTTCTATCCGATGGGAGACAGGAGAAGAGAGAACGTCTGGCTGGGTCTTTGATTATGCTGGCTGTTTCACTGAGGCAGTTGGAAGTACAAACAGAATCCATGCAACTGCTTAATACCTTGTCTCAAACTTTTGATTATATTGAACTCAAATAAATGCAGGAGAAAAGACCAACACATCTCCATACTTCAATCAACATGTTTAAAATCTGCTGTGAGTTAATGGATATTTTCTTTATGGTTTGACTATTATTTTTTATTTTTTTTATATATTGTTCTCATCTGATTTAAAGTTTTTTAGGTAAAGCAATCAGTAGGTTCATTGACAGTCTGTGATGCTAAACAGGCAATTATTTTCTCATGATTTTCTCTGCATTGAAAAACTAAGTAAATAATTCTTTGCTTCATTTAGGGAAGTCAAACAGCTTCTGGCAAAGATGACTCCAGCGCTGGGGAATCAAAAACTAGAGGCTCCAGCCTCTAGTTAAGCTAAGAGGGGAGAAATTTAATAGAACCATCAGTGCAGCTTTTTTGTCCACATATGGAATAAGGTGCCAAATGAAGTGTTTGAGGCAGGTACAATAACAACATTAACAAGACATTTGGAATGATACCTTGTCTGGGAAGATATGGGCCAAATATGGGAAATGTTTTTCCAGATATAAGCCGACTTGCGGTGAAGCAGCATCCACAATGGACTTCAAGGCGAGTGGCCCTGTGTTCAAATCCCGCCAGCTCCTTGTATGCTTTCCACCCGGGCTGGGTTCATCATCAAGCTAGTAACTCAGCTTCGTAAGAAACATGCAAAACGCTAAGTAAATGTCAAAGGTTGCCACCCGATGTGCCACAAGGCACAGAGAGAAACAAAAGAAAGAGTAAAAGAGAGGAGAGAGTAGATATTGGACAGCTGGATGATGCAATGCAGAGGTAGTAATGGGAGACAAAGAAATGGCGGGTGAACTGATAAGTATTTTGCATCAGTCTTCACTGTGAAAGACATCATTAGTATGTTGGATGTTTGAGAGTGTCAAGGGGCAGAAGTGAGTGCAGTTGCGATTACTAGGGAGAAGGTGCTTGGAAAATTGAAAGGTCTGAAGGTAGGTAAGTCACCTAGACATGATGGATTACATCCCAGCATTCTAAAAGAGGTAGCTGAAGAGATTGTAGCAGCATTAGTAATGAGCTTTCAAGAATCAATTGATTCTGGCATGGTTTCAGAAGAATGAAAAATTGCACATGTCATCCCACTCTTCAAAATGTGAAGGAGGCAAAAGAAAGGAAATTATATGACAGTTAACTGATTTCCACAGTTGGGAAGATGTTGGAGTCAATTGTTAAGAATGTAGTTGCAGGATACTTGGAGGCACATGTGTGTGTGGGCACGTGGCCAAGTGGTTAAGGCATTGGACTAGCTACCTGAAGGTCGTGAGTTCGAGCCCCAGCCAAGGGAACGTGTTCTGTCCTTGAGCAAGGCACTTAATCACACATTGCTCTGCGATGACACTGGTGCCAAGCTGTATGGGTCCTAATGCCCTTCCCTTGGACAACATTGGTGTCGTGGAGAGGGGAGACTTGCAGCATGGGCAACTGCTGGTCTTCCATACAACCTTGCCCAGGCCTGCGCCCTGGAGAGTGAAGACTTTCCAGGCGCAGATCCATGGTCTCGCAGGACTAACGGAGGCACATGACAAAGTAAGCCAAAGTCAGATGGTTTCCTTAAGGGAAAATCTTTGAACAAATAATAAATCAGTGGCAACTGTCAGATGGCCTTTGACAAGATGCCGCACATGAGGCTGCTTGACAAGATAAGATCCCAGGCTATTACAGGAAAGGTACCAGCAAGGATAAAGCGGAAGCAGATTGGCTGGAGGCAAAGAATGGGAATAAAGGGAACCTTTTCAAATTAGCTGCCAGTAACTAGTGGTGTTCCCCAGGGGTTGATGTTGGGACCACTTCTTTTTATGTCGTATGTCAAAGATTTGGATGACGGAATTGATGGCTTTGTGGCCAGTTTTGCAGATGATATGAAGATAGGTGGAGGGGCAGGTAGTGTTGAGGAAGCAGAGGAGCTGTAGAGGACTTAGATTAGGAAAATGGGCAAAGAGGAAGCAGATGGAATACAATGTCAGCAGGTGTATAGTCATGCATGTGATAGAACAAATAAAAGCAAAGACTATTTTCTAAACAGAGAGAAAATGCAGAAATCTGAGGTGCATAGGGGTTTGGAAGTTCTGGTACAGAATTCCCTACAGGTTAATTTGCAAGTTGAATCGGTGGTGAGGAAGGCTAATACAACGTTAGCACTTATTTCATGAGGACTAGGATATAAAAGCAAGTTCGTTATGCTGAGGCTGTATAAGGCACAAGTGAGGCCTCACTTGGAGTATTGTAAGCAGTTTTGGGCCCCTTATTTAAGAAAGGATGTGCTGACATTGGAAAGGGTTCAGTGGAGGTTCACAAGAATGATTCTGGGAATGAAAGGGTTATTATATGAGCAGTAATTGAGGCTCTGGGCCCATACTCACTGGAATTTAGAAGGTTGGGGGTGGATCTCATTGAAACCTATCAAACAACGGAAGTGCCAAATAGAGTGAATGTGAAGAGGGTTTTTCTTATAGTGAGTGAGTCTAGGACCAGAGGGCACTGCCTCAGAATAGATGGACATCCATTTAGAACAGAAATGAGGAGAAAATTCTTTAACCAGAGTGTGGCAAGTCTGTAGAATTCATTGCCACAGATGGCTGTGGAGGCCAAGTCATTGGGTTTATCTAAAGAGCATGCTGACAGGTTTTAAGTAGTCAGGGAGTCAAATATTACAGGGAGAAGGCAGGAGTATGGGTTTGAATGGGATAATAAATCAGACACGATGGAAAGGCTAAGCAGACTTGATGGGCTGAATGGCCTAATTCTGCTTCTGTGTATTATGGTTTATATCTGCGTGTCTCCATGAATTCCAAAACCATTTTGGATAGAATTCCCTTTGAACACTGGTATTTAAAGGTTAACAGCAGCCGAATAGCTCATGCTACTCAGTATTTTTAACACTATCAATACTTGGCCAGTTTATGAAAGTCAGTAGGGTTATTTTTTGCTCCTTAAGGTGCTAAACACAGTTTATCAAAACTAAATGCAGATTAGGTGCTTTAATTTAATACAAACAGAAAGAAAAGCTGCTGTTACTGGATGGTAATTGAAGACACTTAACATCCAGAAAGCCTTTAGAGAATCTGAATGCCCAGCAGACAGGAAATCAGTCCTTTCTTTCTAAATATGAAACTGATGGCAGGACTTCCCCTTTCAAACATAGAATGTGAAAGAATTATATGATTAATAGCACTGCATCTAATTTAACAAAAAGCTCTTTATCAAATTATTCTCAAACTGTAATTATGTAGTCACTGATTTCAGATCCACATCACACATCAACTTTAGAAGCCTGTTAGAACATTTCACGGTACATATGTGCATTTTCTTTGTTAAAATATTGCTTTCTCTGGGATACTGTACCCTGTAAGTAATTAATGGGAACCACAGACCATGTGTTGCTATTTCATTAGCAATGGTTAATTTAGCCAAACCTTGTTTAAAAAGGTCTAAGCACTCTAGTTCAAGCATCCCCCACCTCCTCTATGGTCTTGATCAGGGCATACAGGGATACAGGGAGAAGGCAGGAGATTGGGGCTGAGAGGAAAAATTGATTGTTCACGACAAAATGATGGAGCAGCTTTGATGGGCCAAATGACCTAATTCTGCTCCTATGTCTTATGGTCTCTATCTACTTACTACCAGTCACTGCACCGTAAACACTTTAAACCACTTTTTATAACGTTGTTTACACTGCAAATACACGTTCGTATTTATGTACCGTCTTTTTGCACATTTTATTCCTTATCCGTACTTTATTTCTTTTTTTAATATAATTCTATTCTTATAATTATCGAATGCTGTTGCATGTCACACCCTGACCAATACACCTCAGTATATTCCTAAATGCTGGCGCGTGGCCAAGTGGTTAAGGCCTTCAGATCTAGTGATCTGAAGGTTGCTAGTTCAAGCCTTGGCTGAGGCAGCATGTTGTGTCCTTGAGCAAGGCACCTAACCACACATTGCTCTGCAATGACACCAGTACCAAGCTGATGGGTCCTAGTGCCCTTCCCTTGGACAACATCGGTGCCGTGGAGAGGGGCGACTTGCAGCATGGGCAACTGCTGGTCTTCCATACAACCTTGTCCAGGCCTGCGCCCTGGAAACCTTCCAAGGCGCAAATCCATGGTCTCATGAGACTAACAGACGCCTATATAAATATTCCTAAATACATATAAATGTACATGGCGAATAAAGTTCATCATTGATCCTGGAAATTAAGATCATCTAGCAAGGTGCAAAGTCATCCCTTTCAATTGCTCTCATTCCCTTTTACTATTCAACCTGCATGCTAAAAACAGACATGAACAGGAACCAATTCAGCTCTGTACACTCTCCCACTCTCCATCTCTCCATGGTCATACAGCTTGGTAATATCATTCAAATTGATGCATAAGGCACATGATAAACATATTGTCAAAAATTTAAAAGTTCATGATGCTGGAGTTAGCATGGAAGACTCACTAGCTAATAGGAAACAGAGAACAGGCGTGAATAGGTCTTTTTCTGAAATGTCTGAAGAATTGCAAATGGCTTTCAATCCAGATAAATAAGAGGTGTTGCATTTTTGAAGATCAAACTAGGGCTACGTCTACCCTACGCCGGATAATTTTGAAAACGCCGGTTTCGAGTAAAAACGACAGGCGTCCACACTAAGCGTTTTTCAAAATATCTCCGTCCACATTAGGCGGATATTTGGGCGAATCTCCTCCTACTGGGCATGCGCAGGACACACAGAAAACAAGCGAAGAGGAATCAGTATACTTAGTGCGCGTTTGTCCAGTTACAGAGTAGAAAAAACTTCAAAGGAATTGCTCTTGGCTCTCGCGCAGGAGGACTTAAAACTAAAAAAAAAACAAATACTGGAGCGTATGGAGGCAACCGACCAGGAGTTCACGGACAGTATGACACGGCTGACGACGAACATTGAAAAACTGACTAACTCTGTTGCATTAATAAAGCACCTTGTTAAATGTATAAAACATGTCTGCATCAGAGTTATCTTGTATTTCTATACAATGTTACATCAGGCTGTTACACATCTATTGTCAGAGAAGTACTTGCATAAATAGGTAAACCACCTTCATACAAGCAAGGACAGAAAACGGGGCAAGGTGAGTATACTTATTTATTCAGTAAGCTATAGGTCAAAGTATTTGGTGAGTACATTTCTATCTCTTCTGGCTTCAGTCTCGTTGCCGTCTGTTCTGAAATTGTTAGGTAGTTGCGTTCAAGAAAACAACGAAATGCCGCACTGCGGCTATCTGTTCCGGCACGTCATGACAGTGTTTTTAAATAGTCAAAAAAGCTCACTTTACAATTTAACTTTCACGCCGTTCACACCGACTGTGCATTATAACAGCCGTACGGCAGTGCTTGCGCAGTACCAAGCAGAGGCAGAAAAAGCATTGTTGTTGTGGTGTTGTCATGACAGCGTTTTTAAATCTCTCCGGTTACCCCGTACACACTACAATGGATATTAGGCGTTTTCAGATTTATTCACTCTGGAGATCGTTTCTGAAAATCTCCGTTTTCGGGGGATGAAAACGCCGTTTCAGTGTGGACAGAAGGTCAAAACGAAGAGAAAAAGCTTTGTTTTCAAAATTATCCGGCGTAGTGTGGATGTACCCTAGGGCAGCACTTGTACAGTGAATGGTTGGGCCCTAGGGAATGTTATGGAACAAAGGACAAAGGGACCTATGAGTGCACATGCATAGTTCACTGGTAGATGGGGTAGTGAAAAATGCATCCGGCATGCTGGCCTTGACTAGTCAGGACAATGAGTATAGGGGTCGGGAAGTTAAAGTTCGAAGTAAAGACTATTATCAAAGTACATATACAGTATGTCATCATATATAATCCTGAGGTTCATTTTCTTGTGCGCATACTCAGCAAATCTATAGAATAGTAACTATAACAGGATCAAGAAAAGATTAACCAGAGATTATTGGTTGTGGGAACATTTCAATAATGGGGCAAGTGTTTTACTTATACAGGATGTGGCTGAGGCCACATTTAGAGTACTATATCAGCTCTGGCATAGGAAAGACGATGTTAAACAAGAAAGAATGCAGTAAAGATTTACCAGTATGTTGCGTGGATCTGAGCATCTGCTGTACAAGGAGAGGTTGTGTAGACAAGGTTTTTATTCCTTGAAATGTAGCATATTGAGAGGATGAGATAGGGTGACATGATAGTGTAATTGTCTATGATTAGGCTAGGATTAAATCAGGTATTAATGGGTGGCAAAACTTGAAGTTTCAGAAGGGCCTATCTGGAGCTACATCTCAATAAATAAATAAATAAAATCATGGAAGTAATTAAAAGGGTGAAAGCACAGAGTCTTTTTCCAAGACGGGGGTGTAAAAAACAACAAGGCATAGGCTTAAGATCAGAGGCGAGGGATTTCAAATAGACATCAGTGTTAGCCTCTTCACATAAAGGGTGATGTGTATTTGGAATGTGCTGTTTTTTTCTCCAGTCCTGCTGAAGGGTCTCGTCCCGAAACGTCGTCTGTACTCTTTCCACAGATGCTGCCTGGCCCGCTGAGTTCCTCCAGCATTTTGTGCGTACTTCCAGAGGTAGTGTTGAGGCAGGGACAGTAGCACCAATTAAAAGCCATCCAGATAGGTGCATGGATAGGAGAGGTTAAGAGGGCTGTGGGCCAAATGTGGTCAGATGGGCCTAGCTGACTATGCACCATAGTTGGCATGGAGCAGGCAGGCCGAAAAGGGCCATGTGCTGTATGACTGTATGACTCTCTGTAACACATGTGTGTACCACATGGTGCAGGAGTTGGACCATGTGGACCCCAGTAACTCAGCGAGCCCATTGAACACATGTTCTGGTAGCATAGTGGTTAATGTAACATCTTACCGTGTTAGCAATCAGAGTTTAGTTCCTGCCGCTGTCTGTAAAGAACTTGTACGTTCTCCCCATGACCACGTGGGTTTCCTTCAGCTGTTTCGGTTTGCTCCGATGATGTACGGGTTTGGGTTAATAAGTTGTGGACATGCTATGTTGGCACCGGAAGCATGGCGACACTTGCAGCCTGCCCTCAGTACATCTTTGGACTGTGTTGGTTGTTAACGCAAAATGACCTATTTCACTGTATGTTTTGATTTACATGTGATAAATAAAGCTAATCGAACCTAATCTAAACGTAGAATGGTACAGCACTGGGCAGGCTATTCAGCTCACAGTGGTGTGCCGATCTTGATGTCAGTTTATGCTAAATGTCCTTCTTATCAGTATCATCTATATCCCTTCATATTTATGTGTCTGTCTAAAAGCCTCTTAAACTCTACCAAACTGCCTGATTCCACACTACCCCTGTGGTGGAACTATAGGCACCTATCACTCTCTGTATAAAAAAAACTTGCCCCTACAGGCTATCTTCTTGTTTAAGCAGCTTTCCTCACACACAGCCCATAAAAATGTTTTTTTATACAAGGTATTATTTTCCCCACTGCGATAACAGTTAGGAAAAGGCAAATGTTAGGATGCACCAAAAGAAAATGACTGTTCTGTCCAATCAGACTAGCCCGTAGAAAACAGCACAACAAACACACAACAGTATCTTTACCCAAATTAAGCAATCAAGCACACAGTTATTTATAAAATTATTTCCCATTCGGTTATCTTGTCGGTTTCTTTTTTAGTTAGTTAAAAACCAAGTTTTATTTTTCATGTCCATTGAAAATGATGAATTTTGATGTGATAAAGTAGATTATGTTTGCAAAGAAATTATTGAAGAAAATCCAATTTGGTTAACTGTAGTCTGCCCAAATTCAAAGCTCAAAGAGCGAAGTACATTGATTATCCATGTATTTATATGTAATCATATGCTACACCGAGATTCATTTTCTTGCAGGTAGTCACAGTAGAATTAAGAAATACAATAGAAATCAATGAAAATAAATACAATTGAATCAATACTATTTGCAATAAGCTTCAATGTCAATGTTAAGTTTAAAGCACATTCCCTTACCAGTAACTGACTTGGAAGGTTGAGCCAAGCTTCTACTTGTGGAGGAATGGCTACCATGTTCTTCATCAGTGTTGCATTCCTCAGTTAATAAAGTTTCCTGACTGGTGGCAGCTGCACTCCTGAAAGAAGAAATTCACAGCAATACTTTATAGATAATCTGAATCATTATTCAGAATCAGGTTTATTATCAGTGACATGGGTTGTGAAATTTGTTTTTTGCAGCAGCAGCAGTACAGTGTAATACATAAAATTCTACAATCTACAAGTAGAAGTTGTACAAGATGATGGTGAGGCCTAATTTGGAGAATTGTGTGCAGTTCTGATCACCTACCCGCAGGAAAGATATCAATAAAAGTGAAAGAATGCAAAGAAAATTTACAAGGATATACAGGGAAAGGTTAAATAATCTAGGGACTTCATTCCCGAAAGCATAGGAGAATGAAGGGAGATTTTTGATGAAGGGAGGTAAACAAAATTATG
Source organism: Mobula birostris (assembly GCF_030028105.1). Lineage (NCBI taxonomy): Eukaryota > Metazoa > Chordata > Chondrichthyes > Myliobatiformes > Myliobatidae > Mobula > Mobula birostris. The sequence continues at coordinate 12,304,227 of NC_092386.1, forward strand.
AGGGATATAGATAGGATATATGCAAGCAGGCTTTTTTCACTGACTGTGCTTCTCCCTATGGATGCTGTCTGGCCTGCTGCGTTCCACCAGTATTTTGTGTGTTGCTTGAATTTCCAGCATCTGCAGTTTTCCTCGTGTTTGCGTTTTCCACTGATGTTGAATGAGACTAGGACTAGAGGTCATGGGTTAAAGGTGAATGGTGAAATGTTTAAAGGGAACATGAAGGGTAAATTCTTCACTCAGAAGGCAGTGAGAGTGTGGAACGAGCTTCCAGCAGAAGTGCTGGATGCAGGTTTGATTTCAACATTTAAGAGAAATTTAGATAGGTACATGGATGGGAGGGGGTTGCAAGGCTATGGTCCAGTACAGGTTGATGGGACTAGACAGATTAAAAGGGCCCGTTTCTGTGCTGTAATGTTATATGACTCCCTGACCCTAAATATATATATATATATATATGTAGTGCAAAAAAAAAGATCAAAATAGTGAGGTAATGTTCATAGTTTCAAGGACCATTCTGAAATCCGATGGTGGAAGAAAGAAGGGGTTCCCAAGAAATTGAGTGTGCATCCTCAGGCTCCTGCACTTCCTCCCTAATGGTAGCAATGAGAAGAGGGCGTATCCTGGAAAGTTACGATGGCTTGAAATACCCATTTTATTGAACCTCAGTAGATCTAATCATGTATTCCAACAAGGCTATGTCAGCACATTTTACAGTGAAACTCCCAATTGCATCAGATTTCTTTATTGCCTCTTAATGTTAACATGCTTAAACAAGCAGAAGATTAAATCTCTAAATCCCTTTGTTAATTCATGGGAAGTTACTCGGTTATGGTGCAACATAAAAGCCAAGTTCAAAGGAAAGGAGAAATGCAAATATTTTCAGTATAGAAAACTTAAAGAAATATGTGGCTTTCTATACCTGGATCAGTTATGTTGTAGATGTACTATTTGTAATACCAACAAAATTCTCCCTCTCCACTAATAATGCTTAATCTGCTAAGCATTTCCTACTGATCTTAACTCACACCTTCTACATGTTCCATTGTTTGTTTTTCTTTCTCTAGCTGTCCCTATTGAATATCAACCAGTCAGCTTCACAACAGCTTACCACCTTGATAATCCTAGCCTCACTCCAGAGATATTTTCTTCTTCCTATTCTTTCCCCCACCAGACACTCTACAACTTAATGAAGGATCTCAAATTGAAAGAGATTCATGAGCTTTGTGTGACAACCTAGCCCTTACTATCAGCAAGACGAAAGACTTGATGATGGGTCTCGGGACTGTTGAAAGGTCTCAGCCCAAAACGTCAACTGTTTATTCCCCTCCACAGCTGTTGCTTAGCCTCGTGAAGATTCTCCATATTTTCTAGACAAGAAAGATCTCCAACCACGCTCTGCTCCTTCAGTGTCGCCAAGAGGACATGGCCAGAATCATCATGAGGAAACGTTGGAGATGGATTGGGCATGTGATGGAAAGAGAAGCCAACTCTGTCATCAAGACAGCACTTAGTCCTGAAAGGCAGAGGAAATGCGAGAGACCAAAGACAACTTGGCACTGTACCTCAGAGGCAGAAATGAGAACTCTGAACCACAACTGGGGCACAATAGAGAAGATGGCCAAGGACAGACAGAGATGGAGGACCTTCACTGCTGCCCTAAACGCCAGTGGCATAACAGGTAGTAACTAACTATAAATACTGCCCGACCTGCTAAGTTCCTCCAGCATTTTGTGTGTGTTGTTCTGGATTTCCAGCATCTGCTAGATCTCTTGTGTTCAAAGAAGCGGTGCTGCTTTACGAAATGAAAGTAATGGACTGGAATTGAAACAACACTGAAAGATTTAAGCACATACCTGCTTTGACTTCCGGCTTCTGTCTGCTCATGAACACGCTTTAAATGTTCCTGTAATTGTCTAATCTTGGCTTTCTTTGCATTAAGCACCAAGATGAAACGTGAATAGAGGTCTTGTTCTAGGTCTTCTTTAGCCTTTACATATTCCTCCAGCCTGGTGAACAAGGACCAAGCATGTAAGTGTTGTAGAGTCACAGAGCACTACAGCACAGAAATAGACCCTTCGGCACATTACTCTGTCTTGTCCCATTGTCCCATGCCAGGACCATAGCGCTCCATACCTCTCCCATCAAAATTTACCAAAAAGAACTAAATCAAAACAAAAAACAAGAGAACGTTTTTGTTAATCAAATACAGATTTGCCAAAAACTCCACAACATAAGGTCTCAGCTCATTAAGGTTGCGTTATCATAATGCATTTAGATGCTGAACTGCACTATCAGTCAATACTCTACTACCAAAAGTTCCACAGTAGAATGGATTGCAACATATTATACCCAATAAAAGATGCAGGAGAACAATCTAAAATTCACAACCCAGTTTTGGAGCACAGTTGATTGATAAACCATCTAAAATACTATTGAAGATGGTGAGGAAATTATAAATCAGGAAAATTACTACAAATTATGTATGGTAGTAAGATTAAGTGATAAAGTTTACAGATAAAGATGAGCTTTATTTATCACATACACATCGAAACAGAGTGAAATGCGTCATTTTGCATCAGTGACAAACACAGTCTGAGTCACAGTCACAGCCTCAGGATGTACAGCAACATCCACAAGTATCACCATGCTATTGGCGCCAACATAGCATGTCCACAACTTACTAACCCCAACCTGTATGTCTTTGGAATGTGGGTGGAAACTGGAGCACCTGGAGGAAACTCACATGGTTATAGGCTAACCGTTATGTTACTGTGCCAATAAAAGGCTTAGCAAGTTTCAGATTATTAGGAAGGCTAACAACTGTCTTTTTCTTAAGCACCTCCTCTATGTCAGATGCGAACTTTGGCCGAGGTCAGTGTCTCATCAGCCAGCATTTTAAACAGTTGTGGAGTGCAAAATTAACAGCAAAATTCCAAGGAAGAATGAATAAATGGAACAACTTACCAAGAAAAACAGTGTCATTGTGACTGAGATCAAAAGCAAATTTATTAAGGGAACAAAAGATCTATCAACAGCTATTTAATTCTCCATTTTAGTTTTGTATTTCACTAAAGTAGCAATTATGATCAGAGATTATGTGGACAATTAAAAGATTGGCATTAATTAGTGAAGAAGTTTAATCACATTTATCCTTATTAAAATATTCAATTTTAAAATTGATTTAATCTGGTAGTTAGGACTAATTATTCTGTAAATATACACACAATAATATACAATCCATTATGTTTCAACCAAGCTGGGCAAATAAAAAAATTCAAAATCCAGAAGGACTAAATATGACCCAAATCTATAACTCACAGATGTTTTCCTTGAAATGAATTAAAAAGGCATTATTATAACATTCCCACACTAAATCAGTCCATATTAAACAGATTAAGCCAATTCTGGGGTAATTACAAACATAAAATATGCTTAGTGCTATTAAAAAATGAATTGTTGCTAATTCATGGACCAGAAAGAAAATACTACTTATTACCTCCAATGTCTTCCTGATCTGCTGGTTAAAAGCACTTAGAAATCCAGCTGCTTCTTCTAAATTTCCTCCATTATGTCACTCCATACTGTGACTTTATCATTTCTTTCAGATATTCAAGGTTATTCTTTTCATGTAACTTTAGACACTAAAGGTATTCCAGTTGAAGCAGACATGTTTTTGATGTACATTGAAAGGTAGTTATGCATGAGCAGGGTGCAGATTTTATATCTTTGTTAAAAAGATTTTAGGGTTTTCAAAATAACTATGACCATTGGATCAATTAAATTTGATCAATGCAATCAGGGAAATTATCAGAATTAGCCACTCAAATGCTAATTTTTCCAAGATTATAATTTCATTAAATAACTTTTGCATGACATATATCAAAATATACAGCTGAATTTTGTCAATTAACTTACTGGCAAGAGAATTTTAAGTCAAAATGTGAAAAAAAAAACAATTTAATATAAATTACCTTGTTTTGTTTCTTGCACTCTTAGTTGAAAATGCTGACACTTTTGGATGTGCCATTAACTTACAAGAATATAAATAATCTTTTTCATCTACCAACCATATACAGCTAACTACAATTCAGCTACTTCAATTACATTAGAGACATTTTATGCATTAAAAGAAAATTGAAAGATTATTTAGTGCAAATGAAATAGGAACTGAACCAGGAATTCAGATACTTATTAATTACACAACTACAAAATATAAACAAAACATCTTTAACAACATTTTAAGTGATTTTTCAGCTATCATTCAACAAGGCATCAACAGAGGTTCAGAGGAATGATTAGTAGGTTCTGAAGGTATTGACTGTGAATGGAGATTTATACAACTGTATTACTTTATTTGAAGAGCTCGTCTTTAAAATTTGTATGAGGAATAAATACCATCAAAGTAAGATTATGGATACTGAACCCAAAGAGGAGGAATACACAATGAAAGACAAGGATGTAAAAATAAAGATTTGTCATATTTAAATTTGAATTACTCAATTATCCAGTTAGGAATAAGTTTAAGCATCAAAATAAATGCCAGTGGCTCTTCTTTGTTAAGAGCTTGAAGAGATTTGATAAGTCTACAAGGACTCTTACAAACTTCTATAGATGTACACTGGAGAACATTCTGACCGGTTGCATCACAGCCTATTAAAGAACTTCCAATCCACAGGATCGCTAGTTCTGTGGATCCATCACCAATGACCCTCACCATTCAGGAAATGCCTTTTTCTCATTACAGGCCTACAATCCCTTATCCGAGATCCTTGGGGCCAGTTGCATTTCGGAATTCAGAATTTTTTTGGATTTCAGAACCCCCCCCATACCAAAAAACACATATGCTCAAGTCCCTTATTTAACCTGTTTCAGTGCGGTAGAATTTAGGACCCGGCAGTGCACCAAATAGAACAGTCAATGTAATATAGAATACACTCAAATCAGCGTGAGTTAATCAGTCTGATGGCCTGGTGGAAGAAGCCATCCCAGAGCCTGTTGGTCCTGGCTTTTTTGCTGCGATACCGTTTCCCGGATGGTAGCAGCTGGAATAGGTTGTAGTTGGGGTGACTCAGGTCCCCAATGATCCTACAGGGCCTTTTTACACACCTGTCTTTGTAAATGTCCTGAATCATGAGAAGTTCACAACTATAGATGCGCTAGACTGTCCGCACCACTCTCTGCAGAGTTCTGCGATTAAGGGAGGTACAGTTCCCATACCAGGCAGTGATGCAGCCAGTCAGGATGCTCTCAATTGTGCCCCTGTAGAAAGTTCTTGGGATCTGGGGGCCCATACCAAACTTCCTCAACCTTTTTCACCACACAGCTGGTGTGTACAGACCACATGAGGTCTTCGGTGATGTGTATGCCGAGGAACTTAAAGCTGTTTACCCTCTCAACCCCAGATCCATTGATGTCAATAGGGGTTAGCGCGTCTCCATTCCTCCCGTAATCCACAACCAACTCCTTTGTTTTTGTGACATTAAGGGAGAGGTTGTTTTCTTGACACCACTGGGTCAGACATGACTTCTTTCCTACAGGCCAGCTCGTTATTTTTTGAGATTCAGCCAATCAATGTAGTATCGTCAGCAAATTTAATTAGCAGATTAGAGCTGCGGGTGGCAACACAGTCATAGGTATACAGGGAGTAAAGGAGGGGACTTAGTACACAGCACTGAGGAGCTCCTATATTGAGAGGCAGATGGGTGGAGGTGAGGGTGAAGTCCAGAATCCTTCCGCATTTTGTGTTACCCTCATTGGGTAATAATAATCGATTGCTCCAAGCTTAAAAGAAAAAGCAATCAGTATTTTAAACATATTGCTAAAGTTATGGCCAAACTTTGTGGAATTTGAAAGCTAATTTGAGAATTTGAACTGTATCATAATGAATAATTCAGCTGATAGTTTTACTCAGTACTTAGAAATTTCTAAAATTGTTATTGAAAGTGTTCAGAAATTTTTGCTAGCTTTTTATTCTTCACTTTAAAATGAACTACATGTGAGCATAAATTCCAAGAATCCTTAATGTAGAACTTACTGTTCCAAGCCGCTGTTACGCTCACTCAACAATCTCTTGTTTTCTTGTTGCAGGGAGTTATTTCTGCTCCGTAGCTCTGTATTGCTCTGGAGAACCATGTCAATGAGTTCCTTGATGATGTCTGTTGTGCTAGAGACCTCTTTCAATTCCACAGAGCCAAGCCTAAACTGAACAGAAAATGTGCAAATGCCCATTAGAAATCAGAAAATAACAGGCTAGAGTCCAGTAGAGAAGTACATGTTATGGCAAGCTACTAAACCTCTGGACGTATATGGTAACATGTATGTACTTCAGTAATAAATTTACTTTGAACTTTGAACTGAATTTTTTTATACCCGTTCCATCACATAAGGGCACAAGAAATTGAAACAAGAACTGGCTTCGTGAAGTACTCATTTGTTTATTACTTCAGATTCCAATTCTGATCCAGATTCAAATTTATTTATCACATGTACATCAAAACATACAGTGGAATGCATTGTTTGTATGAACAGACAACACAACATAAGGATGTATTGGGGGCAGCCTGCAAGGGTCACAATACATTCTGGTACTAACAAAGAATGCCTATAATGTTCAGCAGAACAACACAAGCAACAACAAGAGCAACAAAACAATAACAGCAAAACAAGCCCCTTTCCTCTCTCCCAGCCACAATAAGCTTTAATCAGATTCAATAGTTATGTCCATTTTATTTTACCTCAGTATTCTCTTTTATGAATACCATATCCCTCAGTACCTAAAATCTATTCACCTATATTTTCAATATATTCAGCAACCAGATATCCACGGTGCTAACAAAAGTAATTCCAAGAAAAGAATTCTCATCTCAGCCATGAGACTCTGCCACAGGTTCGAGATCTACAAGACTGGGAAAACGTTATTCCTGCATCCACTATATCAAGACATTTCTTATACACTTTAACAGAACTTTTTAAAAATCCATTTTTCAGGGCCCAAGATTCATTAGAAAATTATCTATTGCCCGCTCCTGGTTGCCATTAATACCGATCACCATTTGTGAGTGAGTATGGTAGGACAGTAGAATTTCAATCTGATCCATCTGTGGTGAGGTTGTTTCGTTCTCTCTATCACATGCTATTTCTGCCACTCACAGACATCGCGTAATATGTCTATCATTCCTTCATCCATAATTGATTACTTCTTTTTCTTCTAAACTCAGGAGAATATAGGCCCAAATTGCTTCATCAGTTCTCATCCAATATGATGAACCTCTGCTAAACTCCTTTCATATGCATACCCTTCCTCTAGTAAGGAGGGAAGGTAGACACAATATTCATAGAACATAGAACATAGAATAGTACAGCAGAGTACAGGCCCTTCGGCCCACAACGTTGTGCCGACCCTCAAACCCTGCCTCCCATATAACCCCCCCACCTTGAATTCCGCCATATACCTGTCTAGTAGTCTGTTAAATTTCACTAGTGTATCTGCCTCCACCACTGACTCAGGCAGTGCATTCCACGCACCAACCACTCTCTGAGTAAAAAACCTTCCTCTAATATCCCCCTTGAACTTCCCACCCCTTACCTTAAAGCCATGTCCACTTGTATTGAGCAGTGGTGCCCTGGGGAAGAGGCACTGGCTATCCACTCTATCTATTCCTCTTATTATCTTGTACACCTCTATCATGTCTCCTCTCATCCTCCTTCCCTCCAAAGAGTAAAGCCCTAGCTCCCTTAATCTCTGATCATAATGCATACTCTCTAAACCAGGCAGCATCCTGGTAAATCTCCTATGTACCCTTTCCAATGCTTCCACATCCTTCCTATAGTGAGGCGACCAGAACTGGACACAGTACTCCAAGTGTGGCCTAACCAGAGTTTTATAGAGCTGCATCATTACATTGCAACTCTTAAACTCTATCCCTCGACTTATGAAAGCTAACACCCCATAAGCTTTCTTAACTACCCTATCCACCTGTGAGGTAACTTTCAGGGATCTGTGGACATGTACCCGCAGATCCCTCTGTTCCTCCACACTACCAAGTATTCTGCCATTTATTTTGTACTCTGCCTTGGAGTTTGTCCTTCCAAAGTGTACCACCTCACATTTCTCCAGGTTGAACTCCATCTGCCAATTCTCAGCCCACTTCTGCATCCTATCAATGTCTCTCTACAATCTTTGACAATCCTCTACACTATCTACAACGCCACCAACCTTTGTGTCGTCTGCAAACTTGCCAACCCACCCTTCTACCCCCACATCCAGGTCATTAATAAAAATCACGAAAAGTAGAGGTCCAGAACAGAACCTTGTGGGACACCACTAGTCACAATCCTCCAATCTGAATGTACTCCCTCTACCACGACCCTCTGCTTTCTGCAGGCAAGCCAATTCTGAATCCACCTGGCCAAACTTCCCTGAATCCCATGCCTTCTGACCTTCTGAATAAGCATACCGTGTGGAACCTTGTCAAATGCCTTACTAAAATCCATATAGATCACATCCACTGCACTACCCTCATCTATATGCCTGGGCACATCCTCAAAGAACTCTATCAGGCTTGCTAGACACGATGCAGATGCAGTCTCACTAGAGCTCTGCGTAAGTAATGCACAACTTCTCTGTTGCACTGAAAAATATTTATACTGAAGGGTAACAAGTTAACTCTAAGTACTTCCTTGTATTTGCATGTTAACTTCCAGTGATAAGTGTACAAGGGCACTCTGGTTCCACTAAACATCAAGCTCTCACTAATTTAAAAAATAATAAGAATAGATAATATTTTAGTTCCCTTAAATGATTTTTTGAAATATTCCCACTCTCCTACCTCAGTCTCTCTTGCACCTTAAAGGTTTTCCATAAAACTTACCACTTTGACCAAGCTTCTGATCATCACATAGAGATATAGAGCAATACACTACGGATACAGGCCTTTCAGCCCATCGATTCCATGCCAACTATGTGCCCAATCAGCTAATAACAATTTCCTGCCTTTGGCCCACATCCCTCCAGGCTCCTCTCCTCGAAGTACCTATCAAAGTACTTCTTAAATGATTCTGTTGGACTTGCCTCAACCACTTCCTAATATTCTCTGCACTCTGAGTGAAAAAGTTGCCCCTCAGATCCTTTTTAAATCATTTCCTTTTCACCTCAATCTATGCCTTACCCTACCTTGATGAAAAGACTGTTACTGGCCACCTTAACTACACCTCTCATAATTAAAAAAAATATAACATTGCCCCTCATTCCCCAGCATTCCAAGGAATACAAAACCTAGCCTGGTCAACCTCTTCCAATGAACCTAGCCCTCTAATCTTGGCAACCTCTGTTCTGATATGTTTGATGACACTCTGGTGAAGTACATTGGAATCTTTAATGCTTCAGAAACAATGTAAATATTAGTTATTAATTTATTTTTACATTGAAACTTCAAGAAATGCCAAAGATTAGAGAGGGCCATGGAGCATCTTGGAAGTCATAAAAGTTGACCGCAATGTCCATATTGTTAATCATCTAAGTCTGGTTATGCAGAAGGAAACATAACAAGTGATGGCAAAGGAAATATTGTCCAAAGTACACAGAGGAATCCGACCAGGCAGTGAGTCCCATGTACAGGCAGGAGTCACAAGGGTCAGTGACCTCCGAGGTCACCAGGCCAATGACTCCTAGGTCATCAGGGCTGGAGGTCCATGCGAAGTTGAGGTTCATGCAAATCCAAAATAGAGGTCCGATATTCAAACCTGGAAAACCCAGAGATCAAAGTCTAAGATCTAAGCCTGAAAGAGGGACCTAAGGAAGAGGCCGAATGGATTGGAGGTTCAGGCAAGTCCAAAGGTCACAGCCATAAGGTCAAACTGTGATTGGCATGCTGGGCTGAAGTCTGAAGTTGGAGGCCTGATGTCTGCAAGTCTGAACATCTAGGGACTAGCACTGAGGTCTGGAGAAGGCCTGTCTGGGTGTATGAGAGGGTGGGTGGGTGGGAGGGATGGGAAAGGGGCCTTTTTTTTTGCTGTTGTCTTGTTATGTTGTGTTGTTGCTGCTTCTGCAGATCTGTTGAACACTGTGGCCATGTTAAGTTGGGGCCAGAATGTGCAGCAAGATCCTTGAGTGTGTTAGTTGTTAACACAAACGATCCATTTCACTGTTTCAACGTACATGTGATAAATAAATCTGAATCTGAAATAAGAGCAGGAAAGAAAGAAGAGATTTTGGAGAGAAAATGAAACTTGTTGCACAAAGTAAAATGAAACTGAAAGATATAAATTTTAAAAGCCATCTAGGAATCAACAATATATCAGCTGCAGCAATGAGGTTTAGCAGTTTCAATTGTTCTCTTTCAAGTACATGTTACAAATTCTGACATTAACTGAGACTTCATGCCATCAATTTTCAGCCATAACTCTTTATGACAAGATCCATTCTACATCACTGTACAATTACCAAACTTTCTTGACACTGAGGGGGAGCTGGGGAGTAACAAGATTTCATGAGACCAACTGTAGACTGGCACAAATCAGTCAATAAATCAGTCACAACTTGCAGAAAATCTATCAGCCACTCATGTAAATAATGGAAACTGTGGTGAACTGTTAACTTTCCATCAATTTCATGGCTATTAATTCAAAGGATTCAAAGTATATTTATTATCAAAGTATGTATAAATTATACAACCTTGAGATTCATCTGCTTACAGACAGCCACAAACAAAGAAACCCAAAAGAACCCACTTAAAAAAGACCAACCCCCAATGCACAGAGAAAGAGAAAAAAGAACACTAATTATGCAAACAATAAAAGCAAGCAACAGCATTCCAAACCAAATTGCGCCCATAGGCCCGAATCCCAAAGCAGCCGGAGCAGGTCCATAGCCTCGGTCTCAGTTCATCATCTGGCGGGGAAAAACACCGTGAAGCTCGCATGCACCAAGTGCGTAGCAGTCGGAGCCATGTCACAGCCTCAGCCTTAGTGCCGAGGAGAGCAGAGTATAACAGGGCAGAGTTATATCCCAATCCATGAGATTTTATGTTTTATAAAAAATTGCATTTAGAGTTAAAGAGCACTCTAAGTCCAGAAACAGGCCTTCTGGCTCATCTAGTCTGTGCTGAGCTATTATTCTGCCATATTTGCAAGCTGGTCACATTTTCAATTCAAAATCACAGCAAAACATTAAAATGTCACTGCAATATTTGATACATAAATGTTAAAATATATTTATGAAAACTGCATATAACACCACATAACTAATCAACATTTCATTTCACATAACTGGGCGGTACGGAGGCATAGCAGTTAGTGTTACGCTATTGTAGTAACAGTGACCTGCGTTTAATTTCTGCTGCTGTCTATAAGGAGTTTGTTCAGTACTGTGCAGAAGTCTTAGGCACATGTAAAAAAATCTGTAAAGTGAAAATGCTTTCAAAATTAATGAAATGAAAAGTTTCTAAATATCAAAAAAAGCTATAGTGAGCAGTAAACAATAAATAAACTAAATCAAACCAAATTTAGTGTGATCATAAACAAGAGAAAATCTGCAGATGCTGGAAATCCAAGCAACACACACATAAAAAGCTGGAACTCAGCAGGGCATCTATGGAAAAGAGTAGTCGGCATTTCCTGCTGAGACCCTTCCAAATGTCTCGAAGAGCCTCAGCCTGAAACGTCATCTGTGCTCTTTTCCATAGATGCTGCCTGGCCTGCTGAGTTCCTCCAGCATTTTGTGAATATTTGGTGTGACCACCGTTTGCCTATAAAACTCCATCAATTCTCTTAGGTACGCTGTCATGCAGTTTTATAAGAAAATCAGCTGGTAGATTGTTCCAAGCATCTTGGAGAACTTGCCACAGCTCTTCTGTAGACTTTGGCTCTCTCACTTGCTTCTGTTTCTCTAGGTAATCCCAGACAGCCTCAGGACTCTGTGGAGGTCATATCATCGAAACCATGTTAAAAATCGAGGGTGCCTAAAGGCCAATTTATACTTGTGCGTCAAATCAACACCGTACGTACAGCATAGCCGCGTACCCTATGCCATACCCTACCCCATAGCCTGACGCGCACCTCCCCAAAAATGTAACTACGCGTCGCGGCGGCGCAGACCACAACAACTGTGAATGGTCCGCTTGCTAGCATTGCATTTCCTCCTACGCTGCACTAGCTTCCCACTGGGTGACTGAAGGGCAGGGAAGGAACTCTGGCTGCAATGCTTTCCATAAAGCTTTACAGACCTCCGAAACTATGGAGGACCCTGTGCTTTACGCCAGTTTGTAGCTAGCTGCTACAGCCTGTTGACTTCCACCTGAAGCTATAACTCACATGATGATTGCCAGACTCTGAGTATACTGTGCGTACACTGATGCGAAATAAATGGTGGGAGATGATAAACCAAATCGTTAAATCTACCTGCCGACATCCAAAAATATTTGAAATGCATTTCCTCGTCCATGTCTCTCAGTGGCCAGACAAGCACAGAAAATTCACCCTCCTTCAGTTTCAGTCGCCATTGTTTGAAGTTTGAGTTTCTTCATGTTGAGTTTCAACATGAAGAAACTCAACACAGTGAAAACTAGCGTTTTGGCGGTAAATTGCAGAGCGATGCAGACACACCAACGCACAAATCTAAATGCTAACAGCGTAGCCCACTTGCGTAGGCTATGGCATAAGCTAGTATGCACAAGTAAAAATCAGCCTTAAGACTTTAGCACAGTACTGTACGTTCTCCCCATGATCGTGTGGGTTTCCTCTGGGTACTCCAGTTTCTTCCCACATTCCTGTTAGTAGGTTAATTGGTACATGGGTGTAATTGGGCAGTGTGGGCTCACTGGGCCGGAAGGGCCATTTACTTATTTAGATGTACAGGGCGGAATAGGCCTTTCCAGTCCTTCAAGCTGCAAGGCCCAGCAACCGCTGACAATCCCCTGTTTAACTGTATCTTAATCACAGTGCAACTTACAATTAGCCTGCCAACTGGTACGCCTTTGGACTGTGGGAGGAAACTGGAGCACCTGGAGGAAACCCACGCATGCCATGGGGAGGACATACAAACTCCTTACAGAGGACATTGGGATTGAACTCCAAACTCCAACACCCCAAGCTGAAATAGTGTCATGTTAACAACTATGATAGCGTGGCTGTTACTGTGCCATATCGTTTACTAAAAAAAAAATAAATTTTAATAGGTTCAAAAGTTTGCGAAAAGCCCACAATGAGTTAACTGAAACATACAACACTTCAAGAAGTGAAAGTGATAGCACTTGTTGGGACTGACTTGAGCTGACTGACACCTTGAGGTCTCACATTTAATTTTGACATCTAGATAATGAGCTGTGAAGCCCCTAAAAATAACCTACAACTTGATATTTCTGGTCAAACAGAAGCACATTCCTAAATCTCCTGCAGGAGCTTCAGACTTGGCACATAACATATAACAGCCTTTCAGGAAGCAACGTGTAACAGACTGAAGCAAAAGAGTCTGAAGTCCAGAAATTATGTTGCACCATTTCTCAGAATGATAGTTCAAGAGCTATGAGGTAATGTTGCAGCTCTATAAAACCCTGGTTCGGCCACACCTGGAGTATTGTGCACACTTCTGGTTGCCTCATTATAGGAAGGACGTGGAAGCTTTAGAGAGGGTGTAGAGGAGATTTACCAGGATGCTGCCCGAATTAGAGAGCATGTCATGTGAGGATAGGTTGAGCAAGCTAGGGCTTTTCTCTTTGGTGTGAGGAAGGATGAGAGGCGACTTATAGAGGTGTACAAGATGATATGATGCATAGAGTGGATAGCCAGAGACTTTTTCCCAGGGTGAAAATGGCTAATATAAAGAGGCATAAGATGATTGGAGAGAAGTATAAGTTTTTAATACAAAGAGTCATGGGGAAGTGCAACATCTTGCCAGGGGTGGCGGTAAAGGCAGTTACATTAGGGATATTTAAGACTTTTGTAGATAAGCACATGGATAATAGAAATATGGAAGGCAACATGGGAGGGAAGCGTTAGATTGATCTTAAGACTAGGTTAAAAGGTTGGTACTGTACTGATCTATATACTATGTTTCACCCTCTATCCTAGATTCACCTATTACCTGACAAACTCTTCGACAGCTGAGGGAATAGAAACAATTCATATTAATCCAAAAATCTAACATATAACAAGAAGTCCTTTTGGGCTGCCTGTGTTAATGTTGGCAAATCCCAATGGCCAAGATAATATAACTTTTATAGAGAAACTAACGCTAGAACAAGTACACGGGCTTCTCTGATGCAGCAATAAGCTTAGTGAACATAGCAGAGACTTGCTTTAGAGAGGAAGTTCAGAGCCTAACCCTAAAGCCTGAGAGCTAGTCTGGAACATGTGCCGTCAAATGTGGAAAGCCCAAACTTAGTCACCACTGACTGATATTGTATCTTTCAATACAATCAGACCCCAGACTCCGAAATGACCCACCTTTGTATCACCATCTCCACCTCCTCTAAACAAATGAAACAAACTCATGGTTCAAAAACAGCATGAAAATTCAATGGGGTGGTACAGTGGCTAGCATAACACTTTACAGCATCAGTGATCAAGGTTTAATTCCTGCCACTGTCGCCAAGGAGTTTGTACGTTCTACTGTAACTGCGTGGGTTTCCTTCCACATTCCAAAGACAGACAGGATCAAAGGAAGTTCACAAAAATGATTACAGGATTGAATGGCTTATCATATGTAAAGCATTTGATGGCTCTGGGCCTGTACACACTAGAAATCAGAAGAATGAGGGGTGACCTCATTGAAACCTATCAAATGGTGAAAGGCCTTGATAGAGTGGACGTAGAGAGGATGTTTCCTATGGTGGCAGAGTCTAAGAGCAGAGGACACCACCTTAGAATAGAGGGGTGTCATTTTAGAATGGAGGTGAGAAGGAATTTCTTTAGCCAGAAAGTGGTGAATCTGTGGAATTCTTTGTCTTTGTGTATATTTAAGGTAGATGTTGATAGATTCTTGATTGGTCAGGGCATGAAGGGATACAGGAAGAAGATAGGAAACTGGGGCTGAGAGGAAAATTGGATCAGCCATGATGAAATGGCAGAGCAGACTTGATGGGCCAAATGGCCTAATTCTGCTCCTATATCTTATGATGGTCTTAGGGGTTAGGGTTAATAAGTGGGGGCATGCATTTTGGTGCCAGAAGCACGATGACAGTTACAGGTTGCCTCAACACTTCATCGGACTGTGTTGGTTGTTAACACAAATGATGCATTTCACTGTATGTTTTGATGTACATATCACAAAAAAAGCTAATCCTTAATCTCAGATCCACGACTTCGCAAAGTCCTGAAGAAGAGTCCAAGGCCGAAACATGAACTGCTTATTCATTTCCATAAATACTGCTTGACCAGCTGAGTTCCTCCAGCATTTTGTGCGTGCGTTGCTTCATAGAGTAGTAACAGTAAGCCGCTGCTCACAGTCATTACCTGGCAGAGTCTGCTGCATGCTTCTGTGAACATAGTAATCAGGAAGTTTCTGTCTGCAGTGTGATGCTGGGTTGCAGAGCTGCACTCCCACTGTGTGCTTTGTGTGGACGTCAGCAACGAAGCAGGACTTGAGCTGGGTATTCAACACCCAGAATACAATGTCGCCAAGGCAGAAACATTGACTTCAACAAAAAAGGACTCAGGTGCTTTAATTGGCACAGAAAAATTTGAAATTATTTGAAAATTTTCCCAAGATTTAAAATAAATGTTTAAAAGTGTTAATAGTGTCAGGGTTAACAGGTGGAATGGTAGCATGCCGGTTAGTGTAATGTTATTATAGTGTTGGTTACTCAAGGTTGTTATAGCCAGGGGTGGTGGCGGAGATAAAGTCCCACTACCCATGACATGCTCCCAACAGCATGCATCTCAAATAGCCTCTGACAGCCAAGCCCTACTCCTGACCTTCGCATGTGGCTTAGTACTAAGCCCAGCAAAACTTTCTCTACTGATAGGAAAAGGGGCAAAAGATGGGTTACTGGCACCTTAAAACGAGTCGCTTTGGGCAGATGGTGATCATCAGTCATGATTGGCAGCTCAAATAGAAGGAAAACTCTGATCTCAAGTCTCTACTGCCATCCAGCCTCACCCACTAACGTGAATGGCTTAAGGAGTAAACTCCAAAGAAAAATCCGGAGCTGGAGTCCTTAAGGCTATGTTGAGTTCAACGCTGACCAGCAAAGCCCGCGATATGGCTGGTGGCAAACTGTATCAGTCTCTGCTGCTCTTTCGGATTCATCAGCTGCATGGATACGGGGAGCCTGCTACATGAGCAACAGCTTGCTCTCCATATCGTACTGCCCTGGCTGGTGTATCACACAGACAGCTGGGACACACATCCATGGTTGACCCCAACCAGTGGAAAGCCTCAATTACAGTGCCAGTGAACTGGATTCAATTCCCACTTCTCTTGGTAAGGTGTTTGTCTGCTCTCCCCATGATCTTGAGGGTTTTTTTCCAGGTGCTCTAGTTTTATCCCAATTCCAAAGATGTATGGGTCAGAGTTAGAAAGTTGTGGGCATGCTATGTTGGCTCTGAAAAAATAGTGATACTTGCAGGCTGCCCAGCATAATCCTTGGACTGTGTTGATAATTGATGCTATTTTTTTTCAGAGCAACAGCATGGAGTCATCCACCTTGCAACCCCCAACAACACCGATTTAACCCTAGCCTAAACACAGGGCAACTTATATTGAACAATTATACTATCCTATACATTTCTGGGTTGTGGGAGGTCACTGGAGCACCCAGGGAAAACCCATGAACTCTACAATAAGAACATACAGACTCCTTACCGACGATGCCGGAATTGAACTCCAAGCTCCAGTGCCCCTAATTGTAATTGCCCAATCTAACCGCTACACTACCGTGGTGTAAATGATGCATTTCATTACACTTTACTCAGCAGATGCTCCTTTCATGCTGTCAGCTCCTTGCAACACATGCAGTCCAGTCACCTTGAAAATCCTCTGTCACTTTATCAGAAATCTGAGCTCCAATGGTCAGTGCAATTGGCTCATGAGTGATCTCATGGTCCTAACAACTACACATTCAAACAATTACACAAGTTCACAATTACGTGATCCTATTTACACAAAAATAATTACTTCTGTTGATAATAATTTAAAACAGAAGCACCATAGCAATCACACAGTACAAATCCTTAGAGACAGCAGTGTCAAGTCAAGCTTATTGTCATTTCGACCATGCTGGTACAGTATACAGTAAAAACGAAACAATGTTCCTCCAGGACCATGGTGCTACATCAAACAACACAAAAATACACTAGACTATGTGAGACAGCACAGGGCTACACTAGACTATGTAAAACAATGTAAAAAAACTGCACTAGACTACAGACCTGCACAGGACTACATAAAGTGCACAAAACAGTGCAGGACAGTTCAATAATTAATAAACAAGACAACAGGCACAGTAGAGGACAAATTACAATATAATAATAAATGATGTAGATGTCAGTCTCGACTCTGAGTATTGAGGAGTTTGATGGCTTGGGGGAAGAAACTGTTGCACAGTCTGGTTGTGAGAGCCCAAATGCTTCGGTACCTTTTGCCAGATGGCAGGAGGGAGAAGAGTTCGTATGAGGGGTGCGTGGGGTCCTTCACAACACTGTTGGCTTTGCGGGTGCAGCATGTGGTGTAAATGTCTGTAATAGCGGGAAGAGAGAGACCCCAATGATCTCCTCAGCTGACCTCACTATCCGCTGCAGGGTCTTGCGATCCGAGACGGTGCAATTCCCGAACCAGGCAGAGATGCAGCTGCTCAGGATGCTCTTGATACGTCCTCTGTAGAATGTGGTGAGGACGGGGGGTGAGAGATGGACTTTTTTTCAGCATTCACAGTAAGTAGAGATGCTGCTGGGCTTCCTTGGCTATGGAGCTGGTGTTGAGGGACCAGGTGAGATTCTCTGCCAGGTGAACACCAAGAAATTTGGTGCTCTTAACGATCTCTACGGAGGAGCCGTCAATGTTCAGTGGAGAGTAGGGATTGAACCTGGGTTGCTGGCACTGTATTAGCATACCACAGCAAATTTCATGCATCAACTACTTGATGTTGATGACACATTAGCACTTCTCACTGTGTTAACTCATTGTCTGACAAACGCACGCAAGATGCTCAGGAAAACCTTTTCCACCACTGAGTACATTTACAAGGAGCACTGATACAAGAAAGCAGCATCCATTATCAAGGACCCCACCATCCAGATTATGTTCTCTTTTCACTACTGTCATCGGGCAGGAGGTTTAGGAGCCTTAGGTGCCACACCTCCAGGTTCAGGAACAGTTATTACCTTCACTTGTCAGGCTCCTGATCCAGAGTGGATGACTTCACTCACCTCAACACAGAACTGATTCCACAACCTACAGAGTCACTTTTAAGAACTCTACAATTCGTGTACTTGGTGTTATTTATTTAGAGTCATAGAGTAGTAGAAAAGTTCAACGTAGAAACATCCCCTTCAGCCTATCTAGTCCTTGCTGAACCACTTAAACTGCCTACTCCCATTGACCTACACTGGGACCACAGCCCTCCATACCCCTACCATCCATGTACCTATCCAAACTTCTCTTTAACATTGAAATCGATCTCACATACACTACTTGTGCTGGCAGCTCGTTCAACACTTTCCAGGCCTTCTGAGTGAAGAAGTTTATTACTTATTATTATTATTTTTTTTCTATTTGCACAATTTCTCTTCTTGTGCATATTGTTGTCTATCAGGCTTTGTGCGTAGATTTTCAATGATTCTATTGTATTTCTTTGTTCTACGGTGAATGCCTGTAAGAAAATGAATCTCAGGGTAGTATATGGTGACATATAAGTACTTTGATAAATTTACTTTGAACTTTGAAGTACTGGAGAAACTCAGCAGGCCAGGCAGCATTATTTGACAGTGACTAGAATGAGACACTAAAGGAGAAATGTACCGAATTTTAAACTTGAAAGGAACAAAAGCTGTTGAAATTTTGATTGTCCCTTGTAACAAGAGATTTTTAAAAATATCTCTTTACATTAGATGTTTACATTTTCATTTAAAGAACCTATATTTTAAAAGAGGCCAGCATCTTCAAAAAGAAGCTTTCTGAAGTAATTAGAACAAAGAGAACATTCAGAAGTTTATCAAGGGATTAGATTATTTTATTCATTAAATTTATTGCACAGATATATAGAATATCACATATATAAAGATGTGTTAGGCTCGGAAGTATCAGCGTGGGTGGGCACAGACTTTATTTCTCTGACCTTGCTCTTTGGTTAGACTGACAGTTTAGTAGGAGATAGGAAAAGTTATTTGGTGGTGTGGATTGTTGCAAGTTGGAAAGTAGCACATTGTAAAATAAGATGATAGCTGGTAGCAGTGTGACTAAGAGAGAAAAACAGAACCAATCTGGGTGGAGAGAATATGTTGGAAGCAATATTCGGCCAAGAGAGAAAAGGAGCGGCGGGGTGGAAAGGAAATCATCGTCTGAAAGTGTGGAGAAAAGTGGGGAATGGCCAAAAACAAGAGTCAGCGACAGGATAGGGTGGAAAAGATAGGACGATAATAGTACGGAATAAGAAATTCTTTCCAGTTAGTATATTGATAACAATAGTAACAGATGTGAAGAGCACCATGAAAACTATTTCCTAAAAAACCACAGAATTTCCATTTTATTTGGCATAAAGTTCAGTTAGTTTCAAAATGCTCTCTCTGCTGAGAAGCCTTAATGCAATCGCAGCACCAACAAGAGAGAAGGTTCATTACAAGATCCACAGAGCATTACAAGATCCATGGGGAGGTGGAATCTGCTGTTGTCAGAGATTCATATGCCACGCACAAAAACATGTGATTTTTCAGCCAGTGCTGGACATTGTTCAGTTCTTTCTGCATGTGGGAACTTACACTATGTTTTCAACTATTAATGTATCTTCTTTTTATAAAAAATATTTAAATTCTTAGAAATACATATCCTTAGCAAATCCTGTTTTAATATCATACAACAATGACTGAAAATGACTAAAACTTACTGACAAGAAAATATAAAGCAAAAGAGTAAAATTAGGTCATTCGGCCCAGTAGGTCTGCTTTGCCATTCGAGCATGGCTGTTTTATTTTCCCTCTCAAACCCATTCTCCTGCCTTCTCCAGTAATCTTTGACATCTTTACTAATCAAGAACCTATCAAACTCTTCTTTAAATATACCCTATGATTTGGTCTCCACAGCCATCTGTGGCGATGAATTCCACAAACTCACAACCACTGGCTAAAGAAATTCCTCCTCATCTCTGTTCTAACTGGATTTTCCTTTACTCTGAGGCTGTGCCCCCTCCTCTGAAATTTTCCCAATAGAAGAAACATCCTCTCCATATCCACTCTATCTAGGTATTTCAATACTCCATGATATTGCTCCTCATTCTTCCTAACTCCAGTGAGTACAGGCCCAGAGGAAGTTAACCCTTTTATTCCTGGAGTCATTCTCATGAATCTCCCATTCACCATCTCCAATGCCAGCACGTCCTTTCTTAGATATCGAGCCCAAAGCTGTTCACAATACTCCAAATGCAGTGTGATCAATGCCTCATAAAGTCTCAGCATTACATCGTTGATTATAGATTCTAGTCCTCTCGAAATGAATGCTAACATTGCATTTACTTTCCTTACCACCAACTCAATCTGCAAGTTAACATTTAGGGAATCCTGCACTAAACTTCAAGGTTCAAAGTTCAAAGTAAATTTATTATCAAAGTATATTATGTCACTATACACAACCCTGAGATTCATTTTCTTGCGAGCATACTCAGTAAATCCAATAAACATAATAAATTCAATTAAAGATCACACCCAACAAGGCGAACAATCAGTATCCAAAAGACAACAAATTGCGCAAATACAAAAGAAAATAATAAATATATTTTCTTTTTGAGAAAATGAGATGAAGAGTCCTTGAAAGTGAGTCCAGAGTTGAGAGAACAGTTTAGTGATGGGGCAAGTGAAGTTAAGTGAAGTTATCCCCTTCGGTTCAAAAGCCTGACAGTTGAGGAGTAGTAACTGTTCCAGAACCTGGTGCTGTGAGTCCTGAAGCTCCTGTACCTTCTTCCTGATGACAGCAGTGAGAAGAAAGCATCATGTGGGTGGTGGGATCTTTGATGATGAATGCTGCTTTTTGCAACAATGTTCTGTGTAGATGTGCTCGGTGGTAGGGAGGACTTTACCCGTGATGGGCTGGGCTGTTGTGGCACCACTCAGCCAGTTTCAATCTCCCTCCTATATACTGATTTGTCACCAACTTTGATTCAACCAACAACAACAGTGTTGTCAGCAAACCTGAATGTGGCATTGGAGCTGTGCTTAGCCACAGAGTCATAAGTGTAAGATGAGTAGAGCAGGGAGCTAAGCACACAGCCTTGTGGTGCACTTGTACTGATGGAGATTGTAGAGGAGACGTTGTTGCCAACATCTCTTCCACAATGTAGGTGTTGGCTCCTCCATGTAGTGCTGGTGCTACACAAGTGTTCTTCTATTCCTCAAAGGTTGACAAGAACAAAAATGCAAAGTTCTTTCTCCAATGCTGGACTTCTACAATTCTGCTGATACATCACAGGGGCCTCTTTGAAATGTCATTCAATTGCCCACGGGGAGTGTTCCTGATGGTACAGACTTGACTTTGGTGATTGGAGGAGAACGGGGGGGGGGGGGGGTGGAAGGGGAACAACACTGTTGTTCTATCCAAATGCAGACAAGTGTGAGGTGTTGTATTTCGAAGGGTCAAATCAAGGTAGAACATACACAGTAAATGGTAGGGCACTGAGGAGTGCGGAGGAACAAAGGGATCTGGGAGTTCAGACACACAATTCCCTGAAAGTGGCGTCACAGATAGACAGAGTTGTAAAGAAGGCTTTTGGCATCCTGGCATTCATAAATCAAAGTATTGAGTTTAGGAGTTGGGATGTTATGGTGAGGTTGTATAAGACATGGGTGAGGCCAAATTTGGAGTATTGTGTGCAGTTATGGTCACCCAACTACAGGAAGGATATCAGTAAGATTGAAAGAGTGCAAAGAAGATCTACTAGGATGTAAACACAAGGAAATCTGCAGATGCTGGAAATTCAAGCAACACACACAAAAAGTGCTGGTGAACGCAGCAGGCCAGGCAGCATTTTTAGGAAGAGGTACAGTCGATGTTTCGGGCTGAGACACTTCGTCAGGACTAACTGAAAGAAGAGACAGTAAGAGATTTATCCTCTCCCTCCCACTTTCAAATTTCTTACTATCTCTTCTTTCAGTTAGTCCTGACGAAGGGTCTCGGCCCGAAACATCGACTGTACCTCTTCCTATAGACGCTGCCTGGCCTGCAGCGTTCACCAGCAGTTTTTGTGTGTGTTGCTTTACTAGGATGTTGCTGGGTCTTCAGGAGTTGAGTTACAGGGAAAAATTAGGACTTTATTCCTTGGAGCGTAGAAGAATGAGGAGAGATTTGATAGAGGTTTACAAAATTATGAGGGGTATAGACAGAGGCTCTTTCCTTTTAGATTAGGAGAGATAAATACGAGAGGCCATGGCTTTAGGGTGAAAAGGGAAAGGTTTAGGGGGAACTTCACTCAGAGAGCGGTGGGAGTGTGGAACGAGCTGCCATCTGATGTGGTAAATGTGGGCTCACTCTTAAGTTTTAAGAATAAATTGGATAGATACATAGATGGGAGAGGTCTGGAGGGTTATGGACTGGGTGCAGGTCAATGGGACTAGTGGAATAATGTTTCGGCACAGACCAGAAGGACAAAATGGCCTGTTTTTTGTGCTGTAGTGTTCTATGGTTCTAACCATCACTCACCATATTTTCCACAAAAGTTAAACACTGAAGAGAT
Source organism: Mobula birostris (assembly GCF_030028105.1). Classification (NCBI taxonomy): domain Eukaryota; kingdom Metazoa; phylum Chordata; class Chondrichthyes; order Myliobatiformes; family Myliobatidae; genus Mobula; species Mobula birostris. Next base: position 12,327,098 of record NC_092386.1, read on the forward strand.
GCTAGAAATCTCGAGCAACACACACAAAATGCTGGACAAGCTCTGCAGGTGAGCAGCATCTACAGAGGGGACTAAACAGTCGATGTTTTGGGTTGAGACCTTTCTACCCATACAAATGCTGAAGGAATTCAGCAAGTCGAGCAGCATTGTTGAAAGGGAATAAACCATCGACATTCCGATATCCCTCTCCTGACCTACTGAGTTCTTCAAGCACTTTGCGTGCTGTTCCAACAAAAGTTTACTGGATAATGTAAAGATAGAAAATGTTGGAAATAATTAGCAAGGCCACAACTATGGGAAGAGAAACAAATCCAAAACTTTCGATCGACCATCTGCAGTTAGTTTTAATTTTCACTTGCTAGAGAATGATCTGGAATGGGGTGTACACGTGATTTTCCCTATGACTGGTCCAATAATTCCAATTCAAGCTCTTTCATAATTGTTCTTGTTTACAGCATAAAAATATTCTTTGTGTGCAATGCTCAACTTTGCAGTTACAGATCTCAAAGTCAAACTAATTTGATTACCAAAGTAGGTATATATCACCACATATTTCCTTGAGATTCATATTTTTGCAGGCATGTACTGGAAAATAAAGAAACACAATTAAATAGAATAGTTATCAACACCTTTAAAAAATCTATTTTGTTCTTTAAAAATTTAATTGATCATCACTTCCTAACATTTTATTTGCTTTTCTGCTGTCCCGTTCCCACCTCTTCTTAAGTTCATCCCAATTTACACACTGAATAACTCACTATATTTCTTTACACTTTTCCTTAAGTTTAAAACTAATATCACTCGCATGACCAGAGCACCCAAACAGACATGAGGAAATCAGACAAGTCCTTACAGACAGCAGCAGGAGTTGAACCCTGATCACTGGCGCTGTAAACGGGGTTGTACGTAGAGAGGGTAAGACAGCAGTTTGCAGCACATTCAGCAGGTGGTGCTGCGAGAGACAATGGGATACAGATGGTCTGCCAACACATGGAGAAAGTGCCAGCACTCAGCAATGACCCAGACTCACCCTGACAGCTGGAAGATATTCCTGAGCCCAACAATTCAGTGGTGAGCAGCCACACCTTTCACAAAGCATTGCTGTGGCGAGAAGCTGATGTGAATCCCTGCTGTCTGCCAATGCCCAACAGCCAATAAATTAATTTTGGCTTTCATAGGCAGCCACTCCATACTGAGCTCGAAGCGATTTATTGCTTTGGGAGTTCCAGTTGATAGCAGAGATCCACACCTGGTTCCTGGCACAGCCGCGCTCAGCGCGCAGCCCAGACAGATGTTGCATTAAAAATAGAAGAGGGTGGTACTTGTGAATGTTCAGATTGGAGGGCCAGGAGCTTTAGAATGCATCAGTTTCATGCAATGTAAAACTAATCTTGGTTCCCGTGTAGCTAGAAATAACTTACTTAAAAGCTTCTCAAGCATATATATTGTACCGATTCAACCAAAAGATTACAATCTATAATTATTTTTTCTCTCTACCAGTTGATAAGCATTATATCGTTGCTTATACAAATATGAATGAGTCTGCCAATTTACAAGGAATATAAAAAAATCATCTTCTGAATTGGTGATTTCAGCAAATTTCAATACAAGGAAGCAAAAGCAATATTCATAGTCCCTTTTCTTCACTTGTTTATCACCTCCCCCTGGTATCCCTCCTCCTTTCCTCATGGTTCACTCTCGTCTCCTATCAAATTCTTCTTCTTCAGCCTTTACCTCTCCCACCTATCACCTCACAGCTTCTTACCTCATCCCCCTTCCCCAACCCACCTGACTTCACCATTCACCTTCTAATTTGTATTCCTTCCTCTCCCCCCATTTTTTTTATTCTGGAGTCTTCCTCGTTCCTTTCTGGTCCTGACGAAGGGTCTTGTTTATCCTGATGGAACACTGGCTGGTCATCCATTTCCATAGATGCTGCCTGATCTGCTGAGTTCCTTCAGCATTTTGCGTTTGGTGTTCCATGTGATCATATTCGATTTTATGGATGGTTATATTTGATGTCCAGAAAAGAACACATTTTTTATTTCAAAATAATTCAATAAAAGAGTTTCACAATTGAATGATCATTGCATATTACACCATTATAATTAAACCATACCAAATATAATGTTTTAAACTTATATAAATGTATATTATGTAAATTATATAACCCATCATATAACTGAAATTGCAAAAAAGCACAACAGCACCTCTGCTTCTTTAGAAGGCTGTGGAGATTCAGCACATCATCAAAAAATTTAAAAAGCTTCTATAGATGTGTAGTGGAAAGTGTATTGACAGATGCATTACGGCCTGATATGGAAAACCAATGCTATTGAATGGAAAATGCTACAAAATGTAGTGGATTTGGCCCAGTACATCATGGGTAAGGCCCTCCCAACCGGTGAGCACATCTACATGAAACACTGTCATAGGTAAGCAGCACCTATCATCAAAGATCCTCACCACCCAAGCCATGCTCTTTTCTTGCTGCTGCCATCAGGTAGAAGGTACAGGATCCTCTGGACTCACACCACCTGGTTCAAGAACAGGTAACTACCCCTCACCTATCAGGCTCTTGAACAAAAGAGGATAATTACACTCATCTATTGAGATGCTTCCACAACCTATTATCTCACTTTAAGGACTCTTTATCTTGTAAATTCACGCTCTCCTTATTTATTGCTATTTATTTATATTTCCATTTGCACAGTTTGCTGTTTTCTGTGCTCTTGCTCTTCCATTGATCCTGTTTACAGTTACTATTCTATAGAATTGTTGAGTATGCCCACAAGAAAAATAATCTCAGGGTTACATGTGGTGACATAAATGTACTCTGATAAACTTTATTTTGAACTTTGTATTATTGATTTTATGTATTAATGAATTAACTCCTCACTTTCTCAAATTAATTGGCCTATAACTTAGCTTCAGAAATTATAAAGATTATACTCTGACATTGTAAAATGTAAATCAAGAATGTTTGATTTATCTAATTATGATACAATAAAATATATAAACTTCTCAGGATGTACATCACCAAAATTCAGCAATTTATAAAATGTACATCCTCAGTGAAGTAACTTTTTTTGTTCAGTTTAAAGATTTTAAAAGATTAAAGGTTGGCTTTAATTACCACATTTACATCAAAGCACACAGTGAAATGCATTACTTGTCCCTATGGCCAACACAGTCTGAGAATTTGATGGGGGCAGCCCACACGTGTTGCCAAGCTTCTGTCACCAACATAGCATGCCTACTTACTAATCTAACCTGTACGTCTTTGAAATGTGGGAGGAAACCAGAGCACCTGGAGGAAAGCCACAGTCAGAGGGAGAATGTACAAACTCCTTACAGACAGCAGCAGGAATTGAACTCCACTGGCTAACTACAACACTACTGTTCAGATTCTAGACATTGTTGGCTTGTACTAACCATTATAAAATTCATCATGAAGTAGCAACAGGAACAGTGTTCCAGGAATTAGAAACATTTCCAAGGTAGCATGACATACCCCTAGGGAGTAAACCTGTAACTCCCACGGTCTTGCTGGATAGCTGAGGTTGCAGGAAAAGCAAAAGCTGTTAGAATAGCCAAAGTCCAAGAACTCCAATATATTACTGTAAATGATACATACTGCGTCCACACCCTGCCATTATGTGGAATAAATGAACATTTAACTTTCTCAACAGTCCATGAACCCATGAATACTACCTCATTATTCCTTTTTCGTAGCATTTATTTATTTTCTAATTTATTGTAATTTTATGTCTCTTTGCACTGGACTGCTGCTGCAAAGCAACACATTTCATGTCATAAGACAGTGATAATAAACCTGATTCTGATTCTGAATGGGGTGTGAATAGAGCGAGCTCCGTTGTTTCCTGCTGATTGAGTCTTGATGGACTTCACATCATCTATATAGCCAGTCCAGTTAAATTTCTCATTAATGACCGGCCCAGGATGTTTATAGTGGAGTGCCAATGAATTCCAAAGGTAGATGATTGGACCCTCACTTGCTAGAAATGGCTACTGCCACGTACATGTATGCTTAAATATTACTTAGCACATAACTGCCTATATCTGAATTTAGTTCAAAATAAATTAGTAACTTTATAACTGTTGCAGAAAGACATGGAAGGTGTCATCTAAGATGTTCTCAATGGATCTGAACAAACTTGAAATGCTCATTGTAGTTTAGTTGTAATTCTCTTACCTCTAAGACAGCAGATTGTGGGTTGAGTTTGAGGGGAGCACAAAATCCTGCCCTGGTTCTATGCTTCACTCTCACAGACCCAACCTCTCACATGAGATATTAAACTAGAGCACCATCTACCTCCTGAGGTGAAAGTTGATCGTTCACAGCATTACTCTGATGGTTATGAGCAAATATTACACCAGTTCCTCTGAAAAAGATGATCTGGTATGAACCACAGTGGTGTTGTGGAGCATTCTAACTGGTTGCATCACTGTCTGGTATGGAGAGGCCACTGCACAGGATTTTAAAAAGCTGCAGAAAGTTGCAAATTCAGCCAACACCATCATGGGCACTAGTCTCCCTACTATTGAGGACATCTACAAAGGCTGATGCCTCATGAAGGTAACATCCATCATTAAGAACACCCAGCACCCAAGACATGCCCTCATCTCATTACCACCCTGAGAGAGTAGGTGAGGAGCCTGAAGATATACACTCAATGCTTCAGGAACAGCTTCTTTCCCTCTGCCATCAGATTCCTGAACGGGCAATCAACCCATGAATACTACCTCACTTCCTATTTATTTTATTTTTCTTATTGTAATTTATGGTATATTTTATGTGTTGCACTGTACTGCTACCAGAAAATAACCAATTTCACACAAATGTCTGTGATAATAAAACTTGATTCTAATTCCGATTGATTTAGAAAGAATGGCTGAACACAAATTGCCTACTCTGGACAGGGGTGACTTACTTCAAATTCCAGTTCTATAGGTTCTGAGTGAGACGTTTAGGTCAATGAAGCACCCAAAGACTCAAAGTTCAAAGTAGGTACCATATATGTCACCGTATACAACCCTGAGATTCATACAAAAAGCACAACAGAATCAATGAAAACAACACACAATCAGTGTTGTACAAAAAACAAACTGCAGATACAAAAAAGAAATAACAATAATAAATATTATAATAAATAAGCAATAAATAAATATAAATATAATAAATAAGCAATAAACAAATATAATAATAAATAAGCAATAAATATTGAGAAAATGAGATAAAGATCCTAGAAAGTGAGTCCATAGGTTGTGGGAAGTGCAGCAAGAAAGACTGAGAAAAGAGTTGGATCAATTACAAGGGCTGGTGCAGCTTGACCCCAGAAAGCACTTGGATTGAGTCTACAGTGGACTTGGTAGTTAGAATCACAGCTCGCATGTCATCGTGTAGATGTAGAAAGATGATACATTTCTGTGGTTTGAAGGTCCTGTCATCCCAAACTCTAATATATTTTCGTTAGCATGATCTTTCTTTCTTAAGTAAGGAGACTCATCAAGGTCCAGTACAACGGCTGAAAAACATCCTTGCTTCTGTGCTCAAATCCCCCAGCAGAAAAGCTAACAAACTCTATGCCTTCCTGATCTTCTGTACACTTTCCATCCACCACCTGTTTTTTAGGTTACAAGATTTTGCTGGTTGGACCTCAGCCCTCAGGTGCTTGTAGAGCTGCTCTTTTCCCACCCTTGAGGCGTAATAGCATTTCAGTCCAAGAACACACCAAGTTTATAGCTAATTAATTCCTACAATACCTTAGCGACTGCACTTTAAATGCACTTAACTGGCTTCAAATTGCTTTGACAGAACTTGAACCCATGAAAGGTGTTATGTAAACACGTCTTTGTTCTACTACATATACTTTTCCATCACTATGTTCAGATTTGATTGCTTTAATCCTTCACATTTGTACTTAAGTAAACTCTGTAGGCAGAAACAGAGAGAAAATCTGCAGATGCTGGAAATCTGAGCAACACACACAAAATACTGGAGGAACTTGCAGGCCAGGTAGCAACCATAGAAAAGAGTAAACAGTCGACGTTTTGGACCAAGACCCTGGAAAAAAAGATGAGGTCAGAGTAAGAAAGTGGGGGGGGGGGGAGGGGGTGGAGAGGAGGATGAAGTACAAGCTGGTCGTCGTGGCTATCCCTTGAGGTCGAGGATGATGGTCTTCATTCTGTTGATCTATTTATGGGTTCTCAAGCGGTTTATGAGTCCAATCTTGGCTTTGAAAGCTTTTCCGCATTCAGGACAGGTATTTCCAGATGGCAGATCAGGCTTTGGTTGTTGCTACCTCTCTTTCCATTTTCTTCTCTCTTCTTCTAATTCTGCACATCTGTTGACCTCGAAAGTTGCTGTTCCTTGTCGGATGATGGCTTGCCAGAGTTTCCTTTCTTTGGCATTGGTTTCCCAATTGTTGATGTCGATGTTACATTTCTTCATGTTGGCTTTTAAGACGTCTTTGAATCTATTCTGTTGTCTGCCTCTTTTACGTTTGCCTTCTTTAAGCTGGGAGTAGAAGATCTGTTTCGGCAGACGTTCGTCTTTCATCCGAACAACATGACCGCTCCATCTTAGTTGGTTCTTGATGACGTAGGCTTCTATGCTTGTTGTTTTTGCTTCATATAGCACACTGACGTTGGTTCTTCTATCTTCCCAGCTAATATTTAAGATGTTTCGAAGACAGCATTGATGGAACTTTTCAAGTGCCTTCAGATGCCGTCGGTATGTTGTCCAGGTTTCTGATGCATACAGGAGCATTGGAATCACCACTGCTTGTACACTGACATTTTGGTGTCTGTTCAGGTGTCATGATCATAAAAGACTCTTGTTCGGAGATGACCAAAAGCTTTTCAGCGCATTTAAGATGATGTTGGAATTCGTCATTAAGGTCGACCTTGGAGGAGAGGTGACTTCTCAGAAAGTGAGAAGTACAGAAAGTGCTCCAAGTTTTCCAGGGTTGTTTCGCCAAGTTGAATTGATGGTTCCATCTGATTTGTCTCAGTTGGTGATGGTTGGTAGATGATCTGAGTCTTCTTGGAATTGATGGTAAGTCCAAGTTTTGTGTATGCACGGTTGAAGGTAGTCAGAATCTATTGTAGGTGGTTTTATGGGAGAGCTGCAACACTGTTGGCATCTGCGTATTGGAACTCGTGGACGTCTTGTTTTTGGACCTGAGACGGCCAAGGTTTAAAAGTCTGCCATCTGTTCTGTAGACAATTTTGATTCCTGGGAGTAGGTCGTCTTTGATGATGTGGACGATTGTCGCAATGAAGATGGTGAACAAAGTTGGGGCAATCATGCATCCCTGTTTTACTCCTGATCTAACCTGAAAAGGCTCACAGTTACTGTTGCTGACCATGACTGTGGCAAGCATGCTATCGTGGAAGAGTATCAGGATTCGAATGTACTTTTCAGGGCATCCATAGGTAGATAGGACATCCCACAGGAGCTCCCTTGATACCAAGTCAAAGCCTTTGGTGAGGTTGATGAATACCATGTACGAAGGTTGAAGTTGTTCACAACATTTTTCTTGTAATTTTCACATTGTGAAGATCATGTCAATTGCTCCACGTGATGGTCTCAAACCGGCTTTTGTCTCCGGAAGGATCTTCTCAGCTGAAGGATTGAGCCAGTTGTTCACGATGCAGGTGAGGATCTTTCCTGCTGTTGCTAACAGGGAAATTCCACGACAGTTTCCGCATTCGGATCGATAGCCTTTCCTTTTGTAGATGGTAACGATTGCTGAGTCTCTAAAGTCTGCTGGTACGTCTTCATTTATCCAGATCTTGATGAGAAGTTGATGCAGTTGGTAATGAAGCAGGTTACCTCCAATTTTGTAGACCTTGACTGGTATTCCATTGAGTTCAGTGGTCTTGTTGTTCTTCAAGGTTTTGATGGCTTCCTTGACTTCTTCAAGTGTTGCTATTTTGCTTAGGGAGCCGTCAACGGGTTGTTTTGGAAATTTGTTAATCTAATTCCTGTCAAATGAGACGGTTTGATTTAGAAGATCTTCAAAGTGCTCCCTCCATCTAGAATTGATGTCAGCATTGCCCTTCAGAATGGTTGAACCATCTTTGCTTTTGAGAGGGGCTTAACCATGAGTGGATGGGCCAAAAATAGCTTTAGTTGCATTGAAAAAGCCTTGAGTGTCATTGGTGCCTGCTAGTTGTTGGATTTCCTGAGCTTTCTTCCTCCACCATTGGTTTTTCAGGTTTCAGGTGCTCTTCTGGACTGCAGCCTTGCATTCTTGATAGTGTTTCCTTTTGGTAGCCGATTGTTGGCCATTTAGTAAAGTGATGAAAGCTTTTCTCTTTCCGTCGATAATTTGTTGGAGTAGTTTGTCATTATCATTGAACCAATCCTGATGTTTTTTCGTCTTGAACCCAATTGTTTCTTTGCAGGAGGTGATGATAGCGTTCTTCAATTGATTCCAGTGTTCTTCTACAGATGCTGGGATTTGTTGCGGCAGTTGTTCTTGAAGATTTTGTTGGAATTGCTGTACATGGTTGATGTCTTGAAGGATGTCAACATTGAATTTCTTAATAGTGTTCTGATTTTGGTGTTTCCTTTCCGAATCTTCATTCTCATGGTGGACAAGATGAGTTGATCGTCTGTCCAGCACTCGTCAGCACCAGTAACAGCTCTTGTTGTCAGTACATCTCGTTGGTCCTGAGATCGTACAATGATGTAGTCGATGAGGTGCCAGTGTTTGGAGCGTGGATGCTGCCAGGAGACTTTGTGCCTGTTTTTCAGGCGAAATAGGGTGTTTGTAATCACCAGGTTGTGTTCAGCACTTTTGGTGAGGAGGAGTGTTCCATTGGCGTTGACCTTGCCAACTTCTTCCTTGCTTATTATTCTAGTCCAGAGCCTATGACCTTTCCTGACTCTGGCATTGAAGTCTCCCAAGAGAATGATTTTGTCGTTGTTGGGAACAGAGGAAAGGACGTGGATTTGTCACAATCCGTGGATTGTCACAAGCTGGTAGGTGATAGGTGAAACCAGGAGAGGGGGAGGAGTTAAGTAAAGAGCTGGGAAGTCAATCGGTAAAAGAGATAAAGGGCTGGAGGAGTGGAAATGTGACAGGAGAGGATAGAGGACCATAAACAAAGGGAAGGGGGAGGAACACCAGAGAGGGCTATGGGCAAATAAGGAAATGAGGTGAGAGAGGGAAACAGGACTGGGAAATGGTGGGAGGGTGGGGGGGCGGTTGCAATTACCATAAGTTTGAGAAAGCGATGTTCATGCCATCAGATTGGAGGCTACTCAAACAGAATATACAGTGTTGCTCCTCCAATCTGAGTGTGGCTTCATCACGACAGTAGAGGAGGCCATGGACTGACATGTCGGAATGTGAATGGGAAGTAGAATTGAAATGGGTGGCCACAGGGAAATCCTGCTTTTTCTACTAGATGGAGCGTAGGTGCTTGGCGAAGCGGTGTTCCAATCTACATCAGGTCTCACCTATGTCTGTAGGCAAACAGGTTTTGCTACAATACATAGTGACACAATTCGACATACATTGCCATGTGTACAGATTCCTGTAAATATATACATACATACTGTATATCCCTCTAGCTCATGCTATAAATTGGAGCAATCTCTTTGACAGGGCTCAATGTTAAGGTTGATAAAGGTCATATATTGTGGTCAATGTTGTTCCCTGTACTTTCCTTGGAGTTATTACACAGATGAAGACCATGTACATAATGCTTTTTGAAGGATGGAATCGTCTTCTCGTTCAGCCATTGTGAGGAGGCAGTCTGGAGTTATGTGAATATAGCAGGTATTAATTCAAACAAGAAACAGGCTTTAGTTTTTATTGTAAAAGTAAATAAGTTCAGGAAGCTTGCAATTAGCCTTCAGTTTATATTTGTAGACTGCGAGCAGAAAATTGAAGTTAAAAACACAGGCTGCTTCACAGACTGAGACTGCAAATGCAACAGCCAAATGTTAAGACAATGGGGCTGTGGTAACTGGCTTGCATTAAACCAGGCAATGTCGCGAAGTTTTTTGCACCATTGTGACCTAAGTGCAAGCTGGCAGACCAGACTGATGTCATCACTTAGCACATCAAACATGGTCACAGGAAGAGGCAATCAATAGTTTTCGTGTACTTATGATATTTATGTACTCGGAGATGACCTTGACAACATTAATTTTGACTGACTGGAATTTCTGCCCAGAAGCTTTTAAACTATTTGTGTAAATTACTTTGTGACAAAGCGGTGCCTGTCACTATAGATATGTAATTCAAAATATTGAAGGAAACAATGCTATTATAACTATTGAAACTGTATTGTATCAGCTACTGTTAACTTTGATTTTAAGGGTATAAAAATGTAATGTACCTTTGGGTTTGTGAGCCCCTCCCAAGAGTGTCTCCATGAGTGTGCTTCCTTGTTGTGATGAATAAAGACTGTTATATTACTAATCTCAATGTAAACAGAGAACATAGAACAGTACAGTACAGGATCAGGCCCTTCAGCTCATAATGTTGTGTTAAACCAAATAAATTAGTAATGAAATGGGCAACTGAACTAATCCTCTCTGTCTATAAAATGTCCATATCCTTCTATTTTCTTCACATTCATGTGCCTATCTAAATGTCCCTTGAATTTCTCTAACATACCTGCCTCTACCCCACCCCAGGCAGCACATTCCAGGCACCCACTACTCTGTATAAAAAACTTGCCCCTTGCACCTCCTTTGAAATTATCCCCTCTCACCTTAAATGCATGCCCTCTGGTATTAGACATTTCAATACTGGGAAAAAGATACTGTCTGTCCACTCTATCCTGCCTCTCATCTTATAAACCTCTATCAGATCTCCCCTCAGCCTCTGCTGCTCCAGCGAAAACAACCCAACTTTTCATTACAGCACATACCCTCTAATCCAGGCAGCACTCTGATAAACCTTTTCTACACCCTCTCCAAAGCCTCAACATCCTTCTTATAGTAGGGCGACAGAATTGTATGCAATACTCCAGATCTGGCCTAACTAGAGTTTTATAAAATTACTTCCTGTTTTGAACTCAGTGTCTCGACTAATAAAGACAAGCATGCCATACGTTTTCTCAATCATCCTATTAACCTGTGTAGCTACTTTCAGCAATGAACTTGGACTCCAAGATCCCTCTAGTTATCAACACTGTTATGGGCCTTGCTGTTAGGTGTAATTTCTCTTTACATTTGACCTACCAAGGTGCAACACATCACATTTGGCAAAGTTAAATTTCATCTGCCATTTCTCCGCACATATCTGCAACTGATCTATATCCTGTTGTATTCTTTGTCAGTTATCTATACTATCCACAACACCACTGATTGTCATATCTTCTACAAACTTACTAACTCACCATCTCTCTTTTCATCCGGGTCATTTATATACAACACAAACAGCAGAGGTCTCAGTACAGATCTCTGCAGAACACCACTAATCACGGACCTAATTACATCATGGCTTTACAAGTGCTCATAAATCCTATCCCTAAGAATTCTCTCTGGTAACTTCCCTGTCACTGACATGAAACTCACCAGTCTTTAGTTTCCAAGATCATTTCTGGTTCCCTTCTTGAATAATGGAACACCATTAGCTACTTGCCAGTCTTCCAGTACCTCACCAATGGCTAAAGACAACACAAAGATATTGGTCAAGGGCCCAGTAATCTTTTCACTTGTCTCTCTCAATAACCTCGGGTATATCCTACCAGGTTCTGGGGACCTATCCACCTTAATGCTCTTTTGGAGACCCAACACTACCTCCTCCTTTACTTAAAAATGCCCTATCCTCTATCTTGCATGTCCTTTTCCTTGGTAAATACTGATGTAAAGTACTCATTAGGATCTCATCGACATCCTTCACATACAAGTAAATGTGTGATCCCACTCTCTCCCTAGTTATCCTCTTGTTCCTGATGTATGTATAGAATAGTACAGTTGAGGCCTTTGTCATGACCTACCCTATGCACTTTCCCATGAACACTACCTCATTACTTCGTTTTCTTTTTGCACTACTTATTGATTTATTTTTCTACTTATTGTAACCTATAGTATTTTTTACGTATTGCACTATACTGTTGCTGCAAAACAACAATTTTCACAACATATGTTGGTAATCTCTGAGGATCTAACCTGGTTCCAACATACCAATGAAGCTATAAAGAAGGCATGATAGCACCTATATTTTATTAGTAGTTTGAAGAGATTTGGTTTGTCAACTAAAACACTCAAAAACTTCTATAGTTGTACCGTGGAGAACATTCCGACAGGCTGCATCACTGTCTGGTATGGGGGGAGTGGGACTACTGCACTGGACTGAGAGAAGCTACAAAAAGTTCTAATATTAGTCAGCTCCATCTTGGGTACTAGCCTTCATAGTAGCCAAGACATCTTCAAGGAACAGTGCCTCAGAAAGGCAACATCCATTATTAAGAACCCCCATCACCTAGGACATACTGCCTTCTCATTGTTACCATCAGGAAGGAGTCAAGTCAAATCAAGTCAAGTCAAGTCACTTTATACTATCATTTCAACCACAACTGCCAGTACAGTACAGCAAAAACGAGACAACGTTTTTCAGGACCATGGTGCTACATGAAACAATACAAAAACTACACTGAACTATGTAAAACAACACAAAAATTACACTAGACTACAGACCTACCCAAGACTGCATAAAGTGCAACAAAACAGTGCAGCCATTACAATAAATAATAAACAAGACAATAGGCACAGTAGAGGGCAGTAGGTTGGTATCAGTCCAGGCTCTGGGTATTAAGGAGTTTGATGGCTTGGGGGAAGAAACTGTTACATAGTCTGGTCGTGAGAGCCCAAATGCTTCGGTGCCTTTTGCCAGATGGCAGGAGGGAGAAGAGTTTGTATGAGGGGTGCGTGGGGTCCTTCCTAATGCTGCTTGCTTTGCGGATGCAGCGTGTGGTGTAAGTGTCTGTAATGGCGGGAAGAGAGGCCTCGATGATCTTCTCAGCTGACCTCACTATCCACTGCAGGGTCCTGCGATCCGAGATGGTGCAATTTCTGAACCAGGCAGTGATGCAGCTGCTCAGGATGCTCTCAATACAACCTCTGTAGAATGTGGTGAGGATGGGGGGTGGGAGGTGGACTTTTCTCAGCCTTCGCAGAAAGTTCAGACGCTGCTGGGCTTTCTTTGCTATGGAGCTGGTGTTGAGGGACCAGATGAGATTCTCCGTCAGGTGAACACCAAGAAATTTGGTGCTCTTAACGATCTCTATGGAGGAGTCATCAATGTTCAGCGGAGAGTGGTCGCTCCATGTCCTCCTGAAGTCAACAACCATCTCTTTTGTTTTGTTCACATTCAGAGACAGGTTGTTGGCTCTGCACCAGTCCGTTAGCCGCAGCACCTCCTCTCTGTATGCTGACTCATCGTTCTTGCTGATGAGAAACCCACCACGGTCGTGTCATCGGCGAACTTGATGATGTGGTTCGAGCTGTGTGTTGCAGCACAGTCGTGGGTCAGCAGTGAACAGCACTGGACTGAGTACACAGCCCTGGGGGGCCCCCTGCTCAGTGTGATGGTGTTGGAGATGCTGCTTCCGATCTGTACAGAAGTCTGAAGGCACACACACAATGATTCAGGAACAACTTCTTCCCCTCTGCCATATGATTCCTAAATGGGCATTGAATCCATGAACACTACCTCACTTCTTTAAAAGTATATATTATTTCTGTTTTTGCACTATTTTTAATCTATTCAAAATATATATACATATACTATCTCTCTCTGGCTATCCATCCCATAGGATGATGATGGTTCCCTTCAGTCAGTGGGGTGGTACCACACTCCTCAGAAAGGAACAGCATGTGTGTGAATGGATTTTAGGTGAGTAGGGGGTTACACAGGTCCAGATCCACCCTCTCAACATCCCCTCCCGGGTCCAGTGGCATGGTGGGGTCCAAGACGGCTGGGGGAAGTTCTATTGCAGTGAATGGCCAGACCAAGCTTCGATGCAAGGGATCCCCTTTCCGCGCTTCACGGCACGTGTTTGCTAGATGGCCGTTGACCCTATGAGAGGGTTCATCCGCCCTTTGACAGGTCTTGTTTTTCGTCCTGCAGGGTGTCTAGCCACCCTCCTCACCAGGCAAGCCTGGTTGGGGAGCCGGTTTAGTCGCCGACCACCTGACCATGCGACAGGTAGTCCTGGGTTACATGGTACCAGTAGCACTCAGACGAGTGACCTGACCTTACAGTACTTACTGTAAATGATTTACTTTTTATTTTTTCCTTCTATATTATCATGTATTGCATTGCCACTGCTGCTGTTGATAAGTTAACAAATTTCGCGACACATGCAGATGATAATAAATCTAATTCTGATTCTGATAATAAACCTGGTTCTGATTCTAATCTGCCTTCTTGTATGATTCTTTGGATTGGAAAAAGATTTACTTCCATTCTGGTTTTGTGGTGACTGATGAGGTTAGTGTTAAACCCATGGACTCTCCTACAGATGGAACAGGAGGTTTCTGCAGGATCTGGTAGCTGGGCAAGTTTGTGGGAAAGCACAGACCTTCCAAAATTTATGCTGGCTCTTCTGTGCTCCTAACGTATAGATCTGAGGTTCTCAATGCCATCGCGAATGCTCCTTCCTCACTTCAATTGGAGAACATTAAACACTATAGCACAGTACAGTCCCTCAGCCCACAATGTTATGCCCAGTTTTTAACCTACTCTAAAATCAATCTATCTCTTTACTCCCATAGCCTCCATTGTTCTATCATCCATGTGCCTATCTAAGAGCCTCTTAAAAGTTCTTAATGTATCTGCCTCTACCACCACCCCTGGCAGCACGTTCCATGCACTCACCACTCTGTGTAAAAAAACTTACCTCTGAAATCTTCTCCCCCATACAATCCTCCAATCACCTTAAAATTATGCCCTCTTGTATGAGCCATGGCCAGGGGTCAGGGATCCCCATAAGTCAGCAGGGATGTTGCAGGTTTTCAAGAAGGCCTTGAGGTCTTCCTTGTTTTTTCCCCCTCTGTCCACTTTGTACACTTGATCCTTGATCGTGTTCAGAACTGAGTGCTTGTTTAGGGAATCAGGCATGCTCATCAATAGTTCGAAAAGACTGCCCAACACATCACCAGCACGAGCCAATCTGCCGTCAAGGGTATATGTAGAGAATGATGCAGGGAAAAGGCCTGCAATATCATTAAGGATCCCACCCACCCTTTGATAAACAGTTTGTCCCACACCCATCAGGCTGGAAGCTACGAAGCACGCATGTCAGAACCACCAGACTCAAAAACAGGTACTTTCCCCAAGCAGTAAGGCTGATCAACACCTCCACCCACTAACCCACCCCTTTACACACCCCACCACCACTACTTTATCATTTCCTGTCACTCATTGTATGTCCAGATATTCCTGTGCCTAGAGTCACTTTATGTACATAATCAATGAATATAATCTATCTTATATATTTATAGTGTCTTTTTATTATTGAATTCTTCATCTTATTGTGTTTTTTTATGCTGCATCAGATCCAGAATAACAATTATTTTGGTTTCCTTTATACTTGTGTACTGGAAATTATATTAAACGATCTTGCTAATAACTGGAGGTTATCTAACTGCGGCATCAATTGATTCTTATTATTAAGGGGTTTCACAGATTTCCGTTTTAACATATGATGTGTGCATTCAGAATATAAGAACTAGGAACAGCAGTAGGCTCTTCAACCTCTTGACCCTGCTGCAGCATTCAATCAGACACAGAATTTACATTTAAAAGAGTGGAACGATTATCACAAAAGTAATGAGCAGATCTGCAAAGAGCAGTTTGCAATGAGTCGCCATGTTCCAGCTTCGTGTTGCCAAGGTATTCCTTGCTCAGTTAGAATGTGGCTGTTCTCCAAGCTTATTTTCACCCTATCGCCATATCCCTCTAAGCTTTGGATACAATCAGAAATTGAGTCTCCCAGCCCTCCAGAGAAGAGAATTCCAAAGATTCACCACCTTTTGAGTAAAGGCTTTTTCACTCACTTCTTCCATCCGAAAGGGACTATCCCTTGTGCTGAGTCCGTGACCTCCCAGTACTAAAATCCATAGCCAGGGTATACATCATCACCACCCCCACCTCCCCCCACCCCTGTAGGCATCATGTTGAACATATTAAGAACTTTGAATGTTGCAATGAGATGACAAATCCCATAGCTAAAATCATAGCTCTTGGGATTCATTAATAAAATTGAATTTAACCTGTTTGAGCAACCAACAACACAGGCGACTGCCATACCATTGTCCACATCATGATTTTTCATACTGCAATTTCACACCATCACACAAGTTGAAAGATAATTACTTTTGTGCTTATTTATTTATCTTTTTTGAAATAAACTCCATGAACTTTATTTTGTATCACAGATTTTGTAATGAATTTTGTAAGGTTGAATTCTGTACGGAGGATCACAGAAGGCTGCAGAGGGATGCATTATTTATCTTTTTTGAAATAAATTCCATGAACTTTATTTTGTAATGAATTTTGTAAGGAGGTTCCAGTGCACAGGATCACAGAAGGCTGCAGAGGGATGCAGACTCAGCCAGTTCCAACACGGGCACAACCCTCCTCACCGGTGAGGCAACACCTCAAGAAAGTGGCATCCATCATTAAAGACCTTCACCATCCAGGACATGCCTCTTCCCATTACTACCATTGCGGAGGAGGTACAAGAGCATGAAGACCCACACGCAATGGTTTAAGAACAGCTTCTTCTCTCTGCGATCAGATTTCTGAACGGTCCGTGAACCCATAAACACTACCTCAATGTTCGCATTTTGCACTTTTTTTTTGTAACTTATAGTGATTTTCATGCATTGAACTGTCCGGCTGCCACAAAAACACAAATTTCACGGCATACCTCAATATTGATAAAGCTGATTCTGATTCCACTAATGGCCATAGCATGAGGGTCACTTATGACTGACTTCAAATTAAAAGAAAGTAAATGTGGTGTTTGATCTGAGACTTACACTCGGAGGAGTTTTTGTAGGAACTTTGGCTGTAGTATTAGAACGTAGAACAGGATCAGCACTGGGACAAGCCCTTCGGCGCACAACGTTGTGTTGAACCATTTAAAGTAGCAATCAAACAGCCAACTAAACTAATTCTTTGTGCTTACACAATGTCCACATCCATCCATTTTCCTCACATCTAATATCTCTTAGAAGTCCCTAATGTATCTGCCTCTACCACCACCCTAGGCAGCGCATTGCAGGCACTACCACTCTCCATGTAAAAAAACCTGCCTCTCCCATCTTCCTTACTCCCTCTCACTTTAAATGCATGCCCTATGGTATTAGACATTTCAACTTTGTGGGAAAGAAAAAATACTTTCTACTCTATCTATGTCTCTCATAATCTTATAAACCTCTATCAGATCTCCCCTCAGCCTCCAACTCTCCAGACAAAACAGCCCAAGTTTGTCTAACCTATTGTTATAGTACATGCCCTCCAATCTAGACAGCATCCCGGTAAATCTCTTCTGTACCCTCTCCAAAGAGCTGACATCCTTCCTATAACACGGCAACCAGAATTGTATGCAATACTCCAGATGCGGCCTAACTAGAGTTCAATGTTATTTCCTACTAAGTCGAAGTTTGTTATTGGTGGATAGTAACAAACTCATTTGGAATAGAACTCAAGTGCAGAGCTCACGAGGAGTTTACGGATGGCATCACATCACTGCTGCTTAATTGTTATAACTGGGGGTGGAAGTGGGGATAAGCTCCCACTACCTAATAAATGACTCCAATGGTGCGAGTCTCAAATAGCCTCTAACAACCATGTCCAGCTCTTAGCCTTCATGTGTGCAACTAAGCCCAACAGAACAATTTCTTCCGACAGGAGAAGGGGTGAAGGTAGGTTACTAGACCCTTAAAACTCTGGGCAGATGGGGCTGATCAGCCATGGGACGCAGCTCATCTATGAGAAAGAAAACTCTGAACTCAACCTCCACTGCCTTGCGGCTATACCCACTTATTGAGAAGGCTTCGGGAGTATATCCTGAGAAAAAATCTGGAACTGGAATCCCTAAGCCAATCCAATGTTGAGTTCATTTCTGACTGGCAACACCTGCAACACCACTGGTGACAAACTGTGTCGGTCTTTGCTGTTCCTTGGGATTCATCAGCTGAGTGGAGAAAGGGAAGCTTGCTACGTGGACAACAACTTGCTCTCCATATTGTACTGCCCTGGCTTGCATGTGGCTTGTGTGTCAACATCCATGTTTGACCCTGAGCAATGAAGTGCCTCAGAAGAAATAATCTCCTGTATCCAATAGTGACTATTTTATTGTCCAGCATAATAAATGATATTTCTTGGGATGTGGCTAACAGCTGTCTCATTCTGCATGAACAGTGCACCAGAGTCTGGAGTCACTTAAAGTCAATGTAAGGATAGCAGAGTTCTTTGCCTGAAAGACATTTGTGAATCAGGTGGAGTTTTACAATGGTTGCAAGGCCATTATTAAAGACGGCAGCTTTACACCAGATTTATTTAGTTAAATTCACAGTTGCTGTGGTACTTAGTGAGTTGATAAACATTGTTAAACTCACTATGGTTTCAGTAAACAAAAACAGTTATTTCATTTTTAGGAGAACAGTACAAGCAGATTTTTGCTGCCTGATTTTAAATGTTCATTTTTTTCCCCTTCCACAGCTCCCCCTTTCAAACCCTCTTTTGTTCTCTTTTCCGAAGAGATTATTCCCTGCCTGACCACGCAGGAACTCAAATCACTCCTGGTTCTCTTCCAACAGAGTTATTAAGCTGGCAATGAGTTGTTTTCTGATTTTGCCTCCATTTCCTGTGGGACGGCATCTGGCCTCCTCGCAGCATCTCCTCGAAACGGTTAAAGAAATGTGGAATGGAATATGGAACAGAGTCTGCACCACACCTATGCAAACCCTTTATTAATTGCTGCATCCTCAAAAGATTCATGATAAAGGTGCCAACACTGGTTTCAACCATAGAGAAATACATTACCTAATCTTATTAACAGGAAGTAACACAATCCATAAACACTATCATCGAGCAAAAGAAATTGGCAATATTCAGGAATACTGCTAACATTTAGCACTGTTATAACACAGAGACACAATTGTTCACAAAAACAGCTGGTCTGGAAAACATTATAAGTCTCTATTTTTCTAATCAATTGCTCTGTTTTTGAGAAAGTGTATGTTTTCATAAGTGATGCCATTTCTGTCTCAGGGGGAGCTTGTGCAGAAGAACCATGACGTGCAGAGGTACGTCATGAAGCCAGAGATTAGATGCTCTCATGAGTTAATGTGGCACTCGTTGTACCAAGTCAATGACAAAATTGAATTGATGATATGGTTACTAACCAACTTCAATCTAACGGGAGACAAAAGCCGAATCCATCACTCCTGAACAGATAAACCTAACAGCAAGGTTACTATTTTCCTCCTACAGCACTGTGCAAACATCTCAGGCAAAAAAAAATACACACACACACACACACACACTCTCTCTCTCTCTCTCTCTCTATATATATATATATATATATAGAGAGAGAGAGAGAGAGAGAGAGAGAGAAAGAGAGAGCGAGTGTGCGCGCGCTAGGATACAGCACAGTGCTGTATTTGTCAACGTGAAGCAGACAGCGAATCTGTAAATCTGGGGGGAGCAAAGGAGAGTGGAAATGGTAAGGGTGGAGCGCTGCAGGAGAGGTGTGGGATAGATGGCAGAGAAGGAGTGCTGGGGTGGGGGCAGGTGTTGGTGCAAACACACCCGGCCCTGAAACCCCAGTCAAGGTTATTTGATTCCAAGCAATTGGTTTATTGATCATTGCAGAATGTCTCTCTGGTGTTTCCCGCTCCCTCCCCTCTCCTTTCCCCTTTCCCCAACAATGATTCCCCTCTCTCTGCCCCCTTCCCACTCTCAGTCCACAATAGAGGCTCCTATCAGAATCAGGTTTATCATCACTCACATATGTCATGGTTTTTTTTCGGCAGCAGTACGGTGCAATACATAAAAATTACTACAGTACTCAAATAAACAGTGTCAAAAAAAAACAAGAAAAAGAAAAAATAGCGAGGTAGTGTACATAGATTAATAGTCCATTCAAAAAAATCAGATCGTAGAGAGGGAAGAAGCTCTTTCTGAAACATTGTGTGCTTTCAATCTGATTTGCCACCATATGCCCATTGACAAACAAAGTGCTAACACCAATCTGTTTTCACTTTGACACAAAAGAGTCTTTTTCTGTTGATCAGTGTCAAAAAAGCCAAATTAAATCCACTGTGATTCAATGTTGTAAAACAATAAAACATGAAAACTTATATGGGGATTGAAGCAACACACATAAAAGTTGCTGGTGAATGCAGCAGGCCAGGCAGCATCTTGAGGAAGAGGTACAGTCGACGTTTGAGGCCGAGACCCTTCGTCAGGACTAACTGAAGGAAGAGTTAGTAAGAGATTTGAAAGTGGGAGGGGGAGGGGGAGATCCAAAATGATAGGAGAAGACAGGAGGGGGAGGGATGGAGCCAAGAGCTGGACAGGTGATTGGCAAAGGGGATATGAGAGGATCATGGGACAGGAGGCCCAGGGAGAAAGACAAGGGGGGGGGGGCGGGAAAACCCAGAGGATGGGCAAGGGGTATAGTCAGAGGGCCAGAGGGAGAAAAAGGAGAGAGAGAAAAAGAATGTATGTATATAAATAAATAATAGATGGGGAACGAGGGGGAGGTGGGGCATTAGCGGATTGTTAAGTCAATGTTCATGCCATCAGGTTGGAAGCTACCCAGAGGGAATATAAGGTGTTCTTCCAACCTGAGTGTGGCTTCATCTTGACAGTAGAGGAGGCCGTGGATAGACATATCAGAATGGGAATGGGATGTGGAATTAAAATGTGTGGCCGCTGGGAGATCCTGTTTTCTCTGGCAGATAGAGCATAGGTGTTCAGCAAAACGATCTCCCAGTCTGCGTCGGGTCTCGCCAATAAATAGAAGGCCACATCGGGAGCACCGGACGCAGTATATTACCCCAGCCGACTCACAGGTGAAGTGTCGCCTCACCTGGAAGACTGTCTGGTGCTCTGAATGGTAGTGAGGGAGGAAATGTAAGGGCATGTGTAGCATTTGTTCCACTTACAAGGATAAGTGCCAAGAGGGAGATCAGTGGGCAGGGATGGGGGACGAATGGACCAGGGAGTCGCGTAGGGAGCGATCCCTGCGGAAAGAAGTGGGGGGGGAGGGAAAGATGTGCTTAGCGGTGGGATCCCGTTGGAGGTTGCGGAAGTTATGGAGAATTATATGTTGGACCCGGAGGCTGGTGGGGTGGTAGGTGAGGACAAGGGGAACCCTATTCCCAGTGGGGTGGTAGGAGAATGGAGTGAGAGCAGATGTGCGTGAAATGGGGGAGATGCATTTGAGAGCAGAGTTGATGGTGGAGGAAGGGAAGCCCTTTCTTTAAAAAAGGAGGACATCTCCTTCGTCCTGGAATGAAAAGCCGCATCCTGAGAGCAGATGCGGTGGAGACGGAGGAATTGCGAGAAGGGGATGGCATTTTTGCAAGAGACAGGGTGAGAAGAGGAATAGTCCAGATAGCTGTGAGAGTCAGTAGGCTTATAGTAGACATCAGTAGATAAGCTGCCTCCAGAGATAGAGACAGAAAGATCTAGAAAGGGGAGGGAGGTGTCAGAAATGGACCAGGTAAATTTGAGGGCAGGGTGAAAGTTGGAGACAAAGTTGATGAAGTCAACAAGCTCAGCATGCGTGCAGGAAGCAGTGCCAATGCAGTCATCGATGTAGCGAAGGAAAAGTGGGGGACAGATACCAGAATAGGTTTGGAACATAGATTGTTCCACAAAGCCAACAAAAAGGCAGGCATAGCTAGGACCCATAAGGGTGCCCATGGTTACACCTTTAGTTTGGAGGAAGTGGGAGGAGCCAAAGGAGAAATTATTAAGAGTAAGGACTAATTCCGCCTAACGGAGCAGAGTGGTGGTAGAGGGGAACTGGTTAGGTCTGGAAACCAAAATGAAGTGGAGAGCTTTGAGACCTTCCTGATGGGGGATGGAAGTATATAGGGACTGGACATCCATGGTGAAAATAAAGCGGTGGGGGCCAGGGAACTTAAAATCATCGAAAAGTTTCAGAGTGTGAGAAGTGTCACGAACATAGGTCGGAAGGGATTGAACAAGGGGGGATAACACAGTGTCGAGGTATGCAGAAATGAGTTCAGTGGGGCAGGAGCAAGCTGAGACAATAGGTCTACCAGGACAGGCAGATTTGTGGATCTTAGGTAGGAGATAGAAACAGGAAGTGCGGGGTGTGGGAACTATAAGGTTGGTATCTTGGGGATTGAATACTTTTGATAGACACTGTATCATCCATTTCATGCCTTTAAGTGCTGCACGCTCTAGCATATCATGCACATGAAAATTTGGCAATTATTCTGTCCATAAGATGGGATTTTAGCCATCTACTAAAAGACCAGAACTGTGCAAGTTAATTTCTGACCTTGTAAATGCCTTTGTAGGAAGACATGTATACACCACAAAATCAACTTAAGGTTAAAAGATAATTTTTTAAAATATAAACACATCAGCAGTTATAACGTTAAGGCATTCTAATAAAAGATTATTGTCGCCAAAAGTTCTCTCTCCACAGATACTCTGCAGAAGCTGGAAATTGTAGCACATACATAATACTGGAGAAACTCCAGGACCTGTTGAAGGGTCTCACCTGAAATGTCAACTGGTTATTCCTCTCTACATATTTTGCCTAAGATGCTGAGTTCCTCCAGCAATTTCTGTGTATTACTGTCTCCACAGATGTTGTGTAATTGAGTACAAACGTGTATATATAGTATATTATTTGCAGCGATGCATGCCAGCAAGTTATTGAAAATCCACTTTCATGGTTAATTAGGTGTCAGGTATCCATTGTAGTTTAGTGCGATGGTTGCCAACTTCACAGTTGTAAGTATTTGAGAGAACTGTAAAGCTTGCCATACTCTCACTGACCACAATTACAGATGAAAAAGTGAAAATGCCCAGCACCACCATGACTCCCTGTGGAACTTCCTGAATGGCAAATATTTGATGGTGTATTAGGTCAATTCAAAATGAGCAAGAATCTAATTCAGTTTAATAATTATTTTGATAACCCTTGCTAATTACCCTAGCTCAGCACATAACATGCTACATTGTTATTCCAGTTCAACAATGCAAAACAAATATTTACCATTAAGGTATTTTATACATTCAGATTTGATAATGAGCCCAACTGTAACATGAATTTTACTGTTCTTATAAAGCAGTTGTGCCTTATTAGTGTCTATAGATGCTACCTGACCTGCTGAGTTCCTCCAGCACTTCGTGTATAAATGCTCCTGATCGGCTGAGTTCCTCCAGCAGTTTGTGTATAGATGCTCCTGACTGGCTGAGTTCCTCCAGCACTTTGTGTATAGATGCTCCTGATTGGCTGAGTTCTTCCAGCATTGTGCTTAAAATCATTTCTCTAACTTCCAGTAATTTCTCCCCCTCCCTCTCTCCCTTTTTTCTTTTTTCCATTCCCCACTCTGGCTCCCCTCCTACCTCTTCTCTTCTCTTCATCTGCCATCACTCCATTCAGATCGTTAAGGGCACCAAATTTCTTGGTGCTTACCTGGCGGAGAATCTCACCTGGTCCCTCAACATCAGCTCCATAGCCAAGAAAGCCCAGCAGAGTCTCTACTTTCTGCAAGGGCTGAGAAAAGTCCATCTCCCACCCCCCCATCCTCACCACATTCTACAGAGGTTGTATTGAGAGCATCCTGAGCAGCTGCATCACTGCCTGGTTTGGGAACAGCACCGTCTCGGATCGCAAGACCCTGCAGCGGATAGTGAGGTCAGCTGAGAAGATCATCGGGGTCTCTCTTCCAGCCATTAGAGACATTTACACCATACGCTGCAGCCGTAAAGCAAACAGCATTGTGAAGGACCCCACGCACCCCTCATACAAACTCTTCTCCCTCCTGCCATCTGGCAAAAGGTACTGAAGCATTCGGGCTCTCACAACCAGACTGTGCAACAGTTTCTTCCCCCAAGCCATCAGACTCCTCAATACCCAGAGTCTAGACTGACATCTACATCATTTATTATTATATTGTAATTTGTCCTTTACTGTGCCTATTGTCTTGTTTATTATTTATTGTACTGCCCTGCACTGTTTTGTGCACTTTATGTAGTCCTGTGTAGGTCTGTAGTCCAGTGTAGTTTTTGCATTGTCTTATGTAGTCTAGTGTAGCCTTATGTTGTCTCACATAGTCTAGTGTAGTTTTGTTGTTTCATGTAGCACCATGGTCCTGGAGGAACATTGTTTCATTTTTACTGTGTACTGTACCAGCAGTTTATGGTCGAAATGACAATAAAAAGCAACTTGACTTAACTTTCATCAGGTGCCCTTTCTCCATCCCTTTCTCCCATGGTCTACTGCCATCTCCTATTAGATTCCTTCCTCTTCAGCCTTCTCCCACTTCCATCTATCAACTCTCGGCTGCTTACTTCATCCCCGCAGGCCCCCACCCACCCACCCTCCCTCTCAGCTGGTCTCACCAAATCACCCGCCAGTTTGTACTCCTCCTCCTCCATCACCTTCTTATTGGGGCTTCTGCCCCCATCATTTCCAGTCCTGATGAAGGGCCTTGGCCCACTGATCGGTTGAGTTAAGGAGTTAGCACATTCTCCCTGTGACCATGTGGGTTTTGCTTGGGTGTTCTGGTTTCTCCCATATTCTAAAAACGTAGGGTTAGAGTTACTAAATTCTGGACATGCATGGCAACACTTGTGGGCTGTTTCCTGTGCATCATCACATTATTTTGGTCACTGATACAAACAACGCATTTCACTTTAAGTGTCGATGTTTCTATGTACATGGGACAAATAAAGCCAATCTTTCAAATTCACATTTTCACATTTACCCACATCATACTCTTGCCAAATCTTTTCCGATCCTTTATCCCTACTTACTGTATATTCTCTTAACAATTTATTTTCCTTCTTGTGAAGTAGAGCTGCTAGCATGCCTTTTTCATGATTGCATCAATGTGTTGGGCCTAGGATAGAAGAAGGATTTGAAGAATGGTGTGGTTTGATTACACGGTTACAGAATTCAACAACGGCAAGGACTTTGGAGGAGCATAACCAATCACACAGGATTTGAATGTACTTAAGCCGGGCCAGAATCCAAAATCAAAAAGTGAAAGGGGAATAGATTTGGATGCCAATGGCATATTTATAATTTTGATCTGAAAACTGGGTTGGGGGTGGGGTGGGGTAGGGTGACAGTTTGTAAGGTCAGCAGTGCCTTTCTGTAGAGAGGATAATGACAGTGTTTTTAAATGGAAGACAGTACCTGAGCAGAGAGATCCATTTACAGTATATCCGTGAATTTCCCGGCAGTCAGACCAAGGCAAAGTTAACACTGCTTACATTCATATTACATCCTTGAGACAACACTAATGTTTCAGTTCTCAGTCAACAATGATTGCCTGGTTTCCTGGCAGATAGTAAAGAAAACAAATAAAGGTGCCAACTGCATCCAGGTCTCAAAGTGTTACACAATTTTACCCACAATAGACGTTCAAGACCAGGATGAGAAATCTACTTCCTGTGACACCAATCTGTCTTTACTTTTTCAGACACTGGCTAAATGTTTTTATTATTTTATGTAAGCATTTTATTCTTGGCCAAATTATACCCATATCAATACCTCACCATGCGTGATCTTTTCAAATGATGTAAGATTTCCAGAACCTCTGTGGAAAACCCTGTATTTTTTGCAGTTAAGGGCACAGGTTAGATATTCTCAACATGTGACTTAAGGTCAGCTCTAATCCTAGCTAAGAAAGTTTTCAAAGAACCTACAGACAAAACACTAAGGGACTTGGAAACCTAAAATCTGAGCATAAAATGCATCTGATGAAAGGACATCGCCTGAACCAGTAACTCTGCTTTTCTCATCATCGATACTGCCTGAACTACTGAGTATTTTCACTATTTTCTGCCTTAATTTCAAAGCACCTACCCTGAGACACTGCATTTAAGACTCATCCATTTGTTCATTAGGTGCCATGTCATATGATATGACAGTAGGTGATCATGCTCTTTCCATGACCATGAATGTTCTTGGCAAATTTTTACAAAGAAGTGGATTGTCATTGCTTTCTTCTGGACAGTGTCTTTACAAGATGGGTAACCCCAACCATTATCAATGCCCTTCAGAGATTGCCAGCCTGCCATCAGCGGTCACATAACCAGGACTTATGAAGTGCGCTAGCAGCTCATACAGCCATCTATCACCTCAAGTCAAGTCAAGTTTATTTAACATTTAACCACATATATGTACATAATGTATCTAACCATATAATGTATATAGAAATGAGAAACTGTTTCTCCAAACCAGGGTGTAAAGCACAGTAGTACACATAACACACGATAACTTATGGAGGTAAGGATAAAATCTACAGATGAATCACACATAAATAACAAACTGAAGTGCATTAATATTAAATATTGTAAGGTACAGAACAGATTAACCAGGGACACTTCGAATACAATGTGGGAGGGAGTTCAGAATGCTAATGGCCTGGGGAAGAAAACTGTTCCCATGTTTGCTGCCATGGCTTCACGTATCCCTGATCAAGGGGCTAAGCGGGTTATTTAAGACTAATTTTCTTAAAACCATAAACTTAGATTAGCTCTATTGTCACATGCATCTTGAAACAGGCAGTGAAATGCGTCATTTGCATTAAACCAAATCAGCGAGTATTGCACTGGGCAGCCTGCAAGTGTCGCAATGCTTCTAGTGCCAACAGAGCATGCCCACAACTTGCAAACCCATATGTGTTTGGAATGTGGGAGGAAACCGGAGAGCAATTTTTAATCAAGTTCACTTTGGTATGAAGGTCAAAGGTTGCCAATGCTTTCGAAGGTTTAGGGGGACTTCAACAGTCGAATTGAATTTAAATGGTTATGTTAACAAAACAGAATAGATATCAAAATTCATTCCAAAAACTTGTTGTACTATAGTATTTCCAGATGAATTAGTGCACTGATTTCAATGCATATGTTTCCTGGAATTATATCATCAATTTAAATCAGTGGCTTTCGTTGCTGCTTATGCCAAAAGAAAACTGGCTTCTTTCATTTAACACTACAGAGCGTGTGGGATTTTAACAAGTACTACCTTTTTCATCTCAATATTAGAAGTAGACTACAAAATTACAAAATCAGTTGTATATATTATTACATAAAGTTGCATGAAGTTACCATTAACATTTTAAAATGAGCATTACCTCATCTCTGATTCATAGTTGAATTTTCTCATAACATAGGAGGCTTTTGCCAGGTATACGAACAAGCCCATAAACCCCATTCCCACATCTCTACTTTCTGAGGTGGCTCAAGAGAGCTGGACTATGCATATGACTCACGTCGTTCTATAGATATGCAGTTGTGGAGGAAAAATTACGCTTGAGGACTGGGGGTTGGCAGAATCGTGGGGAGAGCATGATTACAAAAAACAGAATGGGTTTATCTTCTTTGTAGTAACAATAGATCATGTCGTCAATGAGGAACCGATTGTATAGGTGCTAATCGTCTACGAGGCAACGTGATTAATGGATTATTCGGTACGCTGATCAATGAGGAACAGATTGCAGAGGTGCTAATGTGTAAATTGCAGAAACACTGTCTGGAGACCGGCTGACCTAGTGTGATTACATTTTTAAAAATCGGAATTGTAACCTTGCACTAGTAGAGACATGCGGAACATTTACTTTCTCTTCACCATTTACTTTCTCTTCACCATTTACACCTCAGACTTCAACTACTGCACAGAGTCTTGTCATCTTCAGAAGTTTTCTGATGACTCTGACATAGTTGGATGCATCAGCAAGGGAGATGAGGCTGAGTACAGGGCTACGGTAGGAAACTTTGTCACATGGTGTGAGCAGAATTATCTGCAGCTTAATGTGAAAAAGACTAAGGAGCTGGTGGTAGACCTGAGGAGAGCTAAGGCACCGGTGACCGCTGTTTCCATCCAGGGGGTCAGTGTGGACATGGTGGAGGATTACCGATGGGGATACGAATTGACAATAAACTGGACTGGTCAAAGAACACTGAGGCTGTCTACAAGAAGGGTCAGAGCCGTCTCTATTTCCTGAGGAGACTGAGGTCCTTTAACATCTGTCAGGCGATGCTGAGGATGTTCTACGAGTCCGTGGTGGCCAGTGCTATCATGTTTGCTGTTGTGTGCTGGGGCAGCAGGCTGAGGGTAGCAGACACCAACAGAATCAACAAACTCATTCGTAAGGCCAGTGATGTTGTGGGGATGGAACTGGACTCTCTGACGGTGGTGTCTGAAAAGAGGATGCCGTCCAAGTTGCATGCCATCTTGGACAATGTCTCCCATCCACTACATAATGTACTGGGTGGGCACAGGAGTACATTCAGCCAGAGACTCATTCCACCGAGATGCAACACAGAGTGTCATAGGAAGTCATTCCTGCCTGTGGCCATCAAACTTTACAACTCCTCCCTTGGAGGGTCAGACACCCTGAGCCAATAGGCTGGTCCTGGACTTATTTCCTGGGATAATTTACGTATTACTATTTAATTATTTATGGTGCAACTGTAACGAAAACCAATTTCCCCCGAGATCAATAAAGTATGACTATGACTATGACTATATGACTAGTTCCCCGTGAATTAAAAAAAAATAAAGGCGGTAGCTAGCTTTGAGGTCTTTGCCTACTTTGTGTTTGATTGGTACCAAATTCTCTAACAGTAGTAGGGAGCATCCTACAAGATGCATCACTGCATGCTATGGAAACAGCACTGCGGCAGACAAGAAAGTTTTACAATGAGTAGTCAAAACAGCCCATCCCATCATCAGCACCAGCCTACCTGCCATCGTGGACATATACAGAAGGGTGCTGGAAAAAGGCCAATAATATCATGAGGGATACTATCCACTGTGCTTATGGACTGGTTGTCCTACTCCCGTCAGGGAGGAGGCTATGTAGCATCCATGTCAGGACCACTAGATTCAAAAGCATTTACTTTACCCAAACAGTACGGCAGGTCAACACCTCCACTCACTAACCCACCTCTCCACACCCCCAACCACTACTTCATCATTTCATGTCAGTCACCTTATGTAGACACCCCTGTATCTAGTGTCACTTTATGGACATACAATAAATCCATGCACGAAAGCTATCTTATGTATTTACATTTATTATATTTTTTTAAATTATTGTTTTTTTTTATCCTATCGTGGGGTTTTTGGTCCTGCATCATATCCAGAGTAACAACTACAGTATTTTGTTCTCCTTTGCACTTGTATACTGGAAATTACATTAAATAACCTTGAAACTCAAACTTTCCATACAACCTATTTTCACAACACGTCCACTGGCTCTGTCCTCATTCTCTTATCACCCACGTATGCTGCAGATCATCCGTCAGTTTCACGAAGGCATGGAAGGCTGCATCAACATGTGTAGTGAGTTGTCAGACCCATTTGCCACCAGCAACGGTGTAAAACAGGGTTGTGTTCTGGCTCCAACTCTTGTTTGGACTATTCTTCGCTGCTGTTCTTCAGGATGCCACATCAGACCTGAAGTTAGATGTCTTCCTACAAACGAGGGCTGATGGCAGGCTCCTCAGCCTCGCAAGATTGAGAGCAAAAACAGAAGTCAGGGACATTGTGGCGCATGAGCTACAGTTTGCTGATGACTGTGCACTGGTTGCCCACTCTCTCAAAAACTTACAGGAGATCACCAGTCATTTTACCAGTGCAGCCAAAAGCTTCGGACTGACAATCAGCCTGAAAAAGACGGAAGTTTTGTACCAACTGGCTCCTGGCTCAAGCTACGAAGAACCAACTGTCCTCATTGATGACACTCGTCTCAATGCTGTCAACAAGTTTTGCTATCTGGGCAGTATAACAACATCCTCAGCTTCTCTGGATGTAGAGATTGAGTCAAGAACCAGAAAAACCTGCTTTGCCTTTGGTCAGTTGACAGATCGAGTTTGGTCACAGAACATCAGGTAGGCCACCAAGTGCAAGGTATACTGGGCCGTTGTCATATCAACCTTGTTATACGGATGTGAGACATGGTGCCCATATCAGAGACACTTACGCCAGCTTAACCAACTGCAGCAGCGTCACCTAAATTCCCTGATGAAGATCACCTGGCGAGACAAGGTCTTCAATACCAAGGTCCTCTCTCGAGCCTGAACGCCAGCAGTTTCAACCTTGGTGATGTCAGCCCAACTGCGCTGGGCAGCACATGTTGTCAGAATGCCTGATGGAAGACTGCCCAAGGACATCTTGTATGGTCAACTGTCCCGTGGTACCCGAAAACGAGGAGGCCAGCGAATATGGTACAAGGATGTTCTGCACAGGAGCCTCAAGAAAGCTGACATTGCCCCATCAACATGGGAGGATCTGGCTCAAGATCGCTCACAGTGGAGGGACGCCATCAGAAAAGTTGTGGACGCTGTTGAGAACAAGCTCAACGAGGCAACAGAGAAAAGGCACAGGAAGCGCCACAACAGAGCTTCTGCCCCTGCTGCCCCTCTAGGCCTCACCTGCCAAGTATGTGGCAAGCAGTGACTGTCAAGGATCGGCCTGTACAGCCACTCCAGGACGCACATATCAAACCCCACTAACTGACTGAAAGGAACCATCACCATCCTATGGGATGGATAGCCAGAGAGATGCTAAAGATAACTTACAGTAGCCTAGTAACCTTCAAGCCAGTATTTCTTTGTTATGTGGGAGGAAACAGAAGAACTCAGAACCAAACCTGGGTCACAAGAGAACAAACAAGTAGACAGAACTAGAATATCTGGGAAAATGGCTCAACCTGTGTGTTGTTCTTTATTCTCCCTTTTTCATTTTTATTTATTTCTTACATTCACCCTGTGTCTCTCATAATTTTATAATGTCTCTCAGCCATGGTCAATCCAGAGAGAGCAAGCCCAACCTACCCTCCAGGCAATATCCTTGTGAATCTTCTCTGTGCCGTCTCGAGCTTAATTGTGTCATCCAATAGCGAGGTGACCAGAATTACGCACAATATTTCAGGTATGGTTTTATTGATTGCTTACACAGATGTAACATTGTAGACCATAATACCATAAGACATTTGGCCCACCATCTGCTCCACCATTCCATCATGTCTGATTTATCCCTCTCAACTCCATTTTCCTGCTTTCTCCCTGCAACCTTTGACACCCTAACTAATCAAGAACCTATCAATCTCTGCTTTAAATATACCCGATGACTTGGCCTCCACATCCCTCCGTGGCAATGAATTTCACAGATTCACCACCCTCTGGCTAAAAAAATTCATCCTCATCTCTGTTCTAAATGGATGTCCCTCTATTCTGAGGCTGTGCCCTCTGCTCCTAGACTCCCTTACTGTAGGAAACATCCTCTCCTCATTCACTCTATCTAGACCTTTCAATATTCAATAGGTTTCAATGAGGTCCTCCTCATTCTTCTAAACTCCAGTGAGTACAACCCCAAAGCCATCAAATGCTCTCATATGTTAACCCTTTCATTCCTGGGATCATTTTCATGAACCTTCTCTGGATCCTGTCCAATGCCAGTACATCTATTCTTAGATAAGGGGCCAAAGACTGCTCACAATACCCCAGGTGCGGCTTTATAAGGCCTCAGCATTACATTCTTGCTTTTATATTCTAGTCCTCTCAAAATAAATGTTAACATTGCATTTGCCTTCCTTATCAACTTGTACCAAATTTTGCACTCAATATCTTGTCCAATGAAGGCAAACAAGCATTTTCATTTTTGGCACCTTGTCCGTCATTGTCACTACCAGGAAACCATGCATCTTGGTCTCTCTGTTTATTAACACATTCCAGAGCCCTCCCATTTACTGAGTAAGTCCTGCCCTAGTTTTAACTTCAGAAAATGCTTCAGTTTGCATTTGTCTCAGTGAAATGCCACTTGCCATTCCCTTGCCTACTTTCCCAGTTGATCTAGATCTTGATGTAATCTCAGCCAAGCCAACCTTCTTCACTATCCACTATACCACCAAATTCTGTATCATATACAAATTTACTAATCATGCCATTTACATTCACATCCAAATCATTAATATACATGTGAATTACTCTTCAGTCTTGGTTATTTTGAAAACTATTCGGCTATTTTGTTTTCTCTTGAATCAGCTGGGAAACCTTCTCACATTTAATCACTGGCTTTTATTTTCCAGATGCAATGATGGCAAATGTGTCATCGACACAATAATTTTTACAATTTGTTGTGCAAAAATGAGTGATTTTTTTCAACAGTAATATTCACAGCACTATAAAAAAAAACTAATCCTACACAACTAATTTCCCTATTTTCTATTCTCCACTATCCCATTGGGCAGAAGGTAAAGTAGTCTGAAAACACGTCCCACCAACCTCAAGAGAATCTTCTGTACCACTGTTATCAAACTCTTAAATGGTTCTCTTGTAAAATAAGATGGACTCTTGACCTCACAATCTATCTCATTATGATCTTGCAATTTGTCATGTAACTGCACTACACTCTTTCGTAGCTTTTACACTTTATTTTGTATTGTTATTGTTTTACCTTCTTCTACCTTAATGGACTGGGTAATGATTTGGTCTGTATGAACAGTAAGCAAGATAAGCTTTTCATTGTATTTTGGCACATGCAACAACAATAAACCAATATCAATACCAATATATTAATTTTCAATTTAATCATACATGCATTTTCAATTTGGTTTTCACGTTCTGAGTAATGTTTAAAACTTTATCTTAAGTTTATGATTTAGGGTCTCAGACTGAAACGCCAACTGTACTCTTTTCCATAGATGCTGCTTGGCCTGCTGAGTTCCTCCAGCATTTTGTGTGTGTTGCTTGGATTTCTAGCATCTGCGGATTTTTTCTTGTTTCTGACTTTTCTCAAGCAGTAAACCTGATCAACACCTCCACCTACTAAACCACACCTTCACACCCCTCATCACCACTACTTTATCACTTCCTGTCAGTCAACTTATGTAGGAACACTCCTGTTTCTAGCACTTTACGGACATACAATCAATCTATATATATAAGCTATCTTACATATTTATATTTATTGTGTTTTTTATCACTATTATATTCCTTATCTTATTACGTATTTTTTGTGCTGTATCAGAACGAGAATAACAATTATTTTATTCTCCTTTACACCTGGGTACTGGAAATGGGACTGAACAATCTTGAACTGCTGCTGAATACTGGGGATCCATTCCACCTGATGCCTGATGGCAACGGATAACAAGAGAGGAAAGTTCACTCCATAAGGCACACTCGATCACTGTTAATGGACTTAGTCACTGTCACCTCACTGCTATTTCTTCTTGTCAAGCAGTTTGTCGAGCGTGGATAACTTGCTTCCTATTCTACAGGACTTGCTGTGACTGATGTGGGAACCACAGACTCTTCCACAGATAGGGCAGGAGGTGCCTAACCAACAGCTGGATGGGAATGTTGTTTTTATTTGTGTCACATATACTGACATCCATACAGATCATTTCACTACTTCAGTACACTGAGATGTAGGGCAAGGGAAAACAATAACAGAGAGCAAAATAAAGTGTAAGAGTTACAGAGGTGTAAGGCCATGAAGAGGTAGATTGTGAGATTTTATTATTCTAGGAGACTATTCAATAGTGTTATATTGGTGGGGTAGAAGCTGACCTTGAGCCTAATAGTACATGCTTTTAGGTTTTTGTATCTTCTGCCCGACGTGAGAAGAGAGAAAAGAGAATCGTAACCCACTTCAACTCTGCTTCCCACTCCCATTCAGATATGTTCATACATGGCCTCCTCTACTGTCATGATGAGGCTAAACTCAGGTTGGAGGAGCAACACCTCATATACCGTCTAGGTAGTCTCCAACCCCTTGGTATGAACATAGAATTCTCCAACTTCCGATAATTCCCTCCCCCTCCCTTTCCCTATCCCTATTTCACTCTGCCCCCTCTCCCAGCTGCCTACCACCTCCCTCTTGGTTCCGCCTCCTTCTACTACCCATTGTGTTTTCCCGTATTCTTTCTTCACCTTTCCTGCCTATCACCACCCTGCTTCCCCTCCCCCACCCCTTTATCTTTCCCCTTACTGGTTTTCCACCTGGAACTGACCAGCCTTCTCCTTCCCACCCTCACCCCACCTTCTTTATAGGGCCTCTGCCCCTCCCCCCTACAGTCCTGACGAAGGGTTCTGGCCCGAAACGTCGACCGATCTTTTCCACGGATGCTGTCCGACCTGCTGAGTTCCTCCAGTGTGTTGTGAGAAAAGAGAATGGTCAGGCTGGGTGGGGGTCTTATGCTTGCTACTTTAATGAGGCAACTTGGATTATAGACAGAGTCCATAAGACATAGAGCAGAATTAGGCCATTTAGACCATCGAGCCTGATCCACCATTCCATCATGGCTGAATTATTATCCCTCTCAACCCCATTGTGCTGCCTTCTCCCCGAAACCTTTCACATCTTTACAGTACATATCAAGAACATATCAACTTCAGTTTTAAATATAGCAAATGACTTGGCCTTCACAGGCATCTGTGACAGTGAATTCCACAGATTCATCACACTCTGGCTAAAGAAATCCCACCTCTTATCTGCTCTAAAGGAACATTCTAACGGAGTTCATGGAGGGGATGCCGGTTTCTGTGATGTGCTAAGCTGTGTCCATTTTCTCGTGGTCTTGGGTAGAGCAGGTGCCATACCAAACTGCGATATCTCTGGATAGGATGCTTCCTGTGGGGACGCATTCCATGTGAGTTCATGCACTCCATCTACTTCCTATGCTCCAGAAATACGGACTTAAAGTTCTCAAAGCCATCCCAAATAATCTTCCATTTTGAATGGACTTGGGTCAGGAATTCCCAAGACAGAGTTGGTTGCACATTGTCCTAGAGGTCTGATCATATCTGTGACTCTTTTCTTCTATCCACATCGTAATTTCTTCCTCTGACAGAAGCCCAGCAGACATGGCAATTTTGTGTGTTGCCACTGCTGAGTGGAATTAGCATTTCAATACTGGGAAAGTTAGAGAATACACGGATGTCTCTCGGTTAATACTGACTTGTGATGCTGGACTCTATCTGTCCACAAGCATTTTGAATGCAGAGAAAGGCCAGCAATTGTGACGAGGGTCCTTGACGAGGATGGCTTGGACCCAAATGCTGCAGCATCCAAGGCAAGAATCGAGACTCGGTTTCAAACTGGATCGAGAATCTGAGCACAAAACAACCAGTAAACGAAATCACGAGTAGGGTTACGATTGAGCACCGAACCTCAGTTCAGGTGCTCCTTAAATGCTCAATCCTTGGCACCCAAAACATGACTGTCAATTAGAGAGACTATCCTGAGTCTTTAAAGGGGTCGTGCTAGCTATCCATACTCCAGGCAGTTGGATTGTCTAAACCTTGGAAGCTGGCAGGGATGGGTGCATGTCTTAATAGCAATGTCACGAAGGATCCCACCCACCCTGCTCATGGACTGTTTGTCCCATTCCCATCAGGGAAGACGCTACACAGCATCCACGCCAGGACCATTAGACTCTTTACCAAGCAGTCAGGCTGATCAACATCTCCACCTATTAACCCACCACTACTAACGTCACCTTATGTTCATCCAATCAGTCTACGTCTGCAACAGTTACTTGTACATTGTGTTTTATAGGATTGCTTGTATATTTATTGCATTTTTAAACATTGAATTCTTTATGCTTATTGTATTTGTTATGCTGCAGCAGATCCAGAGCAACAATCATTTTAATTGATTGGGTGCCACAGTAGTGTAGTTGTTAGCGGGATACTATTACAGCTTGGGGCATTCAGTCCCAGTGTCCTCAGTAAGCAGTCTCTGTACATCCATCCCGTGGAATGCATGAGTTTCCTCTGGGTGCTCCAGTTTCCTCCCACATTCCAAAGACATAACAGTTAGGTAAGTTGTCCAGTGATTGCGTTAGGGTTAAATCGGGGCTGTCAGGGGCTGCGGCTCAACGGGCCAGATCCATGCTGTATCTTAAAAAATAAGTAAATTTTGTTCTCTTTTACACTTCTATACTGTAGAATGACAATAAAGAATCCTGAAACTTTAATCTTTCTGAATTCATGATACATCACGTGCACATCGTTGTTTTATGTTCACTATTTCATAGGTATCTCTGCAAAAGAATAAGATGTTGGATCCCAGATGGCTTCTGTTGCCTAATCCGAAATCACTGAGCCCAGTTGCAGCATACTTGATGCCATCCCTGGTGAACACAACTGATCCAGCAAACTCCATCCTCTGAACGTCCAAGCTAGTCAAAAGCCAAACCACCATACTGGAGAGCAGCCCCTGTAAATTCAAAACAGATGTGCTGCTTTACTCAGGTGGCTTTAGAAGAATGTAGGCACAAAGTTAATCATGAACGAGAGGAAGCCAACACTATTAGGATGACTATTTTACTGGTCCTTTGGGGGTACTCCATTTGAAGATAAAATAGTACATCACAAGCTGTTTCTTTTGCAGGATTAATTTATATATTTAGTGAATAGACTAAAAGAAATGAAGATTGCTAGCCACCTTACAGCCTTGGCAGATTTAGGTTCAAATTTATTTATCACATGTACATCAAAACATGCACATCCTAGCGTTGCAGTTCATGCGGTTATTACTGCTTGGGGCATTCCAGATTTCAGAATTCAATTCCATCGCCGTCCCTAAGGAGTTTGTACATTCATCCCATGAACCGCGTGGGTTTCCTCTGGGTGCTCCAATTTCCTCCCACAGTACCAGTTAGTAGGTTAATTGGTCGTTGTAAATTGTCCTGTGATTAGGCTAGGGTTAAATAGGTGGGTTGCTGGGCAGCCTATCCACACTGCACCTCTAAATGAAAAATTTTTTAAAAACATACAGAGAAATATGTCTTTCGCATTAACAACCGACACACCCAAGGATGCACTGGGGGCAGCCTGCAAGTGTTGCCACATATTCCAGTGCCACCATAGCATCCCTATAATGCTCAGCAGAACAACACAGAACACGACAAGTGATAAAGCAACAACACCAAAATAAGCTCTGTTCCTCCCTCTCTCCTTTCCATCCACTTGTGCATGTGCATTCTCCTTTAAACCCACAACAGGCCATCTTTGTCCTCCAGCCTCCAGGTGACTCATGGATTCGCAGATGTTGGGCCTTTGACTTCCCCAGTTTCTCTTTCTACATTTTTGAAATCTGGCCATTTTTATATATATTGTCCCCACATCAGTTGCAATTCTTGACACAAATAATAACTTTTTTGAGCTTTAGGCCCCTTTTATTTTTCAAATTGCTATCATTAGCAGAGAATGTCCTTCCCATCCTGAAGTATCTGTCAGAGGTAGTTTTAACACTGCTAGAGACTTATGCTTTCAAAGTAACTTCACACAATGCAAATTATTCAAAGTTGTACTATCTTATCCATTCCTTGTAGCTTCAGTGATTCTGGCTCACTGTCGCTTTTTTCCTTAACTTTCTCACAAACCTAAAAAGCAAGGCTCCAGAGATGAGGACAACTAAGGGGTGGTCGCGGGAAGCAGAGGAATGATTACAGGATTACTTTTGAGTCAGTGGACTGGGCCGTGTTCAAGCACTCACTGGGAGATCTGAATGACTATACCAGGGTTGTAACAGACTTTACTAAAACAGCTCCAGATGAGTGAGCCCACACTAAATCATCCAGAGTCTTCCCCAGTCAGAAGCCCTGGATGAACCATAAGATCGGAAATTTGCTGAGGGCTAGGTCAGAGGCAGTCAAGTCTGGAGATGAAGAATGCTAAAAGAGGTACACATATGATCTCCAGAAAGCCGTCTCGGAGGTGAAGTGGAGATTCTGGACCAAAATGGAATCAAAGAAGGATGTAAACACGAGGAAATCTGCAAATGCTGGAAATTCAAGCAACACACATCAAAGTTGCTGGTGAACGCAGCAGCCCAGGCAGCATCTCTAGGAAGAGGTACAGTCGACATTTCAGGCCGAGACCCTTCATCAAGACTAACTGAAGGAAGAGCTAGTAAGAGATTTGAAAGTGGGAGGGGGAGGGGGAGATCCAAAATTATAGGAGAAGGCAGGAGGGGGAGGGATGGAGCCAAGAGCTGGACAGGTGATTGGCAAAAGGGATATGAGAGGATCATGGATCAGGAGGCCCAGGGAGAAGGAAAAGGGGGAGGGGGGAAAAAACCCAGAGGATGGGCAAGGGGTATAGTCAGAGGGACAGAGGGAGAAAAAGGAGAGAGAGAGAAAGAATGTGTGTATATAAATAAATAACGGATGGGGTACGAGGGGGAGGTGGGGCATTACCAGAAGTTAGAGAAGTCAATGTTCATGCCATCAGGTTAGAGGCTACCCCGACAGAATATAAGGTGTTGTTCCTCCAACCTGAGTGTGGCTTCATCTTTACAGTAGAGGAGGCTGTGAACAGACATATCAGAATGGGAATGGGATGTGGAATTAAAATGTGTGGCCACTGGGAGATCCTGCTTTCTCTGGCGGACAAGTGCTACACATGCCCTTACACTTCCTCCCTTACCACCATTCAGGGCCCCAGACAGTCCTTCCAGGTGAGGCGACACTTCACCTGTGAGTCAGCTGGGGTGATATACTGTGTCCGGTGCTCCCGATGTGGCCTTCTATATATTGGCAAGACCCGACGCAGACTGGGAGATCGTTTTGCTGAACACCTACGCTCTGTCCGCCAGGGAAAGCAGGATCTCCCAGTGGCCACACATTTTAATTCCACATCCCATTCCCATTCTAATATGTCTATGCACGGCCTCCTCTACTGTAAAGATGAAGCCACACTCAGGTTGGAGGAACAACACCTTATATTCCATCTGGGTAGCCTCCAACCTGATGGCATGAACACTGACTTCTCTAACTTCCGGTAATGCCCCACCTCCCCCTCGTACCCCATCCGTTATTTATTTATATACACACATTCTTTTTCTCTCTCTCCTTTTTCTCCCTCTGTCCCTCTGACTATACCCCTTGCTCATCCTCTGGGGCCTTTCCCCCCCTCCCCCTTTTCCTTCTCCCCGGACCTCCTGTCCCATGATCCTCTCATATCCCTTTTGCCAATCACCTGTCCAGCTCTTGGCTCCATCCCTCCCCCTCCTGCCTTCTCCTATCATTTTGGATCTCCCCCTCCCCCTCCTACTTTGAAATCTCTTACTAGCTCTTCCTTCAGTTAGTCCTGACGAAGGGTCTCAGCCTGAAACGTCGACTGTACCTCTTCTTAGAGATGCTGCCTGGCCTGCCGCGTTCACCAGCAACTTTGATCAAAGAAGGATGTTTGGTAGCTGTGACGGGGTTTGAATGCTATAAACTCATACAAAGTTAAATCAAGTGCCATGGGGGATAGCAGGGCTTTGCTTCCAGATGAGCTCAATACCTTCTATGCTAACTATGACCGTCAGAACAAGGAGGAACCATCACAAATCTCCACATCTCCTGATGATCCTTTGATTTCAGTATCTGAAGCGGACGTGTGGGCTGACTTTAGGAGGATGAATCCATGGAAAGCATCCAGACTGGACAGGATATCTAGCCACATACTAAAGACCTGTGCTGACCAACTGACTGGTGTGTTCACTGATTATCTTTAACCTCTCGCTTTGGCAGTGTCTGGCACCCAACAACCCAATTGCTTCAAGCAGGCTTCAATCATACCGGTGCCCAAGAAGAGCAGGGTGACCTGCCTCAATGACTCTCGCTCAGTTGCACTTACGTCCACAGTGATGACTTCTGAGAGACTGGTGATGGAACATATCAGCCACTGCGTAAGAGGCAGCCTGAATCCATTCCTATATGCCTACCAAGACAACAGGTCCACAGCAGATGCCATCTCATTGGCTTTTCACATAACCCCGGAAAATCTGAACACTAAAGATACTCTTTATCGATTATAGCTCCGCATTTAATATAATCATCCCCTCAGAACTAATCAATAAGCTCTAAGGCCTTGGCCTCAATACCTCCTTGTGCAATTAGATTTTGGATTTCCTCACTTGTAGACCCCAGTCAATTTGGTTTGGCAAAGATATCTCCTCCATGCTAATCACATCCATCTCCAACACCATATTCAAGTTTGCTGATGAGACCACTGTTGCGTGCCATATCAAAGATGGTGATGAATCAGCATACAGGAGGAAGATTGAAAATTTGGCTGAGTGGTGTCTTAACAACAACCTTTCACTCAACATCAGCAAGACCAAAGAACTGATTGTGGACTTCAGGAGAGGGAAACCATAAGTCTATGAGCCAGTCCTCATTGGAGGATCAGAGGTACAGAGGATTAGCAACTTTGAATTCCTGGGTATTTCAATTACAGAAGACCCATCCTGGACACAGCATGTAAGTGCAATTGCAAAGAAAGCACAGCAGCGCCTCTACTTTCTTAGGTGTTTGCAGAGATTTGGCATGTCATCAAAAAAATTTACAAACTTCTATAGTTGTGTAGTGGAGAGTATATTGACTGGCTGCATCACAGCTTGGTATGGAAACACCAATGGCATTGAATGGAAAATCCTACAAAAGGTAGTGGATTCAGCCCAGTCCATCACAGGTAAAGCCCTTCCAACCACTGAGCAAATCTACATAAAATGCTGTCGTAGGAAAGCAGCATCCATCATCAAAGATCTTCACCACCCAGGCCATGCTCTTTTCTTGCTGCTGCCATCATGTAGCAGGTACAAAAGCCTCAGGACTCGCACCACCAGGTTCAGGAACAGTTACTACCCCTTAACTGTAAGGTTCTTGAACAAAAGATGATAACTACACTCACTTGCCCATCCATTGAGATGTTCCCATAACTAATGATCTCACTTTAAGGACTCTTTATCTTGTTATTTCATGTTCTTGTTATTTATTGCTATTTATTTATACTTGCATTTGGACAGTTTGTTGTCATCTGGTTGACCTTTCATTAATCCTGTTATTGTTATTATTCTATAGACTTGCTGAGTGTGCCCACAGGAAAAAGAATCTCAGAGCTGTATGTATGTACTCCAATAATAAAAATTACCATGAACTTTGAACTTTGAAGTAGAATGCAATTTTTATCCATGGCAACTAGAATACATTTTGTATATAATATGGAGTTTAGAAAAACAAGATGAAGAATAAAAGGATACAATTCCAACACCTAATAACAATTACTTCAAGTTTGTGTATACACTTAAAATTCTTTACCATGCAAAGTTCACAAATTGTGTGTAACATCAAAAGATGTCTGCCATATCTGCAAGTGATAACTTCCCAACTTCATAGTGAATTGGTCAAGCTTCTGAAGTAGGATCATAGAATTTCATTCTGAACACTACAAATAAGAGTAAAATTTTCAAATATGATAATTTACGTTGATGAATTAGGGAGAACATAAGCATGATTTCATCAGGACCAGAAACAGTATCAGATCATCTATGTCCGGACTAAACCACACAATCTTTAATCCTTTTTTAAACCAGGTATTAGTCTGCTTTCCTTTGAAGGGATTAAGCAACATAACACTTCACTACTTCTGAAAGCAGACTAATCCACACATCTTTTCTAGACTACTTTAGGCTTTCAAACTTTGTAGTAGACTACAACGACAGTTTATCTTAGATAACTTGTAAAACATATAATTTCAGAATTTAAACAATCTGAACCTATTACCTTATCAACCCACTTACTTCTAATGATATAAAATTATTTTATCCTTTCTTCAGAAATTGTTAAACAATCTCCATAGCCAAGGGTCCTGATGAAGCGACACATCCCAAAACATTGACTGGATATTCATTTCCATGGATGCTGTCTGACCTGCTAAGATCCTCAAGCATTTGTGTGTGTTGCCATAGCTAAACTAGCTCTTTTCTGGCCTATCACTAAAGCAATATTGACAAGCTTGACAAAACTGTACACAATATCCCATAAGTTGGTATATTGGCAAAACAAGCAAAGAGGTTCTGCTAATGCTGACAATCCACAGCAACTCACACAAAACATTGGAGGAATTCTGCAGGTCAGGCAGCAACTATGGAAATAAATAACAGCTGACGCTTCAGACAGAGGCACATCTGAACTGGAAAGGATGGGGGAAAGATGCCAGATTAAGAAGGTGGGAGAGTGAAAGGGCGACAAGCTAGAAGGTGATAGGTGAAGCTAGGTGGGTGAAGGAGGGGCATAAAATAAGAAGCTGGGAGGTGATAGGAGGAAAAAGCAAAAAGCTAGAGAAGAAGGATACTGATAGGAGAGGTGAATGGGCCATGGGAGAAAGGGAAGGAGGATTCATTTCCATATAGTAGATGCTGCCTGACCTGCTGAGATCCTCCAGCATTTTGTGTGCATTAAATAACACGATGACATAATCAAATACCATTGATGCACCCCTCGACAAGGCTTCCAAGCAAAAGACAGAAATTGACTGGTTTCAATACACGGGTCACAATCAAACCCAAAGTAGTCTTTTTAATGCTTTGCTCTAACAATTAGAAAGTGACATTAAGTGTGATAAATAAATGTGCAGAATGCAATTTTTGAAAAGTAAAACGAGGTCCCAATAGATCCACTTGTCATCAAACACCCCAAGAAATGTCTACAAATAGACTGTTGAAAGTATCCTGACTAGTGGCATCATGGTCCACTATGGCGATTTGAATGCACAGGCACAAAAGAAGCTGTACTGAGTAGTGGATTCTGCCCAACACATCATGAGCACTTCTCTCCCCATCATTGTAATATCTACAGGAGATGTTGTCTCAAGACATCATCTGGTTGTTGCTGTTATCATCAAAGATGCCTACCTTCCAGGCCATGTATCTTCTCGCAACTATTTTGGTCAGGAAGTATAAAAGCCTAAAGTCCCACATCATCAGGTTCAAGAACAGCTATTTCCCTTCAATCATTCTGTTCTTGAATCAGCCTACAAAACCCTTAGGAACACAATGAATAAATTTGACACTATGCACTAAAATGGGATTTGTTTTGTTCTAATTATGCTTTTTTTGGAAAAAGTGTGTACAATGTATGCTTAATTTGTTTTATTTTGAAAGCTGCTGCTACAAGTAAGATTTTCATTGCACCTGTGCATACATGTAGCTGTAGATATGACAATCTCTACTTTATATTCAATATGCATTACATATTTAATAATGGTTGTCAAGAAAAAATTGTCTCTGTTCCTTTCTGAGCACAAAAGTACCAATGTAATTCTGTAAACAAATTACATGGACCCCTGGTTTCCTTTAGGAGGAGGAAACCAGAGGTCAATGAGCCACTTCTCGTTGGAGGATCAGAACTGCAGGTGAGGGGCGTCGGGATTGTTATTGTCGCTGTTTTTTCCTGCAGGGATTTGATGCTATTGTCACGTATTTGAGTGGTTAGGTGCATGTGAGTGTGGGAAGGGGCTTGTTTGCCTGTTGTGTTTGTGTTGTTCTGCTGAACAATGTGGGCATGCTCTGTTGGCAGCAGAATGTGTGGCAACACTTGCAGGCTACCCTCAACACATCAACAACATATCTCACTGTGTGCTTCAATGTACATGTGATAAATAAGTGAATCTTAAAAATTTAACCCTAATCTGAAATATGGATCTGAATAAAACTATCAATGTGTACCTCTTGGTAAATTAGTGACTGCAGACCTTTGGCGAAGGAATTCCATGTGTTATTATCCTGTTTTCTCCCCAGTGGCATCATGTTACAAGGGCTATGAATAATTTCACCCTTAACACAAATATGCTCAGACTCTACTTGGGCATTCCCTTCAAATTTTCATCATTCATCATATATTGAAAGTGTTATATGCCAAGCCTAGCAAGGCAATGATAGCAGTTTTGAGACAGTTGTTGGAAGTAGAATTTCTTGTCAGCAGACATCGTCATTAATGCACAATGACCAGGATGCTCATAGATTAAACGTTACATGTACAATTCTAGGCATGTTGCTCAATTGACATTTTTGGTTGATTACATATCATGCCCTTCACTACCCTGCAATTAGTTTAAAACTGATGATTCTTCACATTGATTGCCCTATCAATCTTGCCAGAGAATGTGAATTAAGACTGATAATTAACAGAATATGTACCCTTTTAATGATGCAATAAATGCTAATGCAATGCTAATCAACTCTCCTCACACAGACATGAAACAGTTTAACTCCTTGTGCCAATAGCAAATTCTTTACAGAGATTTTGATGACAGCATGGTGGTGCAGCATTTAGCATAACATTATTCTGGCATCAGTGACCCAATTCAATTCCTCCGCTGTCTGTAAGCAATCTTCCCATGACCACGTGTGTTTCTCCTGTGTGTTCAAGTTTCCTCCCAGTATTAAAGTCATACTGGTGAGTAGGTTAATTGGTCACATGGATGTACAGTGTTGCTAGGACCTTTCTGAATCCTGTTGGATTTTCTCTATTTCTGCATAACTATGACCTAAAATTTGATCAGATCTTCATGTAAGTCCTAAAACTAGATAAAGAGAACCCACTTAAATAAATAACACAGAAAACATTATACTTGTTCATTTATTTATTGAGAAAAATGATCCAATATTACATGTGTTTGTTGGAAAAAGTATGTGAACCTTTGCATTCAGTAACTGGTGTGACCCCTTTGTACAGCAATAACTTCAACCAAATATTTCCAGTAACTGTTGATCAGTCCTGCACATCAGCTTGGAGGAATCTTAGGCCATTCCTCTTAATGAATATGCTTCAACTTTGGGATGTTGGTGGGCTTCTTTGTATGAACTGCTTGCTTCGGGTCTTTCCACAACATTTCTATAGGATTAAGGTCAGGACTTTGGCTCAGCCATTGCAAACATGAATCTTCTT
Source organism: Mobula birostris (assembly GCF_030028105.1). NCBI lineage: Eukaryota > Metazoa > Chordata > Chondrichthyes > Myliobatiformes > Myliobatidae > Mobula > Mobula birostris. The sequence goes on from NC_092386.1 coordinate 12,372,072, forward strand.
CTTTTTAAACCATTCTGTTGTAGATTTACTGTTGTCTTTCAGATCATTGTTTTGTTGCATTATGCAACTTCTAATAAGCTTCGGCTGACAGACTGCTACCCTGACATTCTCCTGTAAAATATCTTGACACAATTTTGAATTCATTGTTCCCTCAACAATTGCAAGCTGTTCAGGTCCTGAGGTAGCAAAGCAACCCCAAACCATGACGTTCCTTCCACCATGCTTCACAGTTGTCGATGAGGTTTTGATGTTGGTGAGCAATGCCCTTTTTCCTCCAAACATAGCAATGTGCATTTCTACAAAAAAGTTAAACTTTTGTCTCATCTGTCCACAGAACATTGTCCCTGAACCATTGTAGAACATCCATGTGGTCTTTTGTAAACTTGAGGCATGCAGCAATGTTTTTTTATGGAAAGCAGTGGTTTTATCCATGGTGTCCTTCCATGAACACAATTCTTGTTCAGTGTTTTTCTTATAGTGAACACATGAACAGGGCACATCTACAACCCACACCTCCAAACTCGTCTCATTGATTGGAACACCTGACTCCAAATACCTTTTGTAGATGGCATTACCCCACAGGTTCACATACTTTTTCCATCAAATAAATACATGTAATATTGGATCATTTTTGCCAATAAATAAATGAACAAGTATGTTTTTTGAATTATTTATTTAATTGAGTTCTCTTTATCTAGTTTTATGGCTTACATGAAGATCTAATTACACTTAGGTTATACTTATGCAGAAACAGAAAAAAATCTACAGGGTTGACAGACTTTCGAGCACCACTGTAACCGGGTGGCCTTCTTACTGTGTTGTATCTCCAAATAAAAAATAAATTTTCTTTTTAATTTTTGTTCATCATTCTATTCAGCAGTATCTCTGGGTATATTTTTTCCCTACTATAACACTGGCCAACCAATGCTGACGTGACCATCGCATACTCTGAAGTAGTCAAGAAGGTTAGGCTTGGAAGACCTCTACAGTAATTTCAAATTCAGGATGCCCGAAATAATCAGATCAAACATGCAAAAGGTAATATCTTGTTGTTATAACTAGTACTTTTGTTCAGATACTTTGTTATATAGAACACTGCATGATTCAACAGTAGCTCAGAGGATATTCCCTAGGCAAAGACTTAGATGTCTATCAATAAAAGTGATACAATAGTAGCAATGGTGGACAAGCAATACTTGTAGACTATACTCATCAGTTGATGAGGGAACCAATATTGGAAAAAACTACTTTATCCTCGTGGAGTAACACCTTATATTCTACCTGGGTACCCTCCAACCTGATGGCATGATTACGATTTCTCCTTCTGGTAAACATATTCTACCCCTGCCCCACCACCACCTTCCTCTATTCCCCACTCTAACCTTTTACTTCTCACCTGCATATTAGTTCCTCCTGGGTCCCTTTCTCCTTTCCTTTCTCCTGTGGTCCACTCTCCTCTCCTATCAGATTCTCTCTTCTCCAGCCCTTGACTTTCCAACCCACCTGACTTCACCTATCACCTTCCAGCCAGTCTCCTTCTCTTCCCCTCACCTTTTTATCCTGGCATCTTCCCCCTTCCTTCTCAGCCCTGAAGAAGAATCTCAGCCTGAAACATCAACAGTTTACTCTTTTCCATAGGTGCTGCCTCACCCGCAGAGTTCCTCCAGCACTGTGTGTGTGTTATTTTACCCTTGCTAATCCATCTGCTGTTGATAGATCTGTCTAGAGCACTACTATCACTGTATATCTCTTATAGAGTTTAAATCTCGCTTTCAGAATGGTTACTCATTGCTAAATGCTCAGAACACAGCATCTGTAAGGTTTGTATGATAAAATTAGCTTTATTTGTTACATGTGTATCAAAAAATATAATGAAATGCATCATTTTGCATCAAATCAAATCAGCGAGGCTTGTGCTGGGTGGACCGCAAGTGTCGGCATGCTTCCAGATCACCCCGAGGAAACCCATACAGTCACGGGGAGAACGTATAAACTCTTTATAGACAGCAGAAAGAGAATTGAACCATGATCTCTAATGCTGTAGAGCATTGCACTAACCACTATGCTACCATGCCACCCTATATATACAACCAATGTAGATTTAGTGTAGCGAATGGCCAAATCGCACACTGTCACATCACTTCCTTGTAAACTTTGCTTTCAGTAATATGGTTTGATTAAATAAAATTGCAATCTGTTTGTAATAAAATGTAAGGTTCTCATATTGGTTTACACACAAGAGAACATTCTTAGTGTTCCAGAAGTGAATTTTTTCAAATACCAAAGTAATAAACTGGATGCAATTCTCGACGGCAGATCTTCCCCAAAGCATTAACAATGTGTTTTGATAAATCTATTTCAAAATAGCTTTATTGGCAAAGAAACAGGCAAGTGAAGCCAATGCTTGTATTCCCTCATTTAATATATCTATCAACAGTAAAATGAATCGGAAGGTCTCCAACTTCTAAATGTCACCACCATGTTTCCTTAATAAAAACCTCTAAGTAAGCCTACATGTAATCTGATATCTCACCTATAAGTGACAAATGAAGAACATTACTGCAATAAATCATTCAATATTATTCAGTTCATGTTATCTTTATTCCAATTTTAATGTGAACAATTTCAATTTTTCACTTTTTTTTCCCTTCCACTATACGAGTGTTTTGTGCTTCTCCTATAGAGACTGGTCCAAGCTGCTATTGATAAATCCAAATGCAAAGAGACAATGAGCTCTCAGATACTTTCTGTCATCAACCCAGTCTCTTCTGATGAAATCCAAGTTTTTCCAAAGAAGTTCATATCATTTGCCAGGAATATCAGATGCTTTCAACGCATCAAAACATCAGTGAAATATCCTTTAATTTACCCAAACAGATCCTGTTAGGTGAACACTCTCACCATTTAGTGTGGCCAGAATTTGCTGCACAATGCTTACTTCATCCTTCCTGTAAACAAGTTTAAAAAAAGGAACAAATCTATATCTCAAACTAAACTTTAAAATTATGCAAATTGCCCTAATAGTGAAAGCAGGGATCTACTGGAAACTTGAGGCAACATTGCGTTTGGTAAGATTAATTTGGGAAGGAAGGTCATTCGAGCTTCCACACCAACCATTTGTGATGATCTTACAGCTAACCCCTAATTCAGCAGCTATTTCTCAAGGGGTCCCAGAGATTGCTACACTCCTCTACTTTACTAGACAGTTTATTCACAACCTCAATTCTGACAGACATGAAAAGTTAACTGTTTCTCATTCCATAAATACTACTTAATCTGCTGTTTCAAAGCACATTTGTTATCAAATTATACACCTTGAAATTTGTCTGCCTACAGGCAACTACAAAACAAGAGACCTGAATAACCCAATAAAAAAGACCAAAAACCATTGCAGAAAGAGAGAGAAAAAAAACACACAAATAGAAGCAAGCAGCATCTCAAAGCTCTCAAAACTCTTCTGCATCAACACCTCAACATCTCTCCAAATAGCTGATTTCATCTCCAATAATGATACGAATTCTGTTTGTTTCCCTGGCTCAAACACAAACACGTTGCACCTTAGAATGCCCCAGCACAGCTCATCCCCTAAACCAGCCTCACCTCCGCCTGCCTCCTCACTGTCTGCAGTGATAGTTCTTCAGAAAAGATGTTATAAGTAATGTTTTTAGTCAAATCTCTTGCCTTATGATTTACCAATAAGTTGTTGCACATTTTTGGTTGTACCATCTTAAACTGGAATCATGATGCACCCTTGATGCACCCACAAAACATATATCACACACAACACATAAAACTTAAACATTACCACAGGTAAGTTAATATATTTCAAAATGTATGTGAAGTGCACAGCACAGGTAAACAGTAAACAGCTCACTGGTCCTGGTGACAAGACCTCGGTGGTGTCAGGGTATTCATTAGTCTCACAGCCTCAGGAATGCTACCCAGTCTGGCAGTCTGAGTCCTGATGCTTTTGTACCTCCTTCCTAGTGGGTCAAAGAGATTATCAGATGTGTTATACGGATCTTCAAAGATTCAAAGGTTCAAAGCGGATTCATTATCAAAGAATATATAAATTATACACTTTCAAATTTGTCTGCTTACAGGCAGCCCAAAGCAAGAAACCCAAATAACTCAATTTTAAAAAACACCAAAAACCAATGTGCAGAGAAAGAAAGAGGAAAAAAAACACACATCATGCAAATAATAAATCTGTTCCCAGAGCAGATGGAGTAAGTCCAAGCCTCAGTCTCCAGTTCATCATATCAGTGGGGTAGAAATGCACAGCAGCCGGATCAGTACACAGCCTCAGCACCATGGAGAAAGGAAAGACCGTTCGTGGGACAGAGAGTGAAATCAGCCCGACACTTGTCTCCGTACCCAACACTCGGGCTTCCAGTCTATCTGGACCAATATTTAAATTGTCTATGCACATTCTAGGACCTGGATCCCGGCATCCTGATATGTTCGGGCTGCCCAGCCCAAAGCCATTCTCAATCTTTTCCGCATCAACTCCTCTCCAAATCGCTCACTCCATCTCCAGCAGTGATATGAACTCTGTGATCCCAGCAGCTCGACTACATTGTCCCTCACAGTGCCCCAGCATGGGTCATCTCCCGAACTAACCTCGCCTCCACCTGCCTCCTCATAATCTGTGGCGATAGTTCACCACAGTTTGCTTCACAAAAGATGTTATAAGTAATGTTTTTAGTCGACTTTCTTGCCTGATAATTTACCAGTAAACTGTCACACATCTTTGGTTGCGCCATCTTGAACCATCTTCAATTATGATTCGGGCCCTTTGTAAACAAAGCTCCCAGTCAATGTCACAAATAGCGGGGGTAGAGAGACCCCAGTGATCTTCTCGGTGGTTTTTGCTATCCTCTGTAGGGTCTTGTGGTTTGATACCTTGCAGCTTCCGTACCACCCAGTGATGCCAACAGACAGGATGCTCTCAATAGTGCTCTTGTGAGAATGAGGACAGGGAGATCTTTAAAGATCTTTTAAATCTTTACAGGCAGGATTTGCATCTTTACTGATTACATGGGAAACTTCTGTGAGGAGAGTGGAACAAGCGGTCAAAAAGAAAACAGTCCCTTAGCAAATCTAAAGGTGTGTCAGGTGATGGAATCTCACTGAAGGTGACAAAATTGATTCCGGAGACTGGTGATGTGGAAAGTGAGGACAAGTACAAGAAGAGACAAGGTGAGAGCAGAGGACCTGCCAACAGCCAAACATAGAAAACTATACAGAAGGGAAGCTACACTCCAGGAAGAAGATATCTCAGAGGCACAACAGTTACTGATTACTGCAGCATACTTACAGCAGGCAATCCTTATACATAAAAGAGTGACAAATGACCATAACTACAATATAAACGAAAAAATCTGTCCTACAGTGTCGTACCTGCAATCTGTGGATCAGCACACAAGCTCACTTTCACCTAAAGTAACTAGTGTGAAGATGGTTGCAATATTTTCTTTATCACCATTACCTTGATGTAAACCCATGAATTTTCACAAATCACAAAATTTTGATTTTCCATTTTTCTAATGAAGCTGTTTAGAATGAGCTAAGTACATCACTGTTATGTTCATTTGGGAAACTAATTTGGAGGCATTGAAGCAAATTAAAAATAGTCAGTTGGACATTTTGAGAGAGTACTTGTTCATCTGTACTGGTCAATATTAATGACAAAACTCAGACCTTTCGCTTAAGCCAGCTTCAATCATCTCTATTCATCATCTTCTGTTGATAGAAATGGCTAAATGTCACATGACATTACCAGAGTGAGTATATGGCTGTGTTATCCTGACATTGCTTACAAGCTGCCAAGAGATGACAGCAAATATATTACATTGTCTGCTTAAAATTCCATTCACATTGATATTATAATGTAAAGAAGAAGTCTGTTGAAGTCTGTTAATGTTGAAGAAGTCTGCTTGTGCTTGGAATGGCTTGAACTTGTTCCCAGTTATTTAATTTGTAATCATAAGTAGATAGATGATATCTCTAAATCTGCAGCTTTACCAAAGAAGATGGGAAATATCAGAAAGGATGTGGTGGCATTGGAGAGGCTGCAAAAAAGGTTTACCAGGATGCTGCTTGGATTAGAAGATATTAGCTAAGGACAGGTTGGACAAACTTGGATTGTTTTCTCTTGAGCGTTGTAGACTGAAGGGAAACTTGATAGAAGTTTAAAAATTATGAGAGGCATAGATAAGGAGGGCAGAGCTTGATTTTGGTGGGTGGGGAGAAGGTTTAAAGAGGAAATGTGGGCCAAGTTCTTTTTCACACAGAGGGTAGTAGATGCCTGAAATGGGCTGCCAGAGATGACACTAGAAACAGAAATGACAGTGTGTTCCAGAGGCTTTTAGACAGGCACCTGAATACGCAAGGAATGGAGTAATATGGATTGTGTGCAGGCAGAAGAAATTAATCAAAGTCAAAGTCAAGTTTATTGTCATCTGCATAAGTACATGTACATACAGGTGTAATGAAAAACAGCGTCACAGGTACAGAGCATCATATAAGCAGCTTTCACATGAAAAGCATAAATTAAACACAAGTTTTACAAGAAAGAACAGAATTGGAACAAAAAAGTTTATTTTAATGCAAAGTTCAAAGTAAATTTATTATCATAGGACATATATGTCACCATATACACACACCTGAGATTCATTTTCTTGCTGGTATTCTCAATAAATCCAATAACCATAAAAGAATCAATGAAAGACCACACCAATAGGGCAGACAACCAGTGTGCAAAAGATAACAAACTGTGCACATAGAAAAAGAAATAAAAAAACAATAATAATAATAATAATAATAATGTGGTTAACACAAAAATTATTTAAAAATGCTCATTACAGCATCTTGCAGCAGTTTTAACTCAATCTGGTTACTTACACAGGCACAATCAAATGGCAAATATCATTCACCAAAATCGTGTTTTAAATACAAACTCAGAAAATACACCATACCGTTCTATAAATACAAGCCTGATCCCATTTTAAATTCAGAGTCCTACAAATTATTACACTGATTGATCCATTATTATAGTTAGGACAATCCATAATAACTGTCTAGATATAATATTACAGGATAAACATGCAAGAACAACTTACTTAATAGATATAGCCACTCAAAACACACACACCATATGGAAAAACACCAGAAATATGTTGATTTAAAAGAAGAAATTGAAAATCTATGGAACATGAACAGGATATACATTGGCCCAATAGTACTATCTACAACTGGTAACATCTCAAAGTCACAACACAATAGCATTAAATAATAAGGCCTATAGAAGAATATCTCTGTAAATCTTCAGTATGCCATAATACTAAACACCATTAGAATAGTCCGAAATTTCCTAGAAATTGAGACATGAGCGTGCTTGGCTATGCCCATCCCTCAGGTTTTACCCCTTGAACTGAGGAAAAAATAATAAATAAATAAATAAATAAATAAGATATAAATTTTGAGAACATGAGATGAAGAGTCCTTGAAAGTGAGTTCCACTATAGTATAATAATGACATACAATACAATTAGCATTTCAAAGTTAAACACAAAATCACCAAGACACTTTTTAATTTAGTTACGAGATATGCTAGATAGTCATCTAAAGATGGCAGCATGCTCAGACGCAGTGGCTTCTCTGGGTCCAACCAAAGGTTTTATTGTCTTTTTTCAACATCTTTTTTATAATTGCAAAACCCTGCTGGGCATTAAGAGCTTCAGGTACTGCAGGCCTACCTGATCAGCAAGTTGCTCGTTAGCAGAGTTGGACTTGGCATGGTCCTTGTTGCTGCCTGCTACAGAAAGGCATCAAGAGTTGGTGTAGGAAGGGGGTGAGCAGTCTAACAGCAAGTGATTGTCTTGGAAATTTTTCTTGTGATCACAAGACCCTGTTGGATATAGATAATGCAGAACACTGCAAATCCTGTTCACTGGTTTATTAGTGAGACCGACAGTGGGGGAGCTGCCTGGCTCGGACTAGGCTTCATGCCATGTTGTTGCCAGTTGCAGCCACTTAGGAGTGGAGATACCGCAGGTGGTGTGGTGCAACGTCCATGCTGGGGTCGGGGAATGGCCCTCCTATTGGAGTTGCCCTCCAGTGTTGACTTGGTGGAGGTCAAGCTGAATTGCGTACATCTGCAGACTGCTGTGGGCTTGTTCTTCCCGGACACATCCATGAGCCATCAATCTCCAGGACATGACACTTAAGAACCTGGGCTAGATTATATTTTTTTTGTGTGACTGTATGTTTACTGCTATCTTATATGTACTATATGTGCCTTATGCTGATTGTGACTGTTAGTACTGTGTTTTTCACCTTGGCCCCAGAGGAATGCTGTTTCATTTGACTGTATTCATATATGGTAGAATGCCAATTAAACTTGTTCAGAGTCCAAGGGACATACCACTGAATAAAAACATAAGTCAATAAAAATGCAAAACAGCTCGTAAAAATTAGTTCAGTCTAGAAATCTGTTCCACTGATCACTAAAATTAAAAATATATAAGCCTATCCAACTTTCCAAAAAAATCCCTTCTATATCAAACAAAAAGTACTCACTCTACCGAAGACCATTTTGAAGACTGCTGATTGTACCAATCTATCACCTGCTAATTACAATTAAAATGCATTAATTTCACGCTATTTTAAAAGTTTCTGGTCAAAATGGTGCCTGCGTATGACACTCCTTTGGTCGACATCTTCTGAGTAGATTATGAAACTTTATATTTCACTTATTTTATGTCTTTTACATTTGTTTTTTTGTCTTGAATATGATTTTGGAACTGTTGGAGCCTGTGATTTGCAGTTTGGAGATGGTTTGGGTGTTTCAGCATTCTGCAGTCTCCGAGGGGATACTGGGAGGCAGAGGCAGCATACGGGAACCTCGTGACAAGAAGGCTGCAAGCCAATATTTGATTCCATTTCACTGATTAAAGCTTCCATTGTTCGCCGATTAAAGCAACGAGGGAGACTGAAATGCCGCCTGCCTGCCTTTTTATCTCTGGGGATCACTCTGCATGGAGAGAGGAGACTGACTTTTTATCACTGGTGAGATCGCTCTGCTGCTGTAGAGGAGAGACTGCCCTTTTATTGCTGGTGAGATCGCTTTGCACGGAGAAGGGAGACTGCCTTTAATCATTGGTGAGATCGCTCTGCACAGAGAGGGAAGGCTGTCTTTCTATCGCTGGTGAGATCGCTCTACAAAGAGAGGGGAGACTGCCTTTAATCGTTGGTATGATTGCTCTGCTACAGAGAGGGAAAATCTTGCCCAGGTTTTCTGCGCTTTGGATGTGGACTAGGACTGTGGAATTTTTTTTTCAGTCTTATGGTTTGTTTGTATTCTGTGTTTTTTGCCTGATCTTTCTCAGGTTTGTTTCTGTTCAGGGCGAGGGGATGTGGGGATCAATGTGCCTGTTCTATTTTTGTTTGTTTTTTTGTGCAGGGAGGAGGGATGGGGGGGGGGGGGGTTGATATATATTTCTCCCGGTAAATGTCATAAATAGGGTGAAGGGAGACTCCGATGATCCTCTTTGCAGTTTTTACTCTCCTCTGTAGGGTCTTGCAGTTTGATTCTTGCAGCTTCTGTTCCACAAAATGATGCAGCCTGACAGGACATTCTTGTTGGTGCTCCTGTAGAAAATTGATAAAATGGGAGCAGGAAACCTCACATGCCTCAATCTCCTCAGAACATGCACTGCCGTGCCTCCTTGACTAATGAGGAGGTGTTGTGGATCCAGGTTAGATAGTCCGTTATGTGCACAACAAGGAACTTTGTGCTCTTCACTCTCTCCGTGGCAGAGTCATTGCTGTGCAATGAAGCGTGGCTGACCTCCCCTTCCATAAGTCCACAATCATCTCTTTTGACTTGTCCATGTTAAGACTCAGGTTGTTGTTCTTACACCATTTGACGAACAGCTGTATCTCCTCTCTGTATGCTGACTCATCATTGTTGCTGATGAGGCCATTCACTGTTGTCTCATCAGCATAATTGACAATGCAGCCTGAACTGGATCTGGTAGTGTAGTTGTGAGTCAGCAATATGAACAGCAGGAGGCTGAGCAACACAGCCCCATGTGGCACCAGTGCTCAGCGTGATGGAGCTTGAGACATTGCTGCTAACTCAAACTTACTGGGGTCTTTCCCTCAAGGAGTCCAAGATTCAGTTACCAAGGGGCTGTTGATTCCCAGTGAGGATAATTTGCCCACCATCCTCCGAGGGATAATCATGTTAAATGCAGAGCAAAAGTCCATGAACGACATCCCAGCATATGAGGTAATTTTTTCTAGGTGGGACAGGGCGATGTGGAGGCGGAGACTATGGGATTATCAGTGCTCCGGTTTGAGTGAGCAGTGAACTAGAAAAGGTCCAATGTAGCTGGAAGGTGGGATTCTATATGATCCATTATCAGTCATTCATAGCACTTCATGATTGTTGAGGTCAGTGCCACTGGGCGGTAACTGTTTAAGCCACTTACCATCGCTCTCTTGGGCACTGGAATGATGGCGACTGCCTTGAAGCCTGCAGGGACAGTGGACTATTGCAAAGAGATGGCCGTTAAAACCTCTGTTAGTTGGGCCAGATATGTAATCCAGCCCCACAGATTCGCATGAGTTTACCCTGGCCAGGATTCTCCTCACCTAGGCTGCAGCCAGATAGTTTGCCTGTTCCTCAGGGGAAGAGGGGTCATTCCTCAATGTCACATCATTCATTGCGTCAAATTGTGCACAAAAAGCGTTCACCCTGTCAGGGAGGCATCGCTGTCATTGACGCACTGGGTGGAATTGTAATCTGTTATGGGTCAACTCTGTTGATGGCACAATCTTATACAGTTTAACACAAAGAAATTCAGGATCTGATAACATGAATACTAACTTCAACCACATTAAAATTAGAATTAGAATCAAATTTAATGTCACTGACATATGTAGTGAAGTTGTTTTGCCACAGCAATATGTGCAGTACCTAACAAAAACACTAGAAATCACAATAAGAAATATATAAATACAAAAGTTAAATTAAATAAGTAGTGCAAAAAGAAAGCCAAAAAATAGTGAGGTAGTATGGATAATTAGCCTGTTCAGAAATCTGATGGAGGGGAAGTCACTGTCCCTAAGCTGTTCCTTAAGTTCTCTCTATCGGAAAGAAGCACTTTTCCCACTTCGAACAAGAAATATTTCCTAGTCCAGAGATCAAAAATGTATCATTTTAGCAGCAAAATATTTTCACAACACTTACTTTGATAACCTAAATCATCTTAAATGATGAAACACAGTTTGATCAATCAGATGCGAAATCTTTGTCATTTAAACCATAATTGGTTCAAGCCTTCTTCCCTTGGTCCAAACAACCTGTAATCACATTACGCCAGAACAGATGGAGTTTTCGTTTATGTTTGGAACCATATATACTTTGCTAAATATTTGCATTTTATTTGCCTTGAGGGACAAATACCTCGTTTGTAGCAGACAAGAAGTTTACTTTAAAGAGTGTGAGGCAGTAAGTTACAAAAGAGCTGTAAACCCAAAAACAAGCCACCAGATTCCATCATGACTGTCACTCCAGTGTATTAGTTAATAATAGGTGATTAGAATTTTCTTCCTTTCTTTGGATAGAATTGAGCTATCAGTACCTGGCATATCAGTGCTATGTAAGTGGCAGTATTACCCATTGTGAAAAGTTTCAGCGACCTCATTATTCTGCAGTGGTGATCAAATTCTCAAATTTGCTTTTGGAATGATCTCCACCATGAATGAAATCAACCAGCATGAGGCTATTAGTCGAGTAAATGTGAAAATGGAAAAGGAAGAGAGAAAAATATGTCCGTCATAGTTCATTCCATGCCTGAATTACAATGAGGTAGAGTGTGTATGTATCAATAAGTTATTAATTCATTATTTTTTAATGCAGACACGACCCACCCTGCAAACACCCTTTACCAAAAGCTTTCTTTTGGAAAGCTCTATTTTAAAAGACTCATCGCCCAGGCAGTTAATCTGAACAACCATTCCAGTTATTTTTATTTATTTTATTTTATTGAGATACTGGGCGGAATACACCCTTCTGACCGCCCCAAGCCACACTGCTCAGCAATCCCCCGATTTAATCCTCGCCTAATCATGGGACAATGTAGAATAGTCAATGAACCTACCAAATGGTACATATTCAGACTGTGGGAGGAAACCGGAGCACAGTCGTAGGGAGAACGTACAGACTCCTTACAGGCAAAAGCAGGAATTGAACCCAGGTCATCTCTACTGTAAATCATTAGGCTAACCATTACACTGCTGTGGCACCCACACACCCGCTATCTATTACCCCCGTCACTACACTGCACTGTAAAAGCATTTTATAGTGCTGTTTACATTGTAAATACATGCTGGTATTTATGCACACTTATTCCATATCTGTATGTCTAACTTTATTCTTATATAATTCTTCATTCTTTACGATTGTTGAAAGATGTTTTTAAGTTGCATGTCACATCAACACAGCAAATTCCTAACACTTATAAATGTATATGGCTAATAAGCTGATCTCCTGATTCTTGTTTCATGCAGTGGGAATCAAATTCTTAAATTTGCTTTTAGAATGATCTCCACCTTGAATCAAATCAATCAGCATGAGGCTATTAGTCAAGAGTAAATGTGAAAATGGAAGAGGAAGAGAGAAAAATACGTCCGTCATAGCTCATTCCACACTCGAATTACAATGAGGTAGAGTGTGTATGTATCAATAAATTATTAATCCTTTTCAGTTGGAGGTTACGGGCGAAGGGAAAACCACAACAAAACTAAACAAAAATGTTTAGGATACCATAATCATATGCTCTAAGGCAAGGCAAAATGGGAAACAGGAAGAAGCAAACTATGTATACATCTGCAGAATCTCTTGTGTTGTATGTGTCACTATAGTTATAAGTACTCTTGTTAATTTAGAGGTTAATTTAAAATTGATTGAAGAATAGTTTATTTTTCCAAAAGATCATTAATATTTAGACCAAACGTAGTGCTAGATCTTTATTTATGTACTTTCTTCCTCTTCGATTCTCGTGTTTATTTTAAGAAATTCATTTTCTAAAGTTTAATTAAATATATAACATTGCTCTCTGCACAAAATCGAATAAAGTTTCTGATTTCATAGTCTGACAGGGTACAAGAAGGTATGTGAGATGGTACTTCCATCAAAGAACTATGCTCTCAAGGTTGCTAAGTGTCATACTGCAGCTGCACAGGCTTATAAGAGTGATGCACATCTTAATGTAACACACTTATCCCTTAAGACCAACAAACCATATAGGAACTAATGTCAGCTTTAGCTGCACAATGTTAACAAGGCAGCTGGATCTGTTTATGTCTTCCTTCCTTTTGCATAACACATTCACCCCCCAAGCTCAAGGGAATTTAAAAATCACAGCTAATGTCAGGACCCTTTTCAAAATGTAAACTATTCTTCTCTGATCTTTAGGTATTGTGTACCATTTTGCTATACTGCTCCTGCATGCATCATCATCAACAACCCATCCATCCAGGCCATGCTCTTTTCTTGCTACTATCATTGGGCAAGAGATATAGGAGCCTTAGGTCTCACATCACCAGATTCAGGAACAGTTATTTCCCTACAACCATCAGGTTCGGTTCCTAAAACAGAGTGGATAACTTCACTGAACTCAACACTGAACTGAATCCACAACGTATGGACCCACTTTCAAAGACTCTACAATTCATGTTCTCAGTTATTTATTTACCTTTTAAATTATTTGCACGAGTTGTCTCCTTTCATACATTGATTGTTTGTCTGCCTTTGTTATTTATAGTTTTTCATAAATTCTATTCCATGTCTTTATTTTCCTGTGAATGCTGTAAGAAAATAAATCTCAGTGTAGTATATGGTGACATATACGTACTTCGATAATAAATTTTCTTTGACTTTGATTTTAACTTCCTTGGAATGTGCTGAGTAATTTCATTTATAAGCCTCAGATACTTCAATTTCAACATTCAGTTTCGAAAAGATTCACTTTTGAAGATATGACACTAGTAATGGGAGATGTGAAAAGTTATTCTTCAAGTGTACGAAACATAAACCTAATTTGTAGTCATAAATTCAAGGATCTGGAGTCTTTAACACTACTGGTGTACTTGCCTTTGCTGCTGGTATACAATGAATTCACAGGTTCGCAGCAGGGACAATAATATGATTAAAGTTCAAACACTAAAGACCTCAGACTGATGACATAAGTAATGAAGTATGGTTTTCCTGGCATGCAAGGTGAATAGTTCCCTTCTATGGATTTTATTCATAGATGTGTAGATAATCTTATTAAAATTAATATTAACATTAAATAAATGTTTAACTTAGCAGAGATTACTACAAATGCAGACAAGTATTGCTATTTATTTTGTTATACGAGGTACCTTGGCCCTCTTTCCAAAGGTGATCAGCTACTATATTGAAAAAAAAACATTTTATGGGAGAGAAGGGTTAAATCCTGAGACACAAGAAGCTGCAGATGCTGGAATCTGCTGGAAGAACTCAGCAGGTCGAACAGCATCTGTGGGAGGAAGAAACTGTCAACATTTCAGGCGGAAACCCAACATCAGTTTTAATCTTAGTTGACTCACTTAGAGCTAAACTCCAAATAAGCTGTGATGATTGGTAAATATTTAGGTCTATTCCTATACAAATGTGAAACTGATCATTAATTATGAACAGTCATCACAGTGCATGTTTTGCTTGTGGTCAGCATTAGGGTATGAAGTATATCAGTCTTAAATGCACCATGTTTGATTAGGAGACGGTAATTGTATTTATATTATGTCTTAACACATTAAAACATTACTTAAGTGCTTTTGGCATCTTAAAAAGTGCAGAGAAAAATTCTAATACAACCACTAATATCCTTTCTGTTTCCCTTATCCTTTCCTTAAACACTGTCAAATTATTGTCCTCTTCACTTTCACAATTTTTTCCAAATTCAACCGGGTATTAAATATAAGTTATCTTGACAGCATGGTAGCATAGTGTAATGTTTTACAGTGCCAACAACCCAGATTTAATTCCCACCACTGTCTGTAAGGAGTTTGTAGGTTCTTCCTGTGACTGGAGGTGGGTTTCCTCCAGGTTCTCCAGTTTCCTCCCACCTTTCAAAGATTTACGGGTTGGTGTTAGTAAGTTATGCATGCTGTGCTGGCAGCAGAAGCATGCAAACACTTGCAAGCTGCCCCCAGCACATCCTCGGACCGTGTTAGTCATTGATGCAAAATAATGCATTTCACTGGTATATTTTGATGCATAAGACAATACACCCTAAGACATAGGAGCAGAATTAGGCCATTCAGCCCATTGAGTCTGCTTCACCATTCCATCATGGCTGATCCTGGATCCCACTCAACCCCATACACCTGCCTTAACGCTATATCCTTTGATGCCCTGACCAATCAGGAAACAATCAACTTCCACCTTAAATATACCGATGGACTTAGCCTCTGTGGCAGATCATTCCACAGATTTACTACACTCTGGCTAAAAAAATTCCTCCTTCCCTTTTTTTCTAAAGGGTCACCCCTCAATTTTGAGGCTGTGCCCTCTCGTTCTGGATACCCTCACCATAGGAAACATCCTCTCCACATCCACCCTGTCCAGTGCTTTCAACATTCAGTAGGTTTCGATGAGATCCGCGTCGCCCCTCCCCCGCCCCGGCATTCTTCTAAATTCCAGTGAGTACAGGCCCAAAGCTGCCAAACACTCCTCATATGTTAACCCCTTCATTCTCAAAATCATCCTTGTGAACCACCTCTGGACTCTCTCCAATGACAACAGATCCTTTCTGAGAAATGGGGCTCAAAATTGTTGACAATACTCTAAGTGCGGCCTGACTAGTGTCTTATAAAGGCGCAGCATTACCTCCTTGCTTTTTATATTCTATTCCCCTTGAAATAAATGTCAAAATCAAATTTGCTTTCTTTACCACAGACTCAACCTGTAAATTAACCTTCTGCGAGTCCTGCATGAGGACCCCCAAGTCCCTCTGCACCTCCGACGTTTGAACCTTCTCTCCATTTAGATAATAGTTCACACTATTGTTCCTTTTACCAAAATGCATTATTATACATTTCCCAACACAGTACTCCATCTGCCACATTTTTGCCCATTCTTCCAATTTGTCTAAGTCCTGCTGCATTGCTTCCTCAGCACTACCTACCCCCCCACCTATCTTTGTATCATCCACAAACTTTGCCAGAAAGCTATCAATTCCATTAACTAAATCATTGACAAACAATGTGAAAAACAGCTGTCCCAATACTGACATCTATTATTTGTACATGTGCTTCAGCGCTGTACTAAGACATTCTATTTCCTAACAAGCATAAAATGCTAGTATCCCTTCTCACATTATTAATTCATTTTTGGGGAGGGGCACTGTGATTATGTAGGAATGTCACAATGACCGGGGTACTGATGGGCTTGAAGATGATGAAATAGTCAAGACACAGTCACGAGCCTCATCAACATTACTGAATTTTAAATCTTTATTATCTCACTTTAAGACATTTGTGGTTATTTGAATTATAAGGACAGCCTATGCTCCACTGAACATAACTGCCTTAGAGGCATTCTACCTGAAGTGAAGAATATAAAAAGTTTGAGAATTAATTATTGGCTTACTGCTAAGAGGAATACTAGCCCTTTCTATTTTCCTAACAATTTCAATCTTTATGCTCATAAAGAACAAAAAAAGCATTTTCTTGAGCTCATGAAAGTATTTTTGAAACCATTAAAAGTTGGTTACCTTAAAGCAGTTCTTCCCAATGGGGGCGATTACGTGTCCGAAGGGGGCATTAGGGGGAAATAGAAGTCAAAGTTGACAAGAGCTTGAGAAACAAGATTGAACTTCTACATGGAGATGTGGCATACATAGGCAATCTATATGACAAAATGAACTCCTTGAGGGCCAGTAAGCAGCACCTTAACTTGAGGCACAACACCTGACCAACCGTGTCAACTCACTGCCATCATCAACATCCGATATGCATACCCAGTTTGTGTTAATTTATTATTTCAACTTAGCCCTGTTAATGATGGATAAATACATTTGGTGCGATTTCTATGAGTCTGAAGGTATTGAATTCTAATCCTGTTAAAAACCAGAAACTACAGAAAGTATGTCAGTACAAAGTTACTTACCTGGAGTATGGTTTTATTCGATTCCTGTCAGATCAGCAATGCCCCATGTGTCTTATTTGAAATATTGTACTGTTTAATGAGGACATGAAACCATCAAGATTGCAGAAACCCTTCGGTAAAAGCTACTTGTGGAATTACTCAGTTTCAGAAGATGAAAGAAGCATTTGAAAAGTGTTGCACACTCAAGTCACTTGCCAAGAAAGCTAAAAATTATCTTCATAGTGGTCTTACTGCTTCTTATAGCATTTCCAAAATTATAGCAAAGTATGGAAAATCTCATAAAATTGGTGAAAGATTAATAATGCCTGCCATATCAGAAGTGCTCACCACTTTTCTCAAAATGGATACTAGTCTTCTAAAATCAATTCTTTTGAGTAGTAACTCTGTAGTTTGTCGTTTTGATGAAATGAGTGAAGACATTTATCAACTATGCACAGAGCTACAAAAAACAGAATTTGGGATAAAAATGGATGAGTCAACTGTGCGAGACGAGGCATTGCTAATGGTATATGTACAGTTTATCAAAAATTATAAGGTTTATGAAGATTCTTTTCCATAAAAAGTCAAAAACAAATATCAGCAGAGAATCAATCTACAACAAGCTAAAAATGTATATTGAGGATAAAAGTATTCTGATTAGGAACATGATTTCTTGTGCAACAGATGGAGCACCATATATAACAGGTCGTCATGCTGGTTTAGTGGCATTAATGAAAAAAGAAATTCCAAGTTTAGTTGCAATCCATTGTGTACTTCATCATCAATATCTCACAGCCGAAAACCTCAGCCAGCGACTTTTATCAGGGTGACTCCTGTTTTATGAGCTATCAACAAAATTAAAGCTCATCCATTAAATAGCAGAATATTTCACCACTTATGCCAAGATAACGATGAAAAGTTTGAATGCTTGCTTATTCACACTGAAGTGCATTGGCTGTCAAAAGACTGCTACTGAAAAATGTTTCTTTGATCTTTTTAACACTGTGGTTAAATTTTTGCTTAAGGTTGACAAGAGCTTGAGAAACAAGATTGAACTTCTACACGGAGATGTGGCATACATAGGCATCTATATGACAAAATGAACATTTAAATATGAAACTGCAGGGTGTGAATTTCAATTTAATCCAGGCAAAAAGTTCAGTGTCCACTTTTATTGGAAAATTGGAAATATTTAAGCAAAACATTGGGAGAAGAATGTTCTCACAATTTCCCTACACAGAAAGTATAGCACTCTCTTTCACAGATGGCGATTTGCAAGAGAACTGCTTACACCTACATCACTGAAGAAGGATTTTCAGAAACTTTCTTTCTTTATTAATCTTTTTATTGATTTAAAAGGAAGATAAATACAAACAAGAGGAGAATTATCTCAAATATATATATCAATAACAATACAAACCGAGATTAAGATAGACATGATCAAAATCATACATATTGTTAAGCTAGTATAAAATAAATAATAAAAAAAGACAGCAGTTCTCCTCTTATCAGTTCATAAGAAAAAACTTTGAACTTTAAATGAAGAAAAAAAACCCACTACACTATATAAAAAAAAAGAAACCAAAAAAAGGGACTGGGCAGTCCATTTTGAGGATACAACCAAAAAAAAAAGAAAGACTTTCTGATCAAATCTAAAACTTCGAAAGATTCAGAATCAATTCAAGGACTTGAAAGAACTGGAAATTCCGGACTGGGTAATTAACCCATTTCTTTGCAAGGTGGAAGAATAGGAAGAGGGCTTGTAAGAAGAAATTATCGAAATTCAGAATGATGAAGAAGCAAAAACGCTTTTCAAAAATGTTGGCTTAATGTTTATGTGGCTACACTGTCATTCGAAGTTTCCTGGTCTTTGGAGAACAGCAAAACTGCTCTTCATTGCATTTCCATCCTCCCACCGTGTTGAAAGAGGCGTCAGTGCAGTGAACAACATACTCACAAAAAACAGAAGCAGCTTGGACATTGTTAGGTGGGAGAACTTCAGTCCAAGGATATGCTGGGGTAGCTCTCAAGGGCTAACCAGCAATCAATAATCAGAATTCAATTCCCACCGCTGTCTGTAGGGAGATTGTAACTTATTCTCCCTGTGACCACAGCTGCTCTAGTTTCCTCCCGCATTCCAAAGATGTACGGGTTACAGTTACTAAGTTGTGGCCATTCCTTTCCTTCTACAGATGCTGCTCGACCCACTCTCATTCTAGCAGATTGTGTGTGGTTCCAGATTCCAGTACCTGCAGTCTCTTGTGTCTCCAGTGTTAGATGTGTTCTCTAGGAGGATGTGTTCTCTAGGAGGCTATGCAAACTAATGAAGAAATTAAGATACAATCATGGGATTGTGAATCGCACCTTCACAGAAATTCGTATATATGCGATATCCATTTTGGGATATTGAGTGAAACCTGCTTGAAATTTGTAGTAAATTTGCTTTCTCTTTCATATAAAATTGCCTAAGTTCTCTGCTAAAAGCAAAATATTGTTTCTATACCTGGTATGTGGTTTCATCTATTTCCTTTTTGGGTCACACAAACTTTCTACTTTAGATAAAATTATAATATTTGTTTTAAAGTAAACAAAGGAAAACCCTTTTTGCTTATTATATTATTTTATTTAATATAAATAAAATATTTGCTAAAATATTGTACCAAAATAAAATGTTGCTAAAATAAAATTCACTATTTAGTGATGTCATCATAACTGGCTCACACCAGTCTTTGTAACAGTGGCCCCAAAAGTAAGTGTGCAGTTGCTACCCTGGTTTGAGATCATTTAAATCAATTGACAACAAACCACACTTAGTCTCCAAGGCTAATAAGGAGACAGATCTGGCATGATATCCACTCCCAAGACTGATTGCTAATCAGTGACAATAACAAGAACAGGCTGAGGCAGTTTTCTGATAAGAACAAGACAGGGATATACAGGGATCACATCTGTACACCCTTGAAAGAGAAAAGGATTATTACTGACGATGATGCATTGCTTGCTTTCGTAAACTATATCGCTTACTGCTCAGAAGCAGATGTGAAGAATGTGCCCTGGGAGGGAGGATTAGTTGAATGCCAGTGGAATCATTTCCCATTGCAAGATATTTACAGACATACAGTCATGAAGCACAGAAATAGACTCTATAGCCAACCACTGCCACCATCTATCGAAACTAACACACAAAAAATGTTGGGAGGAACTCAGGTCAGGCAGCAGCTATGGAGGAGAATAAACAATAAATGTTCTGGGCTGAGACCCCCTTCATTAACATCAAAACACTGACTGGTTACTCCCCTCCATAAATACTGCCTGACTTACTGAGTTCTTGCAGCATCGTGTGTGTGTTGTTTAAGATTTTCAGCATCTACCGAATCTCTGGTGTCTATCTATGGGCCAAATGGCCTAATTCTGCTCCTATATATTATGGTCTTATGGTCTAAACTAATCCCATTTACCAGCACCTCCCCAAAACCTTCCATTCCGTGGTGATTGAAGTCAGCATGCAGATACTTTCGAAACATCACTAGGATATCTGTTTCGACCTCCCCATTGGGCAGCACATTTTGGATTTCAACCAGTCTCTTGGTGAACAGTTCTCCTTTCAAAACCTCTTTTCCCCAAACCTTAGCCATGCCCTCTAGCTTTAAATATTTCTGCCATGGAGAGAAACTTCCTACTACTTTCCCTAGTAACACACACAAAATGCTGGAGGAACTCAGCAGGCCATGCAGCATCGATGGAAAAAAGTACAGTCGACATTTTGGGCTGAAACACTACCTGTATCTTTTCACATTACTAGGTTCCCCCTTTGGCCTTATCCACTCCAAGGAAAACAAAGGCTATCCAGTGTCTCCTCAGAGCTAAAATGCTGTATCCTGGGCAATGTCGTAGAGAGTCTCCTCTGCACGATCAATCACATCCATCCCACAGGGTGCGACCAGATCTCTATACAGTACTCCAAGTGTGGTTTAACCAATGTTTTATAAAGATGTACCACTGTGTCCCTGCTATTCTCTTCTGTGTCCTAGCCAATGAAGGCAAAGTTCAAAGTCATTTCACAATCAAAGTACATTATTGTTACTATACACTAGTAACTTTAATCTATCCCTACCTGTCTCAAATTTCTTAAAAAATTAGATGGTTGAGATGACAGGAACTGAAAGCAAAGCTCTTTGACTCTATCTGCCAATGGAAAAGGTAAATTGTTCAGCTTATTTATTATTTTCACATGAATTGACGCACAGTGAAAAATATGTCTTACTGTTTATTACAGATGAATTCATTAGATTAGATTAGATTAGATTATGACAACACGCAGTCCTCTTTTATTGTCATTTAGTAATGCATGCATTAAGAAATGATACCATGTTATTCCAGTGTGATATCACAGAAACACGAGACAGACCAAGACTGAAAAACTGACAAAAACCACATAATTATAACATATATAGTTACAACAGGCAAGCAATTCCGTAACTTGATGAAGAACAGGCCATGGGCATGGTAAAAAAAAGTTCAAAGTCTCTCGAAAGTCCCATCATCTCACGCAGACGGGAGAAGGAAGAAAACTCTCTTCCTGCCATGAGCTACCAGCGCCGCAAACTTGCCGATGCAGCATCCTGGAAGCACCCGACCACAGTCTGATTCTGAGTCATCTGAAAACTTCCAGCCTCCGACCAGCCCTCCGACACCAAGCACCATCTCTGCCGAGCGCTTCGATCCCAGCCCCAGCTGCCAGCAACAGGAAAAGCCGAGGATTTGGGGCCTACCCTCCGGAGATTCTCGACCGCACAGTAGCAGCAGCAGTGAACTGGGCATTTCAGAAGTTTCTCCAGATGTTCCTCCGTGCTTCACTACGCAATGTATTGAGGCAGTACAAGGTAAAACAATAATAGAGTGCAGAATAAAGTGTTACAGAGAAAGTGCTGTGCAGCCAGACATTAAGGTACAAAGTCATTACGAGATTTGTGAAGTCATGCGTCCATCATATCATCCTAGGGAACTGTTCAATAGTCCTATAACAGGAGAGTAAAAGCTGTCCTTGAACCCGGTGGTACGTGCCTTCAGGCTTTATTATCTTCTGCCCGACGGGACAGGAGAGAAAAGAGAATGTTCGGGGTGGGCAGGATCTTTGATTATGATGGCTGTTTTACTCAGGCAGTCACAAGCATAGACAGAGTTCATGGAGGAGAGGTCAGTTTCTGTGATGTGTTGAGCTGTGTCCACTATTCTCTGCAGTTTCTTGTGGTCACAGTTGTCATACCAAAAGTCGTAATACATCTAGCAGGAACTCTTTCTGTGGTGCATCAATAAAAATTGCTGAAGGTCAAGGAAACATGTAGAATTTCCTTAGCCTTCTCAGGAAGTAGTGAGCTTTCTTGGCCGTGCTGTCAATGTGGTTAGGTTAGAACAAGCTCAACACTGCTGATGTAGACAGGAACATGTGCATCACCTAATACTACTACTATGTCGACTCAGGCCTAGGAGGCTGGCGTCGGGCACGATGACGGACTCTCCACTTCTCCCTCTCCCTCATCAGTGTGTTCAGTTCATCTACATTAGCCGTGTCGCTATCTTCACCCCCTTTCCTGAAATCACGGACCAGTTCTTTAGTTTTGCTGACATCAAGGGAAAGATTGCTGTCATGACACTGGGTCAGTAGGCTCTCTGTCTGAAAAGACAATGGTCTTGACAGAGATTCAATTTTAATTTCACCTTCTGTCCTTAAGCATGGGTGTTTATATATACATATTAAGACAATAAATTTGGCAAATTCTATCAATCATCCCTCCTTATCTGATTCCACCTATCACCTACAGCATCTGTCTCTACCCTTCCATACCCACCTCCAGATGCCCAAAAGATTTATTTTCTCTATATTTCATCTTTGTGCGTTTTCATCTATCACCTACCAGCTGTTGTCTCCACACCCTTCCACTTCTACACACTGGCCATCCTCTCTCAGACTCAACCTGGATGTTGGGTCTCAACCCAAAACATCAATCATCCCTTTGCCTCTGCAGATGCTACCTGACCCGCTAAATTCTTACAGTAATTTATTTCTAGCTTTACAAGCTTCTTAGCCTACAGAGAAGAACCTACAGAGAAGAAGTCATCACATTGACACAGTAGTGTCAAGAAAACAATCTCTCCCTCAATGTTGCAAAAATAAAGGAGCTGGTTGTGGACTACAGGAGGAATGGAGACAGGATAACACCTATTGACATCAATGGATCTGGGGTTGAGAGGGTGAACAGCTTTAAGTTCCTTGGCATATACATCACCGAGGATCTCACGTGGTCTGTACATACCGGCTATGTTGTGAAAAAAGCACAACAGCACCTCTTACACCTCAGAAGGTTGAATAAGTTTGATATGGGCCCCCAAATCCTAAGAACTTTCTACAGGGGCACAATTGAGAGCATTCTGACTGGCTGCATCACTGCCTGGTATGGGAACCATACTTCCCTCAATCGCAGGGCTCTGCAGAGAGTGGTACGGACAGCCCAGCGCATCTGTAGATGTTAAATTCCCACTATTCAGGACATTTATAAAGACAGGTATGTAAAAAGGGCCTGAAGGATCATTGGGGACCCAAGTTACCCCAACCACAAACTGCTCCAACTGCTACCATCTAGGAAACAGTACTGCAGCATAAAAGCCAGGACCAACAGGCTCCAGGACAGCTTCTTCCACCAGGCCATCAGACTGATTAACTCACGCTGAAACAATTGTATTTCTATGTTATATTGTCTGTCCTGTTGTACAGACTATTTACTACAAATTACTATAAATTGACCATTGCACACTTAGGCAGAGACATAACATAAAGATTTTTACTCCTCTTGTATGTGAAGGATGTAAGTAATAATGTCAATTCAATTCAGTTTTGTCATTTAATGCAGCGGTCCCCAACCACCGGGCCGCAAAGCATACGCTACCGGGCCGCGAGGAAGCGATATGATTTGGCGATATAAGTCAGCTGCACCTTTCCTCATTCTCTGTCACGGCCACTGTTGAGCCATTACGCATGCGAGGTCATTACCCGCACGTCATCCATTTCAGCGCGGGAAGGAGATCAACTCCTCGAGCTTGCAAATGACGGTGGGCTGGAAAGCATGTTTGACATAACATCTCTGCCGGCATTCCGGATCAAAGTCAAGGCTAAAAATCCTGAGAGAGCCACGAAAGCACTGAAAACGTTGCTTCCATTTCCAACATATCTCTGCAATGAATGCAACGAAAACTAAATTGCGGAATAGACTGGACATAAGGAATCCCCTTTGACTATCGCTGTCTCCCATCACCCCTCGATAGGACCGTCTTGTTGCAGGAAAACAAGCCCTGGGCTCCCACTGATTCAGTGATATTGGTGTGTTGCAATGATTTTATATGTTCAGACGGGGAAAATATCTGCTGAGTGTTTAATATCCAAACGTTACTTAAAATGTTATAATGCTATTGACTTATATAACCATGTAACAGTTACAGCATGGAAACAGGCCATCTCTCTCCTTCTAGTCCCTGACGAACGCTATTCTCACCTAGTCCCACCGACCTGCACTCAGCCCATAACCCTCCATTTCTTTCCCGTCCATATACCTATCCAATTTTTCTTTAAATGATAGTATCGAACCTGCCTCTACCACTTCTACTGGAAGTTCGGTCAACACTTACGTCAAGCTCCCCTGTCCTCCCCGGATAATTGATTTATGATTATATTCATGCGAGGAAAATATGCACCGTGTGTTTAATATTAAATTCGTTAGATAAACCCTTTTAAAAAGGAAATTGCGTGCATTAGCCACTTATCACTGATATTCCGGTGGTGATTAACACCCCCCACCCCCCCTTCTCCGAAGAGTATCGCCAAAAATGATTTGTGGGGTGGGGAGGGATCGTACACGCATGCGCACTGATGCCCGCGCACGGCTTCATGGTAATTGTAGACTTTCTCGCGGTAAACCCAGCGTATTTGATTGCACTGCTACGCTTGTCCGTTGGCAACCCTACCACCTCCGCCCCCCCCACCCCCCCCCGGCACCGGTCGGCCAGTCCGCAAGAATATTGTCAATATGAAACCGGTCCGCAGTGCGATAAAGGTTGGGGACCCCTGGTTTAATGTGTGAAGCTTCTCTGCTCTGAAACGCTGAGTCTGTTTCTCTGCTCACAGATAAAGCCTAATCTGCTAAGTATTTTCTATTTCTGCTTTGGATTCCCAGCACTGGCAGTTTTTTTTTGAATTTTCAGACATCACAGCTGAGTTTTGTCAACCTCCATCAACACACATATTCCATTAAGAGTCTTTCCTTATGAAAGAAGTGGGAACCTGGAAATGTTTCTCCATCTTCCCTAATCCAGGAAACGTCACATCAATTGTCACTGGCTTATCAGCTAATGATCAGTTAACTCAGCACAAACCAGGGCTTAATGTTGGAGCAACACACATCAAAGTTGCTGGACATTATGATCCAATTAAGAAGCAAATATAGCCGTTCTATAACATTGCTGAGAAATCAATCCAATAAAGCTAAGGGCATATTCCCTGAACAGAGACATTTAGTTTTCAGGCAATGACTGATGCAACATCAGCAGTAATCTTCCTAATCCATCTCAACAAAATTGTAAAAATGCAAGTTACATATTGTTTGCATCTAAATGCTAAGGCACAGGAAACACTCCTAACTTGCTGTGTTAAGTTCTAGAGAAAACCACGCTAACCTCCCATCTGCTAAAGGTATTTTTGTGATAAGGGTGGAATTGTGAAAGCACAATGAGGACTAAAACACTTTCCCATTATCAGCAGACAGGCAACATTCCCTGGAAAAGGAGCCTGAAGTAAAACAGAGCACACTTCATCTCAGTCTCAGTGAGTACCATCTGCTTGTGTGACCACATGTTAGATCAATAACAGCAGTTCAATATAAGAATGAGTGGGGGGGGGGTGGAATCTTATTGAAAAATATTGAATATTGAGAGGGCCAGAGAGGGTGGACATGGAGAAGATGCTTCCAATAGCCAGGGTGCCTAGGAGACCAGAGAGCCCAGCCTCAGAAAAGATGGGAGTTCCTTTAGAAAACAGATGAGGAAGAATTCCTTTAGCCAGAGGGTGCTGAATCTGTGGAATTCATTGCCACAGATGGCTGTGAAGGCTAAATCATTGGGTACATTTCAAGCAGAGGTTGATGGGTTCTTGATGAGTAAAGGCATCAAAGGTTACAGACAGAAGGCAAGAGAATGAGGCTGAGAGGATATCGCTTTAAGTTCCTCGGGGTCAATATCACAAATGACCTGACTTGGTCCAACCAAGTAGAGTCCACTACCAAGAAGGCCTACCAACGCCTTTACTTCCTGAGGAAGCTAAGGAAATTTGGCCTGTCCCATGAAACCCTCACTAATTTTTATAGATGCACAGTAGAAAGCATTCTTCTGGGGTGCATCACAACCTGGTATGGAAGTTGTCCTGTCCAAGACCGAAAGAAGCTGCAGAAGATCGTGAACACAGCCCAGCACACCACACCACACAAACCAATCTTCCATCCATGGACTCACTTTACACCGCACGCTGTCGGAGCAGTGCTGCCAGGATAATCAAGGACATGACCCACCCAGCCAACATACTCTTCGTCCCTCTTCCCTCTGGGAGAACGTTCAGGAGCTTGAAGATTCGTACTGCCAGATTTGGGAACAGCTTCTTTCCAACTGTGATAAGACTGCTGAACTGATCCTGACCCGGATCTGGGCCGTACCCTCCAAATATCCGGACCTGCCTCTTGGTTTTTTTTTGCACTACCTTACTTTCCCTTTTCTATCTTCTATTTATGATTTATAATTTAAATTTTTAATATTTACTATCGATTTGTACTCCAGGGAGCATGAAGAGCAGAATCAAATACCGCTGTGATGATTGTACGCTCTAGTATCAATTGTTTAGCGACAATAAAGTATAAAGTATAAATCAGCCATGATGGGCCAAATGGTCCAATTCTGTTTCATACGTTTTGTTGTATATTGGTCTATACGCCAATGACAGCCATTCTCATTTATGGATCAGTAACTCACATATCTATTTTTCTTGCTTAACCAAAACAACAACTATAATTTTAAAAAAATGCCCCAAATCTGCATGTAAAACTTTTAAAAAGATCACATATATCATTGGAAAAATCATGGGCAGGAATTCAGGAGTAATGGAATGAAGCAGTATCAAACACCATGAAATTTACTTAAAGGAGGACCTAATCACAAGATGCTGAACACCCTGGGTTCAGGTCTGTGGTCATGCAAGGACATGCTCCTTTATCTGACACCAAAACTCCAGACCCTATTTATGTGCAAATGGTCCACTTCATTTGTTCATTCGTTCATTACGTACTGTGTCACAGGACATGGGCAATCATGGTCTTTCCATGACTATGACTGTTCTTGGCAAATTTTCCACAGAAGTGGTTTGCCTTTGCCTTCTTATAAGCAGCACAGACCTCAGAATGCACAAAAGGTCACTTTTGCACAAATTCAGTAGCCAACTATTCTGAAATGGGCACAAAGGACCAGATTAACCACAGTAATCGGGGTTCAGATAAAACTGATGATGACGCACAAATACAAGAGTACTTTATTAAAATTTGGCTTTATTTGCCACATGCGCATCGAAACATTAAAGCATACACTGAAATGCGTCATTTGTGACAAGGAGCAAGACAGTCCAAGGATGTGCTGGGGGCAGCCCACAAGTGTTGCCATGCTTCCACTGCCAACGTAGCATGCCCACAACTTTACTAACTCTAACCTGTACACCTCTGGACTGTAGGAGGAAACCCACGCAGTCATGGGGAGAACATACAAACTCCTTACAGACAGTGGTGGAATTGAACCCTGATCAGTGATTGCTGATACTGTAATAGTATAATGCTAACCACTACACTTCAGTGCTGCCCCATTTCAATCATATTATCACTTCAAATTCACTGATTTCTACTTAATAGAATTAGTATGGCTGATTAGAAAAGTGTATGCTTGGTATACAGTATTTAAATAAATATTTCAATGCATTAAGTACCAGGATATGAACTTGCATTTCCCAAAGCAGAATGAAAGGCAATTGCACTCCCATTGTCCAAACCCACAAAGTAGGCAGTGCCAATTAAAATAAACTTAAAGCTTTAATCCAGTTACTGGTGGTATATATACATGGAACTGAACAACACCACTTTTTTGTTTAACAAGCTTTGTAAATCCACAAAATTGAATGTACACATAATTACTTTCCAAACACTGCAGATATTATCTTCACTTCTCTTTCAAAATTCAATTCTTAAATATTATTGCATATTTTAATCACAAGCCAATAAAAATGATTTGGGTGCAATAGGTTACATTAATGATGCATTTAAAATCAAAACAAGACAAAGACATTCATTGGAGTTAATTCACTGCAGTGATCTCATATTCTCCCAGTGAATTTTCCCATTAATACTATGGGAGAAGATAACCAAGTTGATGTATGATGTTGGCTATGGATATAGCACATTAGCTATAATTTGCAGCTCAAATATCAAGCTTACTTCTACTGTCTCAATTTTCACCTGGGACAATAACTCTGTATTCAACCCCAGGTTATTTACTGAATACAGAATATATTATTTAATACATGATACATTATGCTAGAATATAATATGTTCGTTTCTCATTGCAAATAAGACACATGCTGGTGTTTAGAGTAAAGACAACTGTTCAGCTTAAAAATAATTTCACAAAATAAAGCATTTTTGATAGCAGTCACTGTTTAGCTGCAATTCTGATGGAATGTGGTGCAAAGAAGCTTCTCCATTCACAGGGATCATAGCAGAAGCCTAGAAAAGTTGTTGATCCTTCGTTTAGATACTTAGAGGCCAAATTAAGATAATTACCTGATTTGCAAAAAGAACTCTAATATTTGATCAAATACGTTTCTGGAATCATTTAGATTTAGATTCATTTATTGCATGTACATAGAAACATACAGTGAAATGCATTGTTTGTGTCAACAGCCAAGAAACCTAAGGATATACTGTGGGCAAATGTCAGTCGCCACACATGCTGGTGCCAACACAGCAAGCCCACAATGTTTCACAGAAGAATACAAGCAGCAACAACAACTACAACAAAAACAACAGAACAAAATGAAATAACAATTGCAAAACAAACCCCTTTCCCACACTCCCACCTTCTCACACACACAGGTATGCCTCCAACCCCACCCCGTTTTGCTGAAAGTAAAATATAATTAGCCAAGATACTATAGCCAGGACACTGGAATTCCAAGTTTTTCAAAACTCAGAATAGTTCATCAGTGAACAGATTATTGGTAGGTAAATGTCACTTGATACCACTGTTGAAGAAAGTTTCCATTACCCTGCCCATCATATCCCCTTCACCTACCAACCTGTCTCACCTTCTCATCTCACTTCTACATATTGACCATCTACGTATATTCCTCTACTCCAGGGGTTCCCAACCTTTTTTATGCAATGGACCCCTACCACTAACCAAGGGGTCCGTGGACTCCAGGTTGAAAACTCCTGCTCTAGGTACTCGGTCCAGGTGCAGGCTCTCATAACAGACTCTGACCACCCCTTTGCCTCCACAGATGCTGCATGACCTGTTTAATTCTTTCAGCAGTCTACTTCTGTTCCAAATATTCCAGAAGCACTGAATTCAGCATTTCAGTGATCAATAATTTCTCAGAAGTGATTTGTTGTGATCACAATAAATTAATGTGTATTTATTAAAATGATCATTTTCAAACTTGAAATTCTGTTAAAAGAACAGGTAACAATCGATGGGTATCAGATTGTTTGTTCTTATTCTGGATTATTGTTCCTCTCCGCACTTTATGGCACATCAGGTGGCAATTGACATTTCTTTAGCATTTGTTTTTAATGAGATCGAGCTGCTAGCTCGACGCTCCACCCAGCAAAGATGGAAAGCAAAGATTGAACCCAGGGCCACTCTCCTCAAAGTCCGGTGCAGATGACACTACACCACCATCTGGCTAATTCTGGATGGAAAAAACTAATAATTATAGAATAGCCAACGTTCAAGCAACAAACTGAAAATGATTTTTTAAAACATGTTTCTATAATAAATTTGCAGAAAGAACCTAGAAGAAAACAGAGTGTCATGCACATTTCAATTTTTCTTTGCATCTCATGAGACTTACTTAAGGAAGTTTACGAAGGCTTTGGGCAATAAGCTAGAAAATATGACTTAAGTAATTTAAGTTTGCTGGATAGTTGCATTTGGAGCACCAATGAACTCATGGTATGCACTCCTATCAGGCAAGGTTCAACAATTTTACAGTAAGTTGAAAAATTGCACTAGATATTAAGCATATATCAAGTAAATTTTGTATTCCACTTAGTTAATTGAGTCTTTTTGACAATATTTCCTCAGAAGACCAACTGGCCAATGGAATCCATGCCAGCTCCCAGAGTAATTCCATCTAACCCATTCCCCGGCAGCCTGGCCTGCTGCGTTCACCGGCAACTTTGATGTGTGTTGCTTGAATTTCCAGCATCTGCAGAATTCCTGTTGTAACCCATTCCCCATTTATTTCCCTGGAAAACTATTTTCTCTCAAACTTCAATCAACAAGTCTATTAACATCAGCACATTTTTAAGTATTGTTTTGAATCTATGTCACTGATTGTTCTCATAGTCCAGACTTTTGGCTATGATTTTAGGCATATACACTAGGGATCTTTTAGAAACTCTTAGATAGGCACATGGATGATTAAAAAAAATGGAGGGCTATGTAAGAGGGAAGGATTAGATTGATCTTGGAGTAGGCTGAAAGGTCTGTACAACATTGTGGGCTGAACGGCCTGTACTGTGCTATAACATTTGAGCACATTACAACTGAGCACATCTATATGGAGCACTGTTGCAGGAAAGCAGGATCCATCATCAAGGACCCCCACCATCCAAGACCATGATCTCTTCTTGCTGCTGCCATTAGGCAGTAGATACAGAAGCATCAGGACCCACACCATCTTCTAAAGGAATTAAGACCCCTCAACCACAGGCTCTTGAACAGAGTGGATCACTTCACTCAGCTTCTCTTGCCCCAACAGTGAGCTGTTCCGCAGCCCATGGAATCACTTTCAAGGACTCTTCATCTCATGTTCTCAATATTTATTACTCTTTCTTTGCATTTGCACAGATTGTCGTCCTTTGCACATTGGTTGTTTACCCATCTTGTTATGTGTGGTCCTTCATTGATTATACTGTGTTTCTTTGTATTTACTGTGAATGCCCACAAGAAAATTAATCTCGTGGTAGTACATGGTGACACATATGTACTTCGATAATAAATTTACTTTGAACTTTGTTCTCTGTTCTATCTTCTAATTCCATGCATCTTTACCAGGAACGATTATCAGTAGCTAATTAATTTACCAACAAGCACATCTTTGATATGCGGCAGGAGACATGAGCGCCCACGCCCAGTGAAAATCCACATAGCCACAGAAACCCATGATCAAACAAACCGAATAGAGACAGCACTGTGGTTCAAGACTGAACACAAGGCATTGCAGTTGAGGCTGTTTGCATGGTAGCATAGTGGTTAGCATAACGCTTTACAGTACCAGTGATCCAGGTTCAATTCCTGCCACTGTCTGTAAGGAGTCTGTAAATTCTCTCTGTGACCGTGTGGGTTTCCTCCAGGTGATCCGATTTCCTCCCACAGTCCAAAGATGTACCAGTTGGTAGGTTGATTCGTCATTGTAAAGTGTCCAGTGATTAGACTAGGGTTAAATCAAGGGTTACTGGACGACATGGATCAAAGGGACAGAAGGACCTATTCTGCAATGTATATCGATAAATAAATGAATTAACACACAAGATTTCCTCGGAAGGCATATGATTAAGAAATACAAGTGTATTGTTAGTTACATCCTGCTGAAGTACTATTTCCTTTTGCTTATTTATACAATATTTTTCCCTGTAGTACAAGGTATTCAAAAACTTGTTTTGGCACAAGTAGCATTATAAAAATGTTAGATGTTATTTCTCAGGGTATCAATAAATGAGATGAATCTCTGAATTTATCAAGAGGGTCACTGGGGTCTCTCTTCCACCCATTAGAGATATTTTTTCAGGAGGGAATCAAAATCAGAATCAGGTTTATTATCACTAGCATGTGTCCTGAAATTTGTTAATTTAGCAGCAGCAGTTCAATGCAAAACATAATATAGAAGAGGAAAATAATAAGTAAATCAATTACAGTATATGTACAGTATATTGAATAAATCAAAAATAGTGCCAAACCGAAATAATATACATTAAAAAACTGAGGTAGCGTTCATCGGTTCAATATCCATTTAGGAATCGGATGGCAGAGGGGAAGAAGCTGTTCCTGAATCGCTGAGTGTGTGCCTTCAGGCTTCTGTACCTCCTACCTGATGGTAACAGTGAGAAAAGG
Organism: Mobula birostris; assembly: GCF_030028105.1. NCBI lineage: Eukaryota > Metazoa > Chordata > Chondrichthyes > Myliobatiformes > Myliobatidae > Mobula > Mobula birostris. Next base: position 12,404,728 of record NC_092386.1, read on the forward strand.
GCATGCCTTGGGTGCTGGAGGTCCTTAATAATGGACGCTGCCTTTCTGAGACACCACTCCTTGAAGATGTCCTGGGTACTTTGAAGACTAGTAACCAAGATGGAGCCGACTAAATTTACCACCTTCTGCAGCTTCTTTCGGTCCTGTGCAGTAGCTCCACATGCCCCTCCCCTCCATAGCAGACAGCAATGCAGCCTGTCAGAATGCTCTCCAGGGTACATCTATAGAAGTTTTTGAGTGTGTTTGTTGACATACCAAATCTCTTCAACTCTTAATGAAGATTAGTCATTGTCTTGCATTCTTTATAACTGCATTGATTTGTTGGGACCAGGTTGGGTCTTCAGAGGTCTTGACACCCAGGAACTTGAAACTGCTCACTCTCTCCACTTCTGATCCCTCTAATAAGGATTGGTATGCGTTCCTTGGTCTAGAATGTTAGAGCGTTGCGTATGTAGGGCCCTTAGCATTGTCAGCGATTCCTCCCATCCGTCCATCAATTTCTTTGACTCCCCCTACCATCAGGCAGGAGGTACCATAGCACTAGGGCACGAACTGTTAGGATGGGAAACAGTTTCTTTTCCCAGGCTGTACGCCTACTGACCTGCCCAGCACCACCCAGGTCTCATCACGTAGGAAGCGCGAGTAGCTTTATACCGTTTGCTTTTTAACTTGCATTGTGTATGCACCTTATTATTTGTTAATTTATTTGCAGTAATATTATTTTATCTGTTATATGTGTGAGTTAATGTATTGTGCTATGCACCTTGATCCAGAGTAACGTTGTCTCACGTGACGCAGCTGAACAAGATAAAATCCTATGGTGTTACAGGAAATATACTGGCATGGATAGAGGAATGGCTGACAGGCAGGAGACAGCGAGTGAGAGTAAAGGGGGCCTTCTCTGGTTGGCTGCCAGCGACAAGTGGTGTTTCTCAGTAGTCAGTATTGGGACCACTACTTTTCATATTGTTTGTCAATGATTAAGATAGTGGAATTGATGGCTTTATGACAAAGTTTGCAGATGATAACAAGGTGGGTGGAGGGGTAGGTAGTGCTGAGGAAACAATGTGATTACAGCAGGACTTAGACAAATTGGAAGACTGGGCAAAAAAAGTGGCAGATGCAATACAATGTTGGAAATATATGACAATGCATTTTGGCAAAAGGAACAATAGTGCAGAATATTACCTAAATGGGGAGAAAAGTCAAACATCAAAGGTGAAAAGGGACTTACGAGGGGTGATTGATTAGTTCATGGCCTAAGGTAGAAGGAATCAATCTTAGAAAACCTAGCACATTTATTTTTCAACATAGTCCTCTCCTACATTTACACACTTAGTCCAGCGGTTGTGGAGCATATGGATCCCTTCTTTGTAGATGTTGGTGTCTTGGACCTCCAGAAAGTGGTCCATAGCACCCCTGCTGAACTAGAGGGCACAGCCTCAAAGTTGGGGGCAACCTTTTAGAACAGAAGTAAGGAGGAATTTTTTAGCCAAAGAGTGGAGAATCCGTGGAATGCTCTGCCACAGACTTTGGTAGGGGCCAATTCCTTGGGAATATTTAAAGTAGAAGTTGACCGATTCCTGATGGGACAGAGCATCGAGGGATACGATGAGAAGGCAGGTGTATGGGGTCAGCCATGATGAAATGACAGGGCGGACTCACAGGCTGAATGGCCTAATTCTGCTCCTATGACTTATGGTCTTGGCAGGATACATTTGTATGTTAGAATGACAAAACTTGACCTTGAACTTAAATTAGTTCTATAGCCTTCATGCCATTTGTTGGTATGAGCCCACAACCTGACATTTAAAACAGATAATGGATTTAAAACTTGACTCAAAAAATCTTGACATGAAGTGTGGTTTTGGATCTTAGCTTGCTAACCTTGTAACAAAGTTGAACAAGTTAGGCTCCAGGGGCTGGAAACCCAGAACAAAGGAAATACTGGAAGCAGTCAACAAGCTAAGCAACATCCATGGGAAGAGAAAGAAAGTCAGCCATTCTTTTAAGGGACAGGAAAGAAATGATCTTCCACACCACAGATTTGCCCTTACTCTTGCTTCTTATCTCACTATCATGCACTTTTCCATTACAATGGGAATTCTTCTTTCTCCAAATCGCAGATTTGATTGGAATTATTCAGGGAACATTTGAGCTGAACCAGATAGTGACTGGGCATGATTATAGAGTCAGAGAACCGTATACACTACGGCATAGAAACAGGCCCTTCGGTCCATCTCGTCTGTGGTGAACTGTTACTCTGCATCATCCCATCAATCCACCCCCGGACCATAGCCCTCCATACCCCTCCCATCCATGTACTTGCTTCTCTTCAAACTCCTCTTAAACGACAGGTAGCGCCTCACTAATGCACCATTATGTAACCTATTTTAATCTACATTACAATAATACTGTGTAAATTTGTGAACTCTTAATGAAACGATAACTGGAAAACGAAATTGGCCTTGATAACGGCATTTAAACCAGATCTTGGAACTAAATCAGTGCATCCACAGTTAGAGACAAAGCAAGAGAGCCAAAAGTCATTTTTCCCAGGAAAGAAACATTCAATTATCCATGAGTTAAATGCTGAGAGATTTCCATTAAAGCATGTTGCAGTAATTGTCAAATCTTGGGGGTTTTCATTTCAATTCCATTCCAACTTTAGTTCTGGTCTCTTGGCAAGCACATAGACTCTAAAATATAGTCTCTGCAGACACAATGTATATTTTAACTACTGATTTTGTTGTCATCTGGATTTTAAATACCTTTTTTTTCCATTGAACTGATGTCAAATACAGGGAGGTAAAATGGAAAACTATAGATGTACCCTTGAATTACTTATTTCACTGATTTTTCCCTCTGGGAAAACTTGAATGACAACACTGATACAAAGCTCAAAGCATTGAATACAATGTTTGCTGTGACTTATGTACATGGGTAAAGCCATTTGAAATAAAGAAATATTATTCCTCAAAGCTTGCTAGAGAGAACCATCCCTCAAATAATATCTCATCATATTATCAGTCCTGCTTAAGCTTTTCACATTCATTTCCTCACTCCAGGAGAACAGTCAGTATTAAATGGTAAATCCAGTAGCTGTTCTCTACAGTGATGTCTCACAAACAGGAAGGAAAATGAGCAATTACTTTGAACATTAAGATAATTTTTGTACAGTAGGGGAATTCAGAGTGATGGGGAAAAGGCGGGAAAGTAGAGCTGAGTGCATAGCCAGATCAGCCATGAACTTATTGAAAGGTGGAGCAACTAGACCAGCCAAGATGCCAACTCCTGCTGCTGTTTCTTATGTTCTTATGTAGTTTTTCATGGTGATGGGGAAATAATGCTTGACCAGACCCAAATGGTTATTCCTTCTTCCAACGCAGTTGGAAAGTCAGGGACTAAGTATTTCAGAGAAAATGATGAGGCTATGAGGCTATGGGCTATGGGGGAGGGGAAGGTGATGACAATGATGGGAGGGTGAATTCTGAGGAAGAGCAGTAGTGAAAAGACGGATAGAAGGATAACAACAGTGGGGGAAGGGGTTGAAAAGACAGCAAGAGCAGAGGCAAAAGGAGAGGGGCAGCAGCTGTGAGATGCTAAAAGGAAAGATATGGTGAAAGCAGCAGAAAATACAGAGTGTGATGAAGAAAAGATTCATAGACTCCTAGAATTATACAACACAGAATCATGCCCTTCCATACCACTTCATCCATACCATTTGCCTATGTTTAGCCACATCCTTCAGAATGTTTCCTGTCCATGTACCCCTCTGATCCTTCTTCTGATGTTGTCTGAATGACTAATGAAATGGTGAGAAAGGCACCAAATGGCATTTTGAAACAATACCACTATTGCCACCATTGGGGAGGAGGTACAGGAGTATGAAAACTCACACTCAGTGATTTGAAAAAGCTTCATGACATAAATGTCAGTGATAATATACGTGATTCTGATTCTGAGATCCAGGTGCAAGACTATTGATTGTTGATTGAACACTTCAAATACAAAGCCTTTGTTTTAACCTATCAAAAATGCTTCAACGAAAGTGAAGAAGACACTGGGTTAATCAGTAAAGTACAAAGGAAGAAGCAAGCAAACAATCTGAGCACAGTCAAGACAGCAAGTTGCAAAGGAACACAATGAAGACTGAGAAAAACAAATGGGGCCAGGGTGGGGGGGAGGTGGGAAGAGAGGCAGCAAGGCCTCTGTGTAAACACAAGAGATTCTGCAGGTGCTGGGAATTCAGTTACACACAAAATTCTGGAGGAACTCAGCAGGTCTCTGTGTACCATGAGGAACAAGAAGGGGAGTATGCAGAGAGGATGATTAAAAAAGCAAGACAGCTCTGAAGACAGAGATTGCTAAGGCCCAAGAGGATAAAAGCAGGAGGGAAGACTAGAGAAGAGATAGAAAAGCAAAACATTGAAGGGAGTCACTGAAAATCCCTCAAGGCCTGGATTTAAGAAGAGTGCTTTAGTGGGCTACAAATGATTGTGCTTTAACGTGGTTACAGATAATTGAAACCATGCTTTACTTAGAAAGGGGAAACTGCAGATCCGCAGAAATTCTTCTTGGACTGGCATATCATCACCAAACATTTCATGTTTGAATAAACTTACAAGCCTGTTGCACAAACTGAATTGTACAGCACCTCTCTAATTGTTCAGAAATTATATCACAGTGAACCAAGTGCTCTAAATAAAAATATGATTTTCAAATCAAAACTAAAAACAGTATCAGAGAAAACCTTCATTCTCCTTAACACTGTTTCCCAAAAAACATATTATTATCCTTTAAGATTCAAGTTTATTTGTCACGTGTACTTTGAAATGTACAGTAAAATGTGCCGTTTGTGTTATCAACCAACTTACTCAAGGTTGTGCTGGGGGCAGCCCACGGGAAACCATTCAGCCCATTTTGCTCTCAACTAAACAGCTTACTTAGAATAAACAAGAGAAAATCTGCAGATGCTGGAAATCCAAGCAACACACACAAAATGCTGGAGGAACTCAGCAGGCCAGGCAGCATTTATGGAAAAAAGTATAGTCGGCATTTCAGGCCGAGACCCTTCAGCAGTACTCTAGCATTTTGTGTGTGTTGCTACTCAGAACAATCTCCCTTCATTAATAAGCCCAACTCCCTCTTGATAGTTCCGCCACAGCCCTCATTTACAGAAGCCATTAACCACCGACACATAGGTGAGTAGTAACAGGATCCAAAGCAGTCAGTGGGAATCCATCCAGTCATGGAAGAATGTGCATACTCTACACCAGCAATGCCCGAGGACAGGATCGAACCCAGGTCCCTGGAGATGTGGAATAACATCCGTGATGTTGTGCCACGATGTCACCCATGACACCAAGAAAATTCCAGTTCCCCCATCCCTGCAGCTTCTAAAGAAGCTGCCCTCACTAATGTTGCTCCCCCACCATGCCTGCAGTCAAATTTCCCACATATACATCTTATGATTCTTTCCCTCCATCAATGCTTACAACTCTGATGAACTCGCTCCCCAAAGACCAATAACATAGCACTCTTTCCCACAAAGGATCTCCAGCAGCTACTGACAAATCATGATTACATTCTATCCCCATTGCTCATATAATCTAAATCTCTTCCAAAAAACTAATTTTAGGCCATGTTCCCACCTCCTAATAAAGATAAAAGAAATTAGATAAAGATTAGCTTTATTTGTCGCATATACAATAACATCAAAATATCCAGTGAAATATATTATTTGTGACACCAACCAACCCAGTCTGAGGATGTGCTGGAAGCAGCCCACAATGTCGCTATGCTTCTGGAGCATGCCCACAACTTACTAACACTCACCCACTGTGAGAGGAAACTCACGCAGTTGTGGGGAGAACATACAAGCTCCTTACAGAGTGTGGTGGGAACTCGACACTATGTTCTCTCATTTCTCCTGTTCTTTAATCTCTACTATCCCTTGCAACCTTACATTGATACTTACTTACAAAATAAATTCAATAAGAGGATTAAAGCATTGTTTTCTTCAATCCTTTCAATGAAAGGAATCAATTAAAGAATTAAAAAACTCATTCTAGCATCAGCAGAGACTGAATTTTAAGCATATTATTTTATGAAGCTAATATGTTTAGTTCTTCGTTGATATTAATCAATAAGCAGTTCCTCAAAACTTTGCTTCAAACCCATGCCTTTCTGCAGAATCTCTGCTTGGTTATTGCATCACGAGCAGAACAGGCTACTGTTCTTTAGTTGCACTCCCTATGACAGCACAGCAAATATTTCCCCATTTATATCTGAAGTTAAGTTCACCAGAATGCATATGCATACAAATAAAATAGTCAGCGTTAATGGCCATTAAAGATCAAAGTTCAAAGTAAATTTTATTATCAAAGTACATATATGTCAGTCATCATTTACAACCCTGAGATTTGTTTTCTTGCGGTCATACTCAATACATCTATAGGATAATAACCAAAACAGAATTAAGGAATGGTCGAGCTATGTGGGATTGCAGAAGAACAAAACACTAATCATCAAGGGAATAATCAAAATGTTTAACATTATGTACTATAAGCAATGCACTTTAAGTTAATAGGTAAAAATAGCATCAGCCTGACTTCCACAGAACTAATAGGAGGCACACAGAAACCTAGCAATTGAATTAAGAATTGTAATTGTTTCCTCTTCTTTACATTTAGAGATACAGCGCAGAACAGGCCCTTCCAGCCTACTGAGCTGTACCTCCCAGTACCCCACATTTAACCCTAACCTAATCAAAGGACAATTTAATGACGACCAGTTAACCCACTAACCTGTACGTCTCTGGACTGTGGGAGGAATGGAGCACCCAGAGGGAACCCACACAGTCACGGGAAGAACAGAGAAACAGAGGGCGCAGGACTGAGCTCCAAACTTCAGAATGCCTCGAGCTGTAATACATCCTGCTAACCGCTACACCACTGTGGCATTGTTTTCTTAGATACATTTTTGGCTAGCTGGACAGGTTCATGCAATTATACAGTATTCAGCACAAACAGTGCAAAACGAATGCATGAGAGCATCTCAATGACACAACAAAGTATGCTAGCCTTACCACCGCGACATTGTAGTACCACAATTAATTCAGCAAAGAGAAGCTAAACAAGGTCAGGGAATTGAATTCTGCACCTGCTGGCCTGTTGCCACATCACCAAATGAATTTAACTTGTTTATATATTTCAAGCAATCTACTTGAATTTGTTTGGATAAAAATCAGCTCGGCAATGGAAAAAAGAAATTGATGAGAAATGGTCTACTCTGGGGGTCTTTGACTTGTGGAGCCTCACAGGGAACATCTGTTAACACAGTCATAAAAAACATAGTTGAGGGCATTTTTATGCGTATCATACAATGTGCTTATGGGCTAAGATGACAAGTGAAGATAAACACCTTTAGACTAATTGTTCAATTCAAACTGAGGCTTACCACCATTAACTCTGTAAAATAAGAGATGTAAAAATCTGTAGCCCAAGCACAAATGGCAGTGGGACATGACTTTTGATGTATAATATATTAAAGCAATAAGACTTTTAAGCAACTGTTTACTTTTAAATAATTAAAAATCTAAACATGTGAAACATCTGTGTTCACTACATGTAAACCAAAAAAATTAGGTTTACATTGACCCTGTTTTAATGTTCAAAACATACATAAAAATCATTTGTGTTTTGAAATGATTGCACTCCTTGTGCAATTGGATCAGGTAATTTTGGTAACAATTTACCCAAGTGCTAGATCCAGTTCCTTAATTTGCACGAGATCATGAATAATAGAACACAGTACATAGTACAGAGAACATAAAACATAACAGTACAGGCCCTTCAGCCCACGATTTTGTGCTGACCTTTTAACCTACTCTAAGATCAATCTAATCCTTCCCTCCTACATAGCCTCCACTTTTCTGTCATCAATATGCCCATCTAGTAAGTGTGCCTAATGTATCTGAACCTACCACCACTCGTGTATTTCTGACTTGCCAACAAAAATTGGATCAGAAGGTCACCTTTGATATTCACTCATGGTTAAACCAAGAACTAATCATGGAGAAAATAGGGAATTAGAAGACATGATTTAAAGAGTCCCCACTGGGACATTGATTTTATTTTCACCAAGTTCCCTACATTCACTTCCATGGGCTATCCTTAGTTTACATTCTGCCAAGTTCAGACTTGAAAAAAAGTGACCTACTCAAGCTGTTTAAAACAATGAGAGGGCACAAGACAAGGAATTACATCAATTAAACCCTCTTTCAGTGTGTCTTACAATAGGAAATGCCTGATCAAATTTTCAGAGTGATGTTAAGGAACCTAGATGTGATTGTTATTATGTTATTATGCAAGGAAATATTTACTTTCAATTGCGTAAAACCAAACTCAAAGAAACTTTGATACCATCTCCTTCTCTCAGTTTCTCCGTCTTTTGCCACATCTGCTCTCAGGATGAGGCTTTTTCATTCAAGAACTAATGAGTTGTCATCCTTCGTCAAAGAAAGGGACTTTCATTCCTCCACCAACAAAGCTGCCCTCACCCGCATCTCTTCCATTTGGCACATGTCTTCCCTCACACCATCCTCCCGCCACCCCACCAGGGATAGGGTTCCTCTTGTCCTCACCTCCACCCCAGTAGCCTCTGCGTCCAGCACATAATGCTCTGTAACTTCTGCCATCTCCAACAGAATCCCACCACCACGCACAGTTTTCCCTCCTCCCCACTTTCCGCTGTCCTTTGGGATTGCTCCCTATGTGACTACCTTGTCGATTCATCACTCCCCACTGATCTCCATCCTGGTACTTATCCTTGCAAGCGTAACAAGTGCCACACACGCCTCGACACTTCCTCCTTCACCAGCATTTAGGGCCCCAAACAGTCCTTCAAGGTGAGGTGACACTTCAACAGTCAATCTGTTGGGGTCATCTACTGTGTCTGGTGCTCCCGGTGTGGCCTCCTCTATATAGGTGAGACCCGACATGGATTCGGAGACCACTTTGTCGAGCACCTATACTCCATCCGCCAGAAAAGTGGGATTTTCCTGTTGCCACCCACTACAATTTTACTTCCCATTCCCATATGTCAGTCCATGGCCTCCTCCACTACCACGATGAAGTCACACTCAGGTTGGAGGAGTAACACCTTATATTCCACCTGGGTAGCCTCCAACCTGATGGCACGAACATCAATTTCACGAACTTCCAGTAATTTGCCCTCCAGCCCCCTAGCCTCTCTCCCCACCTTCTTATTCTGACTTCTCCACCCTTCCTTTCCAGTCCTGATGAAGGATCTCAGCCTGAATCATTGACTGTTTATTCCTCCCCACAAATGTTGCCTGACCTGCTGCGTTCCTCCAGCATTTTGTGCATATTGTTTTTCTTTCCCGGAAATCCCTTTGGTGTTGAGAAACATTAAGTGTCTCAGACATGAAACATTAAACCTGTTTCTCTTTCTGCAGATGCTGTCTCCTACTAATTGTGTCCTGAATTTTCTGTTTTGAGATCTTAATTTTCAAATATCAAAGGTTATGATAGCACACTACATCCAACAGTGAATATTGTAATGGATGCCTGCCTTTGCCAAAAGATGGTTACTGAGATGGATGTTGTGGATGATTTGGCACTCCACTTCCAAGAATGCATGTGTGCAAGGATCATCTGTATACTGCATCTTGGTGACTGAAAGACTGCAATAAAGTTGGTTCTTTAATCGCGAAAAGGAATATTGAACAGTTTCCCATTTGGTCAGAGGTAAGGTGAGTAGCGTAGAGGTTAGTGCAATCACTTTACAGCACCAGCTGTAAGATCAGGGTTTGATTCTGTCGCTGTCTGTAAGGAGTCTGTACATACTTCCCATGACCACATGGGTTCCCTACATATGCTCCAGTTTCCACGTCTTAGGGTTAGTGAGTTGTGGGCACTCTTTGTTGATGGCAGAAGTATGGCAACACTTGTCAGCTGCACAGCACAATTCTTCACTGATTTTATTTGACACAAACGATGCATTTCACCGTATGTTTCAATGTACACATGACAAATGAAGCTAACTTTTTACTGGAATGAGAAAGTTTAAGAAAAGGGTTGTCATAATGACACAGTACTTATTTAAAATCAGAAAAGGTTAATGTTTGACACTGAAGGATAAGGATCCAGTACAGGAGGTCTATGGCAATAGATGAACTTCTATATGACTGCTTTGAGTTAGTAGACTGGTCTTTGTTCAAGTGCGCAGTGGCCAATCTAAATGAATATGTCACTGCTGTCACAGACTTCATCAGCAGTGTGTAGCAGTGTCCGTATCAAAGAAATTAATCTGTGTGTTTCCAAACCAAGGGATCCACACCCTCCTGAAGTCCATATTTATTGTGTTCCAATCTGGTGGCCAGAAAATCTAGGTTCGACTTGAGGCGAACTATTGGAGATGCCAAGAGAAAATCCAGACTAAAACAGTTTCAGATCAGGTGTCAGTTGTGACAGGGCATACATGCTATAATGGGCCATAAAATTGTCAGGCAGTATCACCGACAACAACATAGTCCTCTTCGATAAGCCCAGTGTATTTGATGTGTTTGAACAGAAAGATAATGAAATAACACCACTTGCCTAGACACCCTCCAATGTACATGTATGCTCAGTAACCATTGCAGACAGTATGCTGTCTTCCCGAGAGTGAACCATATGAAGTATCCAGCCTGGTTGGAGTCCCCGATAGCATTCTCACATCCTGCACAGGTTAGCTGGCCGGAGTATTTGCAGACACCTTTAACCTCTTCCTACTCCCATCTCAGGATCCCTCCCACCCCGCTTTAAGAAAACCACAATCATCCCAATACTTAAGAAAAACAAGGTAATATGGCTTAATGACCACTACCCAGAGGCTGTGACATCCACCATTATGAGGTCCTTCGAGAGGCCGGTCACGGGATGTATCAATTCCAGGCTTCCAGACAACCTGGACCCACTGCAGTTTGCCTATGTTGGATTCTGATATTTCTAATCCAAGGTTCTTTTGGAAGTCAGGAAAGAGGTACAAAACTTGTTGCTTCATGTTTTATTAAGTGTTAATAGAACAAAAAAGTTGAACAAAGGACAGTAATAGAGGTCTTTTCTCTTTTCTTTCCAAAAATATACTTTATTCAGAAATATTACAAAATAAAGTTATTTACAAAAAAAAATTTGTTGACTCTGAGTCCTTATTCAACAAATAAAGTTATTTACAATAAATCATGCATTGACTCTCAGTCCTTATTCAAAATAAAGATGTTTACAATAAATCATTCATTGACTCTCAAATCTTAGTCAAGAATAAAAACTTATTTATAATAAAAATAATTACAATAAAAACCAGGCATTGACTCTCATTTCTTTACCGAAGTTCCTTTACGGTCTATACCTTTCCACATTTCCAGCCACTCCTGTGGCAGCATGTTGTTTCATCTATCCACACCGCTGATGAGGGGTATACTCCTCCCCACCCAACCCCTCCCACTCCCGTGGGTGACGAACCTTAAACTGTGGTCCTTCCCCAACGGGCCTTCGCGGTGGCTGTACCAAGTTTGAGTGCATCCCTCAGCACATATTCCTGCAGGTCAGAATGTGCCAGCCAGCAGCATTCAGCCACGGACATCTTCATGTGCTGGTAGAACACCAAGTTTCGGGCTGACCAAAGAGCGTCCTTCACCGAGTTGATGATCTGCCAGCAGCACCGGATGTTGGTCTCCATGTGCGTCTCCAGGAACAGCCCGTAAATCAGGGAGTTCTCAGTTATGCAGCTGCTGGGCATGAATCTCGACACTGTCCCTTCCATCCTCCTCCACACCTTCTTCGCGAACCCACAGTGTGCAACGAGGTGAGTCACTGACTCCGCCTCATTGCAGTCCTCCCGTGGGCAGTGGGATGTGGAGACGACGTTCCGGGTGTACAGGAAGGATCTGACAGCGAGGGCCCCTCTCACCGCCACCCAAGCAAGGTCTTGGTGCCTGTTGATGAGGTCTAGCGATGAGGCAATTTGCCAGCTCAGGAAACCACCCCACTGAGTCCATCTCGTCCTTCGCCTGCAGGACATTACGTGTCAACCACTGCCTGATGACCTTGTGGTCAAAGACATTGACCTGGAAGAACTTTTCTACGAAGGACAGGTATGGCAGCAACGACCAGCTGACGGGGGTGTTGTGCGGGAAAGGGGCCAGACCCATCCTTTGCAGCCAGGGCGATAGGTAGAACCTGGGCACATAGTAGTACTTAGTGCCCACGTATCTGGGATCCATGCACAACCTAATGCAGCCACACATAAAGCTGGCCATCAGGGTGAAGGCGACATTGGGGACGTTCTTGCTCCCATTGTCCAAGGACAGTAATAGAGGTCTAGCAACCGAAAGCAAAGATAAGCAAAAAAGATAAAAAATGCTGCCACTGTGTTGTCAGCTCTTTTTATAACCATAGATAAGAAACATTCCATTTGAATTCATTGATGCAGGTGGATGCTTTCCTGGTGTCATGGATTCTTGATTACCTGACTGGCAGACCACAGTACGTGTGCTTGCAACACTATGTGTCCGACAGAGTGATCAGCAGCACTGGGGCTCCACAGGGGACTGTCTTGTCTCCCTTTCTCTTCACCATTTACACCTCGGAATTCAACTACTGCACAGAGTCTTGCCATCTTCAGAAGTTTTCTGATGACTCAGCCATAGTTGGATGCATATCAGCAAGGGAGATGAGGCTGAGTACAGGGCTACGGTAGGAAACTTTGTCACATGGTATGAGCAGAATTATCTGCAGCTTAATGTGAAAAAGACTAAGGAGCTAGTGGTGGACCTGAGGAGGGCTAAGGCACCGGTGACCCCTATTTCCATCCAGGGGGTCAGTGTGGACATGGTGGAGGATTACTGATGGGGATACGAATTGACAATAAGCTGGACTGGTCAAAGAACACTGAGGCTGTCTACAAGAAGGGTCAGAGCCGTCTCTATTTCCTGAGGAGACTGAGGTCCTTTAACGTATGTCAGATGATGCTGAGGATGTTCTACGAGTCTGGGTGGCCAGTGCGATCATGTTTGCTGTTGTGTGCTGGGGCAGCAGGCTGAGGGTAGCAGACACCAACAGAATCAACAAACTCATTCGTAAGGCCAGTGATGTTGTGGGGATGGAACTGGACTCTCTGACGGTGGTGTCTGAAAAGAGGATGCTGTCCAAGTTGCATGCCATCTTGGACAATGTCTGCCATCCACTACGTAATGTACCAGTTGGGCGCAGGAGTACTTTCAGCCAGAGACTCATTCCAACGAGATGCAACACTGAGCATCATAGGAAGTCATTCCTGCCTGTGGCCATCAAACTTTACAACTCCTCCCTTGGAGGGTCAGACACCCTGAGCCAATAGGCTGGTCCTGGACTTATTTCCTGGCATAATTTACATATTATTATTTAATTATTTATGGCTTTATATTGTTATATCAACACTCTATTCTTGGTTGGTGCAACTGTAACGAAACCCAATTTCCCTCAGGATCAATAAAGTATGACTATGACTACTATATGAGTTAACCAATGAGATAGTTCTTACTCAAATAATGCAGGACCACGAGAAGCTTCCAGAATCATACAAATGCAACCACTAGAACACACTGAACAACTGTGTATACATACTGTGACCACTTAGGAACATACAAAACAGTTACGTGTTTAAGTCGTTATATAAAATACAAGCAGATAATTAATTGTTAAGCTGCAAAGAAAGTAACGATTAAACAGTGTAATCTAATTCCAACAGTCTGACCCAACACCTACCAAAGCAGATACCATTTCCCTCACCCTACATTCATCTTTGGAGCATCTGGATAACAAAGACACCAGTCTCCTGCTTATTCACTATAGCACAGATATCAAGACCGCAATTCCAAAATAATCACCGACCAAACTCCCAAACCTAGCCCTCAATATGTCTTTCTGCAGCTGGATCTTTGTCTTCCTGACCAACAGACTGTAAACAGTGAGGATAGGCAGCAAAACCTCATCCACAATTATTCTAAACACTAAGGGAGCACCAAAGGCTACATCTTCAGCCCTCTACTTTACTCCCTGTACACTATTGACCGTGTGGCCAGATTCTGCTCTAGCTCGATCTTCAGGTTCACAGATAACACCACCATCATGGACCAGACCTGAAACAATGAATACTGGAAGGAGAGAGACCCTAGTGACTTGTTGTCAAGACAACAACCATTCCTCAATGTCACTGAAACAAAATATCTGGTGATTGACTTCAGGAAGCAGGGCAGAGTTCACATCCCTGTATGTATCAATAATGCCGAGGTGAAGACAGTTCAGAGCTTCCAGTTCCAAGGTGTTTCTATCACCGATAGCATCTCCTGGTCCAACAGCGCAGACATAGAGTGGTGCTAGAAAGTTTGTGAACCCTTAAGAATTTTCTCTGTTTCTGCATAAATATGACCTAAAATGTGATCAGATCCTTTCATGTAGGTCCTAAAACTAGATAGAGAGAACTCAATTAAATAAATAACATGAAAAACATTATACTTGTTCATTTAGTTACAGAGAAAAATGATCCAATATTCCATGTATTTGTTGGAAAAAGTATGTGAACCTTTGCTTTCAGTAACTGATGTGACCCCCTTGTACAGGAATAACTTCAACCAAACTTTTCCAGTTGATCAGTTCTGCACATCAGCTTGGAGGAATTTTAGGCCATTCCTCCTCACAAAACAGCTTCAACTCTGGGATGTTGGTGGGCTTTCTTGCTTCAGGTGCTTCCACAACATTTCTGTAGGATTAAGGTCAGGACTTTGACTCAGCCATTCCAAAATATGAATTTTCTTCTTTTTAAACCATTCTGTTGTTATTTACTTTTGTCTTTTGGATTGCTGTCTTGTTGCATTATCCAACTTCTAATAAGCTTCAGGTGACAGACTGCTACCCTGACATTCTCCTATAAAATATCTTGATATAATTTTGAATTCATTGTTTCCTCAATAATGAATTCAAACCATGATGCTCCTTCCACCATGCTTCACAGTTGAGATGAGGTTTTGGTGTTGGTGTGCAGTGCCCTTTTTCCTCCAAACACAGCAATATGCATTTCTTCAAAAGAGTTCAACTTTTGTCTCATCTGTCCACAGAACATTATCCCAGAAGCATTGTAGAATATCCAGGTAGTCTTTTGCAAACTTGAGACTTGCAGCAATGTTTTTTTGGAGAGCAGTGGTTTCCTCCGTGGTGTCCTTCAATGAACACAATACTTGTTCAGTGTCTTTCTTACAGTGGACACAGGAACACAGACTTCAGCAACTTTAGAGATTTCTGCAGGTCTTTTGTTGTTACCCTTGGGTTCTTTTTCACCTCCTTTAGCATTGCACATTCTCCTTTTGGCGTGATCTTTGTAGGATGCCCACTCCTAAAGAGTAGCAACAGTACTGAGTTTCCTCCAATTGTAGACAATTTCTCTTACTGTGGACTGATGAACACTCAGGTCTTGAGAAATGTTTTTGTAGCCTTTTCTCACTTCGTGCATCTCCATAATTTTTCTTCTAAGATCTTTGTAAAGTTGCTTTGATCGAGGCATGTTACACATAAACAGATCTTTCTTGAGAAGAGCAAGCTCTGTCAAAAACCTGACTTCGTGTGTCTTTTTTATCAGGTAGGACACATCTACAATCCACACCCACAAACTCATCACATTGATTGGAACACCTGACTCCAAATAGCTTTTGTAGAAGGCCTTACCTCAGAGGTTCACATACATTTTCCAACAAATACATGTAATATTGGATCATTTTTCTCAATAAATAAATGAACAAGCATAATGCTTTTTGTGATATTTATTTAAGTGGGTTCTCTTTATCTAGTTTTAGGACTTACATGAAAATCTGATCACATTTTGGGTCATATTTATGCAGAAATAGAGACAATTCTACAGGGTTCACAAACATTCAAGCACCAGTGTATGGCCAAAAACACACAATAGAGTCTTTACTTCCTGAGGAGGCTTAGGAAATTTGGCATATACTCAATAACCCTCACCAATTTTTACAGATGCACCATAGGGAGCTTTTTATCCAGATACATCATAGCTTGGTATGGCAACTCCTCTGCCCAATACCATCAGAAATTGCAGAGAGCTGTGAACACAGCTCAGCACATCATGGAAACCATCTTACCGCCATTAACTCTGCACTTCCTGCTGCCTAGGGAATGTAGACAACTTGATCACAGACCCATCCCTCACAGACATTCTCTCTTCTCCTCCCTCCCATCAGGCAGAAGATACTAAAGCTTGAAACCACATACCACCAACCTCAAGGACAGCTTCTATCCTTCTTGGAAGTGCCTGCTCTACTAATGGTTGGTCAGGTCTCGTGCCTCAAGTTAGGGTGCCGCTTACCTCCCTCCCCCCCGCAAGAATCTTGAACACCCCCAACAACTTCAACTTCCCCGAATGCCCCCTTAGGACACATAACTGCCCCCTGTGGGAATCACTGGACTAATTTATAAAAGGAACTACTTATATTATAAATATTATCTGATGTTTCTCTCCTCAGAAATGCTGCTTTACTTCTAAATGTTTTCAGCACCATTTGTTTTTATTTCAAATTGCCAGAACATGCAGCAATCTGATTTGGTATTCTTTTCTTGAACTTGTATCTAAACATTCAAAGTTTAAAGTAAATTTATTATCAAAGTACATGTATGTCATTATATACAGCCCTGAGATTTATTTTCTTGTGGGCATACTCAAAAAATCCATAATAGAATAATAACCATAATAGAATCAATGAAAGACCACACCAACTGGGCATTCAACCAGTGTGCAAAAGACAACAAAAATAGAAAAAGAAATAATAATAATTAATAAATAAGCAATAAATATTGAGAACATGAGATGAATCCAGGAAAGTGAGTCCATATTTTGTGTGAACATTTCTTTTTTTTTGTAATTTATTTTTTATTGAAGTTTATCATCAAACATTTCCATAAGATGTATTTCAGATATTGTACATATATATCATATCATCATATTTGCCACAAATCTCCACATATTTATCTGAGGTATACACCTATAGAAAAGAGAGGAAAGAAAGAACAAGCAAAAGGAGAAAACTATGTACAAGTAGGGAGTGATCTTTCTTTTTTATAACATATTCATTGATTTCTGAGAATAAATTCAGGCCTATGAGGTGTTATGTAGTTGAACCATTTTTCCCAGTATGAATCAAATTGTTCCAACTTATGATTAACAGATGCTGTTATCTTTTCCATTTTGTAAATGTCCATTGTAATTTCCATCCATGCGTTTAAAGTTGGGCTCTCCTGTGATGACCATTTCCTGGTAAGAGTCTTTTTACCAGCCACCAGCAGTATATTCATTAAATATTTATCACTTTTCAACCATTCTTGAGGTACATACCCAAAATATATGGTCTTACTTCCTAAGGGTATTTCACATTTAAAAATGTCTTGTAGGGCATTGTGTATCCCACTTCAATAGTCTTTGACAATGGGGCAATCCCAGAAAGTATGATAATGGTTTGTATTTTGATTTCCACAATTTCTCCAGCAAACAGGGCAGGTACTATCATAATGGGATTTCTGAGAGGGTATAATAAATTATCTTATCAAGTTTTCCCATCCAAACTCCCTCCATTTCTGTGAACTGGTACACTTCCATTGATACCTCCATATTATTGTTCATTCTTCCTCAGATATAATTATCCCTCCTTCCTTCTCCCATTAATGTGTTTTAAGATTTGACAAACCCTTATACACGCTTGAAATGATTCTACTGCCGTTATCTGAATTATATGCTTTTCTTAATAGCTCTATCAAACATGTACTTGCCTTGGTTACATTTTTAACCCTCCTATTAACATACTGTCACATCTGTAGATACCGATAAAAGTCTTGTTTTTCTAATAAGTGTTTCTCTTTAAGCATTTCTAAACTGAACAGTGTTCCTTCCTTCATTATATTGCAAAGAACTGTTATTCCTTCAGCTGCCCAGTCCTTAAATCTAGCATCCAGTTTATGTGGCATAAAATCCGTGTCATAAGCACACCATTTAAGAATTGCAATATCTCCCTCTAGTTTATATTCTTTTATAATAGTTTTCCATATTTTAAGAGTCCATTTCACCCATGGATTATCAATAGTATTTATGTACCTTTGTAGGTGTTTATCAGCCAAAATTGACTGTATAGGGATGGGAAGTATCCCTTCCTCAATGTTTTTCCATTGAGCGTCATATGAGGGGTTGCACCAACATATCACAGCTCTCAACTGTGCTGCAAAATAATAATCTCTAAGAGAAGGTAGGCCCCATTCCCCTTTATCCTTGGCTAATTGCAAAGTTTTGAGCGAACTGTAGGCCTTTTACCTTGCTATATATATCTTGATAACATTTTGTTCCATTCCTTTAATTGATTCTGATTAATCTCTATTGGTAGGGTCTGAAAGAGACATAATAGTCTGGGCAATATATTCATTTTAATAGATTCAATCCTTGAACTGAGACTGAAAAAAGGAATTAGGTTCCATCTTGTTATATCTTCCTTAATTTGTTTATATATAGGCTGATAATTGCATTCTGATAATTTTGACAAATCTTTTGGCATAATGATGCCCAAATATCTGAAAGACTCTGTTTGCCATGCCCAGGGATATCTACTTTCAATTTCTCTTGGTGGGCTATAGTTATACGAAAGTAATTGGGTTTTATCTATGTTGATCTCGTATCCTGATAATTGAACATATTTTTCAAAGGATTGCATCAATTTAGGTAAAGAGTATGTTGGTTGCCCAAGACAGATCAAAATGTCATCCATGTAACAGGCCAATTTATGCTCTGTCCCTTTAATAGTAATTCCCCTGATATCTTCATTTTGTCTGACGTATTGAGCTAATGGTTCCAGATATAATGTGAAGAGTAGCGGTGACGATGTACAACCCTGTCTTGTGCCCCTTTCTAGGGTAAAGCTATTTGATACATATCCATTGATTTTAATCCTAGCGGTAGGGTTGTCACATAGTGCCTGTATAGTTTTAATAATTGTGTCATGGAAACCAAATCTATGTAAAACTCTGTATAGAAAAGTCCAATTAACTGAATCAAATGTCTTTTCAGCATCCATGCTTATCACTATTGCTTCGATTTTATTTTTTTGTATATGATCCATAATGCGAAGTGTCCTTCGTATATTGTCTTGTGTTTGGCATTGTTGTATAAAACCTGTCTGATCCTTATGTATCAGTATGGGTCGAAACTCTTCTAATTGTTTGGCCATGATGGAGGTAAATAATCTATAATCTACATTAAGAATGGATATTGGTCTAAATGACCCACATTCCATTTTATCCTTGCCTTCTTTCGGTATAGCTGAGATTATCGCTTCCTTCCAGCTGGGTGGCATTTGTGCCTTTTCAAGAGCCCAGTTCAGTGTGGGGAGTAAGACAGGAATTAACTCATTTTTTAATTCTTTGTACCACTCTGCTGTATACCCATCTGAACCTGGTGACTTGCTTAATTTAAGCCTACTAATTGCAGCTTTTACTTCAACTTCAGTTATGTCAGCAGTCATCGTTCTATTTTGTTCTTCGCTTAAAGAATTCAGGCAAGTGTCAATTTGAGTTATGCTTCGCCCTGGAACTTTGGAATATAGAGTTTAGTAAACCACTTCAAAAGCTTCTTGAATTTCACTTAGCTTATGTTTTTTTATCATTTTTGTTCTAGGATCCCAAATTCTATGAATTGTATTTTTTGCTATCTTTTTCTTCAGTTTCCACGCCAGTACTTTCATAGACTTAGATCCACTTTCATAATGTCTCTGTTTCAGAAACATTAAATTTTTCCTGATTTCTTGCATAGCCAAACTATTAATCTCATTCCTAATATTTAAAATTTCCTCAAATGTATCCTGTGCCAAATTCAATTTGTGTGTTTTTTTCCAGTTCCTTCAGCCTATTTTGTAATTCCGCTAATGTTTTCTTCCTTATTTTTTTCTTATATGAAGATATCACTATAATTTTCCCTCTTAAGACAGCCTTCAGAGTATCCCATAAAATGGGAGGTGAAACCTCTCCATTATCATTGAATTGTAAGTATAAGACCAATTACTTTTTAAATTTGTTCCTTTAAGTAGGGATCATTGAGTAGACTTGAATTTAGTTTCCAAATAGTATACTTTGGTTGTAGGTCAAAATAAACAGATAAATATATATGTGCATGGTCACTTACATCTATTGTTCCAATTCCACAAGTGTTTATTTTGTCTTTGTCTTTTCCAAATGTTATGAAATAGTCTATTCTTGTATACACAAAATGGGGGGGGGGGGCAGAATAATGAGTGTAATCCCTCCTGTCAGGGAAAAAGTCCCTCCATATATCAATTAAACCAACATCCTCAAAAAGTGTATTAACTCTCTTAAGTAAGGATTTTGTTTCATAGGTTTTTCTATTGGAAGAGTCTAATTTTGGTTGTAATTGTAAATTTAAGTCTCCCTCACATATCAGGAGACCTTCTGTTTCCATTACCATAGTATTAGTAATTTTCTGAAAGAAACTGATATCACTTCCTGGGGGTGTGTATATATTCAACAGAGTAATTGAATTTCCATCTATATTTCCCCCTTACCAGAATATATCTGCCCTCCTTATCTCCCATTTCGAACACTTTTTCAAAATTTAGCTTGCTTGAGATAAGAATAGCAACTCCTCTCCTATGTCCTGATTTATATGAGGAGAAAAACAAATTAGTGAAGCCCATTCTCATTAGTTTTCCATGCTCATTATCACTTAAGTGAGTTTCTTGTAAATATACTACATGGGCTTGTTCTTTTTTCATTTTGGATAGAATTTTACTGTGTTTGATTGGATTTAACAGCTCATTGACATTAAAAGAAATGAATTTTACTTTGTCTTTAACCATGTGTACTTAGCTGTCAATATATCATCGAAATTTGCAGAATAAAACTTAATCGATCTACTCCCTGAGCAAGTAAGAACCAAGAAACGCGAAATAATAAAAAAAAGGCAACGAAGGTGTGATTCCAAGGCTGAGGTCTCTAGGTGACCCTGGGTTGAGCTAGAGGAAGCATCTAGCCGTGGGGGATAGCCCCTCCTCCCTGTGAGTAGGGGGCCCCCATTACAGTACCCATAAAAGTAAGTGAACAAGTCTACGTCGATTACACAGAAAAGATTTCCCTGTGTATTCCTCCCATATATATATATATATATATTCTCATTTAGGTGGGGAAAAAGGAGTGAATGAATGAATTAAAAAATTGAGTAATATAAAATCCATATTATAATAAGTATTTCTTGAAATAGGTATAGCACCGTCTATTTCTGCTTCCGTTTATCTTATCAACACTTTTAAAGTTAGTCAAACCATATGGCTCTTCTGGAGGGGGTGAGGGCTGTCTTCGGAAAACTCACAGTCTCTTCCTAATATTCTCTCGCCCTCCTCCCATCGCCTGCTTTCTCGGTTCTCTTACTATTTCCCAAGCAGATCGGGATAACTGTTCAGCCAGGCATTCCCTCAGTTTGATCACGCTGACGGGCAGCCCTCTGTTCCTCATGTCTGTAGTTGCCTCTGCCACTGTCTGATACAGTTACATACCATCTTCATACAATGCCCGCAGTTTAGCAGGGTACGGAGTTTGGAATCTAATCTTTCCCTGCTTTAATATTCGCTTTACTGCAGAGTATTCTTTACGTTTTTGCAGGACCACTGGGGGGTAATCTTGATCAAAATATATTAATTTCCCGTCCAAAAACACCCTCTTCTTACTCCAGGCCCTTCGTAGAATCTTCGCCCTGGTATTGTATCGGAGGAATCTAATTACTATTGAGCGTGGCTTATCTTCTCTGTCTCCAGTAGGCCTCAGTACGAGCACACGATGCGCCCTCTCAATTTCAAGCTCCATAGTGGAGGGAATCTCTAGCGCGTCCCACAGCAACTTTCCCACAAACTCCATCATAGACAAACCCTCCGCTCCTTTGGGAACAGTGTATATCCTGATTTTTTTTCCATCATGATCTTCCCTCCCAGTCAATCAGTTTACTTTCTTGTTGATTTAATATTTTTATCATCTTACTTAGTATCCGTTCCACGTTCTGCACGCGATCTTCCACCTTCTCAATTCGAGTCTCTGCCACCGCTATTTTTTGATTGACGTTGGCGAGCTCTGACTTGATATCATTGAGTTGCTGTTTTATATCTTTTCGGAATCCCCGTATCTCTTCCAGAATTTTAATCATATTTGCCACTTCACCTGAATGAGGCCCATCGTCAGCCTCGCTAGCACATGTTCGGGTAGGAGAGCCGTGCGTTGCACCTCTCTCGTCCATAGGCTCCGCAATGATGCTTTTTTTATCTCCATTCTTGTCCCCCTTACCAATTCAGATATTTTCGAAAGATCTTATATTTGATGGATTAATGGGGCAATATATGTGTTTTTCCAAAGGAGCTATTGATTTAAGCTGCCATTCTGGATGATCACGTCACCGGAACCTTGTGGGAACATTTCAATAATGGGGCAAGTGAAGTTATCCCCTTTGGTTCAAGATTCAGAGATATTAACTCTTCCTGAACCTGGTGGTGTGAGTCCTGAGGCTCCTGAACCTTCGCCCTGATGGTAGCAATGAGGAGAAAGCACGTCCTGGATGGTAATGTTCTCTGATGATGGATGCTGCTTTATTGTAACAATGCTTCGTGTAGTTGTGCTCAATGGTGGGGAAGGCTTTACCAGTGATGAACTGGGCCATATCTACTACTTTTTGTAGGATTCCCACTCAAGGGCATTGGTGTTTCCATAGCTGGCTGTGATGCAGCTAGCTAATATACTCTCCACTACGCAACCATAAAAGTGTGTCAAGGTTTTAGGTATCATGCTGAATCTTTGCAATCTCGTAAGGAAGTAGAGACGATGCCGTGCTTTCTTCGTAATTGTACTTACATGCTGGGCCCAGGACAGGACCTCTGAAATAATAAACACTAAAAATTTAAAGTTGCTTCCAAGTGAAGCCTTACTAGTGCTTTATAAAGTCTCAACATTACATCTTTGATTTTATATTCTAGTCCTCTTGAAATAAATGCTAACATCGCATTTGCCTTCCTCACCACAGACTCAACCTGCAAATTAAACTTTAGGAAATCCTGCACAAGGAGTCCCAAGTCACTTTGCGCCTCCCTTTCTTTTGGCATTTTCTCTCCATTTAGAAAATAGCTAACTCTTTCATTTTTTGTACCAAAGTGCATGACCATACACTCCCAACACTGTATTCCATCTGCCACTTTATCCATTCTCCAAATCTGTTTAAGTCCTTCTGTAACGTCTCTACTTCCTCAAAACTACCTTCTCCTCCACCTATCTTCGTATTGTCTGCAAACTTTGTAACAAGCCATCAATTCCATCATCCAAATCATTAAGATATAATTTAAACTAGTGGAACACAGCTATCAACAGCAGCCAACCAAAAAAGGCTCTCTTTATTCCCAATCTTTAACGCCCGCCAGTCCAGCTTTATCCATGCTAGAATCTTCCTTGTAACACCATAGGCTCATAGCTTGCTATGTAACCTCATGTGTGGCATCTTGTCAAAGGCCTTCTGAAAATCCAAATCCACCAACCAATTTTGCTTTGTCTATCCCGCTTGTTGTTTCTTCAAAGAATTTCAACAGATTTATCAGGCAATATTTTCCTTTAAGGAAAACATGCTGACTATGACCTATCTTATCATATGCCTCCAAGCACCCAAAACCACACCCTTGGATTCACTTTACACCGCACGCTGTCGGAGCAGTGCTGCCAGGATAATCAAGGACACGACCCACCCAGCCAACACACTTTTCGTCCCTCTTCCCTCCAGGAGAAGGCTCAGGAGCTTGAAGACTCGTATGGCCAGATTTGGGAACAGCTTCTTTCCAACTGTGATAAGACTGCTGAACAGATCCTGACCCGGATCTGGGCCATACCCTCCAAATATCCGGACATGCCTCTCAGTTTTTTTGCACTACCTTACTTTCCCTTTTCTATTTTCTATTTATGATTTATAATTTAAATTTTTAATATTTACTATCGATTTGTACTCAGGGAGTGCAAAGCGCAGAATCAAATATCGCTGTGATGATTGTACGTTCTAGTATCAATTGTTTGGCGACAATAAAGTATAAAGTATAATAATTGACGCCAACATCTTCCCAACCACCGAGGTCAGATTAACTGGCCTATAGTTTCCTTTCTTCTGCCTCTCTCCCTTCTTGAAGAGTGGAGTGACATTTGCAAATTTCCACTCTTCTGGAACCATTTTAGAAGCTAGTTATTCTTGAAGGACCATTAATAATGCCTCCACAATCTCTTCAGCCACCTCCTTCAGAACCCTGGGGTGTACACCATCTGGTCCAGGTGACTTACCTACCTATAGACCTTTCAATTTCCCATGAACTTTCTCCCTAGTAATGGTAATTTCACACACTTCATAACCCCTGAAACCTGGAACTTCCACCATACTGCAGGTGTGTTCCATGGTGAAGACTGATGCAAAATACGTATTCAGTTCATGTGTCATTTCCTTGTCCTCCATTACTACCTCTCCAACATCTTTAGTTGGTGTCTGGGCATTTGAAAGCTTCCTAATCCTCTAACTTTACACAAATTTTTGCTTTATTATATGCCCCCTCTTTGGCCTTTATGTCGGCTTTGACTTCCCTTGATAGCCACGGTTGTGTCATCTTGCCTTTAGAATGTTTATTTCTCTTTGGGATGTACATATCCTGTGCCTTCTGAATTGCTTGCAGAAATTCAAGCTTTCAGGGCTCTGCCGGTCATCCCTGCCATTGTTCTTTTCCAATCAGTCGACAATGCGTTGGGATGGAGTGTTTCTTCCTTGAACACAGTATCATGCAGCATCTCAAGCACTTGATTTTATTCATCCACTGGTGGTATATAAAATGCAGTCAGGATTATAAAGGAGAACTCCTTGGATAAATAGAATGGATGGTTAGGTGTTCAAGATTGGGGGAACACAAGTTCAACAAAACTGCCACATTGGAACACTACCGAGTTTGTCTTGAAACTCGCATCTCCACCTTTTGCCTTTTTCCAAATCAGCAGTTAGATCCTCTCTGTGAATCATGAAGCCTTCGGGTCTGATCACCATACCTGGCAGGCCAGGAGAAAGGTCTTCAGTTTTGTTCTCCAGTGACTGCACAGTCGCTAACAAGGTTCTGGGTGAAAGGGGCCTTTATCCCTCTGTATTTCAGCTTGGCTCGGAGACCACCCTCCCACCTCACTTCTGGTCACAGCCATGAACCTTCGTCCGCTTAAAGGTGTCATATCTGCTTGCTTGAGAGTCCGCCAAGTCCTTTAGAAGATTGTGAGGTCTGTAGATCATTAAGCTGATTTGAAAATACATTGCTTAAAGGGAAATTACATACTGCAGATTGCAATGACAGTAATTCAAAAGACGTATATTTAGAAGTATTGTACATTACCCACAGAACGTTGCCATGGTTCATCTACAGTGATGGAGTCAGAGAACACTACAGCACATAAACAGGGACTTTGGCCTATCTAGTCCATGTCAAAGTATTATTCTGCCAACCCCATCAATCTGTCCCTGTACTGTAGCCCTCCATACCTCTCCTATCCAAGAACTTAGCTAAAATTCTCTTAAATGTTGAAAATAAACCCGCATCCAACATTTTTGCTGGCAGCTTGTTCCACACTCTCACCACCCTCTGAGTGAAGAAGTTCCCCCCTCACGTTCTTCTTAAATATTTCACCTTTCACTCTTAACCCATAACCTCTAGTTCTAATACAACCTCAGTGGAAAAACACAAAAATGGGAAAACCTGCAGATGCTAGAAATCCAAAGCAACACACACAAAATGCAGGAAGAACTCAGTAGGTCAGTAGCATTTATGGAAAAGGGTAAACAGCCAACATTTCGGGCCGAGACTTCTCAGCCTGAAATGTCAATTGTTTACTCTTTTTGATAGATACTGCCTGACCTGCTGATTTCTCCAACATTTTGGGTGTGTTGCTCAGTGGAAAAATTCTGCTTGTATTTACCCGATCTATACCCTTCATAATTTTGTATACCTAGGTGATGATAGCAATGTATTCTCACTCATAAGACAAGCAAAAGAAGATGGATAGACTAATTAGCTGCAACAAAACAAAACCAATTAAAATGCATTGGAAGAACTAATTGGGTTCTCCAACCAAGGAAGTAGGATTTGAACAAAATAATTAACACAGCTAATATGCCTTTTACCATGCTGAACAGCACCTAAATGTCAAAGCAAGTGGGACTGTAGATCAAGCCAAGGATCTACAACAAGAACCGCCTCAGACTGCTGAAAGCCCATTATAAATTATTTTCTACTGACCTTAGTAACTAGGCCCTAATGAATTTCCCAGGAACCTTCTGGCTAATAAGAATTTAAAACAAGATCTTTATTAAAAGACAAATGTAAAACCTCTTGTACAGACGATGAAAAGGAGGCCTTGGTGATTGTTTGGGCATGTGAATCAAATGCCCTAGATCCAAATGCTTTGAAGGAAATCATGAAAACGGGTCATTTAAAACAACTTTGTAAAGTGAAATGTTAAAGATAAACACCATATTGTTTATTTCCATATAAATAAGGATGTATGCAGCACAACTGTCTCCCTCGCCCAGCATAGAGTGCCCTCCTGCTTCAAATTATCTACCATTGTCCCTGTACCAAAAAAGACCAAGGTAACATGCCTGAGCAACTGGCGTCCTGTCACACTCACCTCAATAATAAGCAAATGCTTTAAGAGGCTGGTCAAGGATTACATCTGCAGCTTGCTACCACCCAAACTGGACCCCATACAATTCGCCTACCGACACAACCGATAGACTGATGATGCAATAGCCACTGTACCACATATCGTCCTTACACATCTGGAGAAGAAGGATGCTTATGTGAGAATGCTGTTCTTGGACTACAGTTCAGCATTAAACACCACAGTTCCATCCAGGCTTAACAAGAAGCTCAGAGACCTCGGCCTTGACCCTGCCTTGTGCAGTTGGATCCTGGACTTCTTGTCAGATCGCCAGCAGGTTGTAAGAGTGGGCTCCCTCACCTCCAACCATCTGACTCTCAATACAGGAGCCCCTCAGGGCTGCCACTGAGTCCCCTCCTTTACTTCCTGTATACCCATGACTGTGTCGCCACCCACAGCTCCAATCTGCTAATTGAACTTTTGAACTTATTTACTGTGCCCATGGCCTGTTCTTCATCAAGTTATGGTATTGTTGCACTGTTGTAACTATATGTTATAATTATTTGGGTTTTGTTAGTTTTTCAGTCTTGGTCTGTCCTGTGTTTCTGTGATATCACACCGGAGGAATATTGTATCATTTCTTAATGCATGCATTACTAAATGACAAAAAAAGAGGACTGTGTGTCCTCATAATCTAATCTAAAAAAAATTTGCCAATGACACTACATTGATTGGCCTAACCTCAAACAATAATGAGGTGGCCTACAAGGAAGAAGTCATCTCTCTCCCTCAATGTCGCAAAAACAAAGGAGCTGGTTGTGAATTACAGGAGGAATGGAGACAGGCTAGCCCCTATTGACATCAATAGATCTGAGGTTGAGAGGGTAAACAGCTTCAAGTTCCTCGGCATCCACATCACTGAGGACCTCACGTGGTCTGTACACACCAGCCATGTGGTGAAAAAGGTACAACAGCACCTCTTTCAATTCAGACGGTTAAAGAGATTGGTATGAGCCCCCAAATGCTAAGAACTTTCTACAGGGGAACAATTGAGAGCATCCTGACTGGCTGCATCGTTGCCTGGTATGGGAACTGTACCTCCCTTAATCATAGGACTCTGCAGAGAATGGTGCGGACAGCCCAGTGCATCTGTAGTTGTAAACTTCCCATAATTCAGGGCATTTTAAAGGACAGGTGTATAAAAAGGGGCCTGTAGGATCACTGGGGACCCAAACTATCCCAACCACAATCTATTCCAGCAGCTACCATCCGGGAAGTGGTACCGCAGCATAAAAGCCAGGACCAACAGGTTCCAGGACCGCTTCTTCCACCAAGCCATCAGAGTGATGAACTCATGCTGATGCTGAAGACCACAGTCTGTGCATTTTGATGATAACATATCCTCCTCACTTACGATCAACACTGGCGCACCTCAGGGGTGTGTGCTTAGCCCACTGCTCTACTCTCTGTATACACATGACCGTGTGGCTAGGCATAGCTCAAATACCATCTACAAATTTGCTGATGATACAACCATTGTTGGTAAAATCTCAGATGGTGATGAGAGGGCGTACAGGAGTGAGATATGCTAACTAGTGGGATAGTGCTGCAGAAACAACCTGGCACTCAATGTCAGTAGGATGAAAGAGCTGAATGTGGACTTTAGGAAGAGTAAGTCAAAGAAGCACATACCAATCCTCATAGAGGAATCACAAGTGGAGTGAGTGAGCAGCTTCAAGTTCCTCAATGTCAACATCTCTGAGGATCTAACCTGGTCCCAACATATTGATGTAGTCATAAAGGAGGCAAGACAGCAGCTGTACTTTATTAGGAGTTTGAAGAGATTTGGCATGTCAACAAATACATTCAAAAACTTCTATAGTTATACCATTCTGACAGGCTGCATCACTGGTATGGAGGGGCTACTGCAAAGAACCGAAAGAAGCTGCAGAAGGTTGTAAATCTAGTCAGTTCCATCTTGGGCACTAGCCTACGAAGTACCTAGGACATCTTTAGGGAGAGGTGTCTCAGAAAAGCAGTGTCCATTATTAAGGACCTTCAGCACCCAGGACATGCCCTTTTCTCACTGTTACCATCAGTTAGGAGATACAGAAGCCTAAAGGCACACACTCAGCGATTCAGAAACAGCTTCTTCCCCTCTGCCATCCGATTCCTAAATGGACATTGAAGCTTTGGACACTACCTCACTTTTTTTAAATATATAGTATTTCTGTTTTCGCACATTTAAAAAAATCTACTCAATACAACAGGAATTCTGCAGATGCTGGAAATTCAAGCAACACACATAAAAGTTGCTGGTGAATGCAGCAGGCGGCTGGGGTGATATACTGTGTCCGGTGCTCCCAATGTGGCCTTTTGTATATTGGCGAAACCCGACGCAGACTGGGAGACCGCTTTGCTGAACATCTACGCTCTGTCCGCCAGAGAAAGCAGGATCTCCCAGTGGCCAAACATTTTAATTCCACATCCCATTCCCATTCTGACATGTCTATCCACGGCCTCCTCTACTGTAAAGATGAAGCCACACTCAGGTTGGAGGAACAACACCTTATATTCCGTCTGGGTAGCCTCCAACCTGATGGCATGAACATCGACTTCTCTAACTTCCGCTAATGCCCCAACTCCCCCTCGTACCCCATCTGTTACTTATTTTTATACACACATTCTTTCTCTCACTCTCCTTTTTCTCCCTCTGTCCCTCTGAATATACCCCTTGCCCATCCTCTGGTCCCCCCCCCCATCTTTCTTCCCGGACCTCCTGTCCCATGATCCTCTCGTATCCCTTTTGCCTATCACCTGTCCAGCTCTTGGCTCCATCCCTCCCCCTCCTGTCTTCTCCTATCATTTTGGATCTCCCCCTCCCCTCCAACTTTCAAATCCCTTACTCACTCTTCCTTCAGTTAGTCCTGACGAAGGGTCTCGGCCTGAAACGTCGACTGCACCTCTTCCTAGAGATGCTGCCTGGCCTGCTGCGTTCACCAGCAACTTTTATGTGTGTTACTCAATATATGTAACTGATTTACTTGTTTATTTATTATTATGTATTTTTTCTCTCTCTCTGCTAGATTATGTGTAACATTGAACTGCTGCTGCTAAGTTAACAAATTTCACGTCACATGCCGGTGATAAAAAACCTGATTCTGATTTGAGTGTACTCTATATTACATGGACTGTTCTATTTATTCTAAATTATTATAAATTACTACGATTGCACATTTAGATGGAGACGTAACGTGAAGATTTTTACTCCTCATGTATGTGAAGGATGTAAAAAATAATGTCAATTCAATTCAACTATAAGATAGCATTCTCCCAAATTTTGTTTTATTTTTTGGATTGACCACCTAATTATTCTAAGCTACAATAGTGTAATTAGCACTAAATTTTGGTTTTAGGAAACAGTCCATGTATACTAGCTTGCTGTTTATCTTTTGCACTATTTATTCATTTGTTTTCTGAATTACAAGAAAACAAAAAAAAGTCCTTTGCTTAGTTTACATTAAATAAATGCTAGAACAAATTCTGATTTATAGTCATACTACTGAGTTAAAGTCAGACATATTTCTTATTGCAGCTTGTCGTAATATTTTTATCTGTTGCACTGTACTGCTGCCACAAAACAACAGATTCCACAATAAAAATGGCAGTTACAATAAAATTGATCGTGATTTTGATTGTCTTTCTGAAATTACTTCAAAATTCAGCTGTTATGAAAGACAGCTTTGCTTTACTTTTCAAAGTTTAAAAAAAACTAACAGTTTACTTGCCATTTATAAATAAAGCATTATTAGGAACCAATAATTTGTCTTCATTATGAGCAGATGGAGTTTGCATGTATTGAAACTATTATTACAACTAGGTTTAAGTTTGTTTTCGCAGTATGATGCTTCAGAGGAACTGTTAAAGCACCTGGCATTAACATGTGCATTTGCAAGAAACTGAGCTCATGCACAAATATATTTTCAGGTAACACCATGGGATATGCTATTAAACTACAGTATGTGGTTGATAATTAGGTCCATTTTCATCAGAGGGGAAAAATTACTTTGATATTAATATCTCAAAATTTAATAATTAACAACCATTGGGAATACCTATTTATAATTTGGAGTGACTTTAACTAAGCAGTATGACTATAAATCAGAATTTGTTCTAACATTTATCTAATGTACACTAAGCAAATGACATTTTTTTTTGTTTTCTTGTAATTCAGAGATACTTCTGTCATATCTATGGTTGTACATGAATGGATGGATTACCGCACAATATCTTTTAAGTATCAGAAGTCACACCCTATATACAGCACAGAATTTGGTCATCATTTACATCTGAGTTGAAAGTTGTGTACTCAGCCAGGTCAATCATGGACTCTAACCTCCCCTGCATCAAGAACATCTTCAAAAGGTAGCATCCATCATTAAGGACCCCATCCCCCAGGACATGCCCTCTGCTCATGGCCATCATCAAGGAGGAGGCACAGGAGCCTGAAAACACACTCCATGTTTCAGGAACAGCTTCTTCTCCTCCACCACCAGATTTCTGAATGGACAATGAATCAATGAACACTACCTCACTATTTTTTCCACTCTTTTTTTGCACTACTTATTTAATTTATAGTTTTTCTTTCATTATGAAGTATTCTAATGTATGGTTGTCCCAAAGCAACAAATTTCACAACATATGCCAGTGATATTAAACCTGATTCTGAACCCATGCAAGGAGCCAAACAGCTGCATGTGCCTTTAATGGATGTAAGCTCTCCGTATATACAACACGGAGTATGTCATTTCGAGTAAATGGATCGGTCTAAGAGCCAGCTGTTTAGAGGCTGTGTGATAGCCTCATCAAGAAGGAGTCAAAGCAAATTAAATAATTTTGTGTTTGGATTTCACTTTGAGGTTTTCTGCTTTATCTCTATGAGTAGATCGTAAGAAATCAAATTCCAACAGCAAGTAATGTTTGATTTATTTAAATAAAAATATTCATTGGCTCAGACACAAAGAAATTGGTAAGAACAGTTATCCAGTCAACTTCTTCACAGAAAAGAAAAAACATGCTTACATGTAATCTCTCCAACATCTGGTAGACAGAGCAAGGTTCTCCATAATATTCCCCGTGTCTATAATCTATCTGAATATTGTGTAAGAAATAGCATGCTTCTGGTTGTAAGGAATACAAGATCTAATTATGCAATTTGCCAATGATGAATCAGAGTATCTGGTGTACAAACGCAAATGAAAGCAGCTAACATCAAACTTCTGTTATATCACTTATCCACATTGGTTTCTGCGAGTTCAACTTTGAAATTACATTGTCAAAGAGCAAGAAATTGCACAGAGAACTTCTTTTAAGTCATCGTAATATCTTAGTATTACCTCTTTTGCATTTTTTATTTTTGTACATTACAGTAATTTTTATGTTTGCAAGGTAATTTATTGGTAGTTCAAAAGAGAAGGTAATCCCACAGTTCTGTTGGAAAGGATTTTGAGGATTTAGATCTAACAATGACATCAGTGTTGTATTTCCAAATCTGATGGTGGTATTTCCATGTGCCTGCTGCCCTTGTCATCTTTGTTGATAGTGGTCATGGATTCGGGAGGTACTCTCAGCAACCCCTGTGTAATTAGTAAATGTTAAGCACTGCAGTTGCAGTCGGCTGATGGAAGA
This sequence comes from Mobula birostris, assembly GCF_030028105.1. Lineage (NCBI taxonomy): Eukaryota > Metazoa > Chordata > Chondrichthyes > Myliobatiformes > Myliobatidae > Mobula > Mobula birostris. The sequence goes on from NC_092386.1 coordinate 12,437,208, forward strand.
GGAAGCAAACATTTAGGTTGAGGGTAAGGTTGCCACATCAATCTCTGAATGTTTTGAGCTTTTTGAGTATCGCTGGAAATGTTTTCATTGAAGAAAGCAGAGAGTACTCCAAGATCTTAATGATTTGTGCATCATACGTAGTGGACAGAGTTTGGAATGTCAAGAGCCAAACTCAGTGAAAGATTTCCAGCCTCTGACCTGCTCTTGTAGCTACCTATGTTGATTCCAGGATAGTGACATATAGGATTGGGTAATGATCACATAACTCAATGGTTAACCTTGATCTAATATTAGTGCTCATTTCCTGGACCCTGATCAGTACACATATTACTTGACACCTCTGCCTGAATATTGTCCAAGCCCTACTGCATGTAGTCATGGATTGCTTCATTTGCTAGGGAGTTATTGAACTTGGTGCAATCATCAGAGAACATCTTGTTGGCCTTTACAACAAAGCAACTCAACATGGCTTTACTTTGGATGCTGTCAAATATGGAAATCTAAATGTTGCTGTTGGTACTTCCTGCCCCTCAAAAGCATCATCTTCAGAAGTCAGTAACTTATGCCCACACCACAATCCTACTCCTCTCCTTCCCTGCACCCATTCCCCTTTCCCTCTTTTATTCTAACTGTCACTCCAGATTAGCTATATAAAATAGCTAACAACATTGAGGAAAAATACTTCAGATTCCAGTAGCAAACAAGTGAAAATCTGCAGATGCTGGAAATGCAAGCAACACACACAAAATGCCGGAGGAACTCAGCAGGCTACGCAACATCTATGGAAAAGAATACAGTTGGCATCTTGGGCCAAGACCCTTCATAAGGACTATAGAAAATAAGATGGGGAGTCAGAGTTAGAAGGTGGGGGGAGGGGAGGAAGAAACACAAGGCGATAGGTGAAACTGGGAGGGAGGCAGGGGTGAAGTAAGGAGCTGGGAAGTTGATTGGTGAAAGAGCTACAGGGCTGGAGAAGGGCGAATCTGATAGGAGAGGACAGAAGGCCATGGAAGAAAGAAAAGAGGGCGGAGCATCAGAGAGAAGTATGGGCAGTTAAGGAGATAGCATGACCAACACTTTATATTCCATCTGGGTAGCCTCCAACTTGATGGCATGAACATTGATTTCTTGGATTTCCAGTAATTGCCCCCCTCCACCATTCCTCATTCCCATTTTCTTCTCCCATCACCTCCCTCTGGTGCTCCTCCCCTTTTTCTTTCTTCCAAGGCCTTCTGTCCTCTCTTATCAGATTCCCCCTTCTCTAACCCTGTATCTCTTTCACCAATTTACTTCCCAGCTCTCTACTTCACCCTTCCCCCACTCCCGGTTTCACCTTGTGTTTCTTCCTCCCATCCGCCCCTCCTTCTTACTCCTACTCCTCATCTTTTTTTCCTCCAGTCCTGTGTCTTGCCCGAAACGTCGACCATACTCTTTTCCATAGCTAGGCCAGCCTGCTGAGTTTCTCCAGCATTTTATGTGTGTTGCTCAGATTCCAGTAGGGTACATGCATAGCCACAATTCAATAGCCCCATGGTTCCAATGTAAGAGTTATGGATGTGGGAGGAGCGGAAGGGAACAGAATTGTATGCTGAAGGACCATAAGATCATAAGACCATAACTGTGTTGTTCTATGTTCTATGTTCTAATGTCTCCTCAATATTATTTATTCAAATACTTATTGATTCCTCATTTCCAAAGTACTAATAATACCGGACAATTTCATCTCATAGATAACTGAGAATCCTTCATTGTAAGTCCATAAGACACAAGAGTAAAATTAGGCCATTCAGCCAAATGAGTCTGCTCAATCAATTATGGCTGATTTACTTTCCCTCGCAACCCCACTCTCCTGCCTTCTCCTCGTAACTTTAGCCACCATCACTAATCAAGAACCTATCAAACCATTGCTTTAAATATAGTGGTTGACTTAAACACAGTGGTCTACAGCCATCTGTGGCAATGAATTCCACAGATTCACCACCCTCTGCTAAAGAAACACCTCCTTATACCTGTTCTAAAGAGAGGTCCTTCTCTATTGAGGCTTTGCCCACTGTGACACTCATGTATCAGCAGCAGAATTTGCATGGTTATTAGGGAGAAGTTAAATGAATCCTCTCACACCTCCAGGCAGACATCTGCTTTCGAATGTAATACTTCAACCAACCATCGTGCATGAGAAAAGGAGTTCAAGTTCATCCTACTGTGAGGCACATTCATTTCCAAAATAAAACTGTTTTCTTTTTGGAATTAAAAGAACACTTCCAAAATGAAATACTTTTCTGTATTGTTAGCCACATGAGGTACAAGGGATCTAGGGGTCCAGGTACATAGCTCACTAAAGGTGGATAAGATGATAAATAAGGAATATGGAATACTTATCATCATTGGGAGGGGTGTTCAGTATAAAGTAAAGAAGTCATGCTGCACCTAGTCAGATCACACTTGGAGTATTGTGAGCAGTTCTGGTCACCCTATTATAGGAAATGCAACCCCCTCACCAGGCTTTTATGAAAACTCGGCTTGTTAGCTAATTCTGCTAACACCCATGTGACTCGGCGAGGAGAAGTTCACCTTTCATAAACAATATACGCCTTGGGTCAGTGTGATTTGGGGTTCAACCAAACAGGAACATCATGCTGTTCCGATTAAAGAAACCTTGGCTTGAGTGAATGCTGTGTGTATACTGCCCAAACATTGGTTGGCAAGAAATAACAGATCATACACTGCATAAAATTATAACAAAAGTATATTTACCAATTTCAGCTTTATCAAATAGTTAATAGGAAAAAGAAAATAAAAGGACCCATTACAGGTTTCCCCCGCGATCCGAAGGTACAGCATTCCTATGAAACGGTTTGTAAGCCGGAATATCGTAAGGTGAATAAGCAATTACCATTTATTAATATGGGAAAAATTTTCGAGCGTTCCCAGACCCAAAAAATAACCTACAAAATCATGCCAAATAACACACAAAACCTAAAATAACAGTAACATACAGTAAAAGCAGGAATGATATGATAAATACACAGCCTATATAAAGTAGAAATATTTTTCTGCAGCACTGTCTAGCGCAGAGAAAATCTCGCGGAAGCGCTCTCAGCAGAAACACTCTCTCCAGTAACCTTTAAGCTATGAAGCTGCCAAATCATACCAAGTAACACATAAAAATACACAGCCCATATAAAGTAGAAATAATGTATGTACAGTGTAGTTTCACTTACCGGAATCAGGAAAACTCCAATAAATTGCAGTTTCATCACAGTTAAATACTTGCTTATACGAATAATCACCTGACACAATCGGCAATTGCCTCTGATCTGGGCTGACATTTACGTGCCGGGCGGCACCTAATTAATTAGCTTCACACATCAAAGTTGCTGGTGAATGCAGCAGGCCAGGCAGCATCTCTAGGAAGAGGTACAGTCGACGTTTCAGGTCGAGACCTTTCATCAGGACTAACTGAAGGAAGGGTTAGTAAGAGGGAGGCCCTCCTGTCTTCTCCTATCATTTTCGATCTCACCCTCTCCCCTCCCACTTTCAAATCTCTTACTAACTCTTCCTTCAGTTAGTCCTGACGAAAGGTCTCGGCCTGAAACGTCGACTGTACCTCTTCCTAGAGATGCTGCCTGGCCTGCTGCGTTCACCAGCAACTTTGATGTGTGTTGCTTGAATTTCCAGCATCTGCAGAATTCCTGTTGTTTGCGTAATTAATTAGCTTGTTTATTTCCGCTTTTTTCTTAAAGATGTGCTGGGTACATTCCGACTACCTCTGCACCGCTGCATTGTTCACGGCAATGTATCAGTCCGTGGCTTGGAGGTTGGGGACCACTGCTTAAACTATGAAGCTGCCCTCGCCTCAGAAACTGATCAAACCACGCATGACTACCTTTAAGTTCCACTTTCATCACCATCATCCAGTGCTTTCTGTTTCAGTTTATTAAAAAGACTGACTGATTTCTCCTTAAGTATAAGAAAGCTTAACAGAACACCACACTTTGTACACCCATCAATCCACTCAAGCAATAGATTTTCCATTTTATCCATTATTGGATGCCGACTAAGAGAGACCACTCTGCTACGAGCAGAACCAACAGTAACATTGGCAGCTTTCAAAATTCTTTCTCTCTGCGTATAAATAATGCGAATGGTGGATGCAGGAAAGTTCAACGCGCAGACAATGTCCTTATTTCGTTCACCACAATTGAAACGCTTAATTATGTCTAGTTTTACGCTACATGTAACACCCTTACGAGCTCTTTTAGGCTTTTCCGATATCTTAGAACTCATCTTGCTAACAGATGCACAAAATAAATTGAGGTAAAGCACGTGTTTAAGCAATACCAGCTAGAATGCAGTTCCAGGGGAGGAGCTTGGTTGTTCGGGCAAGTGCTGCCTTTTTTCATGCACTGCCTTTTATCGTAACAGTGAAAACACCTTCTGTTAGTGAAAACAGGTAACTAATATAGGTCTTTCATAACGGCGAGGTGTCGTAAAGCGAACGTTCGGAAAATGGGGGCCACCTGTACTTCCATCATCTTTTACTCACGTGCTAGCCCACAGTTTGCATGAAAGCACCTATCACAGTCCAAACTTCCCTCAAAGTCCATCTTGAACAAACTGGCTCTCACTCAGGACTATTGGCCCTTCCTCCTTGGAGCCATTCATCTGCACAAAGCACTTTGTGCAAAGGAGTCTCTCCTTCCAATGACATTCTACAGCATCTTCCCTTCTGCCACGCTCTGCATCTTCTGCCAGAAGACTCCAAACCGGACTACTGCCCGTCACAAATCTATCCCCGCCCCACTCTCTCTAGAACTTTCTCCCAATCCCAACACCTGATTGGTTGACACAACAATCCTAAGTTGAACAACATGTCATCTTATTGCTAGCTGAAACCAAAGCATTCTACAAGCAGAACACACTGCTTTTGTAGAAAACTGCTAAAATGAAATACCTACAGCATAGCGGTAGAAATCTTAACCAGGGTATTACAAAAGTATATGGAGACTCTGAAAAGAGTGCAGAAGAGGGTCACCAAGATGCTGCCTGAACTAGAGGGTATGAGCTGTAAGGAAAGATTGGACAAACTTGGGTTGCATTGTCTAGAGCGTCAGAGGCTGAGGGGGGACCTGATCAAAGTTTGTAAATTCATGAGAGGGAGAATTAGAGTAGACAATCAGAATCTTTCCCAGAGTAGAAATGTCAAACTCCAGAGGACATGTGTTTGAGATTAGAGAGGAGATATTTAAAGGTAATGTGAGTGCTAGGTACCTGGAATGAGTTACCGAGGTAATGATGGAATCAGGCAGTTTGATGGAGTTTAAGAGGTTTTTAGATAGACAAATGAATATGAAAGGAATAGAGGAATATGAGTAATACACAGGAGGACATTTAGTATAAATTGGCATCAAAGTTGGCAGAAAATTATGGGCCTGATGGCCTATCTGGAGCTGTACAGTTCTACAGTATGTCAGTACATTTGTAAGCCATTGCTTGTTTTCAGAACCTTATATTTGTTTAATAACAGTTACCCCCCATCTTGTATTGTGAGATAAATAACTTTTTTACCTACATAGATCATAGACTAACTCTCTGGTTGAGCTGTAGTGTTTGTTTAGGTGGCGATGATTTGAATGGCCTGTCTGGAATCTTTGGCAGACCTCACTGAGCTTGCTGTGTGGGTGGCTTCGTTTGTACTGCAGCTGCTTGTGACACATACTGCCTTTCTGTGCAGCAACCCCATTAAAGCCACTATTGTTTTAACACTGTGAGAGTTCTCTTCAATGCAAAAATAATACAGTGCACTTCATTTATTATGATACCACGAAAGACAACTTTTAAAAAATATGGACAGTAGATAATCTGCAGCATTTGGTTAATAATATATCAATGAGTAATACTTAAGTACTTAAATACTTAAATGAATCTCAAGGTTGAATATGGTGACATATACTGTATGTACTTTGATAATAAATGTACTTTGATAAGAAAATTTACTTTGAACTTTAAACTTCAAGTGAAAATATCTTCCATAATGATATTAGCATAGTAGTCCTGTCTCAACTAGACTGCATTTCCAGTCCCCTTTTCATTATAATGGCTTAAACAGGTATATAGCAGCAGTGTATACATTTTGTATAAATTAAAATATTGTTGGGTTCAGTTATTCGCCAATCTTCCAGGTATTTCAGTATTTTTCCCAGTTACTACTTCATTGTCAATTATTTTAATTTGGGAATAATTCAGAAGATGTATAGCTCGGGTGGTTAATGATTGGGTTGAGTTGTTCTCTGATCTTCGAAATTTACTTGCAAACATTTCATCAGCATTTGAGAAGTCACCATCAGTGCGCTGACTATGTCTCTTCTTACGGTGACGAAATGTTTGCAAGTAAATTGCCAAGACTGGAAAACAAAACCCAGTTATCATCCACCTGAGCTATACATCTAATGAATTATTTCCAAATTAAAATATTTAACCATGAAGTAGCAACTGGGAAAATTCAGAAAGACCTGGAAGGGTTAACTAATACCTCTGCAGTTGAGACAGGAAGTACTTTTTCAAGAGGGTCATCACCATTTATTATCAATCTCAACACCCTTAGAGCAAAAATTTGAGCTTCTAACCATTACATCTAATCTATTAATTCCTTTCCTTCTATAACATTTCCTGCCTCTGTTTTCTACATCAACCAATCAATAACTAATTCCTTGTCACAGGCTAAGTACACCCACAGAAAAAGAATCTCAGGGTTGCATGCAGTGACATGTATGTACTCAGATAATAATTTTAATTTTGAACTTCTAATGTTCTTTGTCATGAACTTATTTCACTGCTGCCTGCCAAAAAGTTAGACTTTTAACTAGAAGGAACAAAATCAGAATCAGGTTAAATATCACTGACATATGCCATGAAATCTGTCATTTTGCAGTAGCATTTCAGTGCAATACAAAAAAATACTATAAATTACAATAAAAAATGAAAAAAAAATTTAAAAAGTTATGCAAAAGGGAACAGAATTAGTGAGGTAGTGTTCATAGGTTGGTTCATCATCTGTTCAGAAATCCGATGGCGGAGGCGTAGCTGTTCCTAAAGTGATGGGTTTCCAGTTTAGGAAATTAGCCCCAAAAACAAACCCCCCACATTGCAAATGTGAAGTAAATTGAGTAATTTCATTATTAATTAAATGAATTGTATTATATTTCCTGAAAAAAAACTCTCGGTGTTAAAGCAAGAATGGCCTTAATGGGGTTGCTGCCTGAGCGTGAGAAGAGTAAAAGACAACACAGAATTCTCATCATACAGTGAGAATTCAGCATTCATTAACAGCACACTCAGCAGATCTACTCGTAAAATGAAAGCTTCAAAATATGAATATTCCTGATAAACTATGTAAAGATACATATTGACACATACGTACAATGACACTTCGTTCCTGAATGCATCCTGACACCTAAGGAAAGGTTCTTTCAAATAAAGTTGAAGTGTGAAATACTTACAAAAATATAGCCCCAAAGTACTGTACATTCCCAAACTACTGTTAAGAAAAGCCAAATTACCATTTCAATATAAACATAACATCCTTCAGGAAGGAAGTCTGTCCACAAACGAAGCTGGTTCTTCAAATCCTCCTCAGTTTGGAGCACTGAGGAATGGACAATAAAATGCTACACATGTCCACATCCCATGAATAAAAAAACCAAACAGAGATCATGCATTTTTTGCTAGACACTTGATTTCAATTAACTATGTCTTAAGAATGCCAACTTATTATAGGAACTTTTTTCAATAAAAAACACATACAATCTCTTACCTTAAAATTTTCACAACTAATAAAATGTCTGAAGTTTTGTGACAGTAAGGATATTGTAACAATAAAAGAAGAAGTAATTCAGCAAATAGCTCTATGAATGACAAACTTGTGTGACCAGACCAGAACAGCAGAGAGAGGAAAGAATCAAAACAAAAGGCAATGGCATCAACTGAGAATACATGACCCTTATAAAATAAAAACTCAAATTTAAACTTAATGTTGACAATAAAAATAACATTAAAAGTTTTACATTTATCAGGCTAGAATGTAAATGGATAAAATCAATTGAGCACAGCTGTTTTTAAAAAGACATTGCATGCTTCACCCCTTAGGGAAAAAAGAAACAATAGTTTTCTTAATCTCTACTACATAGACTAGGAAATTAAGCTCTTGGGTCACGGGTTACATTACTGAAGGAAGGCAACATGGTTTATCTTTCAAAGATTCAGATCCACCATTGCACAGTTAGAAGCACAATCACACATTTATACTCTAAAATATTAAAGTTCAAGGTTCAAAGTAAATTTATTATCAAAGTACATACATGTCACCATATACCACCCTGAGATTCATTTTCTTGCAGGCATTCACAGTAGATACAAAGAAACAAAATAGAAGCAATGATAAACTACACACAACGATGGACAAACAACCAATGATAAAAGAAGGTAAACGGTGTAAATACAAAAAAGAACAAATAATAATAAATAAATAATGTTGAAAGCATGAGTTGAAGCATCCTTAAAAGTGAGTCCATGGGTTGTGGAATCAGTTCAGCATTGAAGGTGAGTGATGCTATCCACACTGGCTCAGGAGCCTAATGGTTGAAGGGCAATAACTGCTGCTGAACCTAGTGATGTTATGTAGACATTGTTCTTAAATCAAATTATAAATAAGTGTGGCAGCAACCATATCTTTAAAATAGTATTATCTATATAAAAACAATGTTACATCGATTTAAAATTGTACTTTACTTACTGAGATGTCTTGTGAGACCTTCTCATATGAGAAATGGAAAACTTCTCTTTCGCTGTCCTTTATAAAGTCAAAGCTGTAACGGTTCGTCTTTTCATCCCGTGTTATCAGTGCACATCGAAGTTCTTCCACATATTTTTCCCTGTCCATTTCAGCCTCACTTGCTTCTATTGTTATCTGATCACTTGACACTGGGAACAGAATTGGCAATTTATAATAGCAAATAACCTATTTACATCCACATGAGCCACTCCTTTCCACAGCCCCCCCAGCACTCTTCGGCTCCCATGCACTGCCACTTTACACTTACACTCCACACCTCATACCTACACTGACAGAGTCACTATCCTACTGTGTTTTCACATACTCTGTTGTCACCTAGAAGAGCTTCTCTTGCCAACAGTCATTATGTCACTTTACATTTCCCGTCAGAGTCACCTTACATTCAGATTTTTTTTTAATTTATTGAGATACAGCACGGAGTAGGCCCTTCCAGTCCTGAGTTGTGCTGCCCAGCAACCCTCAATTTAATCCTAGCCTTATCGTAGGACAATCTACAATGTCCAATTAACCTACCAACGAGTGTGTCTTTGGACTATGGGAGGAAACCAGAGTACCAGGAAGAAAAACCACGCATCATGGGGAGAACATACAAACTGCTTACAGGTAGCAACGGTACATAGAGATATAGAAACATAGAAAACCTACACCACGATACAGGCCCTTCAGCCCACAAAGCTGTGCCGAACATGTCCTTACCTTAGAACTACCAAGGCTTACCCATAGACCTCTATTTTTCTAAGCTCCAGGTATCCATCCAGGAGTCTCTTAAAAGACCCTATCGTTTCCGCCTCCACCACCGCCACCGCCGGCAGCCCATTCCACGCACTCACCACTCTCCGCGTAAAAAACTTACCCCTGACATTTCCTCTGTACCTACTTCTAAGCACCTTAAAACTATGCCCTCTCGAGCTAGCCGTTTCAGCTCTAGGAAAAAGCCTCTGACTATCCACATGATCAATGCCTCTCATTATCTTGTACACCTCTATCAGGTCACCTCTCATCCTCCGTCGCTCCAAGGAGAAAAGGCCGAGTTCACTCAACCTATTCTCATAAGGCATGCTCCCCAATCCAGGCAACATCCTTGTAAATATGCCTAATCTATTAACTCTCTTCCCTCTAGAACACTGTCTGCTCCATGTTCTACATCAACCAATCAATAACTAATTCCTTATCTGCCACATAAATGTTCTTTGTTGTGAACTTATTTCACTGCTGCATGCCAAAAAGTTAGACTTCAGTGAGTTGTAGGCGTAATATGTTGATGCCAGAGGCCAATAACTAATTCTTTATTTGCCATGTAAATGTTCCATTCCTCTTCTGGAAGACCTTCAGTCACTTAAACATTGCACATCTTACTTCATTCAAACTTTACTCTCCAAATCTTATCCTGGTCTTGCTATCCCTGCTGATATACACTGGCACATCAGTTACCCAACCCTCAGACATAAAATTCTCTTTTTTTAATGCTTAGAATTTTAGTTTGCCTTCATTCGCTGTAATTCATTTACTTCTCTAAGGTCCCTCCTTAATTGTAGGCCAAATGCATAGGCTCTCTGAATCCACTTTCAAAATAATCATTGGAACTTTGCAGCTCAGATAAATCTCTTTGACCCACTACTCTGTAAGAACGATGCATTAAGTCCATTCCCCTTCTGTAGAATTATAGAATTCAGTACCTCTGGTGCAAGGTAATTGTAGCAACTGTACCTACATGGATGCATCCTCTAATTTCAAAATGCATGCACATGATTACAGACAATAGCATTTCTTAATCAGAAAAAATACATGAGATTTTTGTGACTAAAATAATATGAACTGTACCATTTCCACTCCATGCTTGTTCTCCATTGCACAGAGTTATTGTGAAGCCATTTCCCAAGTCTTCATCCCAACCTATCTTCAGATAGTGTACAGTGTCCGGTGTTGTCAGTGGCCAGATTCTGCAAATATGCATTTCCATTGCCTTGCTTGCTTCAGTGTCTAAAAAGATAAACTGAGAGTTACCTGGCATATCCAAACAATAATGAGAAAAATAAAAATAAAAATAACTACTTATAGACAGTAATGGAATTATACCTGAGTTGTTGGCACTGTAATAACTTTACGCAATTGTGCCACAAAAATAACGTCTGTACTTTGAAGCCAGACTTCAGCACTGATAACCAGGAACCAAGCGTGTATTCTCCTCTCTCACACACCCCTTCTCTCCACTCACTGGGCATTATATCTCTCTGATATCCCACACTCCCATTCACCACCTATAGATCTATGGTCTCCCCATATCTCCAATTGCCCCTCTATTCACTGGAGCCTAATCTCCCCACTCTCTCAGAACCCATCATCCTCTCTCAGACCTGTCTTCTCCCCTGCTCCCCGGGCCTGTGCCTTCTCACTCTCTAAGCCATTTACTCTTCTCTCTGTACATCACCTCCTGTAAGACAATACAGATTTGGTTTTTTTATTGGATAAGAATGTGAAAACAGCTTTCAACCTCAACACAGAGCAATTTTCCAAATAAATTTAATAAACTGATTACCTCAGAGGCATGGTAGTACAGCAGCTAGCGAAACGCCAAACAGTGCCAGTGATTGTGGTTCAATTTCTGCCACTGTCTGTAAGAACGTTTGTACGTTCTCCCTATGACCAATGGGTTTCCTCCAGGTGCTTTGATTTCCTCCAAAATTCCAAAGGTGTGTTAGGGTTTGAGAGTTGCGGGTACGCTATGTTGGCCCTGGAAACCTGCTGACGTGCGGGTTACCCAGCATGCCCTTGGACAGTGAAATGCAAATGACGCATTTCACTGCCGATTTCGATGTACATGCATCAAATAAAGTTAATATCTAATTTTTATCTTTCTTTATTTGAGATATAAATGGCTCAAGTGCTGCTTGCGTGTTCTGTATGTAATTTTCGACACTGTAATTCCGTGTACATGATTGCTATCAAAATTTTACTCAATAATAAGAACACGGCAATTATGGTGCATATCACAAACCTCCAGTGCCTTGGCAATAATAAATCAGAATCAGAATCACAGGTCTAATGGTATCACATTCCCAGGAGTAAATTCAAGATTGTTTATTGTCCTTTGTCAGTACACAAGTGTAAAGGAGAATGAAATGATTGTTACTCTGGATCCGACACAGCATAAAAAAACACAATAGGTATAAAGAAAACAAGAAAAAACACAAGAAATATAAGTACATAAAATTAGCTTATATACTTCATAGACCATATGTACATAAAGTAACGGAAGTATCAATACATAAGGTGACTCTGACTGGAAATGATAAAGTACTGGTGGTCACAAACACGAGAAAATCTGCAGCACACACAAAATGCTGGAGGAACTCAGCAGGTCAGGCAGCATCTATGGAAAAGAGTAAACAGTTGACATTTTGGGCTAAGACCCTTCATGAGGACTGGAAAGGAAAGGGAGAAGTCAGAATAAGAAGGTGAAGAGAGTGGAGGAAGAAGTACCAGGTGGTAGATGATAGGTGGGGGAGGGGTGAAGTAAAGAGCTGGGAAATTTCATCTGAGATACAGAGCTGGATAAGGATAAATCTGATAGGAGAGGACAGAAGGCCAATGAAGAAAGGGAAGGGGTAGGAGCACCAGAAGGAGGTGAGGGGCAGGTAAGGAGATAAGGTAAGAGAGGAAAACAGAGATGAGGAATGGTGAAGGACAGGGAGAGGCAATTACATCCCCCCAACTCTGAAATGACGTGAACATTGACATTGATTTTAAAAGTTTGTATTTGAATTTAGAAAGATAATTAGAGTTGAAATGAAAAGGAATATTGTCAACAAAGAGGCTTTAATTAACTTAAAACAGACAAAAGTACATTGAGGAGGCTACTAAGGTTGTTTGTAGCTAATAAAGATGATCTCACTGAATGCTAATGAAATAAATGCTGAGGATAAACAGCCTTATTCTCAGCTGGTTGGCACATTCACTAAAAATAATGATTTATAAGTGTGAAATGTAGTGAGAATGCTGTCACCTGCAGCCTCTGTTTTGATCTTCAATGGCGAAACACTGACATGCAAAGTACTTTCTTTGGCCCTGAAAACAAGTTGCCGATCGTCTTCGAGGTTCAATTCATTACACTGCGGTGGCTCTAGACATCTATTGTGGTGCTAGCCCCATTCATGGAGTCGTTGTGAATGAAGAAAGATAAATGAGTTCTGTCAGTGACTTGCGAACAAGGACTGACTGCAAAATGTGAAACAATGCAAACTTGGGTAATGTCTCAATAATTCCAATTTACAGGCACAAGTTTCTAACCAGGAATAGAGAAGCTTTTCTCCAAATTAATTGCATCTGATCGCAATCCTCAAAGTAATTTTCAATAATAAATTCAATATCTCAGTTATTTTATGACATTGATTTGCACAAAAATATCGCAATTCATCATTCAAGAACCCAGACAGTTTCCATTTCCCAGAAAAGTAAATTCATTCTGCAAGTACATGTTGAGCATCCCTTATCTGAAATGCTTGAGGCCAGAAGTGTTTTGCATTTCGGATTTTGGAAAATTTGCATCTATATAATGATGTGGAATCCAAGTCTAAACATGAAATCCATTTAAATTACATATGAGGGGTGAGTGATAAGTTCGTGGCCTAAGGTAGAAGGAGTCAATTTTAGAAAATCTAGCACGTTTATTTTCCCTACATTTACACACTTAGTCCAGCAGTCGTGGAGCATACAGATCCCTTCTTTGTAGAAGTCGGCATCTTGGACCTGGAGGTAGTCCACAGAAGAGGTGATTGATAAGTTCATGGCCTAAGGTAAAAGGAGATTAGTTATTAACTTAAACACGAGGGATTCTGCAGATGCTGAAAATTCAAGCAACACACATCAAAGTTGCTGGTGAACGCAGCAGGCCAGGCAGCATCTATAGGAAGAGGTACAGTCGACGTTTCGGGCCGAGACCCTTCGTCAGGACTAAGCCTGACGAAGGGTCTCGGCCCGAAACGTCGACTGTACCTCTTCCTATAGATGCTGCCTGGCCTGCTGCGTTCACCAGCAACTTTGATGTGTGTTAGTTATTCAAACTTTCTGCATTTTCACTCAAAGAGTTGAACTGCACATGCATGTAACAAGAGCTGTATAACTAATCTCCTTCTACCTTAGGCCACAAAGTTATCAATCACTCCTGCTGTGAACCACCTGGAGGTCCAAGACACTCTCATTACATGCACGTGCAGTTCAACTCTTTGAGTGATAATGCAGAAAGTTTGAAGTTAATAACTCATCTCCTTCTACCTTAGGCCACGAACTTATCAATCACCCCTGCTGTGGACCACTTCTAGAAAGAAGGGATCCATATGCTCCACAACCGCTGGACTAAGTGTGTACATGTAGGAGGGGACTATGTTGAAAAATAAATGTGCTAGGTTTTCTAAAATTGACTCCTTCTACCTTAGGCCATGAACTTATCAATCACCCCTCATATATATCTTATGTACAGCTGGTGTGAAGCCCGCAGGGTGAACAACCTGCAGTTGGAGGACAATCTCACATGATGGAGCTGTGTCTTCCACAGACGATCGGAGTTGAATGACCGCCCCTGACCGGCTTACCGGGTTCCAGGTGACGACTGGCCTCATTTTCACCACTGACTTCAAACAGCTACCCACGCTACAGTAACTACAATGGGGGAGGGGTAGTTTTATGTACCTTGCACGTTGGTCCCGGTTTCATTTGGTTGTATTCATGTATGGTTGAATGATATTAAACTTGAAGTTGTTTTTCTATTTTTCATTAACTTCTGTTCATTACATATGCGAACCTTCCTAGCACCTTGTGGAATTTTCTGTTAGTGATGTTATGTCAGCGTTCAAAAAAAATTCGAAACTCAGAGGTTTTCAGATTTTGGAATTTCAGATAAAGGGTATTCAACCTGTATAGTACTTCATGCATATCATCACAGCCACTCCACTGCATGTTAATATTTAGATATAAAAGTATGCCTGTTGTCTGCAGTGAGTTAAAAAAGATTTAAAGACAAAAAAATTAGTGTTATTTGTCACATGTATATCAAAACATTAAAACATACAGTGAAATGTATCTTTTGCATCAATGACCAACACATTCTGAGAATTGTGCCGGGGGCAGCCCACAAGTGTTGTCATGCTACCAGCGTCAAAATAGCATGCCCAGAACTTACTAACCTTAATGCATTGATCTTTGGAATGTGAGAGGAAACTGCAGCACACAGAGGAAACCCATGCTGTCACAGGGTGAATATACATACTCCTACTAAACAACAGTGGGAATACCTCCAAAGTTCAATGTAAATTTATTATGTCAAAGTATATACTGCATGTCATCATATACAACCCTAAAATTCATTTTCTTGCAGACATCCACAGTAGAACAAAGAAATACAATAGAATCAAAGAAAGCTACACACAAAGACTGACAAACAACCAATATACAAAAGACAGAATCAGTTCAGTGTTGAGGTGAGTGAAGTTATCCACACCAGTTCGGGAGCCTAATGGTTGAAGGGTAATAACTGTTCGTGAAACTGGTGGTGTGGGACCTGAGGCTCCCGTACCTTCTACCCAATGGTAGCAATGAGAGAAGAGTATGGCCTTAGAGACTGGGGGGATCCTTAAAGATGGATGCGGCTTTCTTGTGCCAGTGCTCCTTGTAGATGAGCTCAATGGTGAGGCTTTTCCTCTGCTCAACCCTGGGCTGTATCAATCACTTTTTGTAGGCTTTTTCATTCTTGAGTACTGGTGTTTCCATACCAAGATGTGATGTATGCAGTCAGAATACTCTCCACTGTGCATCGATGGAAGTTTGTCAAAGTTTTAATGCTGCTTAAGAAATGTAGATGGATTTCCTGTAAATTGTACATTTCTCATGGAATCATTAGAGGCTAGCTACTTACAATAGCCTTGCTAATGTACATGACAGAATCACAAAGAGCATTCATACATAGGACTTGATAAGCAGTAACCAGGAGGTACTAGTTAAAATGGATCTTCAGCATCGTCTGCCTGAAAGATACATATGGCAGATTTACATTAATCCATGACTCACAAGCTCAGGAATTATTCACCAAAGCATCCAGGAGTCATAGATAATAAAGGTGTGAGGTAGCATAATTGGTGGAAATGCACAAAATTCACAACCACTGACATTGAATTGAGGTTTCACTTTAAGAGGCTGATCTTACGTGATGATGTAATTACTTAAAGAGTTTTTGACACGGTTTATGTTTTTTTTTTGGAGTTCAGTAAATGAGTTGCTCTGGTTTTTCTGAAACTTACAATGCCTCCACTGTTTTATTTGCGAACACCGACACTGGTAACCCCAGTGCTCTAGGACAATTGCAGAGTTATTGAACATGTTTGCCAAGGTAGTCACTGTGAAACTACTGGAGTTAAGGAGCAAAATGCTATTGCTCAGTTCATACAAACTCGGTTCACGCTTCGAGAAATCTCTATGACAACACCAAATACATCGTAGCATCGCTCAGTAACTCCACGGCTGTGAGAGTGATGAGTCTAAGAGAACACATGCATGAACACAATACATATTGAATGCTGAAAACTCATCTTTTACAAACTTTTGGATTCTTGGAGTCTGAGTATGCCAACAGTTGCTCTCCTTGCCTGGCCTCGGCGATGCTAGGCCTTCGGAGCTAATGGAATATATGCTGTCTCTCCTGGGAAATCACCATCCTTGTTTTATTTTTAAAGAACTCTCCATGCAGCAAATGCCTGATCAAGTTCGCATAGCCCTCACTAATGCACCCGTGAAGGACCAAAGGGAGCCTGCTAAAATGGTTGATAGTCTACACTCAGCCAGGCAACGATGCATCATTTATCTTCCTTTCTCTACCTCAACAAGGCCCCCAAAATGTGGCAGCAAAACAGACAACCCCAGGCCTGTGTTTTTACCATGCTCACTTTAATACAAAATGCTAGGAAGTGCCAACCACTTTGAAACTTCAACAATGCCAGCGTATCAGGACATCAGTGGTCTGTGAACACCTGGGTTCCAGCTGCCAGTGTCGCCTACTGTTTATTACCGACACCATTCCAGGGTAACACTTCTTGTGTGGTACGGGTGCTCCAATGGAGTGTGCTGTCAGCATTGTCTATTGATGAGAAGGCAAAGAGCACTGAAATCTGGCTGGAGGCCACCAACGGCAGCAAGATCCAAACCTATGGGATATGATGGGTGACACGCTGCTTCAGTGGGCAACATTACATATGGGACTATGTCCTGGTTAAAGTGGCTAGATTTCCTGTGTACTCAAGAATTGTTGGTCGATCTTAAGAACTGCCGGCTAGTGGATGTAAGTTCCTCACAACGACTCTGTCAACCATGTGCACCACTGCATAGTTCACTCAATTGCTGGGCAAATTCTCAAACCTAACCAAGCCCACATTCTCCATGACATTCACAAAACATGGGGTCGAGCACCACATTTCCACAACTGCACGTAGACTAGACCCAGAAAAGCTGACAACCGCAAAGGCTGGATTTGCCAACATGGAAAGACTTGGCACTGTATGCCAAGTAGCCCCTGGCCTTCACTCCTCTATGTGGTCCCTAAGTCCACTGGTGGTTGCCACCCATGTGGTGATTACCAACACCTTAACGAAGTCACCACCCTCTGATCTTTACTTGGCCCCACACATTCACATTTAGCTGGAAAGTTAAGTTCTTCCAAAGTCGATTTAGTTAGGGGTTAGCTGTGATGACCCCTTTTGGCCTCTTTGAGTTTCTGCACATGCCATTTGGGCTGAAAAATGCAGCATACACTTTCCAACGGCTGATGGACTCTGTATAAAAAGACTTAGGGATTTTCTTTTTGTTTACCTGGATGATATATTTTCCGTCACTGCATCCAAATCTGAACATATATTCTATCTCTGCACACTTTTTGAGTGCTTAAGCCAACACAGGTTGATTATTAACCCTGCTAAATGCCAGTTTGGGTTGTCAACCATTGACTTTCTCAGCCATTGCATCTCCGCAGAAGGTTCCAACCTTTCCTATCAAAAGTAGCCGCTATTATGGATTTCCCACCGCCTTGCACAACTGAAAAACTACAGGAGATATTTTTAATTTTGGTGAATTTTTATCACCACTTCATTTTGCGAACTGCTGAATTTATGCTTTCCCTGCATATTGCGCTTAAAGGCAATACTCCTAATCAAGTACCTAACTGGTCAGCACAGATGATCAGGGCATTTAATGTTACCAAGCAAGCTCTTTCTAACATGACCCTACCTGCGAATCCGCTCCCCAACTTATCCATAGCCACTACTGCTGATGCTTCAGATTATGCTGTGGGTGCTGTGCACAAACAGCTGGCTGGAGGTGTGTGGCAGCCATTTGCCTTCTTCAGCAGCTTGAGCCGTAACCATGAAAGGAAGTACAGCATGTTTGACCATGAGCTTCTCAGTCTCTATTTGGTTGACTGCCATTTTTGTTTCTTTTACAGAGTCGCCATTTCACAGTTTTCATTGACCACCAACCCTTCATGCAAGCAATTGCCAAGATATCAGATCCTTGGTCAGCACAGCAGCAATGCCACCTAACCCATATATCCGAGTTCACAGCTGATATATAACATATCAAGGGGAAAAAATAATGCTGCAGCTGATTGTTTCTCACAGCTAGCCACTGAGCCCATACACATTGGGGTTGATTATCCCAGCACGGGAGCCGAGCAAGCTACTGACCCATTGGTCCAGGTTTACAGTACAGCAGTTACGGGCCTATGGTTGGCTGACAATAAGTTCAGGGAGGGTTTCTCTCCTGTGCGATGTCTCAACCGGTCGCTCTCGCCCCATCGTGCCCGCAAACTGGAGGCGGGCTGATTTTGACTCCATAATTGGCCTCTCACATCTGGGCCAGAAGACATCCCAGAAGCTGGTTGCACTAAAGTTTGTGTGCATGGCCTTCAAAAGGACTGTGTGATTAGTCTGTGTGGAGTACCGGAGGGCAAAAATTAACCATCACGTTCAGGTGCCATTGGCACCTTTTGAGGTCCCTGAGCAATGGTTTGATGTCAACGTGGACCTTGTTGGTCTTCCTCCCCACTTCCTGTGGTTTTGCGAACCTCCTTACCATGGTAGACTGTACCACCAGGTAGCCAGAGGTCACCTCCCTAGCATTGATGACAGCTACAGATGTGGCTCGGGCAATTATCAGCATCTGGATTGCTCGGTTTGGCACTCCATCTGATATTTCCTCTGACTGCGGTCCCCAATTCATATCAAACATCTAGGCTGCAATGGTCCCAGAACCTCAGCGTTCGGCTACATCAAACCACAGCGTATCACCCACAGTTCAATGGCCTATTTGAGCGGTTTTACCGCTCTTAAGGGCTACTCTGAGGGCTTCCCTGACTAATGAGTGTTGGCATGATCATCTCCCATGGGTCCTGCTGGATCTGCAGTCATCCTTGGCTGAGTTGGTATACAGACAACAATTACGAGTGCCAGATGGTTTCATTCCTGACTCCATGCCGTCTGGTCAGCATTCCAGCATCTTCAATAAATTCCACATTTTGGAATGGGGAAGGAAAGACTTTTATCATAGATAAGAGGTGTAAACTGGGATATATTTCAGTAGATTGTCTTAAACTGGCCCACCAAGATTTGCTACCATGCCCCTGCTGTCACACCATGACCACGAGCATGTCAACACACCACTGGATGAGCCAGGGGTACCTGCAGTTTCTCCACCCGTGGAACACAGGATCTGAGCCAGGCAGCTTGTCTCCGCTCTGGACAGGCTCACAATGCCAGTTTTGGTGAATCTGCAGGTGGCTGTGTAGAGTAATGTAACTGGTGGAAATGTACATAAATCACAACTACCAACATCGAGTTGGGGTTTCACTTTAAGAGACTGGTCTGACGTGATGACGCAATTATGTAAAGGGTTTTAAAGGCACTTTGTGTTCAGTTTTTTGGTGTTCAATAAATGAGTTACTATGGTTTTTCAGAAATGTAAAACACCTCCGCCGTTTTATTTGCAAAAACCTACAGTACAAAGGTAGAAAGAATTTAGTATCTTCATTTAGTTTTAAAATATTAAGACAATTCTTAGCACTCGAATATTTCACATCTAAATTGTGATCTGTATATCGCAATTTGACACAGGTAAATATTAGGAATAAAGAGCATACAGTGTGGAGAGATTAGTTTTGGATTTCTCTAGCAAAGCTGTAAATCTTTAATTAGTAGAATAGGTTCCATCTGTGTTTTAATTTTCCATCATTTTATACATAATTCACATAATTTATAGCTTGAAATATTTAGATAACTATACACAATGATACAATGCTAGAGGAGAAAATAACAATCGATTTCTCGTCCCTTGAATGCTTATCGTCTGAAGTTTTAATCTAAACAAATGCGATACTACAGCCACTTACCAATTCTATTTTGGGGCAGTACTTGTCAAGTGCATGCTCTTATTCCTTCCCATGGTTGTTTGTTTATTCATTTATTTATTGATATTTGAGTCACACTGCCCAGCAATCCCCCGATTTAACCCTAGCCTAATCATGGGACAACTTACAATGACCAACTAACCTACCATCTGGTATGACTTCGGTCTGAGGGAGGAAACTGGAGCACCCGGAGGAAACCCACGCTTCACAGGGAGAACGTACAAACTCCTTACAGGCAGCAGCAGGAATTGAACCCGGGCCACTGGTGTTGTGCTGACTACTGTGCTGTGCTGCGTTCTCACTGTGTTAAAAATATGACTTTATTCTCCCAATCTTTTATTTTGTATTAAAATATGATGGAATTTCTTGTCACCTTCACTTGCAGACATTTACAATCTATGTAAGCTAGTGTTAAGTCTTTTCAGTATTGATGGCAGAGTGCAAAGTAGGGGTTGGGTCAGTCACGGATATAGTTCAAACGCTCAGATCTAAAGACAACAATTTGAGAACTTTGGTGGTTCTCATCACAAAACCACACAAAGATTATTGGCTAAGTGCTGAATGAAATAATAAAAAAAAGAATTGTTGCTGTAATCAGTCATAGGACATGATTGTTCTGCAAAAGGAGTACACGCAAATTTGTGAAGCATTTCATATTTATTTGGGGCACTATGGTAGCACAACACTATTACAATTCAGGATGTGAGAGTTCAGAGTTCAATTCTGGCATCACCTATAAGGAGTCTGTACGTCCTCCCCATGGAATGTGTGGGTTTTCTTTGGGTGCTCCAGTTTCCTCCCACAGTCCAAAGACATACCAGTTAGTAGGGTAATTGGTCATTGTAAACTGTCCCATGATTAGGCTAGGGTTAAATCAGGAGTTGCTGGGCACACGGCTCGAAGGGCTGGAAGGGCTTAATCTATGCTATATCTCTAAATAAATAAACATAGAATGATACATCACAGGGACAAGTCTTTTGGCCCACACTATTTGTGCCTTACATGCTAGTCCCTTCTGCTCACAAATGATTGATATCCCTTCATTCCCTGCATATTCATGTGCCTTGGTACACATGCTCAGTATATAACACCTTTTATTGAAAACCTCCACCTAAGTTGTCATTTACTTAATAATAGATCACAGAGTCATAGGAAAGTACAACACAGAAACAGGTCATTCGTCCTATCTAGTCCATGTTAAATCATTTAAACTGCCTAATCCCATCAACCTGTGCTGGGACCATAATCGTTCAAAAATATTATTCATATTCGTATCAGTATTGGTTTATTTGTGTCATGTGTCAAAATACAGTGAAAAGTTTGTTCTGTACACTGCTCATACAGACCTAATCATAACACAGTGCAGTGAGGTAGAATAAGGTAAAACTACAACAATGTAGAATGAAGTGTAAAAGCTCCTGAAAGAGTGCAGTGTAGGTAATAAAGTAATAATGTGCATGATCATATTGTGGTAGATTGTGAGGCCAAGAGTCCATCTCATTGTACAAGAGGTCTGTTTACAAGTCTGATAACAGTGAGGTAAAAGCAGTCCTTCAGCTTCATAGAGACTGTAGTGAAAATAGCAAATAGACTAAGTGCTAATATACATGAATTCTAAATATCAGAAATTCAGCCAATTTCTGGTTACTTTCTAAAGGAAAAAAATTAAAAAACAGATTTCATAGAAGCATAATTCGATACAGCAATGAAGAAGGCCTTTTGACCAACATGGCTATGCCAACTCTTTCATACAGCCAAAATCTTTTCCCCATAGACTTATAAAGTTCTTTCCATCAATCCAATTCCATTACAAAAACTCCTGTTGAATTTGTTCCATCACCCTTTCAATCAGTACATCCCAAATCACAAAAGCTCATTGTATAAAGAACTGCTTCCTCATGTTACCTCTGGTCCTTTTGCCAATCACCTTAAATATGTGTCTGAATGTTCCTGCATTTGGCCAGTGAAAGTAGCTTCTAAACTTAAGTTATGAAAACAAATTCCTATGGATGTAATAAATTGACAATATAAACATAAATTCCAGAAATACTCAACAGTTCGAGTAGCATCTAAGTAGAAAGAAGCACTTAATCCTTCAGACAGAAGTTGTTTCATCAGAAAAGGCATAGATCGAGCAGTCAGCCAGAGACTTTTTCCAAGGGTGGAAATGGCTAATGCAAAGGGGCATAATTTTAAAGAGATTGTTGGAAAGTATTGGTGGAATATCAGAGGTAAGTCTTTTACACAGAGAGTGGTAAGTGCATGGAGTATCCTGCCAGGTGTGGTAGTAGGGGCAGATATATTAGAGACATTTAAGAAACTCTTAGATAGGCATATAGATAATAGAAAAATTGAGGGCTATGTCAGAGGGAAGGGTTAGATTGATCTCGGAGTATATTAAAAGTTTGTCACAGCATTGTGGGCCATAGGGCCTGTACTGTGCTGTAATGTTCTATGTTCTACGTAGAATTGGAAAAGGTAAAAGATAATCAAGCCGAGAAATGGAGGAAGGGAAGAAGAGAAGAAAACAAGAAGGAAAGAGCACGAGAGAGTACTAAGTAGGAGAGATTAATTAACTGATGGAACTGAAGCAAAAGAAAATGGCAATAGGACAATAAAATCAGAAAAAAAGAGTTTGATTTAGAAAAGGTATAAATGGGAGAAATAGATACAGTATCCATAATTTCAAAATGAAAATAATGTCACTGCTGGAAGTCTGAAATACAACAGAAAACCTTTGAAATTCTGCGACCTAACATTTTTATATTCAAGCAATACACACAAAATGCTGGAGGAACTCAGCAGGTCAGGCTGCATCCATGGAAGTGAACAGTCAACATTTTGAGCTGAGACCCTTCTTCAGGACCGGAAAAGAAAGGGGAAGATGCCAGAATATAAAGATGGGGGAGGGGAACGAGGATAGCTGGAAGGTGATAGGTGCAGCCAGGTGGGTGGGAAAGGTAAAGGGCTGGAGAGGAAGGAATCTAATAGGTGAGGAGAGTGGTTCATTGAAAGAGAGGGAAGGAGGAGGGGACCCAGGGGGAAGTGATAGGTAGGTGAGAAGAGGCAAGAGGCCAGAGTCAGGAATAGAAGAAGAGGGGAGGGGGAGGGAAATTTTTTTGACTGAAAGGAGAAATTGATGTTCATGCCATCAGGTTGGAGGCTACCCAGATGGAAAATAAACTGTTGCTCCTCCATTCTGAGGGTTGCTTCATCTTCGCACAAGAGGAGCCCATGGACCAACATGTCTGAACGGGAATGGGAATTAATATGTTTGGTCACTGGGAAGTTTTCTGCTTTTAGCAGATAGCGTGGAGGAGCTCGACGAAGCAGTCTTCCAGTTTATGATGAGTCTCACCAACATACAGGAAGCTGCACCAAGAGCACTAGACACAATAGACCAAAGATTTACAGGTTAAGTGTTGTAAGTTAACTGTTTGGGGCCCTGGAGGTGAGGGAGGAGATATGTGGGCAGGCCTTGAATATGGGCAGGTGATGAATTTGGAACAAGGTCATAAAACTAATCTCAAAAGCATCATGTGTCTTAGATTGGAGTGTATTAACAATATAAAGACACATGGGATACTCAGCTGAATTGAGACACTAAGAGCCAGCAAAGGATATAAACAGATTAATTGAGTGGGCAAAAATTGGCAGATAGAATGTTCTGCAGAAATGTGAGGTCATTTACTTTGGTGGGAAGAAAAGAAAATCAGATTATTCAAATTGTGTAAAACTCTGAATGCTGGTATTCAGAGAGATCTTAGTATACTTCTCCAAGAATCACAAAAAGCTGGCAGGCAGGAGAACAAGTAATTAGGAAAACACATGAGGTGTTGGTCTTTATTGTGAGGGAAGGGAGCACGTAAATAGGGAAGCTACAGTTCAGTGAGACCACACCTGAAGTATTGCTCCTCTAGCAGGAAGGATAGAAGCCCAGATGCAGATTCCAGGTATGAAGAGGTTACCTCAGGTTGGAGGATTAAGCAGAGTGAGCCTAAAAAGAAAGTAATCTTTCTGAAGCAGATAGAAATTTGTCAAGAGTATCTCCTTTCGTGGGAAATTTAAAACTGGTGTACACAGCTACAGAACCTGAGGTCAACCATTTAACACTAAGACGACAAACATTTTTTTCTCAAGTCCTTGTCTTTTTTACACTAGGTAGCTGTAATTATATGTATATCTCAGCCTGAAACATACCCAGACTTTTAATCTTGAGGAGTTATGGGACCAAGTAGAAAGGTGGAATTAATGCCTAGATTAGTTCAGCAATAATCTTATTGAAGGACTGAGATTCAAGGAGCAATACAATCACAAAACTCCTGAACCAGCCTATACAACTTCATTTGCCACAATAACAGAATGATCATTGAACACACCCTTTGGACTCACTTTTAAGGACTCTACTACTCATGTTCTGTTTTATTTCTTATTTATTCATTTATTATTACTAGTACTTGTTCCTTTTTGCATTTGCACAATTTTTCAGTTTTGTATGCAGTTTTTCATTGATTCTGTTGTACTTCTTTATTCTACTGGGAATGCCTGCAAGAAAATGAATCTCATGATAGTATGTGGTGACATATACGTACTTTGATAATAAATTTACTCTGAACTTTTATGAGCGATCTTTCATCCATTTTGTCTGGACCAAATCTTACTTACAGCAACACACATAAAAAATGCTGGTGAAATTTTTTATGTGTGTTGCTTGAACTTCCAGCATCTGCAGATTTCCTCGTGTTTACGTCTTACTTACAACAGTTGGTTCATAGCCCTCAGAATTCTCACTTGCACATCCAAGTGCTGAGTAAATCTGCCTCTACTATCTACCCCCATCACCCAGTGCTAATGAACACAGGTCTTTTCTATTTACTCCATCCATATCACTCATAATTTTATATCCTTCAATAAGTCAGACTCCCTGATCCAAAAAAAAGCTTTATCTGATCTTTACTTTGCTGACTGCTGAGTGCTTTAGGCATTTCAGTTTTCATTGCAGTTCTTTTAAAATTTTAAACTGTAACTCAGAAGAGATAGCAATAACATGCCCATCACCAAAATCAAACCTACTAGCTCCCCACCTTTCAGAGCTACAATACACCATTAGCAGTTCCCTAGTTCTCCTTCCTCATGGTCAATTGCCACACCACCATTGAGGACATCTTCAAAAGGCACCTCAAGAAGGTGGCATCCATCACTTAGGACCCTCACAATCCAGCACATCTTCTTCTGCTTACTCCCATCACTGAGGAAGAACAAGAGCCTGAAGACACACACTCTACTTTTTAGTAACAGCTTCTGCCTCTCTGCCATCAGATTTTTGAACAGTCCATGAACTCAATCTCACTATTTTGCTCTTTTCTTATTGTAATTTACAGCAATTTTACTACTGTTGCAGCAAATTTCACAATAAATATCGATCAATCATAATAAACTTAATTCTGATTCTGAAGCCACTCCTGGCCAGAACAGATTGAAGATTCTTGTTCAGAGTTTCATCCCTCGCTTCTTTCAACAGCCAGGAAATATATCTTCCTGAAAATTTATCCATTTTTGCAAAACCAAAAGTGCTAAACCAAAACTCGCTTTCTTACTCTATTTGCCCCATTCAACCATTCACCCAGCTTCCATATCCTTCTTTCATGAAGATTGGCTTCATTATAATCCATAGCCATCTAACAGGCAACCTGTAACACATATAGATTATCTGTTAGGATTTATTCTTTCATTCTTTCATTACTGCTCTTTATGCCCAAGAAAGGTACCTGCCTCAATGACTATCACCCAGTAGCACTTACATCCACGGTGATGGAAGTGTTTTGAGAGGATGCTGATGAAACATATCAATTCCTACCTAAGAAGCAACTTAGATCTGCTCCAATTTGTCTCTTTATTGACTACAGTTCAGGATTCAATCCCATCATCCCCTCAAAACTAATCAATAAGCTCCAAGACCTTGGTCTCAATACCTCTTTGAGCAATTGGATCCCGGATTTCCTTACTTGGAGACCCCAGTCACTTTGGATTCGCAACAACATCTCCTCCACAATCTCCATCAGCACAGGTGTACCACAAGTCTATGTGCTTAGTCTCCTGCGCTACTCATCTTACACTTACGACTCCGTGGCTAAGCACAGCTCCAATGCCATATTCAAGTTTACTGATGGCACACCATTGTCATAGGCTGAATTAAAGGTAGTGATGAATCAGCATATAGGAGGGATCATGAAAATCTGACTAAGTGTATCATAACAACAACTTCTCATTTAATGTTAGCAAGACCAAGGAGCTAGTTATAGATTTCAGGAGAAGGAAACCAGAGGTCCATGATCCAGTCCTCACTGGAGCATCAGAAGTGCGAAGAGTTAGCAACTTTAAATTCCTAGGTGTTACTATTTCAGATGATCTGTCCTGGGCAAGCACGCAAGTGCAATTATGAAGAAAATACGGCAGCACCTCTACTTCCTCAGGAATTTGCAGTGATTTGGCAAATTCTGATTTGACATCTAAAACTGATAAACTTCTATAAATGTGTAGGAGAAAGTATATTTATTAACTGGCTACATCACAGCCTGGTATGGAAATACCAATGCCCTTGAACGGAAAATGCTACAAAAAATAGTGGTTACAGCCCAGCCCATCACAGATGAAGCCCTCCCAACTATTGAGCATATCTGCATGAAACACTGTCACAGGTCAGCAGCATCCATCATCAGGGACCCAAACCGCCCAGGACATGCTCTCTTCATGCTGCTACCATCTTGAAAAAGGTACAAGAGCCTCAGGATTCACACCACCAGGTTCTGGTACAGATACTACCTCTCAACCATCAGGCTCTTGAATCAAAGGTGATAACTTCACTCAACTTCACTTGTCCCATCATTGAAATCTTCCCACAGCCAACCGACTCACTTTCAAGGACTCTTCATCTCATGTTCTGAATATTTATTGCTTATTTATTTATTATTTTTGTTTCTTCTTTTTCCATTTGCACATTTTTATTGTCTCCTGCACTCTGGTTGAATACCCTAGTTGGGCAGTCTTTCCTTGGTTCTTTTATGGTTATTATTCTATAGTTTTTTTAAGTATACCCATAAGAAAATGAATCTCAGGGTTGTATATGGTGACATATACGTACTTTGATAATAAATTTACTTTGAACTTTCTACTTTGAAATACCTTTGGATTTTCTTGGATTTAATTGCCAGAACCGTTTGAAGCACATCCTTACCTTCCAAATTCCCCATCCAACACTTCCCCTTCAGGCTTTCTGCATTATTAAACTTGTGTCTGACAGAAGTTTCCAATTTGGCCTAACTCACCCTTGCATTCTGCAACCTATTCTTTTCCATGCTTAACTTGAACTAATCACTATTCTGACAATGATGGCTTGTCTATTTCTGCTCTTGTTTCTTATGTTTTTATGATAGGTAATGAAAACCAATTTCCCCCGAGATTAATAAAGTATGACTATGACTATAGAACATAGAATAGTTCTGCACCATACAGGCCCTTCAGCCCACAATATTGTATCAACCTTTTAACCTACTCCAAGATCAATCTAACCCTTGCTCCCTACATAGTCCTCCATTTTTCTGTCATCCATGTGCCTATTTAAGATTCTCTTAAATTTTCCTAATGTACCTGCCTCTACCAATACCCTTGAACGTGTGTTCCATGTACCCACCACTCTCTATGTAAAAAACTACCTCTCCCTCTTATCCTGTAAAGATGGTACTGGCGAAACATGGCAATGTTTTGCAGATAGCTAACAAAAACTACTAACAATTCTACCAAATATACTTTTTTGAGACTACGACCATTGCAGTCCTAAACCTGTAGTTTCCCGCTGAGTGGTGTGATTTTAAATTGTCTGTAAGACCTGGCATTTTTGCGGTATCCTGAAATATTCAGTGAACTAAACTCTTGAGAATGCAAGTACAACTGTGGCAGCCATTGCTGGAGTGGTTTTGAAGCCAAACTGAAACTTCAGGCAAGACTGAAGCGGCAGAGCCTGGACCCGAGAGTGGAAAATAAACCGATGTTTAGCCGATTTAAGCGGGGAGCCAAATTAAAAAGATTAAGACGTCAAGGCCAATGGCAAGGGATGAACTAGTGTTCAGCTCATTACTCAATGAGGCTTTACTCACCTCAGCACTGAACTGGCTCCGTGGCTGTGGACTCACTTACTGGAACTCCTAAGTTCAGAGTCTGTGATCCGTTTGTTTTTTTTATTATTTGCACAGATTCGTTCTTTCTTCTTTGCACATTGGATGTTTGACTGTCTTTGTGGTGTGGGTTTTTTTTGTGAATTCCACTGTGTTTCTTTGTTTTGTGACAGCACTGTAAGATGAATCTTAAGGTTTTATATGATATACATAGTTTGATAATAAATGTACTTCGCACTGACATCCCCCTACACTTCCCTCTAATCACCTTAAAATTATGCCCCCTCGTAATAGCCATTTCTGTCTAAGAAAAAAGTCTCTGGCTGTCCACTCCTTGATCTATGCCTCTTATTATCTTGTAACAAGTCACCTCTCATCCTCCTTCACTCCAAAGAGAAAAGGCCTAGCTTGCTCAACCTATCCTCAAAGGGCATGCTCTCCAATCCAGGCAGCAACCCAGTAAACCTCCTCTGCACCCTCTCTAAAGCTTCTACATCCTTCCTGTAATGAGGTGACCAGAACTGAACACAATATTCCAATATTCCACAATATCACCTTGCAGCTCTGGAACTCAATTCCCCCGACTAATGAAGGCCAACACTCCATACACCTTCCTAACCACACTGTCAACTATGTTTTTAGGACGTTTCAGATTTAGCAATGAATTATCATTGACACAAATTTACAGATGCATATCATAATCCAATAATGAGGAAACGGGTAGGAGTAGAACAAAGAATATTCCACACATTACACAAAGAGACAGTCACAGTTTGGGGCCCATGTAAGTTCCCATGGCAACATTCATTTCCTCTAAATATTGCTATTTAATAAATACCACACAACTATTGTGTTGGCAAGTTATTGGTCACAACAAGAGGCTTTATATGATAACATACTCTGTCTCTCAGGAACAGATGAAACACAAGAGTCAGAGGCACTTGGTTAGTTTTTTTGAAAATTAATGTTGCTTGTATTATTAAGGCAACAAAGACAGCAAGTTGACTGAAGTCCAAGTGAATATAGTCAAAAACTATGTTAAAGTCAAACAAAATCAGCACTGTTGTTAAAAGTCCAGAGTCATCCGAATTTTGTCTTGCATGCAACAATTTGTGCTGTTAAAAATTGTTTATGTTCTATAAGGTTAACATGTGGTGAAATAACAAACAACAGTTCACATCAGGATTTGTCTGACGAAGTGTTTGCCCAGCCTGTTCTTCAACACATTCATTATACACAGGGAAGATGAGAATATTAGGATGACACCAATGTCTTTTTCTTCATTTTGATGTTACATCATTATCGAATTAAACTACTGTGTCGTCCCTCTTGCAGGAAAGAATTACTTTACAGAAGACCTGACTCAACTGAGCTCAACACATCAATTGGTTCACTAGTTTATTGGCGAGATCAACAGCAAGGGAGCTGCATAGCCTAGGTTGTAGTGAGGAATATGGCTCATTCTATGGGTTTGCCTGTTGCAAAAGTCCAGGAGGGGAGACACCGGAGGTGGTGTGGCGTGGCATCCATGCTGGACTGGGGGCTGGCCTCTCCCATCAGTGCTGCTCTCCAGTATTCGCTCGGTATAAATCAAGGTGGATGCGTGCATGCATTCACCTACAGACTGCTGAGAACTGCTGACGACACCCATACACCATCACTTTATAGGACATGTCACCCAGAAACATTGGGGACAAAGAATCCAGTGCAAATGAGGACATAAAATACATTACCATTACTAAAAAAACCCAGAAAACTAGCAAATTAATATGGTTTGTCTTCAGAAAAATCATGACTACTTGATGTGGAGAAGAAGTCTGTCCTTGTGAGAGAAAACAGAACAAGATGGTCTCTGATTGTTCACTTCAATAAGGTGAGATTTTTTTTTTCCAGAGAAGGTTGCAAGTCTTTGTAGGTTACAGTTAAAGGACAGTGGAATCACCCCTTCAATATTTTAAGGCAGTGGAATGCAAGGTTAGTAGATGTGGAAGGGAATGCAGAGTCATAATCAAATCACCACAATCTGGATTAAATGGTGGATCAAACTTGAGCATCTTACAAATGCTTGTAATTTGTGTGTTCAAACCTTCATAAAGACAGGCTGTGGAGGAAGCCATAAAAAACCTAGAGGTGTCCAGTTCCTTAGCAAAAACAAATATGTTGAACAGTTCTTAAATTCTGAGATATTGGGAAAGGCTAAAATGCAATTAAGAAAGCACATGGCACCCTCTCTTTTATTGCTAATGAATCTGAGTACAAGAAAAAGTTGTCATACTACAAATATATAAGGCCTTGATAAAACCACACTTGGAATACTGTGCACAATGTTGGTTTCCTCACTAAAATGGGGGACACTTATTATGGAAAGAATACAGTGAAGATTCATCAGATTGATTCCTGGAACAGTGTAGTTCTCATGAAAAGAAACCAAGTAAGCTGAACCTCAATTCTCCAGAGTTTACAAAAACAGAAGCTGTCGCTAAGAACAAATTCTTGGAAGATTTGGCAGGGTGGATGTAGGGAGGAAGTTTCAAGGAACCTAGAACCAGGGCTCACATCTAAAAATTAAAAAGCAGGACAATTAGAATTTAAATGAGAGGCAATCTCTTCATTCAGAGAATATAGAACATAACAGGATAGGAACAGGCCCTTTGGCCAAGAATGTTGTGCCGAACCAATTAAATTAGCAATCAAATGGCTTACTAATCCCTTCAGCCCACACAATGTCCATATCCTTCTATTTCCCTCACATTCATATGTCTATCTAAATGTCTCTACAAAGTTCCTAATGCTTCTATCTCTACCAACACCACAGGCGATGCAATTCAGGCACCCACCACTCTCTGTGATTAAAAAAACTTACCCATCACATCCCCCTTGAACCTCCCCCCTCTCACCGTTAGTGCATGCCCTCTGGTATTAGATATTTCAACCCTTGAAAAAATATACCGTCTGCCTATTTTATCTTTGCCTCTCATAATCATATAAACCTCTAGTGGATCTCCCCTCAGCCTCTACCGCTCCAGAGAAAACAACACAGGTTTGTCCATCCTCTCGTTATAGCTCATGCCCTTGAATCTAGGCAGCATCCTGATAAACCTCTTCTGCACCCTCTCCAAAGACTCGACATCCTCCCTATAATGGGGTGACCAGAACTGTATGCAATACTACAGATGTTAGCTAACTAGAGTTTTATAAAGCTGCAGCATAACTTCCTGACTTTTGAACTCAATGCCTCAACTAATAAAGGCATGCAGCCATATTATTTCTTAACCACCCTATCAACCTGTGAAGCCACATTCAGGGAGCTGTGAACTTGGACTGAAAACTCTCTCTGCTGTTGAGGATCTTGCTCTAAAAAGCATGCTTTCTCTTACATTGGACCTACCTAGGTGCAACACTTCACATTTGACCATGTTAAGCTTGATCTGCCATTTCTCCACCAATCTCTGCAATTGATCTATATCCTGTTGTACTCTTTACCAGTCTTCTACCATCAATCTTCGCATCATCTGCAAACTAACTAACCTACATTTTCATCCAGGTCATTTATATATGTCACAAACAGCAGAGGTCTCAACACTGATCCCTGCAGAACACCACTAATAACAGACCTCCGCTAGAATAAGTCCTTGTCAAATGCCTTAGTAAGATCCATGTAGACAATATCCACAGCTCTACCTTCATCAATCACCCTCATCACCATATCAAAAAACTCAAGTTAGTAAGGCACGACTTGCCCCACACAAAGCTATACTAGCTCTTCCTAATTAGGCCATGGTCATAAATTCTACCCCTAAGAATTCTCTCTAGTAACTTCCCTATCACTGGCACGGGACTCACCAGTGTATAGTTTCCAGGATTATCTCAAATGAAGAGATAAATCAGATGAAGATCAAATGAAGCGTCCTTGAAAGTGAGCTCATAGGTTGTGGGAACAGTTCAGTGATGGGGCAAGTGAAGTTATCTTCACTGGTTCAAGAGCTTGCTGGTTGAGGGTTGAATGCTTGCAATATTTTAATTCCTGTTTTGCCATTACAGTATCTCAATTATAATGGTTTACAATTCCAACAACAATGGGAATCACATACAGTGCCTTGAAAAAGTATTCAGCCCCCCACAACTATTTTCATATTGTACTGTCTTATTTTTCTAAATTGAAAATACATTGAAGTTGGATTTTTTCAGCTAATCTACAAAACATTGTGCATCATGTCGAATCAAAAGGAATATTCCAAAACCTGTCAACAATTGACTAAAAAGTTAAAAACCAAAATTGCTAAGCTGAAAAAGTATTAATTCGGTTTGTAATTACCATGCTAACTTTCTTCAGGTGCAATACTGTATATTACCTTACCAACTCATCCAAGTTGTTGATGTAAAAAAATTGGAGGATCATCTGTTTTCAATTAATTCATAAAAATAAATACCCCATCTCTCTGCAGGGTCCAACAGTATGCTAGATTTTCAACAAGCCAAACCAAAATGCAGACAAGCCAAACCAAAATGCAGACAAGGAAGCATTCAAGACAAGGCAGGGAAATGATAATAGAGAAGCAGAAATCTGGGGAAGGGTAGAAGACCATCTCAAGTCCATCCTGAAAAAGTGGAAAAAATATGAAACCACAGCCACACTGCTGAGGTCAAGTCACCCCTCTAAACTTAGTCACTGGAGAAGAATAGCATTTGTAAGAGAGGTTACTGTGCTGCCAACAGTCACTCTGAGGGAATTGCAGGTTAATGGTTACAACTGGAGATGAAGTTCTCTAAGTTCTTGAAGTTCCACAACCTCTAAGGCCTTGCACATAATGGGCATTTATGGTAGAGTGGCAAGGAAGAAGCCCTGGCCAAAAACAAAAAGCATATCCTTGCACTTAAAGACTTTGTAAAGCACCATTTAGAAGATACTATAAATATGTGGAAAAAGTTCTTGTGATCAGATGAGACTAGAGTGCATCTGCCAGGTAACACCATCCCTACTGTAAAGTATGGGGAGGTAGCCTCATGCTAGAGGGATGCTTTTCAGCAGCAGGGACTGAAAATCTGATCATGTTTGATGGGAAGATGAATACTGCTAAAAGCAGAGAGATTCTGCATAAAAACCTGCCAGTCTCTAATTCAAGGCTTAAACTGGGGAGGAAACTTGTTTTACAGCTGGGCAATGACCCAAAGCACACTACCATATCAACCATGCAGCGGCTTCAAATGAAGAGAATTGATGTTCTTGAGTGGCCTAGTCAGAGTCATGGTCTTAATCGATCGAACATCTCTGATAAGACTGCTGTTCACTGTGGTTCCCCAACTAATCTTGCACAGCTTGAGCAATTTTGCAAAGAGCCATGTGCAAACCTTGCTCAATCACACAGAGTAAAGCTAATAGAGACTTAGCCAAAAAGACTACTGGCTGTAGTAGCTGCAAGGGGTGGTTCAAATAAGTACTGAGAATAGGGAGATGAATACTTTTGAAATACTGATAGCTCAATTTTTGTATTTTTAGTTTTTCATGTTTTACAATTTTCCCTGATTTTGAGCTCTACTATGAAAAAGGAGCATGTGATTCACAAATAAAAATTCTCAGTTAAATTGATCAAAATCCCTGGTTGTAACACTCATACAAACAAAGGGTGGGGGCTAAATACTTTTACCAGCACTGTAGCAGTAATAACTTTACATGTTGGTATTGGTTTATTATTGTCACATGTACCAAGGCACAGTGAAAAGCTTGCTTGCATATTGTTGATGCAGATCAAATCATTACTCAGTGCATTGAGCCAGACTAACGTAAAACAATAACAATGCAGAATAAAATGAAAAAAACTACCAAAAAAGTGCACTGCAGGCAAACAATGAAGTGCAAGGTTATAATGAGGTTGATTGTCAGGCCAAAAGTCCATCCTATCGTACAAAAGGTCCATTCAAGAGGACAGATCAATGGGATAGATGCATTTAAGGTGCCACTGTAGTGTAGCAGTTACCACGACGGTATTATAGCTCAGGGCATCGGAAATTCAGAGTTCAATACCAGCACTGTACACTGTATAAGGAGTTTTTATGTTCTCCCCTGTCTAAAGAGTTTGTACATGCTCCAGTTTCCTCTCACAGTCCAAAGACATACCGGTTAATAGGCTCATTATAAATAGTCCTGTCATTAGGCGAGTGTTAAGTAGGTGAGTTGCTGGGTGGTGCAGCTTGTTGGGCCCAAAGGGCCTGTTCTGCACTGTATCTCTAAATAAAATAAAATTTAAAAACGTATTACAAACCCATATTTCTAACTTATGTAAATTGTGGAAAAGAACTGATTTAGCTGCAAAACATTTACCCAAGTGTTTAGGTCATCACCATTGGAAACCAAATGTAACCCTCTAAATCATCACCTTCCAATTTGATTTATAAGAGGTCCATGACCAGTTATTTCTTCAAACTTGAGAAGGGTATTTGTAATACCAATAAACTGTCCATAAAAGTAATAAAAGTACCACAACGTTGTTAAACTAAACAGCCTTAAAGTAGTATACCCAACAGAAACTGATGCCTTTCCAAAACATGTTGCTACAACAACACGGCACTAGTTACAATATACTGCGCAGATCTCTGGGTAAACATCTCACTTACTCTTGCACAATACTTTGTGTGTACTTGATGATCAAATGACTTGTGTAATTTTGTAATCAAGTAACATGCTCACAATAATCTGAAACTATTCATACTTTCTGCTTTTCATAAGCTACCACCAAACACCCAAAAGATTAAAGTACATAGCCATGGCTCATCCCAAAACTGAAGGCTGATTATCATTAATATTACCTTTACTCATTTTCATTCAGTACTTAGGAATATAATTAGGCTCATCTGGATTCTCAGTTAACCACATGTGGATGGTGGCTAATACGCTGGCCTGCAATACTTTATAAAACAATAGGGGTTCTGTTTTAAAGTTTACAGATTCATTTTGGCATGTAGACAATTGGACTCATTATGAGCAATCTTATTCTTAACAACAGATATATAAAATCACTTGTACTGATTCTTGAAACTATAAAGGTTATATATCAAATAGATAAAATGATGCAATTTCCTAGCTGAAGGTGAATTTGTTTTTTAATAGCTCGTCAGCAACAAAATTCAAATGACCTTTGGGCATGTCTGAACAGAATAAATATACTATGGCACAAGAGGCTATTAGATCCATTGTTGCCACCTCTATTGTAGAGATATTCCAATCATAGTCATAGTCATACTTTATTGATCGCGGGAGAAATTGGTTTTCATTACAGTTGCACCATAAATAATAAAAAGTAATAGAACCATAAATAATTAAATAGTAATACGTAAATTATGCCAGTAAATTATGAAATAAGTCCAGGACCAGCCTATTGGCTCAGGGTGTCTGACCCTCCAAGGGAGGAGTTGTAAAGTTTGATGGCCACAGGCAGGAATGACTTCCTATGATGCTTAGTGTTGCATCTCGGTGGAATGAGTCTCTGGCTGAATGTACTCCTGTGCCCACCCAGTACATTATGTAGTGGATGAGAGACATTGACCAAGATGGCATGCAACTTAGACAGCATCCTCTTTTCAGACACCACCGTCAGAGAATCCAGTTCCTTCCTTACAACATCACTAGCCTTACGAATGAGTTTGTTGATTCTGTTGGTGTCTGCTACCCTCAGCCTGCTGCCCCAGCACACAACAGCAAACATGATAGCACTGGCCACCACAGACTCGTAGAACATCCTCAGCATCATCCGGCAGATGTTAAAGGACCTCAGTCTCCTCAGGAAATAGAGACGGCTCTGACCCTTCTTGTAGACAGCCCCAGCCTAAGCTGCAGATAATTCTGCTCACACCATGTGACAAAGTTTTCTACCATAGCCCTGTACTCAGCCTCATCTCCCTTGATGATACATCCTACTATGGCAGAGTCATCCGAAAACTTCTGAAAATGACAAGACTTGTGCAGTAGTTGAAGTCCGAGGTGTAAATGGTGAAGAGAAAGGGAGACAAGACAGTCCCCTGTGGAGCCCCAGTGCTGCTGATCACTCTGTCGGACACACAGTGTTGCAAGCACACGTACTGTGGTCTGCCAGTCAGGTAATCAAGAATCCATGACACCAAGGAAGCATCCACCTGCATCGCTGTCAGCTTCTCCCCCAGCAGAGCAGGGCGGATGGTGTTGAACGCACTGAAGTCAAAAAACATGACCCCCACACCCTCACCCTCACAATCAAACAGCATTTTCCCCACAGTCGTGTAAATAGTTGTCAAATTCTCTTTTGTACACAATGGTATCACTTAAAAAGCACTTGGAAAAGTATATGGAGAGATGGGGCTTAGAAGGATATGGGTCAAACACAGAAAAGTGAGACTAGCTGGCATAGACTCTTTGGGCCGAAGGGCCTGTATCTGTGCAGTATTGCTCTATGACTCTTATCAATGTTGCCATTTCTTCAACTTTTGTCACCCTTTCAAAAATGCAGTTCCAATCACCACAGCGCCTTCATTAAAAAAGTAACATTATGTCGCTTAGGCTTCCTTTGCCATTCATTTTATGTGTTCTGTGTTTACTGACCTGACAAACAGAAACAATGTTCCCTTAAGCAACACACATCAAAGTTGCTGGTGAACGCAGCAGGCCAGGCAGCATCTGTAGGAAGAGGTGCAGTCGACGTTTCAGGCCGAGACCCTTCGTCAGGACTAACTGAAGGAAGACCCTTACTCACTCTTCCTTCAGTTAGTCCTGACGAGGGGTCTCGGCCTGAAACGTCGACTGCACCTCTTCCTACAGATGCTGCCTGGCCTGCTGCGTTCACCAGCAACTTTGATGTGTGTTGCTTGAATTTCCAGCATCTGCAGAATTCCTGTTGTTCAATGTTCCCTTACTTCTCTTTGATTTAAGGAAAACAACATAAGCTTCATCAGTCAATACATATAAATTCATTTCTAAATTCCTGCTATAAGATCCACAAAATATTTTCCACATCCTTTCTATGTCTTGAAGCTACCAAACTAACAGGTCCTAACAAGCTGCATCACTGTTTGGTACGAAAACTACAATGCAGCGGACAGGGAGGCTCGACAACAGGTAGTCAAAATTGTCCAGCGCATCACTGGCACCAGAATACCTGCCATCAAGGATATATAGTGTATAAAGTAAGGTGTCCAAGAAGGGCCAGCAACATCATGCAGGATCACACACACCCTGCTCATGGACTGTTTATCCCCTCCCATTACGGAGGAGGCTACATTGCATCCATGCCAGGACCAACAGACTCAAAATCAGTTACTTTCCCCAAGCAGCAAGGCTGAAAAGCACTTCCACCCACTAAGTACAGCAGTACTTTATTATTTCCTGTCAGTCACCTTATGTACAGCTGAGCATCACTTTCACAATTAATCAGAGTATATAAGCTATCGTATGTATTTATATTTATTGTGTTCTTTATCTTTTGTGTTTTTTTGTGCTGCATCAGATTCGGAGTAATAAGTATTTCATTCTCCTTACACTTTGTATAGAGGAAATGACATTAAACCAGTTGAAATCTAAATTTCAAAAAGCTTTGGCATAACTCTCATTTTTTTTTATTATGTGCCTTTGTTAACAAATTCTAAATATCTACATGCCTTTAAAAAATGCCAACCTACCCAATGATCTTCAAAGATTTGTGTGCATATACAATATCCCTAGATCTTTGCCTGTACAATTTATTCCTGATTTCTTACATTAGACAGTACTTTGCACTGCATTCCATTTGATCTGATAACATTTTCTACTTTAAGATTTTCTACTGCTCACCTCAAAGAACCATCTAATTAATGTGGGTTTAACTATAGCACAGTTTCTCACAATCATCATGACTAGGTGCTGTGTCAAATGACATGGGCAATCATGATCTTTGACCATGATTATTCTTGGCAATTTTTTCTGCAGAAGTGATTTTCCATTGCCTTCTTCTGGCCAGTATCTTTACAAGACGGGTGACCCAATCATTATCAATACCCTTCAGAGACTGTCTGCCTGGAGTCAGTGCTCACATAACCAGGGCTTCTGATATGTAGCAGCTGCTCATATGAGCATTCCACCTGCTTCCATAGCTTCACATGACCCCGATCAAGAGGAGCTAAGCAGGTGCTACCCAAGGTGACCTGCAGGCTAGTGGAGAGAAGGAGTGCCTTATCCTTTTGTAGAGACATATCTCCATCCCATCATCCCAATAATTACTTGAAATGAGAGATCGTCACTGTCTCAACTACTTTCTTATTGCAATTGCTTGTGGCAAGTGAAGGCAACCAATTTTTAAAGTAAAATTTGGATTGAAAATTTCAAACTCAGTCCATATTAATTTTAACATAAGCAAACACAGTTTAATCAATATATGTCAAGTCTTAGAATTGTGATCATATTGTGCAGGTTCAGGAAAATATGAATGATTTCATTTGTCATTAAGCCAGACAACACAAGTAGAGCATAGAACATTACAGCACAGTGCAGGCTCTTTAGCCCGTGATGTGCTGACCTCTTAGCCTCCTCTAAGATTAATCTAACCTTTCCCTCCTACATAGCCCTCCATTTTTCTATCATCTATGTGTCATCTAAGAGCTCTTCAATGTCCCTAATGTATCTGCATCTGCCACCACCCCCGGCAGCACATTCCACACACCCACCATTCTCTGTGTTAAAAAAATCACCTCTGACATCCCGCATTACTTCCCTCCAGTCATATTTAAATTATACTACCTGGTATAGCCATTGCCGCCCTAGGAAAATGTCTATGGCTTTCTACTCCATCTTTGCCTCATATCTAATGTGAAGCACTTGTAGTATTTGGTTTCAACTTATACAGTTCAGGAAAGAATGGGTCTGTGATGAAACATATGCAAAAATATATGTTAATCAATATATGGTAACATTTCTTTGGATATATCAGAGAATGTGAAAAAAAAAATGGAGCCAGGAAATAACCAAGATTGGAAGGCTGTCCAGCAACCTAAAAATGTCATAGCTTT
Organism: Mobula birostris; assembly: GCF_030028105.1. Taxonomy (NCBI): domain Eukaryota; kingdom Metazoa; phylum Chordata; class Chondrichthyes; order Myliobatiformes; family Myliobatidae; genus Mobula; species Mobula birostris. Next base: position 12,476,671 of record NC_092386.1, read on the forward strand.
TCATTCATACTTTTTAGTTAACATGCCGGACTCCTCCATGATAACCCCATGTACACATGTATAGTATTATAATCAGAAGAAACAGCTTTGGTTATCACCAAAATTCTGGGAAACATGGTGATAGATATCTTCAGTAAGGGAATCACCGTAATGGGAAAAGGACAGAAATTGGATTACAACAGGGGTTCCCAATGTGGGGGGTCTAAGGATTCCTTGCTTAATGGTATTGGCCCATAACATGAAAAAGATTGGGAACTTCTGGTTTAGAGGAAGTGCCACGATCCTGCTGAATGGTGGAGCAGTTTCGAGGGCCGAAATGGCCTACTCCTGCTCCTACTATCGGTCTTAAGGTCATTAATATGTGTTACATACCCATCGATTCCTGGGAATCCAAAGTACAGATTAGTCAGGAAGGAGGAGGAGTATTCCAGATGGCACTGAGAGATTTGTCCATTTGTTAGGGCAGATAAATGGCAGAAGGGATGCCCAAGATGCCAACCACTACCCTCTAGCAACATCATGCAACTTCTGCTCCTCCTGCGGCCATCTGCAAGGCCCACTTTGGACTCAACAGCCACCTCAGAACTACAGTGAAGACAAGCCGTCTTCAATTCCAGAGTACTGCCCTAAGAAGAAAACGTAGAAATGTGTGGACTGTCTGGATGGAAACTGAAATTAATCAATATTCATGGAAGGTTACAGCACAATAAGTCAAGAGTGAATCAAATGATATCATTAGCTATGAAAGGTAAAACTGCTCTACAAACAAACCCTTAATTGGCAAGTCTGATTGCCGCTTTGAAATCACTACACATTAATTCCTTCCTGTTTCAGTAACTATATAGTGTTAGTTGTATGCTACTCAGTTGAGACTACTTTGGTGCCAACAGCAGCTGGCTTCTCGTGAACACGGTTAGTGTTCTCCAGGTCATTCATACTGATGGTAAGAACACTAAAGAATTAATGCTTGATCATTGACACTTTATTACTAATTTATCAACACATCATCTGTAACTGATAGCTATACTGTGCAGTGAGATATTAGATTACTGTATTTTCATGAGAGATTACTTTGGAAACCCCTAAATTGTAAAAGGATTTCAAAGCTAAATGATATTGTATGTTTTAATGAGCTTTAAACCTCCTAAATAGCAGCCTTCATTCACAATTAATAAACTTTTCAGATTTGTCATTTCTTCACATTATTTTCATATTGGAAGGTTGTGATTAGTGGAGTTCTTGAGAGATGAAGTGCCCTGGTGTTGTGGCCCAGCTGGTCACCATTGAAAAGAATATTTTGGATAAAAAGGCCAGGTGAATTGAATCTAAGTTTACTAATGCTGCATAGATCAGTTATAGTGTGTTGTGCAGAGGAAAAGTTTTGGAAGATATAGAAACAGAAAATGCTAGAAACACTTGGTGTTATAGAAAAGGAAATTAACTTTTCAGGTTTACAAAAAATGGAAGCTCCATCAGACTGAGGAGGATATTAACCCCCCGTGTGAAGGAAAATGAGCACACTGTTCAAAACTCTGTCTCCACAGAATACAACCCATATCAGTGTTCCAACTGCGGGAAACACTATAAACCGATGGTTATGCTAGGGACCAATACCATTAACAGAGGGGTCCATGGACCCCAGGTTGGGAACCATTGCTTTAAGGGATTCGGTAACCATAAGCTATAAGTACAGAATTAGGGCATTCAGGCCATCAAGTCTACTCCGCCATTCAATTGTGGCTGATGGCACCAGCAAACAACAATTCCTTGGACGACATCTTCCATATAGCAAATCTATCCAATTATTTCACTTCTTCAACATCTTTTTTGCTTGTTCTTTTTGTCTTGTTTGTGCTACTGAAACTTCTGGAGTTTGTGATGCACAATTTGGAACTCGATCGAAGGATCCAGTGCTATACTGTGTCCGGAGAACTGCCTCGTGGAGATTAGAGACAGGTGGGGATGCCAAGAAGGACTAAGAACATAAGTTGACTCATGGAAAAGACCAGAGATGAGGTGCGGAGCCATAAACGACTCCATCTTGTTGAGGAGGGGGAGAAGATGGCGGCACGACGCAGCTTGCAGCGGCCACTCCGGTTAATGATATCTGTTAACTGTCAAGTAGGGTGCCGTGCACAATGCTGATTTGATGGAGACAGACATGAGAGCATGGAGGAACATCTGGTGAAACTTCTGAAATGCCTGCTTCGCTGCCACTGCTACTGTGTGATCCAGAATCTCCGGGGGGAAGGCCCCGAGTCCTTGGCTTTGCTTGTTGCTCGGTGGCCGGGGTGGGATTGAAGCGCTCGGCAGAGATGGTGCTCGGTGTCGGAGGCTCGAAGTTTTCGGACAGACTCAGAGTCGGCTGCGGTCGGGTGCTTCCAATGTATCGGCAAGTTTGCGGCGCTTGGAGGTTCATGGCAGGGAGAGTTTCTCCCTTCTACCATCTGCGTGAGATGATGGGGCTATTGGGATTTGAGACTTTTTTTACCGTGCCCATGGTCTGCTCTTTATCAAATTACAGTATTGCTTTGCACTGTTGTAACTATATGTTATAATTATGTGGTTTTGTTAGTTTTAGTCTTGGTTTGTCCTGTGTTTCTGCGATATCTTCTGGAGGAACATTGTATCATTTTTTACTGCATGCATTTCTAAATGACAATAAATGAGGATTGAGTGTCCTCATAATCTAATCTAATCTCGAAGCCGCGAGGAAGATTGAACCATCGAGATGAATGTGGAAGGGGTCAGAGATGACTCCCAATAGAGATGGTCAGTGGCAGGATCGGTGCGTTTGGTACATTCGACCCGGATTGGCGGCGTTTGGACCTGGGTTGGCAGTCACTCTTTATGGAAGGTCCAAGTTTGTGTAGCTGCTCTCCTTGTATGCAGACAAAAGGACATTTCCTATATTCTTTAATTATTGGACTGTACTCTATATTGGTTTCCTTACGCTGTTCAGTGTTTTCTTTCTAGTGGCTGATTGGCGGGTGGATGATCTGTTAATTTTTGTGTGTAAAGGGCGGGGTGGGGGTTAGGGGTTTGATGCTACAGCTGCTGTCCTTTTCTGCAAGTGAGGGTGTTAGGGATCAGGGACTGGTATGTGTAGAGGGACGGTGATTGTTATTGTGGCTGTGTTTTGCTGTGGGGAAGGGGGAATTTTGGGGACTACGAGTTTTATTTATTTTCTTTTTCATGTGGGGGCGGTTAACAACTTTTCTTTCACCAACACCTGTGGTCTTTCTGTATTTAATAGCTAAATGGAGTAGACGAATATCAGAGTTGCATCATACATGCCTATTTTGACAATAAAATGAACCTTTGATTTATTATCCCAGCCAAACCCATTCACCTGCCTTCTCCTTGTAACTTTTGATGCCCTTACTAATCAAGAACCTATCAACCTCTGCCTTAAACATACCCATTGACTTGGACTCCAGAACTGTCTGTGACAAGGAATTCCACAGATTCATCACCTTCTGGCTAAAATAAATTCCACCTCATCTCTGCTCTAAAGCTGTGCCCTCTGATCCTAGACTCTCCCACTATTTGAAACACCTCCTTGTTAATTACAGCTGATCTAAGTAGATACTAAAAGCTGGTCAAAGAGGACCAAATTAGTGTTCAAACTACAAAGCAACAATGCAGTTACTGTAGGTCTGACATATAATCAGAAAATGCTGGAAACATTCCGCAGATCAGGTAGCAACCATAGGGAGATAAAATCTGAGTTAACATTACAGGTTAGTGACCTTCTGAAATCAATTCTAGAAGACTGGCTTATTATCTGAAAATGTTATTATCGGATAACATGATCCAAACTTCAATTCTGAAATGGATCAATTATCTCTTAAATGTTTTTTAGCAGTTACATAACACTCTATAGTACCAATGACCAGGTTCAATTCTGTCACAATCTGTAAGGAGTTAGTACATTTTCCAGTGACCACTTGGGTTTCCTCTGGGTGCTCCAGCTTCCAGATTCCAAAGATTTGCAGTGCAAGTTAGGGTGAATAAGTTGTGAATATGTTATGTTGGTGCTGGAAGCACTTGTGGGCTGCCCCCAGCACATCCTCCTTAAACTATGTTGGTTGTTGATGCAAACGATGCATTTCACTATATGTTTTAACGTACATGTGATAAAGCTAATCTTAAGTTTTTTTCAACTTTACTTTCAATATGGATTAGATATAATGTTTAAATATATTTAGTAATCACATGTACATCAAAACTTGGAGTGAAATATGTCAGTTGCTTTAACAAACAATACCATCCAAGGATGTGCTAGGACCAGTCCACAAGTGTTGCCACATGTTGCGGTGCCGACATAGAATGTCCACAATGGTCAATAGAACAACACACAGTCAATCAATGTTCCCTCTAAGGTGTATGCGTATGCGTGCGCACACATCTTTTGCTACTAGCTCACAAAGGAATTTAAACTGCATAGAAAAGGTTGTTACTCTCTACCTCGTTGGTATTTAAATATATTTCATGATGATACACAAACTCTTCCTGTTTCAAATGTGAACGGTGTTGACAACGTGGAGTTTGCGATGATTTAGCTACAGATTTTAGAACTGGCGTATACTGTTTTTATTGAGGTGCACACATGTTGCTGTTGCTGGGCAAAAAATGGCACAGCACAAGATTTTTGCGCACACTGGTCATTACAAATTTGAGGAAACATTGCAGCCAACGTACAACAAGCAACAAAAAACAAGCCTCCCCCTCCCAACATTGCAAAGGTTATATATTAAAATCCTGAAACAGTGTAGAAGCCTGCAAGTGGTAATAAGCACTAATTACTGACATTCACGGATTAAGTTTCACAGTTTAATTCCAGTTATTATTCAGATGGATAAAGCCTGATCACTACAACACATGTCAGCATCTGAAGAAATGGAGACACAAAAGACTGTGCAGAAGCCGGAAATCCAGAACAGTACACACAAAGTGCTGGAGGAACTGAGCAAGTCAAGCAGCATCCATGAAGAGGTTTCAATCTCTGACCAGCTGAGCTCCTCCAGATCTCCAAATTTGTTAAACACTATAAGATTTACCATAAGAAAATCTTTGTACAACAACAAAAATTGAAATGCAAATATATGGCGTCAACCAAGAATATGGTAGTGTAGGGTAATGTAATGGGTGACAGATGACACATATTGTTCATAGTAGAAACAGTTCTACATATTTCACAAACACCGTCATTGAGTTGTGTTCACTTTAAGAGATGGAGTCTGAAGTAATGACATCAGTGTAAGGCAACTGCTTTTGGTTTGTTCGCAATGGAAGTAAAGGGCTACAGCATTACTTAAGCACAAAAAATGACTCTCGCATGTATTATTCACAAAATCCTACAGTACATAGAACATAGAACAGTACGGCACAGGAACAGGACCCACAATGCTGTGCCGAACCAGCTACACGATGTCCATATCACTCCATCATCCTCATATTCATGTGTCTATCTAAACATCCCTTAAAAGTCTTTAACGTATTTGCCTCTACCACCATACTAGCAGCACATTTCAGGTATCCAACACTCCCTGAGCAAAAAACTTATTCCACACATCCCCCTCTCATCTTCAATGCACACCCTCTGGTATTAGACATTTCTACCCTGGGAAAAAGATACTCCCTGTCTTCTCTATCTATGCCTCTCATAATCTTAAAAGCCCCTATCATATTTCCCCTGAGCCTCTGCCCCTCCAAAGAAAACAGCTAATATTTGTACAGCCTCTCATGATTGCACATGCCCTCCAAACCAGGGAGCATCCTGGTAAACCTCTTCTGCACCATCTCCAAAGCCTCAACATCAATAGTGGGGCGACTAGAACCCTATGTAATACTCCAGGTGTGGCCTAACCAGAGTTCTATAAAGTTGCAACATCACCTCTTGATTTTTGAAGTCAATGCCTCGTCTAATAAAAGCAAGCATTCCATAAGCCTTCCTAACCACCCTATCAACCTGTGTCGCCACTTTCACGGAGCTGTGAACTTGGACCCCAAGATCTCTCTGTTCAGCAACACTGTTAAAGGTCTTGCCCTTAACAGTGTACCGTCTCCTTGCATTTGCCCTACCAAGGTGCAAAACCTCACATTTATCTGGGTTAAACTCCATCTGCCCTTTCTCTGCCCATATCTGCAACTGATCTAGATTGTGCTATATTCTTTGCCAGTCTTCTACAGTATCCACAACTCCAATCTGGGTATCATCCACAAATTTACTAACCTACCCATCGACATTTTCATTTTCATTTATCTACATCACAAACAGCAGAGGTCCCAACACAGATCCCAGCAGAACACCAGCTCGAAAAAGTCCCTTTGATCACTACCCTCCGTCTTCTAGGTGCAAACCAGTTCTGAATCCAAACAGTCAGTAATATGCATAATTATAATTCTTCAATGATAGTTTTTTGAAAATCTAATATAAACTGATGGACTCAAGAAATATCAATATAACAAGTTCTGCAAACACTCCCTGCTGAGTTCCTGCTAAGAAAAGTCCTTTTCAACTGAAGTAGTTAAATCTGGAAAAAAGGTCTACACTGAACTAGAAGAACATGGTAACCCTTCCACCAAATTTCTAATAATTATATGCTCTTTTCAAACGAGGAATGAATACAACTTTCCTTTTATATGAGGACCTTTACAAGTTTTGCAACTCCTGCAGATTGCTCTGTCATTCATTAAATTATCACAGATTGTTGACCTCAATTCCTTTCCCATATAAACCAATTCCCTCAGATTTCAGCAATCCATTTATTTTGAAGAACCTTTTTGAATGTCACTGTGACTTTTTCATTCTATTCGAGAAAGAAAGAGCATTTTGCTCCCAAACAGTTCACAGTGACTCTTCTCATTAGCTAGAAACACTCTCTTCAAAATGCTGGAGAAACTCAGGTCCGCTATCATCTACGGAGAGGAAAAAACAGTCAACGTTTAAGGCCACTAGCCTTCATCAGTTCTCAGCCTAAAAAGTCAACCGTTCATTTGTGAGTCCTAATAAAGGGTCTTCGTCAAAAACGCCAACTGTTTTATTCCTTCCATAGCTATTACCTAACTTGCTGAGTTTCTCCAGCATTTTGTGTGTGTTACTCTGGATTTCCAGCATCACTGCAATGTTTCATAAGAACCAGGCCTCGAAATTAGTATCACAAACACGAGGAATTCTCGTTCTGGTCTCGGCCTGAAACGTCGACTGTACCTCTTCCTAGAGATGCTGCCTGGCCTGCTGCATTCACCAGCAACTTTGATGTGTGTTGCTCAAAATTAGTATGATCCATTGGATAAAGAATAAATGATTTGTAGTGCAAGAGTGTTTAATTCTCCTGAATAGTTACTATTAATTTTGGGCAGTATAAAAATTAATTGAAATTGACAAATTTCAGATAGTTTGTTTTCTGAATATGGTAAATTTGTTTTTATTGTAAGCAGATATTCAAGTTTTCAGCAAAGATAATCTCCATGAAAAAAAAACTGACACAGCCAACAGAAACAAGAACAAAACCTGGCCAGGGATACAGCAATATTAGCTGGAGGGAGCTGAATAAGCACAACTTGAGAACCAAAGGTTGGATTTTTGTTAAAGTGACATACAAAGTAGCCAGAGACATTTTGCCAGGGCGGAAAAGACTAATATCACAGGGTATAATTTTAAGGTGATTCCAGGAAGGTATAGTGAGGATGTCAGAGGTAAGTTTTTTACAGAGTGGTGGGTGCATGGAACGTGCTGCCAGGGGTGGTGGTAGAGGCACATATATGGAGGACATTTAAGAAACTCTTAGATTGGCACATGGATGAAAGAAAAATGGAGGGCTATGGGGGAGGAGAGGATTAGATTGACCTTAGAGTAGGTTAAAAGATTAGTACATCGTGGGGCAAACGGCTTGTACTGTGCTGTAATGTCCTAAAACTTGAACAATTGGGCATGTCACTTTTTTCAATATCCATATTAGCTTTCAGAGTTCAATAAGGTGTTACTAAGATGTTAGTAAACTGGTAAGAATACAGAAAAGATGTACACAAACACCACCAGGGTGACCTTATCAAATCATGAGGATCCTAGGCATGGTGAATGCACTCAGTATTTTTCCAGAATTGGGTAATCAAGAACAGGAGGGCATAAGTTTAAGGCTAGAGTGGAAAGATTTTTAAGGGACCTGAAGGCATAGATTCCTCATTAGTCAGGGCATGAAAGTTATGGGAGAAGGCAGGAGGTTGGGCTGAGAGGGAAATGGATCAGTCATGATGAAATGGCAGAACAAACTCGATGGGGTCAAATAGCCTAATTCTGCTCCTATATCTTATTGTCTCTTAGGATGGTATTTTTAAAATATATATAAACGGTGGTATCCACGTGGAATGAACTGCAAGGGGAAATAGTTGAGGCAGGTACAGGAACACTTTTTAAAAGCCACTTTGACCAGCCACCTGGATTGTAAAGGTTTAGAAAGCTATGGGCCAAAAGCTGAATTGGACTAGCTTGGATAGGTCATCTGTCAACAGAGACTAGTCGGGCCGAAGGGCCTGTTTCTATGATGTACGACTCTATGGCAGGTATGATGTTTCGAATGGTCTTTCTACTTTTCGCATTTTCGAAGATTTATTGGCGTTCTCGATCTCGAAAAAGTCCTGTAGGCTTAAAAGCTGAAAACTTTCTGTCAAATACAAACTCCACCCCCGCCCTCTGGCTGAGGAATCACAGCCTAAAACTGTGTGGGTTAATCAGCCCCAATGTAATGCATTGACCGCATTTCTGACAGCCACTTCAGTTCCTGTTTGTACCTTTGATCGCCAAGTGCCAGAGGCGAGGGTTTCAGACGGTTACAACAGCCCTGACGGCCTCGTTCACATTTACCGCCGAGCTCTCGCCGAAGCTGCTTCATCGTTTAATGCGCAGCTGCCGGCGTTCACCAATCATGTGCCAGCTCCCGCCGCTGGCGAACACCAATGCTGTCGGAGTTTCCATCGGCGTTCACCAGTCCTGTCACAGTTCCCACCGTCCTCCGCCAATCCTATCAGAGCCCTTGAAGCCAGCATTCAACCAATCCGGTCACAGTTTCCCAGTTCTTTCCACAGGCTCACCAATCCTGTTTCAGCTCCTAACTCCTTCCACCAATTCCGTCACCGCTAGCTCCGCGATGACGTTTTACTCCTACTGACCGCTCTGCCGTGCCGGATCGGCTGGAAGTTGGGACTTGTGTGAAACGTCATCATATTGTGCTGGTGCGATCGTAGCCCCGGGGAGAGGAACTTCCGGCTCGGGCGGAAATGTGATGTGGCTATGAAGTACGCACGATGGTGAGTGAGGCGTCGACATTTGCTCCTCAGGAAGGCCTGTGCTGCTTAATTCCGAGTTGGTGGTGGTATTGTAGTGTCTCCACTGCCAACCGTTTGGCTTAGTGTTTATTTTCGGTGGGGATGGTAGTGGCATCGTCAGTGCGAGAGGTGGGAGCTTTCAGGGTGAGGGATGTTTCCTTAGTCAGGGTTATTATGTATGTCGTAAAATGTGTTGTTTTGCAGCAGCAGTGCGGAGCAGGCATAAATGTACAATTGATTACAAAATAAATAGTTCATAGAAAGAGGAATTGCAAAGCCATAAACACAAGATTCTGCAGAAGCTGGAAATCCAGAGGAACACACACAAAGTGCTGGAGGAACTCAGCAGGTCAGGCAACAGCTATGGAGGGGAATGAACAGTCGATGTTTCGGACTGACACCTCTCATCAGGACTGGACTGGAAAGGAATGGAGCAGACCCCGGAATAGGAAGGTGTGAGGACCATAAGCTGGCAGGTGATAGGCAAGACAAGGTGAAGAGGAAGATGGGAGGATGAAGTAAGTTGGTAAGGAATAGCAAAGCAGTGTTCATAGTTTCAGGAATTTGATGGCGGAAGGGAAAAAAACGGTGTTTAGCTCAGCAAGTAGCTAATCCTCCAAGGGGACCAATATCCGCCGCGGGAACTAAAGATTATGAGAGTTATTAGGTGCTATGTAATGTCGTTTTCTCGGCATCAATTACATTGCTACAAATACCACAATTATTTCGTTCTCCTTTACGCCTGTGTACAGAAATGACATTAAACGATCTTAAATCTCGAATTTCAGGCTTTGATTATCTCCTTCCAGTTTTCTTGGTACAAGATTAATAAATGTACTGAAAATTATGACTTGCCCAGCCAATGAGTTGGGAGATGAACTCATAGTTTCTGGGCATAAAATAATGCTTATTAGATAAAGCTATTAATATGCTCTACGCAGTTCTTGATTTTAGACTAGTCCTGTCATTTGTAAATGGTATCAATACAGCATTTGTTGACTAGTTCTAGTGTGTTCTTGGGCTACTTAATTTACTATCTTTAAACACTACATGATAAATATGTTCAAGTTTAGTCCTAAATTGCCTTTCTGTTTGTAATGGCCTTGCAGATGTCGTAATTGGACTTCTGTGACTCTTGTTTGCCAGCCCTTAATGGCACCTATCTAGCCCTCAACATATTTGGCCCCCTTTCATCAAGCAGAAGGTACTGTAGCATTAGGACAAGAACTGTGAGAATGGGGAAACAGCTTCCCCTCCCCCCCCCCACCCAGGCTGTAAAACGACTGAACTCCCTGCCTCCATCCACGTCTCATCACGTATGAAGCATCAGTAGCGTTATACTCTTTACTTTTTAAAGTGTTGTAAATGCACCTTATTTGTTAATTTATTTGTGGTAATATTACTTTGTGTGTAAGTTACATGTACTATGTTGTGCACCTTGATCCGGAGGAACTTTGTCTCGTTTGGAGGGAGACGTGTGTACAGTTGAATGACAGTAAATAAGAACTTTATTTGATAAGCTTAAGGAACATAGTAAATATAAATGGATAAGATTAACTTGTCTACATGGACTTATTGTATGTACATAAACTGACACTAGGTACATAATGATCTCTACATAAGGTGACTGACAGGAAATGATAAAGTACTGGTGGGGGTGGGGGGGTTTGTGGGTGGAGGTTTTGATCAGCCTGACAGCTGGGGAGAAATAACCAGTTTTTTGGGTCTGGTGGTCCTGGCATGGATGCTGCGTAGCCTCTTCCCTGATTGGACTGAGTTTGTAAGTAGGGTGGGTGCAATCCTTCATAATATCAATGGCCTTTTTCTAGCACCTTTCTGTATATATGTCCTTCATGGCGAGTATGCTAGTGCCAGTGATGGTGCTGAAGTTACTGGCTTGGCCACAGTAATGCAGTAGAATGTCTTCAGGTTCTGTTGTAAATTGTCATAGCATGGCATTTCTAAGGCTAAAATGTTATTAGTCACATGTCATCCCATACCTGTTTGTTGTCTAGCTATATGCAGGCATGACTCCTTCATTCAATGAAGAGCTCTGAGCGGAATTGAATGTAGAACATGGAATATAACAACACAATGCAGGCCCTTCAGCCCATTTAGATCTTTTAACATAAGACCAGTCTAACCTTTCCCTTCCACCTAGCCCTCATTTTTCTTTAATCCATGTGTCTATCTAAGAGACTCTTAAATGTCCCTAATTTATCTGTCTCTACCACCACCCCTAGCACGGTGTCCATGCGCCTACCACTCTCTGTTTAGAGAGAAAAAAAACTACCTCTGACAACCCCCATACTTTCCTCCAATCACCTTAAAATTATGCTCTCTTATATTAGCCATTGCCACCCTGGGAAAAAGTTTCTAGCTGTCTATTCAATCTATGCCTCTTTCAAATCACCTCTCATTCTCTTTCACTCCAAAGGGAATACCGTTGCGCAATTATTAGCAGACAAGATTTGAGATGGTTTAATATCATTTCCGGTACAAATGCTTGGAGAACAAAATAACTTTTACTCCGGATCTGATGCAAGCAGCACAAGATAAAGAACACAATGATAATGAAAACACTATATACAAATACATAAGAGCTTGCATACATTCATTTTATGTCTGTAAAGTGACACTAGGCTTTATATAAGGTGACTGACAGGAAATAAAGTGGAGTTTTGGATGGAGGTGTTGATCAGATGCTACATAGCCTCCTCCCTGATGGGAATGGGACAAACAGTTCATGAGCAACTGATCTTAATTCATCAGTAATCCATCTTTACCCCTTCTGTCAGTAGAAACAGTTTCATCGGGTTTAGTAGCTAAGCTACACATGAACGCCAGGAGCTGGACTTGGTTGTCAGAGGCTATTTGAAATACATGTCATTGGGAGCATTTATAGGTAGTGGCAGCTTGTCCCCATGACCACCCCGGCTATCTGGAGCTGGAGTCCTATCATCTGAAGGCAGACACTCAACGATTCAGGAACAGCTTCATCCCTCTGCCATCCGATTTCTGAATGGACATTTGAAGACTATCGCACTACTTTTTTATTTCTATTTTTGCACTACATATTTAATTTTGTAATTCAGCCTTTTTCTATTATTACGTATTGCATTTACTGCTGCTGCAAAGTTTCAAGACAAGTTTCAAGTCGTATGCTGGTGATATTAAACCTGATTTTGAATCTGGTTCAGGGGCCTGATGGTTGAGGGGTAATAACTGTTTCTGAACCTGATGTTATGGGTCCTGAATCTTCTGTACCACCTTGCAAGGCAACCTGGTAAGGCTCTGAAAACCTGCGCCAACCAACTGCCAGGAGTGTTCAGAGACATTTTCAATCTCTCATTGCTGCAGTCAGAAATGTCCACTTGCTTCAAAAGGACAACAATTGTACCAGTGCCCAAGAAGAGTACAGGTACTTCCCACTTGGAGTATTGTCAACAGTTTTCAGTCCCATGTCTCAGAAGGATGTGTTGTCATTGGAGAGTCCAGAGGAGGTTCACAAGGATGATTCCAGGAATGAAGGGATTAACATATGAGGAGCGCTTAGCAGCTTTGGGCCTGTACTCACTGGAATTTAGAGGAGTGCAAGGGGATCTCATTAAAACCTGCCAAATGTTGAAAGGACTGGATAGAGTGGATGTAGAGAGGATGTTTCCTCTGGTGGGGGTATCTGGAACTAGAGGGACTCAAAATTGAGGGGTGACCTTTTAGAATGGACGTAAGGAGGAATTTTTTTTTTTGAGTCGAAGAGTGGTGAATCTCTGGAATGCTCAGCTGCAGACTGTGGTGGAGGCCAAGTCCGTGGGTATATTTAAGGCAGAAGTTGATAGTTTCATGATCAGTCAGGGCGTCAAAGGATATGGCAAGAAAGCAGGTGTATGGGATTGCAAACACGAGGAAATCTGCAGATGCTGGAATTTCAAGCAACACACACAAAAGTTGCTGGTGAACACTGCAGGCCAGGCAGCATGTATTGGAAGAGGTACAGTCTACCCGACGCAGACTGGGAGATCGTTTCGCTGAACACCTACGAAAGAAAGGATCTGTCCACCAGAGAAAGCAGGATCTCCCAGTGGCCACACATTTTAATTCCACGTCCCATTCCCATTCTGACATGTCTATCCACAGCCGCCTCTACTATAAGGATGAAGCCACACTCAGGTTGGAGGAACAACACCTTATATTCCGTCTGGGTAGTGTCCAACCTGATGGCATGAACATTGACTTCTCAAACTTCCGGTAATGCCCCACCTCCCCCTCGTACCCCATCCGTTATTTATTTATATACACACACATATACTTTTTCTCTCTCTTTCTCCCTCTGTCCCTCTCACTATGCCCCTTGCCCATTGCCCATCCTCTGGGCTTTTTTCCCCCATCCCCCTTTTCTTTCTCCCTGGGCCTCCTATCCCATGATCCTCTCATATCCCTTTTGCCAATCAACTGTCCAGCTATTGGCTCCATTCTCTCCCCCCCCCCGTCTTCTATCATTTCAGATCTCCCCCTTCCCCCTCCCACTTTCAAATCTCTTACTCGCTCTTCTTTCAGTTAGTCCTAACGAAGGGTCTGGGCCCGAAACGTCGACTGTACCTCTTCCTAGAGATACTGCCTGACCTGCTGCATTCACCAGCAATTTTTATGTGTATGGGATTGAGTGGGATTAGGGATCAGCCATGATGGGATGGTGGAGCAGATTTGATGGGCTGAATGGCCTAATTCTGCTCCTATGTTTTATGGTCTTAAGAGTAGTGTGAGCTGTCTTAATGACTATCGTCCAGTAGCACACACAACAACAGTGAAGTGCTTTAAGAGATTGGTTATGGCTAGAATTAGCTGCCTCAGTAAGGACCTGGACCACTGCAATTTGCCCTTCACGATCTCCCTGGCTCCCATGCAGCTTGGATCATTTGGACAGTACAAATACCTATGTCAGGATACTGTTTATTGATGACAGCTCAGCATTTAACACCATCATTCCCACAGTTCTGAATGAAAAACTCCAGAACTTGGGCCTCTTTACCATCTTCTGCAACTGGATCCTCGACTTCCTAACCAGAAGACCACAGTCTGTGCGCATTGAAAATAAAATCTCCACCTCGTTGACAATTAGCATTGGCACACTTAACAATGTGTGCTTAGCTCACTGCCCTGCTCTCTACACTCATGACTGTGTAGCCAAGCACAGCTCAAATATCATCTAGAAGAATGCTGATGTTAGAACCATTGTTGGCAGAATCTCAGATGGTGAAGAGAGGGCATACAGGAACAAGACAGATCAGCCAGTTGAGTGGCATATGATATTAAACCAACCTTATGCTACCAACCTTATAGTTCCCACACCTCGCACTTCCGGTTTCTACCACCTACACAAGATCCACAAACCTGCCTGTCCTGGCAGACCTATTGTCTCAGCTTGCTCCTGCCCCACCGAACTCGTTTCTGCATACCTCGACACGGTTTTATCCCCCCCTTGTTCAATCCCTTCCTACCTATGTTCATGACACTTCTCACGCTCTTAAACTTTTCGATGATTTTAAGTTCCCTGGCCCCCACCACTTTATTTTCACCATGGATGTCCAGTGGCTATATACTTCCATCCCCCATCAGGAAGGTCTCAAAGCTCTCCGCTTCTTTTTGGATTCCAGACCTAATCAGTTCCCCTCTACCACCACTCTGCTCCATCCAGCGGAATTAGTCCTTACTCTTAATAATCTTCGACTCCCTTGTCCATTCATCCCTCCCATCCCTCCCCACTGATCTCCCTCCTGGCACTTATCCGTGTAAGCGGAACAAGTGCTACACATGCCCTTACACTTCCTCCCTTACCACCATTCAGGGCCCCAAACAGTCCTTCCAGGTGAGGCGACACTTCACCTGTGAGTCGGCTGGGGTGATATACTGCATCCGGTGCTCCCGATGTGGCCTTCTATATATTGGCGAGACCCGACGCAGACTGGGAGACCGCTTTGCTGAGCACCTACGCTCTGTCCGCCAGAGAAAGCAGGATCTCCCAGTGGCCACACATTTTAATTCCACACTCAGGTTGGAGGAACAACACCTTATATTCCGTCTGGGTAGCCTCCAACCTGATGGCATGAACATTGACTTCTTTAACTTCCGCTAATGCCCCTCGTACCCCATCCGTTATTTATTTTTATACACACATTCTTTCTCTCACTCTCCTTTTTCTCCCTCTGTCCCTCTGACTATACCCCTCGCCTATCCTCTGGGTTTCCCCCCACCCTTGTCTTTCTCCCTGGACCTCCTGTCTCATGACCCTCTCATATCCCCTTTGCCAATCACCTGTCCAGCTCTTGGCTCCATCCCTCCCCCTCCTGTCTTCTTTCATTTTGGATCTCCCCCCTCCCCCTCCCACTTTCAAATCTCTTACTAGCTCTTTCTTCAGTTAGTCCTGACGAAGGGTCTCGGCCTGAAACATCGACTGTACCTCTTCCTAGAGATGCTGCCTGGCCTGCTGCGTTCACCAGCAACTTTAATGTGTGTTGCCTGATATTAAACCTGATTCAGATTCTGATTCCTGATGGCAGCAGCCATGAGCATACCTGTTTGGTGGGTCCTGGGTAATAAATGTTGCTTTCCTGTGTGCTCTGTATAGATGTGCTCAATGTCGGGGAAGGCTTTACCTGTGATGGACTGGGCTATATCCACTACATTTGTAGGATTTTCCGTTCAGAGGCATTTTGTGTTTCCGTACCAGACTGTGATGTAACCAGTCAATATCCTCTCCACCACAAGTTTATAGAAGTTTGCCAAAGTTAAAATGTTCACAGTATGTAACAAATGGCATTATTTACTTCATTACTCAGAATTGACAATGCTTCCTTTGAATTGCATTTCTATAGTAGGAGCCACCTCTGCATGTTCAAATTCCTTGGCTGGGGCAAATTAATTGACATAATATCAATCCGTTAATTCAAGTCACATTGGTGCAAATTACTTAATCTTATTGCTTAAATGCTGGATTGATGCAGGGCGATTAACACAACCCCATTTGGCTCTTAGTCTGTGACCCATTTACTGGTTGCTATACTTACATAACTCCAGAATACTGCCTAACACTCCTGTCCTACAGTAGCAAAAGGTTTTGTAAAGGAGGTCTAGATGTAGTGGTTGATGTTCCCTGCATTCTTCAGAAATGCTAGATGGTGAGGAACCCTTCCCTCATGAATAATGCATTTTCTTTATCGTGTAAACCTGGGAGGCAGAGGACTAATCTAGAAGGTTAGACCTTATAAAAACAACAAAAGTTTTTTTTATTATTAATTTTTTATTGCAGCACCAACAAATTACATTCAATACAACCAGTTGCCAATTACATTTTGACTGTTAAACCCAGCCACCCCCCAACCTTCATCACCATCCCCCCTCCACCCCTCTTTCCCCCCATCTCTCTCCCCTCCACCAATTAACTGAATAGTAGTGCATACACAGACAAAGCATTCCTATTTTAACAAATGATCTTTTACGTTAGATGTCAAATTTGTCCACATTAAGGTTGTGTTTGGTCGTGCATCATTTACTCTTGCTGATGAAAGTTCCAGGTGAGAAATGTCCAAAAAGCTCTGAAGCCAGTGAGTATTTGAAATATCATGGGGAGGTTTCCAACGCTGGACTACAATCTTCTTAGCTGCAGTCAGGCCTGCCAGCCAAACTTTGCGTGTTTTTTTCCGTAAGGAAAAGGTGGGAGTCATCATTTAGAAGATGTACAGCGGGGTCTATTGGTAACTGTACCCCTGTTAGTTCTGTAAGAGTACTGATAACCTTCCCCCACAAACCAAAAACCCCTGAACATTCCCATACAACATGTATAAATGAGCCAATGGCTCCATGGGGGAAAATGAGCAATAAGGGTCAGGAACCAGTCCCATTTGATGTCTAATTCTCAGTGTTAAATATGCTCTATGACAAAATTTCAAGTGTATATACCGATGATTTGGGTTTTTCGAAGCACCGGCAGCATTATCCCAAATCGCATCCCAGTCTAAGTCTCGTCCCAATTCAGATATGTCCCTATCCCAACCTTTCATTCCCAATGTGGGCATATAATTCTGGGAGTTTAATTTTTATGACACTATCTGTCCTGGAGCACTCTGTATCCAATTTAAAATGGGATGGTCCTTTAAATCTGACCCCCAGGGAACGCCGTAGGCTTTACAAGCTGATCTTACTCGAAAATAGAAAAAAAGAGAGTATCAATATTATATCGAAATATCAGTTCTTGAAACCTAAGGATAGTACTTGCCCCATTAATATCTTGAAGAGTAGTAATACCTTTATCCTCCCAAGTTCTGTTAGTGAATGGTTTCCCCCCAGACAGAAAACGATTATTGTTCCATAATGGAGATGATTTACACCATATACTTTTAAATTTTAGGAATTTTTCTGCTGCTGTAAACACTTGTGGCATATGGGTTAAAATTGGACCGTAATGCAAATCATATTTTTTGGTAGACATACCTATAAGGAGAAAGTCCTTCAACCTTATTGGTGCTATTAGCTCTTGTTCTATATTTTTCCAGGACGAAACTTTATCCTCCTCCATCCAACAGCTAAGACTTTTTAATACAAATGCCCAATGATACAATTTAAAATTTGGACATGCCAATCCCCCATTCGACTTTTTGAGTTGTCTTCCTCTATTTTGTAGAGGACACCAAAACTCTAAACTCTCCTGTTACATTGGATGAGCTACTCAAAGCAGTCAAAGCTACAAATAAGGGCCGTACGCCAGGCATAGATGGCATACCTGTGGAACTTTACCTAGCACTTTGGGATATTCTTGGACCAGTATGGTTAGAAACATTAAATTATGCTTTTGGAAATGGCGCTTTCCATAGGGATCTAAACACAGCCCTGATCACAGTTATACCTAAGCCCGGTAAGGACCCCTTGGAGTGTGCCAATTACTGTCCAATCTCCTTGATAAATGCCAACCTCAAGATATTTTCCAAAGTCTTAGCCAGTAGACTTGAGACAGTAGTTGGGAAACTAATTAGCCCAGATCAAACGGGCTTTATCAAGGGGCGTTTCGCATCTGATAATATTCGCCAGCTCTTACACATACTGAGTGCAACACATAAAATCCCACCTGCCTGTGGTCTGCTATTTCTAGATGCTGAAAAAGCGTTCGATCACCTTGAATGGCCATATCTTTGGAGAGTACTAAAAGAATTTAAGTTTGGCGATAAATTTATCAATATGATTCGAACACTGTATGCTAATCCTTCAGCCCAGTTATGTGTGGGAGGAGGTTTCTCAGAGTTATTTGACATAGGACGGGCACACGACAAGGGGACCCTTTGTCTCCTTTAATTTTTAATATATCTATTGAACCGCTTGCACATTTAATTAGAAACTCTCCTCAGATCTCCCCTATTACAATAGGTACAACATTGCATTCAATATCACTTTACGCGGACGACACGCTAGTTTATATGGCGAATGTTCAACAAACTGTCCCCTATGTTTTAAAAACACTGGAGCAATTTGGATTTCTTTCAGGATACAAAGTTAATTTGTTAAGATCAGCATTGATGCTGATTAATACGGATAAAAGTCAGGTGTCTCTTCCTCCCCAGATTAAAGTTACAAATGAGGTCCTGTACTTGGGTATTAAAGTTAATACTTCCCTATCATCTGTTGCTAAAACAAATTACTCTTTAATTCTAACAAAAGTTGAGTTTATTGTCATATGCATAGTGTGGAAGGCGTGCAAAAGTTCAGTGCTGACTGCCTTCCGTTTGATTGCTGCCAGAGAAGGAATCTGTGAGTGGCCTATAGCTGTGTGGCTCGCTGTGGCTTTTCTGCCTCGTGGTGTTCCTCTCTTTTGATGAATGTCGGTGATATTGGAGGATGGTATCGTGGTTCTATGTTTGTGGATTGGACTATTAAGTTTATTGACTGGACTTTTTCAGACCTATGGTTTTTAATGTTATGTGATTTATCACCCGTTAAAATAAGCAGCATTAAACACAATCAAATTAAATATAAATTATTTAAAAATGACAAGAGAAACACAATTAGAACAAAAAAAAGTAAATTGTAGCACTAACAATCAAGAGTGGTCATAGTGTTTCTAAACTGTGTGATTGGGGTTGTGCTAAGGTTGGTTGAATGGAAATCACTGTTCTTGAATCTTGTGATGTGGGATTTGAAGGTTCTGTGCCTCTTTTCCAATGGAAGTTGGATAAAGATGGCATGGTGCAGATGGTGGGTTCTTTGGTGGATATTGCCTTATTGTGGCAGTGCCTCCCGTAGATTCAGTGATGTGCCCGAAGGTTGAGCTTCGCATAGAGAGTACAAGTTTGAGTCGGTAGGCAGCTGCTGTGGATGGATAAAAGTTGCTGGTGAACACAGCAGGCCAGGCAGCATCTATTGAAGAGGTACAGTTGACATTTCGGGCTGAGACCCTTCGTCAGGACTAACTGAAAGAAGAGCTAGTAAGAGATTTGAGAGGGGGAGGGAGAGAGTCCTGACAAAGGGTCTCGGCCCGAAACGTCGATTGTACCTCTTCCAATAGATGCTGCCTGGCCTGTTGCGTTCAACAGCAACTTTTATGTGTGTTGCTTGAAATTCCAGCATCTGCAGATTTCCTCGTGTTTGCTGTGGATGGAATTATTTTTGAAACTGGAGGGCACGATGCAGATGTTAAAAATATGTGCCACGTGGTTAATGGGGCAACTGTTGACTGCATGAAGACATCAATAGAGCAGTTAGGTGGACCAAAAATTGGCAAGTGGAATTCCAGTCCAAGTAAAGGTGCAGTGCTGGTGATTGCTGTGTTGGAAGTGAATGTCTTGCTCAAAAATGGGCCATACTGCAGGTTTCACTAATGCAAAGTCGCATCATCTGCTCTTGCCAAGAGAAATGTGTGGAAAAAGGGTCCTGGCACAAGTTTTAACTCAGACAATTCCTTTCCTCTCACAAATGCTTGAGCTCGTCCAGCAGAGTGTTGCTTAAAATATGTTTGTTTATTTCCCTTTACGCACATAAGTTGCATGAGTGAATTTTATTCCTTAGTTTAAAATTTGGGGTAGTGATTTGTGAATTTTGTAAAGGCAAGTTTCCATAACTTGAATGGCTTTAACTTGGGGTTTCCCAGAGAAAGTAGAATAAATGGTTGGATATGGGGAGATTTGGGAGAATCTGGGAGTTCAGGTGCTTGAAGTAAATAGATATGAAGCACTGGAGATTCGGCGGGGTTGGGGGGAGTGGATGTCTTTAATAAGAAGGGTGAAGAGATTAAAAAAACTTTGAGATCATGGCTTAACATTGTCTAACCATCAGTTGAGTAGTGCTTACAGTTTTGATCACTATTATGTAAAGGTCTAGTATTGGAACAGGGAATGAAACTATTAACAAATATCCGCAGATGCTAGAAATCCAAGCAACACACACAAAATGCTGGCGGAACTCAGCAGGTCAGTCAGCGTCTGTGGAAAAGAGTAAACAGCCGAAATTTCAGGCCAAGACGCTTCATAAGGACAGCAAGTGTTTTGCTAGAATTAAAACATTCTATGATTGGGGACAGTGGATTGCTTTCTTTGAGTAGAGGGTGCAAAGGGAAGTTTTAAAAAAGAGCTAGGACTAGGTCAGACTAGCGGGAAAGGTAGGCTTGGAGAGAGCCGTAATTGGTAGGTCAGACCCAAAATGCTGGAGGAACTCAGCAGGCCAGGCAGCATCAATGGAAAAGATTAAACAGTCGATGTTTTGGGCCAACACCTCTCATCAGTCGTAATAAAGGGTCTTTGCCCACAATGTCAACTGGTTACTCTTTTCCATAGATGCTTCCTGGCCTGCTGAGTTCCAGCACTTTGATTTCCAGCATCTGCAAATCTATTGTTTGTGATTGGGAGATCAGAAATTTGGAAATAAGGAGGTGAGGGGAGAAGCAAAAATGTGCTTGCAGTAGATATCTTTGAACCATTTGAAGTGCCTGACCTATTCTTTGATGTGTTTCTTCTGATGTATAACCAGGTTCTGAAAAGCTCTAAATAGCCTATTGTTAGCTGGCATGGATACCATGGATTAAAAGCTTTCCTTCTTTACTACAAATGACTGATTCTACAAATTGAGCAAATTTCCACTCTAATGTGGAAGTTAGTGTTGTAGATGCAAAGGAGAAGCTTAGCTAAAAATGAGGCTAATACTTGTTGAACACTGCAACCAGAGTGTTTATTGTCTGTATTTGGTTTGCTGGTCCATTTCTTGGTATCACGAGGAACCCAAATGGCAGTGTTGTTATGCATCGAATTTAAGAAACAGTCTTAAAAGAATCATCACTTTGACACTTGTGGATGAAGTAGCTGCGATTACTTTGCACTTTTGTGTTAGGTTGTGTCAATGTGCTTAGAACTGCTGGTTGTTGAATTGTCCTTCACAATTTATTTGGACTTGTAGCAACGTGTAACCTAGAAACACCAGTAAACAGAAAAAAAAACTTGGCATAATAGTTTCCATAAAAAGAATAGCCCTTTCTAACATACCAAACTGGAGAATTTTGAGTTGGATTGAGCACAATGTCAAAATCCCAGAATGCATCTAGACTTTTCAGAGGAATGAGGGCCTGCTTTATTTTCCAAAATGTTGCTTATTTCAAACCATTACCTTGTTTAGACATTGAAAGTACTGGCATATCTTGAAGTTTGTCAAATAGTATTGTACTCCATATTTTTTCACAAGATTTTTTTCTCTTCAAAGTTGCAGACCAATTATAGCTTTGAATATTGGTCAGACTCTGCTGAAATCATAAGCTCTGAAACTGAGGTAAATGTCAGATCTAGTTCATATAGTGACACAGCACAGAAACAGACCCTTCAGCCCAACTTGTCCATGCCAACTGAGGTGCTTTCCTGTGCTAATCCCATTTGATTGCATTTGACTCGTATCCCTCTAAACCTTTCCCATCCACGAACCTGTCCTGTCTTTTAAATGTTGTAATTGTACCCAGCTCTGCCAGTTCATATGTCAGCTAATTCCACACTTTTTGTGCCAGTGATCACATCGATCCTTAAGGAATCCTATTCTCTTCCTTTTGTTCTTGGTATTTTAATCAAATCTCTTGGGATTCTCATTTGGTCCTGTTTATGCTGTCCAGATTTTCATATCTAGTGTACTCTTTAATTTCTTATGAATGACTTTCCTGATTCCATCTGGGTACACTTGACCCTTACCTCCTTTTTCCTGACAAGAGTGGCGATACCCCTCATCGGCCAGGGTTGTATAATCCTGTCAGCTTTGCCTTTTATTCTATCAGGAACTTGCTCTCTCCGAGCACCTTCATCTCACTTTTGAAAGTCTCCTACTTACCTACCCAATCAACCTTTGCAAGTTCCTGTGTAAGACCATCAATATAATTAACATTATTGATTATTACCTGAGTAGACGGAAAAGGTTGAATAGGTTAGGGCTTTATTCACTGGAGCATAGGAGAATGAGGGGAGATTTGATAGAGGTATACAAAATTGAGGGTTATAGATAGGGTAAATATATGCAAGCTTTTTCCACTGAGGTTTGGTGAGACAAGAACTAGAATTAGAATCAGGTTTATTATCACCGGTATATGTCATGCAATTTGTTAACTTAGCAGCAGCAGTTCAATGCAATACATAATATAGAATAATAATTAAATCAATTGCAGTATACATATATTGAATAGATTAAAAATTCATGCAAAAAACTGAAATATAGTAAAAAAGTGAGGTAGTGTTCAAGGGTTCAATGTCCATTTAGGAATCGGATGGCAGAGGGGAAGAAGCTGTTCCTGAATTGCTGAGTGTGTGTCTTCAGGCTTCCGTACCTCCTACCTAATGGTCACAAGTTAAAAATAAGAGTTGAAACGTTTAAGGGGAATGTGAGGGAGAACTACTTCACTCAGGGTGGTGCAAGTGTGGAACGAGCTACCAACAGAACTGGTGGATGTGGGTTCAACTTCAACATTTAAAAGAAGTTTGGATAAGTACATGGACAGGAGGGGTATGGAGGACTATGGTCCCAGTGTGGGACAATGGGATTAGGCAGAATAATAGTTTGGCATGGACTAGATGGAGCCAAAGGGCATGTTTCTGTTCTGTAGTGCTCTCTGACTCTATAGTCCCATTGTCTTCCCCTACTAACACTTCATCCACTTACCCAGCCTCTTTCCCAAGAGGAGGTTGAGAGTTCTCATCTACATATTGCTTAAGAAATCTTCCCAGAGCATGTCTAATCCCTTTAGCTCTGTGGCAGGTCTAGTTAATGTTGGGAAAGTTAAACTCAGTCATGTTACAACCGCATTATTGCTAGAGCCATCTGCGATTTCTCTACATGTTTGCTTCACTGACTATTGGGGGGTCTTTGGGGGATCACCCCCTTCTTATTCCAAGTTCTACCGATATAGCCTCATTGGATTTTCTTCATATTATCCTTTGTCAGTGGTGTCTAGCTGAGTACCACAACCAATATAGTACATTGTAAGTGAGAAAGACAACAGAAGTCTCTGGGATTCAATCACAGACTCCCTATCACGGGCACAGCTTCAAGAGGCAATGTCTCTGGCAGAGTGGAGTGACAAAACAACCTCTTGCTCAAAGTCAGCAAGGCCAAGGAATTGATTATTGACTTCAAGAGAAGGAAATTGGTCCATAAGCCAGTTGTCATCAGAGGGTCAAAGGTGGAGAGAGTCTGTTACCGTTTCAGAAGACGTCTTGGGCCAGTAAGTAAGTGCAATTATGAAGAAAGTACAGCAGCATCTCTACTTATGAAGATCCAGCATGACATCTACAAGTTTGACAAACTTCTATACATGTGTGGTGGAGAATATATTGACTGGTTGCATCAGCCTGGCTTGAAAGCACCAATGCCTTTGAACAGAAAATCCTACAAAACGTAAGGGATATGGCCCAGTCCATAATGGGTAAAGCCCTCCCCACAGATCTACACAGAGGGTTGTCAGAGTAAAACAACATCCATCATCAGGGACCCTCACCAACCAGGTCATTCTCCCTTCTCGCTGTTGCCGTCAGAAAGAAGGTACAGGAACCTCAAGACTCTCACCACCAAATTCAGGAACTGTCATTACCCCTCAATCATCAGACTCTTGAATCAAAAGGCATATTCAAAGATAGCCCATAAGATATAGGAACATATTTATGCAATTTGACCCATCAGGTCTGCTCTGCCATATCATCATAGGTGATCCATTTTCCTCTCAGCCCAAATCTCCTGCTCTCTCCCATAACCTTTCATGCCCTGACTAATAAAGAACCTATCAACCTCTGCCTTGTATACCCACTGACTTGGTCTCCACAGCCACCTGTGGCAATGAACTTCCACATTCACCACTCTCTGGCTAAAGAAATTCCTTCTTGTCTCCTTTCTAATGGGTGTCTCTTTATTCTGAGGCTGTGCCATCTGGTCCTTGACTCCCCCACCCCCCACCATAGGAAGCATCCTATCCACATCCACTCTATCAAGGCCTTTCGGTATTTGATACGTTTCAGTGAGATCCCCCGCATTTTTCTGAATTTTTGTGAGTACAGGCTGAGAACCGTCAATTGGTCCTCATCCAGTAATTCTTTCATTCCCAGAATCATTCTCGTGAACCTTCTCTGAGCTCTCTCCAATGTAAGCATACCCTTTTTTGATTCTAAACTGCTCACAATACTCCAAGTGAGTCTTTAACAGTGCCTTATAAAGTTTAAATATTACATCCTTGCTTTTATATTCTAGTTCTAATGTTGCATTTGCCTTCCTGACCACCAACTCAGCCTGTAAGATAACCTTAGGGAATCCTGCAAGAGGACTCCCAAATCCTTTTGCTGCTGATTTTTGAATTTTCTCCCCATTTAGAAAATAGTCTATGCTTTTATTTCTTCTACCAATGTACATGACCATACACTTCCCAAAACTGTATTCCATCTGCCACTTCTTCGCCCATTCTCCTGATCTGTCCAAGAAAGTCTGCAGCGTCAACACTACCTGCCCCTCTACTTATCTTCGTATCGTCTGCAAGCTTGGTTACAAAGCCATCAATTCCGTCATCCAAATCATTAATATATAACATAAAAAGAAGTGGTCTCAACACAGACCCCTGTAGAACACCACTAGTCATCAGCAGCCAACCAGAAAAGGCTCCCTTTATTCCCGCTCTTTGCCTCCTGCCAATCAGCCAATGCTCTGTCCATGCTAATGTCTTTCCTGTAGTACCATAGGCTCTTGTTCAGCAGCTTCATGTGTGGCATTGCTGAAAAGGCCTTTTGAAAATCTCAGGGCACAAATTCATCAATTCTCCTTTGTCTGTCCTGCTTGTTACTTCAAACAATTCCAACAGATTTGCCAGGCAAGATTTACCCTTAAGAAAACCATGTTGCCTACAGCCTATTTTATCATGTACCTCCAAGTACCCCAAAACCATATCCTTAACTATTGACTTCAACATCTTCCCAACCACTGAGGTCAGACTAACTGGTCTATAATTTCCTTTCTTCTGCCTCTCTCCCCTCTTGAAGAGTGGAGTGACATTTGCAATTTGCCAGTCCTCCAGAGCCATGCCAGCATGTATTAATTCTTGGAAGATCATTTACCAATACCTCCACAGTTTCTTCAGCCATCACATTCAGAACCCTAGGGTGTGCAACATCTGATTCAGGTGATTTATCTACCTTCAGAGCTTTCAGTTTCACAGTTGCCTAGTGATGGCAACTGACACTTTCGAACTTCTAGCATACTACTAGTGTCTTCCACGGTGAAGAGTAATGCAAAATACTTAGTCGGTTCATCTGCCATTTCCTTGTCTTCCATAACTACCTCTCCAGCATCACTTTCCAGCAGTCCAGTAGCTACTCTTGATATCTTAACTGTTCCTAAGACCTATGGATAACTTCAAGAACTCCATCTCATGTTCTCAATATTTATTTATTGTTTATTATTGTTATTATTTTTCTTTTCTGTGTTTGCACGGTTTGTCTTTTGCATATTGATTGTCCATCACTAGGGACGCTCACCACTTAGCACATGCCCTCTTCTCATTTGCACCACCGGGAGCCTGTGAAGACCTGCACTCAGTGATTTAGAAACAGCTTCTTTCTCTTCGCCATTAGATTTACAAACGTCCATGAACTTTTCATTCCTTTTTTGCTCTGTTTGTTTTATGTAGTAATTTCATGTCTTTGCATTGTACTGCCACTGCAAAACAGCATATTTCATGTCATGTCATATCACGTCAGTGATAATAAACCTGATTCTGGTTAAGGTTTTAACTTAAGTACATGCATGGAGAAACATTTGGCCCCCTGCTGTCTCTCACACATCCCCACCATAGATTCTGCCTGACTTGCTGAATTCCTCCAGCATTTTTTGTGCGTTGCTCAAAATTTCTGGCATTTGCAGAATCTTTTATGTTTCCACTGTAATATCCGCTGTCCTGCTGAAAAGAGGTGAAGGCCTGCATTTGACATATCTTTATCACAAATGCTTCCAATCTTGGCATTTACATTCTTGTAAAAGTATTCATCTGCTTCTTGTCTTCACCCACCATCCATCACAGATTTATCAGCCATCTATTTTGTAGCCCTTTATCTCCTCTTCATTATTTTTCCTTTCCAGAGTTTAATCAGCTTTAAAAGGAGAGTTTAGCTTTATATGTCATGCGCACTCCAAAACACATAGTGAAATGTGTCATTTGTATCAAATCAAATCAACTCAGTGAGATTTATGCTTGCAGCCCACAATTGTTGCCACACTTCTGCCAACATACATGCTAACCCTAACATATATGCCAACCCTAACATATATGCCTTTTGGAATGTGGGGGGAAACGGGAGAAGTTGGAGGAAACCCATGCGGTCACGGGGAGAACATACAAGCTCCTTACATACAGTGGCAGAAATTGAAATCCTGATCTCATAGCTGGCACAGTAAAGAGATTGTGCTAACCACTACACTATTGCACAACATTAATGTCTAATGTTCTTCACATTGTGATTCATTCTTGGCCATAATTTCTGTTCATTCTATTGGTAAATATTATCAGGCAGTTTTAACTGTTTTCTTTGTACTTTGTACAAGCTGCTGATGCATTTCACGATACTTCAGGGTGAGGATCCAATTGGTAGATGTTTGATATCTCTCTTCATAGAACACTTGGGTAAATCGCCTGCATTACCGGTGGTTGGAATTGTTTTGCACTTTTGCTCTGCTGTTGTTAAAGATGGACATGAACTTGGAGCTGCTGGCCATTTTGAGTTGTATAGCACAATGTAACCGGGAAATGGGAAGAATACAGGTATTAAAGTTCCCAGAGAAGGCCAATTCTAACTTTCTGATTTGTAGAAACAGACCCCTTCTATGTTAAATGACTTTCGCCCTTAGAATTTGCCTTGTATCAGTGTGGAGCTTATCGTTTATTGCATTGTGACAACAGAAAGTCAAAGTACTTAACTGTACATCATTACAAATTGATGGCAATCAGTCATATCTGACATGCCTTTTAGCGTAAGCATTCAAGTCTGCCCTCCAAATTATTTGTCGCTAACACTGCTAACCCATCCATTAACATTAAGTCATAGTACTCGCCTTCCAAAGAGTGCCCAAACTTGTGTTTGCATAAGTAAAAAAACTATTGATGATAAAAAAGTTAATGTGAATAATTTATCAAGCATTGTCCTGCTGGAATTTCAGTTTTGCATATTTCCCACAATCCCCATGTATTTTTAAACTCTTCTGAAAACATCAAGACATGCATCATGTCTTGGCCAACAAATGTTGGTTGGATTGGTTCTTGGCTTCGTTGGGTTGTTAGTATCTTCTGATGTCCCAAGAGAACAAAATAATGCCACCACAGAGTCGTACAGTATAGAAATGAGCCCTTCAGCCAATTCCATGCTGGCCTCGGTCCCTTCAGAGTTAGTCCCATTTGGCCTATATTCCTCTAAATCAGGAGTTCCCAACCATTTTTTATGGCATGGTCTCCTACCATTAACCAATGGGTCCGTGGATCGCAAGTTGAGAACCCCTGCCACAACCTTCCTTATCTATGAACAGATTTAAAGTTTTTTGAACATTGTAATTATGTAAAACATGTCCAGGTGCAAACTGTAATAGTGACCATAACCCAGAAATATGTCATGTAAAAGTAAAACTTTAAAAAACTAAAGAAACAAAAACCTGAACAATCCCTTGACTACTCACAATTAATTAAAGAAGAACACTTAAGACAAAAATTTACAATTGAAGTAAGGAATAGATTTCAAAGTCTAGAAATAGAATCTGTTGAAGATGATAGCAATCATGTAGAAGTGAAGTTTAACTCTCTGAAGGATGCCTTGGTAGAATCAAGTCAGTGATTCCTAAAAAAGAAAAAAGCACAAAGAATAAATGGATGACAGATGAAATCAAAAATCTAATGGAAGAAAGGAGACTGAAGAAAGCTAATCCTATGGAATATAAGTCCTTAGATAAAAAAGTTAAAAGCTTATGTCAAAAAGCCAAAGAGGAATGGTTAAACAGGAACGTGAGCAACTAGAAAGAATCCCTATTACCGATCCAAAAAGGGTACATCAACAAATCAAGAATATCACTGGTAAAAAGCTCCTCTGTTCTTCAGGTGGATGTTTGAAAGCAAAGGACGGGACCATTATGAGATTATGAACAGATCGACTGAGTTTATTCAGGAATTGTTTGAAGACAATCGAGGCGAAAAACCAGAAATTAAGAATATTGAGGGTCCAAGTATTTTAAAATCTGAAGCTCGTAATGCAATAAGTAAGATGAAGAAAGGAAAGGCAGCAGGTCCTGATGAATTAGTAATAGAACAAATTATCGCCTTTGAAGATTATAGAATTGAAAAACTTACTGATTTAATCAATGACATTTATGAGACTGGAATAATACCAGAAGAGATGAAAAAAAATCAGTATTTATCACTTCCTAAGAAACCTGGAGCAATAGAATGTGAATTACATAGAGCCATAAGTCATATCACTAAGATACTTCTAAGAATTTTGATGACAAGAGCTAAAAGTAAGATACAAGCGGAAATAGGTAAAGAACAATGTGGTTTTGTGAAAGACAAAGGTACAAGAAATGCAGTATTGATGTTAAGCATACTATCAGAACGAGCTATTCAAGTGCAAAAAGATTGTTTCATCGACTACACAAAAGCATTTGATAAAGTGAAGCTCAATAAGTTATTTGAAATATTACAGGAAACTGTAGATCAAGATTCGAAAGACCTCTGCCTAATCAGAATTCTGTACTGGGAACAAACTGCCGCTGTAAGAATAGATGGAGAAGTGAGTCAGTTTACGAAAATCAAGAGAGGCGTTAGACAAGGGTGTGTTTTCTCACCTGACTTGTTTAATGTGTACAGTGAAACAATACTACAAAAAATAAGAGACATCTTGGGAATCAAAGTTGGCGGTGAAAACATCAATAATTTCAGATATATGGATGACACTGTTGTTAATTGCAAGTACAGAGGAAGAACTACAAAGCTTAATTGATATAGTTGTTGAAGAAAGTGCAAAAATGGGTCTAACTATCAATCACAAAAAGGTAATGTATGGTGATATCCAAAAAGAAGGAGAATCCTATCTGCAGGCTGAGAATAAACAGAGAAGACATAAAACAAGTACAGAACTTTTGCTACTTAGGAAGCTGGGTGACAATCAGATGGCAGGTGCGACATGGACATCAAAAGAAGAATAGGGATGGCAAAAGACACCTTTACAAGAATGAAGAGTATACTGACCAACACTAAACTAGGCATGGCAACTTGCCTCAGAGTACTGAAATGTTACGTTTATCCAGTTATGTTATATGGATCAGAATGCTGGACAATATCTTGTAACATGAGGAAACGAATTGAAGCAGCAGAGATGTGGTTTTTGAGGAGGATGCAAAGAATATCATGGACGAAATGAATATCTAATGAGGATGTCATGAACAGAGCAAGCACAAAAAGAGAAATAATGTATGAGATCATGAAAAGGCAACGTGACTGCATTGGACATGTGATTAGGAAAGAGGAGTTAGAATGTACAGTAATTATGGGAAAGATTGAAGGGAAGAAAGCAAAAGGAAGACAAAGACAAATGATGATGGAGACAGCAGTCAGAGAACTGGAAATGAATACCAATGAAGTGATCCACTTGACCCAAAACAGGAGTGTGTGGGCCATGGCAGTCAAAACTCAATCTGAGCATGGCTGCCACCCCCTCTGTGAAAAAACTTTCCCCTCAGATACTCTATAAACCTTTCCCCTCTCACTTTAATTTGTGCTCTCTAGTTTTAGAATCCACTAATCTGGGGGGGGGGGGGGGGATTGACAGTACACCTTATTTAAGGCACCTTATGATTTTATAAACATCTCTACGGTCACCCTTGGCCTCCCTTGCTCTAAGAAAAATGGTGCCCATCTGGCATCTTCTAAAACTCAAGACCTCCAATCTCAGCAACATACTTGTGAATGCTCAGTTTTGTTAACCTTATTGGCACGTTTCCTACAGAAGATCAACCAGAACTGCACACCGTATTCCAGGTGCTGGCCTGCCAACATCATCTACAACTATAACGTTACATCCCAATTCTTGAACTCAGTGCCCTGTCTGACGAAGGCAAGCATGCCAGATGCCTCCTTCACCATCTTGTCCCTACTATCAGGGTACTAGTACTTGTCAGGTTCTAGTATGAGGTCTGTCTGTTTTACAACACTCCCCAGAGTCCTGTTACTCACTGTCTCAACTGCTCTGGTTTAAATTCACAAGATGTGTCACTTCACTTCACACTTGTCTGTGCTAAGTTTCATCGTGATCACAGGCTTCCTATATAACTTGAGGGAAGTTCGTAGCTTGTGATTACTTTAGTCCAGTTGGAGCTGTAATCCACAGCAGAATACAGACAAATCGTGAGTTGAGGAGGGAGTTGGTGGGCGGGTGTGCAGACAAGAGATATTGGTTGGGGGGGCAAGTGGAACCAGAAGAGGGAGGAAGTAGAGACAAGAAGGCAAATGCAATGGCTAGCATTCATTTCAAGAGAACTAGAATACAAAAGCAAGGATGTAAGCTAGCCAATAATATTAAAGAGGATACCAAGAGTTTCTTCAGATACTTAAAGTGTGAAAGAGAGATGAAGGTGGATATTGGACCATTAGAAAATGATGCTGGCGAGATAGTAATGAGGGACAAAGTATTTTGCATCAATCTTCACTGTTGAAGACACTAGCAGTTTGGTGGAAATTCCAGAGTGTCAGAGGTCTGAAGTGTGTGAAATTGATATTATTAGGAAGAAATGCCTGAAGGTAAATAAATCACCAGGACCAGATGGTGTGTACCCCAGGGTTCTGAAAGAGGTGGCTGAGGTATTAGTAATGAATTTTCAAGAATCGCTGGATTCTGAAATGGTTCTGGAAGACTGGAAAATTGCAAATATCACTCCACTCTTCAAGAAGGGAGAGAGGCAGAAGAAAGGAAATTATAGGCCAGTTAGTCTGACCTCAGTGGTTGGGTAGATGTTGAAATCAATTGTTAAGGATGTGGCTTTGGAGTACTTGGAGGCACACGATAAAATACATCATAGTCAGCATGGTTTTCTTCAAGGGAAAATCTTGCCTGACAAGTCTTGAAATTCTTTGAAGAAATAACAAGTAGGATAGATAAAGGAGAATTGGTTGATATTGTGTACTTGGACTTTGCAGAATCAGGTTTATTATTACTGACATGTGACGTGAAATTTGTTAACTTAGCAGCAGCAGTTCAATGCAATACATAATCTAGCAGAGAGGAAAAAAATAATAAATTTAAAAAACGTAATAAATAAACAAGTAAATCAATTACATATATTGAATAGATTTTTTTAAAATGTGCAAAAATAGAAATACTGCATATTTTTTTTAAAAATGTGAGGTAGTGTCCAAAGCTTCAATGTCCATTTAGGAATTGGATGGCAGAGGGGAAGAAGCTGTTCCTGAATCGCTGAGTGTGTACCTTCAGGCTTCTGTACCTCCTGCCTGATGATAACAATGAGAAAAGGGCATGCCCTGGGTGCTGGAGGTCCTTAATAATGGACGCTGCCTTTCTGAGTCGCCACTCCCTAAAGATGTCCTGGGTGCTTTGTAGGCTAGTACCCAAGATGGAGCTGACTAGCCATACAACCTTCTGCAACTTCTTTCGGTGCTGTGCAGTAGCCCCTCCATACCAGGCAGTGATGCAGCCTGTCAGAATGCTCTCCATGGTACAACTATATTAGTTTTTGAGTGCATTTGTTGACATGCCAAATTTCTTCAAACTCCTAATAAAGTATAGCTGCTGGCTTGCCTTCTTTATAACTACATCGATATGTTGGGATCAGGTTAGATCCTCAGAGATCTTGACACCGAGGAACTTGAAGCTGCTCACTCTCTGCACTTCTGATCCCTCTGAGGATTGGTAAGTGTTCCTTCTTCTTACCCTTCCTGAAGTCCACAGTCAGCTCTGTCGTCTTACTGACGTTGAGTGCCAGGTTGTTGCTGCGGCACCACTCCATTAGTTGGCATATCTCACTCCTGTACGCCTTCTTGTTACCACCTGAAATTCTACCAGAAATTCTTGATAAGGATTGACACAGGTGGCTGCTTAACAGGCTGCGAGCCCATGGTATTTCAGGCAAGATTCTAGCATGGATAAAGCACTGGGTGATTGGCAGTAGGCAAACAGTGGAAATAAAGGAAACCTTTTGTTGGCTGTGGTGTTCCACAAGAGTCTATGTTGGGACCAATACAGTTTGCAAAATATTGGCAAATGGAATACAGTGTCAGGAAGTGTATGGTCATGGACTTTGTTAGAAGAAGTTAAGGATAGACTATTTACTAAATGGAAAGGAAATTCAAAAATCTGAGGTGCAAAGAGACTTGGCAGGATTCCCTAAAGGTTAGTCTGCAGGTTGAGTCTGTGATGAGGAAGGCAAATCTGATGTTAACATTCATTTCAAGAGGACTAGAATATAAAATCAAAGATGTAATGTTGAGGCTTTATAAATTACTGGTGAGGCCCCACTAGTATTGTGAGCAGTTTTGGGCCCTGTATCTCAGAAAGGATGTGCTGAAACTGGAGAGAATTTGAAGGAGGTTCACGAAAATGATTCCAGAATTGAATGGCTTAACATATGAAGAGAGTTTGATGACTCTAGGCTTGTATTCAATAGAATTCAGAAGAATGAGGGGCGACCTTGTTGAAACCTATTGAATGCTGAAAATCCTTGATAGAGTGGATATGGAGAGGATGTTTCTGATGGTGGGAGAGCCTAAGACCAGAGGGGACAGCCTCAGAATAGAGGGGTATTCTTTTAGAATGGAGATCAGGAAGAATTTCCTTAGCCAGAATATGGTGAATCCATGAATTCTTTGCCACAGGCAGCTGTGGAGGTTAAGTCTTAATGAAAATTTAAGGCGGAGTTTGATAGATTGTTGATTGGTCAGGGCTTGAAGGGGTACAGGGAGAAGGCCGAAGATTGGGGCTGAGTGCGAAAATAGATCAGCCATGATGAACTGGCAGAGAAGACTTGATGGGTCAAATGGCTTGATCCTGTTCCTAAATGTTATGTAATGCTGAGACTTAATGAGGTATTTGGATTATTGTGAGCAATTTTGAGCCCCATATCTAAGAAAAGACATGCTGGCATTGGAGAGGGTCCAGACAAAGTTTGTGAGAATGATCCCAAGAATGGAAGAGTTAATGTATGATGAGCATTTGATGGCTGTGGGCCTGTACTTGATGGAATGAAGATCACTGTGGGAGGGATCTCATTGAAACCTCCCGAATAGTGAAAGATCTGTATAGAGAGGACGTTTCTTATGTGGGGGAGTTGAGGACCAGAGGGTACAACATCAGAATAGAAGAAAGCCCTTTTAGAACAGATGAGGGGGAATTTCTTTAGCCAGAGTGTGAGAATCTGTGAAATTCATTGCCACAGATGGCTGTGAGGGTCAAGTCATAGGGTATATTTAAAGCAGAGGTTGACAGGTTCTTGACTATTGAGAATGTCAAAGGTTACAATGAAAATGCAGGAGAATATGGTTGAGAGGGAAAATAGATTAGCTACAGTCGAATGGCAGTGTGGACTCAATGGTTCAAATGGCCTCATTGCGCTCTCCTGTCTTAGTCTTATAATAAAATGTTTCTCTTTTCCTATTCCATTTAATTCGCCTTCTTTACAAAAGTTAAAACATCTAATATACTGTAATATTTGTATTTTATTCCCACAGTCGGCAATTTTCAACTTTCAGAGTCTGCTAACGGTGATCCTTCTCCTAATTTGCACCTGTGCTTACATCAGGGCCCTAGCTCCCAGTGTTCTGGACAAAAATAAAACTGGGTAAGTTTTATTTCCAGTACTTTGTAGAATAATATTTTGAAGGTCACTTTCAGGAAAGCATACTTAGTCGGGTGTGGTAATATAGAAGAGTGTCCTTTTCCCATTCCTATTCTGGAAGTTTATTAACACAGAACTTAGAACAGTACAGCACAGGAACAGGCCCTTCAACCCACAGTGTTGTGCCAATCCAATTAAATTAGTTATCAAATGACCAGCTAAGCTAATCCGGTCTACCTACACAATATCTATATCCTTCCATTTACCTCACATTCATGTGTTTAACATGTAAACATCTCTTACAAGTCTCATGTATCTGCCTCTTCCGCCACTTCAGGCAGTGCTTTCTAGGCATCCACCACTCTGTGTTGGGGTGGGGGGGGGGGTGCAGATCTTGCTCCTCACATATCCTTTGAAATTATCCCCTCTCACTCTAAATGCATGCCCTCTGGAATTGTTGCAGAATTTTGAACTGCACAGTCTAATGAAAATTCACCTCGGGGACTAATCAAAAAGCAACTGAATTGTAATTCTCACAAGTTCACCAAAATGTGATAAAATTGAATGATTAAATGGTTTTGTCAATCCAAATAAGGTGAACAAACTACAACGATTTTTTAAAAATTTTTGTTCGTTTTGGCATTCTACTGTGGCATCACTCACAAGTAGGTGTGGCTACTGCTAAAAGAGATGTGTGATATTTGAAAAATCCATTTCAATTTTTTGGTCAGTAGCTGAAGTGAGTTTTCATTAGAAACTTTGAATTGCATTTTGTCAAACGAGAAGGTGATGCAGCTTAAGCAACCTGACTTTGTTAAGAAGGCATTTGGCGTGTTGGCCTTCACCATTCGGGTACTGAGTTCCAGAGTCGCAAAGTAATATTGCAACCCTCTGAAACCCTGGTTAGACCACACTTGTGGTCAGTTCTGGTTGCCTCATTATAGGAACGATGTGGAAGGTTTAGATAGAGAGTGCAGAGGGGATGTACCAGGATGCTGCCTGGATTGGAGAGTATGTCTTGTGAGAATAGATTGAGTGAGTTAAGGCTTTCCTCTTTTGAGTAAGAATGATGAAAGGCAACTTGATAGAAGTGTACAAGATAATAACAGGCATATATTGAGTGGATAGCCATATAATTTTTCCCAAGGTGAAAGTGGCTAATGCCAGGGGCATAATTTTAAGATGATTAGGAGGCAAGTATAGGGGGATGTCAGAGGTAAGCTCTTTATGCAGAGAGTGGTGGGTGCATAGAGCATGCTGCCAGGGATGGTGCTAGATGCAGGTACATTAGAGATATCTAAGTAACTCTGAGATAGGCACACAGATGATAGGAAGATGGAAAGGAAGTGTTGGATTAATCTTGGAGTAGGTTAAAAGGTTGACACAACATTGTGGGTCAAAGGGTCTCTACTGTGCTGAATTGTTTTATGTTCTATTAACCAAACGTGCTTAATCTATTTTTATTCATGTTGCAGTAATTGATGTATTTTTCTGCCCCTAGATTACCATTTGTCTTCATTCAGTTTGTAGTCCAGGTTTTGTTTTTTCAGGATGTCATTGTTGCTCAGAACTGCACGAGACTTGCTTCAGTGTGTATGACTCACTGTACAGGTGGAATTCGCGCATTCTCCCTGTGACTGCATGATTTGCCACCCACGTTGCAAAGATGTGCATATTGGATCGTTCATTTGGTGGGCAGCATGGTGGCTAGCATAATGCTTTACAGCGCCAGGGACCAGGGTTCAATTCCTGCACTGCTTGTGACAAGTTTGTACCCTCCCATGACTGTGGGATTCCCCTGCATGCACCAGTTTCCTCCCACATTCCAAAGACGTACAGTTTAGGGTTAATAAGTTGTCGGCATGTTGGTGCCGGCAGCATGGCGACACTTGCAGGCACATCCTCGGACAATGTTGGCCATTGAGGCAAACGACACATTTCAAAGTAAGTTTTGATAAATGTGAAGCTAATCTTAATTGGTCAGTTTAAATTATCCATGTTGTGCAGGTAAGTGGTAGACTCTGGGGAGAATGAAATAAAATTGGTGTACACAATGCTTGATGGGGATGAGGACTGAACAATTTTTGAATCTGTGGAACAGTTTTGACAGTTTGTGATCCAACCCTCCAGTTCATCAGCTATTAAATCTGCATTTAAATTGAATGTCTTGAATATTCACAGGCATTCAAAATTCACATAGGACCCTTTAAACAGGAATATTAACATTTTATCTTAAAGTTAAAAGACTAAAATCTTTCCATTCTCCCTGCAGCCTATTGCTTCCATATATTTGATTGGGCCCCCACGTCTGAGCCAGCAGGGCTGCACAGATGTTCAGTAGCTGGCAGTCGCTGAACAGAAGGCTCTTATGGGAATTGCCTAGTTATGGGCATTTGTCCCGGCAGATCTTGACCAAAATTTGACACATTATCGCTTTGAGACTTTTTATGGGGTGTAGCAAATCCATAGATAATCTTTCTAACTGTCAATATGATTGATTAGCTTGACAATTCCATTACATTGGTTTTAACAAAAGCAGCCATGCAGTCTACAGACAACTGAATTTATAAATTTGTTGCTTTGAACTGTAGTCCAGGACATATTGATTCTTCTGCAGAATAAAAGTGGTTCCTGTCAAATATTCCCATTTGCAGTGTCAAGAAGACCACTTTTCTTAATCCATCTGAATTTGTGCACTTGTTTTATTGGGAAAGCAGGAAACTTTTAGCAGTCTTGTGAAATAGGCTTCCTATGGATCATGAAGACAATAAAAGACACTTGCCTAATTCTAGCCAAACTGGGGAAAATATTTTGATGCACTTAGCCAAGCTCATAAATTTTCATTAATGCACTTCTCTCTATTTGTCATGGAGAAAAGTGAATTAATACAGCATGGCTGCTCTACTCTTTATTTAAGCAAATGGGTTGTGGAAGTGAAGAAGACCAATTTTACACAGCCAAACTTCTAAGAAGCTACTGCCCCAGCATGTTGTACTAGTTAAGTGAATCACACAGTAAACACTTACAAATGGTGAGTGGAAGAAAGCTTAAAAGGCACAATTGTAATAGAGGAAGGAAGAAACTGGCAGAGGAGATTAGCCCATTTGCAATATAAATCCACATGCACATCTCTGCGGTGTCACAGGGCACAGGATGAGCAAACTAACTAATGTGAAATCAGGATCTGTTTGACATTTGCATTGAATGTAGAACTACCAGGAGGTAGTCTGAGACCATTTTGGCTTTCTACCAGATTGGCTCTCCATCAGTTATACTCAACTGGTACAAAGCTAACTTTCTAAGATATACATGTGGTTATTGTCAAACCAGTGAGTTTAATTTTAACTACGCCCTTACATTTTACCTCCTGAGAATTAGTTTTTTTTAAATTCAGCCCAGACTGATGGAGTAATACTCCCATTTCCCGCAGCTGTGAAGATACTAAATTAAGTTTAGACAGTTGTAACCTAGTTCCTTGTAGACATGATTTCATAGCACAAAACTGTAATCTGGTGCAGATTGGATATTTAGCTGAGAGAGGCTGTAAGAATACTGACATGGAAAGTGGAAAAAATAGTAATGGTGCAGCTGGGAGTGTTCTTGCATTGAAAGTGAGTTATGTTCTTGGGGCAGGACAGAAGGCTTGTTTGTGCCTGTGTTTGGACCTGAGGTACCTAGTCCCGGGTGTTTGATGACCACACTGGGTAGGAACTGTGGTAAAAGAAAAGAAATACATTTTCTGAGGCTGGGGTTCAACTTGTTTTTGTTTGCTCTTTGCTTCATAGTTAATGAAGTATGCTGATCAACAAATGTTTTTGTTAATATGTCCACTTTAAGGAGTTGTAGAGCTATGGTTTCTTTGGCCCGTCGAGTCCATGCTGACCACACTGGTCACGCTTGTACCAATTCTCTGCATTTATAGAACAGTATAGGCCCTTCAACCTATGATGTGCTGACTTTTTAACCTACTGTAAGCTGAATCTACCCCTTTTCTTCCACGTAGCTTTTCATGTGCCATCCAGCCCATGTACCCCCAAGCCCCATCCCTCCATGTACATATCCAAGTGCTTTAATGATGCTGTTATATCTGCCTCAACCATTCCTGCCAGCAGCTCATTTTGCCGTCATAACTGGTCATAAAACTATTTTATTTATTTGTGAAATATGAATGATCCCAGAGTCTTTGTAACAGCCCATAGTATGTACGAAAATGTGTCTGTGGTGGAAGATCAATGTCGTCTTGTTGACCAATGGAATTATTAGAGGTGCTAAATGGCTTCACCGTGGACCTTTTTCTTGTAGGTACATGATGGAAGTCGCACAATTATTTTTATATTTGTTGCCATTAATGTCAGTAAAACAATGACCACTTCTATTTGTATAGAAACTATTGAATAGAATAAACCATTCAAAGTGCATTATGAAACAGTGTTCAAAGTTTCATTATCAAGGAGTTTTTTGGCCAGAAGGCCCAAAGTTTGGTTACTCCAAGAGAAAGGACAGCGAGGGATCTCCAGATCTTTTGTCCTTTGGAAATTCAAAACCAATGCTGGAGTAATTTAAAATTCAGGGAAGGCTTACGAGACCATAATAGGAGAAAGGG
The DNA here is from genome assembly GCF_030028105.1 of Mobula birostris. Lineage (NCBI taxonomy): Eukaryota > Metazoa > Chordata > Chondrichthyes > Myliobatiformes > Myliobatidae > Mobula > Mobula birostris. The sequence continues at coordinate 12,515,957 of NC_092386.1, forward strand.
AAATTTCCCAAAGGATGGTGAGGCTGGAGGCAATTAGGAAATATGGAAGAGATGGGTTGTAGAGGGATAATGCAAAAACAAGAAAATGAGTAGATGCTGGAAATCCAAAGCAACACACACTGGAGGAACTCAGTAGGCCAAGCAGCATCTATGGAAGAGTAAGCAGTCAATGTTTCAGGCTGAGATCCTTCATCAAGACCCTCTGAATCCTCTCTGAAAATTGGAAATAAACTAAATTGAGTGATTCCTGTTGCCACTGTAAGGACATTTGCATCTATACCGATGTTCACTTCCCCAAGAAGAAAACTAAAGGTTCACTGTCTCAAGTCTCCATCTCTTTCAACAAATGTTCCCTGATCTGCTGTGATTCTACAGCATTTTGTTATCTTTAACTGTCTCAAAGATAGCACTTCAACTGTCTTAGAGTGGCACTTTGTGTAGTTGGGTAAATAGGCTTAGTGACTCAGCGTCTCTTTGGTCAATTGTAGTTCTTGTTTTCAGAAGAGCATTACAAAATCCATTTATTGAAAGTCTGAAATAAAATTTAGGGGAATTTTAACATGAGAATTAAAAGTCTCCCATGGGTAGAGTAGCAAAACAGTTGAATTACTGGACTTTAAGATCTAAATCATTGACTTAAAGAGGATTGGGTAAGTTCAGTTTAATATTTAAATATGATTTGCTCAAACTATCTTCTTCTATTTAGTTTTATTAACTTCAGTACATTAAATTCATGTTTATTCCAGCATGCACTGTCAAACTGCATGGATGTCTAAGGTGAAAATGAGCTTTAAAAATTTTAATTCTTTAAACTGGTGTTTACTTACAGGAAAAAATATATTGGGTAAAGTAAATCTATTGTATCGGTTGATCTGAACTGTTAAAGGCATTTCAGCAGTAGATTTTTTTTTCCAACAATTAGCATTTCTTCAATCCATCTGCTGCTTCGGTCTGACTTTAGATAAACTTGAAGAGTTGAGCATGATTTTGATAATTTTAAGCTTTTAATTTGGCAGATAGGATGTCTATTCCATTTCCTACACCTTGCATTAAAGTGTCAGTTGTTGTTTATGGAGTTGCTCATTGTAATAACGAGCCTGAAATTCTCATATAACTATTCATGACACATTTTTCCATTCGTGAACCAATCCACCAGATGTGCTGTTATCATGGTGTTGTCATTCAATAAGATTTTCGTTAATGCTCCAGCAGTTTCTATGTCTTTTTTGTTCAATGTTGGATGTTTTGATCCTCCATAATAATTCAAATGAGTGATTCTTGTTTGTTTTCCCACAGTGATATTTCAACATACGGTCTTTCATGACATTCTGCCACAAGCTAGAAAGGTTTCCTTCACATAAGTGTTGTTTGTACATTGCTAGCCAGAAAAGTGCTTTATCTAAAGTGACAAATACAGCTTTCAGTAAAACTTTAATCATTCAGATTTCCTCAATGTTAGATTTTTTTTCTAAATGTAATATCAGTGGATAAAGAAAAATATTTGTTTTCCAGACTTCTGGGGATATTTTGGAAATGTGCCAGAATAGGTAAGAAAGAAAATTGATTAATGGTGTGTTTTAAGTTTTGAATGTTAACTTTTTTTATTGCTGTTGTAATTTCTTTGGCAATATTTTAAGATTTATAGCATAGGATCACAGCTAGGAAGTGCTTGAAGCCCAAAGACTTCCCTAAATTAACTAGTGAATTTCTATCATCATCACAGTAACATTATGTAGATCTCAAATTCATATGTTTAGTCTATGTATGAACTGGCTGTTTATTTTCTGTGTCTAATCATTTTGAGTAAATTCAAACCACACATTTTTAGAACTTAACAACCTATATTATTTACCAACCCAGGAACACAACCTCTATATTTGCTCTATTTATTACAGTAGGAAGTATATCAGAATCAGGTTTACTATCATCAGCATGTGTCGTGAAGTTTGTTAACTTAGCAGCAGCAGTTCAATGCAATACATAATCTAGCAGAGAGAGAAAAAAAATAAATAAAGTAAGGTAGCGTTCACAGATTCAATGACTATTTAGGGGAAGAAGCTGTCCCTGAATCACTGAGTGTGTGCCTTCGGGCTTCTGTACCTCCTACTTGATGATAACAATGAGAAAAGGTTATGCCCTGGGTGCTGGGGGTGTTTGATAATGGACGCTGCCTTTCTGAGACACCGCTCCTTGAAGATGTCCTGAGTACTTTGTAGGCTAGTACCCAGGATGGAACTGACTAAATTTGTGGCCCTCTGCAGCTTCTTTCAGTCCTGTGCAGTAGCCACCCCCTCAATACCATATAGTGATGCAGCCTGTCAGAATGCTTTGCATAGAAGTTTTTAAGTGTTTTTGTTGATATATCAAATCTCTTCAAACTCCTAATGAAGTATCGTTGCTGTCTTGCTCTTTTGGGACCAGATTAGGTACTCAGAAATCATGACACCTAGGAACTTAAAATTGCCCACTCTCTCCACTTCTGATCCCTCTGAGGATTAGTAAGTGTTCCTTCATCTTACCCTTCCTGAAGTCCACAATCAACTCTTTTGTCTTACTGACACTGAGTGCAAGGTTGTTGCTACAACACCACTTCACTAGTTGGTATCTCACTCCTGTATACCTTCTCATCTCCATCTGAGATTCTACCAACAATGGTTGTATCATCAACAAATTTATAAATAGTATTTGAGCTATGCGTAACCCCACAGTTATGGGTATAGAGAGAGTAGAGCAGTGAACTAAGCACACACCCCTGAGGTTCGCCAGTGTTGATCGTCAGCAAGGAGGAAATATTATCACCAATCCACAGACTGCGGTCTTCTGGTTGGGAAATTGGGGATCCAATTGCAGAGGGAGGTACAGATGTCCAGGTTCTGTAACTTACCAATCAGGATTGTGGGAATGATGGTGTTAAATACTGAGCTATAGACAATGAACAGCATCCTGACGTAGGTGTTTGTATTATCCAGGTGGTCAATGCTATGTGAAGAGCCATTGAGATTGTGTCTACCATTGGCCTATTGTGGCGCTACGCAAATTGCAGTTGGTCCAGGTCCTTGCTGAGGCAGGAGTTCAATCTAGTAATGACCAACCTCTCAAAGCATTTTATCACAGTAGGTGTGAATGCTACTGGATGATAGTCATTAAAGCAGCTCACGTTATTCTTCTTAAGCACTGGTATAATTGTTGCCTTATTGAAGCAAGTGGGAACTTCCACCCTTAGCAATGAAAGGTTGAAAATGTTCTTGAATACTCCTGCCAGTTGGTTGAAGTTTTCAGAGATATATATATTTTGTATGTTCTTATGTATTGCACTGTATTGCTGCTACAAAACAAAACATTTCCTGACATATGTCAGTTATATTAAACCTGATTCTGATTCCAACTAAAAACAAGAATCAGCCAGTTGGCCCCTCATTCATACTTCATCATCCAATACAATCATGGCTGATCTTTTACCTTTTTTCTACACCAACTTTAAATCACTGTCCCGTCAACAGAAAAGGTCATTGGCTACAATCTTATCATCCCTGCAAGACTTGTATGTATCCAAGACAAAAAAGCAAGCAAGAAAAATTATTATGGACAAAGCTGCCTTTTCTGGACTATTGGACAATAAAGTGCTATTGGACTATATAAAAAAAATACCTTCGCAACATCTTAAAATTTTCTTTCCCACACAGTTAATCTGATCAACCATTCTAGTTGACCAACCCCACCACATTTATCTATTATCCTGGCAGTACAGTCTGAACACTTTAAACCACTTTTTATAACGCTGCTTACATTGTATAAGTACATGCTGGTATTAATTCATTTTATTCCATATCCTGATTTTAACCTTTAAGTTTATTTTTATAAATCTTTACTCTTATAATTGTTGACTGTTGTTGCTTTTTGTTGCATGTTGTGCCAACTCACCACAGCAAATTCCTAATAGAGTAGAATCTGTTTAATTGGGACCAGCATGTTTTAGACCAATTAAGCTTCTTGCCCCAATTAGCTGAAATTTCATGTAGTTAAAAGGCAGAACAAGAACAAACAATTGTTTAACTGAGCAACAAATTATGCATTTCAAGTTATGAAATACAGGACAAATAAGGACACAACCAATACCTCTGCAGTACTATAAAACTGTATTAGTTCCTGATAATTATTGGTGGAGGAATTCATCCAGTGTACACTGCTGTCTTCTTTTGATTGTAATTGAACAAAATCAGCGTAGAAATTTACTGCAAATAATGGACTGCCTATGTTACCTTCCTTTATAAAGACAAAATAAAAAGTTATCAAAAATTACTGCTTTTTAAATCAGCATGCATCGGCCCAAATGGATAACACAACACATGCACACATAACTGGCACTATTGAAAAACTATTTGCTTCATAATGTTTAATGGCTGTTTCTGGCATTTCCAATCCTGAATGGTTGGAACCACAGTGAACAAAACAGTTCTGAATTGTCTTGCTGTTTATTTTTTGCCAACTATCAGTGACAAAAATCACTGCTTTTTGAAAATAAACACACATAACTGGCACTATTTAAAAGTTGTTCACTCTAAGCATGGTGTAGTGTCTAATGGCCACGCAAGTACATGCGACTGACACTGGTTAGAAATTGTTGGACAATAGTCTCCTGTACCAAGTAAGCAGTATAGAGTCCCAAATAAAAGCAGGGATTTGCAACTGTTTCCTCAATTAGTTTTTTTGTTCTTTAAGATTTGTCCCAAATATGCGGCTGCCAGGATTAACTGATGGCCAAATTAACTGGAATCCACTGTACATGTAAATGAATATGCTGAATAAAGTTAATCCTTGATCAGTTTCTTTAAGTCAATAAACAAAATCCATTAATTCTGTCCTGCGTATACTCAGAGACTGAGCTTCTACGGCTGTCTCTGGTGATGAATTTCAAAGGTTCACCACCCTCTTGATGAGGAAATGGCCTGCCAACTCAGTCCAAATAATCAATCCATTATCTGGAAACCGTGACCGCTGATTCTAAGCACCTCAGCCAGCGGAAGAAATATCCTTCTATTTCCCCTCTCAAGCCCCTGATTAAACTTCAGTACTTGGTTTGGGAGAGCAGACCTGTACTCAATAATCCAGATGCATTTTTCAACAAGACCCTATATAATTACAGCATGGCATTTCTGCTCATGTTTGATTTACCCCTGTAATTAAGACGAACATTTTATTTCTGTTCCTAATTACTTGCTGAACCTGCATATTAACTTTCAAGGATTCATGTACAAAGACACCCTCTAAACATCACCAACTTTCAGTGTGTTTCAAAACAGAAATCTCTGCTTTTCTAAGTGCTATTTGTAACTATACTGACACATGCCCATTCAACAGCCCTGGTCCTGGATGAATTTGATATGCAGTGGTTCCAATCTAATTCCATTTATTTCTTTATTCCCATAAAAGACATTCCATTCCTTCTCCTTTCCATCCTTGCTGTCCAAGTTGTAATAGCTCCTGGTTTTTAAAAAGAAAATAAAGATTAAGTTATTCATCATATGTCTGTCAAACATACACTGAAGTGCATCATTTACATCATATCAAATCAGTGTGAGGCTTGTGCTGGGGGTAGCCCACATCCAGTGCAAACATAGCATGCCCACAGCTCACTAATCCTAACCGGACATCTTTGGAGTGTGGGAGGAGCACAGAGTACCCGGAAGAAGCCACGCAGTCACGGGGAGAATGTACAAACTCCTTACAGACAGCTGTAAGAATTGAACTTCAGTCTTGCAGCTAGCAACGTAATAGTGTTACTCTTATTGTCTTAGTGTGTCATGTCATCTGTCTCTGCTCAAAACAACGCTTTACAAACTGCTTCTTCCCCTCTATCATCAGATTTCTGAATGAACAATGAACCCGTATACACTACCTCAATATTTTTTGCTCTCTTTTAGCACTACTTAATTTATTTTTTAATATATTTTTTATTGTAATTAATAGTTTATTATTACATATTGTACTGCTGCTGCAAAACAATAAACTTCACAACATACAGCAGTGATATTAAACCTGATTCTGATTCAGTCTTTATCTTGATCTTTCAGTGGAGTTTTGATTATAGAACTAATGTTAGTTTGCACTTTAAAAGCAAATACAGCAGTATAACTACATCCTTTAATGGTACCTCAGTATGACTACTTCAGCACTGGAGAAACACAATGCATTCATATCTGGTGTTAATGGCATTGCTTGTTGTACTCCTTTAACCTTTTAATACTCAATATATGGCCTCTGGTCCTTACTACCATCAGGGAGGATATAAAGGAGTCTGAAAGCTTACATTCAACATTTTAGGAACATCAAACATCAGATAGCTGAATGGTCTATGAACACTACCCTGTTATTTCTTTTCTTGCACTATTATTTTCTATTTATTGTAAGGTCAATTACTTCACAGTATACTACAGCACCAAACAACAAAATGCCACATCATATAAATCAGTGGTAATAAACCTGATTCTGATACTCAACCAGACTGACTACCATTTATTTCCATTGACTTAAAATGGGGGAATGAATATAAAATTTGAAATTAAATTATGACAGATGTCTTAAAGGGAAGTTACAGCTTGCCTATTGACCTAATTAAACAGTGTTTGATTTTACAAAACTTGCCTCCACGTGCCAGACAGTTAAAGTGTATCTTTGCTTAGTTTCATTGCGTAAATCCACAAATGTACAATGGAAAAGAAATGCATTACAAGAAATCTGATCCAGGGGCCTAACAATGTTAAGCGTCAGAAATCCACAAGCAATGTATGGAAAGTATGCCTGAGCATTGAAGGCAAATTTACAGTTTGCCGCATTGTCAAGTTAAGCACATCGTGCGAAACAACCTCATCTCACTAAAAATGGCATTGTTGCTCAACTTAATATTTTAGGTTGGCCTGAGAGCGTTTGAAAACGCGGATGCTAAGAGGATGCTTCTCATCAAAACAATAACTGTAACTGAAAACCTGGGTTCAAGAGCAAACAACTAATTTTGCATAACATGAGAAGATAATCTAAACTCATAAAGTAGCTAGTTAATTAATTAGTGTGCGAGTATTATAAATCAAGAGAAGTGAATTATTTTTAATTTAAACTGATGGGCACAGTGATGGAAAATTTTGTTCCTGGTTATCTACATGTAAGATTGCTGGTGTGTATGTGAGTTTGCAGTTCAAAATAAATTAATTATCAAGGTATATGTATGTCACCATATACAGCCCTGAGATTCATTTTCTTGTGGGAATATTCAATAAATCCAATAACCATAATAGAATCAATGAAAGACTGCACCAGCTAGACATGCAAGCAGTGTGCAAAAGACAACAAGCTGTGCAAATGCAAAAAGAAAGAAGAAATAATAAGAATAAGTAAGCAACAAATATTGAGAACATGAGATGGAGTCCTTAAAAGTGAGTCCATGGGAATGATGGGGTGAGTGAAGTTATTCTCTTTGGTTCAACAGCCTGATGGTTGAGGGGTAGTAATTGTTCCTGAACCTGGTGGTGTGAGTCCTGAGGCTCCTGTACCATCTTCCTGATGGCAGCAGCAAGAAGAGAGCATGTCCTGGGTGGTGGGGGTCCCTGACGATGGATGCTGCTTTCCTGCAACAACGTTCTGTATAGATGTGCTCAGTGGTGGAGAGGACTTTACCTGTGATGGACTAGGCCATTAAAATAAGGGAACAGGTATCAGCAGTATCCTGAATGGTTAGGCCAATCTTGGCTTCTGCCATTACTCAATAAGGTCACGCCTGATTTGGTTGTAGCCTGAACTTTGCAACCCTATCTTTCATCCCCAGGTATTCAGTCCATCCATGTCTACCTTGCATATATTCAAACATGCTAATTCCACCATCCTTTTATGAGAAAACTGTTCACCTTATCTTATTTTTAAACAGTGATTCCTAACACTGAACTGCTCCCACAACCTATAGACTCACTTTCAAGGACTCTTCACCTCATGTTTTCAATATTTATTGATGAGGTTAATTTTTTGTGTATTTACCCAGTTTGTTGTCTTTTGCACATTGGTTGTTTATCCATCTTGTGTGTTGTTTCCTATTGATTCTATTGTGTTTCTTTGTACTTGCTGTGAATGCCCACAAGAAAATGAACCTCAGGATAGAATATGGTGACATGTATGTATTTTGATAATAAATTTACTTTGAACTTTATTTCTGGATTCCCTTACAATAAGCATTCTCTGAGCATTTTTATAAATTACATTAACCCCCTTGAGTCATGTAAAAATTAATTATCTTCATAGGAGAGTGTTCTCCTTCAATTGGGTGGTTGGGTATCTGAAATTAACCTCCTTATTTCTTGCTTGTGTGTTCCTCTTTGTTCATATTCCTTGTCTTGCTCATTCTCCTAATGTTTGTTTCCTTTCATATCTTTGCCTTTAAAATTATGTAAGACCATAAGACATAGGAGCAGAATTAGGCCATTCAGCCCATTGAGCCTGCTCCACCATTCCATCATGGCTGATCCCAGGTCCCGCGCAACCCCATACACCTGCCTTTCGCCATGTCCTTTGTTGCCCTGACCAATCAGGAAAAGATCAACTTCCGCCTTAAATATACCCATGGACTTGGCCTCCACCACAGATTTACTATTCTCTGGCTAACACTCCTCATATGTTAACCCTTTCATTCCTGGAATCATGCTCGTGAACCTCCTCTGTACTCTCTGCAATGACAATACATCTTTTATGAGATGTGAGGCTCAAAACTGTTAACAATACTCCAAGTGCGGCCTGACTAGTGTCTTAATAAGGCTCAGCATTATCTCCTTGCTTTTATATTCTATTCCCCTTGATCTAAAGACAACGTCAAAACTTTAACCCTGCAATTTACTATGCTTATTCTATGCATGCGTTTTGAAGCAGTTCACCACTATGGGTTTGTGAGCTCGTGGAGACTATCTCACTATTATGTTCTCCTCTGGCATTACTTTTTTATATTTCTTACTGCAAATTATAGTAATTTTCTTATGTATTGTACAGCTGCAGCAAAACCAAAAATGTCACACACGTCCTCTAAGAAAATTAGCAAGTTTTTCCTGTGTATGTGGGTTTTCTCCAGATGCTCTGGTTTCTTCCCACAGTCCAAAGATGTACCAGTCAGTAGGCTACTTGGTCATTGCAAATTGTCATCTAAATAGGTGGGTTGCTGGGTGTTGTGACTTGTTGGGCTGGAAGGGCCTGTTCTGCACTGTATTTCTAAATAAATAAACCGGACTCTGATTTTGACCCAGGTCAGTATAGTAGTAATGTATAGTTCCACTCTGATATCTCCTATTGTAATCAGTAAAGGATGTTTTATGAGCCCCAGCGCCAATGTTAATAGCTATCACAGGAGGTTACTTTTGTACAACCACGGCACCGTTATCTGTATTGTTTGATATGTCTTTAGGCTCAGCTACGTACTTTTGCTTTTCTTTTCCTTCACCTTACTGTGCAGCATCAGTCATTGATGTGCTAGTGTAACACTTTACAATACCAGTGACTGGGGTCCAATTCCTGCAGCCATTTGTAAGGAGCTTGTACTTTCTTCCTGTGACCACATCAGTTTCATTTAGGTGGTCTACTTTCCTTCCACATTCCAAGCATGTATGGGTTAGGGTTAGTGAGGTGTGGACATGTTATGATGGCGCCACTTGCAGGCTGCCTCCTGCACATTCTGGACTGTATTGGCCATTGACACAAGCAAAGCATTTCACTGTATGTGACAAAGCTAATATTTAATCTTTAAGAATTTCTTGGATATTTGGGAGAGATAAATGTAATTTGTTCCACTCTCATAACTGTATTTCACCATGAATGCTACAACCATCACATAGGCTGAACCAGTGCCATTCCAAAAATACTTTCCATTTTCTCTGAGCCATTTTTTCTCTCCTTGTAAAATTGTTAATTTCTGCCTCAACTTTCAAAGCTTTCCTAACCTCTCGAGGCTGATTTATATTGATTGCTTCTTGTTTCTTTATGCTCTTAAATATAGTGTCAGATAGAAATAAACCAATCGAGCCTGATTCACTGTTCAGTAAGATCCTGAAGGCCAATCTTGATCTCAATAGATTTCCATTCTCTTCCCACACCTTATCTCCCTTGTAATTGAAGCGTGTATCACACTCTGTCTTGAATATATTCAATGAATTTTAACTTGTGATAGGGTCAAGGAGCAAGATCTTATTTAGAGATACAGTGCAGTGACAGGCCCTTCTGGCCCAACAAGCCCATGCTGCTCAGTTACATCCATAAGTCTTTGGAATGTAGGAGGAAACTGGGGCACCTGGAGGAAATCCATGCATTTACACATACAAATTTCTCACGGGCAGCGGCAGGAATTGAACCCAGGTCACTGATGTTGTAATAGCATTACAGTAACTGTTATGTTACTATGCCACCCATCTTTTTGGCTACAATGAATGCTTTAAGAAATGACCTATTCCATTATTTAATAAGGTTAGTGGTGATCTGATTGTTGGCCCTGCTCCACTTTCCTGTCTGATCTCCATAATTAATAATTTCCCAATGATTCAAAAGTAATGGGTGTACACTTGCTAATTCAAGATGTAGAAGCGACTTTCCTTTGTAACAGTATTTTAACACTCCAGCCAACACAGATCAGTATATTCTTTATTTCTCCAGCTGGCAGAACTTGAGTTTCCTCAGCATCTAAAAGAAGCCATGCTTGGAAGTTGATGTTTTCTGCTTGTATATATTAAGGAATGAATAGGGATTAACAGATTGGATTGCACAAAGGATATTTCTCCTGCCTGAGGAGTTTTGGAACCAGGCATCAGTATCTCAGAATCACAAACGAGAAAATCTGTAGATGCTGGGAATCCAAAGCAACACACAAAATGCTGGAGGAACTCAGCAGGCCAGGCAGAATCTATGGAAAAGAGTAAATAGACGATGTTTCGGGCTTAGACGCTTCATCAGGACGCTGAGGAAGGGTCTCGGCCTGAAATGGCAACTGTTTACTCTTTTCCATGGATGCTGTCTGGCCTGCTGAGTTCCTTTTGCATTTTGTTTGTGTTGCATCAGTATCTCAGAATAAGTGAGAAGAATCAGAATCAGCTAGATAGAACTGAGATAAGATATTTATTTTCTGAAGTGGTGAATGTTTGGAACTGCCTACCACAGAGGGCTATGAAGGCTTTGCCATTGACTTAGCTCGAAAATATAAAGCTATCAAAACATAAAGCTTATCATACACTTTGGATTTAAACAAAATAGTGTTCTACTCTAATACTGTAGTGTCAGTGTTGCTGTAGTTCCTCATATTCCATCTAAAGTGTATTCCAAATAGTTGGACCAAATTAAGTATTGTATGTGCAGGATACATTCCTTCAAGGTTTCGGAAAACATTTTAAAATAGTTCGTTTAGTCTGAAAATAAACTTTAACTATGCACTGATGAAATTTTTCTGGATTACAGAGTTAAATTTTATCCCAAGATACAAGTAGAAAATGACAATTTTCATAGATGAGGGCTTTTAGATGCCAGACAAATTTTATCTCCTCTGCAAATCTTTCATAAGCTGGAGTTCCAGAGAATATTATTATTGATAGTGTACTATAGTACTGTTAATAATTAATACAATTAGTATCATATTGTAGGCACTAAAGATTTACTTTTAGGCATACAAGTTCATGTCTTTTAATCCTTTTTATCTGGCTGATATGGGCAGATGCTCTTTGTCAAGAACTTATTTAAATGAGTCGTTGTTCGGACAGCTGTGTGCTGGAAGTGCAAACTGCCAAATGCTGACCATACTGAATCCTTTATTTCTACAGTAAAATGAGCTCTCGTCTACTTTTTTTTAAATCTGCAACTCTTACAAAATATCCTTTGTGATTATTCATATAAAACTTAACTGCGCTATCTTAAATATTTCTTAAACAAAAGAGATCCTGAATGGAATAGTGAGTATCTGGTGCTTCTCTTTGCGCATTCATCTAAAAGCATTATTTTCCTTTCTTTATTCCATATGAGAGATGGAAACAAAAGTAGTCATTTTAAGTTGTCTACAAAACAGAAGTCCAGTCATGGTGACCCTATTATATCATTAAACTGTTTCATATTTCTGGACATCAATAGATCAGACCCAACATACACTTACTAATAAACGCAATGTGTATGAAGCTCTGGAATGCAATAAATGGAGTATACCAGCCATTTATTTTAATGGCAAATGAAACTCCCTTAAGAATTGCTGTAGTCATAGGTAAAATCCTTTTTATTAAAATTTAAGAGCCATATAAAATTGTTCTGAAGAGCTATTCTGCTGGATCTTTATTACAGAAAGTTGGTGGTATTTTATCTCAGTTGAGAGTAAGGAAAATTCTTAAAACAGTGCATTTTACTTTCTGAAAAACTGGTTCAACAATCTGAAGATAGTAAAGTCCCTTTTCAAACTAAGTGTTTTAGCATCCAGCAGTGTTAACTTGTATCGGTGTAAAGCAAAATACTGGTGATTCTAGGTATCAGAAACAATGACTTTAAGGTTGTAGAAACTGGGTATATTAAACAATATCTGTACAGGCAACAGAGAAATCGACTTTTTACTGAAGTACTTCTCATAAAATGACAAGATACATTCAGGTCTTTTTGATGCGTGAAGATCAGGGAGAAAGGGAAATCTGGGAATAAAGAATATAATACAAAATTAATTTCTCTCGGTGTTTTAATTTACCAAAGGTTACTCAGCATAAGTCACTTAGATCTCACTGCAACTTCAAATTCTCTCCTGCACACTGCTTCTGAATTTTTCTCTGTACATTCAATCTCTGTCTTGTCCTTGTATTTGAAATTAATGTTAAAAGAAAATTTATTATCAAAATATTTATATGTTACCATATAAGTTTCATTTTGAGTTGAGAAACACCTTGAGTTTCATTTTCTTGCAGGCATTTCTAGGAAAGTAAAGAAACTTATGAAAGACTATCCATAAACAAAGACTGTCAAACATCCAATGTGCGAAAGAGGACACATTGTGCCAATGATCAATTTTAAAAAGTAAATAATACTTCAACAATGAATTGTACAATCCTTGGAAGTCCTTAAATATTAAGAAAGGAAGAACTTGGAGATTAGTATATGCAGTGTATAGCAATACAGATATTGACCACCTGTGTGGTTTATAATTTGTTATGGAACTACATATTACATTAGTTAATCTTCAATGTCATACAGTTGTAAAATTGAGGATGTCATGCTGTTATTTGCTGGTATTTCATTACATAATTATTTTAATTTATTTAATATATTTAATAGAAGTAATTCATTAGTATTAAGTATCATTGTAATTCTATCTTTGATATCCAATGTACACTAATTTAATTTTTTGTTTTGTAGGTGAACGGAAAAGCCCATATGTGGCCGTATGTTGTATTGTGATGGCCTTCAGTATTCTCTTTGTACGGTAACAGTCAGCTTGAAGAACAGCGCTATGGATGATCGTCATTAGTTGAATTTCCTTCATAAATATGAAATGGTCTGTGAATGCCTCAACCTTCCAAATCAATATTGTGCATCTTTCTTCACAAGCTTTTTAATGATGTCAATGTCGATTCTTGTTACTGGACCAAGGACTGATGTTTGGAATGAAGCTCCATAATGGCTGTATTTTCTGACTGGACTAATCCAATCACTCTACACCTAGCACCTACATTCATCTGATTGTTGGTTATTACTGTGTGTAACTGTCTAAATATTGTCAATAAATTTATTCAAATTGATCTTTTTAAGCTATTCCTTTATTCTTTATTAATCCACAAAAAGAAATGACCACTAGGTTTGTGTGTGATATTTTGGAGTGGATGATTTGGTACCTGCACAAAGTGAGCAGCTCAGTTGGGAACTGGTTATTACTTGGAGCCCTGTGCTGCCTGGCCATGTTGTCGTTCACTGAAAGCAGATCCTGTATCATTCTGTACACTTATTTCTCCCTCTCCCTTCATCCTTGAGACAAGAACCTGCCTAAGAATGGCAGAATGTATTGCAGATAAGAATTGACCTTGAAGAGATAATCGATTGCTTCCAACCACAGCAGATGAAAGTCTTCCTAACTTATTATCAGGAAGGGACTTACAAGGTCGATAGTAATTTATAGAGAAAGTAACTATAGGGTATGACCAAGAGGTGATGAAATTCCCGTGCATATAATGTTCTTAATATCCTGAGTACCAGTGGCATCCTCTCGAAGGATCATTACCTTGGAGAGGCTTGTGAGTTCCCGAGAGAGTGATTCCAAACAAAGAGCAATCCAGCCAAGACCTCAACAGTAGAACTGGCAGAATGTGATCACAAATCACAACAGCAGAGAAGGTGGAGGAAGGCTGTAGCAGTGAAGGGTCCCCATTGTCTTGCATTCCATGCTACTAGCCCAACCTGATCTGTCAAGGACTCCAGTGCATCAGCTTTCCCACTTTAAACAAAGTCATGCACAGGCATTCTCCCTTAAGGGGATCCACCCTTACATCCCAAATGACCCATCGATAGACAACCCCTTAGCAGAACAGCATACTTGACTCGAGTGATGGCACTACTACTAGACAAATTGTCACTCATCTTCTGTTGATAGTATGCAATGGAATCACCGTAAACTGGGAATAGAAGTAGTACAGAATACGAAGACAAATCAGGTGAGTTTCTTTAAATTGCTTATGTTTTTTCTGCAACTGTACTGATCCATTGATTTGCGGCTTGTGAAAACGCTTTGGACAATTTCAGAGTATTAATTCAAGATTGTTTAATGTCATTTCCAGTGCACAATTATAATTGTTACTCCGGATATGATGCAGCACAAAGAAACACACAATAAGGGCACAATAAATGCAGTACAAGTGTGTACATAACCTATCTTGTATTGATTAAAGTGACTCTAGGCACAGGAGTGTCAGTACCTAAGGTGACTGACAGGAAATGGTAAAGCAGTGATGCTAAAAGCAATATATTCACTGGAATGCTATTACCTCCTGGTCCCACCCCATATTTACTTGGACATATACTAACTTCCTCTATAAATTTATGTACATAAAATCAATCTCTGTATATGAGTTATATTATGTATTTATATTTATTCTGTTCTTTATCTTGTATTTTTTTTATGCTGCATTGGAACTGGAGTAACACCTATTCTGTTCTCCTTTACATTTGTGTACTGGAAATGACATTAAACAGTCTTGAAGTTGCTGGGACAACCCTGCAAATCCAATCCTATTAGATTTTCATCTGCACACCTGTGGTTTTAAAAAAGAACATTTAAAATTGATGTAGCATTCTCATGAATGCAAGAACTTGTGTTGATCCTAGGATCCACAATTTGTCTCAGAAATTTTAAAACTATGATAAATAATGTACGTGAGAGAGAGCCGTTTTTCTCCTGTGGTTGTGGTATTTTTGAGTGTGGAGTTGCATTAGATCTCTGGAGTCCTACTAATGTCGATTCTGTTGTGATAACCATTGAGATGGTGGGGTTACATAGAACATAGAAAATAGACCTGTACAGTACTGGAGCACAGTGTTGTGCCAAACCAATTAACTTGTGCAATCCGATAGTTGGGTATTACAAGTGATTAAACAAGCAAGTGTAACGCCCTTTCTAAAGTGAGCTATAGGTGGAAGAAATGTTGCTTTGATATTAATTTAAAGGAAGAGCAGTTGAATGATAAAATTTTGAAGGCAGGTTGAACAAACTTTGTGATCACAGGAGTGGATATATTTATAGAATCATGGAGCACTACAGCACAGAAACAAGCCCTTCAGCCCATCTGGTCCACACTAAACTGTTATCCTGCCTAGTTCCATTGACCTGCACCTGAAACATGGCCCACCATACCCCTCCCATACATGTACATAGCCAAACTTCTCTTAAATGTTGAAATAGAACCTGCATCTACCACTTCCTTTGGCAGCTCTTTTAACCTTCTGACTCTCTCATATTCCCCTTAAATATTTCACCTTTCACCCTTACCCATGGCTTCTAGTTTTAGTCTCACTCAAGCTCCGTGGATAAGTCTGCTTGCAAATACCCTATCTATACCCCTCATAATTTTGTATATCTCTATCAAATCTCCCTTCATTCTCCTACACTCTAGAAAATAAAGTCCTAATCTGTTCAACCTTTCCCTCTAACACAGGTCCTAAAGTCCCAACAACATCCTTGTAAATTTTCTTTGTGCTCTTTCAATCTTAGGGATATATTTCCTGTAATTAGGTGACCAGAACTGTACACAATAATCCAAATTTGGCCACACTAATGTTTTATACAACTTCAACATAACATTGCAACTCCTGTACTTAGTGCTTTGATTCATGAAGGTCAATATGCCAAAAGCTCTCTTTATGACCCTATCTACCTGTGAAGCCACTTTCAAGGAATTAGGTATTTCTATTTCTCCATGTTTTATTCCCTTCGTATCATTAAAACTAATACTTTTGAATAAATGCTAATTTTAGCAGTTGGAATTAAAGACATATACTATCTCAGAAGACCTTATTGAAAGGGTCAATCCATCGCAGCTAACTATTGCAAAATACCAGCTTGATGGAAAAAAAGTCCCAGATTAAGTTTCAGAACAAGACTAAGCTCATAATTCTATATAATTGAGCAAAATTAATCTTAATATTGCAGATTTTTTCAGAGAAGGACAAAAATGAACAGCGGTCCAGGTGGGAGAATTAGGCTGCATTGTGTACAGTACCCCAACTATCAGTCAATCAGTTATACCCAGTGTATCATGAAGCTGCCTTTAACCAATGAGTTCAATGGTTCACTGTTTCATTGTGAAATTGATATTTATGCCATCTGAGATGTAACAGTAGGGTCATTGAAAGGGATATTGCATTCTTATTAAATGTCATTGAGATTTTTACCAGAGATTTTGCGATCGAATTCCATGACATTTTTAATTTATCCTATGAAACCTTGGACAATGAGTTCTTATTTTGCATCTCAGTATTTCTTTTAGACCATTGAACATTACAGCACAATACCGGCCCTTTGGCCCACGATGTTGTGCTGATCTTTTAACCTACTCTGAAGATCAATCTAACCTTTCTCTCCTACTTAGCCCTGCTTTTTTTTTTAATCATGCATGTCCCTATCTAAGTTTCTTAAATGACCCTAATTATCTGTCTCTACCACCACACATGGCAGCACATTCCATGCACCCACCATTGGCTGTGTAAAAAATAAATAAATAATATTACCTCTTATTCCGCCCCCCCCCCGCCCCATACGTCTCTCCAAACATCTTAAAATTGTGCCCCCCCCCATACAAACCATTTCCCCGGGAAAAGTATCTGGCTGTACATTCTATCGATGCCTCTTATCATCTTGTATGGCTCCATCAAGTCTCCTATTATCCTCCTGCTGTCCAAAGAGGAAAAAACACTAGCTCATTCAACATCTCTTCACAACGCATGTCCTCTAGTCCAGGCAGCATTTTATTGATGTGTTTAATTCTCACATCTCACTTTTAATACTATAAATACAAGTTTTGTGATTTTTCTGAAATAATTTTTTTATGTTAGTTGTAAAGAAATGTAAAAGTTTTGGAGGCCAGGTGATTGGAAGACATAGAAAAGATCATGGACAGTAGTTGTATTCAGTCTGTCAGTACCTGGCAGGGGGAGCCAAGAGGCTGGCTGAATTGTGACTGGTCTGAATTGGAAGATGGATGGTGGATGAGCCTAGGAGCATGGAGCTGATTGCTGGGGTTCTGATCCTATGCGTAAAACTCCCAACGGAGCTACTCAAGAGGATGTGGAGAAATTGTTTCCCTGACTAGGATTCTCAAATGAGGGGATTCAGCATAAGGAATCTGTGACTGAGGCGAGGACAAATTTGTGGACATAAAAGGTAGTATATCTATGGAACTTTCCATTGCCTTCTGTAGTGGAGACCAACTCATTGCATATAATTCGTAAATTGATGAGTGGTCTAGTGGCAGAAATTATCATTACCTGGTAGTTGTGTGACCATAAGACAGAGGAGCAAAATTAGGCCATTCCATCATTGCTGATTTATTCCTGCCTTCTCCCTGTAACCTTTTCAGGTCCTTCTTTGATCAGGGTCAACCACAGATGTTGTGTCCTACCTGTCTACATATTATGCAAGTTCCCCCTCTCCACACAGCAGATGAATCCAAAGGAATGGCAGAGACTGAGACAGTTTGGCATCAACAACATTGTAGGAGTTGCCAGACAGCATTGAACTCGTAATCCCATAATCCTCAACCCCCAACCCCCATACTAATCAAGAACCTATCAACCTGAACACACAATGGTCTGAATGTTACCTGCCACTAATACAGCCATATACTAACACTGTCCAGATCATGCTGATGTAAGCGTGGGCTGCATCATTTGCTAAGGAGTTGTAAGTTAACTTGAGCATCCACTTTAGACACTATGATGCAAGAAGTCACTGATGAAGCAGACACTTGAGCCTAGTATGCTAGGGAACTCTGCAGTGATGTTCTGGGTTTGGGGTAATCCATTTTCAGCAACTGCAACCATAGAATAATAAAATAGTACTGGTCAGTACAGGTACTTTAATCCACGATGTTGCGCCAACCTCTTAATCTTCCTTCACATATAGTCCTCTATTTTTCTTTCATGCATGTGCCTACCTCAGAGTCTCTTAAATGTCCATATGCACTTACCTCCACCACCACCCCGGCAATGTGTTCCATGCACCCACCACTCTTTGTAAAAATCAGTACCTACCTCTGACATCTCTCCCCCTGTACCTTCCTCTAATCACCTTAAAATGATTCCCCTTGTATTAGCTATTAGCAGGAAAAAGTCTCTGGCTGTCCACTCTGTCTATGCAACCTATTATCTCGTACACCTCTATTAAGTCATATCCCATCCTCTGCTCCAAAGAGAAAAGCTCTAACTCTCTCAGCCTATCCTCATGAGACATGCCCTCGAATCTAGGCAACATCCCGGTGAATCTCCTCAGCACCCTCTCTAAAGCTTCCACATCCTTCCTATAATGAGATGAGCAGAAATGAACACAATGCTCACATGACGAACAGCCACTTAACTGCTATACCAGAAGGTGGCCAGTGCCAGATGCACATGCCTCCACATGAGTCGATTACTTTGCCTTTAGTGCCTTCTGCTCCTGTTTTCCCTCTATAACATGCTGTCAAATGCTTTGAGGTGAAAGATGTGATTTAAAATATTAAAAAAATATAAAATACATTCACATTAGATCAGTTCAAGTCCATAATATTCATACTTATTTCTTTTATTTTCCTGTGAATGCCCACAAGAAAATTAATCTCAGGGTTGTATATGGTGACTTGTATGTACTTTGATAATAAATTTACTTTGACTTTAATTGCTTCCACTTGCAGCTCAATCCAGACAGACACCACCCTTTGTGTGTACAAAAAAAGTTGCCACTCAAGTTTCTCTTAAATCTTTTCCCTGTCACCTTAAATCTATGTCCTTTAGCTCTTGATTCCACATCTCTTGGGGAAAAAGACTGAGTGCATTTACCCCATCTATGCCCCTCATGATTTTGTACATCTCTATAAGATCACCTCTCAGTCTCCAAAGGAATAAAGTCCCAGCCTGTCCAACCTATCCCTATAACTAGGTCACTCAATTCCTGGCAGCAAACTTGCTCCTTCCAATCCTCCAATCTTTTCTGCACTCTTTCCAGTTTAATATAATATCTTTCCTACAGCAGGGCGACCAAAACGGAGCACAATTGAATACTTCAGTGAAAGTGTTCTACTGAACTGCAAGAATGTATGAAATGTTTATTTTTCCATTAAGCTGGGCAAAAAGTGTAGAATTAAACTCCGATTCTTTATTGCAGTTTGGAATTTTATTCATTCTCACCCCATTTTTTAAAAAATTTGTAGATATATTTAGGGTTTCAGTAAATTTATTATCAAATTGCATATGTCACCATATACTGCCTTGAGATTCATTTCCTTGCAGACATTCACAGTAAAACAGAGAAATACATTAGTCAATGAAAAATGACACAGACTGAGAAGCAATGTGAAAAAGAAGATAATCTTTGTAAAAGATAAATTAATAAATAATGCAGCGAACAAATCCATTTATATTTCAGCTGGCAAATTTATTTAATATTTGTTAGACTTTCTAACTAATGGATTAATTTCTCAAACTAATAATGGGTTTTAGTGGCAAACAATAAGCTTCCAACAGTAGTAATAATGCATTGCATGAAGTTTCTAAGATTAACACCATTCCACATACTTAAGTGTATCCTTCCCTGCTTGTTTACACTAAGTCTTTGTGGAATACTTCTGTTTACTTTCTGTCCTACCTTACATTTTATCACGTACACTTGTGGCTGATCCTACAGTAATGAATACACTGTTTGGCCTTCAAGGCCGGTGGCCTTTAGTGAGGGTCAGCTAATGGGTATGCAAAGTCTGGGACACTCCTAGAAGCAGTTGTTAACAAAAGTTCATTTTTGTCACAGCTAATCCATACACTATTTACCAGCTCCAGTTCTGGGCTGAACTGCATTTTTTTTACACCAAATAAGGTACATTGTGCCTGTTTAACCTTTCTTTGAATCAGGCTCAATGCCTGCACAGAGTTAACCATCTGTCATAATGACATAGTAATGTTTAACACATTATCAGGACCTTCTCCTTCACAAAATTTTCCAGAGGTGTTCACCTTATTTTTGACTGAGGATTGAGGGTCAAGAATACACTTAATATTGCAAACGGTTTCTATGCTTTGATTTTAATGAATGCTGCACTTGGGTCTGTATTTATATATATATATATATATATATAAAAACATAAATATACACACACACATTAGCCAAACAGCTTGGGGCGTTGGAGATTGGAGTTCAATTCCAACATCATCTGTAAGAAGTTTATACATTCTTCCCATGACAACTTGGGTTTCCTCCAAGTGCTCCAGTTTCCTTCCACATTCCAAAGGCGTTCTGGTTAGAAGGTTAATTAGTCACTGTAAATTGTCCTGTGATTAGGCTAGTGTTAATAGGTGGGTTACTGGAATTGTTGGGCTGGAAAGGCTTACTCAGTGCTGTATCTCTAAATAAATAAATAAGCTCTCAAATGCTCCTTACTTTAACAATGAAATAAAGGAGAATTCTCCTATTTCAGAAATGGTATCTTTTTGATTCATGAAGATGTAAATTCTGGTGAGCTACATTGGGCTCTATTTAGAACACAGAACAGTACAGGCCCTTCAGCCCATGATGTTGTGCCAACCTTTTAACCTACTCCAAGATCATTCCAACTTTTCCCTTTTACACAGCCCTCCACTTTGCTATCGTCCATGAGCTTATCTAAGAGTTACTTAAATGTCCATAATGAAGACATTTATAGAGACCAAGAAAAGCAGAAACCATCTAACAGCTTCTTAAATGGTTTCTATTTAGCCTGATTTTTTTTTAATATTCCAAAGATTGTTGTCAGAATCAGAGCAGGTCATTTCATCTAAATTGTACAAATATCATCAATATTTGAATTGAAGTTAATCAGTAGTCTTTCTTTTGGAATAAATATTCTGCTGCTCGTTGTTGTGTCTGTAAAACTGCATATCAAATAAATAAAGGCACGCACTCGGGGGGAGAAAAGTAAACATGAATAGTCACTGTGCAGAGAGAGCAACAAATCAATATGCGTGCCTAAGTTATCAGTCAATAAATAGTGCTAAGGGGAGTCATTGCACTAAAAGAAATAGATCCATACATTACACTTCCTCCCCCTTTGGATTAATGTAAAATAAAACTATACATAACAAAACATTCAATTTTCCTTTAACAAAGCCTATTCAAATAAACATGTTTTCACAATAACAGTCCAGAACTAATTTCACTATACTGAAGATTCAGTATTTTGGGTGGCATGTTGCTTCTTTCAGGATAGCATTTTTGGACCTGCGGAGTGGCATCAGGTTTGACCGGTGTCTTGTCAATGACAACTTTCTCTGTTGCCGGCGTCACGTTGCTGTTGGTGACATGATCATCACTGAGAGGTAAGTTCGGTGGCTGTAATGCATCCAGTGATGTTCTGGGGATGGAACTGGACTCTCTGACAGTGGTGTCTGAAAAGAGGATGCTGTCCAAGTTGCATGCCATCTTGGACAGTGTCTCCCATCCACTACATAATGTACTGGGTGGGCACAGGAGTACATTCAGCCAGAGACTCATTCCACTGAGATGCAACACAGAGTGTCATAGGAAGTCATTCCTGCTTGTGGCCATCAAACTTTACAACTCCTCCTTTGGAGGGTCAGACACCCTGAGCCAATAGGCTGGTCCTGGACTTATTTCCTGGCATAATTTACATATTACTATTTAACTATTTGTAGTTCTTTTAATATTTAATTATTTCTGGTGCAACTGTAACGAAAACCAATTTCCCCCGGGATCGATAAAGTATGACTATGACTATCCGTCTTGTTAGATGCAGTTGACCCTGATGTGTTCTGTGGTTGAGCATCCAGTATCTGGTCCAGATAATGTTGCCATGTCTGATCACCAACATCCACTGTGTACAGCAGCGGTCCAGTTCTTGTAGCTATCCTATGCATGTCCACTTGTCTTCTCGGTAATCACATGCTAGGACATCCTGTTCAACCTCGAAGCTCCTTGCTGATTTACTTGGCATCTGGCTGAACTGTTTATTCCGCACATCCCTCCATAGATTTGGTTTCAGGAGATCTATGCAAGATCTCAGATGCCTGTTCATGAACAGCATTGCAAGTGTTGGATTTGTTGTCGCATGAACAGAGTTCCAATACACAACAAGGAAATTCTCCACCTTGTACATAGCTCCAATGGACTTCTGAAGATTTGGACAAACCCATTCATTGTGGTGGTGAGGAGCTGACTTGAAATGTTTGATGCCATTTTTCTTCATGAATAGTCTGAATTCTTCTGATGTGTATTGTGTTCTGTTGCCACTCATAATTTGTTCAGGTAAGCTAGAGAACATAGTCCTCAGAGTGGAAACAGTCTGTTCTGATGTGGTTGCCTTCATTGGTATGACTTCAGGTCACTTAGAATGAACATCCACAACACTCAGAAGCATGGGGCACTCTGCCATGATGGGTGTAGAGGTGTCTGTGGGGGTGCATTTTGAACTTTGTGGCATTCCGAGCAGCTTTTGTTCAAATCTTCAACTTGTCTATCCTTTCCCGGCCACCACACTTAACTCCAGGAGGATCTCTTGATCCTGACTGTACCCAAGTATCCTTCATGCAGATTTTTAACACTCTGGTGCATGGTTTAGAGGGAGCCACAACACGTAATCCAGGGTTCTTTAACATACAGACAGCTGATCTTGTCTCACTGATAACCCCGGAAGCGTGGGATTACTGTAAGCTGGCCATCCTTGCATGGTGATGTCATTGACTTTTGATAATGTTGGGTCATTCCTTGTCTCTCACTATTTTTCAGAATGTGTTACTGGCAACTGGTCCACCAATGCTGTGTGGAACACTGCTGCAACAGAATGAAGACTTTTCTTCAGTTGTCAACAGTGGAAGACATGACAAGCTGTCAACGCTGCTGTGTTTGGTACCCTTGAATTTTATGTCTTAAGAGTGGGCTCCAAGGAAACATGCCCAATGTTGCAACCAGGTAGCAGATATCACTGGCATTCCGTACCTGGGATTGAAAATGGACACAAGGAGCTGGTGATCTGCCACTAGAGTGAACTTTTGTCCAAAGAAGTATTGGTGGAATTTCTTTACTCCCCATACTAGACTACGGACCTCTCAGTCGATCTGTGCGTAGTTGCATTCTGCGCTCATCAGTGATCTTGAAGCAAATGCAATCGGATGTTCAGATCCATCTTTCACAGTGTGTGACAAAATGGCTCCAATGCCATAAGGGGACACATCGCATACCAGTCTGATGGGCAGGGATGGGTCACAATGGGAGAGCAGTTCATCAGATTATTAGTCTCTTTGTTTTCTTGAATGCTTTTTCACATCATTCTGACCATTCCCACTTTGCTGCTGTGTGTAACAGTGCATTAAATGGGTGCAGTACTGTAGCAATGTTTGGGAGAAACCGGTGGTAGTAGTTTACAAGGCCCAAGTATGAATTGAGTTGTGACACATTCATTCTTGAAAATCTCATATTTCTCTCTCTTTGCGTGCAGACCACACTCACTCATCCTGGTAGGCACATTACCAAGGTTCTGGAAGTGCTCTTCATCATTCTTGCCGATCACGATGATGTCATCATGGGAGCATTGTGTTTCTGTGATATCTTGCTGCACTTGGCCCATCGCTCTCTGCCAAATTGCTGGAGCTGATGTAACACCAAAGATGAGATGATTATACTGGAACGGTCCCTTGTGTATGTTGATTATGAGGAACTTCCTGCCTGACTCCTCAATCTCCTTTTGCAGATAGGCTTGTGACAATTCAATCTTTGAAAACCATTAACACAAATGATTCTGCAGATACTGGAAGCCTTCAGCACATACTCAAAGTGCTGGAGGACCTCTGCAGGTCAGGCAGCATTTATGAATCCATGAACACTACCTCACTATTTCTCTTTTACAACATTTATGTATTTTTGTAATTTATAGTAACTTTTTGTCTTGCACTGTACCGCTGCTGCAAAACAATAAATTTCACAACATGCCAGTTATAATAAATATTCTGATGCTGATTCAAATTCTGATACTGATTTTCACCCTGAGATATTCCCCATTGCTCATACTTTTCACGTCCATCATTTAGCAAAATATAAAGTGCTCCTGGGCAGCCCACCAGATTCCTTGAGCAACATATATAAAATGCTAGAGGATCTCAGCAGGTTAAGCCATGGTCCACTGTTCTCTCTTATTCAATTCCTTCTTCTTCAGTCCTTTACCTCTTCCACTGATCCCCTCCCAGCTTCTTACTTCATTACCACCCCCTCCTACAGCCATCTTCCCCTTTTCTGGTCTCACCTATCACCAGCTGGTTGTCTTCCTTTCCCTTCCCCTACCTTCTTTCTGTCCCCTTTTTTTCCAGTCCTGATGAATGGTCTTAGCCCAAAATATTGCCTGTTTATTTCCTCACCACGTATGCTGCCTGACCTACTGAACTCCTCCAGCATGTTGTGTGTGTTACTGAATAAATTAAAGGTTTGCCTGTGGTCAAAAGGCATGGTGGGCTTTAGTTATTAGGAGCTGTAAGCATCTGCAGATGCATGGAATCTGATGGGGAAAAAATAAAATTGCTGAGGGAATCAGTGGGTCAGGCAGTATCTGTAGAGACAGAGATGGTTAATGTCTCAGGCCAAGATTCTGCATTAAACCCTGAAGAGTCTCAACCCAAAATGTCAACTGTCCATTTTCCTCCACAGATGCTGCCCGACCAACTGAGTTCCTTTGGCATTTTGTATGTTGCTCCAGGTTTCTACCAGCTGCAGTTTTCTTGTGCAATTGTTGCTCTACTTAGCTGTTTATCTGTACTGCAGTTACAAAGAAAGACAAATACATAGTAAGGAAGATTAGCTTTATTTATCACATGTGCATCAAAACATACAGTGGAATGTGTCATTTGCATCAAGTAGACAAATCAGCAAGGATTGTTCTGGCACAAACAAGAGAAAATCTGAAGATACTTATCTGCAGTCCTGATGAAAGGTCTCGGTCTGAAACATCAACTGTTTACTCTTTTCAATAGATGCTGCCTGGCCTGCTGAGTTCCTCCAGCGTTTTGTATGTATTGTTGTATGATAAGATGGACTATTTTCGTTGTGATCTTATACTTTATTGTTTACCTCTACTGCACTTTTTCCAGTAGCTTTTACAATTTGTTCTGCAATGTTAGTGTTTTATCGTATTCCAGCTGAATGCACTGTGAAATAATTTGATCTGCATTAACGGTATTCAGCATCTTGGTACATGTGACAATAATAAACCAATACAATAATTTTATGTCTTTGCACTGAACCACTGCTGTAAAACTACAAAATACACATTATATAAGTCTGTGATAATAAAACTGATTCTGAAATAAATTCCAAAATGCAGAAGCATTCCTTCCAAAGAAGTTGATTTCAAACTTATCTGAACATCTACAGAGAGTAGGATTGGCTTTAATTGTGAATATTATCTGTAATGTGTGGGCACGTGGCCAAGTGGTTAAGGCATTCGACTGGTGACCTGAAGGTCGTGAGTTCGAGCCCCAGCCGAGGCAACGTGTTGTGTCTTTGAGCAAAGCACTTAACCACACATTGATCTGCGATGACACTGGTGCCGAGCTGTATGGGTCCTAATGCCCTTCCCTTGGATAACATCGCTGTCATGGGGAGGGGAGACTTGCTGCATAGGCAACCGCCGGCCTTCCATACAAGCTTGCCCAGGCCTGCGCCCTGGAGAGTGAAGATTTTCCAGGCGCAGATCCATGGTCTCGCAAGACTAACGGATGCCTTTATTTATTTATTTATTATCTGTAATAGTCCAGAAGATGCTGAGAGGGAAACGCTTAATGTCAGTGCTCTACTGTCACTTGCATCTCTATCTTCTACCGTAAGAAAGGTTGTTGCTAAATTTAACCATTTATGTCATGTTGTTCCTTACCTTACGATACATTTTTCCAAAAAATAGTTTTATCTGAAGTTTGTTAATGGCTAATCTCTAAAGTTTCTCTTCAGAACCTGGAGGGCTTATTTTGGAGCAATGCATGATAGAACATTTTAAAGATAAAATTAGAAACAATTCTGTGAAACAAAAAGTTATGAAGGAACGGTGTTTGATGTGCATTGTAACTTCCATTATTGGAGTCTAAAAAACAGCTGTTGGAAATCAGTATTTCTATTTTATTCACATTTAATGCAGAACAGAAAATAAATACATATTATAAATATAAAATTCAAATGCAATATAAATTTCAAGACGTTGCCTGTAAATCACTTCAGGTTATTATGATGAAAACAGTTTATATTCTACAATAGACAGTGAAACTTTTATATATTTTATGATTTTAGGCCGCAAATGTTTCCTAATGGCATCATAGAATCAGTAAAGTAGAAGGAGCTGAAAATGTTTCAAATGTCACCCAATTGTCTAGCCAATGAACTGAGCACAACCGTCTTTTTTAAGTAGACAAGTATTCACTTCATACTATAGAGAAGAACTATGCAATAGATTGGAGGAAGAATTGTTTGTGAGCATTAAGTGCAGTAGTCCAGATGAGAGTGAGACCACAGAAGGGAACAGTGAAAGGGCATGATAGTAAGGAAAGGCATGGAAAGAAAGTGAGAAATGCTGCAGTGTGAAGTGGAAGTGAATGAATGCCAACCGCGGCATGCACACCAGCACAAATCTGCTGAAAACAGCAAACAATACCCACACGCTCTTCAATGGGCAGTCGCCTCTCATTTTCCGTCACTCCAAGGAGGAAAGTCCTAGTTTGCCCAACCTTTCTATTGTCAGCCGCACCACTATGTTGCCCCAGATGCACAGGGTGGCTGCTGGGACTGGAGGGCTTCCTTTGTAAGGTGAGATTGCATAGGCTGCGATTGTTCTTAATGGAGAGCAGGAGGCCAAGGGATGACACGTAGTGTACGATTATTGCATCCTCTACAGAGCCGGTGATCACCGATCGGGGTCCAATTTCTGCTGCTGTCCACAAGGAAATTTTTTAATGTTCTCTCTGTGATCATGTCGGTTTCCTTTGGGTGCTCCGGTTTCCTCCCACAGCCCTGAGATGTATATACAGTGAGGGTTAGTAAATCATGGGCATGCTATAGTGGTGCCAGAAGCATGGTGACACCTAAGGGGTGCACACACAAAATGCTGGAGGAACTCAGCAGGCCAGGCAGCATCTGTGGAAAAGTCGACGTTTCGGGCCGAGACCCTTCATCAGGACTGCAGATCATCATCTTAAGATTTTCTCTTTTTGGTTATCATACAAGACTTCAAGAGTTTGATAATTTCAAGCTGTATTTGAACCTGGTGATACAGTACATGCTTTCAGACTTTTGTATCTTCTGCCTGATATTATAAATTCAAGATTCAAGATTTTTTATTGTCATTTTTCATTACATGAGTGTAAAGGAAAACAAAGAGAATGAAATGATTGTTACTCCAGATTTGATGCAGCATAAAAAAGCACAAGGATAAAGACCACAATAAATATAAATATAAAAGCAATCGTATAATACACAATGTACTGTTTAAGTCTCTCTCTCTCTCATTCTATCTATGTATCTATCTATTATATAATGTGTCTGTGTGTGTATATATATATATGGACTGTTTGCATGTACACAAAATTATGCAAGCTGTTGGAGTATCTGAGCATAAGGTGACTGATAGGAAATTGTTGAGGATCCCTACCACCCATCCCACAATCTCTTTGACCCACTACCATCAGGAAGGAGAAACGGGACCATCAGGACTAGAACTGTCAAACTGGATAACAGCTTCTCCCCTCAAGCTGTGAGACGAATGAACGTCCTGCCACCTGCCACCATTAAGGTCTCATCAGCAGCCTGTTCAGTATGCTCTTTACTGTCTACCTGCGCTGCACCCTAAATGCATTTTGAATTATATATTTTATCAACTTTTTTGCAATAATATCTTGGTTTATGTGCAATGCGTGATATATGTTTTGTGGGTGCACTGTGTTCTGGAGGAATGTTGCTCCATGTGGTTGTATGTATGTAAAGTCACATGACAATGAACTAGAACTTGAAGAAGTGACAAAGTGATTCTTGAAGGATGAACTCTTCTAGGTAGCAACAGGACAGATAAAAACACAAATCTAGAGAAAATTAATTATACTTTTACTAAAACTGAAAACCCTCTTCAGCTCCGTTGCTTGAAAATTGCCCTAAATCGATGCTTCCGGAAGTGAACTGAAAAGGTATGTATTTTCTTTCCATTTTTTCATGGGATGTAGTGATACTAACATGGGCAATATGATTACCCATTCCTTTGTGGCTGAAGATAGGATGTTCCAATGATGACAGACGAGAGGAGTCCAGGTGCTTTAGTGGTTAGTGCATTGCTTTACGCTGTAAGATCGGGGTTTAATTCTTACCATTGTATGTAAGGAGTTCGTACATTTTCCCTGTGGCCACGTGGGTTTCCACCAGGCTCTCGGGTTTCCACGTTCCAAAGACAAACAGGATAGGATTAGTAAGTTGTGGGCACGCTACGTTGGTGCTGCAAGAGTGTGACACTGGCAGGCTACCACGAGCATGTCACCGACATATTTCACTGTATGTTTTGATGTACTTGTGACAAATAGAGCGAATCTTTAAAATTCAATCTTTATATTGAAAACCGATAAATTTCTGTCAGGATGAAATATGATTGTTAAGGGGAAATGTGTGCGAGCCAAGTTAAAACCCCTTCATGATCATATTCAAATTTAATTGCTGAATTAAAATAAAGGAGATTTGAAGCATTTGGAACTTTCTGGCCCAGAATTACGTAAATTGAAATTCCCTTCAAATGACAATAAGAATGTATGAACAGTTTAGTCTGAAGATAACAAGTTACCCCACAATCAATATTAGCAGGAAGTTCCAGTTGAATAAAAGACTTGGTTGTGTTACTATTGTCTTATGGAGTACCAATGAGAAAATGTCTGGTTCTAGACCGATTTATAAATAACATTGACCAGATCATAAATTAAAAAATGACCCTCTGTCCTACTACAATATAACATCTCATGTTAGGAAAATATGCGAAGTCTGAAGAAGGGTTTGAAATGATACCATTCATCAACATGTCAAAACTAAATGCCTAATAAAAAAGTAACACTGTGTGACATCATTACTTCATAATTTTCCTATAATAAGTCCTTGTCTTGTGTTGATAACTAGGCAAAAACAGTGAAGTTACTATTGCAATGATATATACTGTAGCTCATTCAAAAATACTTTATTCTAAGGATCTTGTACATTTCTAGCCCGACCTTTCAGAATACGCAAGTCCAGATTACAGATGAAAAAGTCTATTTTCAAAGTGGAAAATGCTCTCCAGTGTTAACAGTTCTCAGATCCATCTGGGTAATTACTGGAGGGTCATTACTGGAAGTTCAAGAAATCGATGTTCATGCCATCAGGTTGGAGGCTACCCAGACAGAATATAAGGTGTTGCTCCTCCAACCTGAATATGACCTCATCATGACAGTAGAGGAGACCATGGACTGATATGTTGGAATGGAAATGGAAGGGGAATTAAAATAGGTGGCCACTTTTTCTAGCAGTCAGAGCATAGGTGCTTGGCAAAGCAGTCTCTCAATCGACATTAGGTTCTTCCTCCCCCCCTTCACCATTCTCCATTCCCATTTCCCTCTCATACTTTATCTCCTTACCCACCTTATCACATCCGTCTGGTGCTCCTTCTCCTTTTCTTTCTTCTATGGCCTTCTGTCCTCTCCTATCAGATTCCCCCTTCTCCAGTCCTGTATCTCTTTCACCAATCAACTTCCCAGCTCTTTACTTCACCCCTCCCCTCCCCTCCCCCTCCCAGTTTCACCTATCACCTTGTGATTC
Organism: Mobula birostris; assembly: GCF_030028105.1. Lineage (NCBI taxonomy): Eukaryota > Metazoa > Chordata > Chondrichthyes > Myliobatiformes > Myliobatidae > Mobula > Mobula birostris. The sequence continues at coordinate 12,546,495 of NC_092386.1, forward strand.
TTCCTCCCCTCCCCCACCCTTCTAACTCTGACTCCCCATCTGTATCTATATTGAAATTGGCTTATTATTGTCACAGTGAAAGTTTGTCCTCCATACTGTTCATTCAGATCAAATCATTATTTAATTTGAAGCTGCAGAGGGTTGTAAATTTATTTGGCTCCATCTTGGGTACTAGCCTACAAAGTACCCAGCACATCTTCAGGGAGCGGTGTCTCAGAAAGGCAGCGTCCATTATTAAGGACCCCCAGCACCCAGGGCATGCCCTTTTCTCACTGTTACTATCAGGTGGGAGGTACAGAAGCTTGAAGGCACACACTCAGTGATTCAAGAACAGCTTCTTCCCCTCTGCCATCTGATTCCTAAATGGACATTGAACCCATGAACACTACCTCACTTTTTAAAATATATATTATTTTTGCTTTTTGCACGATTTTTAGTCTATTCAATATACGTATACTGTAATTGATTTTTTTTCTTCTATAGCATGTATTGCATTGAACTGCTGCTGCTAAGTTAACAAATTTCATGACACATGCCGGTGATAATAAACCTGATTCTCATTCTGATTCAATGTTTTCAGCTAGAATAAGGTAAAACAACAACAATGCCCACTAAATAAGAATCAGAATCTGGTTTATTATCACTATATCATGAAACTTGTTGTTTTGTGGCAGTAGTACAGTGCAATACATCTAAAAATACTGTAAGTTACAGTAACAATATATTTTTAAAAAATAAATAGGTACTGTAAAAAGAGGGAAAATAGTGAGGTAGTGTTCATGGGCCATTCTATAATCTGATAGCAGAGGCAAGGAAGTTGTACCTAAAAAAAAATGATGTGCTTGTGTCTTTAGGCTCCTGTGCCTCCTCCCTGATGATAATGAGAAGAGGACATGTCCTGGGCAGAAAGGGTTCTTCATGATGGTTGCTGCCTTTCAGAGGCATTGCGATTTGAAGATGCTCCCTACTGCCTGTGACTGAGTTTACAGCACTCTGCAGCTTTCTCTGATCCTGAGAGTTAGCAGTCCCTACTAGATGGTGATGCAACAAGTTAGAATACTCTCCACAATACCACTGTAGAAATTTGCTTATGTGGTGTAAATTTGAAAGAACAAAAGCTATTGCAAAAGTGTAGTGTAGGTAAGCAATAAAGTGTTAGATCATAATGAGGTAGATTTTAAGGCCAAAGATCCAATTTATCATACAAGAGATCCGTTCAGACTCTGATGACTGTGGATTAAAAACTGCTCTTGAGCCTGGTGGTATGTGCTTTCAAGCTTTTATGTCTTCTGCCCAATGGAAGAGGTGAGAACAGAGAATTTCAAGGGTGGATGGGGCCTTTGATTATGGCCACAAAATTTTGGGGGGACTCAGCAGGTCAGGCAGCATCTATTTAGAGGAATAAGGTGCCATTGTTTTAGGCCAAGACCTTTCACCAGGACCTGAGACAGTACTAAGACCATATTGAGAGCACAGTGAAAATTTCTGGCATCCAAGTTAAGGAAAGATATTATTAAATGGAGACAGTTTGGAGAGGGTTCACTAGGATGATAAGCACAAGAGATTCTGCAGACAGAAACATGGAAAACCTACAGCACAATACAAGCCCTTCGGCCCATAAAGCAGTGCTGAACATGTCCTTACCTGAGAAATTACCTAGGGTTACCCATAGCTCTCTATTTTTCTGAGTTCTATGTACCTGTCCAGGAGTCTCTTAAAAGGTAGCCTTTTCGGCCTCACTGGCTAGGAGAGCCATTTTATTGAAGTGGAAGGATTCTAACCCACCTACGGTCTTTTATTGGCTCTCCTCCATTATGTCCTGTTTTAAGTTTAGAGAAAATAAGAAGTTGGACATTTGATTCATCCTTTAAATTTGAGCAAATCTGGCGACCTTATATGCAATATTTTCATTTAATTTGATTTATTAATCTTTCAAATTTTTTCTGAAGTTTTAGATTCAATCAGAAAGTCTTTCTTTTTTTTTGATCGTATCCTCAAAATGGACTGCCCAGTCCCTTTTTTTTTGTTTTTTTTATATATAGTGTAGTGGGTTTTTTTTCTCTTCATTTAAAACTCAATGTTTTTTCTTTTCTCTTCATAAACTGATAAGAGGAGAATTGCTATTTTCATTTTTTTTATTATATATTTTATACTAGTTTAACAATATCTATGATTTTGACAATGGCTATCTTAATCTCGGTTTGTATTGTTATTGATATATATATTTGAGATAATTCTCCTCTTGATTGTACTTATGCTCCTTTTAAATCAATAAAAAGATTAATAAAGAAAGATCCTATCGTATCCACATCTACCACCACCGCTGGCAGCCCATTCCACGCACTCACCACTCTCTGCATAAAAAAACTTACCCCTGATATCTCCTCTGTACCTACTTCCAAGCACCTTACAACTGTGCCCTCTCATGCTAGCCATTTCAGCCCTGGGAAAAAGCCTCTGACTATCCACACGATCAATGCCTCTCATCATCTTATACAGCTTTATCAGGTCACCTCTCATCCCACATTGCTTTAAGGAAAAAAAGGCAAGTTCACTCAACCTATTCTCATAAGGCATGCTCCTCAATCCAGGCAACATCCTTGTAAATCTCCTCTGCACCCTTTCTATGGTTTCCACATGCCAGATGCTAAAAAGCTGGAATAACACATACTAAGTGCTAGAGGAACCTACCAGATCGGGCAGCATCAGTGGAAAGGAATAAAATGTTGATGTTTTGGCCGAAGTCCTGATGAAGGGTCTCAGCCCAAAACAGTGACTGTTTACCTCTAGGATGATTTGAAGTATGACAGAGTTATCTTAAGAGAAAAGATAGATTGGGACTCTTCTCATTGGGAATTAGAAGAACGTTATTTCCTCAACCAAAGAAAGGCAATGTTATTGAAATATTGATGATTCTTGGAGACTAGACCTGATAAATGCTGAGAGGATAATTCCATAGAACCTAGAACAGTATAACAAAGGAATAGGTACTTCAGCCCACAATGTTGTGCTGAACCAATTAAATTAGTAATCAAATGGCCAAGGAAACTAATCTGTCAATGCTTCAGGCAGAGACTCTTCATCAGGACTGGAGAAAAACAGATGAGAGGTCAAAGTAAGAAGGTAGGGGGGAGAGGAGGAAGAAGTACAAGGTAGAAGGTGAGAGGTGAAATTGGGGATGTGGAGGGGTGAAGTAAAGAACTGGGAAGTTGATTGGTGAAAGAGATAAAGGGCTGAGAAGTGAGAACCCAAGCCACTTTGAAAAGGAAAAATGAGACATTAAGGAGAGGAACTTAAGCTGTTTCCACTGATGAATTCAAAAAGGCCACCATTTAGCTCCATCTTAACTCTGCCCTCTGTGAATGCCTACAAGAAAACAAATCTCAGCGTAGTGTATGGTGACATATTTGTGCTTTGATAATAAATTTACTTTGAACTTTTGAAGTTCTTTTATGTATTGCACTGTATTGCTACCACAGAACAACAAATTTCGTGACATGTTGGTGACAATAAACCTGACTCCGAGTTGGAATCACTTCCACCTGCTTCCCTTGGATTTGAAATCCTAACATACAGCACTGAGGACAAAGCCTGCTGTTCACAATGGCCTAAAGAGCAAATTTAAGGACCCATATAATTGATTTACAGATTCAGAGTACTTGCAGGGTTTGATTGCTTTTCACCTCTCTGAGAGATTTTACTTTCTGTTGACTTTAGTGGAAAGTAAAATTGATTATACTGTAAAGGTGAAAAGTATAAATAAAGATTAGATGTATTTGTCACATCGTAACATTCAGTGAAATGTTCATTTGCATCAAATCAAATCAGCAAAGAATGTGCTGGAGTCATCACACTTCTGGCGCCAACATACCAATAATCCGTTAAATGAAATATAAACACCCTTAAAAACATTGTTTTAACTTGGAGCAGCATAAGGAGTGCCATTAGAGTGATAGACAACTGCTGAATTACTTGTGGTTTTTGTCTGATATCATTACATGACCATTCTTCAGTAGACCAACCATGTCCGAATAGCTGTTCTGGACAAGTGCTATAATATAATGTCAAAAGCTCTAACGTTTCATTCAGATTTTCTGCCTCATGAAAAGCTGTCAATGCATCATCACTGAAGCTCTTAAAAGTTCCCCTTTAGGTTCTAATTGAGACTAAGTCTTTGAAGTAGATACCTGTCCAGATTGTTCACCGTCAGACAGGTAGTAACAAATACTGCATGCTTTTGCCTTGGATCTTGCATTGCCTGAGACTGGGTGGACATCCTACCCATCAAGGTGCTGTCAATGGGAAGGAGATACAGGAGCCTTAGGTCCCACACCACCAGGTTCAAGAACATTTGTTACTCCTCAACCATCAGTCTCTTGAACCAGAGTGGATAACGTCACTCGCCACTACACTGAACTGATCACAGAACACAATGGACTCAGCTTCATTGATTCTAGTGTATTTCTACTGAGAACACCTGCAAGAAGATGAATCTCAGGGTGGTATAAGGTGAGTTACACATACTTGGATGATAAATTTACTTTGAACTTTGAAATATTTCAGACACGGAAATGGAACTATCCCATGAGATTATTGTTCAAGTCCCGTTCAAGCTGAATTATGTACGGTTGATAGAAGACAAGACATGTATGCTAATATGGTTGCTTTCTGCTCCACAGGAAAAAAAACATCAAATCTGTTCCATTAAGGCAACCTGTACTAAGTGCGAAGGGATTGGCATGCTTCCCTCTATTGCTTGCACTATGGCAAATGCAAAGAGCCCTTGGAATTATTTGGTTTCAACCATCTGCAATGAAATGTTTAGTACAAAACACTGACTGAGTCAACATGACTGGCACCGCCATATTAATCCCAGAACAAGAAATTGACAGGAAGGACATTTCCTTGGATGGAGGGAGGCCTCCGTCAGAACGGGGAGATTGCAGGGAACGCTGATTTTGGCTTCAGCAACTCCTGAAATCACCTCACAAGGTAGGTGGTTAAAATCACCTTCTATCTTGCTCATTGGTTGATTCATGACATGTACCTCAAAACATACAGTGAAATGTGTCATTTGCTTTAACAACCTACTCACCCAAGGATGTTCTGGGGGCACCACACATTCCTGCGTCAGCATAGCGTGCCCACAACGTTCAACAGAACTACACAAGCAACAACAAGAGAACCGGAACGGCAGTAGCAAAGCAAGTCCCTTTCCCACACACGCATGCAGAAAGGCCTCCAAACCCTAGAATGGCTACCTCGGGGGGAGGTCATACAAACTCCATACAGACAGTGGTGAAGTTGAATCTTGATCACTATACATGGGTGACAGGAGGAAAAGAAAGCAGTTCACTGTCACCTTCTTGCTTTCATTAATGAATGTCTGAAACATTGCCCTCATCCATGAATAAATCAGAGAAAGTTAAAGCAAAACACATTTCATTCTCTGAACCTGTTCAACACCTTTGAGCATCTTCACTCTTTTCTGCCATAAAAGACAGGATCTCCGTTGGCTACCCATTTAACTTCCATTTCCCACCCTGACTCGTCTGTCCGCATGGTCTCCTCCACTGCCATAATGAGGTCATGATGACAAGAAGCATTGATCAAGTGGAGCCACGTACTTTTTTCCCAGGATGGAACAGACTAGTAAGAGAGGGTGATTGGAGGAAAATATGGGGGAAATCGCAGAGGTCGGATTTTTACATAGAGGGTGGTGGGTGCATGGAACGCACTACCGGGGGTGGTGGTAGACTTAGAGGGAAGGGTTAGATAGGTTAAAAGGTTGGCACTTTGAAGATGGCGACGCGACACAGCCGAGCAGCCGTTCTGAATGATATCGATTATGTGTAACTAGGGGGCCGTGCACAATCCGGATTTGATGGAGACAGCCATGAGAGACATGGAGGAACACCTGGAGTATCTTCTGAAATGCCTGCTTCGCTGCCGCTGCTACTGCGCGATCGAGAATCTCCAGAGGGGAAGGCCCCAGATCCTCGGCTTTGCCTATTGCCGGGGCCGGGGCCAGGGTCAAAGTGCTCAGCAGAGATGCTGCTTGGTACTCGGTGTCGAAGAGCTGGTCGGAGGCTCGGAGTTTTCAGACGGACACGGAGTTGGACTGTTGTCGGATGCTTCCAGTATGCTGCATGAGCAAGTTGGCGGCACTGGAGGTTCACCGTCTGTGTGAGATGATGGAACTTTCGAGAAACTTTAAGACTTTTACTGTGCCATGGTCTGTTCTTATTAAATTACGGTATTGCTTTGCACTGTTGTAAATATATGTTATAATTATGTGGTTTTTGTTAGTTTTTAAGTCGGTTTGTCATGTGTTTCCGTGATATCATTCTGGAAAAACATTGCATCATTTCTTAATGCATGCATTAATAAATGACAATAAAAGAGGACTGCATGTCCTCATAATCTAATAATTTAAACTTTGTGTGGCAAAGGGCCTGCAGTGTGCTGTAATGTTCTATATTCTGTGTTTACAGAAAGGGAGATAAACTCGGGGACTTGAAGTTCAAAGTGCATTTATTGTCAAAGTATATATACATTATACATCCCTGAGATTCATCTCCTTACAGGCAGCCACAAAACTTCAGAAGAACCCATTAAAAAAAAGACCGTCAAATATCCAATGTATAGAGAGAAAGAAAAATTAAATTGTGCAAACAATCAAAGTAAGTAAATAGCATTTACAGAGGACAGAGGACATGAAGCCAGGCATCACTGCAGCTGGAGTAGGTCACAGCTTCATTTCATTGCAGAGGCTCACAGAATCTGCTGTGGATGGTGAATTCAGGGAGCTGAGAGCTTGTGGAGACGTGGAGGATTGGATGAAGGGAAGGGTGCAGCTGTGAATTAAATTAAATATTAGGTTAATGGTTTTAAATTAGACCATAAGACTGTAAGATACAGGAGCAGAATTAGGCCATTCAGCCCATCGAGCCTGCCCCGCCATTTCATCATGGCTGAACCCTTTCCCTCTCAACCCCCATTCTCCTGCCTTCTCCCCGTAACCTTTAATGCCATTACTAATCAAGAATTTATCAATCTCTGCTTTAAATGCACTCAATAACTTGACCTTCACGGCCGTCTGTCAATGAATTACACAGTTTCACCAGCCTTGGACTAAAGAAATTCCTCCTCATCTCCGATCTAAATTGAGGTTGAAGGAAGCAGTGAGGGCCATGAGACGATATCAGACTGAAGACAAGATTGAGGCTTCAGAATGAGATTTAGTCAAAAAGAAATCTGGATGATATGTTTACATGGGATGAAAATAAGCTCGAGTGAATACTCCAACACTATTTCCTTTTACAAATGGATCATTTGGGAACTTTCCAAGTCGACACTGACACAGAGACTTGCTTGACTGTACAGCACATTGGATTTTCAGGGTTTGCAATAGAGACATGAAACTACATCGGTGGAGAAATGAAATGTCAGATTAAATATCATCAAGGTGGAACGTGCACCCTACTTCCCTCTCTCAAGTGTAGCCTTATTTAATGACATTTAGAAGGAGCACCTCTAAAAGAAAGCAATGTCCACCATCAAGGACCCCCAACACCAGATCAGGCTCTCTTCCCGCTAGCACCATTGGGCAGAAGGTACAGGAGCCTCAGAACCCACACCACCAGATTCAGGAACAGTTATTACCCCTCAACCATCAGGCTCTTGAACCAGTGTGGATAACTTCACTCACCTCTCCTCCGAACTAATTCCACAATGTACGGGCTCACTTTCAAGGACTCTGCAACTCGCATTCTCATTATTATTTATTTACATATTTATTATTATTATTATAATTGCTTTTTATTTCCATAGTTTGTGCTCTTTTTCACATTGCTTGCCTGTCAGTTTTTGTGCATAGTTTTTCTTTGATTCCATTGTATTTCTTTGTTCTACTGTGAATGCCCCCAGAAAAATACATCTCTGAGCAGTATATGGTGATGATTCAAGATTCAATACAGATACGTAATTTGATAATAAATCTACCTTGAACTTTTGGTTTCAGTGTTTTTGATTATTACTTTGCTCAGGCTTCTGTATTTTTTTTTGTTTAAGTATTCTGTATCTCCGGTTATTCTTGATAACTGGGGAGGGCATGTTATTTTCCCTCTTACAATGAGATCTAGGTGTCCTTGTTCATCAGTCACTGAAAGCAAGCATGCAGGTACAGCAGGCAGTGAAGTAAGCAATGACATGTTGGCCTTCATAACAAGGGGAAATGAGTATAAGAGCAAAGAGGTCCTTCTGCAGCTGTACAGGGCCCTGGTGAGACCACACCTGGAGTACTGTGTGCAGTTTTGGTCTCCAAATTTGAGGAAGGACATTCTAGCTATTGAGGGAGTGCAGCGTAGGTTCACGAGGTTAATTCCTGGGATGGTGGGACTGTCATATGTTGAAAGATTGGAGCGACTGGGCTTGTATGCACTGGAATTTAGAAGGATGAGAGGGGATCTGATTGAAAGATAAAAGATTATTAAGGGATTGGACACGCTAGAGGCAGGAAACATGTTCCCTTTGTTGGGTGAGTCCAGAATCAGAGGCCACAGTTTAAGAATAAGGGGTAGGCCATTTAGAACAGAGTTGAGGAAAAACTTTTTCACACAGAGGGTTGTGGTTCTGTGGAATGCTCTGCCTCAGAAGGCAGGGGAGGCCAATTCTCTGAATTCTTTCAAGAAAGAGTTAGATAGAGGTCTTAAAGATAGCGGAGTGAAGGGATATGGGGAGAAGGCAGGAAAAGGGTACTGATTGTGGATGATCAGCCATGATCACAGTGAATGGCGGTGCTGACTCGAAGGGCTGAATGGCCTACTCCTGCACCTATTGTCTATTGTCTATTGACATCTCATTCCCAAATCTGCCCTCTCATCAACTGATTCCACGAGCTCCTTCTGCGAACTTACCGCATTTATTTATTTAGGGTTCCATCACAGTAACAGGCCCTTCCAGCCCAGTGAGGCTGTGCTGTCCAATTACAGCCATGGGACCAATGAACTTATTAACCTGTAAGACTTTGGAAGGTAGGAGGAACCCCGAGCATCCAGAAGAAACCCATACAAACTCCTGACAGACGGTGGTGAGAGGTGAACCTGGGTTATTTATTTATTGAGATACAGCGTGGAATAGGCCCCTCAAGCCCTTCGAGCCACGCCGCTCAGCAACCCTAACCTAATCACAGGACAAATTACAATGACCAATTAACCTACTAACATGTACATCTTCGGAATGTGGGAGGAAATCCACGCGATCACAGAGACAGTGGTGGGAATTGAGCCCAGGTTGGCTGTACTGTAAAGCGTTGCGCTAACCATTACACTACCATGCTCCCCATACTTCCACAGCAATGTGAGTTGCAATCTGGACACACTTAAGGCTGATGTGTGAAACTACTTCACAAATTTATTTTGCAAATGTAATTTTTACTGACAGATTTTATAATATAAATGCTTGTAAAGCCCGACATGACAAAATTTAAAACAAGCAGGGATCATTAATATACATTCTTACTACTTTCCACGGTAATTGTGGCCATGCAGAATGGGCCTGGTTTGCAGATGGAGAAAGCTGATGTAATAGGATACAGAAGTCCAGTAATCCAGCCCAACAATCGTGCAGATTTCTGCTCCCTTCATTATAAACTGCAATCCGATAAGAATCCTTTTTTAGGAGGATGCTCTGCTGTCTTGGTGAAAGTGTTCGACTGAAAAGAGTGCATTGATAGTGCAGGGCAATGCAGCAGACATACAGAGAGCCACACACTACGTTAGTTCATTTGCTGCTGTCCTTTCATATGTCACTTTAATGCTCTCACCCAAAGATGAAGTGAAGTACAGGATCAGCTTCAACCTTTACATGTATCAGGGATTTGCTGTGGTGTCTTGGTCAGGGCAAGGTATGCAACAAAAATAACAACCACATTCAACAATTGTAAAGAGTTATATAATAAAGTTAGAGGTTAAAGTGCAGATATGGAATAAAATGTGCATAAATATATAAATATAAAATATGGGAAAGATTGCAGGTTTATGGGGGAATGGAACTGGTTAGAATGGTGGCTCAAGGATCAAGGGTTTTTTAATGGAAAATCCGACAAGAAGTAGTGGATATGACCCAGTGCATCCCAGGTAAGGGATTCCCAGCCACAGAGCACAGCTATATGAAACACTTCTGCAGGAGCGCAGCATCCATCATCAGGGACCCCCACCAACCAGGATATCAGGAAGAATTCTCCTTCTGTGTTTGCACGGCTTGTTGTTTTCTGCACTCTGGTTGAATGCCAGTTGGGCAGTCTTTCATTGGTTGTTTTCTATAGATTTATTGAGTATTTCCACAAGAAAATGAATCTCAAGGTAGTATATGGTAACATACATGTACTCTGATACTAAATTTACTTTGAACTTTGAAGGATCAACTTTATTCATTGTATCCATTTCTGTAAGAACAGGAATTCCCTGTGGTATGTTGTCACTACATCTACAAAAATACAACATTCAGCAATGATAAAGGATTATATAATTTGCATGTTATTAATTTGTAATTTGTTAATATAATTTTTGTATTTGCACAGTTTGCTGACTTTTGCACATGGGTTGTTTGTCCGTCCTGTTGGGTGTGGTCTTTCACTGATTCTATTGTGTATCTTGTATTTACTGTCATTACCTGTAAGAAAATGAATCTCAGGGTTGTATATAGTGACATATATGTACTTTGATAATAAATTTACATTGAACTTTGAATAAAGTTAGAAATATAGATATGGAATAAATGAACAACCCCTGTAATAGCTCTAACAGAGGAGGTGTGCAAATAATTATATTAACATTTAAACAGAGATAATAGTTAAATATAAGAAATAAAAGTAAAATGGCTGTAGTTATTTTTCCCCTTGACTATTCAATTTACCCCAAATAGAACTTAGATGGCAATGAAAAATTTCTTGGGTTTATCAATCTAAATCAAAGTAAATTTATCATCTAACTACGTACAGACAGTAAATGGTGCCATATACGAATTTGAGACTCAGTTTCTTGCAGGCATTTATAGGAAAATACAGAAATTCAATAGAATTTATGAAAAACTATTAATAAACAAAGACTGACAAACAATCAATATGCAAAGGAAGACAAATTGTGCAAACAAATAAGTAGATAAATGTTTCTTATGGCTGGGGAGTTTAAGAACAGTGGACATGGCCTCAGGATAGAGGGACATCTATTTAGAATGGAGGGGAAGAGCAATTTCTTTATCCAGAGAATGGTGAATCTGTGGAATTCATTGCCACAAGCGGCTGTGGAGGCCAAGTGATTGGGTATACTTAAGCAGGAGGTTGATAGATTCTTAATTAGTCAGGGCATGAAGGGAGACGGGGAGAAGGCAGGAGATAGGGGCTGAGAAGGAAAATGGATTGGCCATGATGAAATGGCAGAGCAGATTGATGGGCCAAATGGCCTAATTCTGCTCCTTTCTCTTATGGCCTTATAGTAAATAAAACCGAGAACCTGATGCTGCATGACCTGATGAGTTCTTCCAGCATTTTATAATGCTGAGTCCTTGAATCTGAGTATGTAGGTCACGAAATCAGTTCTGCATCCTTCACCAGCTACCCCCTTCCCTCCCCCACCCCCTATACACATTTTAGTCCAAATTATCTTAACAATACGGTTTAGATAAATAAATATCCAGTCCCTACGATACAGCTGTTTCTCATAATAACAGCAGAATCTGCAGTTTCTAAAGCAGATCATGCACAATAATGAAGGCACAATGCAGCAGAGCTGTTCTCCTCTAGCCCGTTTGATTGATTAATAAGGGGCACAATACTGATTAGTGTCCAAATGAGTTTTCCAGGAACAGAACGAAACATAGACACATCTGTGCCGTGTAGCGTGTCAAAAATACCCTCTGCAACCTCAAATCAAGCCCAGTAGAGGCGGAGAAAAACTTGCAGTGCACAATAAAAATCAAAACTAAAGGAAAGTAGACAGTCTTGAGTTCTACATTTGCAAGCAGCACGTCAGCTATGGAAATGGCTGAAGTAGCCATACATCTCAATCAGAAGATTAGATGCTCAAATCCAGAGACCTGAACAAATAATCCAGGGTGGCATTTTGCTGCAGAGCTGACAGAAGACAGCGCTGACAAATGCTCTGTCCTTCCCATCAGATAAGGCTTCATTTTCCTTTTCAATTAGAGTTGAGAAGTTCCCGTTGCACTATGGAGTCGTCTACATTATAGTCAAAGTCAAAGTAAATGTATCATAAAAGTACAGATACATCACCGTATACTACCTTGAGAATAATTTCCTTGCAGGCATTTACAGGAAAATAAAGAAATCCAGTAGAATTTATGTAAAGCTATGAATTCCAAAGACTGACGAACAACCAATATGCAAAAGAAGACAAATTGTGCAAATAATAAATAAAAGAAAAACAGAAAAAAATAAAAAAAAACTTCCTCCCCTCTACCATCAGATTATAGTCCATGAACCTATGAACACCACCTTAACATTTTGTTCTTCTTTTGCACGACTAGGATGCAGAACTGGGCTGAGAAGTGGCGGATGGACTTCAACCCAGATAAGTGTGAAGTTATTGGCTGGTCCAATTTGAAGGCAGAATATAATAACTCTTGGCAGTGTGGAGGATCTGAGAGACTTTGGTGTCACTCAAAGCTGCTGCGTAGGTTGACAGTGTTGGGATTTTCACACACTAATGTCTCTAGAATTTACAGAGAGTGGTGCAAGAAACAAAAAGCTTCCAGCAAACCTGCATTCTGTGGGCCAAATCGCTTTGCTTATGAGAGCGGTCAGAGGAGAACAACCAGACTGGTTCAAGCTGACAGGAAGGTGACAGTAACTCAAATAAATACACATTACGACAGTGGTGGGCAGAAGAGCATCTCTGAATGCACAACACGTCAGACCTTGAAGTGGATAGGCTACAGCAGTAGATGACCGTAAACATACCCATAGTGGCCACTTTATCAGGTACAGGAGGTACCGAATAAAATGATCACTGAGTTCATGTCTGTGATGATAAACCTGATTCTGATTCCGACTCTGAATTCGTTATAAAGAATCTTCAGTATCCGAAGTGTTTTACTGGTTATCGATCATGATCAGATAGACTCTTGACTTCATGGTCTACTCTGCTGTAACTTTGCACCTTATTTTCTATCTGCACTGTTGTAATGAAATGATTAGTAGAAATTTGATAACATTTTTGGTAACATACCAGATGTCCTCAAACTCCTAGTGAAGTATAGCCACTGGCCCAGGGCTGTCATAACCCTTTACCTAAATGGCATCTCAATTCAAGGAATAGTACAGTGCCAAACATTGTTCAAAAAGGCATTTCTGCACTTATGGACAAGAAATTATTTATGAACACAAAGGATGCTGCAGATGCTGGAAATTTTGAGGATCACACATAAAATGCTGGGGGAATTCAGCAGGTAAGGACTGGAAAGAAAGGGGGCGAAATCCAGAATAAGAAGGTAGGGTGCAAGCTGGCAGGTAATAGGTGAGACAAGGTGAGGGGGAAGATCAGTGGATGGGGCAGTGGGGGATGAAGTAAGAAGCAGCGAGGTGATAGGCAGAAGAGGTAAAGGGCTGAAGAAGAAGGAATCTGATAGGAGAGGAGAGTGGATCATGGGAGGCAATAGACAATAGGTGCAGGAGTAGGCCATTCGGCCCTTCGAGCCAGCACCGCCATTCACTGTGATCATGGCTGATCATCCACTATCAGTATCCAGTCCTGCCCTATCCTCATAAACTTTGATTCCTCTATCTTTAAGAGCTCTATCCATCTCTTTTTTGAAAGCATCCAGAGACTTAGCCTCCACAGCCTTCTGGGGCAGAGCATTCTATATATCCACCACTCTCTGGGTGAAAAAGTGTTTCCTCAACTCCGTTCTAAATGGCCTACCCCTAATTCTTAAACTGTGGCCCTTGGTTCTGGACTCACCCATCAGCGGGAACATGCTTCCTGCCTGCAGCGTGTCCAAACCCTTAATGATCTTATATGTTTCAATAAGATCCCCTCTCAGCCTTCTAAATTCCAGAGTATACAAGCCCAGTCGCTCCAATCTTTTGACATATGACAGTCCCGTCATCCCGGGAATTAACCTTGTGAACCTACGCCACACTCCCTCAATAGCTAGAATGTCCTTCCTCAAATTTGGAGAACAAAACTGCACACAGTACTCCAGGTGTGGTCTCACTAGGGCCCTGTACAGCTGCAGAAGAACCTCTTTGCTCTTATACTCAATTCCCCTTGTTATGAAGGCCAGCATGCCATTAGCTTTCTTCACTGCCTGCTGTACTTGCATGCTTGTTTTCAGTGACTGATGTACAAGAACACCTAGATCTCGTTGTGCTTCCCCTTTCCTAACTTGACTCCATTTAGATAATAACCTGCCTTCCTGTTCTTACCACCAAAGTGGATAACCTCACATTTATCCACATTAAACTGCATCTGCCATGCATCTGCCCAATCACCCAGCCTGTCCAAGTCACCCTGCATTCTCATAACATTCTCCTCACATTTCACACTGCCACCCAGCTTTGTGTCATCAGCAAATTTGCTAATATTACTTTTAATTCCCTCATCTAAATCATTAATATATATCATAAACAGCTGCGGTCCCAACACTGAACCCTGCGGTACCCCACAGGTCACTGCCTACCATTCCGAAAGGGACCTGTTAATTGCTACTCTTTGTTTTCTGTCAGCCAGCCAATTTTCAATCCATGTCAGTACTCTGCCCCCAATACCATGTGCCCACTAATCTCCTATGTGGGACTTTATCAAAGGCTTTCTGAAAGTCCAGGAACACCACATCCACTGGCTCTCCCTTGTCCATTTTCATAGTTACATCCTCAAAAAATTCCAGAAAATTAGTCAAGCACGATTTCCCCTTCATAAATCCATGCTGACTTGGACCAATCCTGTTACTACTATCCAGATGAGTCGTAATTTCATCTTTTTTAATTGACTCCAGCATCTTTTCCACCATCGACATCAGGCTAACTGGTCTATAATTCCTTGTTTTCTCTCTACCGCCCTTCTTGAAGAGAGGGGCAACATTAGCCACCCTCCAATCCACAGGAACTGATCCTGAATCTATAGAACACTGGAAAATGATTACCAATGCGTCCACGATTTCTAAAGCCGCCTCCTTAAGTACCCTGGGATGCAGACCATCAGGTCCCGGGGACTTATCAGCCTTCAGACCCAACAGCCTATCCAACACCACTTCCAACCTAATATAAATTTCCTTCAATTCATCCATTACCCTAGTCCTTTGGCCACTATTACATCTGGGAGATTGTTTGTGTCTTCCCTAGTGAAGACAGATCCAAAGTACCTGTTCATCTCATCTGCCATTTCCTTGCTCCCCATAATAAATTCACCCGCTTCTGTCTTCAAGGGCCCAATTTTGGTCTTAACTATTTTTTTCCTTTTCACATACCTAAAGAAGCTTTTACTATCCTCCTTTATATTCTTGGCTAGTTTACCTTCATACCTCATTTTTTCTCTGCGTATTGCCTTTTTAGTTACCTTCTGTTGCTCTTTAAAAGTTTGCCAGTCCTCCGGCTTCCCACTCGTCTTTGCTATGTTATACTTCTTCTCTTTTATTTTTATACTGTCCTTGACTTCCCTTGTCAGCCACGGCCTCCCCTTACTCCCCTTAGGATCTTTCTTCCTCTTTGGAATGAACTGATCCTGCACCTTCCGCATTATTCCCAGAAACACTTGCCATTGCTGTTCCACTGTCATCCCTGCCAGGGTATTGTTCCATTGAACTTTGGTCAGCTCCTCCCTCATAGCACCATAGTTCCCTTTGTTCAACTGTAATACTGACCCTTCCAAGTTTCCCTTCTCCCTCTCAAATTGTAGATTAAAACTTATCATATTATGGTCACTACTTCCTAATGGCTCCTTTACCTCCAGGTCCCTGATCAAATCCGGTTCATTGCACAACACTAAATCTAGAATTGCGTTCTCTCTGGTAGGCTCCAGTACAAGCTGTTCTAAGAATCCATCTCGGAGGGACTCCGCAAACTCCCTTTCTTGGGGTCCAGTACCAACCTGATTCCTCCAGTCTACATGCATGTTGAAGTCCCCCATAACAACTGTAGCATTATCTTTGCGACATGCCAATTTTAACTCTTGATTCAACTTACACCCTACATCCAGACTACTGTTTGGGGGCCTGTAGATAACTCCCATTAGGGTCTTTCTACCCTTAGAATTTCTCAGATCTATTCATACTGACTCTACGTCTCCTGATTCTATGTCCCCCCTCGCAAGGGACTGAATATCATTCCTCACCAACAGAGCCACCCCACCCCCTCTGCCCATCAGTCTGTCCTTTCGCTAGGACGTATACCCTTGAATATTCATTTCCCAGGCCCTGTCCACTTGAAGCCATGTCTCTGTTATTCCCACAACATCATACTTACCAATTTCCAACTGTGCCTCAAGCTGATCCACTTTATTTCTTATACTCCGTGCATTCATATACAATACTTTTAATTCATTACTCCCCTCACCTCCCATATCAGTTCCTATTTCACTTGGCCATACTGTACGATCTCTTCTTGAGCTTTCTGCTCTGTTGATTCTGCTGTCTTTCTTAACTTCTCTTATTCTCACTTTCCCTTTATCTCCATCCTTATGTTTCCAGTTTGTCCCTTCCCCCCCCCACTACTTAGCTTAAACACACCCGTGTTGCAGAGGCAAACCTGCCTGCCAGAAAACAGAAGGCAGAGGGGAACAAAAGAGAGGTGATGGGCTGGTGAGGAGAAGAGAAGGGGTGAGATGAGAACCAGATGGGGAACACAAAGGAGAAAAGGAGGAAGTGGGAGTAATGACTGGAAGTTAGAGAAATAGATGTTCATGCCATCAGGATAGAGCCTACCTAGACGTAATATGAGGTGTTACTCCTCCGAACCGAGTGTGGCCTCATCGCAGCACTGGAGGATGCCATGGACAGACGGTTCAGAATGGGAATGAGCACAAGAAATGAAATGGGTGGCCTTTTGCAGCGGATGGAGCAAAGATGCTCAACAAAGTGGACCCCAATCTACACCGGGTCTCGCCGATATAGAGGAGGTTGCACCAGGAGCGAGAATGCCTCTGACAGGCTCACTGGTGAAGTTTATTTGATCATTTTTCCTGTCAGTTATTTAATTTACCTTATAAGCATAATCAACAGCACAGCTGAGGTGGCTGCTCCTGCACAGCCACTAAACATCTTCCCGAAGCCGTAACATTTTACTTTCAAATGGGAACTAATCTTCTGTAGACTGACAAACTGCCTATAAATGAAGCCAGGCAGTCTGAACTTGTGACCCTTTGGTCATTCGAGATGGCAGGTTGAAGAGTTTGTGTTATTTTATAAACGTGAGAAGAAAAGTAATTAACTTCCTGGGGGGAGTAAACAGTGACTATGTGGCTTGCTCCATTTTATTGTATGTCAGGAAATCTATGTTAATTTTACTTCACATAATCGTTCTTAGATCCTGTGGATATTGAGAAATTATTATCTGGGAAATCGTGAGTCACCCTCAGCAATTCTCCAAACCATTCACATTTCTACTAAAGGTGAGTGAATTGTGGGTGAGTCCTCATTTGAGAGATTGCCTGTATAATATTTTCTCTATCAGATATTTAAGTTGGCAGCAAGTCGTTTATCCTATAAAGGCAAGTCATTAACATTTAAAAGCAGGAACATAAGAGCTCTTTGAGCTGATGTCAGATTCCAAAGACATCATTATTTCTTGCCGAGTCTTATCAGCACAACATGAAAATAACAGAATTGAAGAAAGAAATAGAACATTGGATTTATCGTCAGATAAATCACTTGGCCTTGTTTCCACTGCGGTCAGTGTTTCTGGTAACAGAGTGAATGATCATTCTGGTCTAGTCTTCCCTTCCTGTCTGGTTGAGAAAGACAGAACAGATCAAAGCCTTTCCTTGGCTCAGGACTATGCACCCCCACCCCCCTCTCCGCTGTGAGGCAGTGGATGACCTAAACATGTGATGCAATTCATATTTTACTGGGTGCTTAGACATTCACTTGGTACGTACTACCATTTTATGGAGTGTGTTCTTCATTAATGTAGAGGCACTTAAATGATAATCTGTACACAAGCACATACTGTAATTGGCCTGTTATATTTATACTCTAGTAGATTATTTTAAAAATACAGTGAATTTTGCTGTTTAGATGCACTGCTGGTGAGCCTATTTCATAGAACATTAGAATATTACCATAAAGCTGTAAGAGATACGAGCAGAACTATGCCATCTGGCCCATCAAGTCTGCTCCACCATTCAATCATGGCTGATCCTTTTCTCCCCCCCTCTCAGCCCCACTCCCCAGCCTTTTTCCAGTAACTTTTGATGCCTTGTCCAATCAAGAACCCATCAATCTCTGCCTTAAAAACACCCAACAACCTGGCCTCCACAGCTGCATGTGGCAACAAATTCCACATATTCACCACCCTTTGGCTAAAGAAATTTCTCCGCATCTCTGTTTTAAATGAACACCCCTCTATCCTGAGGCTGTGTTCTCTTGTCCTAGACTCCTTCTCCATAGGAAACATCCTTTCCACATCTAATCTATCTAGGCCTTTCAACATTCAAAAGGTTTCAGTGAGATCCCCCTCATCCTTCTAAATTCCAGCAAGTAGAGACCCAGAGCCATCAAATGTTCCTCATATGATAACCCTTTCATTCCTGGAATCATCCTTGTGAACCTCCTCCGAACCCTCTCCAATGCCAGCACATCTTTTCTTAGGTGATGAGCCCAAAACTGTTCACAATACTCAAGGTGAGGCCTCACCAGTACCTTATAAAGCCTCAGCATCACATCCCTGCTCTTGTATTCTAGACCTCTTCAAATGAATGCTAACATTGCATTTGCCTTCCTCACCACCGACTCCACCTGCAAGTTAACCTTTAGGGCGTTCTGCATGAGGACTCCCAAGTCCCTTTGCATCACAGATTTTTAGATTTTCTTCCTGTTTAGAAAATAGACTGCATATGTATTTCTACTACCAAAGTGCATGACCACGCATTTTCCAACATTGCATTTCATTTGCCACTTCCTTGTCCATTCTCCTAATTTGTCCAAGTCTTTCTGCATTCCACCTGTTTCCTCAACACTACCTGCCCCTCCACTAATCTTCAGATGGTCTGCAAACTTGGCAACAAAGCCATCTATTCCATCATCTAAATCATTGATATACAGCATAAAAAGAAGTTGTCCCAACACTTATGGAACGTCACTAGCCAACCAGAAAAGGATCCTTTCATTCCCACTCACTGCCTCCTACCAATCAGCCAATGTTCTAACCATGCCAGTAACTTTCCTGTAATACCATCGGCTCTTAATTAGCTAAGCAGCCTCATGTGTAGCACCTTATCAAAGGCCTTCTGATAGTCCAAATGTACAACATTCACGGCATCCCCTTTATCTATCCTACTTGTAATTTCCTCCAAGAATTCCAACAGGTTCGTTAGGCAAGATTTTTCCTTAAGGAAACCATGCTGACTTTGTCCTATCTTGTCCTTTGTTACCACATACTCCATAAGCTCATCCTTAACAATTGACTCTAATATCTTCTCAACTACTGAGATCAGGCTAACTGGTCTATAATTTCCTTTCTGTTAACTTCCTCCTTTCTTAAAGAGTGAAGTGACATTTGTAATTTTCCAGTCCTCTGGCACCACGTCAGAGTCCAATGATTTTTGAAAGATCTTTAATAATGCTCCCACAATCACTAACACTACCTCCTTTAGAACCTAAGGGTGCAGTTCATCTGGTCCGGGTGATTTATGTACCTTTAGGTCTTTCAGCTTTTTGAGCGGGAGGAAAGTAAGCAGTGGCCGCGCGTGCGCAGCCCTCCGGTGAAAATTGATAACGTATCCGTTAAATAGGGGCCGTGGACAATTCTGATTTGATGGAGAGGGATGTGAAAGCACAGAGGAACTTCCAGAAAAATTTCTGAAACGCTTGTTCACTGCTGTCTTTACTGCGTGGTCGGGAATCTTTCGGAGGAGAGGCCTCAAAATCCCCCGCTTTGTCTGCTGTTGGCGACCGAGATGGAGGTCGAATCGCTCAGATAGAGATGGCGCTCAGTACTTGGTGTTGGACAGCTGATCAGAGCTCGAAGTTTTCGGATGACTCAAAGTCGGACTGTGGTCAGGTATGGCAGGGAGAGTTTTTCTTCCTTCTCCCATCTGTGTGAGATGTGGGACATTTGGGAGACTTTGAACTTTTACTGTGCTCATGGGCTTCTTCATGAAGTTATGGTATTGTTGCACTGTTGTAACTATATGTTATAATTATGTGGTTTTGTTAGTTTTTTTCAGTCTTGTCTGTCCTGTGTTTTGTGATATCACACCAGAGGAAATATTGTATCATTTCTTAATGCATGCATTACTAAATGACAATAAAAGAGGACTGCGAGTCTTCATAATCTATCTACCTTCTTCTTTGTAATACTAACTGCACTCTCACTCTCATCTTCTCACCCTTCAACATCTGGCACACTGCTAATGTCTTCCACAGTGAAAACAGATGCAAAATACTCATGTAATTCATCTGCCATCTCCTTTTCCCCCATTGTTATTTCTCTGGCCTCATTTTCTTGTGGTCCTGTATCTACTCTCATCTCTCTTTTATTTTTTACACCTGAAAAAGCTTTTACTATCCACTTTGATATTGTTTGCTAGCTTGCTTTCGTATTTAATCTTTTAACTCCTAATGGTTCTTTTAGTTGCTCTCTGTAGGTGTTTAAAAGGTTCCCAATCCTCTGCCTTCCTGCTACTTTTTGCTTTGTTGTATGCCCTCTCTTTTGCTTTTACATTAGCTTTGACTTGCCTTGTTTTACCATTTGGGTATTTCTTTGCTTTTGAATACATCTTTCCTGCACCTTTCTCATTTTCCCCAGAAACTCTCACCATTGCTGCTCTGCTGTCATCCCTGCCAGCTCCTCTCGCATAAAACTGTAATTTCCTTTACTCCACTGAAATACTGCTATGTCAGAGTTTGCTTTCTACTTATCATTCTACTTATCAAATTTCAAGTTGAACTCAATTACATTGTGATCACTGTCTCTTTAGGGTTCTTTTACCTCATGCTCCCTAATCGCCTCTGGTTCATTACATGACACCCAGTCCAGTTTAGCTGATCCCCAGTAGGCTCAATGATAATCTGCTCTAAAAAGCCACCTCATAGGCAATCAGCAAACTTACTCTCTTGAAGTCCATTACCAACCTAATTTTCCCAATCGACTTGCAAGTTAAAATCTTGCATGGCTTTCATCACATTGCCCTTTTAACACGTCTTTCCTATTTCCCAGTAATCTGTTGTCCGCATTCCAGCTACTGTTGGGAGGCCTGTATATAACTGCCATCAGGGTCTTTTTACCTTTGCAGTTTCTTAACTCAACCCACAAGGATTCAACATCTTCCAATCCTATCTCATGTCTTTCTACTGATCTGATGCCCCTTTTTTTACCAGCAGAGCCAGGCCAGCTTCCCTGCCGACTTTCCTATCCCTCCAGAACAACATGTAACCTTGGATATTCGGCTCCCAACTACAACCAACCTTCAGTTATGATTTAGTGATGGTCATAACATCACACCTGACAATCTGTAATAGAGCAATAAGATCATCCATCTTATTTCTTAATACTCTGTGCATTGACATATAACACTTTGAGTACTGTATTTGCTACCCTTTTTAATTCTGCATCCCTAATGCACTTACAGTAGCGTACATGCCATTTGGCCCATGATACTGTGTCAACCTTTTAACCGACTCCAAGATCAATCTAACTTGTCCCTCGCACTTAGCCCTCCATTTTCCTATCATCCTTGTACCTATCTAAAAGTACCTTAATTGTCTGTAATGTATCTGCCTCTACCACCACCCCTGGCAGGGTGTTCCACGCACCTACCACTCTCTGTGCTAGAACCATACCTCTGACATTCTCTCTGTACTTTTCCCCAATCAACTTAAAGTTATGTCCCCTTGTATTAGCTATTTCCACCTTGGGAAAAAGTCTCTGGCTATCCATTCAATCTATGTCTCTTATCAATTTGAACACCCCTATCAAGTCACCTCTCATCTTTCCTCTTTCCAAAGCTTTCCTCATAAGACATGCTAAGTGATCCAGGCAAAGTCCTGGTAAATCTCCTCTGCACCCAATCTGAAGCTTCCACATCTTTCCCATACTGAGATGATCCATATATCTTTGGAATGTGGGAGGAAACCGGAGCATCTGGAGGAAACCCACATGGTTACGGGGAGAACGTAAAACCATTTTACAGACAACAGCGGGAATTGAACCCTGATCGCTGGTGCATAAAGCAATGTGCTAGCGCTATGCTCCCATGCCACTACCAGCCTCAGAGGTTCACTTCGTTTCTGTTGATCACTTGCCTGTCTCACCTATCCATGGAAGGGCCCTTCTATCATCCAGACTGACACTTTGAACCCTAATACTGATGAAGGGTCTCAGCCTGAGATGTCAACATAGGTGTTGTCTGACCTGCTGAGTTCCTCCAACATTTTGTGTGTGTTGCTCAAGATTTCCAGCATCCGCAGAAGAGAAGGGCTGAGAGTGGAACAAGAATGGGAAATGGAAAAAGACAGAAGGCGAGGGGGGAGAAATTACTGAAAGTTAGAGAAATAGATGCTCATGCCATCAGGTTTGAGGCTATCCCTTCTCTCTCCATTTACATTTTCCAGTCTCTGGACAGCACTGACAAGGTAGTTGTTTATTGGCCATGATTTAGCTGATCTTGTTGTCTTTCAAGTGCAGGTACTTCCACACCACCATGGAGTGGCTCCAGGTTTCACTCTGGGACAATGAAAAGCTGGTGATCTGTCTCCAGGGCAGCATGGTGTGTGTCTGGGAAGGGAAACCAAGTGCCTGATGTCCTTTTCCGCTTCAAAGAAAATATCAAAACAAAGTCAATTTATTATTGAAGTGTGTATATGTTACCATGTACTAACTTCAGAGCTGAATCACGGTTAATATCACTGACATATGCCTTATTTGTTGTTTTGTGGCAGTAGTACAGTGCAATTCAGAAGAATGAAAGGGGATCTTATAGACATACAAAATTTTGAAAGGGATAGATAAGATAGAAGTAGGAAAGTTGTTTCCATTGGTAGGTGAGACTAGAACTAGGGGACATTGCCCAAGATTCAGGGGAGAAGATTTAGGATGGAGATGAGTAGAAACTGTTTGTCCAAGAGAGTGGTGAATCCATGGAATTCTCGGCCCAGGGAAGCAGTTAAGGCTTCTTCACCAAACATATTTAAGATACAGTTAGATAGATTTTTACATAGAAAAGGAATTAAGGGTTATTGGGAAAAGGCAGGTAGATGGAGCTGAGTTTACGGACAGATCAGCCATGATCTTATTGAATGGCAGGGCAGGCTTGATGGGCTGGATGGCCTACTCCTGCTCCTATTTCTTATGTAATACAGAAAAATTACTATAAATTACAGTAATAAATATATATAAAAATTAAATTAAGTAAGCAGCGCAAAAAGAAAGCAAAAACAGTGAGGTCATGTACATGGGTTCATTGTCCGTTCAGAAAACTGATGGCAGACGGGAAGAAGCTGTTCCTGAAACATTGTGTGTGTGTCTTCAGGCTCCTGTCCCTCCTCCCTGATGATAGTAATGAGAAGAGAGATATTTCTGAATGATGGGGTGTTCTTAATGAGGGATGAGCATAGCCTTTTGAAGATAGCCTTGAGATTTTTTTGTTGCAGGCACTTACAGGAAAATAAGGAAATACTATGGAATTTACAAAAAAAAACTATACATAGAGTGTGCTACTGTGGTCAATCAGTCTAAAACGCTGGATTGAGACTTCAGTCTCTGAGATCATCGGTTTGAATTCCACTCCTGCCTTTGGCTGTTCTTACTCCAGAGGTGTTGGTGGAGGCAGGTACATTAGGGACATTGAAGAAACTCTTCAATGGATGAAAGAAAAATGGAGGGGTATGTGTGAGGGAAGGGTTAGATTGATCTTAGAATAGGTTAGTTCAAGAGTTATGAGGTAATGTTGCAACTCTATAAAGTTCTGGTGAACCATGCTTGAAGTATTGTGAACAAGAGAAAATTGGCAGATGCTGGAAATCCGAGCAACACACATAAAGTGCTGGAGGAACTCAGCAGGCCAGGCAGCGTCTATGGAGTAAAGTACAGTCCTGCCGAAGGGTCTCGGCGGGAAATGGCAACTGTACTTATTTCCATAGATGCTGCCTTTTGCATTTTGTGTGTGTTGCTTGGAGTATTGTGTTCATTTCTGATCACCTCATTACAGGAAGTGTGTGGAAGCTTGAAAGAAGGTGAAGAGCTGATTTACCAGGACGATAAAGGGTCCTGTTGAAGGGTCTCAGCCCAAAATGCCAGCTCATTTGCTAAGGTTCACAAAAACATTGCGGGCCGAAGGGCCTGTACTGTGTTATAACGTTCCACTCTGTAAACAAAGATTGGCAGATAACCAATGTGCGAAAGAAGACAAATTGTGTAAATAAAAAAATAATACTGAGAACAGGAGTCGTAAAGTGAGCCTGTAGGTTGTAGAAACAGCTCAGAGTCGTGGTGACTATGGTTTCCATGAGGCAGTGCAGGTGGTAAGCATGCTGTCTGAATGGCCTCACTAGATGGGTGCAGTGCATTTTGTGAAAGGTCCTCACCTTGTCCACTGAGTGCCAGCGGTGGAGGACAGAACTGTTTATAGTGGCCGATGGAATGTCTGTCAAGCTGGGTGCTTTGTCCTGAGTGGTGCCAAGTTGGGCAAGAGGAGAATATTTTGGATGACCCCAGTTTTGCAGCATGTAGAACATGAGAAGGTGACCAGGAGTCAAGTTTAGCATCAAGAGCTGTTACAGCAATTTGTTTGGTTTTCTGAAGAGACATGTTGAAGGGACTTGGCCCTGAAATGGCAACTCCTTTTACCTCTCCATAGATGCTGCCCATCCTGTTGAGTTCCCCCAAGAATTTTGCATACATTTCTGAAGCTGCTCTAGTCTGTGGCGACTCCTACCGCCCCCATGACGCTAATGATGGGCGGCATAGTAGCGCAGTGGTTAGCACACCACTTTACAGTACCAGCGACTAGGGTTCAATTCCCACCGCTCTCTGTAAGGAGTTTCTACGTTCTCCCCGTGACCACATGGGTTTCCTCTGGGTACTCGGTTTCCTTCCACAGTCCAAAGACATACCAGTTACTAAGTTAATTGGACATTGTAAATTTTTCATCCCTCTTCCCTCCGGGAGAAGGTTCAGGAGCTTGAAAACTCATATGGCCAGATTTGGGAACAGCTTCTTTCCAACTGTGATAAGACTGCTGAACGGATCCTGACCCGGATCTGGGCCGTACCCTCCAAACATCCGGACCTGCCTCTCGGTTTTTTTGCACTACCTTACTTTCCATTTTCTATTTTCTATTTATGATTTATAATTTAAAATTTTAATATTTACTAATTTTTAACTATTTTAAATATTTTTTAATAATTAATATTTTAATCCAGGGAGTGTGAAGCGCAGAATCAAATATCGCTGTGATGATTGTACGTTCTAGTACCAATTGTTTGACGACAATAAAGTATAAAGTATGATTAGGCAAGGGTTAAATCAGGGGTTGCTGGGTAGCGCGGCTCAAAGGGCTGGAAGGTTCTGTTCTGCCTGGTATCTCAATAAAAACAGAAATAATAATAAATAAATATATAAATAAATGGGAGACCTTGTGCTTGTTTTACACTGGATTTCCAGCATTAGCAGAATCTCTTGTGTTTCTGAACCGAAGGAGATTTGATACCTTTAATGCAGGGGTTCCCAAACTTTCTTATGCCATGGACCAATATCATTATTCTGGGAATCTGTGGACCCTAGGTTGGGAACCCCTGCTCTAAAGACTGTGTGAAAGTAGGGAGAGCAGTTTTAAAGCTGTGGTGTTACTTAACCAGGAAGCTCGTGTAAATTAGCTGACTGGTGGTGATGGACGAGGAAGGACCACACAGCAGTACTTTAGGTGACCTCCATGGTGCTGTGTTTAGAACGTGAGAAGGTGACCAGGAGTCAAGTTTGGAATCAAAATCTGTTTACAATCATTTGCCTGGTTTTCTGAAATAGTGGCAGAAGACCATGAGAAACCTTGTGAAAATTAAGAATATCTTTAAAATTAAAAGTCTCCATTCTTTTGAAGCTCAAGGATTAATGTCTCTACTGAAACAGTAATTGAATACGAGCACATTAAACTTACACTAATCTTAACAATGTGATTTCAAAACCTTATAGGGTCAGTTGTGCAGGAAGCAGCATTATCCACTGGAAGCAATTTATTAAGACAGATTTGTATAAAACAGAAATTACTTGCTCAAAACTCTACCACACAAGTTGAAGACTATTGAAGTATGCCAGCTGCTTGTCATGGGATATCCTCTGGTTCAGGACCGATAGAGGTTTTGTCCCTGATGTTCACCTATTCAGTGGCTCAAAGTGGTGACCACGAAAATCAAACTGACCTGCCAGAATGTGCACAAGTTTCAGCAAAGGCTTTCGAGACAGTGAACTCATGTTCCCAGTGCTATAAACATCAGGAATGCTGTAGATGCTGGGAATCCAGAGCACAAACAAAATGCTGGAGGAACTCAGCAGCTCAGGCAGCATCGATGGACGGGAATAAACAGGACTACTTAACTTCCCCCCCAGAGATACTGCCGGTCCTGCTGAGTTCCTCCAGCATTTTGAGTATTGTTCTCAAAATTATTTACTATTTTATTTGCCCAATTTGTCTTCTTTTGCACATTGGTTGTTTGTCAGTCTTTACTTATATATAATTTATTTGAATTCTACTGTACTTGTAAATGACTGCAAAAAATGAATCTTAAGTTAGTTTACGGTATATGGTAAGTTAGTATATAGTATATGGTAATATATTGCATATGTACTTTGATAATAAATTTTACCTTAAATTTTGAACTTAGAGGATTGTCATACAGCATGGTGCTTAGCCCTTTCACTGTGATGGCTATCTGTATAGTCTCATTGTTTGCAGAAATCACTCAATGCTTTTCCTATCCAAATAACTGCGGAAACACCTTTTAAACATTGTGACTGAATTTGACTTTATGTGCTGAATGGCCTCATTCTACTCCTATGCCTTATGATACCTACAGGTACCTCCTCCTCTGGAACCTTGATCAAGATAATCACTATCCATATAACCATAACCATAACCATAACCATATAACAATTACAGCACGGAAACAGGCCATCTCGGCCCTTCTAGTCCTCTGTGTAGAAAAACTTACCCCTCAGGCACTTTTCCCTCTAAGCTGCGTAGGTGCACGGCCATACAGTAACTGAAATGCTCCCACGCACATTGCCTTTGTCACCACGTAGCTGGAATAAAGACAGACGAAATGTGAAAGTTTCTCTTGTTGTACTGTACCACATTATACCCTACAATTAATAAATAAAATTAAAAGTAGGTGAATTTTCAATTTTCATTCTAAGTGTTCATAGTACACATATTACAGAACAAACATTTAAGGTGCTGCACAGTTTGCAGGATATGTAAAAATTTCCTGCTGAGAGCAAATGTTGATCCACACAGCTATTAAAAAAAATCAGAGGAACATTGCCCTTTATATTTCTCCCCCCTCACTTTACACTTTCGCCCTCTGGTTCTAGACTCCCCCGCCCTGGGAAGAAGAGTCCTTCTGTCATATCTTGAGGGAATCGCTTCCCCAAGCACTTTCTGCCACAAAAGGCGGGATTTCCCGGTGGTCACTCAGTTTGATTCTGTTTCCCATTCCCATTCCAACATGTTGGTTCATTATCTCCTCTACAGTCACCATGAGGCCACTCTCAGGTCAGAGGAGCAGCACCTCATGTTCTGTTTAGGCAGCCTCCAGCTTGACCGCATAAACCAAAGTTGCTGGTGAACGCAGCAGGCCAGGCAGCATCTCTAGGAAGAGGTACAGTCGATGTCTTGGCCCAAAACGTCGACTGTACCTCTTTCTAGAGATGCTGCCTGGCCTGCTGCGTTCACCAGCAACTTTGATGTGTGTTGCTTGAATTTCCAGCATCTGCAGAATTCCTCGTGACAGCATAAATGTTGATTTCTCTAAATTCCGGTAATTTCTCCCCCCTCCCTTCTCTGTTTTGCCATTCCCCATTCTGTTTTTCCTCTCACCTCTTCTTTTCTCCTCACCTGCCGATCTCCTTCCCTTTCTTCCATGGTCCACTGCCCTGTCCTATCAGATTCCTTCTTCGTCTGCCCTTTACTTTTTCCGTTTATATACTCCCAGCTTCTTAATTCATCCCCCCTCTCTCTCACTCAACTACCTTCCTCCTCACCTGGTCTTATCTACCATCTGTCAGCTGGTATTTCTTCCCCTACCCCCATATTCTTATTCTGGCTTCTTCCCCCTTTCTTTCCTGTCTTGGCCCAAAAAAAAAATCGACTGTTTATTCAACTCCATAGATGCAACCTGACCTGCTGATTTTCTCCAACACCGTTGCTCTAGATCAGGGGTTTCCAGCCTGGGATCCACGGAGCCCTTGGTTAACGGTAGGGGTCCATGGCATAAAAAAGATTGGAAGCCCCTGCCCTGGAATGAATGCCTAGTATGCTCACCAATTCTTTGACCATGTAGCTGGAAATCCAATGCTACAATCAAAAGCGAACCACAAATTGATTGCAAAGTGAAAGCCCTTTGGAATGCCCTAAAGTTGTGGAAGGTGCCAAATAAATGTAATGTTCCTGACAGGCCTGCACAGGCAGGCACCTCCCAGTTTCCACACAGCTAACAGGATTCACCTGCCACTGGTGTCCAACTCACCGCATGCAGCCTAATTAAATCTAGCCCTCATCCACTGTCCTTGTTTACTCAAAGAACCAGCCAGCCTCAACCGGTTGTTCTCAGCCTTCAGCTACCTCGTTGCCTTGTTGTTTTAAGTATCTGGTCTTCCTTGTTTTGTGGCCCCCTCCTGGCTTGTAATTTCGCAGTTTAGTATTCGAGTGATTGCTAAATTATCTCCGCTGCTGTGTGGTTGGGTCAAACCTCCTCTATATTTCATGACAGTTTCTCTTCTTGACAGTAAGGAAGACTTCTCCAACTCAGATGAGAAAACTCAGGAAATAATCTTTCTGGCTCTTACATGGGAATTTAGTCTTTGCCCTTATGTGGCCAGAGGACCAGGGGCATTCCTGAATGATGAGAGCGTTGGAAGACTAGACTTATGGTATATACAACCTTTGCACTTCCTTCCTTTAAAATCATACGATTGAAACCATTTGGTTCTGGGATTAGTGATTCTTTCGTATTATTATTTCCTTCATTTTCATTACATTGCTCACTTAATCTTTGGTGAATTATGGCCCATCCATAATTTAATAACGGTTTCTTGTTCTACTGTGAACATTGACTTTATTTATTCAGTGACTGTCCACACCATTGCTTCCAGAGTTCAAAACATCATATTGCTCAGACTTCTCCTTTCTAAGAATAAAATATGGGCCTCCAAGTGTTTATTTTCATCTGCATATGTGCAATGTAAAACTAACCTTCCCACTAATGTGGACATCTTTCAAAAGCCTATGCTTTAAGAAGGTGGCATCCATCATGAAGGACGCTCCCCTTCCAGGACATGTGGGTAAAGCCCTCCCCACCACTGAGTACATTTACGTGGAATGTTTGTCGCAGGAAAGCACCAACCATCTTCAGGGACCCCCGTCACCCAGGTCATGCTCTCTCCTCACTGCTGCCATCAGGAAGAAGGTACAGGAGCCTCAGGGCTCACGCCACCAGGTTCAGAGATAGTTATTATACCTGAACCATCAGGCTCTTGAACCAAAGGAGATAACTTTGTGGGCCGAAGGGCCTGTATCGTGCTGTATGTTTTCTATGTTTCTAACTTCACTCAACTTCACTTGCCCCATCTTTGAACGGTTCCCACAGCCATGGATTCAAATTCAAGGTCTCTTCATCTGATGTTCTTGATATTTATTACTTATTTACTTATGATTATTATTTCTTTCTTTTTGTACTGGCACAGTTTGTTGTCTTTTGCACTCTGGTTGAACACCCAAACGTCTTCCATTGATTCTATTATGGTTATTATTCTATGGATTTATTAAGTATGCCCACTAGAAAACGAATCTCAGGGTTGTATACGGTGACATATATGTACTGTGATAATAATGTGCTTTGAAATTTGAACATGCCCTTTTCTCATTACTACCATCAAGGAGGAAGTACAGGACCCTGAGGACACACACTCAACATTTTAGGAACCACATACAAAATGCTGGAGGAACTCAGTAGGCCTGGCAGCGTCTATAAAAAAAAGTAAACAGTCGACGTTTTGGGCTCAGACCCTTCAGGCTGAGGGATTTCCAGTATCTGCAGATTTTCTTTTATTTTAGGAACCACAATTTCTCCTCCACCATCAGATTTGTGAACAGTCTATGAAGCCGTGAACATCACCTCATTATCTCGCCTTTTTTGCATGATTTATTTATTTTTGTATTCCTTATTGTAACACAGTAAGTTTTTATGTATTGCACTGGACCACTGCCACAAAACAATAACAATTTCTCAACAAGTGTCAGTGAGCATAAATCTGATTCTGATTCTAAAGTGATTTTGCCATGTAAATGTTCTCAATTATGAAGGTACAGAATGTGTACATTTTATGCGTGTGAAACTTCGAGAGCTGACACTTATAAACATGTGCAATCAGCATTACTGCATTGGTTTGGCTGTTATAGAAACCTTCAGTGTTCTCTGTGGCTCACCATGTTTTTCTAATTCATGTAATAAAAATTGATTTATTCAACCATCAAATAAAATGTGTGCATGTTTGTGCATATGTTTGTGTTTGTATGTGTGTGACTGTATTGGTCTGTGTGTATACATATGCACGTGTATGTATGCATGTGTGTGGCATGCGGATTTGTGCGTGCGCATGTATGTGTGTGGGCACATGTGTGAGTGCACATGTGTGGTTATGTGTGTGTGTGAGAGTTTGTGTGTTTGTGTGAGTGTATGTGTGTGTGGGAGTGTATATGTGTGAGTATGTGTGTTTGTATGAGTCTGTGTATCTGTGCGTGTATTTGTGTGAGTGTGTGTGTATCTGTGTGTGTGTGTATGTGTGTGTGTGTGAGTGCGTTAGCATATGTGTTCGTGTGAGTTTGTATGTGTGCGTGTGTGAGTGTGTGTGAGTGTATGTGTGATGTGTGTGGGAGTATATATATGTGAGTGTGTGTGTTTGTGCGTGTGTCTGAGTGTGTGTGTACAATCAAACTAAACAACGTTCCTCCGGACCATGGTGCACCCACAGAACACCTATCACACACAACACATAAACTAAAATGTTACCATAAATAAGTGAATAAAATATAATTCAAAATGCAAGCAGCAAAGGTAAACAGTAATCAGTAAACAGCTCACTGTTCTAGTGACGAGACCTTGGTGTGGTGGGGTATTTATTAGTCTCATAGCCTGATGAAAAAAGCTGTTACCCTGTCTGCCAGTCCTAGTCCGGATGCTCCTGTACCCGCTTCCCAATGGTAATGTGAGATGGGTGGTAATACTTCGGACCCTTCACATAGAACGCACCCGGTAAATGTCACAAATGGCGTGGTGGGAGATCCCAGTGATCTTCCTACCAGTGTTTACTATCCCCTGTGAGGTCTCGCAGTCTGATGCCTTGCAGCTTCCAAACCACACACTGATGCAGCCAGGCAGCACACTCTCGATGGTGCTCCTGTACAAAGTCGTTAGAATGGGGGCTCTAACTTTATTAGGTTTTATATATAAATGGTTACTTTTTAATCTAATTCTTATTGTTTATAATTGTTGAACGCTGTTGTTTTTTTTGTTGCATGCCATGCCCTGACCAACACATCACAGCAAATTCCTAATACATGCAAGTGTATACGGTGAACGCTGATCTTTGAAGTCACACTGCTATGGCAGATGTAGGTGTTCGGTGCATGCAGCAGGGTTACCCTGCTTAATCATGAGGGTTGTAGCTATACGTTTGTCACATCTGGAATGTGCGACTTTAGTGCGGGCTATTCACATCTCAATTACAGGGTTAGAAATGATAGTGGCCACTTAATTCTCTGCTTTTGACAATGCCAATGCAATGAAGGTTAGCTCAGGCCATATAAAATATTTAGAGCAGCTATATTTTGCCAAGGAAGCACTCATTATCAATGAGTTCTGCAGACATACTGTAGATCAAAGAAGAATAATGTTGATGTTATCTTTATTTCAAATGTGCTTGCTAAAGTTATTTTGCCAGAATACTCGATTTCTTGCAAAGGAGTTTTAAAATCGGTTTCGGTGTGGGAATTAGAATCAGAACTGGACTCAGGTTTATTATCAGCGACATGTGTTGTGAAATTTGTTGCTTCACGACAGCAGTACAGTGCAAGACATGAAAATCTGCAAAATATATAGTACTAAAATAGAAATAATGGGGTGGGGTGTGGTGGCATTGACACTGGACTTCAAAGCAGATGGTCCTGAGTTCAAACCCAGCCGGGTCCCAACCTGGGCAGCAGTATCTCTGTGGAAGAAAGGCTTGGCAATCTACTTCCGTATCTTGCCGTGAAAACCCTGTGACCCTGTGGTCCACGAGGTCATGAAGAGTCGGACGCAACTGAACTACTGACCAACAACAGACCAACAGGCACTAAAAGGTGGAGGTTCACAGGTTCATAGACCATTCAGAATCTGATGGCAGAGGGGAAGAAGCTGTTCCTAAAAACGTTGAGTGTGGGTCTTCAGGGTCCTGTACCTCCCCCCTGATGATAGTAGGCAGCAGTGATCATCCCATAGCAACACAGAAAATAGAATGGGTAGCTATAACAGGACCATTGACCTGGGTTCTGTTCCACCGCTGTCTGTAAGGAGTTTGTCCATTCTCCCCACGATCATATGGGTTTCTTTCCAGTGCTCCGATTTCCTCTCACATTCCAAAGATTTACAGGTTAATTGGTCACATGGGTGTAATTGGGCAGCACAGGCTTTTTGGGCCAGAAGGGCCTGTTACCGTATGGAATATCTAAATAACAATAAATTGAATAGGTCTTTGTTATGCATCAGCAGAATAAGAACAACAGTGTAGAGCTACTAAGTCTTGATGTTTCAATCCCTGTGGTAAGTTGGCATTCTCGATGTTGGCAGTGGGTCTGGAGTGGTGACAAGGAGGGAGGATAGGTCATATTACGCAGTTGTCAATTTACAGTGCGGGAGCATCGAACCGGGCCTGCCGACATGAAAGCATGCACACTTGAGAGCTCGTGCCCAAAAGAAAGATTCCTTCATGCATAGGAGGCCCAATTGATTCACCACGCTATCAATCGGCCTCATGCGCACTTGCCACATTCTCGTAATCGATCCAATATGGTTCAAGCATGTGAAACCCCACTGGTTTCCTTGGCTGCGTACGTCTAGGGACAACATACTCTTGTCTCGCCAAACCTGTGAGATTGAGACAGCTCTCCCACTCCAAACCCCGGTTTGTGTGGATGCTGTGTAATTTGCTACCCTGTTACAACTCAGTGCCAAGAAATAACAGATAACACACTGCTTACGATTAAAGGAATTATATTTATGAATCTTAACTTAACCAAAGAGTTAGAAAAGAAAAGAAAAAAACATAAAAGGGCCCATTATAATTAAACAGTCAAATGTGCACAAGTTAGAGCTCAACTCTTCCCAAAAGGTAATATTCACCGATCCTCAGTCAATCTCAGCACTTGGCTCCATCAAATAACAGTCCCCCACTGGGTCGAACCCTACCACTGGTTCCTTCCAGCATCTCCTCTCTTCATCTCCCACTGAACAAAGGACCCAGCTCACATTCCAAAGCACCCGGTATTTCTAACCATAACGCAAGCACTGCTTCTACAGAAAGACCATTCCATTATCAGTGAAACCTTTCCCAGGGTGTTACAATGTTTTGTTGTCTATTGCTACGTCCACACTAGACCAGATAAATCCATAACCAAAGCTTTTTCTCTTTGTTTTGACCCTCTGTCCACACTGAAACGGCATTTTCCTCCTCCAAAATAGGAGCTTTTCTAAAACGCTCTCCAGAGTGTGTAAATCTGAAAACGCTGGTTGGGCGGTGTAGTGTGGACGGGGTAACCAGAGCTTTTTAAAAACGCTGTCATGACGTGCCGGAACAGATGGTGGCAGCGCGGCATTTCATTGTTTTCTTGAACGCAACCTGTTCCTTATAGTGGTCGAGGATATCATTGTACTTGGTTTGGCACAACTCCCGGTCCCACGTTCTCCACTGCTTTGCTGACTTTGTAACTCGCAGAAGCGCTCAACTTCATCATCTGTCCAAACGAGGAGGTCCGGTCTGCTTTTCCCAGTGGAGTTGAAGTTGAAAAGCAGGACCTCGAGGGTGGTAATCTCAGGATTGCCACCTGTGCTATGTGCCAGTGAGGGTAGGAATAGGATGCTCTGGGAGGTGAACAAGTGGCTGAGGAACTGGTGTAGGGGGCAGGGTTTCAGATTTCAGGATCATTGGGACCTCTTCTGGGGCAGGTGGGACCTGTACAAGAGAGACGGGTTACACTTGAACTACAGGGGAACCAATATCCTTTCAGGGAGGTTTGTTAGTGCTAATGGGGAGGCTTGAAACTAGATTTGTAGGGGGATGGGAACCAGAGTGCCAGAGCTGACAGTGTGGCTGGGGTGAAAATAAATGATGTTAAAAGTTCAAGCAAATCCGCTGATAGAAAGGTTGTGAGTGGTGGTAAAAATCATCTGAGGTGTATATATTTCAATGCTAGGAGTATTGCGGGGAAGGCAGATGAATTGAGGGCGTGGATTGACACATGGAATTATGACATTATAGCAATTGGTGAAACTTGGCTACAGGAGGGGCAGGACTGGCAGCTTAATATTCCAGGGTTCCGATGTTTCAGATGTGATCGAGGCAGAGGAATGAAAGGTGGGGGAGTAGCATTGCTTGTTAGGGAAAATATTACAGCAGTGCTCAGGCAGGACAGATTAGAGGGCTTGTCTACTGAGTCCTTATGGGTGGAGCTGAGAAACAGGAAAGGTATGGCCACATTAGTGGGATTGTATTACAGACCACCCAATAGTCAATGAGAATTGGAAGAGCAAATCTGCAGAGAAATAGCAGGCAACTGCAGGAAACATAAAGTTGCGGTGGTAGGGGATTTTAATTTTCCATATATTCATTGGGACTCCCATACTGTTAGGGGTCTAGATGGTTTAGAGTTTGTAAAATGTGTTCAGGAAAGTTTTCTAAATCAATATATAGAGGGACCAACTAGAGGGGATGCAATATTGGATCTCCTGTTAGGTAACGAATTAGGGCAAGTGACAGAAGTCTGTGTAGGGGAGCACTTTGGTTCCAGTGATCATAACACCATTAGTTTCAACTTGATCATGGACAAGGATAGATCTGGTCCTAGGGTTGAGGTTCTTAACTGGAAGAAGGCCAAATTTGAAGAAATGAGAAAGGATCTAAAAAGCATGGATTGGGACAGGTTGTTCTCTGGCATGGATGTGATCGGTAGGTGGGAAGCCTTCAAAGGAGAAATTTTGAGAGTACAGAATTTGTATGTTCCTGTCAGGATTAAAGGCAAAGTGAATAGGAATAAGGAACCTGGGCTCTCAAGGGATATTGCAACTCTGATAAAGAAGAAGAGGGAGTTGTATGACATGTATAGGAAGCAGGGAGTAAATAAGGTGCTTGAGGAGTATAAGAAGTGCAAGAAAATACTTAAGAAAGAAATCAGGAGGGCTAAAAGAAGATATGAGATTGCCTTGGCAGTCAAAGTGAAGGATAATCCAAAGAGCTTTTACAGGTATATTAAGAGCAAAAGGATTGTAAGGGATAAAATTGGTCCTCTTGAAGATCAGAGTGGTCGGCTATGTGCAGAACCAAAAGAAATGGGGGAGATCTTAAATAGGTTTTTTGCATCTGTATTTACTAAGGAAACTGGCATGAAGTCTATGGAATTAAGGAAAACAAGTAGTGAGATCATGGAAACTGTACAGATCGAAAAGGAGGAGGTCCTTGCTGTCTTGAGGAAAATTAAAGTGGATAAATCCCTGGGACCTGACAGGGTATTCCCTTGGACCTTGAAGGAGACTAGTGTTGAAATTGCAGGGGCCCTGGCAGAAATATTTAAAATGTCGCTGTCTACAGGTGAGGTGCCGGAGGATTGGAGAGTGGCTCATGTTGTTCCGTTGTTTAAAAAAAGATCAAAAAGTAATCCGGGAAATTATGGGCCAGAAAGTTTAACGTCGGTAGTTGGTAAGTTATTGGAGGGAGTACTAACAGACAGAATCTACAAGCATTTGGATAGACAGGGACTTATTAGGGAGAATCAACATGGCTTTGTGTGTGGTAGGTCATGTTTGACCAATCTATTGGAGTTTTTCGAGGAGGTTACCAGGAAAGTGGATGAAGGGAAGGCAGTGCATATTGTCTACATGGACTTCAGTAAGGCCTTTGACAAGGTCCGGCATCGGAGGTTAGTTAGGAAAATTCAGTTGCTAGGTATACATGGAGAGGTGGTAAATTGGATTAGACATTGGCTCAATGGAAGAAGCCAAAGAGTGGTAGTAGAGAATTGCTTCTCCGAGTGGAGGCCTGTGACTAGTGGTGTGCCACAGGGATCAGTGCTGGGTCCATTGTTATTTGTCATCTATATCAATGATCTGGATGATAATGTCGTAAATTGGATCAGCAAATTTGCTGATGATACAAGATTGGAGGTGTAGTAGACAATGAGGAAGGTTTTCAGAGCCTGCAGAGGGACTTGGACCAACTGGAAAAATGGGCTGAAAAATGGCAGATGGAGTTTAATACAGACAAGTGTGAGGTATTGCACGTTGGAAGAACAAACCAAGGTGGAACATACAGGGTTAATGGTAAGGCACTGAGGAGTGCAGTAGAACAGAGGGATCTGGGAATACAGATACAAAATTCCCTAAAAGTGGCATCACAGGTAGATAGGGTCGTAAAGAGAGCTTTTGGTATATTGGCCTTTATTAATCAAAGTATTGAGTATAAGAACTGGAATGTTATGATGAGGTTGTATAAGGCATTGGTGAGGCCGAATCTGGAGTATTGTGTTCAGTTTTGGTCACCAAATTACAGGAAGGATATAAATGAGGTTGAAAGAGTGCAGAGAAGGTTTATAAGGATGTTGCCGGGACTTGAGAAACTCAGTTACAGAGAAAGGTTGAATAGGTTAGGAGTTTATTCCCTGGAGCGTAGAAGAGTGAGGGGAGATTTGATAGAGGTATATAAAATTATGATGGGTATAGATAGAGTGAATGCAAGCAGGCTTTTTCCACTGAGGCAAGGGGAGAAAAAAACCAGAGGACATGGGTTAAGGGTGAGGGGGGAAAAGTTTAAGGGGAACATTGGGGGGGCTTCTTCACACAGAGAGTGGTGGGAGTATGGAACGAGTTGCTAGACGAGGTGGTAAATGCGGGTTCTCTTTTAACATTTAAGAATAAATTGGACAGATACATGGATGGGAGGTGTATGGAGGGATATGGTCCATGTGCAGGTCAGTGGGACTAGGCAGAAAATGGTTCGGCACAGCCAAGAAGGGCCAAAAGGCCTGTTTCTGTGCTGTAGTTTCTATGGAGCTTTTCTTTGTATTCCTCGAAGACATTGTTGAAAACTTTCTTTCGCTGTTGTTGTAGGTACTCTAGTTTTTGACCAATGGAAATAGCACAATGCTGCCGCAGAAACGGAAATAGTATACCGTTTCCTCTTCGCTTGTTTTTTGTAGATGTGTCCTGCGCATGCCCAGTAGAAGGAGATTCGCGCAAATACCCGTTTTAATGTGGACGGAGGTATTTTCAAAAACGTCTGGTGTGGACGCCTATCGTTTTTACGCAAAACCGGCGTTTTCAAAATTATCCGGTCTAGTGTGGACATAGCCTATGTCATAAGTAAAGGGTTAAATCTGCAGAAATTCATTGTCTGTTAATGGCTAGCAAATAACAACTAAAGTGACTCACTGTAGTGCATCAGCTTTTATTTACAAAGGAATGTCTGAGAAGTGCTGAAAACAATCAGTCAATGCATCAGCCCAGAGTGGTAATGATGGATAGTTTATTTGGATCCAGTCTGGTAGGGTGGTAGAGTTTTCATGTGAGTCCATAATAATTGACTCTAGATGTGTTCTGTGGGAAAGCTATGGGGCGAGTTATGTGGTAAGAGCAAGAGCAGCTCAATAATGCTCACCAGCATTCCTGTACAACTCAGATGCAAAGCTTCAGCGTTCACATGCAAACCATTCCCAGCTCAGTTACGCGGAATTTTAACCAGTTTGTGATGATGCAATTGATCTGCAGGGAATGGTGTGAAGGATGTGGATTCGCATTGCTTTTGGCATCAGATTAAACCAGTCTGTTTGTTCGTTATGTGCCATGTGGCATGATGTCTTTCCATGACCATGATTGTTCTTGGCAAATTTTTCTGCATAAGTGTGTCTCCTTCTCCTGGGCAGTGTCTTTACTAGATGGGTGAGCCCAGCCATTATCAATACTCCTCAGTGATTGTCTGCCTGGCATCAGTGGTCACATAACCAGGACTTGTGATGTGCACCGGCTGCTCATAAGACCATCCACCACCTGCTCCCATGGCTTCACATGACCCTGATCGGCGGAGGGGGGGATGGGGGGTTAAGCGGGTGCGACACCTTGCCCAAGGGTGACCTGCAGACCGGCGGTGGGAAGAAGTCCCTTACGCCTCCTTTGGTAGAGGCGTATCTCTCAGCTTGCCGCCCTATTAAATTGGTAAATTGGTTTATTATTAGCATTTGTACCAAGGTACAGCGAAAGGAGGAGCTGAAGAGAGTCAATGGCGCCTAACGGCGGCTCCTTTGCTTGCATCCTCGGAAACAGCTCTATTTCTATCTTTAGTATCTCTATTTTTCTCTTTCAGGGTTCTTTTGAAGACCCTGTCCTGGATTTACACACTGATTACGGTTCTTCGCGGGAATGGGACCCGCTCTCGGGGTTTCACGACAGGATGTTATTCGACATGCCAGGGGCATAGCCTAAGAGCTTCACTCGTTTTTGGAGGTCCGATATTTCGTGGCTCTGGAGACGGGGTGATAGAAGGTTGGTGTCACGGCAGGAGATCAGTGTGTCGTGGGAGTCGGAAGATCCTTGGCTGTGTGTCCAGAGACCTGAGATCTTTGGGCATAGAGCTCGGAAAAAGAGAGGCAACGGACTCTTAACATAGTGAACCAGCAAGTTGTTTGTTATATCTCTCCTCTCACTGTGAAACGGAGACATCTCTTTCTCCTTTATTAGGGAGAGAGAGAGCCTGTGTTATGTCGAACACCAGGTGAATGAGTAATCTTTGGGGAGCTGCAAGACTGTGTCTTTGCTGTTGCTTTGCTGCACGCTTGAGAGCTCGGTGGTGGGTGCCGATACTTTTCATTTGCAGATGGGGGAGGGGATATTGTCGCTTGCTGCCGCTTATGTGTGGGAGGGAGGGGAGCTTGGGGGGACTTTGGGATCTAACA
This sequence comes from Mobula birostris, assembly GCF_030028105.1. Classification (NCBI taxonomy): domain Eukaryota; kingdom Metazoa; phylum Chordata; class Chondrichthyes; order Myliobatiformes; family Myliobatidae; genus Mobula; species Mobula birostris. Next base: position 12,586,130 of record NC_092386.1, read on the forward strand.
TTTAACTGTTACAATATACATCCTGAAATGCTTTTTTCTTCGCAAACATCCATGAAAACAGAGAGATGGCCCAAAGAATGAATGACAGATAAACGTAAGAACCCCAAGGTCACCCCCCAGCTCCCCTCTCTCCCGCACGTAAGCAGCAGCGAGCAACAATCCGCCCTTCCCCCACCAGCAAAAACAAAGCCAGCATCAGCACCACCACCAAGCACTCAGTGTGAGCAAAACAATAGCAAAGACACAGACTGGCGGTTAGCCCAAAGACTTCACGTTTCATCCGGCATGCGATATCCCACAGGTTCTCTTCCTCCCTAATATTGGAGAAAGAGGTGTCTCTGTTTTTCACCAGCGAGCACATCGATTCATTACAAAGTGCATTGGGGTAGTACAAGACAAATCAATAGCACAGTGCAGAATAAGGTGTTAGCAAGAAAGCTAAAGATTAAAGATTTGCTTTGTCACATGTGCATCAAAACACAGTGAAGCACATTGTTTTTTCCAATCTAATTCTGTTTAAGAGTATACATCTTAGTTAATGTCACATACCCTTTATAGTACTGAATATTGCCAAAATTAAAATTACATTTCTTGAGATCTTAATAGTTGATGGAGGTTTAAAAAGTTCAGTTGTTTTTCTAACTTTTTCTTTCCTTGCAGTTGAGAACTAAGTGCTGTAGTGACAGTCTTGTTGGGGACCGTGTCTCAGTTGTGAACCTGTACATAGAACATAGAACATTTCAGCAACATACAGCTCCTTCGGCCCATGATGTTGTGCTGACCTTTTAACCTAAACCAAGATCAATATAAACCTTCCTCCCTCCATTTTTCTATCATCCATGTGCCTATCTAGGAATTTGTTAGAGTATGTGCCTGTTTAAGAGACCCTAATGTACCTGCCTCTACCACCACCCCTAGCAGAGCATTCCATGCACCCACCACTCTCTGGACAAAAAACCTACCTCTGACATCCCTGCTATACTTCCTCCAATCACCTTAAAACAATGTCCTCTGAATTTAGCTATTTCTGCTCTGGGAACAAGGTGCTGGCTGCCCACTCTTACCATCTTGTACACCTCGAGCAAGTCACCTCTCATTCTCCTTCACTCCAAACAGAAAAGTCCTAACTCTTTGCATAAAACATGAAACCATAGAAAAACTACAGCACAGAAACAGGCCTTTTGGCCCTTCTTGGCTGTGCCAAACCATTTTCTGCCTGGTCCCACTGACCCGCACACGGACCATATCCCTCCATACATCTCCCATCCATGTATCTGTCCAATTTATTCTTAAATGTTAAAAAAGAACCCGCATTTACCACCTCCTCTGGCAACTCATTCCATACTCCCACCACACTCTGTGTGAAGAAGCCCTCCCTAATGTTCCCTTTAAACTTTTCCCCCCTCACCCTTAACCCATGTCCTCTGGTTTTTTTCTCCTCTTGCCTCAGTGGAAAAAGCCTGCTTGCTTTCACTCTATCTATACCCATCGTAATTTTATATACCTCTATCAAATCTCCCCTCATTCTTCTATGCTCCAGGGAATAAAGTCCTAACCTATTCAACCTTTCTCTGTAACTGAGTTTTCTAAGTCCCGGCAACATCCTTGCAAACCTTCTCTGCACTCTTTCAACCTTATTTATATCCTTCCTGTAATTTGGTGACCAAAACTGAACACAATACTCCAGATTCCGCCTCACCAATGCCTTATACAACCTCATCATAACATTCCAGCTCTTATACTCAATACTTTGATTAATAAAGGCCAATGTACCAAAAGCTCTCTTTACGACCCTATCTACCTGTGATGCCACTTTTAGGGAATTTTGTATCTGTATTCCCAGATCCTTCTGTTCTACTGCACTCCTCATTGCCTTACCATTTACCCTGTATGTTCTACCTTGTTTGACCTGTATGACCTCCAATCCCCGCAGCAGTCTGTAGTTGCAGAAGCAAACTCTTTTAATTGTTTTGACAAGAGAGCGCTGAGTGAGGGGAAATGACAGAAAGACCCCTGAATTACAGGTTAAACTAAAGATTAAGTTTAGAAAAATTAAAGGAAGATCTTACCTGGTAAATAGACTTGAAAAAATAACTAAAGCTATATATTTTATCTGATGAGTGAGTCTCTGAATTAATAAGCACTATTTAAAGCTCACATTTCTTTCTGGCATAGATAGTAAGTCCCTGCAATTCTCCCCACCAAAGACATCAATGGATGTGGATTAAAGGTAAGTAAATGATGGTGGCAAGGAGGCATACAGGAGTAAGATCGATCAGCTAGATGAGTGGTGTCACAACAAAATCTTTGCATTCAATGTCAGTAAGACCAAGAAATTGCTTGGGAGACTTCAGGACGGGGAAGTTGAGGGAATGCACACCAGTCCTCGTTGAGGGAGCAGGGGTGGTAAGGGGAAGCAGTTTCAAGTTTCAAGTGAGCAGCGCCAAGATCTCAGGGGATCTAATCTGGGTCCAACACAAAGAAGGTATGCCGCAGCTGAACTTCATTAGGAGTTTGAGAAGATTTGGAATGTCACCAAAGACTTTCTGCAGATGTGCAGTGGAGAGCATTCTGACTGGCTGCATTACATCCCGCTTCAACACACAGAATCACAAGAGTCTGCTGGGGGTTCCAGGCTTAGCCAGCTCTATCACAGGGAAGGACCCTCCCCAACATCGAGGACATCTTCACTAAGGAACTCACCATCCAGAACATGTCCCCTTATTGACACTGCCATCAGAGAGGAGGTACAGGAGCCTGAAGACCCACAGTCAGTGATTTAGGAACAGTTTTTACCTCTCCACCATCAGATTTCTGAATGTTCCATGAAGCCACGAACATGGCTTTGTTCTTCCAATTTTTTTGCATGAATTACTTTGTAATGACTTTGTAATTTATAGTATTTTAATGTCTTTTCACTACACAAAAACACACACTTTATACATGGTCTGTAAAAGGCACAAATACTACAAAACAACAAATTTCACCACATATCAATTAGTGATATTGATTAAAAGCAATCTAAAAATATGTTCTAGACTTGTGAAAAGGGAATGAATGGTCGGTGAGAAGGTGGAAATGTATGGCTGAATACTTGCTCATTATTTTAGACAAAAAATACTCTGCAGATGCTGGAAATCCAGAGCAAAATGCTGGAGGAACTCAGCAGGTCAGGCAGAATCTATAGAAAGGAATAGACAGTCAATGTTTTGAGCCAAGACTCTTCATCAAGACTGACCCAATGAAGTGCCTCGGCCCCAAACATTGACTCTTTATTTCTTACCATCGCTGCTTCCTGATCTGCTGAGTTTCCCTTGCATTTTGTGTGTGTTGCTCTGAATTCCAGTTTGGTCTTTATCAGGGAAGTTACTGCTGGAATATCGGCAAAGGAAGATGTAATCCAACTTCTGGATGGGCTAAAATCAACGAAGATCATGTACTAAGTGTCAATCTGGGATATATTTTAATATCTGTTAATTTATTTGTGGTAATATAATTTATTGTGGTAAACTTATTTGTGACCCAGATCTGAGAGCAAGAACCAGCCCAAGGTTTGGCCGTTTTAAATACCAGGCCAGATTGAAAAGGTCAGAGTTTTGGGGCCAGTGGTCAAGGGACAGGCCAATGTTCAACTCTCTGCTTCATGAGGTAACCCGTCACTGCACTGAACTGAGGCATGACCTGCATCGAACGGGCTCCTGAATCGGCTGGGACTGGCTTCGTGGTTGTGGACTCACTTCCGTGAACTTCAGTTCTGAAATTTTATTTACTTTTATTGTAAGCTTGATTTGTCTTTTCTTTCCCCTGCACATTCAGTGTTTGAAAGCCTTCTTTTTTTAATGCATTCTATTGGGTTTCTTTGTTTTGTTGCTGCCTGTAAGTAGACAAATCTCAAGGTTGTGTATAGTATACATGCTTTGATAATAAATGTACTTTGAACTTTGATTACTTTTTTGTGTGAGTTATGTGTCCTATACTGTGCACCTTGGTCCAGAGGAATGCTCTTTCAGTTAGTGGTATACAGTACCTGTACGCGGTCTAATTACAATAAACTAGCTTGAACTAAAAGAACTACTAACATGGATAAGTAGCTGTTCCAGATGGACTTGATTCTTGATTGCTGACGGACGTAAGGGAAGGAACTTCATACACCCTGGACATAATATTTCAGACATCTGTAAAATTCATAGTTGGTGTCTGAAAACCTTGTTACTTACCTGGGGAAAAGTCAGTAATTACTGACCATTCTATTTATCCTCAGCTCCAGAGACTGCCCGAAGAACAAAAATCGGAGACAGAGTCAGCAGACAAGTGGAGATGCTTAGATAAAGCCAACGCAGATCTGTTGAAAGTAAATCATGTCTAAATACAGTAATTTGATAGCTTGTTGATGACATGATAGAGGAATTATGCTGAAAATATAGTTGATGAATTACATGTGGATTTTGAAAATGCATATTTAAAAAAGCACCAGAAGAAGCTTGTTACTAAGATTGACAGCAATGGATTGAAGACAACAGAGCAGAACGGATAGAAAATTGGCTAAATAACAATAACTAATACAGCTGTGAAAGGGTCATTTTCATGCAGGAGGGAAAAATTCAGTGGGGGGGGGTCCTGCACTTAGTACTAGAACTGCTGTTTTCTTTAAGAGGCATGTTAAATCAGATATTCAAGCGCAGTTTTCAAATTTGCAGCTGACTCAAGACCTAGAGATGAAGTGAACAATGACGGTTGTAGTAATAGACTTCAAGGAGACTGTTGGACTGGAATAAGAGAGACAATATAAAGATATTTAAAGCAATTTTAGACAGGCACAATGATGATAGGAAAATGGAGGGCTATTTGGGAGGGAAGGGTTAGGTTGATCTTAGAGTAGGTTACAATGTCAGCACAACATTGTTGGCCAAATGGTCTGTACTGTGCTATAATGTTCTCTATTCTTGGTTTAATATTACAGACAGGTGGTGTGAAATTTTTTGAATTTGTGGTAGCATTACAATACAATACATAATAATAGTGGATTACAGTATATATATATTTATATATAGTAGTTAAATTAAATAAATAGTTCAAAAATATAAATAAAAAAGTAGTGATTTAGTGTTCATGGGTTCAATGTCCATTTAGAAATCAGATGGCAGAGGGGAAGAATCTGTGCTTGAATTGTTGAATGTGCGCCTGCAGTCTTCTGTACCTCCTCCTTGATGGTAGCAATGAGAACAAGGCATGACATGGGTGAGGGGGGCCCTTATGATAGACGCTGCCTTTTTGGAGCATCACTCCCTGAAGATGTCTTGGATACTATGGAAGCTAGCGCCTATGATGGATCTGACCAGGTTTACAACACTCTGCCAATTAGTTTGATCTGTACAATGCCTCCCCCCCCCATACCAGATGGTGGAGCAGCCAGTTTGAGTGCTTTCTACGATACATCCATAGAAATTTTCAAGTGTTTTTGGTGACATACCAAATCTTTAAACTAGATTTCTATAAACTGGATGTAACAATTCTCAGAAGGGTAAAAGAACAAATATATGGAGGGGTAGTTCAAAGTGGCAAGCCTGGCCTTAATAAATTCCTTTTATTGCACTGTGTCATGGACATGAACAATTCTTTCATAGGTAAGGCCATATTTTTGCAACTAGATTAAAGGTGCTGCTTGAATGTAACTAATTGTTGTTAAAATGAAAAAGAAGGGTATTATATCTTTCCAAATAAAAAAGTGTGAAGCCCACGTGGTTTTCGTGTCTGAGAAAACTCAGGAAACAGCACCACAACGCCCGCAATTGTAAATAAGATGCACGCAAATTACATGACACCTGAGGTCCTTCATGAAAGAGTGCACCATTTCCTGTAATCACAGGTTATCATCATAACACACACACACACACACACACACACACACATCATAACCTCCCAATTACTCCAGTGGGAATGATTAAGGTGTTGGAAGACTACAGTGTAGCACAAAGCTATTGCAGTGCCAGTGACCCGGGTTAATTCCCACCACTGTCTGTAAGGAGTCGGTTTTGTACATTTTTCCTGTGACTGCATGGTTTCCTCCGGGTGCTCCGGTTTCCTCCCACATTCCAAAGACGGATTAGTAGGCTAATTGGCCACATGGGGTGTAATTGGGCTGCGCGTGCTTGTTAGGCCAGAAGGGCCTGTTATCAAGCTGTATCTTTAAATAAATGTAATTAAAATTAATTTTCTATGTCTTTTTTACCTTTCAAGCGATGTTGTTTACATATGAGCCACGATGGCTAACCCAGGTCACTGGGGTCGGAAGTCCATGTGAATCCAGAAGTCAACGTCCTAAGGCCAAACAGGTGATCGGCAAGTCCTGAGGTGAAGTCTGAAGCTGGAGGCCAGATGTCTGTGAGTCTGAGTAGGTGGGGACAAGGAATGGAGGCCTAGTGGTGGCTTGTCCTGTTGCTAGAGGACTATATGTGTGTGTGAAAATGGTTGGTGGGGTGGGATAGGAAACAGGCTTGTTTGCTGTTGTTGTTTTGTTGTTGTTGTTGTTTGAGTTGTGCTGTGGAACATTGTGGGTGCAGGAATGGGTGGTGACACTAGTAGGCTGCCCCAACACATCTCTGGGTGTGCTGGTTGTTAACGCAAGCAATGCATTTTCACTGTATGTTCCAATGTACATTTGAAAAATAAGCCTGAATCTAAATCCCAGTCTAAATCTCCATAGTAGTTCGTACGGCTTAAATAAGTATTGATGGAATCTGCACAAGAAACATATGGACTGAGTTCTGTGGTTTCCTTAGGCCCCAGATCTTTCCTTTAGTTTTGTTTTTTTGGTGCTGAAATTTATATTCTAGTATGTACAAATGAGATTGATAGAAAATGGAGGCAAAGCTGGACGTTGTGGGTCCAAAATACCATTATTTCATGCATAATATTCTGTAAGGAGTTGGACATTTTCCTCTTTCCCATGAACTGTATGGGTTTCCTCCGGGTGCTCCAGTTTCCTCCCACGGTCCAAAGATGTACCGGTTAAATCACAAACAAGAGAAAATCTGCAGATACGTGAAATCCAAAAGCAATACACACACACACACACACACACACGCACACACACACACACACACACACACACACACACACACACGCACACACACAGTGCTGGAGGAACTCAGCAGGCCAGGCAGCATCTGTGAAAAAGAGTAAACAGTTGACGTTCCGGGCCGAGAGCCTTCAGCAGAACTGCTTCATTCAGAGGGTAGTGCGAGTGTAGAACGAGCTGCCAGTGGACGTGGTAGATGTGGGCTGGACCAACTCTTGAAAGAAGTTTTGGTAAGTACATGGATGGTAGAGCTATGGTCCAGGTGTGTGTCGATGGGACTAGGCAGAATAACAGTTCACAAGGACTAGATGGGCTGAAGGGCCTGTGTCCGTGTTGTACTGCTCTATGATTAACTGGATTAACTCGTACTAAATTTCATTATTTTGATTTAGAAGTCCCATGCCATTAACTTCAGTGAGTTTGCATTGTAAGCAATTCTTGAAAAAGTGCTATAGTTATACCTCATGTTCTGTTGAGAGAAGGACTTGCAGTTTGGTCTTGAGTTACATGCTTTGTGTTCAACGTCTATAAAGCATGTTCAAATGGACAAAAGAAACTACCCAGCTGGAGTTTGAATGGATGTATTAATGAGTAAATTGTCTACTAAGATTTCTAATAACATTAAAACTGCAAAAGAATTTGTTCTTCAGATCTTAGCCATGACGTGAGAACATTAAAAAGTACTTGGTAAAAGTGATTATCATAATACTAAAGGCAAATGTCACATTCATTAAGCCATGACCATGTTTCCAGTGGAATTTGATTAGTCACCAGATAATTGGTTTTGCTCGTTGCTGCTTTCATTTGGCTTCTGTTCATAGGAATTTGGCTTCAGGCTTACACAGAGCATAGAACAGTACAGCACAGTTCAGATCCTTCAGCGTTCCATTTCCTCATCCAAGCCATTTTTATAAGCCACAAACAGCCCCACTTCCTCAATGTCTGCCCTCAGCCCCCACCTGTTATCCTTGGCACTGAAGACCACATCTGACCCTACTCCAAATCTGTTTGATTTCTATCACAGCATCAGTCCCACCACTCATAGACCACGGTTAGCACCGTTAGTGAAACAGTTAGCATAACGCTTTACAGTGCCAGAGACCATGGTTCAATTACTGCCATTGTCTGTAAGGACGTTGTACATTTTCCCTGAGGCTATGGGGGTTCTTCTGGTTGCTCTTAGAAGTTTCATATATTTGGCATGTCATCTAAAACTTTAGCGAACATCTATAGCTGTGTGGTGGAGAGTATAATGGCCTGGTATGAAAACACCAACAATGCCTTTGTATGGAAAACCCTAAAAATAAAGTAGTGAATACAGCTTATTAACTCAATGGTAAAGCCTTCCCCACCATTGAGCACATCTACAGAGTGTTGTTGCAGGAAAGTACCATCCATCATTAAGGAACCCCGACACCCAGGACATGCTCTCTTCTCACTGCTGCCATCAGGAAGGAGGTACAGGAGCCTCAGGACTCACACCACCAGATTCAGGAACAGTTATTACCCTTCAACAATCAGGCTCTTGAATCAGAGGGACAACTTCACTCACCCCAGCACTGAAATATTACCACAACTTATGGACTCATTACCAAAGACTCTTCATCTCATGGTTCAGTATTTATTGTTTATTTATTTACTTATTGTGTTTATGATTTTTCACCATTTGTTTTTGCAGAGTCTGTTGTCTTCTGCACATTAGTTGATTGTCCATTCTGTTGGGTATGGTCTTTCATTGACTCTATCGTGTTTCTTTGTGCTTACTGTGAATAGCCACAAGGAAATGAACCTCAGGGTTGTGTTAGGTGACATATAGTATGTACTTTGATAATAAATTTACTTTGAACTTTGATTTCCTAGAGATTATCTCTATGTTGTTTTGCGGGTAGCTTGCCACATTCCCATAAATGGGAATCCAAGGAGGAGGTGGGGGACGACGGAGTTGGTTTTTCCCCTGTGAACCATTGTGCTCTGAAGAAAACAAGGTGATAAATCATAAACACAAGATATTCGACAGATGCTAGAAACACAGATGCTAAAAATGCTGAAGGAAATCAGCAAGTCAGGCAGCACCTATAGAGAGAGGAATAAGCTGTAGATATTCAGGCCGTGGCCCTTCATCAGGACTTGAGAGGAAGGAGACAAAATCTAGAATAAGAAATTGGGATGAGGGGGAGGAGTGCAAGCTGGCAGGTGATAGGTGAGACCCAGTGAGGGGGAAGGTGGGTGGGTGGGGAAGTGGGGGAGAATGAAATAAGAAGCTGAAGTAGGATAGGTGGATGAGGTAAAGGGCTGAAGGAGCAGGAATCTGATTGGAGAGGAGAGTGGACCATGGGAGAAAGGAGGAGGGACACCAGAGGGAGGTGATGGGAAGGTAAGGAGAAGGGAAAGGGTGAGAGGGGAACTAAAATGAAGAATAGAAAAAAGAGAGAAGGGGAAAGGGGGAGACATTACTAGATGTCAGAGAAATCAATGTACATGCCGTCAGACTGGAGTCTATCCAGATGGAATATAAGATGTTGCTCCTTCAATCTAAATGCAGATTCTGTGGCAGTAGAGCAGGCCGTGGACTGAGATGTTGAAATGGAATTGGGAAGTGGAATTGAAATAGGTGGCCACATAGATTTACCATGTATCTGAAGCTTAACCAGCAAGAATTAGGCTCAGTTCAGGAGACCTCCTATCATGAGGCAAGCTTGTGATCACCCTTGAAGAATAATATTAAAAACATCTGTTTGGGAAAGTAACTTAGGGCAGCCGGGTTTCCTGTGATATCTGAAACTCATCAATGAAACAGTGGTGGGAGTGTGATTGGTTAACACCACTGCCAATAACTACTCACATTTCACAGTCCCTTTTGAAGTCTCCCTGCAACGATGAACTCAGGCTAGTGAACCCAGGCACAGAGTAACTGGCACTCGAGTATAAAACACTGCAAGAGCTTACTCACAAAAGCATCAATGAAGATACACAGGTCACTTGAAATGATGGTCACTATAGAAAGGCTGGTTCAAGATTGAGTGACGAGTGCTCAGTGTGTCTAACTTAAGCAGTAAAAGGTCAAACTGGAAAACGCACAATAAACAGCACAAAGAAACTTCTGGGAGCAATTAACAAGGTGCAATTAGGTAAATTAATGACATTCAGGTGAAGTAGAGTGCCAAGATCTGGGGCTCTCAGGGGCTTCTCGCTGACCCAAAGGGTTCACAACACTCTGTTTACAGAAACCTGCTAAATTTCTGACAGAAAACTGAATGCAAAGGTGAAGACAGCACAGTGATATTTTAACTTCTGTGGCAAACTGCACTGATGTTCCATCTGGGTCTACTGCTATCCCAAGTGCCAAAGTCAGGGACATCTCGGATCGAATCCACAGCATTCCTAAGTGGGAGGGTGAGCAGCCAGAGGTTGTGACCCTTTTTGGTACCAATGACTTGAGAAGGAAGGGTAATGAGGTTCTGCAAAGTGAGCTTAGGGAGTTAGGTACTAAGTTAAAGGTCAGGACCTCCATGGTTGTGATTTCTGGCCACATGCTACTGAGGCCAGAAATAAGAAGATCATACCGTTTAATATATGGCTAAGGAGTTGGTGTAGGAGGAGAGGCATAAGATTGTTGGATCATTGGGCTCTCTTCCAGGGAAGGTGGGACCTGTACAGAAGGGATGGTTTGCACCTGAACAGGAGGGGGAACTAATATCTTAGCAGGAATGTTTGCTAGTTCTGCATAGGGGTGCGGGTAGAGGGTTTAAACTAGAGTTGCAGGGGCATGAGAAACACAGCCCCAGAGCAGACAGTGGAACGGTTGTAGGGAAAGATGTTGTTAAGCCTACCTACATAGACAGTAATTGAAAGATTAATCATGATGGAACTAATATTCTGAGTTGTGTATATTTCAGTACAAGGAGTATTGTAGGAAAGGCAGGTGAGCTTAGGGCATAGATCAGCATGTGAAATTATGACATTGTAGGCATTAGTGAGATGGTTGCAGGAGGGGCAGGACTGGAAGTTCAATTTTCTGGGATTCCGTTGCTTTAGACGCAACAGAGTAGGAGGGACTAAAGGGTGACTGCATTACTAGTGAGGGACAATGTCACGGCAGTGCTCTAACAGGACAGACTGATAAGCTCATCTACTATGGGTGGAAATGAGGAGTAAGAAAGGTATGACTACATTAATTGGATTACATTATAGTCCTCTCAATAGTCCATGGGATTTAGAGGAGCAAATCTGAAGAGAGATCGCAAGCTATTGCAGAAACATAAGGTTTTGATAGTAAGTAATTTTAAATTTCCACAAATTAATTGGGACTCCAATATTGTAGAAGGACTAGATGGGATAGAGTTTGTCAACAGTTTTCCTGAATCAGTACGTCGAAGCCCCAATGGGTGAGTGTGCAATACTTGATCTGCTATTAGGGAATGAGGCAGGGCAGGTGACAGAAGTTTGTGTGGGGGCAACACCATGAAACTAGTAATCATGAGGCCATTTGTTTAAAGATAATTATGGAGAAGGATAGGTCTGATCCTCAGGTTGAGATTCTAAATTGGAGTAAGGCCAGTTTTGATGTTATCAGAAAGGATCAGGCAAGATGGGACAGGTTGAGGCAGGTTGTTTTCTGGCAAAGGTGCATGGTGGTGGGAGGCCTTCAAAAGCGAAATTTTGAGAGTACAGAGTTTGTGTGTTCCTGTCAGAATAAAAAGTAAAGTTAGCAGGTTTAGGCAAAGCAACACACATAAAAGTTGCTGGTGAACGCAGCAGGCCAGGCAGCATCTCTAGGAAGAGGTGCAGTTGACGTTTCAGGCCGAGACCCTTCGTCAAACTTGGATTTTGTGAGATATTGAGGCCTTGGTTAGGAAGCAGAAGGAGGTGATTAACAGGCATAGACAGGAAGAAGCAGAGAGGTACTTGTGTATAAGAAAGCAAGAGGACACTTAAGAGGAAATCAAAAAGGTATGAGATTGTTCTAGCAGACAAGATGAAAGAACATTCCAATGGCTTCTGCGGAAATATTAACAGCAAAAGGATAGTAAGGGACAAAGTTTGTCCTCTTGCAGATCAGAGTGGTGATCTATGCATGGAGCCATAAGAGGTGGGGAGATCTTAAGTGATTTCTTTGTACAGGTTTCCCCCGCCATCCGAAGGTAGAGCGTTCCTATGCAACGGTTCATAGCCGAAATGTCATAAAGCGAAGAGGCAATTACCATTTATTTATATTGGAAAACTTTGTGAGCGTTCACGGACCCAAAAATAACCTACCAAATCATGCCAAATAACACATAAAACCTAAAATAACAGTAACATATAGTAAAAGCAGGAATGATATGATAAATACACAACTTATATAAAGTAGAAATACTTTTCCACAATCATTGCCGGCGCTGTTCTCCGAAGCGAAAATCTCACGCAAGCACCCTTGGCAGAAAATCTCACACAAGCGCTGTTGGCAAAAGCACTCTCCAGTAACCTTTAAGCTATGAAGCTGCCAAATCATACCAAATAACACGTAAAAATACACAGCCGATATAAAGTAGAAATAATGAATGTACAGTGTAGTATCACTTACCGGAATTGGGAAAGCGTCGAGCACACTGATGATGGTGTGTTAGACTGAGTCATCACAGGTTGGGTGGTGCAGTGGCCCCCACCCTCCAGGCCACCGACCGATACCAATCTGCGAAGCATGCAGCGGTAGCCGGGAGGCACACAGCACATCTTTAAGAAAAAAGCCGAAATAAACATGCTAATTAATTACGTGTCGGGCGGCACCTAATTAATTAGCATGTTTATTTCGGCTTTTTTCTTAAAGATGTGCTGTGTGCCTTCTGGCTACTGCTGCATTCTCCGTGAATCGGTATCTGTCCGTGGCCCAGGGGTTGGGGTAGTGGGACACTGGGGTGTCGTCTGTTTCCATTAGAGCAGGCAGCTCATCTTCTCCTATGACTGCCCACCTCGATGTCGAAGGTCGAGCTTCGTCGTCTGCTGTGGCTGATGTGGAAGGCTTGCTTGACTGCTGAGCCTCGCGCATTTTTCTATCATACAGTTCTTTGTAAGCACTCAAACCATCCTGCAAATATCCCCTAAACCTACATATCCTTTCAAAATTAAAGTCGTACTTTATCATTGCAGTGAAAATTTCACGCAATTGCTTCACGTTCATTTCACTACTGCATTCGGTTTTGATTGTTATCCTTCCCTCTTACAATTGCATCAGCTCTTCATCTATCAGTTCTTGGTCATGGGATGCCAAAACCTCTTCAACATCATCTTCGTCAGCTTCCACAAGCCAAACTCATGTTGTCCTTACTTCGTTCACTACGATCAAAACGCTTAATTATGTCCAGTTTTACGCTAAGTGTAACACCCTTACGAGCTCTTTCAGGCTTTTCCGACATCTTAGAACTCATAGATAGATAGATAGATAGATATACTTTATTAATCCCAAGGGAAATTTGGTTTTGTTACAGCCGCACCAACCAAGAATAGAGCGTAAATATAGCAATACAAAAAACCCCCAACAAATAAACAACAAAATGCAAACTATGCCAGATGGAAAATAAGTCCAGGACCAGTCTATTTGGCTCAGGGTGTCTGACCCTCCACGGGAGGAGCTGCACGTTCGATGGCCACAGGCAGGAACGACCTCCCATGCCGCCAAGTGTTGTATCACGGTGGAATGTGGCCGAAGTCCAACAGTAAAAAGTTGAACATCCAGTTTGCAAACACGTTCCTCGATCGTAATATACCCCGGATTGCACCATCCGTTGTTAGCCAGAACAGTAAGCACCCAAATCTTTTACGCTTACCGCTCTCCGTGCACTTCCGGTCAGGCGGAACGGTATTACCCACTGAACTCCCCTTCTCCAAAAGTCTCTGTTGTCTCGACCCGGTCCTCTTTCCTCAGCTTTGTGATCCTCCTCTGCATCCTCTGTGTGTTTTCCTCCGGATTTCAGCAGGGGTGTCTGCCGCTCTGTTCGCTAAGCCGGCCGGCCTTTGCTGGTCCATGGAATACACAATGCGACCTTGTTTCTGTCCCGCGTGTCGGGATGTAACCATTTCCAGCGCTAAAGAAACCCAAATAAAACCAGCATGTTAGAGAGGGTGTAGCTTCGACGTGTTACCATGTCACCTTGCAAACAGCTGCCCACAGGCATGTGTTTAAGCAACGCCAGCAAGAATGCAGTTCCGAATCCGGGGGAGAGCGGCTGCTCGGGGCGGGCACTGCCTTTTATCGTGCGCTGCCTTTCTTCGTAACAGTGAAAACACCTTCTGAAAGCGAAATCAGGGAACTAATATAGGTCTTTCGTAACAGTGAGGTTTCATAAAGCGAACGTTCGAAAAGCGGGGGACACCTATCTGTATTACTTGGGAGACGGACACAGAGAACTGAAGTGAGGCAAAGCAGTAGTGATGTCATGGACCCTATGGACTACAGAGGAGGAGGTGTTTGCGGAATTGAGGCAAATTAGGGTGGATAAATCCCCAGGGCCCGACAAGGTGTTCCCTTAGACCTTGTTGGAGACTAGTGCAGGAATTGTAGGGACCTTAGCAGAGATATTTAAAACATCCCAGCAATGGATGAGATGCTACAGGTTTGGAGGATAGCTAATGTTGTTCCATTGTTTAAGAAAGGGTTTAAAAATAAGTCAGAAAATTAAAGGCTGGTGAGCCTGTCATCAGTAGTTTTGTTGGAAAGTATTCTAAGGGACTGGATATATAAGAATTTGGATAGACGTGGACTGATTAGGTTTAGTCAACATGGCTTTGTGCATGGTAGGTCATGTCTAACCAATCTTATGGACTTTTAGGAGGAAGTTACCAGGAAAGTTGATGAAGGCAAGGCAATGGATGTTGTCTACATCAGGGGTGTCCAACCTTTTACATTCCATGTGCCAATTTTTTCATGCATGAGTTCAAATGTGCCATACAACTCTTGTACCCCCATTCAATTCTTATAAAAATATGTTAATATAGACATATTTAGCATTTTTACATGATATATTGATTTAATATAAAAATAAGATAAGCATTACTTACCTTAATGAGACTTTGGAGTCTGTTTTGATTTCACCAAGCTTTTAATGTTTGGAGTTAAATTAGTTACTGAGAGCAGCAGAGAATTCTTCAAATTTGGATCAGTCAAACGTGACCTCGTTTTATTTTTAATCAATTTCATGGCTGAAAATGTTTGTTCACATCTGTACGTCATTCCGAAATGACAGATATAACTCTGGGCAAATTTTCTTAATTCTGGAAAATGTTCACAGGGTAATGATCTCCAGAAATTAATCATGTCAGAAGCATTTGGGACTGAGGGAAACTCATCAAATTTCATGTTTAATAATGAATTTATTTTCAAGTCAATAATTTCCATTTGTATGTTACTCGGCATCTTCATGATTTTTTGTTCACTAAGTGAAAATAGGCTTATAAATGCAAGTATGCAGTCTTCTTCTTTAGCAAAATCACGAAAACGACTTTCAAATGACTCTTGCAATAATCTGATTTTTTCAATATATTTTGTAAAATTGTCATTATCTTCAGCACATTCACTCTGCTCTTTTAAGTGCGGAAACTGGCTCAAATCCTCATTTTCTAACTGAGGGGTGAACAATTTCAACTTCACCTTGAATGCATTGATATCATTTACTAAGCTAGGAAACAATTTGTTCTTGCCCTGGAGTTTCAAATTTAGATCATTGAGATGGCTGGTAACATCAACTAAAAATGCTAAATCAAATAACCAATTGTTATCACATAAAAGGCCTCTTTCCTCAGGCAGCTCATTTTTCCCTTCTAGAAAATTAAGAACAGTATTTTTCAGTTTCCAAAATCTACTCAGAACCTATCCTGTAGAAAGCCAACGCACCTCACAATGAAGGATATTCCAAATCTGACATTTCACAATATTCCCTGAATTCTCGTCTGTTTAATCCTCTTGCTCTAATTTTATTCACGCATTTCACAATCAGTAACATAACATGCTGCAAATTTAAAGTTTTTCCACACTGTGACTCTTGGTGTATAATGCAGTGATATTTTAGTAGAGGACGACCTAAAAATTTTCAAGCGAAGTTGTAGTCCCAGCGGCTTTACCTATCACTGACAGTGCTCCATCAGTACAAACACCGATGAGTTTACTAGAATCTAGTTGTAGATTTTCTAGGCATGATTTTACTTTGTCAAATATGTCTGATCCTCTTGCTTTTCCGTGAAGTGACTCAAGACCGATAAGTTCTTCGAAGACACTAAAATTATCATAATTCCTCTTATAAAAATGCTTAACTGGGCTACATCACATATGTCAGCAGATTCGTCCAAAGCTAAAGAAAACAAAGTACAAGCATGGACAAGGTCTTTCAGTTTCTCAGATACATCATGACAAAGTTCTTCGGTGCGTCTCGTAACTGTTTGCTTTGATAGAGCAATTTTGTCTACTTTCCTTTCGATATTTTTATCATCAAGACATCTTGCAAATATTTGGAGACAAGGCTTGACAATTTCTTCTCCATCAGAGAAAGACTTCCATTTTTTGGCCAACGCTAAAGCAATTTCGTAGGACGCTTCTGTCATCGCCAAACTTTCTTTTAACAAATATATTTTGTCTTCTTTTGATTTCTTCCTTTTTCTTAATCACATATTCTTTCTGTAACTCAAACCAAGCACTAGCTTCAGTTTTCTTTCTATTTCAGTCTGATGTTGTGTTTTATAGTGTCTATTAAGATCTTGTCTTCCATTATGTGAGAAAGTGTTTTCACAAACAATGCACAACAGTTTTCCTGACTGACCCGCTATAAATAAGAACTCATTTTCCCACTGTTCACTGAGTTCTTGCTTACTAGCACTTTCTGCTTTTCTTTTGCACTGTGATGGGTAACTGAATGTGGAAACAAGGCTTAGTTTTCGAAAAAGTACAAAACTGCAGATGTTCACAAAGGACAAAAAAAGCACAACTCCGTAGCGCACGAGTTTCAATTGTAAACTGACTGGCAAAAACCTGTGACGCACTGCTGGTACAGATGCCTGACGCCTCAGGATCAAACAAGTATCAAACGTGTATTGAACAGTTATGGAACCACTGCAGAACAAAAGTCCTTCTTTCCTAGTTTGACTCATTGAACATTTTTTAAAAATTGAAAACAGATTAATGTGAAAGAAGATAATTCGCCAAAAGATGTGCACGAAATAAGATCGCTAAAAATAATTGCTAAGTTTTATTCTTAGTAAAACCCATTTCTAGTTCTAAGCTACTTGAATTCCTGTTATAGATTTTTTTTCTACAAATCAGTTTTTGGTTAATACTTTTTGCATGAGTAGGCTTACTTTTTTATTATTATCACTGGGGTGCAATGCGCCACCTCTAATCATCCAATGCGCCACTCTTGGCGCATGCGCCATAGGTTGGCCATCCCTGGTCTACATAGACTTCGCAAGGTCTTTGACAATGTCCTGCAAGGGGGGGGGCAGGGTTGATCAAGAAGGTTCAGTTGCTTGGCATTCAAGATGAGGTAGTAAGTTGGATTAGACGTTGGTTTCGCAGGAGAAGCAAGAGAGTAGTAGGCCATGTTGACTATCCCTAATCAGTCCCTGTATATCCAAATACTTTTATATCTGGTATCTTAGAATTCTTCCAATACCTTATTCACTAATGATGTCAGGCTCATCAGCCTATAATTTCCCATTTCATTCTTTGAGCCTTTCTTAAGCAATGGATCACCAGTAGCTATCTTCCAATACTCTGGCACCTCATGCATTGTAAGGACGTTTTAAATATCTCTACTATGATCCCTGCAATTTCTGCACTAGTCTCCCACAAGATCCAAAGAATTTATCGGGCCCCGGGGATTTATCCACCCTAATTAGCCTCAAGGTGGCAAAACCTTCTCCTCTGTAATATGTATACGGTCCGTGACCTCACTGCTGATTTGCCTCACTTCTATAGACACTGTGTCTATATCCTGATGCAAACCAAGTAAATACCAGTTGTGCTGGCTGTAAACACATTTCGCTCTATGTTTCGATATATGTGATAAATATCTCAATCTGACCATGTCAGGATGTGCACATCGGTACACACACCAGTTCACCTTGTGTGATGTCTAAGAGCAGTGTTGGGTGATACCAGAGCTTGTCTGGAGTACACTGACGGAAAACGCTGTAGAAATCCTCACCAGAGCAGTGATCTACAACGTTTGGAAGAAATGAACTTTCTGTGGTTTGTGCATTTAAACCCAATGACCAGGATCGGGCACATTTGGAACTGAGGGGAAATCAGTGTAAAGTAACACCAGATGGATCTTTATTTGGACCAGATTAAAACATTGGATTTGTGAGAGCTGAACCTTTCATTGCCTCTGTTCCTTTTGTTGGTCTCATCTTGCCAGCAAAACTCCTTTGATGGGAGAAAAGTTGTGGACCATGGGAATTCATACTGGGCTTTCTGCCATTGGTTGAAGATGGAGATTGATTTATCATGTGTACATCAAAACGCACAGTGAAGATGGTCATTTCTGTCAAAACGGATTGGACTTGAGGGTTTGCTGAGGGCAGCTTGCAAGTGTCACCATATATTCAGGCACCAACATAGCTTGACCACAGCAGAACAACACCAAAGACAACACAGGATGCAACAAACTACGAAACAACAGCCCTAAATAAGCCCAGTTACGCCCCACCGCCCACCTACACACCTAATGTACACAGTCCGTTAACCGCGGGACAGGCTGTCTTCTTCGGCCTTCAACCTCCAGTGGACTTGGATTTGGGCTCCAACTCGGGGCTGCATCACTAGACCTCAACTTTCCTGGCAGACTTACAGGGATACGCTGGCTCAGGACTCTGGGAAATGGGCCTCCATTTTTGAACCTCCCGTTCACAACTCAAGGCCTTGATCCTCAGCGTTGGTCCCAGCACACACAGATCATTTGAACACTAGGCCTCGGACTCCAGACTCGCTGATGATGGGACCCTGAGCACTAGGCCTTGAACTCTGGTCTCACCAATTCATGTACAGATCTGCCAACCCAATGTCTAGCTGAACATCCTGGCCTGGTCTACAGATGTCCCCTGTCCGTGACACTAATCTCCGACTCTGACCTCTAAGTTCCACACATTGCTGTCTCTAAACTCTAACTTGACCCCTAACTCACCTCTCTGTCCCCCAAACCACGTCTATGGACCTAAAGAATGAAATTAGACCATAAATCTCAGCGAGGTCACAGCTCGGCGCCACCTTGGAAATTTGGAACATGTATGGAGCAAAACGAAGAAAACAAATAAACGATTATAGCAGTGCTGTTGACGGGCTGCGGGCACCTGCTCTTCTCCGTGATAAGAGTGTGGCACAGTAGCATAGCGGTTTGCAGTGTCAATGATCCGGGTCCAATTCCCACCACAGTGTGTACAGGGTTTGTACGTTCTCCCTGTGGCCACGTGATTTTCCTCTGGATGCTGAGGTTCCTTCATATATTCCAAAGGGTTGCGATTAGTAAATTAGGGGCATGCTATGTTGGTGCCGGAAGCATGATGACACTTGTGAGCCGCCCCCAGCACATCCTCAGTCTGTGTTGGTCGTTGATGGAAACGACTCATTTCACTGTATGTTTAGATGCTTCGATGTACGTGTGACAAATACGATTAGATTAGATTATGAAGACACACAGTCCTCTTTTATTGTCATTTAGTAATGCATGCTTTAAGAAATGATACAATATTTCCTCCAGTGTGATATCACAAAACACAGGACAGACCAAGACTGAAAAAAACTAACAAAGCCACATAATTATAACATACAGTTACAACAGTGCAACAATACCATAACTTGATGAAGAAGTCCATGAGCACAGTAAAAGTTCAAAGTCTCTCAAATGTCCCACATCTCACACAGACGGGAGCAGGAAGAAAAACTCTCCCTGCCATACCTAACCACGGTCCAACTCTGAGTCATCCGAAAACTTCGAGCTCTGACCAGCTCTCCGACACCGAGTACTGAGCGCCATCTCTATCCGAGCGATTCAACCTCCATCGCGGTCACCAACAGCAGGCAAAGCTGGGGATTTTGAGGCCTTTCCTCCGAAAGATTCACGACCGCGCAGTAACGACAGCAGCGAAGTGGCGTTTCAGAAATTTTTCCAGATGTTCCTCTGTGCTTTCACGTCCGTCTCCATCAAATCAGAATTGTCTACGGCCCCTATTTAATGGATACGATATCATTTTTTACCGGACTGTGCGCACGCGCAGCGCGCTGCTTTCTCTCCTCCCGCCGAATAACGCTCGTTTTTTTAAAAAAATCTTTTTAATGTATCCACAACAGCAATGGCCTGACAATATAAGAGAGAAACTACCTGTTGGCTTCATTCCTTTGTGGTGGCTGAGATCAGAAGCTCTCATTTGCTTAAATCTAGAACATAAACATAGAACATTACAGCACAGTGCAAGCCCCTCAGCTCACAATGTCGTGTCGACCTTAAAGGCTACTCTAAGTTCAATCTAACCCTTCCCTCCCACATAGATCTCCATTTTTCTAACATCCATGTGCCTACCTAAGCATCTCAAAAGTCCCTTATCCCCTCATATCATATCCCCTCTCATCCTTCTAAATTCCAGTGTATACAAGCCCAGTCACTCTAATCTTTCAACATATGACAGTCCCGCCATCCCGGAAATTAACCTTGTGAACCTATGCTGCACTCCCTCAATAGCAAGAATGTCCTTCCTCAAATTTGGAGACCAAAACTGAACTCAACACTCCAGGTGTGGCCTCACCAGGGCCCTGTACAACTGCAGAAGGACCTCTTTGCTCCTATACTCAACTCCCCTTGTTATGAAGGCCAACATGCCATTAGCTTTCTTCACTGCCTGTTGTACCTGCATGCTTACTTTCAGTGACTGATGAACAAGGACACCTAGATCTCGTTGTACTTCCCCTTTTCCTAACTTGACACATTCAGATAGTAATCTGCCTTCCTGTTCTTGCCACCAAAGTGGATAACCTCACATTTATTCACATTAAACTACATCTGCCATGCATCTGCCCACCCACCCAACCTGTCCAAGTCACCCTGCATTCTCATAACATCCTCCTCACATTTCACACTGCCACCCAGCTTTGTGTCACTTGCAGATTTGCTAATGTTACTTTTAATTCCTTCATCTAAATCATTAATGTATATTGTGAATAACTGTGGTCCCAGCACCGAGACTTACGGTACCCCACTAGTCACTGCCTGCCATTCTGAAAAGGACCCGTTAATCCCTACTCTCTGTTTCCTGTCTGCCAACCAATTTTCTCTCCATGTCAGTACCCTACCCCCAATACCATGTGCTCCAATTTTGCCCACTAATCTCCTATGTGGGATATTATCAAAGGCTTTCTGAAAGTCCAGGTACACTACATCCACTGGCTCTCCCTTGTCCATTTTCATACTTTCCTCCAATCTCCTTAAAATTATACCCCCGGGTTTTAGCCATTAGCCACGGTTCTGTAGATGCTGGAAATCCAGAGCAAGACACACAGTGTGCTGGAGGAGCTCAGCAGGTCAGGCAGCATCTATGGATGGGAATAAACAGTCAACGTTTCAGGACTAATGAAGGGTCCGGGCCCGAAGCGTCAACTGTTTATTCCCATTCATAGATGCTGCCCGACCTGCTGAGCTCCTAGAGCTTATTGTTCTGCCATTTGAGGGGGAAAGATTGAAAAGTTGAGGTGTGACTCTTCTGATGAATGACTGCTCCCTGACAGCTCAACCATCTCCTTTTCCCTTTGTTCCTGCAGCTGGTAGTCTTCATACAGAGCGTCTGTGAGGATGCCTCATGAATGCATGCAACTAAACACGGAGCTCCAAATCCTTTGACTAAACATGCACAGCATAAAGGTCTTCTATCAACCTTTTTGATGAATATGGAAGCAATATCATAGAAAGGGTGAATGTGAGGTGATGACTTCCTGTATGCTTGCGGGATTAATAACTGTCCATTATGGTCTATCAATAGAAATAAAAGAGAGAGTTCTGGCTGCAAGGCATCATTTCATACTGAAGCTTCATGGTTAATATTGGACTGGAATGTGTAGGCATAAGGAAAATGAATGAATGTGTGTGAAGGATAAATAACAAGAAAAGAATTGTTCTCTCCCAGAAGTTTAGGAAGATCTCCTGATTTACAGTTCTCCTACAGTTTATTCACAGGTTTAAGAAAACAAATAATTTATGAATCTTGCTCAGGTGAAGTATTTGTTACATTGCCCAAGTTTGCACTTCTCTTAACAGTAGTTTTTTAAATTGACCATTCTGTTGTGGAATAGTCTGATAGCCTGTTTCTATGATAGTAGAACAACATTGGGACAGGCCCATCACCCCACTATGTTATGAGAGAGGGACTGAAGCCTCTGTCAGTCAGGGCGAACCATGGATACTGTATCTAAGCTGTCTAGATATGCAAGGCAGTGCAGTACAATATGGAGAGCAGGTTGTTGCCAACATAACAGGATCCCCCCTCTCCACACATCTGATGAACCCAAAGGAACAGCAGAGACCGATAACAGTTTGGTACCAGCAGCGTTGCAAGAGTTGTCAGTCAGCGTTGAACCCAACGTAAGACTGCCTTAGTGACTCCAGCTCTGGATTTTTCCCTCAGTGTTTACACCTGAAGCCTTCCCTATGAGTGGGTGTAGCCGCAAGGCAGCTGAGGTTTGAGATCAGAGTTTTCCTTCCCCTAGATGAGCTGCCAACCACGGCTGACGAGCCCCATCTGCCCAAAGCAACTGGTTTTAAGGTGCCAGTAACCCACTTTTGCCCTTTCTCCTGTCAGTAGAGACAGTTTTGCTGGGCTCAGTAGCTAAGCCACACATGAAGAGCAGGAGCTGGACTTCGTTGTCAGAGGCTATTTGAGGTGCATGCCAGTGGGAGGATTTAATAGGTAGTGGGAGCTTGTCCCCATTACCATACCCGGCTATAACAACCTTAAGGAACCCAAAGAGCCCACAGCGCCCAATTGCATCATGTTAACCTACTAACCTGTATGCCTTTGGAATGTGGGAGGAAACCAGAGCACCTGGAGGAAACCCATGAGGTCACAGGTAGAATGCATAAACTCCAAACTCCTTAGTGGGTTTTAGGAACATCTTCTTCCCCCGTTGCCATCGGATTTCTGAGTGGACAATGAACCTATGTACACTACCTCATTATTTTTTTATTGTTTTTTTTTCTGTATTGCTCTTTACTGCTGCAAAAAAAAAACAAATATCACGACATATGCCAGTGATATTAAACCAGATTCTGATTCTGATTCTGCTCTGCCTGAGACATCCTCCACTTCCTGCACTTTCATGAGCTTATCCAAGAGATGATCATCATGATTTCTATTTTTTCTTCACGGCAAGCTCCCACTGGAGTTCCTACAACCAAGTAGCTGGTTTCTCTAAAAATGTATCACTTTTCCACAAAGCTATTGCACCTGGACAAAGCTCTGGTTGTGATTTTCTCTTCCCATGCTTTTTCAATATTATTTCCTTATGTCACTTAAGAGTGTCAACTTCATTTAATGTGTATGATTAGAAGAAGAGAAAAAAACACAGAGAAGGCACTTCTGGTGAGAAGATATAAAACACAACACACAAAATGGTGGAGGAACTCAACAGGTCAGGCAGCATCTGTAGAGGAATAAACAGTCAACGTTTTTGGCCAAGGCCCTTCAGCAGGACTGGAAAGGAAGGGGGAAGAAGCCAGAAATTGTGGATTCATTGATCATGGATTCTGGTTTCTTCCTCCTTGCTTTCCAGTCCAGAGGAAGGGTCTCGGCTTAACATGTCAACGGCTTATTCCTCTCCATAGATGTTCCCTGACCTGTAGAGTTCCTCTAACATTTTGTGTGTGCTGCTCTGGATTTCCAGCATCTGCACAATCACTTTTGCTTATATTATTATCATTACTATTATATTTTATTAATATCACATACACTCAGGGGCCACTTTATTAGGTACACCTGTACACCTGTTCATTAATATAAATATCTAATCAGCCAGTCGCATGGCAGAACTCAACACATAAAAGCATGCTGACATGGTCAAGAGGTTAATTTGTTGTTCAGACTAAACAGCAGAATGGGAAGAAATGTGATCTAAGTAACTATGACTGTGGAATGATGCTGATTCCAGAGGGGGAGGTTTGAGTATCTCAGAAACTGCTGATCTGGAATATTCACAAGAGCTGGGGTTCCCAACCATTTTTGTGCCCTAGACCAATACCATTAAGCTGGGGGGCCCATGAACTCCCTGCTCGGGAGTTTACAGAGAATGGTGCAAAAAGAAACAAAAGTGTTCTGTGAGTGGCAGTTCTGTGGGCAAAATCACCTCATTAATGAGAGAGGTCAGAGGAGAATGGCCAGACTGGTTCAAGCTGACAGGAAGGCGGTAGTAACTCAAGTAACCAATTTTTACAACAATGGTGTGCAGAAGAGCATCTCTGAATACACAACACATCAAACATGGAAGTGGATGGGCTTCAGCAGCAGAAGACATGAATATACACTCAGTGGCCACAGGAGGTGTCTAATAAAGTGCCCACAGATTGTATACTGAGGTACGATGTAAAATATGTCTTGCATACTGTTCATGCAGATCAATATATTACACAGTGCATTGAGGCTGTATAAGATAAACCAATAACAGAATGCAGAACAAAGTGTAAAAACTAAAGAATTATATGCTTTTTGTCAGTATCATAACAGTTATGCTGAGAGCTTCATATTGGAGCAGATTTGAACTTCCATTAGAAATCAGGAATAATTCAGAACAGATGACATTGTTGTGCTAATTTCATGGAAATATGCTTTTATTAAGCAAGAGTTTTATGGTTAATGTGTTAACATGTTTATTCTTCATGCTGAGTTACTTTCTTTGCACTTTAAAACAAGAAATCTGTTGGTCTAGCTGAGAAAAAAAGGGCCATGCCTCAGCCGAACACCTTCTCTCCCACTATATTTTGCATTAATGTTAACAAGAAATCTCACACAGCACCGAAGTTCCTGCCTTGGGGGAAGCTGTCACTTCATCTCTCCATTCTTCTTAGCTATTAGATACAAGAGACATTTAAGATACTCTTAGGCACATGAATGAAGCCTAAAACATTGACTGTTTATTCCTCTCAATAGATGCTGCCTGACTTACTGCGTTTCTCCGGCATTTTGTGTGTGTTGTTATGTGGGAGGGAAGGGTTAGATTGATCTTAGAGCAGGTTAAAGGTTCAGCACAACACTGTGGACCAAAGAGCTGTACTGTGCTGTAATATGCTCTGTTCAATGTTCCAAAATGCCTACTTTGACTACTAGACTGGTAAACCACTCCAGGCACCTACCACTCTGTTTAAAAACTTGCCCTAACAAGATGTCTTCTTGTTTAGCTGATACATTGTACATAGCACAGTACAACACAATGCAGACCCTTCTGCCCACAATAACGTGCTATCATTTTAATTTACTCTAAGACCAAGCTAACCCTTTCTACCTACATCACCCACCATTTTGCTATCATCCATGTGCCTAGGCAAGAGCCTCTTAAATGCTCCTACTGAATCTGCCTCTACCACCACCCCTGGCAGGACATTGGGGACATTTAAAAGATTTAGACAGGCACATGGATGAAATAAAACTGGAGAACCATGTGGGAGGGAAGGGTTAAATTGTTCTTGAAGTAGGTTAAAAGATCGGCACAACATCACGAGCTGAATGGCCTGTATTCTACTGTTCTCTGTTCTATTTTCTATGTCATATGTTCTACGTTCTAGAGAGAGAACACAGAACATAGAACACTACAACACAGTACAGGCCCTTTGACCCATGTTATGCCAACCTTATAATCTGCAGTCTAACCCTTCCCTCCCACATAGCTCTTCATGTGTCTACCCAAGAGTTTCTTAACTGTCCCTAATGTATCTGCCTCTACCACCGCCCCAGCAATGTGTTCCACAAACACACCACTCCCTCTGTAAAAAACATATCATCATACTTTCCACCAAACATCCTAAAATTATGGCCTCTCCTATTAGCCATTTACACGCTGGGAAAACGTCTCTGGCCAGCCACTCAATCTATGCCTCTTATCATCTTGTACACTACATTATCTTATTTAGAGATACGGGGCAGAACAAGACTTTCTGGCCTACAAAGCCGCGCTGCCCAGCAACCTGCTGATCTTTACCCTAACCTAATGACTGGATAATTTAACATGACTAATTAACCTACTAGCCTGTACGTCTTTGGACTGTGAGAGGAAACCCCACCCACACACACGGGAAGAAACATACCAACTTGCTTACCGAGGACACTGGAAATGAAGTCGAAACTCTGATGCTCAGAGCTGTAACAGCATTGTGCTAACTCCTATGCTACTTTGGCATGAAACACAGAAGACAGAACGGTATTGTGCTATGTTCGGGATTCTATGCATTATGTTCTATGTTCTGTGTTCTATTCCAGAGATGAACATAGCTGGGAAAAAAATACTCTTTAGTCTACAGGATTAACAGCAGAACTTGAAGCCCATGTGAAGCAGCCCCATCTTTGGAACAATAATTGGCAGGGCATCTCAAAGTTCAAAGTAAATTTTATTATCTATGTACGGATATATCACGACATACAACCCAGAGATTCATTTTCCTGCGAGCACACTCAGTAAATCTATAGAATAGTAACCATATCAGGATCAATGGAAGATCAACCAGAATGCAGAACACAATAAACTGTGAAATGCCAATATAAATAAATAGCAATAATTAACAAGAATATGGAATATCAAGATAAAGAGTATTAAAGTGAGACCATTGGTTGTGGGAATGTCTCAAGGGATGAGCGAATGAGTGTAGTTATGAGTGAAGGTTGAGGGGTGGTGCGAGCCTTGAGGCTCTTGTACCTTCTACCTGATTGCAGCAGGGAGAAAAGAGCATGGCCTGCGTCGTGAGGATTTCTGATAATGTTTGCTGCTTTCCAATGACAGGGCTTCATGTGGCTGTGCTCAATGGTTAGGAAGGCTTTACTCTTGATGTACTGAGCCGAATCCAGTACTTTTTGTAGGATTTTCTGTTCAAAGAGATTGGTGTTCCTGTACCAGGCCATAATGCAGCCAGTCAATACACTCTCCACTACACATCCATTGGTGTCAAAATGATTGTTGTGATGCGTCTAGTGTGGTAGTGTAGTGGGTAGTGCTTGTTGTTCTCATTTTCGGCTTCCAGTGCTGGCTAGCAGTCTTGCGAAAAGACTGCCAACACATAACCTCTCCAACAGCAAGCCTCATATGGTGCCACACACAGAAACTGAACTCTTTCGAACTCAGGCTGAACTACAGAGAATGGGGAGGTGCAGAAGGTTAGACTCCCAGACGGTTAATTTACTGGTTGAGTCTCTGGTAAAGAAAGTAAATAATGCTGAGCCTTTATAAGACACTAGTCAGGCCACACTTGGAGTATTGTCAACAGTCTTGGGCCCTATATCTCAGTAAGGATGTGTTTCTATTGGAGAGAGTATGATTCCAGGAATGAAAGGGTTAACATATGAGGACCGGTAGGCTGCTTTGGGCCTGTACTCACTGGAATTTCGAAGAATATGGGGGATTTTTATTGAAACCCACTGAACGTTGAAAGGACTAGATAAGGTGGATGTGGAGAGCCTCAAAATTGAGGGTGACCTTTTAGAATAGAGGTATGGAGGATTTTTTTTAGCCAGAGAGAGAATCTGTGGAACGCTCTGCCACAGACCACAGTGGAGGCCAAGTCTGTTGGTATATTTAAGATGGAGGTTGGTTGTTTCCTGATTGGTCAGAGTATCAAAGAATATGGTGAGAAGGCAGGTGAATGGGGTTGAGTGGGATCTGGGATCAGCCATGATGGAATGGTGGAGCAGACTCAATGAGCTGAATGGCCTAATTCTGCTCCTATGTCTTATGGTCTTATAGTCTCATGAAGAGGAGGCCTGGCCCCTGCACACATAGCATGCAGACCCACTGGTGTATAGACACGCCCTGGTACACGTGAATCAGATGCCCAGTGATGGGTAAATAGCCCCTCTGCCTTGTGGGCAGCCTCGGGATGAATGAAGGCTACGGGACTGAACCTAGACAGAAAATCCGGAGTGGAGCCCCTAAGGCGGCTGGAGGTCATTGAACATCCTTCTGGCAGCTCCTGCAGCCAAGCTGGTGCCAAAGGTACTGCTTCATAAGCTTTCCTTTGGACTGCACTGGTGAGGCTGAGAGGGGGATCTTTACAATTAGGCACCTCAGGATTTCCATACCTTCTGTCCAGGCTTGTGATAATGATCATCATCACCCACTGTCCTTCGAGACAGACAAATGCCAACCACACATCTATAGAAGTTTGTCAAAGTTTTAGATGTCGTGTTGAAACTCCATGGACTCCTAAGGAAGCAGAGGAGCTGCTGTGCTCTCTTCACAAATGCTTACACATGCTGTGTCTAGGACAAGTCCTATGAAGTAGTTTAAAGTTGAATTTAAAGTTGCTGACCCTTTCCACCTCTGATCCTTCGATGATTAATGGCTCACGGACTTTTGGTTTCCCACCAGAGGAAATAGTTAATGGAATAATCAAATTGCACAAGTTATCAAATTCTCAGTCAAAAAACAGAGAAGTGAATAAAAATGAGATTTTGTCTCTTCTTGTGGTTTTTAACTAAATTAGTTTGCTAAACTATCTTTGGAAAAATCAATATAGGTTATTGTAATGAAGATGAAATTGATGTTCACAGATGATGCCAATTTCATATAATGATATCCACACACAGCTGCTTGTGGACGTTGAGGAGGAGAAAATTTCCTTCCCACATTTTTACATTCTTCCCAGATTCCTGGCAAACAAAATTTAAGGGAAACAAAAACTTTTGCATCTGAGTCAGGCCACAAATATATGCAGTATGTTTGCAAGCAGGCAAGATTATATCTCTGATAAGAATGGAGTCAGAAAATGTTTCACACTGGCTTGTCACACAGTACTGTGGAGTGGCCAGAAGTTATAATGATCAGATTGTAGCTTCCATTAAATGAAAGGAAATCTTTAAAAGCATAAAACATTATTTATTATTTATTTTTATTATTTATGTATCCCCCCCCAGGCTAGCCTCAGGATCGCTCGGCTCGCTGTCATCTAGGGAAACAGCCTCGGCCCCGCCAAACTGGGTAATTAAGTTTGTGTGGATGCTGTGTGATGTACCCCACCCCGCCCAAATAACAGACAATACACCAAATACGATTAAATGATTTACAGTTTATAGATATTACTGGAACTATATAATTAATAGAGAATAAATATAAAAGGAAAATAAAAGGTGCCACACTTATCAAAGTTCAATCTCTTCGTGCACAAACAGTTGGAGCTCAGAACCCTTCTTCTTCACCCTGCGACCCCTCGGACCACCTCGACCGGCCGCCTGGGACCAACAACGGTGGTCGACCAGATGCTCCACATGAGTCCGTCTCCGTCTCCTCTCCTCGCCGAATGCCCCGCTTGGGGTCCGACGCCACTAGTGGACTCACAGCACCTGGTTCATCCTCTGTCTCTCTCTCCCGCCTTCTTCCCCCAAAACCCCGCGCATACAATATCTTCAAATACACCAAAAGCATAACAACTATCCCAATTGGTTCGTAACATATTCTTATCACACTCTAACCCAAAACAAGCTGCTAGTGCAAGAACTTTCTCTGCGTTTAACATAACAAAGAAGCATTCCCAAGTATAACATAACAAAGAAGCCATTTTAATTAGCCTACGCAGTAACATAAAAGACAAAACCCTCTTACACTCTCCCCCCGCCAAACAAAGTCATGTTCTCATGACTTCTAAATAACTCGCCAAACAGTCCTACAGACACACAACACACACATACACAGATACACACAGTGACAGTGCTCTGCAAACAGTGGACCTTATGCCCGTCCCACGGGCGCTACATAGGCCAACCTATCTGGGAGCTTCCTAATCCTCCGAGACCTCCGTACCCCCTCACCTAAACCCTGAAGGCTCAGACACTACTAGGGATACCTCGGGCCTGCTTGCCAACTCTTCTCACACTCAGGCCACCATTACAACTCGGAGCCCCCTGCCCTGTGTCCGGGGCCCCGCTTCTTTTCCTTCCTGGTCCTGCCGTAACTCAGACTGCCCACAGCTAGCCCTCCCCACTACACCTGACTCAGTGGGAGAAGGGCCAAAGGTCTCTTCCTCAATGACGGAGAAGTTAGCGAAAGGCAGCATGTACCACACGTCCAGCACATCATCCTTCGAATCCATATTCTTCCTCATTCCCTCGATCGGTAGCTGCTGTTTCAGTTTCTCCACACTGAAACACTTACCCGGGGCTACCCCTTCAGCCTCCTGCAGTCGAGATGTCAGCTTCTTTGGGGACTCCTTCAACTCTCGCCACAGCCTCAGCAGTTCTGACTCACGGTTCTTGGCCATCTCAACCTGGGACGCAGTTACCCCACCAGCTTCTTCTACCCTGACCTGAAAAGCAGCAGTTAAAGGATGTTCAGCCTCCAGTTTTTCGTCCTGATGACGTCTTCCAGGTCAACTTTCAGTTTTTCCACTTCATTTAAACTGTCGATAGTCATCTTCAGTTTCCTTTTAAGTGTCCGCCTCCCTTTTCAAAGATCTGTCCTCCATTTTGTCACTTCCTCAGGAGTGTAGTCAAACTCCCCTCCCTGGGCTCTTGGTTTTCTGTTGGCCTTAGTCAGAACACTTCCTTGATCTCCCCCAACTTGTAAGTCTTCCAATCTTTTCTGAATCGACGTCTTGAGTTTCTGCTGATCCCTTCGAAGGTGAGTCATTGTTTCTTCTCGCTGGATTAATTCATCAGTACATGACCGCAGTGTCGGCTCGTAATTCCGTTGCTCCTTCCCCACGTTGACGAGCGTGAATTCCAAGCCTGCAATGGTCATCCCACAAGTACGGCACTCCGTCTCCGGCTGGCATTTCTGAGCACTCAGTTCAGCAGAGCAAATCCCCTCTCCCCGCTGTGTCTCATTCAGATTGACGACCTGGGTTTCCATCCCCAGGTCCACCACTGCCTGTTCCAACAACAGGAAGTTCAACTGGTATGTCGGGTCATTTTTCTCACATTGCACCAAACTCCTCCAGCCAAAAACTCCTCCACATTTGACACTTCGCTCCTGTCACCTAGACTCAGCCATTCGCCTCGCCTCATAGTCCCCCCAGGCGAATCCAAGCTCTAGGCGGTCATCCACATACGCCAAAACTCCACACACCTTCACTTCCCCCATGGTCTTCCTCATGCCTCGCAGGAACGATGCAGGGGCTCTGGATATGCCCTTGGGCATCTTTTTGGATCGGAAAAATCCTAGGGAACTAATAACTGCCGTCTTTGGCTCAACAGCCGCACTCCTCGGGATCTGGCAACATCCACTCCTCAGATCCAGCACATTAAACCAGATTGCATAATTCACACACACACGCTGCCTTCATCTTCCACGCAGCCAGGGTCCAGTTGCCGCGACCTCTTTCTCACTGAGGTGTCTTCAGCGGTCAACTCCCCTCCCTCGTGGTAGTTCGGAGCGTCTACTAAGAGGGTCTCACCCTCAGCTACTTTCCCCAGGCCGTACCACCGCTGGGTCTCGTTTAAATTCGGTACCGGCTCAAGGCTGCTACACACGTCCTCAGAAGCAACTCGACACATTGGGTGCCCAGACAATGCCCCCATGAACTCCAGGGTCACTAACCAATCATCGTCTTCTGGATAACTACTGCCACTACTACCCAGAGTCTCCGGTGCCCTTGTGGTTGTCAAGGATAAATGCTTCAGACACCGGTTGTAAAACGAACTGTACAACAACTTGACCTGCGCCCCGGGGTTGAAGATGGCTTTAGCATCGCTTCCCTCTATCCGTAATGACACCCTGGGGCGTGGTCCCTCTAAGCCTTCAGGAATAGGGTCTTTTCCTTTCGGAAGTTCATTGGTATATTGCTGGGAACGTGCTTCCCCAGAGACCCCAAACCGTTCCCCTCACTGGGCCTCCACTAAGTTTCCCGACACCTCTCTGATCAGCTGAACAACTAATCCCCTGAAATGATACCCCTGACACTGCAAGCAATTTAGCCGCCCTCCTAGCCAGAGAAGACACATTGAAAACCTTCCCCCTTCTTTCAAATAACTGACAGCTGTCACTACGGTGTAAGTGAACCTGACAGCTCTAACACCGTCACCAGCCCACCTACTTAAACTTTCTACCAATTCCTGTCGGTCTCCCTCAACCGAGCGCTGCCACTCATCTAACAACTGAGAGATCCGCTTTGCCCACGTCTCACACGCCTCTGCCCCTCTTGAGGTGGACACTATCCCAAACGCCAGGCGGAGCCTGCCAGAGCTAGAACATTTACTCGCACACACTACCTCCAAATCAGACCACTCTTTCCTCTCTCTCCCAACAGCATGGACAGCCCCGAGTTCCACCTCCAACTCGTCAATGCCAGCCCGAACTCGAACAAAGGCCTCACCCACCACGCATACAGGAATAACCCACAGAGACACACATTACTGATTTAAACAGGGCACTCACATAGCATACCAGTAGATCCAATCCCGGACAAAAGCCCACACAATGTAGCCCCCCAGGTCACCCTCAGGGTCGCTTGGCTCACTGTCATCTAGAGAAACAGCCTCGGCCCCGCCAAACTGGGTAATAGTTTGTGTGGATGCTGTGTGATGTACCCCACCCCGCCCAAATAACAGACAATACACCAGATATGATTAAATGAATTACAGTTTATAGATATTACTGGAACTATATACTTAATAGAGAATAAATATAATAGGAAAATAAAAGGCGCCACACTTATCAAAGTTCAATATCTTCGTGCACAAACAGTTGGAGCTCAGAACCCTTCTTCTTCACCCTGCGACCCCTCGGACCACCTCGACCGGCTGCCTGGGACCAACAACGGTGGTCAACCAGACGCTTCACACGTGTCCGTCTCCGTCTCCTCTCCTCACCGAACGCCCCGCTCGGGGTCCGACCCCATTAGCGGACTCACAGCATCTGGTCCATCCTCTATCTCTCTCTCCTGCCTTCTCCCCCAAAACCCCGCACATACAATATCTTCAAATGCACCAAAAGCATAACAACTATCCCAATTGGTTCGTAACATATTCTTATCACACCCTAACCCAAAACAAGCTGCTAGCGCAAGAACTTTCTCAGCGTTTAACGTAACAAAGAAGCATTCCCAAGTATAACATAACAAGGAAGCCATTTTAATTAGCCTACACAGTAATATAAAAGACGAAACCCCTTACATTTATTTAGAGATACACCACAGTAACAGGCCCTTCTGGCCCAATGGGCCCCCACTGACCAATTACACCCATGTGACCAGTTAACTCCCTGACCTGTACGAATGTGGGAGGAAACCAGAGCACCTGGAGGAAACACACACAGTCACGGGGAGAAAGTACAAACTCCTTACAGGCAGTAGTGGAATTAACTCTGGGGTTGCTAGTGCTGTAATAACATTATGCTATCTGCTGAGCTACCATACAAGGCCTTGTGAATCTCTTGTGATCAAACAATATTAAGGACATTAAATAACATGCACAAATGATGCTGGAACGCAGCAAGTCAGGCAGCACCTGTGCAGGGGAACAAACAGTTAAGGTTTTGGGCTGAGACCCTTCATCAGGACTGGAAAGGTTTTGGGTTTAGAAGTGAAAATAAGAAGGCAGGGGAAGACGGAGGAGGACCAGCTGGCTGGTGATAGGTTGAGACTAGGTGAGGAGGAAGGAGGGTACGTGGAGGAGGGGAATGAAGTGAGAAGCTGGGAGGTGATAGGTGGAAGAAATAAGGGGCTGAAGAGGAAGGAATCTGATAGGAGAGGACAGTAGACCATTTGATACAGAGAAGGAGGAGAGGCACCAGAGGGAGGTGATGGGCAGGTGAGGAGAAGGGAAGGGGTGAGAGAGGAACCAGAAAGATGAATGGAAAAGGGAGGAGGCTTCCTGTTGGCCAAACTCAGGTTGGAGGAGCAACACCTCATTTGGGTAGCCTCCAACTTGGTGGCATGAACATCAGTGTCTCCTCATCTGCCCATCACCTCCCTCTGGTTCCTCTCCTCTTGCCCTTTCTTGGAAACAATCCATATTGTGTTTGCGTGTGTATGTGAGTGGGTGGATGGGAAAGGGTTTTGTTTTGCTGTTGCTGCCTTGTTTAGTCTTGTTGTTGTTTCTGAGTGTGTTGTTCTGCTGAATATTCTGGGCATGCTATACGTAATGTGTGGTGACCTTGTGGGCTGAACCCAGCACATCAATGGGTGTGTAGTTTGTTAACACAAACAAGGCATTATTTGTTAGATATGATACATAAACCCGAATCCGAATCTGAAGAAATATTGACAGATGGACTGAGTAGTTCCATTCACTTTTACTAATCCACTTCAGAGAACCCCGAACAGAAATCCAAGCAAAAATGAACTGAAGGCGGGCAGCCTTTCTTTAAACAAACCTAAATTTCCCAGTTAAACAAAGGAGTTGATTTAACATGGAAACTAAACGACAACCTTTTCAAACCTTGCTCTGTGGTAATGTACGGGTCAGTGTCACAGCATCTGGGACGCATCGTGGCCTATCGAGGTGGCATCCATCATTAAGGACTTCCATCACCCTTGTCATGCCTTGTTCTCATTGCTACCATAGAAAGGAGGGACAGAAGCATGAATACACACACTCAACAATTTAAGAACAGCTTCTTTCCTTCTGCCATCTGATTTCTGAATGGATATAGAACCCACTAACTCTACCTCACTTTCTTTATATTTCTATTCTTGCACTTCTTGTTTCATGTAACTATTTTATATGTATATTTACTGTAATCCACACTTTTCTATTACTATGCATTGCATTATACTGCTGCTGCAAAGACAACAAATTTCATGACATATGTCGGTGATATTGATTTTGATTAGTCAGGGCATGAACGGATACGGGGAGAAGGCAGGCGATTGGGCCCGAGAGGGGAAACAGATCAGCCAGGATGAAATGGTGGAGCAGATTCGATGGATCAAATGGCCTAATTCTGCTCTTCTGACTCATGGTCTTATATTAACCTGTTTCTGATTCTGAATCCATACTTTTCTTCCTTTACAAGTAGAAGTTAAGACACTGCGAAAAGCTGACAAGCAGGATTTTCAGATTCTATGCTTCTTTGAAGACCTTATGCTAAGTTAGACATGTGTTGGCTACAGTTTTGGAATGAATCTTACTCAGAGTACTCTGTTCAGTGCTTGGACATCATTTCTGTTACTCTTGGCAAATGCAGTTATCCAATGGGAAGACATAATTGGAAAATTGTCTCCAATGAATTAAATAGCTGGGAATTGTTGTTAGTTGTGAAATATTACTTTATTGAATTGTGAAATGTTACTTTTTAGAACAACAGTATTCACACCAAAGCGCAAAGATTTTGAGTCAGTACATCGAGAAAGTGAAATACACTCACTGGTCACTTTATTGGGTACCTGACAGGAACCCGGTGTGGTCTTTTGTTGCTGTAGCCCATCCACTTCAAGGTTCAAAGTGTTGTGCGTTCAGAGATGCTCTTCTGCACACCACTGTTGTAACACATAGTTATTTGAGTTACTGTCACCTTTCTGTCAGCTTGAACCAGTCTGGCCATTCTCCTCTGACCTCTCTCATTATCAAGGCATTTTCACCAACAGTACTGCTGCCCACTGGATGTTGTTTTGTTTTTCACACCACTTTCTGTAAACTCTGGAGAACATTGTGCATGAAAATCCCAGGAAATCAGCTGTTTCTGAGATACTCAAACCACCTGTCTGTAATTATTCCACAGTCAAAGTTACTTAGATCATTTAAAAACATAGAAACATAGAAAACATACAGCACAATACAGGCCCTTCGGCCCACAAAGCTGTGCCGAACATGTCCCTACCTTAGAACTACCCAGGCTTTACTCATAGCCCTCTACTTTTCTAAGCTCCATGTAGCCATCCAGGAGTCTCTTAAAAGACCCTATGGTTTCCGCCTCCACCACCGCCGCTGGCAGCCTATTCCACGCACTCACCACTCTCTGCGAAAAAAACTTACCCCTGACATCTCCTCTGTACCTACTTCCAAGCACCTTGAACTATGCCTTCTCATGCTAGCCATTTCAGCCCTGGGGAAAAGCCTCTGACTATCCACACGATCAATGCCTCTCATTATCTTGTATACCTCTATCAGGTCACCTCTCATCCTCCGTCACTCCAAGGAGAAAAAGCCGAGTTCATTCAACCTGTTCTCATAAGGCATGCTCCCTAATCCAGGCAACATCCTTGTAAATCTCGTCTGCACCCTTTCTATGGTTTCTAAGTCTTCCTAATCTGATGTTGCATGATCGGCTGATGAGATATTTGCATTAACGCGCAGGTGTATCTAATAAAGTGGCCATTAAGTGTCTGTATCATGCAAAAATTTCACGTTAATCAGTTTCATTTCCTCTATTTCAAATATAACTGTGTGGGAGCCTAACTCAGTTGATCTCTGTGTGAAAGAAATGAAATTTGCTTTGTATATTGAGAAACCCTCTTTCTTACCCAGAACAGAAAACTGACTACCCAACATAATGTTGGATGGATGAAATATGATTAAACCTTCCATGGAAAGTTAATGAAAGTTGATAAATTTGTCATTCAGTTACTAAATCCCAATGACATAATGATTTATAACAGGTCTAAATGGGAAACAAAACCAAAATGCATTAAGATGAAACATAAATCCAATCTTATTCAAAGAACTTCTGGAGTTTGAATGAGTTCTTCCCAGCACCAAGGGCCCCCATCATCCAGGCCATGCTCTCTTCTTGCTGCTGCCATTGGGAAGGAGGTACAGGAGCCTCACATCCCACACCAGTAGGTTCAGGAACAACTATTATCCTACAAGCATCAAGCTCTTGAACCAGCATGGGTAATTCATTTACCTCAATGCTGAACTGATTCTACAACCCATGGGTGCACTTTCAAGGACACTACAACTTGTATTCTCAGAATTATTTGTTTATTTATCTATCTAGCTACCTACCTATTTATTTACCTATTTTTATTTGCTTAATTTGTCTTCTTTTACACATTGGCTATTTGTCAGTCTTTATTTTCCTGCAAATGGCTGCAAGAACATGAAACTCAGGGTAGCGTAGGGTGACGTATATGGACTTCGTTCAATAAATTTACTTTGAACGTTGACTTATTTGGCGGGGGAAGGGTCAGGTGCAGTGGTTGTACAATAATTGTGAAGGTTCACATGGAAAAGGATATTGTTACCAGGAAAGTAATGCAGGATACTGAGAATCAGTGATCAGTTGTTCAATTCAACTGCTGATCTTGTGTATTCAAAAAAATCTGAACTCTTAAACAGGCAATGAATGATTCAGCGGTCACCATAAATTTGGTCTTTGTGCTTATATTATTCCACACCCTCTAGGGTGCTTCCTGGGGAGAAGGATTTTAACAAGCAGTATAAAAGGTCTTTTTTTTCAAGAATGGATATGCTTTTATTATAAGGAACTCTGTATCCAATTGTTCGTAACTCCCATAACATCAACACAATTAATTTCAGGTCTCTGCTGGACTCTATCACATTGGCAAGTATTGTCTTACTCAGTAATAGAAATGCTGTTTATTAAAAATTTACTTACGATAATGAAAATATATATTGTTTCAAACATTGATGCAGAACATTCAGACGAGTACTGACAAAAATGACTTTTTATGCTGACATTTTGAGGATGGTAGTGAGTTAACTATTATTATTGTAGCGTCAAAGAGTCATAGAGAACAACAGCACAGAAACAGGCCCTTTGGTCCATATAGTCCATGCCGAACTGTTATTTTGCCTAGTTCTATTAACCTGCACCTGGGCCACAGCTCTGCATGCAAATCCCATCCATACACTTATCCAAATTTTTCTAAAAGGCTGCAATCGAATCTGCATCCACCACTTCTGCTGTGTAAGATTTTTGGATCAGGAACTGTAAAATTGCTGTGTGTAAATGGATTATTATCACCACCTGCAGCAGTTTGGTAGTATAGTAGTTGGTATAACATTTCTCAGATTCAGATTCAGATTTATTTATCACATGTCCCATCGAAACATACAGTAAAGTGCATCATATGCGTTAACAACCAACACATCTAATTCTGTGTTGGGGGCAGCCCACAAGTGTCACCACACATTCCGGCGCCATCATGGCCTGCCCGCTATGCCTGACAGAACACAGAACACAACAAAAACAGCACACAACTAGTGACAACAGCAAAACAAGGCCTGTCCTCCCTCCCTCCCCCTTTCCTACCCATCCACATACATATACAGTCCCTTAACTCCAGGACAGGCCTTCTTTGGCCTCCAGCCTGCAGCAGACTCGTGGATTCACAGACATTGGCCCTTCGACTTCCCCAGCCATCTTGCAGAGATCCTTAGGCCAGGAATCTAGTTACCAGGGCTTGACTTCTGCACTTTTGATTGATCTTGAGGTTTAGATCTTCAGTATCGGCCTAGGATTCGCCAGTGAAGATGAATGACAACCCGGATGAGGACTTGAGCTCCAGGCCTCAAGTTCCGGCCTCTCCCATAACAGGACCCAAAGTGCTATTACAGCACCTGTGGCCTGGGTTTAATTTTCACCGCTGTCACTGGAGAGTTTGTACGTTCTCCCCATGACGGTGTGGGTTTCCCCTGGGCGCTCCGGTTTCATCCATATTTCAAAGACCTACGGATTAGTAGGTTAATTGGTCACGTGGATGTAATTGGGTGGTGAGGGCTCATTAGGCCAGATGGGCCTGTTACTCTGCTGTATCTCTAAATACCAAATGCAACCAAGCAAGAACGAGGTGTAGGTGGTCAGCCTGTCTTTAAATATATCTTATTTCCCCAGTCAAACATGAAATTGATTTAAGATTGAAACCAAAAGTCAGTTTTTTCAAACCCTTCATCGCCTCAGATCTGTGTTTACGTACTGCTCAGTGTCATAGCAACTGGGACTCATCATGACCATGAATCCATAACTTTTTTCCTCAGGGTAGGAGTTAAGACAGTGCAAAAAGCTCTCAATAATGATTTTTAGATCCTGTGCTTCTGAGAAGACATTCTGCTAAGCTGGACGTGCCTTGGACACAGGTTATCTATCTAAATTCCTCATAATTTTGTATACAGTACCTTTATAAAATCTCCTCTCATTCTCCTGTGCTCCAGGGAATAAAGTGCTAACTTATTCAACCTTTCCCTAAATCGGATCCTCAAGTCCATAAGACCATAAGAGAGAGGAGCAGAATTATTCCATTTGGTTAACTTGTTAAGCAGCCTCGGATGCTGCACTTTGTTAAAGGCCTCCTGAAAATCCAAGTACGCAACATCTCCCAAAGCTCCTTTGTTTATCCTGCTTGCTATTTCCTTGAAGAATTCCAAAATAATTCTCAAGCAAGATTTTTCCTTAAGGAAACCATGCTGACTTTGGCCTATTTTATTATGTACCTCCAAGTACCCTGAGACCTCATCCTTAACAATCAAATCCAACATCTTCCCAACCACTGAAGTCAGACTAACTGCTTATAATTTCCCTTTTTCTGCTTCCCTCCATTCTTGAAGACTGGAGTGACATTTGCAATTTTCCAGTCCCCTGGAACTATGTGAGAATCTAATGATCCTTGAAAGATCATTACTAATGACTCCACATCTCCACAGCCACCCTGAGGTGTAGTTCATCTGGTCCAGTTGACTTAACTACCTTCAGTCTGTACAACTTCTCAAGCACCTCTCTCTTGTAAAGGCAACCATACTTACTTCTGTCCCCTGATACTCTTGAACTTCAGGCATAGTGCTTGTGTCTTCCACAGTGAAGGCTGATACAATATATTATTTAGTTTGTCATTGTGCCACTCCTTTGTCCCCCATTACTACCTCTCTAGTGTTATTTTCCTGTGGTCTGATATCTACTCTCGCCTCTTTTTTTCACTCTTTAAATATCTGAGAAAACTTCTGGCATTCACTTTGATATTATTGGCTAGCTTACCTTCATATTTCATCTTTTTCCTCCTTTTGGCTTATTTAGTAACCTTCTGTTAGTTTGTAAAAGCTTCTCAATCCTTTAACTTTCCACCAATTTTTACTCTATTATTTGCTCTCTCTTTCGCTTTTACATTGTTTTTGACTTCCCTTGTCAGCCTCAGTTGCATGATCCTGCCTTTAGAATATTTCTTCTTTGGGATGTATCAGTTCTGGGCCTTCTGAGTTGCTCTCAGAAACTCCAACCTTTGCTCTTCTCTTCTCAGCTCTACTAGAGTCTTCTTCTAATCAACTTTGGTCAGCTCTTCTCTCATACCTCTGTAATTCCCTTTACACCACTGTAATACTGATACATCTGACTTCGGCTTCTTCCTCCCAAATTGCAAGATGGAGTCTATCATATTATCATCACTTCTCCTAAGGGTTCCTTTACCTTAAACTCCCTAATCAAATCCAGTTCATTATACAACACCCAATCCA
Source organism: Mobula birostris (assembly GCF_030028105.1). NCBI lineage: Eukaryota > Metazoa > Chordata > Chondrichthyes > Myliobatiformes > Myliobatidae > Mobula > Mobula birostris. Next base: position 12,626,742 of record NC_092386.1, read on the forward strand.
GAATAGCCTTTCACCTAGTGGGCTCAACCACAAGCTGCTCTAAAAAGCCATCTCATAGACATTGAACAAATTTCGTATTCTGATCCAACACCAAATTGATTTTCCCAATCTATCTACATATTGAAAATTTCCATGATTTCGTAACATTTCCTGCAACATCGTTGTAAGTTTTCACTGCACTGTTTCAATCTGACTGATATCTTTCCTGACCAAAACTGCACACACTACTCCAAATTAGGCCTCACCAACATCTCATACAACTTCTGCATAACATCCCAACTCCTGTACTCAATACTTGGATTTATGGCCGATGTGCCAAAAGCTGTTTTTATGACCCTATCTACCTATGGTGCCACTTTCCAGGATTTATTGATCTGTGTTCCCAAATCCTGTTGTTCTGCTGCACTTCTCCGGGTCCTATGCTCACCATGTAAGTCCTACTGTGGTTTGTCCTCTCAAATTGCAACACATCACATTTGCCTGTATTAAATTCCATCTGACGGTAATGATTACTATTCGGTGTGCTGTCTATACCTATGTGCATGTGATGGTGCTAGAAGTAGTTTGTCATTGTACAGTACTTCACCATGCTTGTGCACATGATAATAAATTTGACTATTGATGTACTTGGTTTGCTCAAGATTTCTAGCATCTACCTGAGAGGTAGGTTTTTTACACATAGGGTTGTGGGTGTGTGTGGACTGAGCTGGCATGACTGCTGTTAGACACAGATACATTAGAGATATTTAAGAGACTCTTAGATGGGCAGATGGATGAAATAAAAATGAATTCACAACATAGTAGGCCAAAGGGCCTGTATTGTGCTGTGGTGTTGTGTGTTCTATGCTCTTTGTTCTACGTTCTCTATTCTATGTTCTGTGAATAATTAAGCGGAAATACAGACATAGCTTTCCATCTTACAATTGTGGCCAAAACTTTTCGTCAGCTGCGCTTGAATATAAGACATGGAAAAGGCTGTTAAAGTTGCTTTGTTGAAAACACTTCATTGATGACAAACCCTTCGGCTTTACCACAGGCAAAGCCCTCCCCACCGTTGAGCACATTTACATGGAGCATTCCACAAGAAAGTAGCATCTATAATCAAGGACCCCCACCATCCAGGTCATACTCTCTTCTCACTACTACCTTCGGGTAGGAGATACAGGAGCCTAAGGCCCCACAGCACCAGGTTCAGGAACAGTTATTACCCTTCAACCATCAGGCTCCTGAACCAGTGTGGATAATTTCACTCACTGCAACTCTGAGCGGCTTCAACAACCTACAGACTCACTTTCAAGGACTCTACAAACTCATGTACTTATTTTTAAAAATATTTTATTTTTTATCAGCAGTTTGTCTCCGTTTGCATATTGCTTGTTTGTCATTCTTTGTTTAAGGTCTACTTTTATAGATTCTATTGTATTTCCTTTTTGTTTCTGTAAATGCCTGCAAGAAAATTAATCTAACTGTATCTCGTAGTATATATGTTCTTCAATACTAAATTTACTTTGATCTTCAAAGTTTGAACTTCTCAATTTTCTAGGATTTGCAGATATACATATTTGTAAGAATTATGGACCATTGGAATAGGAGATCGGTTCACTGATCCATGGAAGTTTTTATACTTTATATGACACTCCTCTTGTCCTACTAACTGTAACCTTTCACATACCAGATTTGTTATGAATAAATAATGTTCTCTTTCGGTTCCAGTCACCATAAATTCCCAGTATAATCTCAGCTGCACTTCTCTAACTCTCTCTGAGGCATCACTGCCAAAACCAATATATATATTGCTCAGCCTTAGTTGCCCTTGCAAAGACAGTGCTGAGCCACCTTCTTGATTGATGTCACTTGTGCTGAAGGTCGCTGGCGGTTTGTAACATTGAGCACCTTGCTCGGTTATTTCAGATTCTCATTAAGAATTAGTCACATCGTTTTGGATCTGGAATTGCCCTGCAGTCTAGACCAGGGGTTCTTAGCCTAGTTTATGCTATGGACCCCTTTGGCAGTTCATTGAAGCCTATGGACCCATTCTCAGAATAATATATTTAAATGTATAAAATAAAGTAAGTAGGGTTACAAAAGAAACAATTATATTGAAATAAAGATACCAAAATATTTTTTAAAAATTGAAGGAAATGCTAAATTTCAGTTAGAGGATAGAGAAAATAAAAAATGTAAATTTTTCCCAACCAAATTTATGGACACCCTGGATCTATCTATGGACTCCCGGGGGGTCTGTGGACCTCAGGTTATGAACCTCTGGTCTAGGCAGAATGAGAAGTGTAGATGTCTTTCCTTGAAAGATATTGGTGAACCCCTAGTTTCATGACCACGATTACCATGACTACTTCAAACCATTTAATGAACTGGATTTAAGTATCCTAGCTCTCATGGTGGGATTTCAGCTCATGCTCCTAAGGGTATCTGGATCATTTCTTGGTGATCAGACAAGCAGCATAATCACCTTGCTACTGTTTACCGAGGAAACAGAAATAGAACCAAAGTGCTAAGAAATCTGAAAAAATTTCAACTATTCTAATGTCCTCCAGTTTCTGATATTCACTGGGGACAGCAAACTTGTGGGTTATTTTACAGAAACAGATTAAAATGATTAAGTTACTGAAAGCCATATACATAGTACTGTGCAAACGTTTTAGGCATATATAGATAGCGAGGGTGCCTAAGGCTTTTGCACAGAACTGTAGTAATTTTATGTGTTGCACTGTACTGCTGTTGCAAAAAAAAACAAATTTCATGACATATGTGAGTGATGATAAACCTGATTCTGATATGGGTCTCTACTGTGGACTGAGAGTGGGAAGGGGGAAGGGAGAGGGGAATCATGGTTGGGAAAAGGGAGCAGGAAGCACCACAGAGACATTTTGTAATGATCAATAAACCAATTGTTTAGAATCGAGCGACCTTGTCTGGATCTCAGAATCAGAATCAGGCTTAATACCACCAGCATTCGTCATGAAATTTGTTGTTATGCAGCAGCAGTACTTTGTAATATATAATAATAAAACCTGTAAATTGCAGTAGATATGTATATAATAGTTAAATTTAAAAAAGTAGTGATGTCATGGGTTCAATGTTTATTCAGAAATCTGCTGGTGGAAGGGAAGAGGCTGTTCCTAAGTTATTGAGCCTGTGTACCTCCTTCCTGATGGTAGCAATGAGAAGAGGGCAGGTCCTGGGTGATGGAGGACCTTAATGATGGATTTTGCCTTATTGAGGCATTTCTCCTTGAGGATGTCCTGGATGCTGGGAAGGCTAGTGCCCATGATGGAGCTGATTCAGTCTGAAACTGTTCTGCAGCTTATTTCGATCTCGTGCAGTGCCTCGCCTCAACCCCACCTCCATACCAGACAGTGATGTGCAGCCAGTTAGAACGTTCTCCACGGCACATCTGTAGAAATTTGAAAGTGTCTTTGGTGATATACCAAATCTTCTCAAACTTCTAATGAAATAAACAACTTATTTCCAGGAAGGCTTAGCATAATCCCTAAAAAAAAAATCGCATAAATTGTTTGTCCGTAATTTTTGCACACCTAATCTGAAATTTGGGTGGCAGGTTGGGGATGTAACTCTACCAAAGGAGGTGTAAGACACTCCTTCCCTCCAGTAGCCTTCAGGTTGCCCTTGGGCAAGATGTAGACTGGGATCACCCCTGTCATACAAGATGTTGATGAAGAATCCGGAAGATGCAGTGTGAAAGGTTGAGATAAGTATGACAGAGTTTCACTCTAATCGTACGTTAAAATAATTTCAACAGGCGGTCCAAGTTAGAGTGTCTTTGGAAATTTAAACCTTGGTTGGCTCTGCTTTCCATTGATGTGGAAGTAGCCAAGCATTTAGCTGTGGAAATTGGGAAGGTACTTTGGCTGGCTGGAAACTTAATGCCTTTGTTCTGCAGTATACATTTCAGAACAGCAGCTATTTGTCTCATCTGACTGAGTGCTTAACATGGCCAATCTAAATAAATGATAGTTGGGAATGAAACTTGCCAAGTTCTCATTCCAGTATTGCCCTCTTTCTGCCTGTTTGACTCTAGCCTGTAACTTTGGGTTTTACTTGTGGTGATGGCGGTCAGGCCAAGACTTTTGAGTTATTGAACTTTCTGCAACTGCTGTTTCAATCAGCACAGAGACCCAGAGCACTTTGGCCCATCTATATGTACCAAAATGTTACTCTGCCAGAGTTCGAGGCCTAATGTTCGGGCTCCCATCATTAGAGAGTCAGAGCTCAAGGCCTGGAATTCAGTTACTCGTCCAGGGTCCTCATTCATCATCATCAATGAGTCCTGCTTTGGTACCAAAGATCAAGTCCTGAAGGTTGATTGGAAGTCTGGCTCAAAGCCCGATCGTTAATTGAGTCACAGCCCAAAGTCCATGAATTTCTGCAAGTCCACTGGGGAAGTCAAAAGACCAATGTTTGTGATTCCACGAGTCTGCTGGAGGCTGGAGACCAAAGAAGACGGCCTGTCCTGGGGGTTCCATGACTGTGTATGGGAGTGGGTGGGAGAGAGGAACGGGGTTTGTTTTGCTGTTGTTGTTTTGTTGCTTACTCTGTTCGGGTTTGTTGTGTTGTGCATTGTTCTGCTGAGCATGGTAGGTGATGGAATGTGTGGTGACATTTGCGGGCTGCCCCCAGCACATCCTTAGGACGTGTTGGTTGTTAATGCACATGATGCACTTCACTGTATGTTTCGATGTATACTTGATAATTAAATAAGAATCTGAATCTGAATCCCATCAACCCACACCTGGACCATAGCCCTCCAGCCACGTACTTATAAAACTTCTCTTAAGTGTTATATTTGAAGTTGCTTCCACCATTTCCATGTTGGAATGTTCTATCATTCAATACTTAAGAATTTTTCTGGGTCATTATCCTGGCTTATTTTCTGGAATTCTGGAGTGATTGTTGAATATATAACTATCTATAGATAAAAATCCCATGTCAGCTTTTACATCTTGATTGCTATTGAATCAATCAAGTTTTCAGATGTTTTTATAGATTAAAAGAATAGCTTTATTTGTCAGATATACATCAAAATGCTGTTGCAGGAAAGCAACATCCATCATCAGGGACCTCCACCACCCAGGACATGCTCTCTTCTTGCTGCTGCCATCAGGAAGGAGGTACAGGAGCCTCAGGACTCGCACCACCGGGTTCAGGAACAATTACTACCCCTCAACCATCAGGCTCTTGAACCAAAGGGGATAATTTCACTCACCCCATCTCTGAAATTTATTTATTTATTTATTTACTGAGATTCAGAGTTATTTATTGGTCCCTCAAGCCATATCACCCAGCAATCTCCTGATTTAGTCTGAGCCTAATCACAGGAAAATTTACAACGACTAATTAATCTGCCAACCGGTATGTCTTGGGACTGTGGCACCCGGAGGAAACTCGTGCAGTTATGACAAGATTGAAATCTGTTCAATTCAGTGATAAAAGTTGTTCAAGTAATTTTTTAAAAGAGTTAAAATAATTTATTTTATGTGAATATCATTTCATGTTGAGAAAAGAAAAGGGATATTACTTGAAAAAAGTGCAAATGTGCTTAGTTGAAAATTCTGAGAATGTGTTTGCAAGGTATACTTTTAAAGTATTGAGCACTGAATCTGCCATCGACTTGTAAGGGCTTGCATTCAATCTTCAGCACGCAATTAATTGCTCATGACTGGGGAGAGGCAGTACACGCCGTACTCATTCCATAAAGTGATTGGTGGCTGAACATAGCGTTATCTATCTTTCGTTTGCCATATCCCTTTTTCAGGGGTACGACACGTTCACTGGGAGAACGTTAAGTTTTACAGACAGCAGTGGAAATTGAACCCAGATCACCGGTACGGTAAAGCGTTGTGCTAGCCACTACGATATCGTGCCACCCTCAAATGTTCTCACAACCGATGGACTCACTTCCAACGTCTCTTCATCTCATATTTTCAATACGTATTGCTTATTTATTTATTATTTTTCTTTCTTTCTTTTTGTATTTGCACAGTTTGTTGTCATCTGTACTCTGGTTGAATGCCCAAGCGGGCAGTCTTTCATTGAATCTGTTATGGTTATTATTATATGGATTTATTGAGTATGCCCACAAGAAAATGAAGCTCAGGATTGTATATGGTGACATAAATGTACTTCGATAACAAATTTACTTTGAAACATTGAAACATACTGAGAAATATGTCATTTTCATCAATGACCAACACAGAATGAGGATGTGCTTAATTCACTAGAGATTAGAAGAATGAGGAAGGATCTCATTGAACCCAGACAAAATTCTGGCAGAACATGTCAGAAGAGAAGTGGGGAGGATATTGTTCTTGGTTGAAGAGCCTAGAATGCGGGTTATGCTCTCAGGATATGCGGCAAAATGCTTGTGGTTGAGATGAGCAGGAATTTCTTCACTCAGAGGGTAGTGAACTTGTGAAGATCTCTACCTCAGTTGGACAAACCATTGAATATACAGTACCTAAGGATGAGGTAGATTGATTCTGAGATACAGAAGGAATCATGGAGTATGGGCTGAGAGTGAGGAAATGATAGAGAATCAGACATGATCATGATTGGGGAAGGCCACTCACTTAGAAGGTGAAACCCAAGGGTTTCTTTGAACCTCTTTTCCCCATCCTCAGGACCTAACCAAATGTGTTGGGGCTGCCTCCCTGCAATATCAGGGCTCAGACCTTAATGAGGTCTGGTTGCCAGCCTCTCACTGCTGCACCTTTGTGAGCTCACAGGGCATCATTGTGCTCTTATCATCTCACTCTGGCCCAGGTCTACGCTGACCAGGCAACATCCCCATGGTAACGCATCACTGGTTTAACACTTCCAATTCATTTTTCAGACTATCTACCTCTTTCACCTTCTGTGAGATTGTTTCCTTCTCCTGCTCTACTATGGCTGCCAGCAGACATAAAGTACCCGTATGGCACCCTTACTTCTCGGAGAAGTTTGCCTTGTGATGGGATCCTGAATTACCCCTATGAACTCTGCTTTTGAAAAGAGAGAGAGAGAGTTAATTAACACCGACATCTTGTTTTTAAGAGAGAGAGAGAGAGACGAAGACAGCTTTGGATGATGTTATGGGTTTTCTGCAGCATGTTTACATTTTTACAAGGACACTGGTTTCAGTTTCTGTATTCTTACAGAGAGAGAGAGGAGGAGCTGTTTGATGGACAGCTAGTATTCGGCACGGTGAGATAAATAGGTCAGATGATAAACAAGACAAACACATGGTTTTGGACACTAAATGAGCTTTGTTGTGCCCACAGAAAATGTGGGTTTTTGAGGATTGATCAGGCGAATCGATCAGTGGCTCTTGCAGTGTGAAAAGGGCGTGACCGGTGGGGAGTTATTTGTGTGTCCAACCCTCGCCTGGGTTGATAGTTCCACCACAGAAGAATGGTCCCCTTTGTTGTGGTCACAGTCGGTGACTTTTAAAGGAATTCGGAGGACAATGGAAAGATTGACGGCGTCAGCTCACTTGAAGACTCAAATCTCTCCCTCTCTCTCTCTCCATCACTACTCAACTCAATACCACGAACAGAACTGAACTTTACTCATCATCATAAGACTATCTACACTTTGTATTTACTCCTAGATCTGAAGAAGCTTGGTTTTCATATATTTCCACACTTACTTATATATAATCATTGCTAATCTATTTTAGATATCTGCATTTATATTACTGTATTGCGTAGTTACTAATAAATTCCATTAGTTAATAGCAATACCGGATTTCAAAGTGTTTTCCATCTCTGCTGGTTCTTTAACCCGTCATAGGGTACGTGACAGCTTCATTAAGTACAGACATGATGTGATGTTCCATTGTCATCCTGCGTGAGTCCAACTTGTCTGACCAGTCTATGCATAGTCCTGCAGTCCGTCAGTAGATTGGTGAGACTCCAAAATTCTGCACTGTTTTCGGTGACTCCTCAAATGGGGAGGGGGGTTCTCTCTCTTATTCTTCCTTCTAAAGATATCCATTTCCTGTTCAATTACTGAACTCTGCTCACAGCGCCAATTGTGTGAAATCAGGTTCATGTGATTTCTGTTCATTAGATTTAAACTCTTTCAGCACTGTGATGTCATCGGCTAAATGGCAGCTAGTGGAAGGAGCTGCAAGGCTCCTTACATTGGCCAACCACCTTGTGTTAAATCAGGTTTGCGGGCTTGGTGAATGGAGACAGAAAACATTCATTACTGGTAAGCAAGTTTACTACTTACAGGACAAGACAGGCACTAAACATTCAGTAAACCCTTCAAGCTACACTCGGTTACAAATAGCTACCTAACTGAGTGCCCGAAGTAGCAGGACAAAGCAGACACTAAATATTCACACAGTGGCAAATACTTAGCTGAAGTGTGCACTTGGGCCCTCTTTACTGCAGCACACCTCCACTGTTTACTGTTTCCACAGTGCTGGCTGTCGGTGGTGACCCAAAGGGTAAAATGAGGCCGTATGGTTTTCGTACGCTAGATTTAAACTCTACTGGCACCCTGAAGTCATCAGCTAAATGGCAGCTAGTGGGAGGGGCTGCCACGTTCCTTACACATGGAAGCCCCACCTTCCACAGGGGAAGAGGCTTTCGATGAGCAGGTAAGGTTAATGCCTACTGCAACAGTAGTGTCTGCAGTGATTTTGCCTGCCCGTTTCTTTGCCCTGAACACCTCAGTCCTGCTGTGCTGATTTAATAGACGATACATCCAGAGGACAGAAAGTTTAAAATATCCAATATTCCCAATACCACATAAGCCCTGCAATGCAGATTCAGATTTATTTGTCACATGTACATTGAAACATACAGTGAAATACATCGTTAGCATTAACAGCCAACACGCATGTGCTGGGTGGGTCCTCAAACGTCACCACTCATTCCAGTGCCAAAATAGCATGCCCGCAATCTTAGAAGCACCAATAATAAAACACCAGTCAAAGTTCAAGGTAAATTTATTATCAAAATATGCATGTGTCACTATATACCACCCAGAGATTCATTTCCTTGTAGATATTCATGGGAAAATAGAGAAATACAATAAAATTTATGAATGGCCTGTGCTGCAGAGTTTTGGAGCTGGGTCCGTTGTTGTTTGGCATCTGTACCAGCGATCTGGATGATAGTGTAGTTACACAAAATAATCTGCAGGTACTGTGATCAAATTGATGACAGTTTGGATCAACAGACAAACGTCTTGACGAAGGGTTCCGGCCCGAAACGTCGACTCATCGTTTCTAACTGATGCTGCCCGACCTGCTGAGTTCATCCAGCGTACTGAAAGTGTTGTTAGTGTAGTTAACTGGATCAGCAAATTTTCGGGTGACACCAAGAATAGGGGTGTAGTGGACAGCAAGGAAGATTATCTTAGCTTGCAGAGGGATCTGCACCAGCTGGAAAAATGGGCTGAAAAATAACAGATGGAATTTAATGCAAACAAGTGTGAGGTGTTGCGCTTCAGCAGGACCAACCAGAGTAGCTCTTACCCAGTGAACAGTAGGAGCGTGGTAGAACAAAGGGATTTGGGAATACTGGCCCATAATTCATTGAAAGTGGTTTACAGGTAGATTGGGTCTACAGGTAAGGAAAACATTTGGAACATCGGCCTTCACAAATCAATGTACTGAGTACAGGAGATGGGATGTTATGCTGAAGTTGTATAAGACATTGGTGAGGGCTAACTTGAAGTATTGTGTGCAGTTTTGGTCGCCTGCCTTTAGGAAAGATGTAACTAAGATTGAAAGATTACAGAGAAAATTTATAAAGCTGTTGCCAGTCTGGAGGACATTTATTATAAGGAAAGATCGAATAGGTTAGGGCCTTATTCCTCGGAATACAGGTGATTGAGAGGAGGTTTGATAGAGGTACACAAAATTATGAGGGGTATAGTCAGGGTAAATGCAAGCAGGCTTTTTCGACTGAGCTTGGGTGGGACTATAATTAGAAGTTAATGGTTAAGGGTAAAAGGTGAAAAGTTTAAGGAGACCATGATGGGAACCTTCTTCACTCAGAAGGTCATGACAAAAAAACAATGTGCAAAAGAAAACAAATTGTGCAAAAAAAAAATGCTGAGAACCTGAGTTGTAGAGTCCTTGAAAGAAGGTCTATAGGTCATGGAATCAGTTCAGAAATGAGGTAAGTGAGGTTATCCACACTGGTTCAGGAGCCTGATAGTTGAAGGATAATAACTGCTCTTGAGCCTGGTGGTGTGGGTCCTGAGGCTCCTGTACCTCCTGCCCGATGGTAGTCGTGAGAAGAGAGCATGGCTTGGAGGGTTGAGTTCCCTGATGATGGATGCTGCTTCCTTGTGGCAGAGCTCCTTGTAAGTGTACTCGGTAGTGGGGAGGACTTGTCCTGTGATGGACTGGGCTTTCTGTTCCTGGGCATTGATGATTCCATGACAGGCATGATGTACTGGCCATGATACTCTCCACTGTGCATCTATAGACGTTTGTCAGAACACAACACAACATGGATTGCTTGCTGTCAGACTGCTTAGGATCAAGACAGAAAGGGATAACATCTGACAAGGAACAGAAAGAATAAAATTGCATGAAAAACAAACTGTTTGAAGCAAAGACCGGCCTGCTTCTGTTACTGACATATTGCAGGCAAGGCAGTGCACATCCCACTGTGTTATCTCTGCTGTTTTTGATTTCTGGTTGACATCAGAGGAAATAATTCAGCTCCTTGTGTAAATAAAGCAGAGGTTGCTTATTTGTGAGGCTGCAGAATTCAGCTTACTAGATAGGTGCCACATGTAAGCAACTATGAAGAGAGAGTAACTAATGCTTCCTCCTTGCATCGGTACGCCCTACAGCAAAATTTTGCAAATTGGTGTGCTCTTTCATTGATTCTATTAAGGATTTATTGAGTATGCCCACAAGAAAATGAATCTCAGGGTTGTATATGGTGATATATATGTACAGATAGTAAACTTACCTTGAACTTCGAGCATTTCATATCCATTGAATTAAAAACATAAAGACTTCTAAAAGACCCTGTAGATCACGTTATGATATGTTTCTGGATTCTGGTCACTCTTTTTGTTGCTATTTTGGGCTATTTTGATCAGGGCTGCCTGCAGATAATGAACGACACCGTGCTAGATTGAACTGAACCGAATATGCCTGGTCTCTTTCGATTTTGTGTCCTATATTCTGTGTTTTTCGCTCATTTTTTGCCATTTGCCACAGGCATTGGACGTGAGGGGAGGGGGTGTCGATGTCATTCTTAGACTTAGCTTATGAGAACACTTAGTCCTCTTTTGTTGTCATTTAGAAATGCATACATGCGTAAAGAAATGATACAATGTTTCTCCGGAGTGATATCACAGAAAACAGGACAAACCAAAGACTAACACTGACAGAACTACATAATTATAACATATAGTTACAGCAGTGCAAAGCAATACCATAATTTGATAAAGAACTGACCATAGGCACAGTAAAAATAGTCTCAAAGCCCCGAGTCAATCGACACCCGAGTCCCCGATAGCAGGCGGCAGAAGGGAGAAGCTCCCTGCTGTAAACCTCCTGCGCCGTCAACTTGCCGATACCTTGGAAACAGCCGACCCCAGCCGACCCTGAGTCCATCTGTCCGAGAACTCCGAGATTCCGAGCAGCCTCTCTGATACAGCCTCCCGAGCGCCATCCTCTGCCGAGCGCCTTCAACCTCGCCCCGGCCGCTGAAACACGCAAGCCAAGGATTTCTGGGCCTTCAGCTCCGGAAATTCCGGTTACCACACAGGAGCAGCGGCAGCGAAGTGGGTATTTCAGAAGTTTTCCAGATGTTCCACTGTGCTCTCACATCCATCTCCATCAAATCAGGATTGTGCACGGTCCCCTACTTGACAGATAACAGATATTCATCACCGAAGTGGCCACACACACTGCCGTCGCACCGCCATCTTCTCCCCCCTCCCGGGAGGATTCCATGGTTTCCTTTGTTTGGTGGCTGTCTGTGGGAATACAAATCTCAGGGTTGTAAACTGCATACATATTTTGATAATAAATGTACTTTGAATCTTTGAGCCTTTGAATTTGAAGCCCACTAATCCACACATTGAAGACATTTTTACACCTGATAGTGGTTTTGAGTGGAAATCAGTGGACATGTTACCCGGCATGATATCTGCAGTTTGCTGTTGTGGGTTAGCAGTCAGAAGCCCAGAGAATGTATGTGTTCAGTTTAACCTGATGTATGTGATGCTGTTATTTTCAATGTTGATATGTTAGTATGCACAACGTAGGAGAGTGAGGCAGAAAGGATACTGGCCTGGTATCATTTTGTCATCATCACCAAATGCCTGTTGTGCCACTGGCGTTTAGGGCAGCAATGAAGGTCCTCCATCTCCGTTGGTCCTTGGCCATCTTCTCTTTTGTGCTCCAGGTGTGCCTCATGGTATCTTGGTGGTGTTCAGGGCTTTCTTCATCGTGCCAATAGCTTCCTGAGTTGAACCCCTGAACCTGGAGGACTGGTGGGCCGCTCTCAGACTGGCCTTTACCCTTTGACCTGTTTGGCATGGGTGACCCTACCAAGACTCAAAGCTCAAGGCCCTGGCTCCCGCCAACATAGTTTTCCGGGTCATTGAGTCACGCAAGCCTCCAAACCCTACGACAAGTTTGTGGTCTTCTTGGAGACTGATATCACTTGGCCCACCTTAACTATCCAGCCACAGGTTTCCTGTGGCTCAATATTCATATTAAGGAATTCTGCAAACACTGGAAATTCAGAGCAATAAACAGAAAATGCTGGAGGAACTTGACAGGTCTGGCAGTATCTATGGAGAGGAGCATCTACGGATCCTAATGAAGAGTACTGGCCCAAAAATTCAACTGTTTATTCCCCTCCATTGATGATGCCTGACATGCTGAGTTCCTCCAACATTTTGTGTTTGTTGCACTAATTAATATATTTCTTATTATAACTTAAAGTATTTTTTACATATTACACTGTACTGCTGTTGCAAAAACATATTTCATGACATCTGTCAGTGACAATAAACCTGATTTAACCTGAATAAACCTGAGGAAAGCAACATCCATCATCAAGGACCGCCATCATCCAGACCACGCTCTCTTCTTGCTGCTGCCATCAGGAGGAAGGTGCAGAAACCTCAGAATCCACACCACCAGGTTCAGGAACAGTTATTACCCCTCAACCATCAGGCTCTTGAACCAGAGGGAATAACTTCACTCAACTTCGCTTGCCACATCACCGAACGGTTCTGAATGAACTGGATTCACTTTCAAGGACTCTTCATCTCATGGTCTCGATATTTAATGCTTATTTATTTATAGTTATTATTATTTTTCTTCTTTATTTCTGCACACTTCGTTGTCTTTTGCATATTGGTTGTCTGCCCATCCTGACTGGTTGCGGGCCTTTCATTGATTCAGTGGTGATTCTACTGTGCATGCCCACAAGAAAGTGGATCTCAGGGCTGCACATGTGACAAATATGTACTTTTAGTAATAAACTTACTTTGAACTTTCGAACATTTAACTTTGACCCTGATTCCGAATCTCATTCAGAGTAATCTTCACTTTTCCCTTCACCAGTCTATTTGAAGGAGTGGCAGGCTTTCTGATTTCTGATCACACCAGATGTCATTTCCTTTATTGGTCATAAGATTAGAGTTTCCCGCTGTCTCCTGTATTTCTGTGGTGCCTGCACATGAAGCGGCCCGGCTCCTGCTGTGATTTTCATTAAGGATCCTGCCCATTGCCCATCTGATTGCAGAGAATGGAATTTGTGTTTTCATTGACTTCAATTCGAGTATAGTAATATTGGTATAATTGTCATGCAAGAAAATCACTTGCTGCTGTAAACACGAGACTATTTACAAGGCACTTCATGTACTGTGTTTAAACAATCCCAGTAATAAATGATACAATAAGTGACATGGTGGACAGCAACCAAATTCTCAGAACGTTGAATTGTTCTTTTTGCTATTATTTGCTTATTGCCTGTTGCACCGCTGGCATTTAGAGCAGCAATGAACGTCCTTCATCTCTGTCCATCCTTGGCCACTCGGATGTACAGGGATCCTTTATTGCTGTTCCTGTAAGTTTTGATTGACCAGTCAGGGTAGTTGGCCCTGAGCTGAACCCCCAAACCTGGAGGGCCAGTGGACAACTCTTAGTCTGACCTCTACTCTTTGACCTGTTTGGCATGGGTGACCCTACCAAGAGCCAAAGCATAAAGCCCTGTCTCCAGCCGACATATCTCTCCAGGTCGTTGAGGCACACAGGCATCCAAACCCAACAACGAAGTTGTGGCTCTCTTGGAGGTTTTTTGTTATTGTCTATAAATTATTTCTATACTTCAATATAATCCATAACTGATAAAAACAGCACAGACTTGTAAACACAGCTCAACACATCACCAGAAACCAGCCTCCTCTCCAAGGGATCCCCCTATCTTTTTTGCGACTTCAGTAGATCAGCCAAGGTAATTAAGGATCCTACCCATGCAGGGTATTCTTCCTTCTCCTCTCCAATTAGACACAGAATATAAAAAGATCAAGCCACCAGACTCACCGACAGCCTTTATCCCTCTGCTATAAGAATATTGATCAGTTCTCTGGTTTGATAAGATAGTTTCTTGAACTTACGATCTACTTCACTCTGACTTCGCAGCTTATTGTCTACCTTCACTGCTTTGTCTGTAACTGTAGTACTTTATTCTATGTTCTGTTATTATTTTGCCTTGTTCCACCTAAACTTATTGCTGTAATGAATTGATCTGTAGGGATGGTGTGCAAAGGCAAGTTTTCCACTGTATATGTGACAATCCTAAACCAATTTACCAATTTACCAAATTTAATACCCCTGCCATCAAAAAGCAATGGAGTGCGAGGCCTTTGCTTTCTGGCAATGCACAGTTGAAGCTATTTTCCACTGATGTGCTTCTATAGTTTGTTTGTTCATTATGTACCCTGCCGTAGATGTAGGCAATCATCTGTTGTAGGGGTAGGAGAGCCTTACACCTCCTTTGTTAGAGACATAGCTCCACCCCACCACTCTATATTTTCTGTACTTATTGTAATTAATAGTTTTTTATTATTATGAAACCCCTTTTTACCGGGCATCTCCAGGGATGTGGCTCGTTAACCCCTTGCTAACAGCCGCTGGACTCAATGGTGAGAAAACCATCTTTCTCAAACTCCATTTGTCTAGGGTTGGTATGACTTGGTTCCCAACAAAACTGGGAAGTCGGGATGTCTCGCCCACCCAAACCCCAGTCCGTGTGAATACTGTGTAAATATTGTCCCCTTACAATTAGCCATCAGCAAGAAATAACAGATTGTACACTGCATACAATCATAATGAAAGTATATTTACAAATTTCACCTTTATCCGACAGTTAGTAGGAAAAAGAAAAGAAAAAAATAAAAAGGGCCCATTACAGTTAAATCAGTCCAAGTGTGCACACAGTTGGAGCTCATCTTGAAGTAGTATTTAACTCATGTGCTGGACCCTCGGTATGCATGAAAACACACTTCCAATTGTCGCTCAAAATCCACCTCAAGCAAACGGGCTCTCCCATGGGAGTACTGGCCCTTCCTCCTTGAAGCCATTGATCTGCACAAACATCTGTGTAACAGGGACAGCATCCTCAGCCATCTTCCCTCCTGTCTTCTCCCAGCTCCCGCCAAAAAGACCTCGACCCACACTAGAGTCTGTCACAGAAACCTCTCTGCCCAGCGTTCTCTAGAACCTTCTCCCAAATCCACCAACCTGATTGGCTGGCTCAACATTCCTAAGTTGAACAACATAGTCCCTTGTCTTTAGCTCAAATCCAAACATGCTAAAAGCAGAACTGCCTGCTCTTACAGAACTGCTAAAATGACATACCTACAATATAGCAGTAAAAATTTTAACCAGGGCATTACAATTATATACTGCTGCCACAATACAACATATGCCAATGATATTAAACCTGATTCTGAAACGAGCTGAAATGAAGCTTTGTCATGCATGATGTAAGCTCCTTAGTCTTTTACAAAGCTCAAAAGTGTCATTTGTTTCTACTACCCAGATACGCAGAGATTATCTTGCATAAACCAGATTCAGGTTCAGGGATTTACCTATCACGCGTACATTGAAACATACTGTACAGCGAAATGTGTCGTTTGTATTACAAACCAACACAAGCTAAGGATGAGCTGCGGTCAGCCCGCCAGTGTCACCACACATTCTGTCACTGGCATAGCATGCCCAGAATGCTCAGCAGAGCAGCGCAAACAACAAGAACAGAACCAGAATAGCAGCAACTAAACAAACCCCTTGCCTACCCACCCACACACTTCAACCATCAGGCTCCCGTACCGGGATAACTTCACTCACCCCCAACAATGAACCCATTCCACAACCTCTGAACTCACTTTCAAAGATTCTACAACTCTTGTTCTCAATATCTATCGATTTATTTATTTATTACTATGATTTTATTTTTGCACAATTTGCACTGGTTGTTTGCCTGCCTTTGCTTGTGTGCAGATTTTCATTGATTCTATTGTGTTTCTTTGTATCTACCGTGAATATCCACGGAAAATGAATCTCAGGGTTGTATATGGTGACATATATGTACTTCGATAATAAATTTACTTTGAACTTTGCGCCTTGATACAAAACATTTGAAGATGACACTGCTGTTTCAGGAGTTTGGCTATGTAACACAGTGGTCCCCAACCACCGGGCCGTGGACCGGTGCCGGGCCACAAGGAATGTACTACCGGGCCGCGAGGAAGCGATATGATTTGGCGATAGGAGTCAGCTGCACCTTTCCTCATTCCCTGTCATGCACTATTGAGACATTACGCATGCGAGGTCATTACCCATGCGTCATCCATGTCAACGCGGGAAGGAGATCAACTCCTCGAGCTTGCGAATAATGGCGGGCTGAAAAGTATGTTTGACATAACATCTCTGCCGGCATTCTGGATCAGAGTCAAGGCTAAATATCCTGAGATAGCCACGAAAGCACTGAAAACGTTGCTTCCATTTCCAACATATCTCTGCGATGAACGCAATGAAAACTAAATTGCAGAATAGACTGGACACAAGGAACCCCCTTCGAGTATCGCTGTCTCCCATCACCCCTCAATGGGACTGTCTTGTTGAAGGGAAACAAGCCCAGGGCTCCCACTGATTCAGCGATATTGGTGTGTTGCAATGATTTTATATGTTCATACGAGGAAAATATGCACTGTGTGTTTAATATCCAAACGTTACTTAAACTGTTATGATGCTATTGAATTATAAGTGACTTATATAACCATATAACAATTACAGTACAGAAACAGGCCATCTCTGCCCTTCTAGTCCATGCCGAACGCTACTCTGACCTAGTCCCAACGACCTGCACTCAGCCCATAACCCTCCATTCCTTTCCTGTCTATATACCTATCCAATTTTTCTTTCAATGATAATATCGAACCTGCCTCTACCACTTCTACTGGAAGTTCCTTCAACACTTACTTCAAGCTCCCCTGTCCTCCCCTGATAATTGACTTATCATTATATTCATGCGAGGAAAATATGCGCTTTGTGTTTAATATTAAATTCGTTAGATAAACCCTTTTAGAAACGAAACTGAGTGTATTATCCACTTATCGCCTATATTCTGGTCGTGATTAACACCCCCCCCCGAACAGAGTTGGCAAAAACGATTTGTAGAAAAAAATCGGCATGTACACGCATGCACAGGGCACACATGCGCACTGGTGCCCACGCAAGGCATCATTGTCATTGCAGTCTTTCTCGGGGTAAACACAACGTATCTGACTGCTACTCCTGTCCGTTGGCAACCCTGCCTCCCCCCGCCCCCCCACCCCCCAGGGTCAGCCGGTCCGCAAGAATATTGTCAATATTAAACCAGTCCGCAGTGCAAAAAAGGTTGGGGACCCCTGATGTAGCAGTTTTTACACACTTTATGCAGTCACTGATTTCATGATGTGAATATTTTCATTATATTTGTTACACACATTGAAAGAGGTAACTTTTGCCAGAATTAAAATTGAGTTTACACTGAGTTCCTGCTCCAGGGCATGTAACAAATGAATCATAACATCCCAGAAGACTGAAAGCAGAACTAGACAAAAGCCAACTTGACTGGCACCTAATCAGCGTCTCTCTTCACCAGCAGCACAGTGTGGCTGTTGTGTGTACCATGTCTAAGGAACAATTCAACCAACACCTAATCAACACTTCCAAATCAACATCTACCCAAGAAGGGCAACGGACACTTCACAAAGTTGCAAACCTCACATTCAAGATCTTTGCAACTCATGTTCCCAATGTAATTTATTACTTTTCAATTTTTTTGGTATTTGCACAGTTTGTCATCTTTGTGTGTGTTTTTTCATTTATAATATTATGTTTTTCTTTGTTGGAAATAATTTGGAAAATGGGTGGTCGATGGTTAGGTCGAGTTGTTCTCAGATCTTGGCAATTTACTTGTAAATGTTTCATCACCATACAAGGAGATATCATCAGTGTGCTGTTAATTATGGTGTGTCCTCCAAATACTTGTCCTTTATATATTTATCAATCAGCTGATTGGTCATCATTATGGAAACTCAGTTGTGACGTAGGGAGAAAATTTCGTCACTGATTGGCTATGTGTCGAACTACGTGTGTTGTGGTCTGAAATTTTGCTTGCATTGGCTCATAAATGGAATTGATTTCTACATCTCTGTTTCTTTGTATCTACTGTGAATGCCCACAAGAAAATGAATCTCAGGGTAGCAAAACACACAAAGTGCTGGAGGAACTCAGCAGGCCAGGCAGCATCTATGGAAAAGAGTACGGTCGATGTTTCAGGCCGAGACCCTTCGGTGGGACTGAGACCTTTTGCCAGGATTAAAGGGTCTCGGCCTGAAACATCGACTGTACTTTTTTCATAGATGCTGCCTGGCCTGCTGAGTTCCTCCAGCATTTTGTGTGTGTTGCTTGGATTTCCAGTATCTGCAGATTCTCTCGTGTTTGTGAATCTCAGGGTAGTATGTGGTGGCATATGCATTCTTTGGTAATAAATTTACTCTGAACTCTGAACTTCGAACCTGGAAGGCCCCTCCCCACAGAGGTCACTAACCTTTCTAACTACCACCATCTCAAGACAATTACAGATAGACAATCAAAGCCCAGCAATTTTGAAAAATGCAGTTCTCTACTTAAGAGTAACAATCAAACATCACATATCATCACAAGAATTAGAGGAACATCATCAGTTCTTTTATCTGGATGTTGGCTGTTTATTCCCCTCCATAGATGCTGCCCGATCTACTGAGTTCCTCCAGCAATTTGTGTATGTTGCTCAGGATTTCCAGCATCTGCAAAATCTATTGTGCTCATATCATAAATATTTGGTTTTATCAGACTGAGGGACCTAGAATTTGTTTAATTTAACTACAAAATTAGTTACAGAATTTTTAAAGTTGACTTTTTTTTACAATGTATGTAATCATCTCACACTCAGGATAGCTTCCAACTTCTAAGGCTAGACACACACCATTTAATGAAAGGCAGTTTCCCTGCAGAGCTGACTGACATTCTCAGTTCTCTGCCCTCGATTTCTTGTGTGTCAAGGTACTCGCCTCTGCTGATCAAGTTACAACTTTAAACTGTTGCAGTAGCTGACCCTCATGTCTGGCAGCTAACTTTCTCACAGTCAATTTTGTCAGTTCTTACTTTGTGTAAGAGCACCTCCTATTGGTTCAATTACTGAATGCTGGGGATTAAAATTCACAGTTCAGTTTAGGTCATAAACTTTGTGTTTAAGAGCCAAATTAAATCTTACCCACTGAAGTTCCAATCACCATGAAAAGAAATGGGAATATTCGGCTTTTAAGTCATATTTGTAGAGAGAGTTTAATTGTCGTCATGGCTATCCCTCGAGGTCGAGGACGATGGTCTTCGTACTGTTGATCTACTTATGGGCTCTCAAGTGGCCTATGAGTCCAATCTTGGCTTTGAAAGTTCTCCCACATTCAGGACAGGTAGTTCCAGATGGCAGATCGGGCTTTGGTTGTTGCTGCCTCTCTTTCCATTTTCTTCTCTTTTCTTCTAATTCTTCACAGCTGTTGGCTTCGAAAGTTGCTGTTCCTTCTCAGATGATGGCTTGCCAGAGCTTCCTGTCCTTGGCATTGGTTTCCCAATTGTAGTATAGAAGATGGCGCAGTAGAATAGCGGTTAACCTATCGCTTTCCAGTGTCAGCGATCACAGGTTGAGGGTCAATTCCCACTGCTGTCTGTAAAATATTTGTGTGCTCTCCCCATAACCGTGTGCATTTCTTCCAGATGCTCTAGTTTCCTCCCATATTCCAAACCGTTAGTAAGATGTGGGCATGCTATATTAGCGCCAGAGGCATTGCAACACTTGCAGGCTGCCACCAGCACACCTTTGGACTGTGTTGGTTATTGATGTCAAACAATACTTTGTTCTGATGTTTCGATGGACATGTGTCAAATAGAGCTAATCTGTTTTTCTGCTTCATTTTGATCTTCAGAGTAAGTTATTTCAAATATTGCTTTAGATAACTTGCTGCAGTCAATGCATATACAGTACTGTGCAGAAGTCTCAGGCACAAATATGTAGTGTAGTGATTAGCACAACGCTTTACAATACAGGGACCAGAGTTCAAATCCCGTCGCTGTCTGTAAGGAGTTTGTATGTTCTCCCTGTGACCACATAGGTTTACTCTGGGTGCTCTGGTTTCTTCCCACAGACCAAAGTCATACTGATTGGTAGGTTAATTGGTCATTGTAAATTGTCCCGTGATTAAGCTAGGATTAAATTGGGGGATTGCTGGGCAGTGTGGCTTGAAGGGCCAGAAGAGCCTATTTCGTGCTGTATCTCAATAAATAAATAAATATAGCTAGGGTGCCCAAGACTTTTGTACAGTACTGTAATAATTTTATGTATTGCATTGTTCTGCTGCCACAAAAAAAGAAATTTCATGACATATCTGAGGGATGATAATCCTGATTCTGATGTGGGTCTCTGTCATGGACTGAGAGTGGGAAGGGGGCAGTGAGAGGGTAATCATGATTGGGAAAAGGGGAAGGGAGAGGGGAGGGAGCAGGAAGCACCAGAGAGACTTTCTGTAATGATCAACAAACCAATTGTTTGGAATCAAATGATCTTGCCTGGTGTCTCAGGGCTGGGTGTGTCTGCACCACCCCCACCCCCTGCCCCTGGCACTCCTTCTCTGCCACCTGTCCCACAACCCTCCCAAGGTGATTCACCCTCACCATTCCCAACATCCTTTGCTCTTGCCAGATTTACAAACTTGCTCTCTGTTCCTGATTGACAAATACAGTACTGTGCAAAGGTCTAGGCACCCTAGATGTATAAACTGAATACGCCTAAGACTTTTCCACAGCACTGTATATGCCTAACCACTGCTTCTTATTCTTGGGTTATAACACTTACCAAACAAAATATAGTATTTTCTTTACACAAATCCATTGCAATAATGTGAAGTTATATTTATAAAATACTTCTTGTTTATTATTTAGAGATACAACAGCCCAATGAACCCACGCCACCCAGTTACACCTATGTGACCAATTAACCTGCTCTCCCGTATGTCTTTGCAACTTCAAAACATTGCAACAGACAATGAAATGAGTCGTTTTAATCACAACCAACACTGTCTGAGGGTGCACTGGGGGCAGCCCACAAGTGCTACCATGCTTCCAGTGCCAACATGGCATGCCCACGACTACCTAGCCCTAATGCATATGTCTTTGGAATGTGGGAGGAAACTGGATCACCCAGAGGAATCCCGCTCAGTAACAGGGACACTCATACCCAGAGGAATCCCGCTCAGTAACAGGGTCACTCATTACAGACAGTGGTGGAATTGAACCTTAACATTACACTAAGTACTAATCTACTGTACCACCCTAAAACAGTGTGTGAGGCTCCACCCCCTCGTTCTACCCAGTTTTTACAAGGAGCACCACTGAGAGTGTCCTGATCAGCTGCATCACCCTCTGGTACGGGAATTGCAAGGCACCTGATCACAAGACCCTACAAAGGATTGCAAGGGCAGCTGAGAGGATCAATGGTGTCTCCCTTCTGCCCAGCTGTGATATTTACCAGGAGTGCTGCATACACAGGACCCTTAGCATTGTCAGTGATCCCTCCCATCCATCCCACAATCCCTTTGACTCCCTACAATCAGGCTGCAGGTATCCTACTGTAGCATTAGGACAAGGACGGTCAGGATGGGAAACAACTTCTTCACCCAGGCTGTGACACCACTGAACTCCCTGCCTCCACCAAGATCTCATCACGCAAGAATCGTCAGTAGCATTATACTGTTTACTTTTTAACTTCTATCATAAATGCATATTATTATTTGTTAATTTATTTGTGTGATATTACTTTATGAGTTGTGTGTGAGTTATATGCACTGTATTATGCACTTTGATCCAGAGGAACATTGTTTCATTTGGTGGTATACATGTGTACGGTTGAATGACAATAAACTGAACTTGAACTTAAAAGCAAACCAAACACAAAACAGGACCATGTGGTTGAAGATGATAGTTCCCCAAAGATGGCAGTAAATGTAGTTTTTAGAAATGAAGTTTCTGTCCCATACACAAGATTAAATTCAGTTCGAAGATTTAAGTACATTTATTATCAGAGTATGTATGCAGTATACAACCCTGAGATTTGTCTTCCCCACAGACAGCCCCGAAACAAAGAGCAACCATGGAACCCTTTAAAAGAAAACAATATCTAATCCCACGCACAAAAAAAACAAATTGTGCAAACAGCAACAAAGAAGTAGGTGTAAAACACAGAATACAAAACACAAAATCAGAAGAGTCCAGGCATATTTCAGTTCAACTCAGTGTTTGTTATCTCCAGGCTGCCCCAATTTAAAATTGCCCAAAATGGCAACAAAACAAGGAGCAACCAGAAATCAGAAACACGTCCTACCACGGATTAGAGAGTCCAATCCCCAAACTATGTTGAATAAATCTTGTCCAAGACGCAGAACTCCGGCCTATCCACTGAAAACATCAAAGGAGAGGGAGACCATTCAAACAAGGGGACCTTCCTCCAGGAGCAGTAAGTGAGACCATCGCATGTAGACTTCTTCCTCCAGCGGCTGCCAGTGAGAGGCAGGTAGATGCTGCTGAACACCCACTAGTCTTCCGCTCACGCCTTGATGCTTTCAATCCTCCCTGGCTCTTTAATTGGCGAGAAATGGAGTCGATCATGGGCTTGCACCCCTTCTGCAGTCTTCTTGGTCTCAAGGCCACACTGTTTGCTTGAAGAGTCACAGAATACCCTCAGAGACAGCAAAGTGCCAGATTGCTCAACTGGCCCGAAAAAACACCACCAAAATTTAGATCACAGGTTCCAACAGTAGCAGACCAACATTTTAAGGAAAAACAAGACATAAAAGAAGTGAAAGAAGTAATTTTGTGAACTATTTGGAAGATGATGCCCTTGGTAGTGCTGTTTGTTGGCGGCCATCTCCTTCTGGATGAGATCTGAAAGTGCTTGGACATAGCAAGGGATTATGGACTGGAGGAAACCGCAGAGGCACAAGAAACAAAACCATGTGAAAGCAACACACATAAAATGCTGGACGAACCTAATGGGCCAGGCATCATCTGTGGAAGGAAATGGACACTTGCATTTCAAAGTTCAAAGTAAAATTTATTATCAGGGTACATACATGTCACCACATACAACCCTGAGACTCTTTTTCTGTGGGCATACTTAGCAAATCTGTAGAACTGTAACTATAAACATCAGGAACTATAATCTGTAAACAAACTGTCAAATGCAGATTTACTGTAAATAACTAGCAATAAATAATGAGCATGAAATAGCAATATAACAGAGTCTTTAAATGAGTTTAGTTATTCCCTCTTGTTCAAGAGCCTGATGGTTGAGGGGTAGTAACTGTTCTTTAACCTGGTGGGGTGAGCCCTGAGGCGCTTGTACCTTCTACCTGATGGCAGTAGTGAGAAAAGAACATGGTCTGGGTGGTGAGGATCTCTGATGATGGATGCTGTTTTCCTACTGCAATGTTTCATGTAGATGTGCTCGATGGTTGGGAGGATTTTACCTGTAATGTACTGGGCTGAGTCCACTACCTTCTGTAGGATTTTCCATTCAAAGGCATTGGTTTCCATACCAGACCAAGAACCCTCATTCATCATCCTCATTATGTGCCATGTCGTATGACGTGGGCGATCAACATCTTGACTATGATTGTTCTTGGTAAATCTTTTCTACAGAAGTGGCTTGCCATTGCCTTCTTCTGGAGAATGTCTGTACAAGACAGGTGACCCCAACCATTATCAATGCTCTTCAGATATTGTCTGCCTGGTGTCGGTGGTCATATAACCAGGACTTGTGACATGCACCAGCTGCTCATACAACCATCCACCAATGCTCCCATGGCTTCTTATAACCCTGATCGGAGGCTAAGCAGGTGCTACACCTTGCCCAAGGGTGACCTACAGGCTAGCGGAGGGAAGGGGTGCCTTACGTCTCCTTTGGTAGAGACATATCTCCACCCTGCCACCCAAATTAGGACTGGAAAAAAGTGGGATAGACAATGGGGGTGACAGGTTGGAGCATATGCTAGTGGTTGATGGGTGTATCTAGGTGGGGGGAGGGGAGGGGCTGACAGGTGACAGGAGGATTCAGGTGTGGGAAGGGGTGTGGCTAGCAGTTGTGAGGTGGATCCAGGTGGGGGAGGGGTGGGACTGGCAGGTGTGGTGGATCTAAGTGAGGGGGTTGATGAGCAAGTGAGGGAGGGGGAGATTGACAATGATGCCAGAAGCTGGGAAGCAGTGGATGGAAATGACAAAGGGCTGAAGAAGATTGAATCTGAGAGGAGATAACTGTGCACCGTGGAAGAAGGTGAGGCAGGAAATAGATGGAGTCATTTATGGGTGATAGGCAGATCGAGAAGGGGAAAGAGAAAGGGGTTGGGGCCAGTGGGGTTGAGGAAAAAAAATGGAGGATAGAGGGACGTGGTTATCAGAAGTTGGAAAAATTGTATCGATGCCTTTAGGTGGAGACTACTGGGGAAGAATATGAGATACTACTCCTCTAATACAAGGGTTCCTAACCTGTATTATGCCATGGACCCCTGCTATTAACTGAGGGGCCTGTGGAACTCAGGTTGGGAACCACTGCTCTAATATATGTCTAGCCTCCATATGGTGGTAGGTGAGTTTGTGGAGAGACATGACAGTGTGGCAACGGGGAGAGCACTAGCACCAGTCCCTGTGGCACCATCCTCCAATCCAAGAGGCAATCAGCCCTCTGCCTCTACTGTATACCCCCAATATCAGTGGGAGGTCAGAGACTCAGGGGAGGAGGTGATGAAGAGGTTTTGCCAGTAAAAACGTATTAAAAGTTGCACATTAGGACTGGAAGCTCTGGGCCTGGACACAACTATTACTAGATGAAGCAGAAATACTTCAGAATCAGTAGACCATTCGGTGTCGTTTCGCAGACCACTGTTGAGACCCTAAGGCTAGCCATCCAGACAGTTGTACTGCTATGAGACCTCGGCAACTGGATAAAATTCAGAATTCTGGTCCTGGCTCCAGCGGTTTGGAAATGCCTCCAACATTTGAAACAGTCAAAACCAGATGTGAAAGGAATTCCTTTTTGGGAAACCTACACTTCACTAAAAGTCAACCATAAAACCGAAACAGAAATCAATTATACAGACCCGTTTAGTGATCTATAAAAGAAAGTTATTTGGCATTATGTTGTTTGTTATAGGCCATGCTGGGAAATGCTAAGAGTTCAGCATCATTCTCCTGCCATTTTTCATCACATGTGCTATTGGGTCATGAACTTGCTGGTGATTTCCTGAATCCACTCTGACCTTGAACTTTACAACTGCAGGTCCCCAGCAGTTTCACTGGGAAGGCTGCCAGCTAAACCCAAGGTAGGGCAAGCCTGAGACACGGGACAATGAATCAATTCATCTCAAAGAGTAAATTTATTATCAAAGTACGTATGTGTTGCAATATACTACCTGAAATTCATTTTCTTGTGAGCATTCACAGCAAATACAAAGATACACAATAGAATCAAAAAATTGCACTCGATAAAGACAGACAAACAACCAATGTGGAAAAGGAGACACACTGTGAAAAAGAAAAAGGAAAACTAATAGATAATATTGAAAACATGAGTTGTAGAGTTCTTGAAAATTAGTCCATAGGTTGTGGAATCGTTTCAGTGTTGAGGTGAGTGAAGTTATCCACACTGGTTCTGAAGCCTGATGGTTGAATGGTAATAATGGTTCCTGAACCTGATGGTGTGGAACCCAGCGATCCTGTACCTCCTGCCCGATCGCAGCACGTGGGTCAATATAAAGTAACTTACATGAATGAAAATGCTCAGTAAAGCAGCCAGCATAATCAAAGGCCCCATGCACCCCAGATGTGTTCTCTTCTCCCCTCTCCCTTTGGACAGGAGATCGAAAAACACGTACCACCAGGTTCAATGACAGCTTGTATCCCACTGTTGCACATCTATTAAATAGTTCCCTAGTACAATAAGATAGACTCTTGACCTCACAGTCTATATCATTATGACTTTACACCTTATTCTCTACTTGCATTGGCCGGCTGGTGGCGTAGTGGCATCAGCGCCGGACTTCAGAGCGAAGGCTCCCGAGTTCGAATCCAGCCGGCTCCCTTGCCCGCTTTCCATCCGTGCTGGGTTGAGCGTCGAGCTAGCAACTCGCCTCGTAAAAATAAGAAAGCCTGTTAAAAAAATGCCATCATGACAGCATCCCAATGACTCCACTCGGAGTTAAGGGCTTTCTTCTTCTTCTCTACTTGCATTGCACTTTCTCTGTACTGTAATACTTCATTCTGCATTCTGTTATTGTTTTCTCTTGTATGATCTCAATGCACTGTTTTAATAAATTGATCTTTATTAACAGCATGAAGGACAAGCGTTTCACCGTACCTCAGTACATCTGACAACAATAAACAATAATAATAATTTCCTCGCAAACAACAGGAATTCTGCAGATGCTGGAAATTCAAGCAACACACATCGAAGTTGCTGGTGAACGCAGCAGGCCAGACAGCATCTGTAGGAAGAGGTGCAGTCGACGTTTCAGGCCGAGACCCTTCGTCAGGACTAACTGAAGGAAGAGTGAGTAAGGGATTTGAAAGTTGGAGGGGGAGGGGGAGATCCAAAATGATAGGAGAAGACAGGAGGGGGAGGGATGGAGCCAAGAGCTGGACAGGTGATAGGCAAAAGGGGATACGAGAGGATCATGGGACAGGAGGTCCGGGAAGAAAGACAAGGGGGGAGGGACCCAGAGGATGGGCAAGAGGTATATTCAGAGGGACAGAGGGAGAAAAAGGAGAGTGAGAGAAAGAATGTGTGCATAAAAATAAGTAACAGATGGGGTACGAGGAGGAGGTGGGGCCTAGCGGAAGTTAGAGAAGTCGATGTTCATGCCATCAGGTTGGAGGCTACCCGGACGGAATATAAGGTGTTGTTCCTCCAACCTGAGTGTGGCTTCATCTTTACAGTAGAGGAGGCCGTGGATAGACATGTCAGAATGGGAATGGGATGTGGAATTAAAATGCGTGGCCACTGGGAGATCCTGCTTTCTCTGGCGGACAGAGCGTAGATGTTCAGCAAAGCGGTCTCCCAGTCTGCGTCGGGTCTTGCCAATATATAAAAGGCCACATCGGGAGCACCCGACGCAGTATATCACCCCAGTCGACTCACAGGTGAAGTGTTGCCTCACCTGGAAGGACTGTTTGGGGCCCTGAATGGTGGTAAGGGAGGAAGTGTAAGGGCATGTGTATCACTTGTTCCGCTTACACGGATAAGTGCCAGGAGGGAGATCAGTGGGGAGGGATGGGGGGGACGAATGGACAAGGGAGTTGTGTAGGGAGCGATCCCTGCGGAATGCAGGGGGGGGGGGAAGGGAAAGATGTGCTTAGTGGTGGGATCCCGTTGGAGGTGGCGGAAGTTACGGAGAATAATATGTTGGACCCGGAGGCTGGTGGGGTGGTAGGTGAGGACCAGGGGAACCCTATTCCTAGTGGGGTGGCGGGAGGATGGAGTGAGAGCAGATGTACGTGAAATGGGGGAGATGCGTTTAAGAGCAGAGTTGATAGTGGAGGAAGGGAAGCCCCTTTCTTTAAAAAAGGAAGACATTTCCCTCGTCCTAGAATGAAAAGCCTCATCCTGAGAGCAGATGCGGCGGAGATGGAGGAATTGCGAGATGAGAATGGCGTTTTTGCAAGAGACAGGGTGAGAAGAGGAATAATCCAGATAGCTGTGAGAGTCAGTAGGCTTATAGTAGACATCAGTGGATAAGCTGTCTCCAGAGACAGAGACAGAAAGATCTAGAAAGGGGAGGGAGGTGTCGGAAATGGACCAGGTAAGCTTGAGGGCAGGGTGAAAGTTGGAGGCAAAGTTAATAAAGTCAACGAGTTCTGCATGCGTGCAGGAAGCAGCGCCAATGCAGTCGTCGATGTAGCGAAGGAAAAGTGGGGGACAGATACCAGAATAGGCACGGAACATAGATTGTTCCACAAACCCAACAAAAAGGCAGGCATAGCTAGGACCCATACGGGTGCCCATAGCTACACCTTTAGTTTGGAGGAAGTGGGAGGAGCCAAAGGGGAAATTATTAAGAGTAAAGATTAATTCTGCTAGATGGAGCAGAGTGGTGGTAGAGGGGAACTGATTAGGTCTGGAATCCAAAAAGAAGCGGAGAGCTTTGAGACCTTCCTGATGGGGGATGGAAGTATATAAGGACTGGACATCCATGGTGAAAATAAAGCAGTGGGGGCCAGGGAACTTAAAATCATTGAAAAGTTAAAGTGAAATAATAATTTCCTGATTGTTACTAATCTAGTCATTGTCAGTATATTATAGAGTCAACCCATACACAAACAGAGCCCTCAGCCCATTACGTCCTGATGAAGGGTCTTGGCCCGAAATGTCGACTCTTTATTCCTTTCCACAAATGCTGCCTGAACTTGGGTTCCTCCAGCATTGCGTGTGTGTGTGTGTGTGTGTGTGTGTGTGTGTGTGTGTGTGTGTGTGTGTGTGTGTGTGTGTATCTGTGTGTGTGTGTGTGTGTGTGTGTGTGTGTGTGTGTGTGTATCTGTGTGTGTGTGTGTGCGTGTGTGTGTGTGTGTGTGTGTGTGTGTGTGTGTGTGTGTGTGTGTGTGTTTGTGTGTATGTGTGTTATTCTGGATTTCCAGCATCTGCAGAATCTCTGATGTTAGTAATCTTTTAAATTTTTCTTTGCTTTGAAACATCTTTAAAAAAATTAATTCATTTATTAAAAAAGAATCATTGATCTTCAGTTGTTCATTCTTTTATTCGATGTTTCCAAACATGAGGGATTTGTGAAGTAGGTCAGGGATAAATGCAAGCGGCTAGTCGCAGTTAGCATGCTTTAAGAGTCATCCCACACACAAAAGGCCCTTCAGCCCTCTGTGGAAATACTGACCATCAAGCATCCATTGTCACCGATGCTATTTTTGTTCTTCTGTCATTTCCATCAGCTTCTGCGTTCAACCACTCACGTACCCAGGCAGGGCAACTCAAAGTGAGCTGGAGGGGGGTGCAACATGTTGTAGCTGTGTAGCAGCCACTGTACTAACAGGACACACACAAATTGCTGGAGGAACTCGGCAGGTCAGGCAGCATCTGTGGAAGGGAATAAATAGTTAACGCTTCGGGCTGAGCTCCTTCATCAGAGTCAAATACGTACTATTTATTATAAATCACTATGAACTTCACATTGTACACTTAGACGGAAACGGAACGTAAAGATTCTCACTCCTCATGTATATGAAAGATATAAATAATAAAATGCTTTCAATTCAATTCAATTTAATTCAATTCAATTCAAATATGAAATTTTTTTATTATTGGAAACTGATCAAATCAAAGGCGAATTAAATTTATTATCAAAGTATATGTCACCAAGTACTATCTTGGGATTCATTTTTTTCAGGAAAATAAAGAAATACAAAAGAATTTATGAATAATCATGCATAAACAAAGACTGACAAACAACCAATGTGCAAAACAAGACAAATTATGCAAATATAAAAATAACTATTGTTGAGTGTATGAGTTATGGAGTCCTTGAAAGTGAGTCTGTATCTTGTGGAATCAGTTTACCATTGAGGTGAGTGAAGTTATCTACACTAGTTCAGGAGCCCGATAGTTATAGGGTAATAACTGTTCCTGAACATGATGGCGTGGAATCCAAGGCTTCTATACCTCCTATCCAATAGTACCAGTGAGAAAAGAGCGCCTGGATATTAGGGGTTCTTGATAATGGATGCTGATTTCTTGTGAGAGAACTCCTTGTAAAATGTTCAATTATAGAGCAGATAAATTTTCATACATTTCAAAGAGTACAAATGCAAGGAAAATCTTAAAAATCTGGTTAATTCAGTTTAAAAACGATGCTCCA